>NC_086317.1:184287119-185571286 GCF_036172605.1 Pelobates fuscus | reverse complement strand
TTATTCGCTACCTCCATTAGTTGGGTGATGGACATACCTGCAAACCCTTCTAACTTTTGTAGCTTGCGCTTAATATCTCCGTAAGCTTGGCTGACAAAGGCGGAGTTCACCATTCGGGAATTATCTGCGTCTTCCGGATTAAAGGGGGTATACAAGCGGTATGCCTCCAATAATCGGTCATAAAAGACACTGGGCGCTTCATCCCTTTTCTGAATCACCTCAACTGTCTTCGACATATTAATAGCTTTCTTTCCTCCAGCTTTCATGCCAGCAATTATAGCGTCTCTATAGGCTCTGAGTTGAACCATATCAGCACCATTTACATTCCAATCGGGATCGGTGTTGGGATAATGTGTTGCGGCCCATGCTGATGGATTGGCTTGGTTTAAAGTACGGGCTTTATCCTCTAGTGCTTTAATGGCCGCTTGATTAATTCTTGTCCTTTCCTCATTGTTGAATAAAGTCATTAATAACTGCTGGCAATCAGCCCATGTCGGGTTATGTGTTTGTACTATTGAGGTGAACAGATCAGTCATAGCTTGTGGTTTCTCAGTATACGAGGAATTGTGGGTCTTCCAATTTAAGAGATCGGTTGTCGTGAATGGGACATATACAAAGACTGGGTCAGCATGTGCCATTTGGCCTGCGGCATCGATATAGGCTGGCCCAGGATTCAGACGAAGAGGCATCTGATAGTGTTTTAATTGTTGGGCACCGGTCAGTTGTCGGGTCTGTATGGGGCTACGTGGAGGGGCGTCAGTCATAGGTTCCAGTCGGGGAGAAATAGGGTATGGGGATATGGGAGCTTGGTTTTGGGAAAAGGTTGTAAATAAAACACTTCGAGTCGAGCTAGATGAAGCTTGACCGGAAGTCTGAAGTGGCGCCAAATCAGGATATTCGGTTTTAATGGGGGTTGGTTCTGATTCCGGAAGGGGTGATTTAGTACGAGGGGGGGTGGACTCTGTACTGGAGGAGGAAGCGGAAGTGGATGGGGGTAATGAGGGGAGGGTTGCAGGACTTCCTGCATTTGCGTCACTTCCTCTTAACGGAAAGTAAGGGGGCGGCAAAGGGATCTCGGACTCAGGGGGCGTGTCCAAAATGGGCCTAACACCAGTCCTAGTGGACAAACAAGTCCTAGCTACCATGAGACGACACTGCTCCTCGTGGCATGTCTGGAGCCATTTTGGCGAGTCATTTACGGCCTGTCTCCAACAATCAATATAAGGAAACTGGCCGTAAAGTTCAGGCCTACCCGATACAGCCACGTGTAAGCGCTGTACCAGAGTTGGATCCAAACTGCCACGTGGCGGCCATGCCGCAACCAAAGTAGGCCACTCCCTAGTACACAAAGTGACCAAACGTACAGGAGACATTTTAACCCCAAAATCACAAGTTTTGAATCCCTTTTTAAAATTCTTCACCATACAACCTAAGGGATCCGGAATCGTTGACTGCGACGCACCCATACTTAACAATGGAACGTCGTCGACAACGAATACTATACACGCGTACTATTCAACAGTCACACCCGTTTCCTCTGGCAACAGCACCACGTGGTACAGTTACCAAGTGAAACGTATACAGTAACACAATAAACACTCAGGGAATTCCCGTACACACACAGCTGTTACACCAGTCACTAGATAATCAATATTATGCCCTTTGGCGTAACTATACAGTCACCCACGCTATAATTCTCTATATACGAATTACCCGTCTATAACACACCCCAGTAACATCGTCTTTTACAAATAGCGGTTACAGTACGGTTAGCATAGGTCAAAGCACAAGTTAAGGTCACAATACAATTATTAGTGGTTATGGTGTTAAACATGCAATGGACGACAATGATTAGTACTTATATACAGTGTCAGTAAATATACAGGGTTATGGTACCGTGCACTATAATACAGCAACACACTATTAACACTCTCGCTAGACGGCTGAGCTCGCGCTATCTAACAAGATATACACTTTACTAAACAATCTTTATCACATTTACAATTCCCAACTAAACTATTGGCCAGTACCTTGATGGACTACCTAAAAACAATCTACATACGTTTTGGTTAGCCACACTGCCCAAGCACCACATATAGCGAGCTAGAGGACCGAATTTACACAGACGCCTCTTAGTCGATTACTATCAAAAATCTAGTGGGTTCCAAATTTACACGCCTTCCCACTTAGCCAAGATAGGTTGAGAGCTAGCGAACCGAATTTACACAGACGCCGCTTAGTCTCCCGGTCCCTCCGACCTAGCGAACAAAATATACACCCTAGAACGCTAGTCTAGACAAGACACCGGTGTCCGGCTAGGGCTATTTACACCAGAGCCCCGCCTGACTAACAAAATCAAACGGTCTGACTAAAGAGCGTTCGATCGAGCGGTGCGCCTTCGCTCCTTCCCTCCGACAGAGGGGACAGATACACAGATTTAAACCCCTTTGGGCCTACCGCACACTCGGTATACTCCTAGTTGGTCTGCCGTCTAAAACAGCAGTTGTCTTACCTCCTCGTTCCTGAACCTGAGTTCACACTCATCGACGGGGACACCCCAGCACTTCTCACGTAGAGGCCGATGATCTCCTGGACAACAGACCAGTGGCGCCGAGACGAAAGGAGGTCCACGCAGAAGTTCAGGGGTGCAGCCGTAGAGAACGTGGGCAAAGATAGACCGTCTCACGCCTCTGCCTCTCAGCTACCGTTGAACGATGAGCTTCCCGGCCAATGCACCAAATGATACCGGAGAAACTGACGGAAGCAAAGCACAGAGAGATGGACACAGGTTTCTTCAGGAAGGAAGAGATTCTTTATTGGATCACCGATCGGGACTCAGAGGGACTAGCGTCACCAAAATACCACAAGTTCTGAGCCCCGGACAATAGTGCAGGCTCCTTATATAGGCACATAACTCCTCCCATATTAAGCTCCACCCGCACATTCTCTTGACCAATCAATACAAATAAGAATTAACTTCCTGCTTGACCGCATGGCTTGTCCAGCACAATGGAGGAGGGGAATACTACATCCTGTATTCTTGCACATGCTCCGTACACTACTGATCGTATCTTGCCTCGTGCAACCAACTGATCGATACGTCAGCATATGCACGTACACATGCCACGTGGTAATCTCGGCCTACTAAATTTATTTTTACCGAGATTCCACCACAGTAGTACCTAAGAAATACCAACTGGAGATTCTGCGAATCGGGCATGATGTCCCCCTAGCAGGACATCTAGTGTCCCGTCGCACAGCCCATAGGATTACTCAGAATTTCTTCTGGCCCAGTTAAGAATTTCTTAAAAAAAGGACAATACTTTAGGACTTGTGACACGTGTCAATGGGTAGAAAAGTAGGGGGACTACCCTAAGGCCAGACTTATGTCAATGCCTATTATTGGGGAGCCCTTCTATTGCCTAGCCGTTGACATTGCGGGTCCTTTAGCCAGAGCTAGACCATCCTAAAAGAAATACATTCTTACCATGGTGGACTATGCCACACGTTACCAAGAGGCAGTAGCTATGTCTAACATCAAGGCAGAGACAGTAGTTGATGCCCTGGGTAAAATATTCACCCAAGTGGGGTTCCCTAAGGAGATCCTATCAGATCAGGGGACCCAGTTCTCTACTGTTCTCACCCAGCATTTGTGGAATGTGTGCAACATTAAGCCCCTGTTGAGTTCACCTTACCACCCCCAGACTAACGATCTCTGCGAGCGCTTTAATGGAACCCTCAAGCAAATGCTGAGGACTAGTGATGTCGCAAACCCGAAATTTTCGGTTCGCGAACGGCGAACGGGAACTTCCGCAAACGTTCGCGAACCGGCGAACCGGGCGAACCGCCATTGACTTCAATGGGCAGGCGAATTTTAAAACCCACAGGGACTCTTTCTGGCCACAAAAGTGACGGAAAAGTTGTTTCAGTGGGACTAACACCTTGACTGTGGCATGCCGGAGGGGGATCCATGGCAAAACTCCCATGAAAAATTACACAGTTGATGCAGAGTCTGGTTTTAATCCATAAAGGGCAGAAATCACCTAACATTCCTAAATCTCAATGAATATGGATTGACACCTGACATATGACATTGACACCTTGACATATGGATTGACACCTGTCCTCAGAGCCCCTGATGCACACGGACACAGAGCAGAATAGGGACTGTTCCCCTTACATAGGGTCACTTGGCAGGTATGGATTGACACCGGTCCTCAAAGCCCCTGATACACACTGACACAGAGCAGAATAGAGACGGGGGTCTAGTAGCGTGGACACCCAGTACAGGTCGTTCTCCTTCAGCCTTTTTATACGAGGGTCCCTCAACAGGCACGACAGCATGAAAGACCACATTTGCACAAGGTTGGATGCCGAGCTACTCATTTCCCGTTCCTCCTCCTAACACAGAGTAGAATAGAGACTGTTCCCCATTCTCAGAGACCATGATACACACTGACAAAGAGCAGAATAGAGACTTTTCCCCGTCCTCAAAGCCCCGGATACACACTGACAAAGAGCGGAATAGAGACTGTTCCCCCTACATAGGGTCACTTGGCAGGTATGGATTGACACCGGTCCTCAAAGCCCCTGATACACACTGACACAGAGCAGAATAGAGACTGTTCCCTGTCCTCAGAGACCATGATACACACTGACAAAGACCAGAATAGAGACTGTTCCCCGTCCTCAAAGCCCCTGATACACACTGACAAAGAGCGTAATAGAGACTGTTCCCCATCCTCAGAGACCATGATAAACACTGACAAAGAGCAGAATAGAGACTGTTCCCCGTCCTCAAAGCCCCTGATACACACTGACACAGAGCAGAATAGGGACTGTTCCCCCTACATAGGGTGACTTGGGAGATCTGGATTGACACCTGTCCTCAGAGACCCTGATAAACACTGACACAGAGCAGAATGGGGAATAATCACTAAATGCCAAACATTGTTATACAGGGGAATACCTGCGCGGTGGGTGGGGGGCATAAATCACAATGGGGGGGACCTACTGTCCTCCCCCCCCGCACCCACCCAAGAGCGGTGGGTGGGTGCCAAAAAAATTATATGGGGGGGACCTACTGTATGATGTTGTATCGATCAGGTAGTGTAAGGGTTACGCCCGCTTCACAGTGACAGACCAAACTCCCCGTTTCACGCACCGCAAACAAACGCAAACAGTCCATTTGCACAAGGTTGGATACCAAGCTAGCCATGTCCCGTTCCTTGTCCTCACTGATGTCATTGAAGGTCTATTCCTCCACCCAGCCACATACAACACCAAGGGTCCCCGAAAGATGACAACAAGCCCCCTGGGACGCCTGCTGTGTTTGGTCTTCCACCTCCTCAAAGCCACCTTCCTCCTCTGACTCCTCTTCTTCAGACTCCTCTCTCTGCGTTGCCTCTCTCTGCGTTATTATAAGGTGTGTGCAATCTAATGTGCCACCAGATAGGAGTGGTGTGTTTAGTACTATTCTTATCAGTTTAATACCTGTTGCGTCTCCTATCAGTGGATGTGTATATGGCAGCGATTTTAGGAACCGCACACCTGGGACCCGAGCAAGGTCACCTCGTTCAACAGGCTACAACATTTGTCCCTGGAAACCTAGCCTGGACATCATGCACAACTTGAATGGAAAACGGGACTAACAGGTCAACCCTGCTTACGGAGACTCTCAGGTCATTGATCGTGTCAAGAGGAGGGGAACAACTTCAAAAAAAGATTACTGGCAAATTCTTAAAAAAAAAGTGGAATCTGCTGCTGCCATAAATTCCAATACCTGACTAGAACGCTACAGATCCCATTTCCCAATGCGTACTTGCGACGTCTACAAAGGACTCTCACTAGCTTCGTGTGGGCACACAAAAAAATCAGGGTAGCCACTAGCATACTCACCAAACCCCTAGAGCAGGGAGGGCTAAGACTACCAGAGGTGAGAACCTACTATAGGGCAGCGCTGATGACCACCGCCCTGCAGGCACACACAGCCCACAACACACCACAATGGGTGGACATGGAATCAACGTGGGCTTGCCCCAAGGGCCTTAGGTACTTATTCTGGGTCCCACATAGACATCGCCCTAAACTACCAGACACACCGGCCACTACCGCAATCCTGCTGAAAACCTGGGATACGATTAAACCAAAATTAGGTTATACATATAAATGGGCGCTGGCCACACCACTATACTGCATACACTGGATGAATCCCACATTTGACCATCGACTATGGACCGAGCGACGATGCACATTGGTTAGACACCTCTATAATCAAGGACAGCTGAGACAATTCCCCGACCTGCAACAGAGTTACGATTTGCCACAAAGAGCGATATTCTCCTACCTACAACTAAAGGGAGCACTGACAAACTCCACTATCCTGACAACCCCGACCCACACGCGTTGTATAAAGAAAGCATGCGAATCTAGAACAATGCCCAAGAAACCGCTTTCACTCATGTATGCAATTCTAAATAATCCTACCCAACAGCCACCACCGCAGCTAGACAAATTCAGAGAGGCATGGCATAAGGATTTGAATACAGTCTTCTCAGAAGAACAATGGAACCAAGCCCTCATAGCCCATAAAGGTAGATCCAGATGCGCATCCCACCTAGAGCTAATGCGCAAGATACAATAAAGGTGGTACTTGGTACCGACTAGACTAGCGACCATATATCTCAACACCTCGAGACTTTGCTGGAGATGTTTAATAGAGTAGGGCACAATGCTCCACATCTGGTGGGCCTGCTCGGCCATCAGAGGATACTGGAAGGCAGTTGAGGGGGTGATACAAGGGGCACTGGTCACGAGAACCAAATTAACAGTTCAAATTAACATTCAAATGACAATTCATGACAGATCACACAAGTGAATAGCCCTGCCAACGTCGTCTCAGAATTTTTTTGTTATCTAAGAAGAAATAGAAATGTAAGAGCAGAATAGAGACTGTTCCCCGTCCTCAGAGACCATGATACACACTGACACAGAGCAGAATAGAGTCTGTTCCCCGTCCTCAGAGACCCTGATACACACTGACACAGAGCAGAATAGAGACTGTTCCCCCTACATAGGGTCACTTGGCAGATATGGATTGACACCTATCCTAAGGATCCCTGAAACACACTGACACAGAGCAGAATAGAGACTGTTCCCCGTCCTCAAAGCCCCTGATACACACTGACACAGAGCAGAATAGGGACTGTTCACCCTACATAGGGTCACTTTGCAGATATGGATTGACACCTGTCCTCAAAGCCCCTGATACACACTGACAAAGAGCAGAATAGAGACTGTTCCCCGTCCTCAAAGCCCCTGATACACACTGACAAAGAGCAGAATTCACGTTGTTTCTATGATGTGCATAACATGTTCTTGTTTGTTAAATGTTTGTTAAATTTTTCCTGGAATTGTAATTTTGGAATCTGAATAAAGATAGTCAAATCACTGATACACACTGACACAGAGCAGAATAGGGACTGTTCCCCCTACATAGGGTCACTATGTGCCTTTTTTTTGGTTTGGTTTTTGAAGCCACAGTGCAGCAGCAGAGGGACTAAAAATTAGGCATGTACACATGCCTGAAAAATTTGGTATTGTTGCAGCCGCTGTTGTAGCAGCGGCTAGAAAAATTGATGTTTGTTTCACAGGCAGAAAGTGCCCTAAAACATGGCGGCTTGAACCCTAGTTGGTGGCGGATAAGTCACGCAAGTCAACCGGAATTCAGAGCTAAAATACAGCAGCGTGTGGACCATTTTTAGCCCAAGGCAGCTCATCTCATCAGGCCTTTTGTAATCAAATGTATCGCCCAGTGTCAGTCCCTTTGGGATCCATCCCTCATTCATCTTAATAAAGGTGAGGTAATCTAGACTTTTTTGACCTAGGCGACTTCTCTTCTCAGTGACAATACCTCCTGCTGCACTGACAGGACCTCCTTTCTGACAGGACACTTGAAGCAGGGCAGGCCAGAAGTTCTATCGCAAATTGGGATAGCTCAGGCCACAGGTCAAGCCTGCACACCCAGTAGTCAAGGGGTTCATCGCTCCTCAGAGTGTCGATATCTGCAGTTAAGGCGAGGTAGTCTGCTACCTGTCGGTCGAGTCGTTCTCTGAGGGTGGATCCCGAAGGGCTGTGGCGATGCGTAGGACTTAAAAAGCTCTGCATGTCCTCCATCAACAACACATCTTTAAAGCATCCTGTCCTTGCCGGCGTGGTCGTGGGAGGAGGAGGATGACTTCCACCTCTCCCCCTGTTAGATTCCCGTTGTGCTGTGACATCACCCTTATACGCTGTGTAAAGCATACGTTTTAATTTATTTTGCAAATGCTGCATCCTTTCCAACTTTTTGTAATTCGGTAACATTTCCGCCACTTTCTGCTTATACCGGGGGTCTAGTAGCGTGGTCACTCAGTACAGGTCGTTCTCCTTCAGCCTTTTTATACGAGGGTCCCTCAACAGGCACAACAGCATGAAAGACCCCATTTGCACAAGGTTGGATGCCGAGCTACTCATTTCCCGTTCCTCCTCCTCACTGATGTCAATGAAGGTATGTACTTCCCACGGGTACCAGATAGGTGACAACGATCACCTGTTGTGGTTGGTCTTCCTCCTCCTCCTCAAAGCCACATTCCTCCTCTGACTCCTCTTCCTCACAATGCTCTTCCAGCGTTGCCGCAGGTCCAGCAAGCGATGCTGATAAGGCTGTTTCTGGTGGTGATGGTGATCACAACTCTTCCTCCTACAAATGGTATGATGTCGCTGATGGTGCCTTCGGTGCGACTGACTAGGTTTGTCACCTCCTCAAAAGGACGCATGAGCCTACAGGCATTGCGCATGAGCGTCCAGTAACGTGGCAAAAAAATTCCCAGCTCCCCAGAGGCTGTCCTAGCACCCCGGTCATACAAATATTAATTTACAGCTTTTTCTTGTTGGAGCAGGCGGTCGAACATTAGGAGTGTTGAATTCCAACGTGTCGGGCTGTTGCAAATCAAGCGCCTCACTGGCATGTTGTTTCGCCGCTGGATATCGGCAAAGTAAGCCATGGCCGTGTAGGAACGCCTGAAATGGCCACACACCTTCCTGGCCTGCTTCAGGATGTCCTGTAAGCCTGTGTACTTATGCACAAAGCGTTGTACAATCAGATTACACACATGTGCCATGCACGGCACATGTGTCAACTTGCCCAACTTCAATTTCGCCAACAAATTTTTTCCGTTGTCACAAACCACTTTGCCGATATCCAGTTGCTGCGGAGTCAGCCACTTTTCCACCTGTGCGCTCAGGGCGGACAGGAGTGCTTGTCCGGTGTGACTCTCTGCTTTCAAGCAAGTCAAACCCAAGACGGCGTGACACTGCCGTATCCGGGATGTGGAATAGTACCTGGGGAGCTGGGGGGGTGCCGTTGATGTGGAGCAAGACGCAGCAGCAGAAGAGGACTCAGCCGAGGAGGTTATGGAAGAGGATGGAGTAGGAGGAGTAGAGGAGGTGGCATCAGGACTGCCTGCAAGTCGTGGCGGTGTCACCAACTCCTCTGCAGAGCCATGCATTCCATGCTTGGCAGCAGTCAGCAGGTTTACCCAATGCGCAGTGTATGTGATATACCTGCCCTGACCATGCTTTGCAGACCATGTATCAGTGGTCAGATGGACCCATGCCCCAACACTGTGTGCCAGACATGCCATTACTTCCTTTTGCACAATCGAGTACAGGTTGGGGATTGCCTTTTGTGAAAAGAAATTTCGGCCGGGTACCTTCCACTGTGGTGTCCCAATAGCTACAAATTCTTTGAACACCTCAGACTCCACCAGCTTGTATGGTAAAAGCTGGCGGGCTAATAGTTCGGACAAGCCAGCTGTCAGACGCTGGGCAAGGGGGTGACTTTCTGACATTGGGTTCTTACGCTCAAACATGTCCTTGACAGACACATAAATGTGGGCAGATGAGCGGGAACTGTTCAAGGTGGGAGACGGAGTGGCGGATGGTTGAGAGGGGGCAAGGAGGACAGCAGTGGTTGACGTGGCTGAAGATGCTGGACCAGGAGGAGGATGGCGGCTTAGAGTAGGCATGCTGCTTGTACTCATGTGTTGATCCCATAGGCTGTGATGTGAGATCATGTGCCTACGCAAAGCAGTTGTACCTAGGTGGGTGTTGGACTTCCCACGACTCAGTTTCTTTTGGCACAGGTTGCAAGTGGCATCGCTGTTGTCAGAGGCAGACACACAAAAAAATTTCCACACTGCTGAGCTCTGCAATGACGGCATTCTGGTGGTGGACACAGCATGCGTTGATTGGCGTGCTGTCGGGCTTACCCCGGGTGCTGATGCATGCTGTCTGACTGTGCCACTAGCTCCTTGCGACGACCTCCCCCTGCTTCCAACTCGTCTCCTCTTCTCTGTCTCCCCATCTGAACTTTCGCCCTGTTCTTCTTCTTGCCGAGCGGGCACCCACATGTCATCATCAACCGCTTCAGTTGTATCTGACAACTACGCAAAGGAAGCAGCAGCGGGTACAACATCATCATCATCACATCGTACGTCCATGTGTGTAATGCTGCCTGCCTGAGACATATCCCTGTTATCTACATCCTCTGGCAATAATGGTTGCGCATCACTCATTTCTTCAAACGGATGTGTGAATAACTCCTCTGACATAACAAGTAAAGCGGCTGTGGTGCTAGTTTTGGTGGTGGCGGCAGGCGGGTGAGTGGTATCTTGAGAGGTGCCTGAAGCTAAGCTGGAGGAGGATGGTGTGTCAAGGTTCCGAGCGGAGGCTGTAGAAGATTGGGTGTCCTGTGTTAGCCAGTCAACTATGTCCTCAGAACTTTTCAAGTTCAGGGTACGTGGCCTCTGAAAACTGGGCATTATTCTAGGGCCAAAGGGAATCACAGCACCACGACGGCCCCTGCGGGGTGTCCTGCCTCTGCCTGTCATTTTTTGGGGATTAGTGGTACTATGCGTGCAAGCTACTGTGAGACCAGATATGAGTGGCAATGTGCAATGGCAGAGGTCTGCAGAGTACACGCTGTAGGCCTGACACACCCGCTTGAAGACAACTAACGGCTTTCAATCTATAACAGTGAAAAAAAAATTATGTTTTTAAATGCACGCTATTGTGACACCAGAGATAAGTGGCAATGTGCCCTGGCAGAGGTTGGCAGAGTACACGCTGTAGGCATGACACCCGCTTGAAGACAACTAACTGCTATTCAATCTATAACAGTGAAGAAAGTTTTTTGGTTTTAAATGCACAAAATTGTGACACCAGATATGAGTGGCAATGTGCACTGGCAGGGTTCTGCAGGGCACACGCTGAAGGCCTGAAACACCCGCTTTAAGGACACTGACTGCTATTAGCTTACACTGGAAACCTTTTTTTCTTTGTAAAAGCACACTACAGAGCACGCTTCAGGAAGCAGTAGGGCATCCATTAATTATTTGATGGCCGCACCGTGTTTCACAGTGGTACCAGTGGCTGTGAAGAACCCCCTGGTTTTCAAAATTAAGCCAAAGTCATGTGCCACACCCAGGGCATACCTTAAGTCTGTATAAATATTAACACACTTTCCTTCAGACATTTTGCATGCCACCGTGAGGGTTGCATGAGTTGAGAAGCCTCAGGGATCCAAGATCTGCAGTATGTGATAAGGCCCAAGAAGGCATGAAGGGTCTGGTGTGTGGATGGAGGAGTCAGATTCGTGATAGCAAGGATTCTGTTCCTGGTTAGATGATGGGTGCCATGGGAAAGGCAATGTCCCAAGAAGACCACAGAGGGCCGGCACCACTGTAACTTCGTTTTGGAGGCTTTACAACCTTCTTCAGCGAGGAAACACAGGAGATCCTCGGAATCACGTTTGGCAGTTGGGAAATCATCAGCACTAAGAAGTAAATCATAAACATACTGAAGCAGGACCACGTCTGGGTGAGACTTCTGCCAAGGTTCCAAGACAGCGAACATAGCTTTGGCGAATTGAGTAGGGGAATTCTGTGCACCCTGTGGCATAACAGTCCAAGTATACTGTTGAAGATCGTGTGTGAAGGCAAAAAGGTAATGGCAGGAGGGATCTAAGGGCACGCTGAAAAAGGCATTAGCAAAGTCGACCACCGTGAAGAATTTAGCTGTTGGGGGAACTTGTGATAACAGTGTATGTGGATTGGGAACAACAGCATGTTACGGGTACTCTCAGGCTAGCTGAAAGCTGGACCGCTTGGATGGTCTGGATCCCAGTGTAGAGAGAGAGAAGAGCTCCTTCAGTCAGTAGTCCATACGAATCCTGTAAATGTAGAACAATCCCACTAGCTATTATACAGCTAGGATACTCTTTCCCCCACAAAACGAGTCGAGGCTGCGATTTGAAGGGCAAACAAGAACTGGCTTTAATGGCACACAGGGATCGGTATTTATGCAAAATCCCAGGTCCGGGGACAGCCCCCTCTGGACCTGATGGGATACAGAAATGTTACAAGGGATTAACCATTCAGAATACACTGCATCCTTTGAATTTGTTACCGCCCATCTTGGAGATAATGAATCCAATGGCTTTGACAATACAATTATCTCCAAGCACCTAAATACCACGTTTTTATTACACACAAAAAATAGGTTAAAAATATATAACTTCAACATTTCGGTACTTCCACCATTCATTCTATAGCCCCGGTCTGGGTGTAATAGTTCACCGAGGAGCGCCTCAAACCCACAAACCGTATGCTTAGTTTCTTCATTACAAAGTCCGTTCGCATATTTGGTCCCTGAGCCTGAGATGGCGGCCATGTTTTTGAGTGATTCAATAGGCAGCGGGACCTCGGCATCAAACTCGTGGAACAAGTACCGGCCAGAGTTGTGCACGAATGCCCGCTCTCTGGCTGGATGTTTCAGCTGTTCGGGAGATGAACGTAGACCGCCGTGAAGGGAGTACTTAACCTGCGGTTAACCGCAACATTCAACATTCTAACTGAGGCCACACGCCAGGCTGTAGGTGGTCCCTGTTCGTGACCCTTTCGGTAGTTAGACTATCGGGAGATAAGGCACGAACGAGAATGCCCGGTTAACCGCAGACTGCAACTCTCTGGGCGATCAAGTGATAACACGCTCCCCTCGCAGGGTGGTCGGCCGTTCGGTAGTTTGAAAGGTGACCGGGGTTAAGTGGCGGCACACGCCAGGGAACGAGTGGTACCTTATTCGTTTCACGAATCGGTGCAAGTAATCCGTTCATGAGCCGAGTACAGGATGCAAGTACCGAAGCCATATATAGCAAGGAACAACATAATGCTTGTCTGTAACAGTTTTGTAACACAGCAGTATCCCGGATTGTGACTTCATTAATGGCACGGAGGTCTTGGACCATACAGTACTGATCAGGTTGTCCTTTCTCAGTCTTTTTCTTTACAGGGAACAGAGGGGTGTTACACTGTGACACTAGTGATGTACCAAACTGTTCGCCGGTGAATAGTTCCCGACGAACATAGCGTGTTCGATCCGCCCCCTATTCATCATCATTGAGCAAACTTTGACCCTATGCCTCACGGTCAGCAGATTTTAGATTCATTCTGAAGCTGCATTCTTAGATAGAGGAGGGAAAGTGTAGCTGCTGCTCATTAGATAGGGAAATTGATAGCTAGGCTAGGGTATTCAGTGTCCACTACAGTCCTGAAGGACTCATCTGATCTCTGCTGTAAGAACAGCACCCAAAAAGCCCTTTTTAGGGCTAGAACATCAGTCTGCTTTTTTTTTCCTGTGTAATCTAATTGCAGTTGCCTGCCTGCCTGCCAGCTTCTGTGTCAGGCTCACAGTGGATACTGTGCCCACTTGCCCAGTGCCACCACTCATATCTGGTGTCACAAAAGCTTAAGCTTGACATTTAAAAAGAAAACATTTTTTTTCAACGTAATAGATTGAATAGCAGTTAGTTGTCTGCCAGCTTCTGTGTCAGGCTCACAGTGGATACTATGCGAACTTGCCCAGTGCCACCACTCATATCTGGTGTCACAATAGCTTAAGCTTGACATTTAAAAACAAAAAAAATGTTTTCACTGTAATAGAGTGAATAGCAGTTAGTTGTCTGCCAGCTTCTGTGTCAGGCTCACAGTGGATACTGTGCCCACTTGCCCAGTGCCACCACTCATATCTGGTGTCACAATAGCTTAAGCTTGACATTTAAAAATATTTTTTTTTCACTGTAATAGATTGAATAGCAGTTAGTTGTCTGCCAGCTTCTGTGTCAGGCTCACAGTGGATACTGTGCCCACTTGCCCAGTGCCACCACTCATATCTGGTGTCACAATAGCTTAAGCTTGACATTTAAAAACAAAACAATTTTTTTTCACTGTAATAGATTGAATAGCAGTTAGTTGTCTGCAAGTGTCTGGGTGTCAAGCCTTCAGCGTGTACTCTGCCAACCTCTGCCAGTGTACTTTGCCACTCATATCTGGTGTCTCTAGCGTGCCTTTACAAAGAAAAAACGTTTTTCACTGTAAGCTAATAAATGTAAGTTGTCTGCAAGCGTCTGGGTGTCAGGCCTTCAGCGTGTACTCTGCCAACCTCTGCAAGTGTACTTTGCCACTCATATCTGGTGTCTCTAGCGTGCCTTTACAAAGAAAAAAAGTTTTTCACTGTAAGCTAATAGCAGTTAGTTGTCTGCAAGCGTCTGGGTGTCAGGCCTTCAGCGTGTGCTCTGCCACCCTCTGCAAGTGTACTTTGCCACTCATATCTGGTATCTCTATAGCGTGCCTTTACAAAGGAAAAAAGTTTTTCACTGTAAGCTAATAGCAGTTAGTTGTCTGCAAGCGTCTGGGTGTCAGGCCTTCAGCGTGTGCTCTGCCAACCTCTGCAAGTGTACTTTGCCACTCATATCTGGTGTCTCTATAGCGTGCCTTTACAAAGAAAAAAAGTTTTTCACTGTAAGCTAATAGCAGTCAGTGTCCTTAAAGCGGGTGTCAGGCCTTCAGCGTGTGCTCTGCCAACCTCTGCAAGTGTACTTTGCCACTCATATCTGGTGTCTCTATAGCGTGCCTTTACAAAGAAAAAAAAGTTTTTCACTGTAAGCTAATAGCAGTTAGTTGTCTGCAAGCGTCTGGGTGTCAGGCCTTCAGCATGTGCTCTGCCAACCTCTGCAAGTGTACTTTGCCACTCATATCTGGTGTCTCTATAGCGTGCCTTTACAAAGAAAAAACTTTTTTCACTGTTATAGATTGAATAGCAGTTAGTTGTCTTCAAGCGGGTGTGTCAGGCCTACAGCGTGTACTCTGCCAACCTAGGCCACTGCACAGTACCACTCATATCTGGTCTTACAGTAGCTTGCACGTATAGTACCACTAATCCAAAAAAAAAAAATGACAGGCAGAGGCAGGCCACCCCGCAGGGGCCATCGTGGTTCCCTGTGGCCCTAGAATAATTCCCAGTTTTCAGAGGCCACGTACCCTGAACTTGAAAAGTTCTGAGGACATAGTTGACTGGCTAACAAAGGACACCCAATCTTCTACAGCTTCCGCTCAGAACCTTGACACACCATCCTCCTCCAGCTTAGCTTCAGGCACCTCTCAAGATACCACTCACCTGCCTGCCGCCACCACCAAAACTAGCACCACAGCCGCTTCACTTGGTATGTCAGAGGAGTTATTCACACATCCGTTTGAAGAAATGAGTGATGCACAACCATTATTGCCAGAGGATGTAGATAACAGGGATATGTCTCAGGTTGGCAGCATTACACACATGGACGTACGGTGTGATGATGATGATGATGTTGTACCCGCTGCTGCTTCCTTTGCTGAGTTGTCAGATACAAGTGAAGCGGTTGATGATGACGATGCGTCTATGGATGTCACGTGGGTGCCCGCTCGGCAAGAAGAAGAACAGGACGAAAGTTCAGATGGGGACAGAGAGGAGGAGGAGGAGACGAGTTGGAAGCAGGGGGAGGTCATCGCAAGGAGCTAGTGGCACAGTCAGACAGCATGCATCGGCACCTGGGGTCAACCCGACAGCATGCCAATCAACGCATGCTGTGTACACCAACAGAATGCCGTCATTGCAGAGCTCAGCAGTGTGGCATTTTTTTTGTGTGTCTGCCTCTGACAACAGCGATGCCATTTGCAACCTGTGCCAAAAGAAATTGAGTCGTGGGAAGTCCAACACCCACCTAGGTACAACTGCTTTGCGTAGGCACATGATCGCACATCACAAACGCCTATGGGATCAACACATGAGTACAAGCAGCACGCCTACTCTAAGCCGCCATCCTCCTCCTGGTCCAGCATCTTCAGCCACGTCAACTACTGCTGTCCTCCTTGCCCCCTCTCAACCATCCGCCACTCCGTCTCCCGCCTTGAGCAGTTCCCGCTCTTCTGCCCACAGTCAGGTGTCTATTAAGGACATGTTTGAGCATAATAAGCCAATGTCCTTGATAGACACCTGACTGTGGGCAGATGAGCGCCCTTGCCCAGCGTCTGACAGCTGGCTTGTCCGAACTATTAGCCCGCCAGCTTTTACCATACAAGCTGGTGGAGTCTGAGGCGTTCAAAAAATTTTTAGCTATTGGGACACCGCAGTGGAAGGTACCCAGACGAAATTTCTTTTCACAAAAGGCAATCCCCAACCTGTACTCGATTGTGCAAAAGGAAGTAATGGCAGCGTCTGACAGCTGGCTTGTCCGAACTATTAGCACGCTAGCTTTTACCATACAAGCTGGTGGAGTCTGAGGCGTTCAAAAAATTTGTAGCTATTGGGACACGGCAGTGGAAGGTACCCGGACGAAATTTCTTTTCACAAAAGGCAATCCCCAACCTGTACTCGATTGTGCAAAAGGAAGTAATGGCATCTCTGGCACACAGTGTTGGGGCAAGGGTCCATCTGACCACTGATACCTGGTCTGCAAAGCATGGTCAGGGCAGGTATATCACCTACACTGCGCATTGGGTAAACCTGCTGACGGCTGCCAAGCATGGAATGCGTGGCTCTGTAGAGGAGTTGGTGACACCGCCACGACTTGCAGGCAGGTGTGCTGCCACCTCCTCTGCTCCTCCTACTCCATCCTCTTCCATAACCTCCTCAGCTGAGTCCTCTTCTGCTGCTGCGTCTTGCTTCACATCAACGGCACCCCCCTAGCTCCCCAGGTACTATTCCACATCCCGGATACGGCAGTGTCACGCCGTCTTGGGTTTGACTTGCTTGAAAGCAGAGAGTCACACCGGACAAGCACTCCTGTCCGCCCTGAACGCACAGGTGGAAAAGTGGCTGACTCTGCAGCAACTGGATATGGGCAAAGTGGTTTGTGACAATGGAACAAATTTGTTGGCGGCATTGAAGTTGGGCAAGTTGACACATGTGCCGTGCTTGGCACATGTGTGTAATCTGATCATACAACGCTTTGTGCATAAGTACACAGGCTTACAGGACGTCCTGAAGCAGGCCAGGAAGGTGTGTGGCCATTTCAGGTGTTCCTACACGGCCATGGCGCACTTTGCCGATATCCAGCGGCGAAACAACATGCCAGTGAGGCGCTTGATTTGCGACAGCCCGACACGTTGGAATTCAACACTCCTAAAGTTCGACCGCCTGCTCCAACAAGAAAAAGTTGTTAATGAATATTTGTATGACCGGGGTGCTAGGACAGCCTCTGGGGAGCTGGGAATTATTTTGCCATGTTACTGGACGCTCATGCGCAATGCCTGTAGGCTCATGCGTCCTTTTGAGGAGGTGACAAACCTAGTCAGTCGCACCGAAGGCACCATCAGCGACATCATACCATTTGTTTTCTTCCTGGAGTGTGCCCTGCGAAGAGTGCTGGATCAGGCCGTAGATGAGCATGAGGAAGAGTTGTGGTCACCATCACCACCAGAAACAGCCTTATCAGCATCGCTTGCTGGACCTGCGGCAACGCTGGAAGAGGATTGTGAGGAAGAGGAGTCAGAGGAGTAATGTGACTTTGAGGAGGAGGAGGAAGACCAACCACAACAGGCATCCCAGGGTGCTCATTGTCACCTATCTGGTACCCGTGGTGTTGTACGTGGCTGGGGGGAAGAACATACCTTCATTGACATCAGTGAGGAGGAGGAATGGGAAATGAGTAGCTCAGCATCCAACCTTGTGCAAATGGGGTCTTTCATGCTGTCGTGCCTGTTGAGGGACCCTCGTATAAAAAGGCTGAAGGAGAACGAGGTGTACTGGGTGTCCACGCTACTAGACCCCCGGTATAAGCAGAAAGTGGCGGAAATGTTACCGAATTACAAAAAGTTGGAAAGGATGCAGCATTTGCAAAATAAATTAAAAAGTATGCTTTACACAGCGTATAAGGGTGATGTCACAGCACAACGGGAATCTAACAGGGGAAGAGGTGGAAGTCATCCTCCTCCTCCCACGACCACGCCGGCAAGGACAGGACGCTTTAAAGACGTGTTGTTGATGGAGGACATGCAGAGCTTTTTAAGTCCTACGCATTGCCACAGCCCTTCGGGATCCACCCTCAGAGAACGACTCGAACGACAGGTAGCAGACTACCTCGCCTTAACTGCAGATATCGACACTCTGAGGAGCGATGAACCCCTTGACTACTGGGTGTGCAGGCTTGACCTGTGGCCTGAGCTATCCCAATTTGCGATGGAACTTCTGGCCTGCCCTGCTTCAAGTGTCCTGTCAGAAAGGACCTTCAGTGCAACAGGAGGTATTGTCACTGAGAAGAGAAGTCGCCTAGGTCAAAAAAGTCTAGATTACCTCACCTTTATTAAGATGAATGAGGGATGGATCCCGAAGGGACTGACAGTGGGCGATACATTCGACTAAAAAAGGCCTGATGAGATGAGCTGCCTTGGGCTAAAAATGGTCCACACGCTGCTGTATTTAAGCTCTGAATGCCGGTTGACTTGCGTGACTTATCCGCCACCAACTAGGGTTCAAGCCGCAATGTTTTAGGGCACTTAATGCCTGGGAAACAAACATCAATTTTTATGGCCGCTGCTACAGCAGTGGCTGCAACAATACCTAATTTTTCAGGCATGTGTACATGCCTAATTTTTCGGCCCTCTGGTGCTGCACTGTGGCTTCAAAAACCAAACCAAAAAAAAGGCACATAGTGACCCTATGTAGGGGGAACAGTCCATATTCTGCTCTGTGTCAGTGTGTATAAGGGATCATTAGGATAGGTGTCAATCCATATCTGCCAAGTGACCCTATGTAGTGGGAACAGTCTCTATTCTGCTCTGTGTCAGTGTGTATCAGGGATCCTTAGGATTGGTGTCAATCCATATCTGCCAAGTGACCCTATGTAGTGGGAACAGTCTCTATTCTGCTCTGTGTCAGTGTGTATCAGGGATCCTTAGGATAGGTGTCAATCCATATCTGCCAAGTGACCCTATGTAGTGGGAACAGTCTCTATTCTGCTCTGTGTCAGTGTGTATCAGGGATCCTTAGGATAGGTGTCAATCCATATCTGCCAAGTGACCCTATGTAATGGGAACAGTCTCTATTCTGCTCTGTGTCAGTGTGTATCAGGGATCCTTAGGATAGGTGTCAATCCATATCTGCCAAGTGACCCTATGTAGGGGGAACAGTCTCTATTCTGCTCTGTGTCAGTGTGTATCATGGTCTCGGAGGACAGGTGTCAATCAATATCTGCCAAGTGACCCTATGTAGGGGGAACAGTCTCTATTCTGCTCTGTGTCAGTGTGTATCAGGGATCCTTAGGATAGGTGTCAATCCATATCTGCCAAGTGACCCTATGTAGGGGGAACAGTCTCTATTCTGCTCTGTGTCAGTGTGTATCAGGGATCCTTAGGATAGGTGTCAATCCATATCTGCCAAGTGACCCTATGTAGGAGGAACAGTCCCTATTCTGCTCTGTGTCAGTGTGTATCAGGGATCCTTAGGATAGGTGTCAATACATATCTGCCAAGTGACCCTATGTAGGGGGAACAGTCTCTATTCTGCTCTGTGTCAGTGTGTATCATGGTCTCTGAAGACAGGTGTCAATCAATATCTGCCAAGTGACCCTATGTAGGGGGAACAGTCTCTATTCTGCTCTGTGTCAGTGTGTATCAGGGATCCTTTGGATAGGTGTCAATCCATATCTGCCAAGTGACCCTATGTAGGGGGAACAGTCTCTATTCTGCTCTGTGTCAGTGTGTATCGGTCTCTGAGGACAGGTGTCAATCCATATCTGCCAAGTGACCCTTTGTAGGGCTTGTCGGTTTTCGGTGATCCTTCAATATTGATAGTTATGGCTCGCTTCAGGTATGATGTGAACCTTTACCGACAAAAGGTCACTCCGGGTCATTCTAAGCTTAGTGTGTCTTTATGCAATCTATAGCTGTATACGGAGCAGACCCTTCCATTCCCAAATTACTTATAAATACTGTTTTTAACCATTCTAGATGATAACTTGATTATCACTAAAATAATCCAGTGTCTGAAGACCCAAAAGGCACTGTAATAATATTGTAATAAATGAAACAATGACTCAAATAAATATAAGATAAAAGTGTATTGAATGAATGTTACAGAATGCAAAAATAGTCAGTAAATAATTAATCTTACCAAATATATTAGTGGCTACAGCATATGTCCCTGTATACCTTTCAGATGTGTGGTGACAGCATGCAGAGTAAGAGTAGATGAATGAATGACTGAATGACTGAATGTATGACTGAATGAATGAATGACTGAATGTATGACTGAATGACTCAATGTGTGACTGAATGAATGAATGAATGAATGACTGAATGAATGTATGACTGAATATATGACTGAATGAATGACAACGTCCCACTCTTTCTCCTTTAGTTAAATAGCCATTTTGTCCTCCATAAAGCAGCCTCCACCTGTGTAATACTCCCAAAAAGGTTTTCTAACTTGTTGCATGATGTAATGTATTGAATATCTAAGTTTGGGATATACCCTAGATGGCTCTGCCTATAGTTAGCTTCAAAATTAACAGATTTTACTATTAACATGACGTAAAGTCATGATTTTATTAATGACACGGAGGCGAGTATTATGCATTCTCTTTCTTTATTATACTCCCAGCAGCAAGAAAAGGGAAGTATGAGAGAATCATAGAAAAAAGGAAACCATAACAATAGCCTGGTAACAGTAGCACCAATCAGCATACAGTATAATCCATATAGGTGTAGTGTTCCTTGACTCCTCCTCTTTCTGCGTAGATCCTGAAGACCATTAGTGCAAATTCAAGTATTCCAACCATAAATACGAATCCACGAACAAAAAACCATAACTGGAACTTCAATCTAGAACCGTTTCAACCGTGAACTCTCCAGTTGTATTCAAGCTAAAAGAGAGGAGAAATATGGTAATATCGAAATCTCGTGACTGTCATTCCGCAATCAACAACTCGTAAACCATGTTAATCAAACGATGTAACTATATAAAAGAAATTTTTCAGCCATATTGCTAGATCAAAATGTATCACATAAGTCATATTCATAGACTACTCACTCACCTGTGTCATGAATGATCTTGTACTTACCGTATTAAGGCATCCTAAATGCTTCATGTTCTGGGTTGTAATCCACTCACCACCCTGGGTAGGGCGGGTGGGAATAATACTCGCCTCCGTGTCATTAATAAAATCATGACTTTACGTCATGTTAATAGTAAAATCTGTTAATTTTATTAAAGACACGGAGGCTCCTATTATGCTATTTCAAAGCTGAGCAACCACTGTATTCGAAATGTGTTGCACTGGGCGTAAATAGAAATTACGAAATGTAGACTCATTCGACCAGTCGGCTGCTTGTAGTATGTCTTCCAATTTACAACCCAACATGGACGCTTTAGAGGCCATAGCTCCGCGAACGGAATGTGCGGAAAAAATCGAGGTGTCTATGCCTGCCGTTGACAGCAACCACTTGATCCAACGAGCTAAAGTAGCAGTAGATACTGGTAGGTGAGGTCTTTTGAATGAGATGAACAGTGGATGGATTTGTCCTGGACGGAGTGAAGCCGTGCGATGCTCATATTCCTTCAGACATAACACCGGGCACAAATTTGGGTTGTCCGGCAATGCTGGGTAGGAAACTTCCTTAGTCGAGGATTTCGTTCTCCGTGAAATATTGAAGGATACTCCGTTTGGGGTAAAAACACGTGCATGCCAGTCTAGCGCCCTGACATCAGCGACTCGTTTACATGAAAGTAAACAAAACAGCATCAACAGTTTGGCCGACAATTGTTTCAGTGAAAGTTCCTGATTCATTGGCCACGATTCGATCAATCGCAACATCACATTGACATCCCAAAAGGAAGAATATCGAGTTTGAGGAGGACGAGTAAGACGGATGCCTTTGAGTAAACGACAGATAAGGGCATGCTTACCTATTGGGGTGCCATCCAACCCCATATGTCCCGCCGATATAGCTGATCTGTACAGATTTATAGTACGAAAGGCTTTCCCTGCCTCAAAGAGTAGAGTCAGAAATTGTAGGACTGCTTCTGTAGAAGCTGATATGGGATCCATTGACTGTCCCATGCACCAATCAGACCATTTTCTCCAAGCCGATCCGTAGGCACGTCTGGTACCTGGTGCCCATGACTCTGCCAAGAGACTGAGTGTCGTCTGCGAAACCTCCTCGAGATTCCATGATCTCCTGAAATGAGCCATGCCATCAGTTGCAGTAGGCCTTGGTTGGCCAGTTCGTGACTCATTCCCTCTGGGTTGGTTAAGAGGTAGGGAATGTCCGGCAACAGTTGTGGGAAATCTATCGACATTTCCAATAATTGAGGAAACCAAGGTTGTGACCTCCATAACGGGGTTATCAGTGCTAGCGTCCCCTTGGAATATCGAAGGACCGTCAGGGTCCGAGAAATGAGGTTGAACGGGGGGAACGCGTAGTTCCTGTCCTTGGTCCAGTCCTGCAGGAATGCATCTGTTGCCAGAGCATCTGGATCCGGTCTCCAACTGAAGAACCGAGGAAGCTGGGTGTTCAGTCGAGACGCGAAGAGGTCTATACTGAAAGGTCCCCAGAGCCGCGAGAGGCGCTGGAAAATCATTGGATGGAGGTGCCAGTCCCCTGCGTCTCGAAGATATCGGGAGTTCCAGTCCGCCATTGTATTGTCCTGCCCCGGAATGTATTCTGCTATTACCGAAATGCTGTGTTTCAGGCAATAGTGCCAAAAATCTCGAGCCATCAAAGCGAGAACCTTCGATTTTGTACCCCCTAGATGGTTGATATAACGTACCGCTGAGACGTTGTCCATCTTGATTAAGATTGAGCATGAAATGCCTGTGGGGGTCATACTGCGAATGGCAAAGGACGCTGCTAGTAGTTCTAGGCAGTTGATGTGTAACAGAGACTCTTCGTTCGACCATCTGCCACCGGTGGAAACTGACCCGCAATGCGCGCCCCAGCCGTGTAAGCTGGCGTCCGACTCTATGACCAGGTCCGGCGTCGATCCAAATATCGCCCGTCCGTTCCATGCCTCCATGTGTGCTAGCCACCAGTCTAGTTCCTCCCTGGAGTCTTCGTCCAGTGTGACGCAGGTTTCGTATGAGTGACCAGAGCGTAGATATGAGGCTTTGAGTCGTTGTAGGGCACGATAGTGTAGCGGTCCTGGAAAGATCGCCTGTATGGACGATGCCAAGAGTCCTATGATCCTCGCCAGTTGTCGGAGGGAAATAGTTGTACGGTGCATAAGCCGTCTGATCTCCTTCTTGATCGAAATCATTTTGTCTTTGGGTAGACACAACCTCTGTTGAACAGAGTCGACTTGGAAACCCAGAAATTCCATCTGTCTGGAGGGTTGTAGAATTGATTTTTCCCAATTCACCAAGAATCCTAAGTTTTGGATAAGGTGGATCGTCCAGGATAGGTGAATGCGAAGTTGGGATTGAGATTGGGACAGAAGAAGGATGTCGTCCAGATAAATTATTAATCTGACCCCTCGTGTGCGCAGGAAAGCAATCACTGGTTTTAGCACTTTTGTGAAGCACCATGGAGCGGAGGATAGGCCGAACGGCAGACATACAAACCTCCACTTCGTTCCCTGCCATTGAAACTGTAGTAAGTTTCGGTGCGCTTCTGCGATCGGGATTGTCAGATAAGCGTCCCGTAAGTCTATTTTGACCATCCAATCCGATGGTATGAGGAGGTCCCGAAGGCAATGAATACCCTCCATTTTGAAATGGTGGTACTGGACATACGCATTTAGGGGCCGGAGATTTATTACTGGACGTACCCCGCCTCCTTTCTTGGGGACCAGAAACAAGTTGCTCACGAAACCTTCTGTGTCCCATGGGATTTGTTGAATAGCGTTCTTGGACGCTAATTCTGCGATCTCTGTAGAGATCATCATCTGGTGTTGGCTGGCCATATTTAGTTCTCGAGGGAACTGTGTCTGAACCGGGTGGGAGGTTAACTCCAGCATGTACCCTTGTATCGTATTTAAAACCCAAACATCTGCGGTTAAAATCTTCCAAGCATGTTGAAACAATGCCAGTCTGCCCCCCACTTTTACATGGGAAAAACGGAGATATTCGGTACTCACCATAAGGTCGTCTGCTTGAAACAGACCCCCGTGGTCCACGGGAACTCCAGGGCCGACCCCGAGAAGGGAAGAAAGGGGTATAGTGCCTCTCTGGTACTGGTCTCTGATTATTAAAGGAGCCTCTGCCGGCTCTGGTTGAGCCTCGAAATCCACGGCCGGGTAGACGGCTCCTTCCTCTGCCGGCCCCTCCAAAAACCCGTGGTGCAAAAACTCTCTTAAGAGATGTCTGAGCCTTATCAATTGCCGTGAACGTCTTAACGTACAGCCCCAGATCCTTAATAAAGGATTCGCCAAATAATAAGCCTTTAGCCGCTGGGCCCGGCTCGTTGGTTGCCATGCTGGTCAGTTTGGGCTCAATTTTTAGGAGAATCGCCTTTCGGCGTTCGGTAGCCATAGCCGCATTGGCGTTACCCACCATGCAGACTAATCTCTGCAACCAGCCTATCGCTACTTCAAAATCAAATTCGCTTTCGCCCGATTGGGCGGACTCCACTAGCTCGTATAGTTTAGTTATGGGTCCCAAAGTATCAAGGAATTTGTCTTGACAATTTCTAAGGGAAAAATCTAATCCCTTCCTTGGTTTCCAACCAGACTTGTTCAAGAATTGGACCAGCTGAGGGTCCACGTCTGGTGTCTTTTCCACCGAGTCTGGGAGGATGGGACGTGGGCATTCTGCCCGTAGCTTATTACGCCCCTCTTTGGATAAAGGTTTTCGCACCCGAAGTGCGAGATACTTTGCAATGTGAGAAGGCGGCTCCCATGCTGCCGAGCGAGGGTGACGGAGATCATCTGGGTCAAATAACAGGTTACCCAGTGGGTCCCGCAAATGGTCGCCCTCGCCAGAGTCAGGAGGCGCAGTGCCCTGAGCCGTACTCTTTTGGGTAGCAACGCCTGTTTGGATGTCAGACCCGGAATCTGAAAGTTCCGCGCTGTAGTTATCCATATAGGAGTCTTCATACTCCTCCTCCACACTCCGGTCCGAATCGGACGAATCCCCATGGGCACGTGCCCGTTTCCAAGTTCTGGCCGATTTTGCCCGGCCAGGGGCTCTAGTGCGCGGTGGTATCGCGCCATCTTTGACAGCCTGAGGCGTGTCATTCAATGCAGGCTGAGCCTGCAGTTCTGGAGGGGAGGTCACATGTCTGCTCTTTGCCAACGCCTTACGTCCCGGTTGTGCCACGTTAGTGGGTATCGGGTTGCGTGTGTTCTGCATTCCACTAGTCTGTGTCTGTATCAGTGCCTCTGTTATAGACTGAGTGATAGAGGACGACATTACCCCCATCGCAGAGGTTAAAGCTCTGTTAATGGATTGTGCCATGGTAGCGTCCAGGAGGGATTGAAACTCCTCGGATGCCATGAGGCTGGCGTCACTTAAACCTCCCTTGTTAGAGGGGGAAACGCCTGATGTGGGGCACATAGACCCTGAGGGTCTGTCACTCTGATCCTGCATAGCAGATAAATCCTTACAGGGAATATATATACCCTAGTTCAAATAGTGGAAAATATTGGGCCCAGTAAAATCCTCTATACGCTTGGTACCTAGCCAATATATATAGCCTGTAAAGGAACTAGCTTGAGGAAAAAACAGCACAAAAGAAGGGTGTCAGGATAGATTAATCCTCCACACCACACTTACAGTTTGGTAGAGATATGACAGCCAATAACCTGTAATAACATCCCAGTCTGGGTCTTAGGAGAGTGCTTGGCGGGTAGGAGAAGCCGGTAGGAGCTAAAACCCAGCAGATTCCCGCCGAAATCGCGGTAAAATGGCCGCCGCGAGTGTAAGTTACACTCCCGGCGACATAAAACCAAAAAGATGGCCGCCGCGCTACCAACTGCGCATGCGCGACCGGGCTGAAAGGGGAAAATTAATTTCAGGGACCGCGCATGCGCGGCCGCCCGCAAAACCGCGGAAAGACCGCGGACATAAACCGGAGGTGCAAGCCAAGCACCAGAAGGTAGAATAAAAAGCCCCAGACACCTAACAGGGAAACAATAGGTGAGGGCAGGGAGGAATCACTCTCTGAAGCAGGCAAGAAGCACTCTCCTGACACCAGAAGGGGATACACCACAGGAGCAAACAATAATGATATCACAATATAAGTATTACACACAATTTAGTGAATAACCAATTAATGTGTAAAAATTAAATACAAGTAAATGTATAAAATTTCAGGAGTAGCAAGATGAGGTACTTAACTTGTCTGAGGGAGCAGCAAGAAAGAGGAGGAGTCAAGGAACACTACACCTATATGGATTATACTGTATGCTGATTGGTGCTACTGTTACCAGGCTATTGTTATGGTTTCCTTTTTTCTATGATTCTCTCATACTTCCCTTTTCTTGCTGCTGGGAGTATAATAAAGAAAGAGAATGCATAATAGGAGCCTCCGTGTCTTTAATAAAATTAAGTGAAGTCTTTTGTATACATTTGACTGACAACACATGTGTTTGTTCTAATTCAACTTCAACCTTTTAGCTGTTAACCTTGTGGAAATGTCATTGAAAATTTAACTTTTTCAAATCTAAGCAAAAAGGCCTGCAATATTTCATACACCTATTTTATACAGCTAAATGTACATTCACATTATATATATATATATATATATATATATATATATATATATATGCACCATACCATATAATAAACATATATATTGCAAACTACACATTAAATAATGATCAACACTCCACTGTGTCAGTGTGTATCAGGGATGCTAAGGATAGGTGTCAATCCATATCTGCCAAGTGACCCTATGTAGGGGTAACAGTCTCTAGTCTGCTCTGTGTCAGTGTGTATCAGGGATCATTAAGATAGGTGTCAATCCATATCTGCCAAGTGACCCTATGTAGGGGGAACAGTCTCTATTCTTCTCTGTGTCAGTGTGTATCATGGTATCTGAAGTGCACATTATTAGGTGAATGGCACTCAGACCACACAAATACAGTTTAATTGCCATGGAGCCAAAGTCTTTAATTACACTAATATGCTCCATGGCATGGCTATCTGGGTTAAAACATTCCTCCAACACAAAATACCGAAATTACATGCATTCGCCAAATCAGTACGAATTAGAACCAGGGGCTGGAGGTTCAGCGGTGCCTGCACGTAAAAGTGTCCGGGTTTGGTGCATGAAAGCCGGGCAGAAAAGCGCTGGCTGCCCGAGGAGCTCCAGAACACCGCCATCTAGCGGCCGCTAAGTGTAACCGCGGCCACCCAGTAACAATCAATTAAGCTGCGGTTAACCGCAGCTTCAGGGAGGTAAATCGAGGGCACACTCCAGCTTCTGGGTGGCCAATTAACGGAGCCTGCCAGCTCCCCACGGCTGTGCAGAAAGGGAGAAATAAATCCTTCTGCACAGTAAAATTAACCCGTTAACTGCCGGTCCATAATCCAAAGGATGCAAAACCTTCAATGCAATGTGGTCTCGTCACAGGTGTCAATCCATATCCATTGTGATTTAGGAATGTTAGGTGATTTCTGCCCTTTATGGATTAAAACCAGACTCTGCATCAACTGTGTAATTTTCCATGGGAGTTTTGCCATGGATCCCCCTCCGGCATGCCACAGTCCAGGTGTTAGTCCCCTTGAAACAACATTTCCATCACTTTTGTGGCCAGAAAGAGTCCCTGTGGGTTTTAAAATTCACCTGCCCATTGAAGTCAATGGCGGTTCGCCCGTTTCGCCGGTTCGCGAACGTTTGCGGAAGTTTCCGTTCGCGAACCGAAAAATTTGTGTTTGCGACATCACTATGTGACACACATTTGATTAGAGCACCTTTATCCAGCAGGCTGTCAACTTGCTTTGAGATGGTGAGGGCCTGTGCAGTTTTCAAAGGATACTGTGGTCGTCTTGGTGGGGTAGCTCCCTGTATCAGAGTAACCACCACTGGTGGGACTCATAGGCGTCCAATATCATCAGGGCCCATGGACCAGAGTTTGTCTGGGACCCTATCCAGGGCACTGGGGGCATCTGGGACCCTTACTTTCTCGGTGGGGGATGTCATGTGTAGCAGTAGGGGAAGAGAGCAAAGGACAGAAGTATCTTTGCAAGACACGGGTGTTAATAGTTGGACCTGGCCATCTGCAGTGAAAGAGTCTTGGAGACGGGACAGAACATCAGCACCTAAGAGGTTAATTGGACAAGTGGAAGAAACAACAAAGCGTGAAAGTATGTCAGAACCCACCCGCAGGAGCTTAGTTAGTGGGTTGTTTCGAGGGGTACCATCAACACCTACACAAGAAACATCTGTGTCAGACAGGAAAGATGGGTCAGGCAGGTCTTGTTCTCTAAGAACACTGCGGGCTGCACCTGTGTCAACTAGAAAGGTAGTAGGATGTCCCTCAATGGGTAGGACAACTGTAGCAAGAGGCCCCCCCCTTTGTCCCCTGTAGACACTGCCATGACAGGGGTGTTAGACACAGGTTTGCCAGTTGTTACAGGAACACTAGTTCGAATTATGTACCTGTCAATTACTTGGGAACAGCATTGCAATAGTTGATCCGGCACTTCGAATAACGCCGAAGTGCCGAAGCCGTCGAAGTCCTCGAGGTAGTCGAAGCGGCCGCCATTACAGTCGAACACGTGGCGGCGGCCATTTTAATACAGTCGAAGGCGGTCATCGGTAATCGGTGTCTTTTCCGATACTTCGACATCACAGCGGAGGCTAAGTCCCGGCCGAACCTTCAAACCGACCGTCGAAAGGAACTGTGCCATCTCTTTTATGGGAATAGATCACCACACGACTAGCGACCAACGCGGAAGTGTAAAACCGCATGTCTTCGACACTTCGACACCAGCCGAAGTACGTTCGAATCTTCGAACACCGGCTTCGGATGGAACTTTACCGATTTTCCGGCCGAACATCAACCGACCACACAGCCTGAATATGTGGAACTGGTTCTGGACTTGCAAACAGGCGTGCGGTCGGTCCAAAAAGGACTTTTTAATATCTTTTGAACTAATGGACGGATTCGCACGAAATTTGAGTATGTTGTGCCCCAATGTATGCTGTTCACAAATATATGAGTTCTATTAATGTCCTAGGTAAAATAAGAAAGTTATAAAAATGTATAAAAATGTATAAGTTTTAGCTTGGAGATAATTGAGTAGATACAGTAGGAAACTCAATTATCTCCCAAGCAGAGGGGAGGGCATTAGGGGACTGTACTATGCTGTTATTGGTTATTTTATACCTCCCCTTGGGAGGGGTCTGTTTGTATCTGACTGTAATAAAAAGCAGGCTGGGTGTTCCAGACCTCAGTTCTTACTTGACCCTCAAATCGCTGCTTTGACTCGTTTTGTGGGCAGAAAGGTATCCTAGCTATGCTATAGCTAGTGGGATGATTCTACACTTACAGGACTCGTATGGAATACTATGGAAATCGGCTCTCCCCTCTTCAGCAACTAGGAATCCAGACGACCAAACGGTCCAGCTCTCAGCAAGCCTAAGGGTAACCGTAACACCAGTTACCTATTGCACTAGGTCTAGATGAGATTGATCAGGACTAGTGTAGTGACGTGTGGGTGTAGTAGAGTGAGTGATCTGATGACCCTGGCGTGTAGGGCAGTGTTGGCTAGGCACTGGATGGTCATCATGCTGGTAATCATCGGTGTCATAGCCATCGGGGGAAAGATGAATATAACTGCGGGCATCAGCTGGGGAGGGTTGGTAGGGGGCGTGGGAATACTCCTGAGGAGGGAAATACGGGCTATGAGCCTGGGGATGTACCTGGCTGGAAACAACCATAGGCAGCAATAGGGTCATTAGAGTACGTAGAGTAACCTAATACAGGATTAGGTGGCCTGGTAGTCGGTGGTCTAGACACTCTAGGGTGGGGGCAATCCCTCCGGAAGTTGCCTAGCTGATTACAGTTGAAACAGGCCCTAGTCTGGGGCTTAGGGGCAGGTGGCATGAGCTGTCCCTGTGCAGCTGGCAGAGTGGATGGCACAGGATATCCTGGAGGGACTGGGGCAGGCCTGATGATGGGACCAGAGGCAGTGAACATTAGGGGATTATTTTTTCTTTGTGTAGGCTGTAGAACAGACTCTAGGCCCTTGGCTACCAGTAAAAGAGTGTCCAGAGGAATGATCCTATATTCTGGATGGAAAGTACTAAGCCTTTTCTGATAGCTGCCTTTAGGCCAGCAACAAAGGCAGCAGATAGCATTTGGGTATGTGCTTTTTTGTGTACACTGGAACCAAGTTAAGAGAAAGTCAACCGTGAATGGTACTTTTCCACAGAATCAAATTTATCTTGTATAATGTCATTTATACAATTGGCTTGGTCAGCAAGTTTGTCTTGGGCCCAGGCCGGGAATTGTTCACAAAAAGTAATGCCTGACTGGAAATCCATGTCAGTTGTGAGGAGAGCATCATTGAAACTCCTTTCCATAATTGGCCGATAAGCATCACCGGCTTTGATCTAACACAGACTGTACAGATCACGCCAGGCTGCTGAGTATGTTTTACGGATCTGGGCCATCCTGCGGAAGACGGGCATGGGCTGTTTCTCAGGGTCAGGGAGGGAGGTTACCAAGGTTGCGGCTTGGGAGGGGTTGAAAGTAACATACATCGGGGGAGCCCCTTCCACTGTTGATAAGGCCTGAATGTGGTTGGCCGGGGTGGCCTGTCTCTGGGAAACTCTATTTTCTGAAGGATGGAATGGGCTGAGCCCCTGCACATTGTCATCCTCGGGGGGGACAGGGAAGGGAGACCATGATAACTGGCAACATCTGGGGAGTTAGGGGCTTGAGCGGCTGGGGCATCGGAGCCAGGGGAACCAACAGCGATTGCCTGGGGAGCAACCAATTGGGAGGTAGTAGGATGGAAGCCTGATGCTGCAGGAGAGACGCCTACAGCATGAGGTTGTCCTGACGTGGTAGACTCATTCGAGCCAACCACCATGATTGGGTAACTGGGAGCTGCCACAGGGGAGGCGGAGACAGGAGCTGGGACGGGTGAAGGGACGGCCTGAACAGGCTGAGGTAGATGAGCGGAGAGAGCGGAAATGAGAGTAGAGAGATCAATAGGGGGAGGGACAGCGGGGGGAGGGGAATCGGGAACTGAAACGTAAGGGATGATGGGAGGTGGAGTAGGAGGAGTAAGAGTAGAAGGAGGAGCTTTAGAAGCCGAAAGGGCAGAGAGGAGTGACGACAGCGGGGGAGGGGAATCAGGAACTGAAATGGAAGGGGTGATGGGAGGTGGAGTAGGAGGAGTAAGAGTAGAAGGAGGAGCTTTAGAAGCGGAAAGGGCAGAGAGGAGTGATGACAGATCGATAGAGGGAGGGACAGCGGGGGAGGGGAATCAGGAATTGAAACGTAAGGGGTGATGGGAGGGGGAGTAGGAGGAGTAAGAGTAGAAGGAGGAGCTTTAGAAGCCGAAAGGGCAGAGAGGAGTGACGACAGATCAATAGAGGGAGGGACAGCAGGGGGAGGGGAATCAGGAACTGAAACGGAAGGGGTGGAGGGAGTAACAGTAACACTGGCAGCAGAGAGAGCGGTAATAAGTGACGAAAGGTTGAAGGGAGGCAGGCAGGATAGGGGAATCAGGAACTGAAGGGGTGATGGGAGGTGGGGTGGGAGGAATAGGAGTAGAAGGAGGGGCAGAGAGGGCGGAAATGGGAAGGCGGGAGATCAAGGGAAGGCGGGAGGACAGGGGTGGAAGCAGAGGGAGAAAGGGGATCGGGAACCAAGACAGAAGGAGTGATGGGGAGAGGACAGGGAGGGGTGGGAGTGGAAGGAGGAGAGAGAGTAGCCAGAGAAGAGGGAGGTGCGGTAGGAAGAGAGGCAATGGAGGGAACAACGGGTGGAAGTGGAAGGGGAACGGGAGGTGGTGGGAGGATGGGATCGGAGGCAACCAGGGAAGCGGGAGGTGGGAAAGGGGCCGGGATGATGGGAACAGTGGAGAGGGACGGGAGAGGAACAGGGTAATAATAGGATCCGTCCTCCCATGGGTGGGGACAGAAGGACCTACACCACTAGGGGGTGGAGGCTGGGCATTAACGGGGGAGGCAGGGCGAGATTCATTCACAGTGCTCTGGGCGCCATCATAGGGCGGTGGCCAGGGAACAACAAGAGGTGAATCATCATTACAAACATTTCGGTGGTACACATAAATTGTTTGCCCTTCAAAATCTAGTTCTTCCTCTGTCCAACCCTCCCCCTTGAGTCCTCTTGCTACCCAATACCAAGCCTCTACGGCTTTTGTCAACCCATTATCCAGTAACAAACCCTCCTTGTCAACAAGTAATTTCCTAGGTGACATTTGAAAACCACAAATCTTAGCTATCTTCTTTATTTTTAACATAGCCTCTTCTCCTGCCCTAACCTTAACAATATCACAAGCTAAATAGCCTTTAGATGGTCTGGCGTGTTCCTGTCCCATTTTTACCAAACAAGGCTTCCCAAGTGATAGGGACAGAGAGAAAGAGAGAAGAAAAAGAAGGAATGTCTACAGTGCTCGACTGCCACGAGGAACTGATTCCTGTGCGTCTTCCCTAAACGTAGACTAGTCACGGCATCCGCCCACCCGAGATGGTGGTCACGGATCTGAGTGGGCGAGCGTGGGTGACTAACACAGCGCTGGGCAACAAGTACAGAAGCCGTAGAGAACAAGGGAAAAGATGAACATGGAAAGGCTAATCAAAAGACATTTGCAACAATCACAGATGTAAAGATGTGCACAGATTCCGGAATCAAGGACGAGCCACACAACACACACAGATAGGGTACCCACACTATGGCTACAACTGAACAGAAACCATAAAATAATGAAGAATAGTATGACAACGAGCATATTAACAATTATTCAGCAAATAAACCCTGTTCCACTCTGAACATTCAAAGAGGCACCGGATAAGAGATTACCTGCCTTGTAGCCTCCTGGAAGCCGGAAGTGGACACAGAGACAGACCGGCACAAAACAGGAGAATACAGACAAACGGCTGTATTTAGGAGGTGATCAGGCTCCGATTGTCCCACTTTCCGGGGGTCCGCTCCGGTCCTTGGTGTCCGGCCGTCTGAACCAGCGAAACCGGTGCCCCATGTTGGGTGCCAAATGAAGTGGATATCAATTCAATCAATTGATTATCTTGTGTATCTGCCCCAGGCCAAATTAAAGAACTAGTGCGTGCACGCTCCTGAAGTAATTCACACCAGACACAGGTTTCAGGTTAATGAAAAACTTGAGGAATGTTTATTCAGAGGGGATGGCATGCCCCTTATAAAGCAAAATTACATCATGTGCTTTGTCAGAGATAACATGAAATAATACATCAATAATTGGTTAGGTGTTAAGTGGTTCATTTATTGCTCTTCCTACCGGGTGTGATGCCACTGATATCTTGGAGGTCTCCCCCAGATTCCAGCGCCATCTTGTTTAGTGAGGGTGTTAGTCGATGTCAAAGGGAAACTCCGTAGCGGGCATTTTAGGTAAATCACATATAAAGTTGAATAATGCTGATTGTAGTTATACTACAAATAGGCATTTTACTAACATGAATTGGGTTAATATTTTTTGTCCGCAACACAATAATGCGTGCAAAAAGGCGATTAGATTAGCTAAACTTAAAAATGAAAAAATGATAGCCAAAGAGAGCAAAACCAACCCCAAAGCATTCTTTAAGTACATAAATTAAAAAAATAAAAAAAATAAATGAAAGTGTAGGTACATTAAAAACTGAAATGGGGGTGTTAGTTAATGAAGACCAGGAAAAGGCAGGAATTTTAAATAACTATTTCTCCTCTGTATATCTTAAGGAAGAACTCATGGCAATAGATGTGCAAATGATTGCTGCTAATAGTTTGCAGAATAATTGTGATTGGTTAACTCAAGACAAGGTGCTGCAGCAACTAAAAATTATTTTAAACAAAGCTCCAGGGCCTGATGTTATTCATCTACGAGAACTTAAGGAACTAAGTGTAGAAATAAGTGAACTCTGTTTTTAATCTTTCAAGATTCTTTTCTTTCAGGAAGTGTTCTGGAGGATTGGAGGAAGGCATGTGGTTCCTATATTCAAAAAGGGTTCAAAATCCTTGCCTGGAAATTATAGACCTGTAAGCTTAACTTCTGTGGCTGAGAAAATATTTTAAAGGTTATTAAGGGATAATCTTCAAGAATTCTTTGAGAAGAACATGGTAATCATCAAAAATCAGTATGGTTCTATGAAGCACAGGTCATGTCAAACGAACTTCATTGCGTTCTATGAAGAAGTAAGTAGAAGTATAGATCAGGGTGTTGCAGTGGATGGTATCTATTTGGATTTTGCCAAGGCATTTGATACCGTTCCACACAATAGATTAGTGTTCAAACTCAAGGGAATTGGTCTAGATGAAAATGTTTGTTCTTGGGTAGAACATTGGCTTAAAAATAGAGTACAAAGAGCTGTCATTAATGGTACATTTTCAAGCTGGACAGAGGTGGCAAGTGGTGTCCCTCAGGGTTCTGTTCTGGGATCCCTTCAATTTAACATCTTTATAAATTATCTTGAAAAGAGCATTGAAAGTCATGTTTCAGTGTTTGCAGATAACACAAAACTCTGTAAAGTAATACAATCTAAGCAAGATATTACTTTTATGCAGAGGGATTTAGATAGACTGGGGGACTGGGCACTCAAATGGCGGATTAAATTTAATGTTGAAAAATGCAAAGTTATGCACTTCGGCGTAAAGAATGCACAAGTAACGTATACCATTAATGGAAGCGAATTAGGGATAACAACACATGAAAAGGACTTGGGCATTGTTATAGACAACAAACTATGCAACAATATGCAATGTCAATCAGCAGTGATTAAGGCCAGTAAGGCATTGTCATGCATTAAAAAGGGCATTCATTCTCGGGTGAGAATATCATTTTGCCTCTTTATAAATCACTGGTAACACCACATATTGAATATGCTGTGCAATTTTGGGCACCTGTTCTAAAGAAGGACATTATAGCACCAGAAAAAGTGCAGAGGCGGGCTATAATATTAATAAAAGGAATCAGCTATGAAGAAAGGTTAACAAATTTAAACTTCTTTAGTTTAGAAAAACGTCACCTGAGAGGGGATATGATAACATTAAACAAATACATTCGGGCCAATACAAACCATTGTTTGGAAATCTATTCACAAACCGAACTTTACATAGGACACAAGGTCATGCGTTTAGACTGGAAGAAAAAAGATTTCGTCTAAGGCAAAGGAAAGGTTTTTTTTTACTGTAAGAACAATAAGGATGTGGAATTCTCTCCCTGAAGAAGTGGTTTCATCAGAGTCCATACAGATAGTCAAATAGCAACTAGATGCATGCTTGCAAAAACAGAATATTCAAGGATATAATTTTTCAATGTAGGATAATAGCTGTTTGATCCAAGGATAAATTTGACTGCCATTCTGTTGTTAAGAAGGTTTTTTATTCCTAGTTTGTTGCAAAATTGGAAGTGCTTCAAACTGTTTTTTTTTTGCCTTCTTTTGGATCAACAGAAAAATACAAATGTGAGGAAGGCTGAACTTGATGGACGCACGTCTCTTTTTAGCTATGTAACTAAGTAACAATCCAGGGACAGGATGATCAGTCACAAAGTGGTTCCAGAATGGGAAGGAATTAGCTAAGGTAACCGGTCGGGTTACCCATGGTCTGCTACATGTAGGTTATAACAGAATGGCACAATCAAAAAACAAAACATGACAAAACATGACAACAAAGAAAAAAATGAAATGACCCCTGTTCAAAAGTCTGCATACCCTTAGTTCTTAATACCCTTAGTTCTTTAGCAGCAATGACAGCGTGCAGTCTTTTGTAATAGTTGTCTATGAGACCCCTAATTCTTGCAGGTGGTATAGCTGTCCATTAGTCCTTGCAAAATATCTCCAGGTCATGCAAATTCGTCTTGCATGAACCTCACATTTGAGATCTCCCCAGAGTGGCTCAATGATATTAAGGTCAGGAGACAGCAATGGCCACTCCAGAACCTTTTTCTGTTGTAAAAACTGGAGGGTCAAATTGGCCTTGTGCTTAGAGTCATTTTTTATGCTGGAAAGTCCAAGAGTGTCCCATGAGCTCACCCCCCTTAAAACATCAGTGAGCCACCACCATGCTTCACAGTGGGGATGGTATTCTTTTCACTTTAGGCCTTGACCCCTCTTCAAATGTAGCACTTATGGTTGTGACCATTGTGACAGAACACCACGTCACTTATTAGACTTTTTAGTTTGTTTACACTACTGGTCCTTCAGTTACCGAACAAAGCCCATTTTCCGCCTCTTATACCTCCTGAACCCAGACCACCACCTGACTCAGTTTTTTTCTCACTAATGCAAGAAGCTGTACTTGTACATCGACTGCATGAAACTGTTATCGGACACGCTACCTCACATACATTGCTGAATTTGTACCTCTGCCTGCTTCCCTCCAAAATAAGTCAGGAAAGCGCTTTTCGGTACGGATTTGCAAGGGCAAAAACTTTGGTTCGGTTCAGAAATTCAGGTAAGTAAAAAAAATTGTCTGCTTCGGCAATTAAGACCAATGGCAATTCTGCATTTCGACAATTTGGAACTTCGGTAATTCGGAACTTCGGTAATTCGGAACTTCGGTAATTCGGAACTTCAGCAATTCGGAACTTCAGCAATTCAGATTCTAACCTTAACCCCTAACCCTTTCCTTATCCCTAATCCAAACCCTAACCCTAAACCTAACCCCTAACCCTAACCACTTGTTTTGCCCCTAACCCTAACCACTTGTTTTGACACTTTTCAGAAATCCAAAGCACTTCGGAACTTCAGCAATTCAGAACTTCGGAACTTCAGCACTTCGGCACTTCGGCAATTCAAACTTCGGACATTCATAAGCATCTGAATGTCCGAATTCATGAAATTCATCCGAATGTACATTCGTTGCTAAATGAATTTCACATGTCTACTTTTCGGGAAACGACATATACGAACGGAGCGTTTGGTTTTATGCGCACAGGAACTTCCAAAAGTTGACCGGTGTGACAAAACCCCTGCTTTTGAATATCAGTACCCTTTTATTTTGTCTGCTGTTCGTATATTTGGCCCTATTTCGTTACTTTCTGAAAACCGAACAAACTACCGAACAGCCAGACCAGACGCAATGGGAGTGTGCAGCTCATTAGTTGCCCAGAAGCTGTGGTTTACCACAACTATTTGACGAACGGCTGGGTGGTCAACGTTCGTCTGAACGAACACGTGGTGGGGGCCATTTTAAACTGACGAACGCCCAGCGGTGTTTGGTCGTCGACCGCGTGGAACTATTTTTGGCCATAATTTCCCACGAACACCGCTGGGGCTATCCAACTTTCATCTATTTCGTCACCATTTACACGAACGCCGTGTCGTTTGGTACATTAAGAACACACAAACTGAACCGACCCAGATAGCTAAATCCTTGGAGCTAATTCTGGGTATATTTCTAACGAACAGTTGGTGAACAGAATCTTTAGCTCCATAGCGATCTGAGCGCTGTTCGGCTATATTGAGCACTCAGACCCAAGCTATCTGGGGATATGTGGAATGTGGGGGTTCTGTTCGGTAAAAGCAAAGTTATATATTTTAATGTATTTTGTTACTTTTGTAAAATGGAAATATTTTATCTACCTGGAGATAATTAAGTTTACTCCAGCCACTTAACCTAATTAGCTCCAGGATAGAGAGGAGGGATTTCACTGTTTATGTGGGTGTGTGTTATATTGTATTGTAAAATGATCGGTTACTGTAACTTGTGTCTCAGTCCTCCACAAGGTCCCTGTGGAGTATCCCTTGCTGGAGGACCTGCATAAAAAACGCCGATCGTAAAACAGATCGTTTTACCCCTTCATGAAGTCTCGACTCATGTTTGGGGGATTGAAAGCTATATTCACTATTCTGCTCTATTTCAGCTGGGATTTTGGGAGAAGCTACAAGGATCTTTCCTACAGGGATCGTTTTGCAACCGACCACAGCCTTTCCGCAGTGGAACTGTTTTGGGCTACAACCTCATGGCTGGCCAGTCAAAATGTTACCCCGATGGCGATTCCATTCCACCGAAAAGATCTGATCTCTATTTGGACATCTTTGGTACTTGGATCTGGGCTATTCAGGGATATAAGACTGGGGGGGTTCCTGTGGAAATTGAGTGTGGGTTTGGGGCATGTTCTATGTGGTTCCCTGTTACTGAGAGATAATTGAGTTACCGGTCTTTGAGTCAGTTTGTATGTCTTTGCATGGAGACCCTATGCTGGGGGTCTGTGTATAAATTGAGTGTGCCTTGCCTTAAATAAACCAGATTACTCCCAGCATTAAGTCTCGGCTAATGTCTGGGGATAAGAGCTATACTACTTTATCCTGCTATAATCACTCAAGACGGGGCTGAATGAGACTCTGGGAAGGGAAAGGACGTCCTTGGTGGCGAAACTCGTATCCCTACCCGAGTGGCCGCCACAACCATAAAGCTTTTGGTTTTTCTTTGTATCCCGAACAATTCTTCTGGCAGTTATGGGTAAAATCTTTCATGGTCTACCTGACCTTGGCTTGATATCAAGAAATCCCCGAATTTTCCATTGGTTACTAAGTGATTGAACAGTACTGACTGGCATTTTCAAAGCTTTCGATATCTTTTTATATCCTTTTCCATCTTCATAAAGTTCCATTACCATGTTACGCAGGTGTTTTGACAGTTCTTTTCTACTCCAGATGGCTCAGTATCTAACCTGCTCAGTGCATCCATGTGAGAGCTAACAAACTCATTGACTATTTATACACAGACACTAATTGCAATTTAAAAAGCCACAGGTGTGGGAAATTAACCTTTAATTGCCATTTAACCTGTATGTGTCACCTTGTGTGTCTGTAACAAGGCCAAACATTCAAGGGTATGTAATATTTTGATCAGGGCCATTTAGGTGATTTCTGTTATCATTATGATTTAAAAAGGAGCCAAACAACTACATAATTCGGGAAGGGAATATCCTAAATGGCTTTAACCCCTTCTATACTCAGGGGTGCCGTTACAGGGTGTTTCGGGCTATAACCCTGGTCTAGAAGTACAGAAAGAAGATAAAATGAAAAAAAGAAAGAAAAATCAATGAACTTAGAAGAAAGGACTAAAACATTCCCAGACTGAATAACACTGAGGCTAAGCAGAGGGGTGAGGGGGAAGGGGGGAATAGATGAGGTCAGTATACCCTTCTCTCAGGAGGGTTGGTAAAAAAAAAATGTTACAAAGTACCCTATGTCTGCTACCTTTTGGTACTTTGGCACTGTTTTGTTGCTATAAATCCACAAAAAACCTTCCCCAGATCATTCGTATACATAAATGACCGACCATCCGACATTTGGTGTGTGCCGCCTATTAACCACCCCGAAACTGCAGTTTCACACTTATTAACCTCATTCACCTCTGAAGTACCGAACAAACTATCGAATAAAATACAGAACAACCGACCACCCTACATGAGGAGGTGGTCGTCGTTCATATACACGAACACATGGCGGCGGCCATCTTTAACTGCCGAATGCCCAGCAGGACTTGGTCATCGACCTTCTGGTACTATTTTCGAGCGCTATTTCCCACGAACCCCGCTGGGATCACCAAAGCCCCATCCATTCGTGTATAAGGCACTAAACACCGTGCCGTTCAGTATTTTGAGACTATGGAGATTAGACCGACCCTATGCTGGACATTATGGAGCTGATTTCTGTGTTGCCCTATTGCCGAACAGCCCTACAGACAATTTTTATTCGTGAGATCTGAGCGCTTTTCGGATATCTTATGCGCTTAGATCTAAGCTGTCTGGGGATATGTTGAATGTATAACTTAAAGAATATGTTGGAAGAGTTATAGATTTTTATGTGATTTTCAATGTAACTGCAAATATAGAACATTGGAGTACCTGGAGATAATTAAGTTACTGTAACCATTTAAGCTAATTATCTCCAAGATAGAGGGGAGGGTTTGAAAAGATGCAATTTGTCCCTATTGGTTATTGTCGCTTGTAACACTGTGTACCATCAGGTCAAGAGGGGTGTGCTTCTGGACTGAAAATGTCCAATAAACCAGACTTCTTACCCTTAACTCGCAGCCTCAACTCGTGTTGTATGAAAATGCTGATCACAAGCTCTTATAAGAGCTCCAGGGATACTCTACACTTGCAGGAATATCACTAGATGCTGAATTGGAGCTTTCTACCACTCGGTGACAAGGACATCCAAACGGTCCAACCCTCAGCTAGCCTGAGGCAACCGTAACAAGAAATATTTATCCTAACGTGGATGAAGCAAAACATATGGGGTTATCTGAGGGTGAACTGAGGGTTTCACCGATAACCGATGTGGACGTTCGGGGTACGAAGGTGATCACCCTCGCTGGGTCCCAGCATAGAAGGAGCATTCAGATTTGTTTGACCAAGAGAGTCCTGCGACAGTCCTAGGCTTTGCAAAACCTCGGCGGCACTTTGGAGGTCTTGGCGTACATGCTATATGCCCCCCTGGATGATTATCAAGGTGCTGGAGGAGCCCCAGCGGTATCGGATTCCTAATTATTGCAGGCGGGAGGTGAGTGGATGCATCGACTGCCACTAGAGTGTCTCCGGAGAGGTCTGCATAAAATGTCAGTGGCATCTCCTCGCATTGGTATTGGGACTGTCCCCTGACGGCAGCCAGAACTTCTGTTTTGTCCATTCCATGTTGCAATTGGACCACCATGAGAGGCTGTAGGTTGTTCTTTGGTTTCGAAACAGATTGTCTAACACCACTGCCTTAGCCTGTGTAGGTGTTAGTAGGGCCACCAAGAGGTGTCTAACCAGGTGTGGTAACTCAGCCTCTGGAATGCCTTCCTTGACTCCTCTGAACTTAAGATGGTTTCAGCGTTGCCAATCTTCCTGTGTGGCAAGTCGCTGCTCATAGGTTCGGTTCCTATGCTGCAGTCTCAACTGCTTGCTGCAGTGAAGCGATCTATCATGCAGCAATGTGGGTTGTGGTTTCCAGTGAGCCCATGTGGACTGTCAGGCCCTGCAGAACCCCACACAGCGTAGTCACATCAGTTGAGATACTTTTACGCAAGCAGCATCTCCAGGACTGCTACTGTTACCAGCATGATTTCGGAAGTGTAGGCTGCTGGAGAGTTGGTGGTGGGATTGGAACGGGTATGTGTCTGTCTTCTGTATCCAAGGACTGCTTGTCTGAGAAGTGTTTCCTCCAAATAAAAGTTATGTTTGAATGCATATTTAATAAGAACAAAGAGTGCTATCTTTTTTTTTAAATTATTTCTGTATTTTTTTTAAAAAAAAAATTTGGAATGCCATCAGGAGTTCTGCAATGACACATTTTACCATGTTATTTTCTTTTCAACATACATTTACTATTAGTCTGATTTTATTTATTTCTACAAATATCACTATTTCTTTTCACAGATCAAGCAAATCATTCTATATGACAGCTTGTGTATTTATGTGTGATATCTCTGTGCAATGAAGAATGTAAAGTCAGACCAATAACATTCTATCAGAACAATACACAGAGGTGCAAGGGGACAAATATAGGAACAACAGCTGATACATGATGGGTTCATGATGTGTGATTTGGATTATGTAAAAAAAAGAAAAAGGACAACTGGTGACACTCAACAGAGCCAGGAATTTAGCTAGACACTAACCCCTTCAATACCAAAGTGATTTGACCCTATAACTGAGAATATTACATTTTATGCAATAATAATGGGAGATGACTAATTCAGAAAGATAGTAGTAGAAGAAATAAATGCATGTTTCCTGAGAGGGGGAAGCTGAAACAAAAACAGATCAAAGTTAGCATAATGACAAATATACTAAACTGGAGTCAAAAATTGTTTTGTCTTTTAACTAGTTCTTTCTAACACTTAATTGTCACTCTGACTCTACTATTTGCATTATAACTACCCTTACTTTTTCATCTATAATTTCATATGCTTATCGTATGGTTATTGTGACGGACTTCCTGGCACCCCGATCGGGTGCCTCCGTCAGTCGATGCTCCTAGTTCTCACCGAGGGCTCCAAGCACTCCACCAGACACCATCAGCACTGTTGTCCCCACGCCCAGCGTTACAGCTTGGCTTGGAACTCGCCATCCTCAACCCAACCTGGACCCAAGACCAGGATCCACTCCAGAGAACCTCTCCTACTCCAGGAACAGCTCTAAAAAGAACTAGTGATTATAATCCCAGGGTAGATACAGCCATTTCCCCAACACATGAGATGAGACTCTATGTTGAGGGTAAACAGGAACTCAATTTTAATGGAGGCACACTGGCCTTTTATGCAAGTTTCCCAACAAGGGTGACACCCACATGGACCTTGTTTGGCACAGGGACACAAAGGGAATTAACCAATAACAGTAGTGATGTCCCGAACGGTTCGCTGGCGAATAGTTCCCGGCGAACATAGTGTGTTCGCGTTCGCCACGGACGGGGAACAAATGCGATGTTAGGTCCGCCCCCTATTTTTTTTTGTGGCCAAATTTACTAATACTAAGTAAAAATTACTTAGTATTAGTAAATTGTGCCCCTACTCACAATACCGCGAGTAGGGGAATGTCTATGAAACAGTGAGCAGCCTGTGGCTGCTCACTGTTAACAAAAAAAAAAAGGGTCCCCCCACCCTGAGCGGGTGGGGGCCCTAAATACCAATAGGGGGGAGACCTATTGTCCTCCCCCCCGGAACCCACCCCTGAGCGGTGGGTGGGGGCCCTAAAATTAAAAATAAGGGGGGACCTATTGTCCCCCCGGCCCCCACCCCTGTGAGGCAGGTGAGGGTCCTAAAAATAACAATATGGGGGGTACCTACTGTCCCCCCCGGCCTTCACCCCTGAGCGGTGGGTGGGGGCCCTAAAATTAACAATAAGGGGGGACCTACTGTCCCCCACGGCCCCCACCCCTGAGCGGCAGGTGGGGGCCCTAAAATAACAATAAGGGGGGACCTACTGCCCCCCCGGCCCCCACCCCTGAGCGGTGGGTGGGGGCCCTAAAAATAACAATAAGGGGGGACCTACTGTCCCCCCCGGCCCCCACCCCTGAGCGGTGGGTGGGGCCCCTAAAAATAACAATAAGGGGGGACCTACTGTCCCCCCCGGCCCCCACCCCTGAGCGGTGGGTGGGGGCCTTAAAAATAACAACAAGGGGGTGACCTACTGTCCCCCCTGGCCCTCACCCCTGAGCGGTGGGTGGGGGCCCTAAAAATAACAATAAGGGGGACCTACTGTCCCCCCCGGCCCCCACCCCTGAGCGGTGGGTGGGGGCCCTAAAAATAACAATAAGGGGGAACCTACTGTCCCCCCCCCCCGGCCCACACCCCTGAGCGGTGGGTGGGGGCCCTAAATACAAAGGCGGGGACCCTAGTCACCCCTCCCCCCCCAAAAAAAAATGATCTCCCTACCTACCCCCCTCACCCTAAAAATAATGATGGGGGGTGTAACGGATCGCCTGGCACCCCAGCTTGGTACCTCCGTTAATGGATGCTCCTAGTGCTTCCTGAGGACTCCAAGCACTCTGGCAGACACCACAATCACCGAATCCGAGAAACCTTTTAAATTCTCCAAAGCATATGAATGCTGTAGACCATTGAATAGGAACCATACGAATAGGCTTGTACTCCTAGCAGTCAACTGGAACAGCATGCAATAAATCCTTCCCCCAATAATGAGACGACACATCACTTTGAGGGTAAAACAGGAACTCTGGACTGGCTCATCCAGCCTGGCTTTTATTACACTTGTACACTTACAGGCCACACCCAGGGGGAGGCATAAAATAACCAGTCAGATACATGGTACAACCCACACATCCCCTCCCCTCAGATAACCAGTTAACATAATTATTACAGCCAGGAAAACTACATACATCCAATCTTCCGTTCGACTTTTGTTCGAATAGTCGAAGTTCCCTGGAAGGTAGCCTGTCAGCGGTGTTCGTACCACCGTGTGTCCGATTTGAGTTCCATGAACTCGATGACAAAACACCAAATAATATGGCTGCCGCCACGTGTTCGAATTTTGAATGGCATCCACTTCGGCACTTAGACTTTGAAAGTTCGAATCTATTCCAGTAAGAAGTCCAAGAGGCAGAAACAGTATCTTTAACCCCCAGTTCACCGCAGGGCCATAGTCACAGGGTAGGAGGCTGGCAAACAGACCCCTCATAAAACCAGTGGCGAGGTCACAGTTGTAATAGATTTCTAATTTTGATTTATTGTGATCTCTTCACACATATGTATTCCATTATGTATCCATTATTGCCAGGGGAAACTTATTCTTCTTGTGACTTGAAAGGGGATACTGAGCTATGTAGCCAGTGCGGATGACTAACCTACCATTGATATGCTTGTTTTGCTAAAAAGTTAACTGCAGACAGTTAAATAGTGTGAATGTTATTGTTTTAAGTAACTGCAATAGATTTGTGAACTGGAACCCCACCCCTCCAAACACCTGCTTGTTTCTTTTTCTCTGGTGTTACTGCAGAATTGTGAAGGTCATTGAAACCACAGAAACTGAATGCCTGTGGCGTAACTTTATACTTTATGCATATTTACCAACCAATGGTTTGCATTATTTTGCTATATATAAAAGATGAACTTGCTTTTATTAAACTAGAGCAGAGTATAACTTTACTCATTTGTCTGTCTCTCCTTCTGTTATCCAAGCTCTTGGGCAGAGATCCAGATTTCAGTGGTTTGTTTAGCTTGTCAGCCATAATTGGCAACTCCCTGTAAGGAGAATTACCTACATGGCTGGACTGAAAACTCTGAACCTGACATTGGGCAAGATTGCTGGTTCTTGATTAGTGCCTCTACTCATTGTAGATAAAATCAGGGGCAGTAATTCCAACTATAAATCACTTACACTGTACAACGTAAAGGAATGTAATGCACTTTGCTTTGCTGAATAAATCAGTCCCTAAAATATCTCTAAAAAGAAGCAAGATATCAAGAATTGACAGTACCCAATAGGTGCCTCCATTAAAAAAAAAAAAAAAAGCAGCCTGTGATAGATTCCCTATCCGTGAATGACAGGCTATGAATTTTTGTACCTATTTGATATACTCCATAGTTCGGTATACGAACGCCTGAGACCTATCTATGTATACCGAACAAACTACCAAATGGCCAGATCACCTAGGGCAGGTGTGTGCTGCCCATTATCCTCTTTCACCTCTGTTCACACCTCCGTAACCGCAATTATAACAACATTCTGAGTGGTCGGCTGGGTGGTCGCCGTTTGTATGGCCAAACACGTGGCGGCGGCGGCGGCCATCTTTAGCCGCAAACACGTACAGCAGTGTTTGGTCACTCGATGGCGTGAACACCCCTAGAACATCTCCTTCCACAGAAGTTCGGCAAAATACATGAGAACTGAATGGCATTTGGTAGGAGCAAGCTCCCGAACCAGAATGAAAGACTGACTGTATTCACAAACGGTTACGTTTGGTACTTTTATTCTATTTTGTCACTGCCGAAAGAGACCGATCACATAGCCTGATTTCATGGAAAACTGCGTGATTTTTGGTTCGGGGCTATCAGGGGATATACAGAACCAGAGATATAAATATTATACCAAACAAGTAGAGCGCTATAAGTAATAGAGGGATACACTCACCCCTTTAATACAATGACAATCCTGAATATTTATGCTTGGATGTACATATAAAAGGAAACAGAAAGAAAACAAAAATATATAGTGCAGATGGTTCCAAAAAGTAGACAAGTGATAGTAATAAATGGCTGAAACCACTCACATGGACGGGAGCCTACGTAATATTGGCTCCGTAAACAGATCCTTCATGCTCTTTGGGCAGCAAACACACCCCTTTGTCCAAAGTAGTACTCTTCCAGGGATATATAACGAAAAAAGAAAACAGAACCGGCTGTGTAGAATGGCACAAACTGTAATAGTGGTATAAATAAAAATGGTAGTGCTCACCTTTGCCCGAGCCTTGGAATCCCGGCTCTGAGGTTAATGGACAGCATGCTTTTTTGGGATAGCACTCTCCCAAATGAAGTTCCTGATGGCTAGGAAGGACTATGGACTAAAGTGTAAAGTAATAACATTAAATTTATTAGCAGTACAATAAAACAGTGTAATTTTACTCTAGAAAATAAAAAAGTCAAATTAAAAGTCCAAAAAATCAGCTAAACGCGTTTCACTCTGTGAGCTTCCTCAGTAGCTGCATGATAGCCTCAGGAATCCTTCTTCTTTTTAAATGTTTGAGAGTCCATGCGGGTCTTCCTTTTAGGGTCACGTGGTATACAATAAGCCAATCACACAAGCAGACTTTTCCCCTAAATTATATGCTGGGAAAGACACCTGTGGTAGAGGTCTTCATTGGCTAACAATGTTGTCAATCATCAATATTGCTTAATTGCACAATTTTCATGGGTGCTAACAAAATAGGGCATCCAATAGTATTAATGGTTGGCGGAAGTGACAGTATGGATGAATCCGCCTGCCACTTCCGCCCTCCACCACTGACACAAAAGTCTCTAAAATTAGCAGAAAAAGGGCAAAAAAATATATGCCCATTCGGGCTCGTCGCTCCCCCTCAAAAAGGAGGGGTGCGCCGCCTCTAAAGAACTGGCTATATTGCTGAATTACCATAAAAGAAGTGCGCCAAACGGGAGTAGTAGTTCTGCCGGCGTCACCGGAAATTGTGCGTTAGACGGACACTCCTCCAGAGGCAGAATATAAACCGGAACCAATATTCAGGGAAGGAGGGTCTAGGGCAGGGATAGCAACCTTTGGCACTCCAGATGTTGTGAACTTTATCCCCCATAATGCTCTTAAACCTATAATGCTGGTAAAGCATCATGGGAGGTGTAGTCCAAAACATCTGGAGTGCCGAAGGTTGCCTATGCCTGGTCTAGGGGGAAGTTAATATAGGAGTACCTTTTACGGCAGTGGTAGTGCTTCTAATGGAACACACGGCTACCGGAAATTACGTAACGGAGATAAAAAATAGAAAATATAATAAAAAATATAAACTAAGAGAAACAGGAATGAAAGTGAAAACACTAGGTGACATCTATCTATATGTTGAAAGGGAGAGTATAACGTTAGTATAGGGGGAGTGACTATATTGGGATTTCCATGTGGGCATTTTTAATATGTTGTGAAAATTATGTTTTTTGTGTGCCTGGAGATAATTGAGTTTAGTACAGTGCTTGACTCAATTATCACCCAGGTACAGAGGAGGGATTGACCTACTTTGTATGGGATTGTTCTGGACCTGAGAGCCAATGAGATGGTGTATTTGTTTTTACTGTGGTTTACTCTCCGGTCCAGAGGGGAGTGCCCCTTGCATGGGGATTGTCATAAAAGGCCAGTGTGGCTACCAATAAATCAGTTCCTGCTTACCCTCAACATAGAGTCTCATCTCATGTATGTAGGGAGCCGCTATACCTGCTATAATCACCAACTCTTGTAAGAGCTATTCCGACTTGGGGATTTGGAAGGCATCATTCTGAATAAGGGGAAAGAACATCTCTGGTGGTGAAACCCCTCATCCTCCCGGGGTGGCCGCCACACAGCCCAATTCCAATCCAGTACTAAAGTGGGGGACAAAACACATGATGCATAAGATTTGATCAGTATTGGCTCTTCTCTTGATGACTTGTACAGTGCGCAGCAACTAGCTAAAGTGCTTACTCTTATTGTGCTTCAACTCACCGAACACTGTTCGAATAGTCGAAGTTCCCTGGAAGGTAACTTGTCAGCGGGTGTATGATTCATGTAGCCAAATGAAACACAAACATGTTTCAAGTTTCATCCTCGCCGAGACTTAATCAGCCAGGAGCTGCTACTGGGCATTCTGCTGATCACGCATATGCCTTTCTTCGTTACCCTGGGCACGTAAACGCGCAGCCTCAAGACCTACCAAGTGGGCAGACTGCTGTTCGGGCTGAAGATTCCTAGAGGCACCCCAGCAAACACCTGTGATGCAAGCCCCATCACAGACCCAGACACAGATGGAGGCAGTACCTCCACAGTTAAATGGCGGGGACCCGCAACATAGCCCAGAACCAGCTGTATCAGACCGTGACACCACACAGGCAGTGGAGGAGTCCACCCTTGCCACAAAGAAAAATATCAAACTTATGTTTGCTGATCTACAACAACACTGGCAACATAATATACAACAAATCTTGGAAGCTGACCTAACCGTCATCAAAATGGAGGTACAGGCTGTGACAGACAGCATCAAAGCCACAGAGGAAGACTTACTAAATTTAAGACAGGGCCTGACTGTACTTGGGGAAACTGTGCAATGAATGCAAAGTGCACAAGCGTATACCACCCAGCAAGTCAACCTCCTTGACAATAGAGGTAGGAGAAAGAATATAAAGAGCAGAGGGGTGGAGGAGAAGCTGCTCTTGAAGGAACTCCCACACTCTTTCAGACACCTGGTGTCCTCTGTTCTACCAATGAAACAATTCTCTTTCGAAGGCATATACAAAATAGCCAAATCACCGCGAGCACCTATTTATTTATTTATTACTGGTATTTATAAAGCTCCAACAGATTCCACAGTGCTGTACAATTAGTGGAGGACGTACAATATACACAGACAAATACAAAAGGTAAAGAGGGCCCTCTCCGTAAGCTGATATCTAGCCATTGAAGCTCTTTTATACAAAGTGCTTAGCTAGATTGCCTGTGAGCTTACAATCTAAAGGATACAGTAGGGATTTGAGACAAGAGGTAGTAGGGAAAATTTGGAAGTGATGGCTAAAAGAAGTTCACAGAGAATTGCAGCTATTGATAAAATGTAAAGTGAAAGAAGAGGTAATTGAGTGAGGATCTTAAACAGCTGGAGGAGCATGCTATATATTTAGTGGAAACCTGGGTGGGTAGTGCTGAGGAAAAATGCAGAGCTTGAGTATTATTGGTTCTGGAAATGTGTGAGGTGAAGCCTGAAGAACAGAGATGGAGATGGAACAGTTATATGAAGGTATTTAAAGCTGGGAGGAGCATAGGAAAGGGGGGAGGGGAGACGTATAGAGTAGCCATATGTTGTATACAATTGAAACGTTTAGCAACCAAATTCCAACACCCAAAATAATAATATTGTGTACATGAAATATTGGTCAGAAACATTAAATGATAATACAAACTGCATGCACAGAAAATTACAGTGGCAAACTACAGGTATAAATGGTAGCAGTTCTATAGTAACACGTGATAATATGGTAGCAACCTACTGCAGCACCCCGGGATGTTATCCTGCAGATAAGCTGGACCTGATGACCTTGCTTAAAGGAAATAATCCCTATGATTTTGAGTCCATCCATATATCCTTCTTCCAGGATTTGAGCAGATCTATGCTATTTTGGCAAAAAAGCATGCAGCCCCTTACCAAATCACTTTAACATGTGGAAATATCATATCATCCCAGAGTGCTTTGATTCATCCAGGATGGGAAGACACACAAGGCTGTGGGTCCCACAGAGGGACAGGAATTCCTAACAGCTTTGGGCCTTCCAACCAAATCACAGCCGCTGCGGACCCCCCACGCACACTTTATTTATTTATTTATTTCTGGTATTTATAAAGCGCCAACAGATTCCGCAGCGCTGTACTGGAATGTCGAAGAAGAGAGAGGTCCAGTAACTGCACATCAAGAGACAGGCATGGGACTGCACATCAAACCTACTCTCACTTATGATTTGTTTATTATTACTTTTTCTCTCCTTGGAGTCCCATAGTACACATTAGGGATGGCCTACCATGTGTCTTTATGAAACTTGTGCTGCTTTCCACAGTGATTGTTTTAAGCTCTGTTGATACCATTGTAGTAGGGGCATTTCCCGACAAGAAGCATTTAACTTGGGTGACTTTCTACTCATAACCTCCTAACTCACATTACTAGCCTCACATAGCACATGGGAACTCTTGCTACACATGTAATGGTCCACAGCACTGGCCTGCGACTTCTTCACTGTACCCTACACATATATCTATCCCTATCATAGCAATATACCACAAAGTCAGAAAACATGAAAATGCTGCACAAATTTTTATTTTGTGTGTAGTCAATCAACTCAAAGTATGCTGTGAGGTATGTGACGATACCTATGGCAACAATAGTGATAATTCAAGAGTCATTCGACATTTGAACACGTGGTGGCGACCATCTTGTTCTCATGGACCAAAACCGCGAATAGACTTCAGGGGGACTTAGCTCTGGAACTATTTTCAGCATGAAAACCTTGCGGTTCCCAGTCGGTCCTCCAGCAGCATTTAGCCGCGATTCTATGGAACTGTTTTGGGCATTAAATCATGCGTGCGCCTGGGCAAAACTATGATTTCCATAGGATTTCTGAACCCCTGATCTGATCTGGGTGATTTTTGGATATGTTGGTCACCCAGATCAGGGCTATCAGGGGATTTATGGGGATATGTTGTGTTTTGGACTTTGTAAAAAATTGTGTTTTTCTGCCTGGGCATAATTAAGTTAATGCATTATCTGTCCTAATTATATCACAGGCAGAGAGGAGGGATTGCATGTGTGTTATGGGAGTGTCGTACAGTTAATTACTCTTCTTATTGGTTTATTCCCTTTGTGTCCCTGTGCCCAACAAGGTCCACCTGGGCATCACCCTTGCTTGGAAACCTGAATTAAAGGCCAGCTGTGGCTTCCATTAAACAGACTTACTTCACCCTCAATCTAGAGTCTTGTCTCTTATTGGGGGAAACTGCTATATCACTACAAGGGAGTGCTATAATCATTATACTCCCTTGGATTCTCTGAGCTCTTGTAAGAGCTATTCCTGATGGACTCTCTGGAGGAAGAGAGGTTCACCCACTGGAACTTGGAGCCTTGTCGTAGGTCCAGGGTGGGTAGGAGATGGCAAGACCCCAACCAAGCTGCGGCGGTTGTGGGGTCTGCAGTGCTTATGGTGTCTGGAGAGGTGCTCAGATTCCTTGTTGAGCACTAGGAGCATCTGTCGGCGGAAGTACCCGACCAGGGTACAGGAAGATCCGTTACATTTGGTGGCAGTGGTGGGATGGCATCCTAGTGCAAGGAGCAGCATCCTGGAGACACCGGCAACATTATGGATTTATATTGGAGGGATAGAGCTAGCTACCGTGCAGCATCCCTGTCTACAGCGGAATCAAATTGCTAGAGGCCCAAAGTGGGTGCTAAGCAAACATGACGTATTGCTATGAGGTCCACTACTACATTGAGGAGTAAAGAGGCTGCTAGCCAGATATGGCCCAAATCCTCTGGAAGATGTTATCATGGCAACCATGCAAAAGTTGGACGATGAGAACCAAGCAGCACGGAACTACCAGCTGTGGCTATATGAGGTACGTTGATGGCCCAAGAACAAAAGACCTACACAGGGAGCCGAAGGTGTCATCCTTCCTCCCCAGCAGCAGCCTACCTCACAGAGAGAGGAGACAACCGGTCTCTCTCCCCAGCGGCAGTGCACAGTACAGGGAGCCAAAGGTGTCGTCCTTCCTTCCCAGCGGCAATTTACCTTGCAGGGAGGGGAGACAACCTGTTTTTTTCCCCAGCGGCAGTGTATCCTTCCAGGAGTGGATACAATTGGTCTCACTCCCCAGCAACAGTGTCCAGTACAGGGAGCCGAAGGTGTCGTCCTTCCTCCCCAGTGGCAGTTTACATTACAGGGAGGGGAGACAACCTGTCTCACTCCCTAGCGGCAGGGTAAGTTTCAGGGAGAGGAGACACCTGGTCTCTCTCTCCAACAGCAGCCGGAGATACCGGGAGAGGAGACAACTGATCTTTCTCCCCAAGCACAGGGGGACAGCACTCCTGACCCCAATGGTGCATATGGGACTGCGGTCTCTGCACCAGACCTACAGGGATTTGGGACAGCCGGTCCAGATCCCCAACCAACCCCTCAGGGAAACCTGTAAAACCTGTACCAAACTTGACCGACTGTTAGCACTGATTTCCCTAGAACTGTGTTTGGCATGGGGCCATGCTTGGGGTCGGTCAAAACTATGACTTCAAGGAAATTCCTGAACCCCTGAACTGATCTGGGTGATTTTTGGATATGTTGTTTACTCAGATCAGGGCTATCAGGGGATGTGACTTTTATGTTTTTTTGTTGTTGTTTTTGTTTTATTGGTCATCCAAAATCTTACATAACAGTATTCATCCATGATGTTACATATTATTGTTCATCCCAAATATTGCATAACATCGTTCATCTAGAATATTACATATCAATGTTCATCCAAAATATTGCAAAGTCTTGTTCATCCCGAATATTACAAAGCATTGTTCTTCCAAACTATTATATAGCATTGTTCGTCCATAATATGGCCTAACATTAGTCATCAAATATATTACAGAGCTTTGTTCATCTAAAACATTTTGAACCATTTTTCATCTATAACGCTATAAGATGTTGTTCCATTAGAATAATGAATTCGGCTTTTGAAATAAAAACATATATGGATAAGTAGTCATTGAATCATATGAGGTGGTTTTGTGAGTGGTGTAAAAGCACGATTAATTAGTGTATTTGTCAGATGCTAGTCCCAATGGGAGTTTATCTGCTAATCTCTGATGACTTCTGCTATATCGGCGGTATTTCCCAGTGGTCCCTGTTACATGGTCTTATAATTTTCTGGTGAGGTCTGGCGGGTCTAAGAACCTAAGTCCTCGACCATTTCCCCTAAGGATGTGTTATACAAATGGGCTTTGTTTGTAATCGTAAACTATGTACACTACTATAACTGAGAACTATCGGCCTATAAGCCTAAAAGTGGTTCAAGTGCTGCCTGAATTCGGGGATTTGTTGTTATTATGCCTGAGCATTTACGTGAAGGCTACTTGTCGTGATGTATGTATAACGTTCATCTTTGGCCTCCTCTATCTAGTACATTTTGGTGATCCTATCATGTGTCAGGGGTTTCATCTCCTGGGTCTCTGTGACTGCCTTTTCGTCCTTATGCCTCCCTTTCAGCAAGAGTCTATGGTTCCTCTCGGTGGTTTATAGGAGAACAGTTAAAGTTTAAGTTTTCCCTACTACTATTTTTTTTTTTTGTCCAGAATGTTAACCGTGGATCCCAAATTTCATTGTATAGGGCGTATTTATTCGTGAATGAGTAGTGGAGTTCCTCCATTGCCCTTATAGTCTCTATTTTCTGTGTCCATTCTCGTATTGTTGGTGCTTTGTTTTTGGGATCGGGTCCTGGTGTACTAGACCCGATATGTGTATGTCTGTAATACTGCGTATCAGGATGGTTATGCGTTTCCCAAATGCTTGAATTATTGGGCATGATCACCATATGTGTTCGGGTGTTCCTGTCCCCTCTAAGCACCTCCAGCATATGTTTGAGATAGAGGGAAATAGTCTGTGTAATTTGTCCGGTGAGTAGTACCATCGGGAGATTCTCTTGAAGTTTGCTTCTATAACAATGTTACTGATAGCTGTCTTGTGTATCTGTTTGAATATAATGGACCACTCTGCGGGAGTGAGCATAATATGGAGGTCTGTAACCAATGATGTTGTGTATGGAGGTGGTTGGTCGTTAGAATCGAGCTGTAGTACCTTATAGAATGTTGATAAGTACTTTCACACTACGAGTGTGACATTAGGGATGGTCGCCTGTCAGTAATTTTGGTTTGGACTGCATGAAGTGTGATAGTTGAGCGTAGAGAAAAGATTCTGAGTGCGATGATCGTGCATTGCTAATTATGCCAGGCAGTTTTTTTAGAGACTTTTCTTTCAGTAGCGATCCTAGTGTAAGATATCGGGAGTCTTTGGGGGGTTTGAAGGCCCTGGCCTGGAGACCTGGTGGGAAGAGAGGGTTATGTGTTATAGGGTATAGAGGAGATGGGTGTGGAGAGATATTAGGCGATTTTCTGATGTGGTGCCAAAGTTTGGGTGGGTACGATCGTTGGGTGGGTTTGATTTTGGGGGAGTAAGTGTTTACGGCCATACTCTGCCAGGGTATGGTGTATATTGGTAGTTGAAACATATCATTTCCCAAATCTACCCATTGTTTGTGTGGTGCTGCATTTGTCCAGTCATAGATTCTGGTTAATGTTACAGCTGAGTGGTATAATTCCACGTCTGGGAGATCTAGTCCCCCTCTTAATTTATGTTGTGTTAGGGTGTGATAAGCAAGTCGTGGATGTTTGTTGCCCCATATAAACTCCGTGAAGGACCGCCTAATATTAGAGAAGAAGGATTTGGGTAGGGCAATGGGAAGAACTTGGAGCAAAAATAGAATTTTTGGCAGAGTGTTAATTTTTAATTTGTGGATTCTGCTAATCCAGTTGATCTGGGGTTTGTTCCATGATATTAGATCTTGTGATATGGCAGAAATTAAAGGGGTGTAATTGAGGTCATAGAGTTTAGAGAAATCTTTCGATAGTTGAACCCCTAAATATTTGATGGCTGTGTTAGCCCATGAGAAGTTGTAGTTAGATTTTAGAGTGTTAGTGACATGTTCAGTTGTATGTAGTGGGAGTATTTCAATTTTGAGGTAGTTTACTTGGAAGTTAGAGACTTGGTGATTGTTACGGACGCTCTACAGACCAGTAATGGATTACTTTATTTTAAGTTACCGAAAGTCCCTTCAGTATTATTGTTATATACACCCAATTACACGAACAACTGGGATTATATATTCGGGCATACGAACTAAGACCTCCCAGCCCTTGGTGTGTGCCGCCACTTAACCTTTCTCACCTTTGAAACAACCGAACGGACGACCACCAGGAAGCTGCGGTTTGCGGTTAACCACAAACTTAATTGACTGCCTCAGGGTGGCCTCGTTCGTATACTATTTCACCGTACTCAAACTCCCGAACGAGGACCACCTACACTCCGGCATGTGTCCTCAATCAGAATGTTGAGGCTGCGGTTAACCGCAGGCTAATTGCCCACTTCAAGGCGGTCTACGTTCGGTTCACGAAGGGCTGGGACAACCATCCACGGAGCGGTATTCATACAGCAGGCTACACGTTTCTCGCTCCAGGGGTTTTGGAGCCAGGTCCCGCTCGCCTATTCACAGATAGAAAACATGGCCGCTATCTCGTGTTCGGGACAAAGAAACATAAAAGGATTTGTATGCAAGAGACTGGCTATACCGTTCGTGAGGTCTGAGCGCTATTCGTCTATATGATGCGCTCAGACCTGAGCTATCTAATGAATGGTAGAATGTAAGGGGTGCCTACTAAAATGTTATAAATATGTATTTTATGCTGTTTTTACATGGTCGAATAACACGTGGGATTCTAGGCACTTGGAGATAATTGAATTGCCATAACCGTTGGAATCATTATCTCCAAGCTGGGCGGTGACTATTTCAAACGATGCAGTGTACTGTCATTGGTCAACTGTTTGTATTGTCCCTGTATCCCATCAGGTCCAGAAGGGGCTGTCCCTGGACCTGGGTTTTTGCATAAATAGCGCTGTCCCTGTGCCATTAAAGCCAGTTCGTGTTTGACCATCAAATCACAGCCTCGACTCGTTTTGTGAGAACCAGGGTATCCTAGCTATACTAGAGCTAGTGGGATTGTTATATATTTGTGGGATTCTTAAACTATGCTGGACGAACAGCGTTTCTCTCTCTCCACACTCGGGAACCAGGACATCCAAGCGGTCCAGCCTTCAACTAGCTTGGAGGTAACCATAACAATTGGTGGCAGTGGCGGGATCTTCCTGGAGTTCCTAGGAGAGATACAGAGCAGATGGAGAGCGCCTACGACAAACTGAAATGCACCACGCTAAAGGATCTACTAGAAAGCCGAGGTGGGAACGCTAGCAACCGACCTAGGAGGGAGCTAATCGCAGAGCTGACAGAACTGGATCAAAGCCTGACCATGACGGAGGCTCCGATGTCCGCTAGCGAGGAAAAGAACCGCATTGTCCGGGAGAGGCTCTCTTGGTTTGGCCCGAACCCGACGGTAGAACTGATACAGCAAACTATGGCACAAGTAGATGTAGAAATCCGAGAGGCAAGAGCACACGAGATCAACTTAAACACACCCCAGCAAAACCCTGCTGCAGGGATGGCAGTGGACCCGGTGGAAAGGGTTGGGAAGCCAAAGATTCCCCATGCAGTGTTCCTATCATTCCTAGAGAATAAGATTGATGAATATCTGGCTGACTTTGAGAGACAATGTGCACTTCATCGGATACCCAGCGAGGATTAGCCCACTATACTGTCGGGGAAACTATCGACCCGAGCCCTAGATGCATTCCGGACACTGTCTACCGAGGACGTGACCCATTATGACCGGGTTAAAGACACCTTATTACAAAGGTATGCAGTAACCCCAGATACGTATCATAGACAATTTAGGAACACGAAAAAGAAGCCGAATGATGCGCATACCGAATGGGCCCATCGGATGAGGAGAGCAACCGATCACTGGATGAAAGGGTGCTGAGCCGTAACGGGTGAGGAGGTGTTACAATTATTTATTTTAGAACATTTTTACAATGGGGTGGATCAACAGTGCAAAGAATGGCTCAGTGATCGTAGACCCACTACCTTCACAGAAGCCGCTACGTTAGCTGACGAACATTGTGACTCACGACTGCACGAAAGTAACAACTACCAACCGACGATTCATACGTAAAACTGAGAGAACTACCGAACACCGGTCCGACCGGACTTCAGGGCTCCCGTACCCGCAGGACCTACCAGGCATCTTGGACCACCGAATGGTCATACTACCGAACGCCCACGGCCAACCTGTTTTCGGTGCAAAAAACGGGGCATCTCATGGCTAGTTGCCCCCTTAACAGTCACCATCAAAACCCCCGGACTTACAATAATTCCATGGAAGAATACCTGGGACCCCTCCATGAAGCAGACCCTGTATATGCTGCCTCCGACAACCACCAACACCACAGGCAAAAGGTATGGCTCGAGGGTCACTCCACTGAGGGACTGAGAGACACTGGAGCTACAATAACCCTAGTTCAGAGCCACTTGGTACCAGAGCACAAGCGTTCAGGACAAACTGTGGCCGTTCGAGTGGCTGGGGGAGATGTATACAAAATCCCGACTGCCAAGGTCCATTTGGATTTGGGAAAAGGCACTGTGAACGTCGGAATTATGGATAATTTACCAGCAGAGGTATTATTGGGCAACGATCTGGGACTGATGACATCGGCTTATGCCCAAGCCTATAACTCCAAGGCTCACCCGGTGACTACCTGAGCACAAGCCAGGAATCAGCCCAACCATTCACCAGTGTGGGAACCACAGGTAAGACTCACTCCGACCCTGACTGCCCCCTTAGATCCCATACCCTAGGATACGCCAGCTACCTTTGAGCACGAATCTAAATCTGACCCGACCTTACAAAAGGAAAAAGCCGAATCTGGAGGGGGGGGACTAGATAATGAGACATTTAGATGGGAGAAAGGGAAACTGTACCGGTTAACCGAAAAGAAGGGACAACATAGACGACAATTGGTAGTCCCGTACAAATACAGACAGGAGATACTCGGGATAGGACATGATATTCCTTTAGCAGGACACCTGGCTGTAACCCGCACCCTTCGCCGTATTACCCATACCTTCTTCTGGCCTGGGGTTAACGCAGACGTGAGGACCCATTGCAACACATGCGATGTGTGTCAACGCGTAGGGAGGAGGGGAGACCATCCTAAGGCACACCTAATGAATATGCCAATTATAGAGGAGCCATTCAGCCGGGTTGCATGACGTGGCTGGTGAGCTTATATATTCAAATGGCCATTGGAATAAAACGAAAGAGCCTCCATTTTGTTAAATGCACATGGGGATTTAGGCCAGAGCGCAGGTAATGTTCTCTTTGTTTTTACTATGTATTTTAAGCTGTTGGATACTAAGCTACTGCTTATCTTTGTGTTTCCACTGGTAGCGTAGTCCACTACGGTCAGAATATACCATTTACCGGAGGGACTAGGAATAGCAAGTGGGGCTGGTAAACGGTATATTCTTATTAAATCGGGTCTCTGGGGATAACGGCAGGCTCTTACGTTGGAGCTTATCATTACAGGCATTTAATTTTACCATCACCTACAGACCCGGAAAACAGAACGGCAAATCTCGACAAACAGACCTCAGTCCAGCATAACCCACCAGTCTGGACAGCCTTAGTCTGCCCCGACGAGGGATCAGACGGTGTCTGCCAGAGTGTTCCACCAGGAGGGAGCACTGTTACGGACGCTCTACAGACCAGTAATGGATTACTTTGTTTTAAGTTACCGAATGCCGTTCCCTTCGGTATTATTGTTATATACACCCAATTACATGAACAACTGGGATTATATATTCATGCATACGAAGTGATATAATGTTAGTTCCTCCATCAGTGGCACCATGGAGGATATGGGGTCTGAGATCGTAAAGAGCAGGTCGTCCGCGAAAGCGAAAACCTTTGTTTGCTGGACACTCCCCGAATGATTGGGTGATCTCATATACCCTTTAGGAAGGGTTGTAGGGTGAGAATGAATAACAATGGGGACAGAGGGCACCTCTGTCTTGTGCCATTATTTATCTGTACAGATTGAGAGAGTTGGCCGTTAATGCGTAATTTGGCTGTGGGGTGAGAGTATATGGCTTGTATCCACTTCATCCAGTGGGGTCCAAATCCATATGTACGGAGTGTGGCAAATAGCTTTTTCTGTGTTTATTGCAAGGATTATGCTATTACTTAGGGATGTCTGGGCTATTGTTAAGCAATTTATTGGTGTTATTTTTAGCTTCCCTGTGTGGCACGAATCCCGATTGGTCTGGGTGTATAAGTAGTTGCAACAATGGGCGTAGGCGATTTGATAATATTTTCGTAAAGATCTTCAGATCTGTATTGATTAAGGAGATTGGGCAGAAATTTCCACATTTGATGGGGTCTTTTCCTGGCTTTGGTAGGAGGGTGATGTGGGCTTCTACAGCCGAATCTGGCCATGTGCTATTAGTAGTCAGGGAGTTAAATGCCTGGAGAAAGGGAGTAGATAGTGTGTGAAGAAAAGTCTTATTATATTTAGCTGTGAAGCCATCGGGGCCTGGGCTTTTTACTATCGGTGTATGTTTTACTGCCAGTTTAAATTCCTCATGAGTGATGGGTGCGTCTAGAGTGTGCAGGACATTGTTCTGTAAGGTTTGGTGTGTTCCATGTCTGAGGGGGGTTTGTCCCTTAGATTATATAAGGTGGAATAGTATGTATGGACTGCGTCCATGATCTCTGGGAGCATTTGAGTGGTTTCTCCTGATGACTTCTTATTCTTGGCAATAAAGGTGGCTTGTCTAGAATTTTTTAGGGCATTTGCTAGCATACGGCCACATTTGCCCCCTTGAGAGTAGAAGGAGAACTTAGTGAGGAGTATTTTGCGTTTGGTTTGTACGTTTAGGAGTTGTGTTATTGTGAATCGCTTGTCCACTAAATTTTTGTATGTTGAGAACGAACCATCGCGCTTGTGCGATTCCTCTAATTGTCTAATCTCTCTCGTTAATGTGATAATTTGGGCCTTTCTAGCTTTCTTATGTCTGGAGGCTAAAGCTATAAAAATTCCTCCAATTACACATTTATGGGCCTCCCACGTGATTACTGGGGTAACCGAAGATGTGCTATTTTCTGTGAAATAATGGTCTAAGGCTATTTTAGAAACATAGAAACATAGAATGTGACGGCAGATAAGAACCATTCGGCCCATCTAGTCTGCCCAATTTTCTAAATACTTTCATTAGTCCCTGGCCTTATCTTATAGTTAGGATAGCCTTATGCCTATCCCACGCATGCTTAAATTCCTTTACTGTGTTAACCTCTACCACTTCACCTGGAAGGCTAATCCATGCATCCACTACCCTCTCAGTAAAGTAATGCTTCCTGATATTATTTTTAAACCTTTGTCCCTCTAATTTAAGACTATGTCCTCTTGTTGTGGTAGTTTTTCTTCTTTTAAATATAGTCTCCTCCTTTACTGTGTTGATTCCCTTTATGTATTTAAATGTTTCTATCATATCCCAGCTGTCTCGTCTTTCCTCCAAGCTATACATGTTAAGATTCTTTAACCTTTCCTGGTGAGTTTCATCCTGCAATCCATGAACCAGTTTAGTAGCCCTTCTCTGAACTCTCTCTAAGGTATCAATATCCTTCTGAAGATACGGTCTGCAGTACTGCGTACAATACTCCAAGTGAGGTCTCACCAGTGTTCTGTACAATGGCATGTGCACTTCCCTCTTTCTACTGTTACATTGTCTGCCTACCTTTAAGTCATCAGAAATAATCACCCCTGAATCCTTTTTCTCAGATGTTGAGGTTAGGACTCTATCAAATATTCTGTACTCTGCCCTTGGGTTTTTACGTCCAAGATGCATTATCTTGCACTTATCCACATTAAATGTCAGTTGCCACAACTCTGACTTTAGTTTACCTAAATCATTAGCCATTTGGCTTATCCCTCCTAGAACATCAACCCTGTTACATATCTTAGTATCATCAGCAAAAAGACATACCTTACCATCGAGACCTTATGCAATATCACTAATAAAAATATTAAAGAGAATGGGTCCAAGTACAGATCCCTGAGGTACCCCACTGGTGACAAGCCCAAGCTTCGAATATACTCCATTGACTACAACCCTCTGTTGCTTGTCACTCAGCCACTGCTTACCCATTCAACAATATTGGAATCCAAACTTAAAGATTGCAGTTTATTGATCAGCCTTCTATGTGCAACAGTGTCAAAAGCCTTACTGAAATCTAGGTAAGCAATGTCTACTGCAGCACCCTGATCTGTAATTTTAGTTACCAAATCAAAAAAATCAATAAGATTAGTTTGGCATGATGTCCCTGAAGTAAACCCATGTTGTCTCTGATCTTGAAATCCATGTGTTTTTAGATGTTCAACAATCCTATCCTTTAACATGGTTTCCATCACTTTCCCCACTACTGAAGTAAGGCTTACTGACCTATAGTTGCCCGATTCCCCCCTATTACCTTTCTTGTGAATGGGCACAACATTTGCCAACTTCCAATCTTCTAGGACTACTCCTGTTATCAATGATTGGTTAAATAAATCTGTTAATGGTTTTGCTAGTACACCACTAAGCTCTTTTAATAGCTTTGGGTGTATTCCATCAGGTCCCATTGACTTATTTGTCTTTACTTTTGAGAGTTGAAATAGAACCTCTTCCTCTGTAAACTCATGTGTGATAAATGACTCATTTATCCTTTTTCTTAACTGAGGTCCCTTTCCTTCATTTTCATCTGTAAATACCGAACAAAAATATTCATTGAAGCAGTCAGCTAGACCTTTATCCTCATCTACATACCTTCCTTCTTTTGTTTTTAATCTAACTAATCCTTGTTTTACTTTTCTTTTCTCATTTATGTATCTAAAAAAAGTTTTGTCCCCCTTTTTTACTGACTGTGCTATTTTCTCTTCTGTGTGTGATTTGGAAGCTCTTATAACTTGCTTAGCCTCTTTCTGCCTAATCTTATAGATCATTCTGTCTTCCTCACTCTGTTTTTCTTATAATTACTAAATGCTAATTTTTAGTTTTTTACTATTTTGGCCACATCTGCGGAGCCTAATGCAATTTTCTGTTGCCTTCAGTAGTGCAACTTTTAAACAATCCCATTTCTCTTGGACTCCATTTAAATTGATCTAGTCTGATAATGACTCCTTTACACATATTCTAATTTTAGAAAAGTCTGTTTTTCTAAAATCTAAAACTTTTGTTTTTGTGTGGTGTGACTCAGTCACTGTTCTTATATTAAAACCACACTGACTGATGATCACTGGATCCTAAACTTTCACCTACAGTAATGTCCGATACCAAATCTCCATTTGTTAACACTAAATCTAGTATGGCTTCTTTATGAGTTGGTTCCTCAACGACTTGTTTTAGAGACAATCCCAGTAGGGAGTTTAGAATATGTGTGCTCCTGGCACAAGCAGCTATTTTTGTTTTCCAATTCACATCAGAAAGATTAAAGTCACACATGATGATAACTTCCCCCTTCATTGTCATTTTAGCTATTTCCTCAACTAGTAGATTATCTAACTCTTCAATTTGTCATGGGGCCTATAAATCACACCTACACGAGTTACTGTGTGATTACCAAATTCTAACTTAACCCAAACGGACTCTATGTTCGCCTCACTAACTTTTATTAGGCTAGATTTTATGCTATCCTTCACATACAGGGCCACCCCTCCCCCTTTCCTGCCTTCCTTGTATTTTCTATATAAAGAGTAGCCTGGTATTGCTATGTCCCAGTCATTTTTCTCATAATACCATGTCTCAATAACAGCGACTAAATCTAAACTATTAGTTGCCATTATTGCCACAAGTTCATGGATCTTATTCCCTAAACTGCGAGTGTATCAGAACCCTACCTTTTGCCTGGGAATACTTATTGCTAACCGGCCCTTTAACAACTAACCAGGTACATATACAACAACAGAGACTATGGAATTAATGGAATATGCTTACCTGGTTCATGTGGATTATTTTTATCACAGTTCGGGACTTTTACCAACATTTATCTATTTATGCAACCCATACAGTAGGAACTCAGCATGCATAAATTCGAATACAAACTACCGAACACCGGACCACCCTGCTATTCAATTATGTGGTATTTTACCTCCCAGATCGGCACATACCATCCGTATGAGAAACGCACAAACTCTTTGTTTCAGTTCCTGGGTTGCCGCCATTTCGGGACTTTTACACGTGTTCGCGGCCATCTTAGTTCACGAACAGCGGTGATTTGCCGTTGAGTGTCTGGAACTAAAATCGGACACTAGAGTAGGCGAACACTGCTGAGGCCTCCATAACACCGTAAATTCGTGCTGAAACTACCGACCGTCCTGCCGTTCGGTAGATAGACTATACCACATACAGGGATTCTAGCGACCATCAGGATATTCGTGGATGGCAAGATTTTTGTGACTTTTCACCGGACGAACGAGGACCGACCGCAAGGCCAAAACTTATGGAACTATTTTCGGCTAGTGTGCCTGTGCGGTCGGTCAAAACTTTAAAGTCCCATAACTCCCGAACCCCATAACCGAATGGGATGATTTTTAAATATGTTGTTCCCCCAGATTAGGGCTATCTGGGGATACTGGATTTATGAATGTTAACCAAGTATTTGGGGTACATCCAAAACTAAGGTAAAAATGTGTGTGTTAATTATGTTAAATGTTTATCTGAGGGGAGGAGATGTGTGGGATGTACCATGTTTGTTATTGGTTACTGTACGAATTATGTAGGTGTCTCCCTTTCATGGGCAGAATCGCATAAAAGGAGAATCCTTGTCATTAAAATTTAGTTCTTCTTGACCCTTCAAAACGTAGCCTTATCTCGTTCTTGGAAGGGGATTTACTGCATGACTACCTTGCTCTTTTAACAACTATGCATGACTCTGCTCTTGGATCTTGTGGATGGGAATAAGTAACTTCATTACTATACAGCAGCTTGCCGGGAAAAAGGACGTCTCCAACGGCTGATACCCTCTCACTACCTGGGTAGCAGTTACAGCGAACATTTGTAGACATGACTCTAAGCTTATCATTTTTAACACACTTGCTACAGGCACCTTCTGTCCTTGATTTGGGGTACAATTGGATTGATGTTTTATCACCCTTTTGCCCCCCCCCTTCTAGTTTAAATACACCCTAGCAAAACCTCTGAACTGCTCACTGAGAACATTTGTTCCCGTTTTAGAAAGATGCAAACCATCTTTGTTGTACAGTTTATTTCCATTCCAAACAGAGCTACCATGAGAAATAAAGCCAAATCCTTGCTCCCGACACCATTCACCAAGCCACAAGTTAAAGTCCCTAATACGCATCCGCCTGTTTTTCTGAGTGTTATGCACAGTGTTAGCTTTAGATGTGATGTCTGGGTCATTTAGAAGCAGGTCGTTGGTAGGATCAAATTGGGATGGATGGTATTTGAATGGCAAGAGACAGGGGCGCATGGTCTGACCATGTGATAGGGCCGTAGGAGCATGACTGGATCAGGTGGAGATACCTGTGTGGGAGAAAGAAGAGATCTATCCTGGAATACGTTCTGGTAGCGTGGGAATAAAAAGAGAAGTCTCTCATATTTGGATGGGTCACTCGCCAGCAATCGAAAAGTTGTGATTGGTCAAGAATGTGATATATCTGTTGTCGTGCTGATGCTTGATATGTGCTTGTGTCTGAGGTGGTGTCTAGCGTTGAATCAAGAGAGATGTTAAGGTCACCCCCATGATTAAAATACCTTCTGCAAAACTGTTTATTGCATGTATGTAGCGCTTTAGTGCTTTGCATTGTTGTTTGTTTGGTAAATATAGATTTACGAATGTCACCATATTGTGACCTAAAAGTCCTTTAACCATCACCATTCTGCCATGGTCGAAGCTTTCATATTTCACATATGTGAACGGGACATGTGCCACTAATAAGATGGCTACTCCCCGTGTCTTGTCCTCTGTGAAGTTACTAAAATATGAGTTAGGGAATTTGCAGTTATGCAGTGTGGGGGCCGAGTCTTTGCGGAAGTGGGTTTCCTGTAAAAAGGCAAAATCTGCCTTGAGTTTATGGAGTTCCGTAAGGGTTAGTGTGCGTTTTTCAGGAGAGTTTAAACCCCTGACATTTAAGGAGACCAGGTGGATGTCAGCCATTGTAGATGTAGCATAGCGTATATTATTAACCTTTCTTTTCCCCTGGGAGCAGCATATAACCAAAAATACAATAAGCTATGTACATAAATGTAACGGAGCTCCCCGTACTCCGACCGAGTACCCTCCGTTGATGGATGCTTCCTAGCTTGCGCCGAGGACCACAAGCACCGCACCAGACACCACAACCACGGCAGACTCCGCAACCGCCGTAGCTTGACTGGAGTCTTGCTATCTTCCTTCCACCCTGGATCAGCTTCTGTCCTCCAGGACCATGTGGGAAAGACCTCTTCCTTCCACCCTGTATGAATCTCCAACATCCAGGACTGTGTGGGGAAGACCTTTCCTCCAAGGAGAGCGCATCAGGAACAAGCTCTTAAAAGAACTAAGTGATTCAAGCTCAGGGGAGTATGCAGAGCATAGCAATCCCCATTGTGATTATAGCAGCTCCCTCCAATAAAGAGACAAGGCTACGTTTTAAAGGGATCAAGAAGAACTCAGGTTTAATGGCACACACTCTGCTTTTATGCAATTCTCCCCTGCAAGGGAGATGCCCACATACAATTATACATTACCCAATCACACAATGGTTACATCCCACAGATTCCCTCCCCCTGAGAGGTAACACAATTATCCGTACAGTTTAAACATACTTTTTACTCAACTTTCATAACTCTAAAACCATACATCCAAAATTAATAAAAGTTACATATTAATCAGCACATTACAAATATAAACATACCCAAAAATCATTCGAAACCGTTCAGCCGTTCGGGAGATAGGTATAAGTCACTTTTGACCGACCGCAGTCACATTTTCATGCGCAAAACAGTTCCATGGATTTGGGCTATTTTACACCGAGAAAATTACTAAGTCCCATTCGAACGAGCGTTCGAATCTTCAAACGGGACTTAGTCTCCAGCCGCGGTGTCGAAGTAACGTGGTACGGGCCAGCGGTGTTCGTGCAATAGGGTAGCCGAAAACAGTTCCATAGATTTGGCTGCACACACCGCTGACCGCGTTTGACTAAGTTAAAATGGCTGCCGCCACATGTTCGTTTGTCGAATGGCGCCACTTCAACGACTTCGGCACTTCGACTGCATTCGAAGTGCCAGTTTAAAAGTTGTAACACTGCTCCAAAGTATTTAAAGGGCCAGCATTATCAAAATACATTATGCCCAAATGGAGTTCTTAAAGGGCAATACATCCCAGGGCCATAGTCACAGGGCAGGAGGCTAGCAATCAGTCCTCTCCAATGCCCAGTGGCAATTTTGTCATTTGTGGCACCTCTGTACTTGAGGGTCTTCGAAGCCTGTCCCTTTAGGGTTTAATTGACCCATAGGGATACTTTGCGGCACCTCAAGATCGCACATTCCACGTGGGGTATGATACATTTTAAGTGGGTGTTAACACAGGCTATAAGAGCTAAGGTACAAGTATGATGGGATATGTGCAAAGTCTCGGGTGGGGGAATTAAGTTGAGACTTATGTCAGGGTGTCAGGGGTAGTGGGTGTTACTTTTTTAGTATCTAGGGAGCACAATCCTTATTGTATGAATTATTATTTAGTGGACTGTAGATTATGATGGGGGTTTCAGTGGGTCGTTATCTGGATCCTGAAACAGTATCTTGGCAGTTGGCTACAGCTATCATTGTACAGTGTAGGTTGGTAGAAGAGGGTTTTAGCATATTTGAGTGCATTGGGGGACAAGGTGTAGAAGAGTTCACTGAATGCCTTTACAAAAACAGTTGCCTGTTGGGCAGTGTCGCTGGTGCACAGCCGTTTCATAGCAAACGTTCAGAAAGCTATTTGAATTTTGTAATATAGTGAGCTTTGGTTAGAACATTAACTAATGCTCCTCGGGTGTGAGGGTTGGATAGTTAAATCAGCTTTCTGTCTGGCAAATAAATGAGAGCTAATATTAGGTAGGAGTGTCCTAATGATATTCTTTCTTGTCCCCTTGTATTAGCAATATATAACCACATGTCAGCATATAAACATACATAGGTTAAACCTGTTGCCAGCGTTGTCTCTCTGGAAGCTGGAAGGTCGGAGGGTGGGTGATTAGTGATGTACCGAACGGTTCGCTGGTGAATAGTTCCTGGCGAACATAGCGTGTTCACGTTCGCCATGGCGGGGGCGAACATATGCGTGGTTCGATCCGCCCCCTATTCGTCATCATTGAGTAAACTTTGACCCTGTGCCTCACGGTCAGCAGACACATTCCAGCCAATCAGCAGCAGACCCTCCCTTCCAGACCCTCCCACCTCCTGTACAGCATCCATTTTAGATTCATTCTGAAGCTGCATTCTTAGTGAGAGGAGGGAAAGTGTAGCTGCTGCTGATTTGATAGGGAAATGGATAGCTAGGCTAGTGTATTCAGTGTCCACTACAGTCCTGAAGGTCTCATCTGATCTCTGCTGTAAGGACAGCACCCCAAAAAGCCCTTTTTAGGGCTAGAACATGAGTCTGCATTTTTTTCCTGTGTAATGTAATTGCAGTTGCCTGCCTGCCAGCTTCTGTGTCAGGCTCACAGTGGATACTGTGCCCACTTGCCCAGTGCCACCACTCATATCTGGTGTCACAATAGCTTGCATTTAAAAACAAAACATTTTTTTCACTGTAATAGATTGAATAGCAGTTAGTTGTCTGCAAGCGTCTGTGGGTCAGGCCTACAGCGTGTACTCTGCCAACCTCTGCCAGTGCACAGTGCCACTCATATCTGGTGTCACAATAGCTTGCATTTAAAAACAAAAAAGTTTTTTCACTGTTATAGATTGAATAGCAGTTAGTTGTCTTCTAGTGGTTGTGTCAGGCCTTCAGCGTCTACTCTGCCAACCTCTGCCAGTGCACAGTGCCACTCATATCTGGTGTCACAATAGCGTGCATTTAAAAACAAAAAAAAGTTTTTGACTGTAATCTAATAGCAGTCAGTGTCCTTCAAGCGGGTGTCAGGCCTACAGCGTGTACTCTGCCAACCTCTGCCAGTGCACAGTGCCACTCATATCTGGTGTCACAATAGCTTGCATTTAAAAATAAAAAAAGTTTTTGACTGTAATATAATAGCAGTCAGTGTCCTTCAAGCGGGTGTCTGCCTACAGTGTGTACTCTGCCAACCTCTGCCAGTGCACAGTGCCACTCATATCTGGTGTCACAATAGCGTGCATTTAAAAACCCAAAAACTTTTTTCACTGTTATAGATTGAATAGCAGTTAGTTGTCTTCAAGCGGGTGTCAGGCCTACAGCGTGTACTCTGCCAACCTCTGCCAGTGCACATTGCCACTCATATATGGTGTCACAATAGTGTGCATTTAAAAAACCAAAAATATTTTTTACACTGTTATAGATTGAATAGCAGTTAGTTGTCTTCAAGCGGGTGTGTCAGGCCTATAGCGTCTACTCTGCCAACCTCTGCCAGTGCACATTGCCACTCATATCTGGTGTCACAATAGCGTGCATTTAAAAACAAAAATAAATTTTTCACTGTTATAGATTGAATAGAAGTTAGTTGTCTTCAAGCGTGTGTGTCAGGCCTACAGCATCTACTCTGCCAACTTCTGCCAGTGCACAGTGCCACTCATATCTGGTGTGACAATAGCGTGCATTTAAAAACAAAAACACTTTTTTCACTGTTATAGATTGAATAGCAGTTAGATGTCTTCAAGCGGGTGTGTCATGCCTATAGCGTCTACTCTGCCAACCTCTGCCAGTGCACAGTGCCACTCATATCTGGTGTCACAATAGCATGCATTTAAAAAGCCAAAAACTTTTTTCACTGTTATAGATTGAATAGCAGTTAGTTGTCTTCAAGCGGGTGTGTCAGGCCTACAGCGTGTACTCTGCCAACCTCTGCCAGTGCACATTGCCACTCATATCTGGTGTCACAATAGCGTGCATTTAAAAACAAAAATAAAATTTTCACTGTTATAGATTGAATAGAAGTTACTTGTCTTCAAGCGGGTGTGTCAGGCCTATAGCGTCTACTCTGCCAACCTCTGCCAGTGCACAGTGCCACTCATATATGGTGTCACAATAGCATGCATTTAAAAAGCGTATAACTTTTTTCACTGTTATAGATTGAATAGCAGTTAGTTGTCTTCAAGCGGGTGTGTCAGGCCTACAGCGTGTACTCTGCCAACCTCTGCCAGTGCACATTGCCACTCATATCTGGTCTCACAGTAGCTTGCATGCATAGTACCACTAATCGAAAAAAAAAATGACAGGCAGAGGCAGGACACCCCGCAGGGGCTGTCGTGGTCGTGGTGCTGTGATTCCCTTTTGCCCTAGAATAATACCCAATCTTCTACAGCTTCTGCTCGGAACCTTGACGCACCATCCTCCTCCAGCTTAGCTTCGGGCACCTCTCAAGATACCACTCACCCGCCTACCGCCACCACCAACACTAGCACCACAGCCGCTTCACTTTATCTGTCAGAGGAGTTATTTACACATCCGTTTGAAGAAATAAGTGATGCGCAACCATTATTGCCAGAGGATGTAGATAACAGGGATATGTTATGATATTGTACCCGCTGCTGCTTCCTTTGCTGAGTTGTCAGATACAAGTGAAGCGGTTGATGATGACGATGCGTCCATGGATGTCACGTGGGTGCCCGCTCGGCAAGAAGAAGAACAGGGCGAAAGTTCAGATGGGGAGACAGAGAGGAGGAGGAGGAGACGAGTTGGAAGCAGGGGGAGGTCGTTGCAAGGAGCTAGTGGCACAGTCAGACAGCATGCATCAGCACCCGGGTAAGCCCGACAGCACGCCAATCAATGCATGCTGTGTCCACCACCAGAATGCCATCATTGCAGAGCTCAGCAGTGTGGAATTTTTTTGTGTGTCTGCCTCTGACAACAGCGATGCCATTTGCAACCTGTGTCAAAATAAACTGAGTCGTGGGAAGTCCAACACCCACCTAGGTACAACTGCTTTGCGTAGGCACATGATCGCACATCACAAACGCCTATGGGATCAGCACATGAGTACAAGCAGCACACAAACTCAAAGCCTCCAGCCTCCTCCTGGTCCAGCATCTTCAGCCACATCAACCACTGCTGTCCTCCTTGCCCCCTCTCAACCATCCGCCACTCCATCTCTCGCCTTGAACAGTTCCCGCTCATCTGCCCACAGTCAGGTGTCTGTCAAGGACATGTTTGAGCGTAAGAAGCCAATGTCAGAAAGTCACCCCCTTGCCCAGCGTCTGACAGCTGGCTTGTCTGAACTATTAGCCCGCCAGCTTTTACCATACAAGCTGGTGGAGTCTGAGGCTTTCAAAAAATTTGTAGCTATTGGGAAACCGCAGTGGAAGGTACCCGGACGAAATTTCTTTTCACAAAAGGCAATCCCCAACCTGTACTCGATTGTGCAAAAGGAAGTAATGGCATGTCTGGCACACCGTGTTGGGGCAAGGGTCCATCTGACCACTGATAACTGGTCTGCAAAGCATGGTCAGGGCAGGTATATCACCTACACTGCGCATTGGGTAAACCTGCTGACTGCTGCCAAGCATGGAATGCGTGGCTCTGCAGAGGAGTTGGTGACACCGCCACGCAGTGGTGTACACACAACCCATGGGGCCCCGGTGCGAAAACTGATCCGTGGGCCCCCCCCCGCGCTTACTCTGCACGGGCTGGGGCCGCAACACATGGCGGCGGGCACCTGGTCGCAGGGCTGCGACCCGTGCGACCGCGGTATGTACGCCAGTGCATGCATAAACACATACACTTAAAGGACCACTACAGACACCCAGATCAAATCAGCTCCTTGTAGCGGTACTCACCCTTTCCAGGGGCCGGCCGGGGTCCTCTTTTTTTTTCAGTTTATTAGCATACCTGGGTACAAGCCCTCGGTGGGGCTGGCACCACCACCTGACCACATTTCCTCGTTTCTTCCACTCATACCTCTTTTTCCATCTTTCAAGGGGTTTGGCGAAAAAGGGAAATAGTCCTCTACTCGTAACAGGGATTAAACTGATAAGAATAGTACTACTTAACACACCTTATAATAACGCAGAGAGAGGCAACGCAGAGAGAGGAGTCTGAAGAAGAGGAGTCAGAGGAGGAAGGTGGCTTTGAGGAGGTGGAAGACCAAACACAGCAGGCGTCCCAGGGGGCTTGTTGTCACCTTTTGGGGACCCTTGGTGTTGTACGTGGCTGGGTGGAGGAAGAGACATTCAATGACATCAGTGAGGACAAGGAACGGGACATTGCCAGCTTGGTATCCAACCTATGCAAATGGGGAGTTTGCGGTTGTGCAAATGGACTGTTTGCGGATGTTTGCTGTGCGTTAAACGGGGAGTTTGGTGTGTCACTGTGAAGCGGGCGTAACCCTTACACTACCTGATCGATACAACATCATACAGTAGGTCCCCCCCTCATTATTTTTATGGCCCCCACCCACCGCTCATGGGTGGGGGCGGGCGGGAGGACAGTAGGTCCCCCCATTGTGATTTATGGCCCCCACCCACCGCGCAAGGGTGGGGGACGGGGGGGAGGACAGTATATTCCCCTGTATAACAATGTTTGGCATTTAGTGAATATTCCCTATTCTGCTCTGTGTCCGTGTCAGTGTGTATCAGGGTCTCTGAGGACAGGTGTCAATCCATATCTGCCAAGTGACCCTATGTAGGAGGAACAGTCCCTATTGTGCTCTGTGTCAGTGTGTATCAGGGTCCCTGAGGACAGGTGTCAATACATATCTGCCAAGTGACCCTATGTAGGGGGAACAGTCCCTATTGTGCTAGGTTTCAGTGTGTATCAGGATCCCTGAGGACAGGTGTCAATCCATATCTGCCAAGTGACCCTATGTAGGGGGAACAGTCCCTATTCTGCTCTGTGTCAGTGTGTATCAGGGTCTCTGAGGACAGGTGTCAATCCATATGTCAAGGTGTCAATATGTCATAAGTCAGGTGTCAATCCATATCCATTGTGATTTAGGAATGTTAGGTGATTTATGCCCTTTATGGATTAAAACCATACTCTGCAGTTGATGACTCTGCATCAACTGTGTAATTTTCCATGGGAGTTTTGCCATGGATCCCCCTCCGGCATGCCACAGTCCAGGTGTTAGTCCCCTTGAAACAACTTTTCCATCACTATTGTGGCCAGAAAGAGCCCCTGTGGGTTTTAAAATTCGCCTTCCCATTGAAGTCTATGGCGGTCCGCCCGGTTCACGGTTCGCGAACATTTGCGGAAGTTCGCGTTCGCTGTTCGCGAACCGAAAATGTTATCTTTGCGACATCACTATGGATGATGGGTCCGTATCAGTCTGGGATGTGGGCCGGAGGTAAGTCCAATGCTTTTTGGAATGCTGGGACGTCTTTCACAGAGTGTAGTTAACCTCTGTGCATGACACTTAGGGCGAAGGGGAAGCCCCATCTATAGCGTAGATTTTTGGCTCTCAGGTTATCTGTGACCGTTTTTAAGTGCACATCGAGCCTGCAGCGTCAACCGTGATAGATCTGGATATATGGTTATGGGCTCCTCATTGTATAGGAGAGGTTGTGTCGATTGGCGTAGGGCCTGTAAAATTTCCTCTTTGCATGTATAGTAGTGGATGTGGCACACTACATCTCTCTGTTTATCCGTTGGGGCCCCCTAGGCCTTAGGGCTCCATGTGCCAGTATCCATTAGTAGTATTAGTGTGTCAGGGGGTCTCTCTAGAATCAGGTTGAAAAGGGTTTGTAGCGTATCTGATAAATTCTCCTGGTCACACTCCGGCAGCCCTTTAACCCTCAGGTTATTCTGGCGTCCTCTATTATCGAGATCGTCGAAGGATGTTTGCACCGCTGAGTGGTGAATTGCGTGTGCCTCCAGCGTGTCTTGTATGTGTTGGGAGTATACAGTGTCCCTGTCATCCTCCAGTGCTGCCACTCTATCTCCCATTAGGTGTAGGTCGGCGCCTATGGAATCCAGTTTAGCTTGAAAAGACACTTCAAGTTTTCCTAGCATTTTAGCCAGGTCCTGTTTTGAGGGTAGACTTTTCAGTATATCCCTGATATCTTGGTCTGGATGTGATTGTTCTGACTCTCCCGGCCTGGAAGGCGGTGATGTATTACCCAGAGAGTCAAGCTTATTGAGGCCTACCATTGACGGGTGCGTGTCCATGCGGTCTCGAAAGTACTTCTTCAAGGCACCCGATTTACCGGCCGGGTTTTGCTGGAAGCCTGGTGGGATGAGGCTACACTTTTGGGGTGACCCATTTCTTCTGTTTTAGTGCCCGATTATATTGGATTGCGATCTCTAGACTCGGAGCTCTGCTAGACTGCGGCCATTTAGGTCGGTGGTTGAGTCCGCCCCCCCTTTTATGGGGTTTTGTGTGTTGTTAAGGTACTTTTTGGGGTTTCATAAAATTGTATGTTTTTTCTGTGCTTGGAGATAATTGGGTTAGATTAGCACAGTTCCTGATACAATTATCTCCCAAGCACAGAGGAGGGATTCTATTGTTTGTGTATGGGAGTGTCTCACTGTATGACTCTGTTTTTATTGGTTTGTTCACTTTGTGTCCCTGTGCCCAACAAGGTCCACCTGGGTGTCGCCCTTGATGGGAAGCATAAAAGGCCTGTGTGCCTCCATTAAAATTCTATTTCAGATTACACTCCAAAACTGTGTGTTGTCCTGTTATTGGAGGCAAAGAAGATTTACTTGTGTGTCTGCTGTTCCAGCTTGCAGGGGATTTGATGTGGAAAGTCCTTGTAAGGACTAGAGCTAATTCACCATTCGGCTCCAGGAAGGAGCGTTTCCAGGGCCCCAGTCAAGCCACGGCGTGTGAAGGCCAGAGTGCAGAGGTTTGTCCCCTGTTCCAGCTAGGAAGCGGTCCTTTGGCAGAGGTACCCAGTCGGGGTAGAGGGCCTGTACCATGACAAGCCCCATCATGTCAGAGACAAGCAGAGTTACCCGTTGGAATAGGCAAATATAATCCTGTTCTAGTTCCCACTCCCGGTTTCCAAGAAAAGATAGGTCTGGTTGAAGGACAACGATCTCAGTAATGTCCCAGTTGTCTGCCAGCTCAGCTCGGATTGGACCAGGAGCAAACAATGTTGGTTTCTCTAAATCGTTTCAATAGTATCCCACAACAAACCAGGGCCATCTTAGACTGCCCCCTACAAGGTCTCGCTGTCCTTCACCCGCCCTGGACCCAAGACCAGGATCCAGCTTCCAGTGGGCAGACCTCTCTTACTCCCAGAGAGCATAGCAGCAACAGCTCTTATAACAGCTAGTGATTATAATTCCTGGGGAGTATAGTCATATAGCAATCCCCAGGATAGATACTGCTGTTTCCCCCACACATGAGATGTTGAGAGTAAGCAGGAACATAATTTTAATGGAGGCACACCTACATATCCCCTCCTCTTAGATAAATAGTTAATAAAAATAAAAAATACACAGTTTTCTCAAGTTTCTCAAATATATGGGGTACATCCCTAACACTGGTATCCCCTGATAGCCCCGATCTGGGTGAACAACATATTCAAAAATCACCCAGATCGGACCAGGGGTTCGGGAGTTACAGGGACTTAAAGTTTTGACTGCAGAAGCCGAAAACAGTTCCATAAGTTTTGGCCTTGTGGTCGGTCTCTGTTCGTGGAATACAAATTCCCGAACGGCTTGCCATCCGTGGAAATCCTGGTGTTCGTTAGAATCCCCATGTATAGCTTAGTCTTTCTACCGAACGGTGGCTTGTTTGGTAGTTTCCTTCCATCGGTTCTGGTACTCTGAAGGTTTCAAGGGTGTTTGCTTGGTCGAGTGTCCAATTTGAGTTCCAGACCCTGCCACCCCCCTCACCATGTCAACCCATCTGCCACCCCTCTCACCCTGTCACCCTGCCACCCCACCTGTCACCCCACCTTTCACCCCCCTCACCCTGTCACCCCATCTGCCACCCCCTCACCCTATCTGCCACCCCATCTGTCACCCTGTCACCCCCTCACCCAGTCACCCCATCTGTCACCCTGCCACCCCACCTGTCACCCCATCTGCCACCCCACCTGTCACCCCCCTCACCCTGTCACCCCATCTGCCACCCCCTCACCCTGTCACCCCATCTCCCACCCCATCTGTCACCCTGCCACCCCCCTCACCCAGTCACCCCATCTGTCACCCTGCCACCCCATCTGTCACCCCACCTGTCACCCCATCTGCCACCTCCCTCATCTTGTCACCCCATCTGCCATCCCCCTCGCCCTGTCACCCTGCCACCCCACCTGTCACCCCATCTGTCACCCTGTCACCTCAACTGCCACCCCCTCACCCAGTCACCCCATCTGTCACCCTGCCACCCCACCTGTTACCCCATATGTCACCCTGCCACCCCACCTGTCACCCCCTCATCCTGCCACTCCCCTCATACAGTCACCCCATCTGTCACCATGCCACCCCTGTCACTCCATCTGCCACCCCACCTGTTACCCCATATGTCACCCTGTCACCCCACCTGTCACCCCCTCACCCTGTCACCCCATCTGCCACCCCCTCACCCAGTCACCCCATCTGCCACCCCCTCACCCAGTCACCCCATCTGCCACCCTGCCACCCCCCTCACCCAGTCACCCCATCTGTCACCCAGCCACCCCACCTGTCACCCCCCTCACTCAGCCACCCCACCTGTCACCCCCTCCCCCTGCCACCCCAGCTGTCATCCCCTCACGTTGTCACCCCCCTCACCCTGCCACCCCACCTGTCACCACCTCACTTTGTCACCCCCTGTCACCTCCTCTCACCATGTCACCCCCTCTTACTCTGTCAGCCCTTAACACTATGTCACCCCACCTCACACTGTCAGCCCCTCACACTCTGTCACCCCCATCACACTATGTCACCCCCTCCTCACTCTGTCACCCTCCCTCTCACACTAGGTCTCCCCCCTCTCACACTAGGTCTCCCCCTCACACACTAGGTCTCCCCCTCACACACCAGGTCTCACTTCTCTCACATTATGCCACCCCTTCACACTCTGTCACCCCCCTACACAATGTCACCATCCCTCTCACACAAGGTCTCCCCCCCCCACACACTAGGTCACACCCTGTGACCTCCCCCCTACACAATGTCACCCTCCCTCTCACACTAGGTCTCTCCCCCTCACACACTAGGTGAGACCCTGTGACCTCCTGTCACCCCCTCTTACTCTGTCACCCACCCTGTGACCCCCCCACACTGTCACCCACCTGTACTCTGTCACCTCACCCTGTCGCTCCCCACACACTATGTCACCCCACCTCACACTTTCACCCCCTCACACTATGTCACCCCCTCTTATTCTGTCACTCACCCTCTTACTCTGACACCCCCTCTTACTCTGTTACCCACCTTCACTATGTCACCCTCCCTCTCACTCTGTCACCCCCCTTTACTAATGTAACCCTCTCACACTGTCACCACCCTCATACTGTGTCACCACCCCTCACACTATGTAATTTCCCCCACACACTCTGTCACCACTCTCTGCGCACACTGACACCCCTCCATACACACTGTCTCTCCCTCCGCACACACGGGAACCACTCTCCGCACTCGGGCACCTCCCTTCATTCTCACTGTCAACCCTCAACACTCTGGCACCCACCTCCATAAACTTTGGCACCCTCCTCTTTTTTTACACTCAGCCTGCCACAGTTACCCCTTTACTCACCCTGTCACCCCCTGAAGGCAATAATTATACACACTGTCATAAAACATAGCTCCGACATAAACTCAGTGCCAAAGGCCACAGGCAGTACACAAACATGCACATGCACAGAGAAACATACATACATATACAAGGATACTCACTGCCAGACACACACTCTCAGGCACACAGAGGTAGACAATGCAACAATGTATACATAGACTAGCTCTCTATATCCAGTACTGCAAGCTCCCTCTTCAATATATCTACAGCTTCTTATACACACAAATCAACTGCTATTTTTTCAATAATGGTGTTAGTGGGGGCCTCATGTATGAGTCTCACCTACGGCCTCACCAAGCCGAGAGCCGCCACTGGATGGGGTGACAGGGTAAGGGGGGTGACAGGTGGGGTGACAGATGGGGTGGCAGGTACCTTTTTCCCTGGAGGTCCAGTGGTGGCAGACTCCCTGGTGGTCCAGTGGGCTCTCCGATGCAGAGCTGCAGACCACATGGTGATGGTCTTGCGATCTTCAGTCAGAGCGTTGCCGTGGCTAGAGATCGTGAGACACTTCAGTCTGCATCTCACACCCGGTGGAGCTGCAGACTGAAGGCTGGCTCTCCTGGGCAGACTGACAGGATGGGCCTCACACCCGGCGGCATACAGGGGAAGCCGCCGGGCCCCCTCCTGTGTCGGGTCCTCAAGGACCCGACATGTCAGTCTGCCCTATGGCGGTTTAGGCGGCCGCGAGGCCCCACACAGCTCCAGCCTAATTAGAGAGCCGCCTCTGAATATGATTGCCATTCTTGGGTCAAGAAGGATTTGTTGCAAAATTGGAAGTACTTTAAACTGTTTTTTTTTATGCCTTCTTTTTGAACAACAACAAAAAGCAGATGTGAGGAAGTTACATAGTTACATCAATGAAGTTCAGCCTTCCTCACATATATTTTTGCTGTTGATGTTGATGAACACTCTTTGGATGGAACCTCTCTTCGTCTCTTTTCAGCCTATGTATCTATTGTGACAGAGTCTATGGGAGGGTAATAGAAGGAAGGTATTTAGGACCCAGAATCCTCCATAGCCTGTACTCATTCATCTGCCCAATTAGCAACTGCTGGGCTTTAATTAGCAGGTCTCAGAGCAGAAAGGGAGGAGATACAATTTGACTTGTAGAGAGCAGGTCTGTGCAGAGCAGCACCAGTAAAAGTGCTAAATGTTGGTGAAACCAATGTTTATTTTGTTGATTTGTTTAGATCATTACCCTGGTTTAGTAAGGGACATTACATTATGTTTAGTAAGTGCTCAAATTTGAGCTAGGACTGGGCTCAGGGCAGGGTACAAAAATGTAGTATAGCACCCACAAAAATAATCGCTGTAGTTTGCAGAGTCAACACCAGAATTCTTTCCTAATCTGTCCCTCACAGCCAGGGCTGCCATCAGAAATTTTAGGGCCCCTGACACAGCTCAAGATCTGGGCCCCCGGGGCCAGCCCCGAGTCCGCCCACAAGGATGAAGTGTGTGTTACGATTGCCCCCTGTCTAGCAGGAGGGTTGATCGCTTGGATGTCCTGGTTCCCGGCTTGAAGAGTAGAAATGGAGCGATACTCGGTAGAGACCTGTAAGTGTAGAATCTCCCCCTAGCTATGGTGCAGCTAGGATATTCTTTCCCCCCACAAAACGAGTCGAGGCTGCGAATTGAGGGTCAAAAATGAGAACTGAGGACTGGGATGCCCAGCCTGCTTTTTATTGGCAATACATACAAAGAGGACACTCCCAAGGGGAGGCATAAAATACCCAATCATATATTGGGTTCAACCCACATGTCCCCTCCCCTCAGATAACCAAGTAACACAATTATATTACACATACTTTTGTCCACATTCTGGATGTACCCCAAAACCAGGGGGTACACCCATACACCCTGCATCGCTAGATAGATCTTGTTCTGGAGGCCAACATATCCAAAAACTGGTCGGATCGAATGAGCGGTTCGGGAGTTAGGGGCTTCTAAAGTTTAGACCGACCGCACGGACTTTTCAGCCGAAAATAGTTCCATACGTTTAGGCCTTGCGGTCGGTCTTCGTTCGGACGGTAAAAACCCCACAACCCTTTGTCTTCCGTAGTCCTTCCTGGGGTCGCTGTAATCCCCAGGTGCAGGGCAAGTGCTTTCCTGAACGGTGAATAGTTCGGTATGTCCAACACTGAGTTCTGTGATCCTGGAGGTCTCAGCGGTGTTCGCCTAGGTGGGTCTCCGTTTTTGGTTCCAGATGATTCTGGGCGACCACCGCTGATTGTAGGTAAGATGGCCGCGACCACGTGCAAAAGTCCCGAAATGGCGGCCACCTCTAGGCGTACATAGCGGGTTCGGGCTGGACCATACGAGGACTGTAAATCCGTCAGAACAGTGTCCAAAGCACCAAAAGTATGGGACCGAATAAATCTTGTATAACAGGGGACAACAGTAATGTAACAGTGCTCCCTCCTTGTGGAACACTCTGGCAGACACCGTCTGACCCCTTTTCGGGGTAGACTAAGGCTGTCCAGACTTCTGGTTAGGCTGGGCTGATATCGGTTTGCCTGGACAATCCATCGGCATTGCCATTCTGTTTCCCGGGTCGATAAGTGATGGTAAAATTGAAGGGTTGTAGAGCCAAGCTCCATCGTAACAACCGGCCATTATCTCCAGAGACCCGGTTTAACCATACCAAGGGATTGTGGTCCGTTACCAGAGTGAATTCTTGCCCGTACAGATAAGGAGTCAGTTTCTTTAGTGCCCACACCAGTGCCAAGCACTCCTTTTCCACGGCGGCATAGCTAACTTCGCGTGGCAGGAGCTTACGACTGATGTAGGCAATAGGGTGTTCCCCTCCGTCTTCGCCTACTTGGCTGAGGACGGCTCCCAGCCCGAACATGGAAGCGTCTGTGTGGACGATAAAACGTTTGTTAGGGGCTGGGGCGGCCAACACGGGAGCATTCACAAGAGCAGTTTTTAAAGTTTGAAACGCTATCTCACAGTGGGGAGACCACAGGACCTGTCGAGGAAGGTTTTTCTTTGTCAAGTCTGTCAGGGGTTTGGCAATGGCACTATAGTCAGGCACAAACTTCCGATAGTATCCTGCGGTACCTAAAAAGGCTAGTACTTGTGTCTTGGTGGTGGGGGTGGGCCAATTGGCAACTGCCTCTACCTTGGCAGGTTCTGGTCGTTGTTTCCCGCATCCCACCCTATGCCCCAGATACTGCACTTCAGCCATGCCAAAATGGCACTTCTCTGGTTTCAGAGTCAAGCCGGCGGCCCGAATCTGATCTAAGACCATCCCTACATGGGTTAGGTGTTCCTCCCAGGACGCGCTATGGATCGCTATGTCGTCCAGGTACGCACAGGCGAAACCCTGGAAGCCATCAAGGAGTCTATCCACCAAGCGCTGGAACGTGGCCGGGGCATTCTTCATCCCGAATGGCATAACCTTGAAGTGATATAGGCCAAACGGGGTGACGAATGCCGACTTGGGGATAGCCTCCCTGGCCAGGGGAATCTGCCAGTAACCTTTACACAGGTCAATGGTGGTTAGGTAGTTCCCCTGGGCTATGCGATCCAGTAACTCGTCTACCCTGGGCATGGGGTAGGCGTCTGTCACGGTTTTATCATTAAGTTTCCGATAGTCCACACAGAATCTGGTAGTACCGTCCTTTTTGGGTACGAGTACTACCGGGGATGCCCAGGGACTATCGGAGGACTCAATGACTCCTAGGTTCAGCATTTCCGTGATTTCTTGTTTCATACCCGCTCTGACCGCCTCGGGGATGCGGTAGGGGGCCTGTCTCAAGGGTTGCTGTCCAGGGGTATCTACCTGGTGGGTGGTTAGGTTGGTGAACCCTGGCTTTTGGGAGAACATTGCTTGTTTTTCTCGGAGCAATTGCTGCAATTGCTCCCTCTCTACTGGGTTCAGCCGCTCGCCTATCTGTACCTGGCCCACTATATCGGCCGGTTGGTCCTGGGTAAGTAAGTCGGGAATGGGTAAATTATCGGGGTCTTCGGCTGCGGGACTACATATGGCCAGCACATCTTCGGGGCGTTGGAGATATGCTTTCAACATGTTAATATGGAACAGTTTCTTTAAGCTTGGGTCGTGGCAGCTGGCAATCACGTACGTGGTATCTCCTTTCTTTTCTATTATTTGGTAGGGGCCTTGCCAGGCTGCCTGTAATTTGTCTGTTTTAACGGGTTTAAGAACCATTACTTTTTGCCCTATCTCAAAGCTCCTTTTCCGTGCTCCCTTATCATACCAGACCTTCTGTCGCCTTTGGGCCGCCTGGAGGTTAGCCCGGACCGACCTGGCTAGCTGCTCCATGCGGTCCCTAAGCTCTAGGACATATGGTATGATGGGGACTCCGGTGTTCTCCGTCTCCCCCTCCCAATGCTCTCGGATCAGGTCTAGGGGGCCCCGGACCTTGCGCCCATACAGCAGTTCGAACGGGGAGAATCCGGTAGTTTCCTGCGGCACCTCCCGATAAGCGAATAGGAGGTGTGGCAAGAAACGTTCCCAGTCCCTATATTCCTGGGTAAACGTCTTTAACATTTGCTTAAGGGTCCCGTTAAACCTTTCGCATAGTCCGTTGGTTTGGGGGTGATATGGGGAACTGAGTAGGGATTTTATTTTACAGACCTGCCATAGTTGTTGCGTTAGTTCCGCCGTGAACTGGGTGCCCCGGTCGGACAGGATTTCTCGGGGAAATCCTACACGAGAGAAGACTTGGACCAGCGCATTGGCTACCGTGTCTGCTTGGATATTAGATAGTTCCACCGCCTCCGGGTAGCGGGTAGCGTAATCCACAATAGTGAGGATATACCGTTTCCCGGAGGGGCTGGGAGTGGCGAGGGGTCCTATCAGGTCAATGGCCACTCTACTGAACGGTTCTTCGATGAGGGGCATGTTTATGAGGTGTACCTTGGGGTGGTCTCCTCTTTTGCCGACCCTCTGGCACACTTCGCACGTATTACAGTACGTACGCACATCGGTATGTACCCCTGGCCAAAAGAAGGTATGGGTGATACGTTTAAGGGTCCGGGTTACGGCCAAATGTCCGGCTAGGGGGATGTCGTGGCCTATCCGGAGGATATCTCGTCGATATTTGTGAGGGATTACTAACTGCCTCCTACGGTTCCCTTTCTTTTCCGTCTGTCGGTACAGTCTCCCCTGTTCCCATACAAATATCTCTTGGTCGGATCCCCCCATCCCAGTGTCGGCCCGCTCTCTGTATTTCTGGAGAGTGGGGTCAGTTTTAGTCTCAGTCTCGAAGGCGGTAGGGGTATCCCAGGGTAATGGGTCGGGGAAGGTAGGTACAGTCGGGATCGGTCTTACCTGAGTCTCCCGCACCGGTGAAGCCTCTCGAGCCCGTCCTGCCTGGGACCGGGTGGTAACCGGATATGCCTCTGAGTTATAGGAGGGGGCAAATGCCGAAGTCATAGGGCCCAGGTCGTTGCCTAGTAAGACCTCAGCGGGTAAACTGTCCATGATCCCCACCCTCACAAGTCCTTTTCCCGCACCCCAATCAAGATGTACTTTTGCTGTGGGTAATTTGTATATGTCCCCTCCAGCCACTCGGACTGCCACCGTGTCTGTGGAGCGTTTATGTGGTGGTACGAGCTTCCCCTGGACTAGGGTGATGGTGGCCCCTGTGTCTCTCAATCCTTGTGCCGGGCGGCGTTCCAACAGTACCTCCTGTCGATGGTGCTGTCGGTTGTCGGTTGCGGCATACACAGGGTTAGCTTCATGTAATGGTCCCAGATACTCTTCCATAGTATTTGCTTGGTCTACACAAAAAGCCCGGGCGGGGCGGTTGTTACCCGGGAGGTTGTTGTTTAGGGGGCAGTTGGAAATGAAGTGCCCCGGCTGCTTGCATTTGTGGCAAGTGGGGCGGGTACGCTCTTGGGGGTACTGGCTGGGTGGCCCGGCATATCGAGTAGGTCCGGCCGGCACTGGGGTACGAAACTCGGGTCGGGGGTTTGGTCTAGGGTTTTCTCGGAGTTCGGGCCGGGTGGCTATTCGAGAGTGGGAGTATTCGTGAACTTGAGCGTCCCGATGTTCGTCAGCTAGTCGGGCTGCCGCATTGAGATCGCTCGGACGCCGATCCTTTACCCACTCTCTGTCCTTTGGGGCCAACCCGTCATAAAAATGCTCTAATAAAAACAGTTCCAACACTTCGGTTGCGGTAACGGCACGGCACCCATTCATCCAGTGGGTAGCCGCCCTCCGCATGCGGTGAGCCCATTCAGCATGGGTGTCATTTACTTTTTTACTGGTGTTGCGGAATTGTCTGCGATAAGTGTCGGGGGTTACGGCATATCTCTTAAGTAGGGTGTCTTTTACCGTCTGATATTGCTCCGCTTCCTCGGGGCTGAGAGTCCGAAAAGCTTCCATAGCTCGACCCGCCAGTTTCCCGGCTAGTATCTTGGGCCAAGCTGTTGTGGGGATTTGGTGCAGTGCACATTGCCGTTCAAAATCGGCCAAGAACTCGTCAACCCCCATTTCACTCTCCACAAACGGCTTAAATGCTGCAAAAGGAATCTTTGGGATTTCCGTTGTCTCCGGGGGGGTTCGGCCGGCGAGTTTCATTTTGTGTTCGTGGGCTCTGGCCTTTTCGACATCTGCCTCAGCCTCGGCCATTAATTGCCGTATGAGTTCCAGGGAGGGGTTTGGCCCATACAGGGGCAGCCTCTCCCGGACCAACCGGGTTTTCTCATCGGTGCAAGTGGCAGTGGCTTCGGCCATGGTAAGGCTCTGGTCCATTTCTGTTAGTTCCGCGATTAGCTCTCTCCTTGGGCGGCTGTTCGCGTGTCCCCCTCGGCTCTCCAGTAAGTCCTTTAACGTGGTGCGTTTCAATTTGTCGTAGTTCCTCTCCATCCGTTCGGTACCTCTTCTAGGAATTCCAGGATGATCCCACCGCTGCCACCAATTGTTACGATTGCCCCCTGTCTAGCAGGAGGGTTGATCGCTTGGATGTCCTGGTTCCCGGCTTGAAGAGTAGAAATGGAGCGATACTCGGTAGAGACCTGTAAGTGTAGAATCTCCCCCTAGCTATGGTGCAGCTAGGATATTCTTTCCCCCCACAAAACGAGTCGAGGCTGCGAATTGAGGGTCAAAAATGAGAACTGAGGACTGGGATGCCCAGCCTGCTTTTTATTGGCAATACATACAAAGAGGACACTCCCAAGGGGAGGCATAAAATACCCAATCATATATTGGGTTCAACCCACATGTCCCCTCCCCTCAGATAACCAAGTAACACAATTATATTACACATACTTTTGTCCACATTCTGGATGTACCCCAAAACCAGGGGGTACACCCATACACCCTGCATCGCTAGATAGATCTTGTTCTGGAGGCCAACATATCCAAAAACTGGTCGGATCGAATGAGCGGTTCGGGAGTTAGGGGCTTCTAAAGTTTAGACCGACCGCACGGACTTTTCAGCCGAAAATAGTTCCATACGTTTAGGCCTTGCGGTCGGTCTTCGTTCGGACGGTAAAAACCCCACAACCCTTTGTCTTCCGTAGTCCTTCCTGGGGTCGCTGTAATCCCCAGGTGCAGGGCAAGTGCTTTCCTGAACGGTGAATAGTTCGGTATGTCCAACACTGAGTTCTGTGATCCTGGAGGTCTCAGCGGTGTTCGCCTAGGTGGGTCTCCGTTTTTGGTTCCAGATGATTCTGGGCGACCACCGCTGATTGTAGGTAAGATGGCCGCGACCACGTGCAAAAGTCCCGAAATGGCGGCCACCTCTAGGCGTACATAGCGGGTTCGGGCTGGACCATACGAGGACTGTAAATCCGTCAGAACAGTGTCCAAAGCACCAAAAGTATGGGACCGAATAAATCTTGTATAACAGGGGACAACAGTAATGTAACAGTGTGTATGTGTGTATAGTGGATGCGGTATGTGTGTCATGGATGCAGTGTGTATAGTGGATGTAGAATGTATATAGTGGATGCAGTATGTGTGTCATGGGTACAGTGTGTATAGTGGATGCAGTATGTGTGTCATGGATGCAGTGTATATAGTGGATGCAGATTGTACGTTTTGTGTAATGTATGTAATGTTTGTATGCATGCATTAGATGCAGAGTGTGTGTGTAGTGAATGTAGGTGTGTGTATAGTGAATGCAGAGTGTGTGTTTTTGTAGTGGATGTAGTGTGTATAGTGAATGTAGTGTGTTTGTAGTGAGTGAAACGTGTGTATAGTGACTGTAGTGTGTGTGTGTAGTGCAAAGTGTGTTTAGTGAATGTAGTGTGTGTGTAGTACAAAGTGTGTTTAGTGAATGTAGTGCGTGTGTAGTGCAGAGTGTGTTTAGTGAATGTAGTGTTTGTAGTGAGTGCAGAGAGTATATAGTGAATGTATTGCAGAGTGTGTTTAGTGAATGTAGTGTGTGTGCGTAGTGCAAAATGTGTATAGTGAATGTAGTGTGTGTCTGTAGCGCTTTTCTTTCTGCATTTGTATCCATTTTTTGTATTACTCAGCCTTGTTACAATGCAGCCGCCCATCCCATGTGTTCCCTATTAAGGGTTAATAATGTATAGGGGTGTATATAAAAAATACCCCTTTCTGTCTCATTAGAGATTTTTGCCAGAGGCTCAAGGAAGCAAGGTGAATGGTTAGAGTTAGGACCCACCTAGGGGGGTCTGCCTTGATGTTGGCAGGTGGGCTCATCCTCTCAATGGCCATTGGAGGTAACTAAAAGACCTCCATTTGTTTTAAAAATACATAGGGATAAAGGAGAGAGCGCAGGTGACTAGTTTTTCTTTGGTTTTTACTATAATTTGGGGCTGATGTGTACTGTAGTCATTGCGGCCGCCCAGTAGTGATGGGAGTTGAGCGCAGGACTTTTCTTTCTGCATTTGTATCCATTTTTTGTATTACTCAGCCTTGTTACAATGCAGCCGCCCATCCCATGTGTTCCCTATTAAGGGTTAATAATGTATAGGGGTGTATATAAAAAATACCCCTTTCTGTCTCATTAGAGATTTTTGCCAGAGGCTCAAGGAAGCAAGGTGAATGGTTAGAGTTAGGACCCACCTAGGGGGTCTGCCTTGATGTTGGCAGGTGGGCTCATCCTCTCAATGGCCATTGGAGGTAACTAAAAGACCTCCATTTGTTTTAAAAATACATAGGGATAAAGGAGAGAGCGCAGGTGACTATTTTTTCTTTGGTTTTTACTATAATTTGGGGCTGATGTGTACTGTAGTCATTGCAGCCGCCCAGTAGTGATGGGAGTTGAGCGCAGGACTTTTCTTTCTGCATTTGTATCCATTATTTGTATTACTCAGCCTTGTTACAATGCAGCCGCCCATCCCATGTGTTCCCTATTAAGGGTTAATAATGTATAGGGGTGTATATAAAAAATACCCCTTTCTGTCTCATTAGAGATTTTTGCCAGAGGCTCAAGGAAGCAAGGTGAATGGTTAGAGTTAGGACCCACCTAGGGGGGTCTGCCTTGATGTTGGCAGGTGGGCTCATCCTCTCAATGGCCATTGGAGGTAACTAAAAGACCTCCATTTGTTTTAAAATACATAGGGATAAAGGAGAGAGCGCAGGTGACTAGTTTTTCTTTGGTTTTTACTATAATTTGGGGCTGATGTGTACTGTAGTCATTGCAGCCGCCCAGTAGTGATGGGAGTTGAGCGCAGGACTTTTCTTTCTGCATTTGTATCAATTTTTTGTATTACTCAGCCTTGTTACAATGCAGCCGCCCATCCCATGTGTTCCCTATTAAGGGTTAATAATGTATAGGGGTGTATATAAAAAAATACCCCTTTCTGTCTCATTAGAGATTTTTGCCAGAGGCTCAAGGAAGCAAGGTGAATGGTTAGAGTTAGGACCCACCTAGGGGGGTCTGCCTTGATGTTGGCAGGTGGGCTCATCCTCTCAATGGCCATTGGAGGTAACTAAAAGACCTCCATTTGTTTTAAAAATACATAGGGATAAAGGAGAGAGCGCAGGTGACTAGTTTTTCTTTGGTTTTTACTATAATTTGGGGCTGATGTGTACTGTAGTCATTGCGGCCGCCCAGTAGTGATGGGAGTTGAGCGCAGGACTTTTCTTTCTGCATTTGTATCCATTTTTTGTATTACTCAGCCTTGTTACAATGCAGCCGCCCATCCCATGTGTTCCCTATTAAGGGTTAATAATGTATAGGGGTGTATATAAAAAATACCCCTTTCTGTCTCATTAGAGATTTTTGCCAGAGGCTCAAGGAAGCAAGGTGAATGGTTAGAGTTAGGACCCACCTAGGGGGTCTGCCTTGATGTTGGCAGGTGGGCTCATCCTCTCAATGGCCATTGGAGGTAACTAAAAGACCTCCATTTGTTTTAAAAATACATAGGGATAAAGGAGAGAGCGCAGGTGACTATTTTTTCTTTGGTTTTTACTATAATTTGGGGCTGATGTGTACTGTAGTCATTGCAGCCGCCCAGTAGTGATGGGAGTTGAGCGCAGGACTTTTCTTTCTGCATTTGTATCCATTATTTGTATTACTCAGCCTTGTTACAATGCAGCCGCCCATCCCATGTGTTCCCTATTAAGGGTTAATAATGTATAGGGGTGTATATAAAAAATACCCCTTTCTGTCTCATTAGAGATTTTTGCCAGAGGCTCAAGGAAGCAAGGTGAATGGTTAGAGTTAGGACCCACCTAGGGGGGTCTGCCTTGATGTTGGCAGGTGGGCTCATCCTCTCAATGGCCATTGGAGGTAACTAAAAGACCTCCATTTGTTTTAAAATACATAGGGATAAAGGAGAGAGCGCAGGTGACTAGTTTTTCTTTGGTTTTTACTATAATTTGGGGCTGATGTGTACTGTAGTCATTGCAGCCGCCCAGTAGTGATGGGAGTTGAGCGCAGGACTTTTCTTTCTGCATTTGTATCCATTTTTTGTATTACTCAGCCTTGTTACAATGCAGCCGCCCATCCCATGTGTTCCCTATTAAGGGTTAATAATGTATAGGGGTGTATATAAAAAATACCCCTTTCTGTCTCATTAGAGATTTTTGCCAGAGGCTCAAGGAAGCAAGATGAATGGTTAGAGTTAGGACCCACCTAGGGGGGGTCTGCCTTGATGTTGGCAGGTGGGCTCATCCTCTCAATGGCCATTGGAGGTAACTAAAAGACCTCCATTTGTTTTAAAAATACATAGGGATAAAGGAGAGAGCGCAGGTGACTAGTTTTTCTTTGGTTTTTACTATAATTTGGGGCTGATGTGTACTGTAGTCATTGCAGCCGCCCAGTAGTGATCGGAGTTGAGCGCAGGACTTTTCTTTCTGCAATATTAAGACAGTGTATATGCAGTGGTGTATCTTGGTTTTGTGCTGCCCTAGGCAGGACAAAACTCAGACACCCCTCCTCCCCCCGCGCGCGCGCGCCACCCCCACCCAACCCTTCCCCCCTGCCCCGCCTTCTAAATACACACACATTCACTGAGAGATACGCATACACTAGCTAACACACACACAGTCAGACACACACAGTCGGACACACACACACACTAACAAACACACACAGTCGGACACACACACAAAACACACACACTAACAAACACACACAGTCCATCCTTCAAGCCCGAATGATACCAGGGATTTTCTTCATGCATCCCCATCTGACCCTGTTGAAGGCCTTTTCTGCATCCACTGACAGGGTCAGAAGGGGCGTCCCTAAGGATTGAGCATATTCCAAGATATTGATCATCCTACGCGTGTTATCACTAGAGTGTCGACCTAGGATAAAACCTATTGGTCAGCGTGAATCAAATTAGGAAGTAGTGGGGTTAGTCTTCGTGCTAGAACTGAAGCATATAATTTAATATCTGTATCAATCAATGAAATTGGTCTATAGTTCGTAATATCTGTTTGGGGTTTATTCAATTTCAAAATAGGTTTTATATTAGCTCTTAATAATTATTTTGTTATCTTGCCCGTAGAGGCAATTTCATTGAATGTTGCGATTAATTTTGGAGAAATAATATCTTTGAATGTCTTAAAAAACAGGTTCGAGAAGCCATCAGGGCCTGGTGTTTTTATAGTTTGAAGATTGTTTAGAACCATATTTACTTCTTGTTTTATCTCTTGGCTTAATTTCTGGTTTTGTTCCAAAGTAATTTTTAGGATTTGTATTTTTTCTAAATATTTGTCAGTGGCTGATTCTATGGAATTATCTTCTAGGTTATATACCGTATATACTCGAGTATAAGCCGAGTTTTTCAGCACATTTTTTGTGCTGAAAAACCGGAACTCGGCTTATACTCGAGTCATAGTCTGTATTATGGCAATTTGCATTGCCATAATACAGACTGAGGGAGAGGGGGCTGGCAGAGATCTTACTTACCCGTCCTGCAGCGCCTGTCAGCTCTCTCCTCCTCCGCGCCGTCCGTTCAGCAACTCGGTCAGCTCCCAGTGTAAGTCTCGCGAGACTTACACTGGGAGCTGACAGAGGGAGCTGCACAGACCGCGCGGAGGAGGAGAGAGCTGACAGGAGCTGCAGGACGGGTAAGTAAGATCTCTGCCAGCCCCCTCTCCCCCCACTGAACTACCAATGCTGGACCACCAGGGAAGGAGCCCCCCTCCCTGCCATGTATCAAGCAGGGAGGGGGGACGAAAATAAAAAGTGAATATAGTGAATGTATTGCAGAGTGTGTTTAGTGAATGTAGTGTGTGTGCGTAGTGCAAAATGTGTATAGTGAATGTAGTGTGTGTGTGTGTATGTGTAGAGCAAAATGTGTGTAGTGAATGTAGTGTGTGTCTGTAGCGCTTTTCTTTCTGCATTTGTATCCATTTTTTGTATTACTCAGCCTTGTTACAATGCAGCCGCCCATCCCATGTGTTCCCTATTAAGGGTTAATAATGTATAGGGGTGTATATAAAAAATACCCCTTTCTGTCTCATTAGAGATTTTTGCCAGAGGCTCAAGGAAGCAAGGTGAATGGTTAGAGTTAGGACCCACCTAGGGGGGTCTGCCTTGATGTTGGCAGGTGGGCTCATCCTCTCAATGGCCATTGGAGGTAACTAAAAGACCTCCATTTGTTTTAAAAATACATAGGGATAAAGGAGAGAGCGCAGGTGACTAGTTTTTCTTTGGTTTTTACTATAATTTGGGGCTGATGTGTACTGTAGTCATTGCGGCCGCCCAGTAGTGATGGGAGTTGAGCGCAGGACTTTTCTTTCTGCATTTGTATCCATTTTTTGTATTACTCAGCCTTGTTACAATGCAGCCGCCCATCCCATGTGTTCCCTATTAAGGGTTAATAATGTATAGGGGTGTATATAAAAAATACCCCTTTCTGTCTCATTAGAGATTTTTGCCAGAGGCTCAAGGAAGCAAGGTGAATGGTTAGAGTTAGGACCCACCTAGGGGGTCTGCCTTGATGTTGGCAGGTGGGCTCATCCTCTCAATGGCCATTGGAGGTAACTAAAAGACCTCCATTTGTTTTAAAAATACATAGGGATAAAGGAGAGAGCGCAGGTGACTATTTTTTCTTTGGTTTTTACTATAATTTGGGGCTGATGTGTACTGTAGTCATTGCAGCCGCCCAGTAGTGATGGGAGTTGAGCGCAGGACTTTTCTTTCTGCATTTGTATCCATTATTTGTATTACTCAGCCTTGTTACAATGCAGCCGCCCATCCCATGTGTTCCCTATTAAGGGTTAATAATGTATAGGGGTGTATATAAAAAATACCCCTTTCTGTCTCATTAGAGATTTTTGCCAGAGGCTCAAGGAAGCAAGGTGAATGGTTAGAGTTAGGACCCACCTAGGGGGGTCTGCCTTGATGTTGGCAGGTGGGCTCATCCTCTCAATGACCATTGGAGGTAACTAAAAGACCTCCATTTGTTTTAAAATACATAGGGATAAAGGAGAGAGCGCAGGTGACTAGTTTTTCTTTGGTTTTTACTATAATTTGGGGCTGATGTGTACTGTAGTCATTGCAGCCGCCCAGTAGTGATGGGAGTTGAGCGCAGGACTTTTCTTTCTGCATTTGTATCCATTTTTTGTATTACTCAGCCTTGTTACAATGCAGCCGCCCATCCCATGTGTTCCCTATTAAGGGTTAATAATGTATAGGGGTGTATATAAAAAATACCCCTTTCTGTCTCATTAGAGATTTTTGCCAGAGGCTCAAGGAAGCAAGATGAATGGTTAGAGTTAGGACCCACCTAGGGGGGGTCTGCCTTGATGTTGGCAGGTGGGCTCATCCTCTCAATGGCCATTGGAGGTAACTAAAAGACCTCCATTTGTTTTAAAAATACATAGGGATAAAGGAGAGAGCGCAGGTGACTAGTTTTTCTTTGGTTTTTACTATAATTTGGGGCTGATGTGTACTGTAGTCATTGCAGCCGCCCAGTAGTGATCGGAGTTGAGCGCAGGACTTTTCTTTCTGCAATATTAAGACAGTGTATATGCAGTGGTGTATCTTGGTTTTGTGCTGCCCTAGGCAGGACAAAACTCAGACACCCCTCCTCCCCCCGCGCGCGCGCGCCACCCCCACCCAACCCTTCCCCCCTGCCCCGCCTTCTAAATACACACACATTCACTGAGAGATACGCATACACTAGCTAACACACACACAGTCAGACACACACAGTCGGACACACACACACACTAACAAACACACACAGTCGGACACACACACAAAACACACACACTAACAAACACACACAGTCGGACACACACACAAAACACACACACTAACAAACACACACAGTCGGACACACACACACACTAACAGACACACACACTAACAAACACACACAGTCTGACACAACAGCTTCTGGCAAAAAAATCTCTAATGAGACAGAAAGGGGTATTTTTTATATACACCCCTATACTTATTAACCCTTAATAGGGAACACATGGGATGGGCAGCAGCATTGTAACCAGGCTGTGTGATACAAAGTAAATACAAATACAAAAAGAGAAGTCCTGCGCTTAGTCCCATTACTGCTGGGCCAGCAGCAAGGACTACAATGCACATCAGCCCCAATATATAGTAAAAACCAAAGAAAATAAAATGTTACTTGCGCTTTCTCCTTAATCCCTATGTATATTTAGACAAATGGAGGTCATGTCCCATGTGTTCCCTATTAAGGGTTAATAAGTATAGGGGTGTATATAAAAAATACCCCTTTCTGTCTCATTAGAGATATCTTTGCCAGAAGCTCAAGGAAGCAGGCTGAAGGGTCAGTGTTAGGACCCGCTTAGGGGGGTCTGCCTTGACGTTGGCAGGCGGGCATTCCCTCCAATGGCCATTGGAGCAACTAAATGACCTCCATTTGTCTAAATATACATAGGGATTAAGGAGAAAGCGTAAGTAACATTTTCTTTTCTTTGGTTTTTACTATATATTGGGGCTGATGTGTATTGTAGTCCTTGCTGCTGGCCCAGCAGTAATGGGACTATGCGCAGGACTTTGCTTTTTGTATTTGTATTTACTTTGTATCACACAGCCTGGTTACAATGCTGCTGCCCATCCCATGTGTTCCCTATTAAGGGTTAATAAGTATAGGGGTGTATATAAAAAATACCCCTTTTTGTCTCAGAGATATCTTTGCCAGAAGCTCAAGGAAGCAGGCTGAAGGGTCAGTGTTAGGACCCGGTTAGGGGGGGTCTGCCTTGACGTTGGCAGGCGGGCATTCCCTCCAATGGCCATTGGAGCAACTAAATGACTTCCATTTGTCTAAATATACATACGGATTAACCCCTTAAGGACACATGACATGGGTGACATGTCATGATTCCATTTTATTCCATAAGTTTGGTCCTTAAGGGGTTAAGGAGAAAGCGCAAGTAACATTTTCTTTTCTTTGGTTTTTACTATATATTGGGGCTGATGTGTATTGTAGTCCTTGCTGCTGGCCCAGCAGTAATGGGACTAAGCGTAGGACTTCTCTTTTTGTACTCCCCAGAGTACACCTGCATTTAAGTTATTTGTTAGCCACGGGAAGGGAACTGAAGCCCCGACCCGCCCAGAGACCCAAGGGACTTAACCCTGCACTGACCCACCCAAGGCCTTAAACAGCAGTGCAGATATTATCCCCACGCGGCCAGGTTACCTTTACCAATGACTCTCCCCTTAACTCTGCTTTACACCATCACCTACTCTTTAAGGTTGCCATGAGAGTCCGACCAGCTCCCAGGCTCAAGAAGCCGGCGAAAAAGAGGTCTCGTTGCGGGGCTGCATCCCCCGTCCAGAGTCACCCAAAGCTCGCTACCTCCTCCCTAGGATGAGAGCCCGAAGGGGAACAGCCCTGGGGTCTAACCCACACCCTCGGCGGGAGCAACCATGACCCCAGGCGGCAACAGCACCTTACAGAGTGATCGCCCACACGGGAAACCGAAACAGCCGGCTCTGGACAGAGGCTCTTGTGATGGCATGCGGCCATCGGAGCGGCCTATCTTGGACTGCCTGGGAACTTTCTCCATACTTGACCCAACTAGTCAGCAAAGGCATTGGGTGAAAGCTAGATAGCGGGGGTGAGGCGCAAGCCGCAGATCAGGCAAACAGTCGCAAACCACCTTCGTTCTGTGAAAGGCATCATCCTGGTACCCCACAACTGTAGACCATTAATATGTTTTTGTTAAAGCCTGTGTCTAATTATTTGTTATGATTAGAATGTCTATTTCATATAGTCAAGCATACTGCCAACTCACCATATGTCAGCCTGCTTATCTTGAGCTACTAACATTAATGCATTGCCATTCGGCAGACATATTAGACCTTGCTATTCCTTCAATAGTAAGGAACTAACATAGTCAGTGGATAAGACTATAAAGCCTCTTACATGCATGCTATCACTCACATCACACTACTATCTATTCCTATAAAATGTAAAAATGTGCACAGTTTATCCATGCCATACAACTGTTTCTATATGTTTATGAAAATCCTGGCATTAGCTGTTGTGGCATTGCTGGCGTAACTGTACCTTGTATAACTCATGCATGACAAAATAAAGAATTTAAAAAAAAAAAAAATATATATATATATATATATATATATATATATATATATATATATTACAGTTAAAATGTTAATATTACATGTTAAAATAAAAAACTGGTTTCTTAAAAAAAAAAAAAAAAAAATGCCAAACGGATATAAGAGAATACATGGCTAAGAACTCGACCAAAGCTCTACTGTGGTCGAAACAATTCTTCTGCGACAAACCAAACAAAGCAGACACGCTACTCACGCACAGACTCAAACAAAGAACAGAGCAAAAACTGATAAACAAAATTACCACACCAGAGGGAACCCTCACAGATAACCCAGGAGAAATAGCTAGAGTATTCCAAAAATACTTTGAGACCCTCTACGACCACAATCCCGACGCACGACTACACCCATGCCCACAAAGACACTCATAGACAACTATCTAGAATGGGTACCACTACCCTCCTTATCCACACAAGCGGCCCAAACATTAGCTAGCCCAAGAACTTGCAGGGACAATAAAAGCGCTAAAACCTAACAAAAGCCCAGGACCGGACGGATTCACGGGAATATACTATAAGACATATGCTCCTACTCTAATCCCACACCTCTGCAACTTATACAACGCCATACTGAAGGGCGACCCGCTTCCACCTGATATGCTCCAGGCCAACGTATGCCTTCTTCCCAAACCCAACAAAAACGCAATTAGAACCTGGACAATATCGACCGATCTCACTTCTCAACGTGGACATCAAAATCTTTACAAAAATCGCGGACCGACTAAGCCCCCTCCTGCCCCGACTGATACACCCATCTGGACCGCACACATAAGACACATGCCAACCCTACTACTCTCACTAGACGCTGAAAAGGCCTTCGACAGACTACTAAAAAACAAGTGAAAAAATAGAAATAATAGAATTACAAAAAAAAAATAAGTGAAAGCAGCACCTAAAAAGTGTATTAGCTCATTAAACACTCCTAAACCCATAAAAACAAATAGTTAAGTGCGCTAAATTTCTAAAGTGCAAACATATTGCAGCAACACACAATAAATAGACAAGACTGTGCAATAGTATAAAGTGCTTGCTAATGTGGAAAAAACACTTGTACACACTTTTAGCAATCTGTGTAAAGTTTCTGCAAAATCCTCTAACAGCTCCGTTCTCAATCTGCTACTTCCAGGAGGCGGGGTTTAACGTGATGACGTCAGATGACGCGTTTCGCCGGGTTCAACCGTCTTCCTCAGATCTCAGACGTTTCAATCACCCATAGTCCTCCCAAATGGGCCTAAAATAAAAAAAGAGTTCCTAATTTGCTGATATGAAAGTCTATCAAACCTAAAAAAAAGAATGCTTTCGGCAATACTGATACAAATGCCTAACAAGTCCAAAGTTCATTATAAATGTTCTTTTGCCATAGCCAGCAATTACCAGTCATAAAATGTAATGCATTTCAGTCTTTGATTGAAGTCAAAAACAACATACTTAAAAATGGGAAGCTCCCTTTCTTAAAGGAATATCACAACACCTTATACAAAATTCAGAATTTGGCCGTTGATATCTTAAAGCGACAGGCTACAATTACAATATTATTTAGAAAAACAATAAAAAGAACAGTAAAAAGAGGAACAACCAAAATTGTTTTGCAGCAAACCAATCAAAAAAACATTCTCCCTTGAGAACATCAAACATCACATTTCTATAAGGTAGCTTACATAATATACCATAACTACTTCATTATAGTTAAATTCAAAGTCAAATTCATTAAAGAACAACCTACTTTCTTAAAGGAATATCACATCTTTTTATACAAAAACCTGTCCAAAATCTTAAAAAGACAGGCTACATATTCAATGCAAAAAAAAAAAAAAAAACCCTGTTTAAAATAGGGGAGAGGAAAGGGCAAAAAATTAAATATGAAAAAAATCATAAAAAACATAAAAATTCATTTGTTTTAAAATTAAAAAATTATAAAAAGTTAAAAAGATCAAATTCTATGTAGATATATTGACAATTTATTTTTATATGGAAGGGCACTGAAGAAGATCTAAAATAATTTTTAACTCTATTAAATATTAACAATTGGGGAATAATATTAACTAATGATTTTAGTGTTTTGAATATTATTTTTTTAGATTTAAATATTTATGTTGATAATGGAGTTTTAAAAACAAAAAAATATTTAAAAAAAGTGGATGCCAACAGCTATGTGCTGTATAATAGTGGCCATTATTCAGCCTGGCTTGATAATATCCCTAAAGGGCAATTTAGGAGGATTCGAAGAAATTGTACAGAAATAGATACATTTAAAGAACAAGCCATTGTTTTAAAGGGGAGATTTTTAAAGAAAGAATATCCCATTAAACTAGTGGAAGAAGCATATGAGGAGGTCCTAGAACAAGAAGAACTGATTTTAAGTAACAATAATGCAACAGTTTCTAAATATGAGAATGGTTTGGCCTCTATGGTATTCGACTATAATAAGGATTGTAAGAAAATTAAATCAATCATTAATAAACATTGGTACATTTTAAAGAAGGATAACGAACTTTGTAAGGTACTTCCTGAAAAACCTTGTGTCACGTTTTGAGGGGCACCTAGTTTTAAACAGATTTTAAGTTTTAATCACCCAAAAAGAGAACCACAAAAAACTTTTTTAAATGATAAGAAAGGTTTTTATTCGTGTGGACTGTGTACAGGGTGCAAGTGTAGTAAAAATAAGAGTTTAAAAGGTATTAATAAATTTAGGACAAGAAATGCAGAGAAGGATTTTTATATAAAAGATTTTATTACATGTTTTAGTAAAAATGTTATTTATCTATTAATTTTGTCCTTGCGGATTGCAATATGTAGGGAGTACCATTCGTCCTTTACATAAGAGGATTTACGAGCATATCAATAATATCCGCAAAGGTTATTAAAAACATAGTATGTCGGCACATTTTAAAAGACACCATAATCAGGATCCAAATGGCTTGATTTTCTTAGGGATTAAAATAGTAAATAAATCATGGTGAGGTGGAGATCATATTAATAATATAGGAAAAGAAGAAATTAAATGGGTATATAAACTAGACACCCTGGAACCTAATGGTCTTAATATAGAATTTGATCTTTTTAACTTTTTATATTTTTTTAATTTTAAAACAAATGAATTTTTATGGTTTTTATGTTTTTTTTTATTTTGAATTTTTTGCCCTTTCCTCTCCCCTATTTTAAGCAGGTTTTTTTTTTATTGAATATGTAGCCTGTCTTTTTAAGCTTTTGAACAGTTTTTTTGTATAAAAAGATGTGAAATTCCTTTAAGAAAGGGAGCTCCCTTTCTTAAGTAAGTTGTTCTTTAATGAATTTGACTTTGAATTTAACTATAATTAAGTAGCGATGTACCGAACTGTCCGCCGGCGAACAGTTCCCGGCGAAATTAGCGTGTTCGCGTTCGCCACGGCGGGTGGACACATGCGCAGTTCGATCCGCCCCCTATTCGTCATCATTGGGCAAACTTTGACCCTGTGCCTCTCGGTCAGCAGACACATTCCAGCCAATCAGCAGCACTCCCTCCCTTCCACACCCTCCAACCTCCCTCCCAGCATCCATTTTCGATTCATTCGGAAGATGCATGCTTAGTGAGAGGAGGGAAAGTTTAGCTGCTGCTGATTAGATAGGGAAATTGATAGCTAGGCTAGGGTATTCAGTGTCCACTACAATCCTGAAGGACTCATCTGATCTCTGCTGTAAGGACAGCACCCCAAAAAGCCCTTTTTAGGGCTATAACATAAGGCTGCTTTTTTTTTTTTCCTGTGTAATGTAATTGCAGGTGCCTGCCTGCCAGCTTCTGTGTGAGGTTCACATTGGATACTGTGCCTACTTGCCCAGTGCCACCACTCATATATGTTTTAACAATAGGTTAAGCTTTACATTTAAAATAAATATTTTTTTTTCACTGTAATAGAAGAGCAGTTGCCTGCCTGCCAGCTTCTGTGTGAGGTTCACATTGGATACTGTGCCTACTTGCCCAGTGCCACCACTCATATCTGTTTTAACAATTGGTTAAGCTTTACATTTAAAATAAATGTTTTTTTTCACTGTAATAGAAGAGCAGTTGCCTGCCTGCCAGCTTCTGTGTGAGGTTCACAATGGATACTGTACCCACTTGCCCAGTGCCACCACTCATATCTGTTTTAACAATTGGTTAAGCTTTAGATTTAAAATAAATAATTTGTTTTCACTGTAATAGAAGAGCAGTTGCCTGCCTGCCTGCCAGCTTCTGTGTCAGGTTGGATGCCTTGCCCATTTGCACAGTCAGTGCCACCACTCATATCTGTTTTAACAATTGGTTAAGCTTTAGATTTAAAATAAATAAAAAAAATTCACTGTAATAGAAGAGCAGTTGCCTGCCTGCCAGCTTCTGTGTCAGGTTGGATGCCTTGCCCATTTGCACAGTCAGTACCACCACTCATATCTGTTTTAACAATTGGTTAAGCTTTATATTTTAAATAAATAATTTTTTTCACTGTAATAGAAGAGCAGTTGCCTGCCTGCCAGCTTCTGTGTGAGGTTCACATTGGATACTGTGCCCACTTGCCCAGTGCCACCACTCATATCTGTTTTAACAATTGGTTAAGCTTTACATTTAAAATAAATATTTTTTTTTCACTGTAATAGAAGAGCAGTTAGTTGTCTGCAAGTGTCTGGGTGTCAGGCCTACTTCAGCGTGTGCTCTGCAGACCTGTGCCAGCGTGCTTTGACAGTTGCCAATCATATCTGGTGTCTCTTTAGCGTGCTTTTACAAAGAAAAAAGGTTTCCAGTGTAAGCTAATAGCAGACAGTCAGTGTCCTTCAAGCGGCTCTGTCAGGCCTTCCTTCAGCGTGTGCCCTGCACAACCCTGCCAGCGTACTTTGACAGTTGCCACTAATATCTGGTGTCTCTATTGCGTGCTTTTACAACCAAAATTTTGTTTCCACTGTAATAGAAGAGCAGTTGCCTGCCTGCCAGCTTCTGTGTAAGGTTCACATTGGATACTGTGCCTACTTGCCCAGTGCCACCACTCATATCTGTTTTAACAATTGGTTAAGCTTTACATTTAAAATAAATATTTTTTTTTCACTGTAATAGAAGAGCAGTTAGTTGTCTGCAAGCGTCTGGGTGTCAGGCCTACTTCAGCGTGTGCTCTGCAGACCTGTGCCAGCGTGCTTTGACAGTTGCCAATCAAATCTGGTGTCTCTTTAGCGTGCTTTTACAAAGAAAAAAGGTTTCCAGTGTAAGCTAATAGCAGACAGTCAGTGTCCTTCAAGCGGCTCTGTCAGGCCTTCCTTCAGCGTGTGCCCTGCACAACCCTGCCAGCGTACTTTGACAGTTGCCACTCATATCTGGTGTCTCTATAGCGTGCTTTTACAACCAAAATTTTGTTTCCACTGTAATAGAAGAGCAGTTGCCTGCCTGCCAGCTTCTGTGTGAGGTTCATGTATGTACGTAGTGGGGAATCGCGATGCAGCCTAGAACAAAATCTAACCCCATTAAACCCCCCAATAACGACAGACCACTTAGTATGGATGAAACAGGCCACAGCATTTATTATCACAACTAAATTACTGCATAACACATCCATAGCTTTATTTATTAAATCTCTTCTTTTCTGTAACCAAAACATTAGACATAAATAAGCATAAATTAACATATATACATATATAACTCCACCCATAGTGTTATACAGTGACCCAACCGTCCTTGCCAATAAAAACATGGAGTGGTTCCTAATCACCACTCCCTCTCACCTCCCCCCTCGTCATAAAAAATCCTTCCAATGCCTGCCATCAGCCGACCTTATCCACGCTCGATGGGCACGAGACCTCAGGCAACCTAAAGTTAAACCTTTAGAGCAGGGGAGGTTTGAGACCTTAAAAAACTTGTTCATCTCATTCCATCTACTTAAACGTAACCTCAAACTCAATTGGCAAGGACATACCCCCGGCTAGCTGCGACAAAATATAGTATAGGGTGGGCGGGAGGGAAGCTGTTTGCTGGCCCGAATCCCAAGTGGCACTGAGGTAAGACCTCCCCCACACTGTCTTACACAGAACATAATCACACCCACAGACACTTCCCAACCAATCCCATGCATCTATCCCCACACTCCTACATGTGCCCTTGTCCGCTTAGCTGCGCTATCTCCCCAGGGCCTTGTATGTACGTAGTGGGGAATCGCGATGCAGCCTAGAACAAAATCTAACCCCATTAAACCCCCCAATAACGACAGACCACTTAGTATGGATGAAACAGGCCACAGCATTTATTATCACAACTAAATTACTGCATAACACATCCATAGCTTTATTTATTAAATCTCTTCTTTTCTGTAACCAAAACATTAGACATAAATAAGCATAAATTAACATATATACATATATAACTCCACCCATAGTGTTATACAGTGACCCAACCGTCCTTGCCAATAAAAACATGGAGTGGTTCCTAATCACCACTCCCTCTCACCTCCCCCCTCGTCATAAAAAATCCTTCCAATGCCTGCCATCAGCCGACCTTATCCACGCTCGATGGGCACGAGACCTCTGGCAACCTAAAGTTAAACCTTTAGAGCAGGGGAGGTTTGAGACCTTAAAAAACTTGTTCATCTCATTCCATCTACTTAAACGTAACCTCAAACTCAATTGGCAAGGACATACCCCCGCCACAACCCCGCTGTTTTACGCCTAAAATCAACGGGGGACCCCACCACAACCAGCCATGGCCTGTTCCACCACTTCACGCAGCGCTAGAGTAACAGAGGTCAAGTCCGACCTCCAGCAAGCGCACCCTTCCTTCGAGATAACTAGGCCACCTCCGGCCAAACCCAAAAGGCGAACTGGAAATCTAAAAAATATTTTTTTCATTTTTCATTTATTTATTTATTTTTTATTATTATATTCATGGCCACGACAAACCCAGAAACACATCCAGTCAATGACAGACCGCAGCGCACCAGGGCACTCACCTGCGGGGCGCACTGCCAAAAGGAAAGGGCGATAGCCCCCGAGAACCTTGGGGAAGAAACATAATGCGGAACATGTCCATATTGAAGAGCACCCAAGTCCGAAACCGTTACTGACTCATGTCATGCCACCCAGGGATGACAAAACCCCTGGTACCCCATGAGGCGGAACAGCTGACCTCGTATGAGGAGGAGCCACACCCCCCTCACGTATCCGGTGCCAGACCACCGAACCTCCGCTCCCAAAGGCGGAAGATCCAACCACCCGCCCTCGCCTCCTGGCCCAAATTCACACGAACATCCCACCCTCCCCAGTCCGGGGTGGAGGGGGGACCGTACCGCGGAGATAAGTCCAGTCAGAGACCAGCAAGGCGAACCCAAGGAACCCACCACCCTGACTCCCCCATTCGAGCCCTCTGAACCATTGGCACGCCCAGCCTGGCGGCGTCCGTAGCCGCCCCCAACCAAAATAAATGCCCCTTGAATTCCCCACCATCCTTATCCAGGAAATTGAGCCCCCAAGAGGAACACCACGACTAAATGGACGCGGGGGTGAAAAACCCAATCTCCTAGAACCAAACAGGGTGAGAAGGCTGAATAATCCAGGGGACTGAACAGCATTCCCAATGAAAAACAGGCAAAGGACGGAACCCTGCACTGCCCCCGATCGAACGGTATAACTCGGACTATCCTGGAACCCATTACAGCATGGAAGGAGCCCAACCATAACCCCGTGCATTCCCTCTACCTCAGGAGGATGCAGAAAGTCAACCCCGCAACATCTAAGAATTCCACCCACTTGCCGGCGACCGTAACATGAACGGGAAGCCGACCCCAGCCAATCGCAGAAATCGCCCCCAACACCCGTAACCAAACGTGTAGATGAGCAGTCCCATCCCGGAACCCACAAAGAAACATTCTCATACGTCCCAATCACTCCCACCTTACTGGAGCGGGCCACCACGCCGCCGCAGAGATCAACCCACGGACCAGTCTCATCAGACCGGTGGACCAAGCGACCACCCCTCCACCGCCTTATAAATCGACACCGCGCCCTATAGTGAACAAGGCAGAGCATCGGCTAACACAATGGTAATAACCGGCAAAAAACCCCGGACCAGCCGCCCCTAGCCCAAGCCACTCCGAGCCAGGAGCCGCAACCAGAGTACCAGAGCACCACCGGGGAAGTGGTTACCGACACACGACAAAGACAGCCAGCACCCCCCCATGATGGTCCCCAAGGAAAAAACCTACCCACTCGTTCATGAGCCGGGTACCCCATGCCTGCCATGCTACCAGAAAGGGGGACCTCCAAGAACACCAGAGTCCGCCAGAGCCAGCGTATTGGGCAAGAGGCAGCACAACACCGAGAGCCCAAATGGCCCAAAACCCCAAAAACCTGCTGCGGCGGCAAAACAGTTGGAAGCCAGCGGACAGGACACAGGGGGCCAGATTGCACAAGCCAGCGTTAAAAGGAGGCCCAGCAGGAACCCCATCCAGTCCCAAGGGCAACCCCAATAGGCAACGCCCAGCGTACCCAGGAGAGCCCACGGGTAGCGCAGCCGAAACCCACAACGCCCCTCCAAACCACCGACGCCTCCTGCCTGACGCCCCAAACCGCAGCCAGGGGGACCGACGTCCCCTTAGTGGAATTGATCCCACTAACCAGGAGACAAGAGCACACCCCGACCCACGGAACTCCAAAACACTATACCAAGAAAAACACTGCAGCAGCAGAGTGCGCACATGCGACACTGACGGCCCCACACATAAGCCACACCGGGAGCAACTTACATGGAGGCATATAGCCAACTAACCTGACCGTCAGAAACACAGCCCGGAAACAAACTCGACGGGCGTACCGGCAGCAGCCGGAAGACCGAGTCCACCGCCGCCTTCGGCAGCAAGGCCCCAGGGAGGATACGACAATCGAGTAAATAAGGAATCAGGGGATATCAACCCCGCTCCTCCATGGGCACCACATCCCAAAGGGGGGACCCGCAGAGCGGACTCCAGGGGCACCTTAAACGATTGGGAAGTAAGCTAGTCGAGCGTTCTTGGTAAAGTGGACCCACACCACCCAAAGGGGCTCTCGCATGGACTAAGGGTCCAGCTCCGAGAGCACCCACGTCCCCCTCCCGACAGATTGCAGAGAGGACGAAAAAACCACAGGCCGAAGCCCACCCGGCCCCAGGCCAAGAAGGGTTGCACCGCCAACGAAAGTGGAAAAATGTACCTCCACCAACCCAGCTCCTCCTAGGGACTACATGCGTCCCGAAAGTGTCCTGACCGCAGAACCACGCAGCGCAGTCTCGGGGAGCCCTCTCCCCGACCATGCTATCCAGAGCACAGGGTGCATTCGAATATGCACCCTGGGGTGTAACCGACCACACCCCTAATGTCCCTCTTAGCCAAGGGACCCCCGTGGCAGGATGGAACACACTCGTAAAAAAGCCCCTTCCCCCATATGCTCCCTAGTAGTGCGCGCAAGCCAAGCGGGCCATATTAGCTCAGCAACACCCAGCGTCATGCGAACCCGGGAGGCACCGCCGGCGCTATCCGCTGCGCCAGACGCTGCAGGAATGTGTACCTAAACGAATGAGACATACAGAAAACGAAGGGGGGAAAGCGCTGTCCTTGTACCCAGACATTCTCCGTTCATATATATATATATATTTTCTGTTTGGTAAGTAATGTCTTTTTTTTTTTTTTTTTGGTTGTCTGTTTTTTTTATTTATTTATTTATTTATTTATTTTTATTTATTTATTTATTTATTAATTTTTTTTTGCTTGATTATTCACCACCGTGTACTTGACAGTTAAATCACGGATGTATGTTCTGTTATATGGCTGTCGTTTAACTCATTCCATGCGGTAATGGACACAATTCATTTTTTGTACTGCAAATTACTTATTATTTCTGATATTTTTTTTTTTTTTTTTTGTTTGTTTTATTTATTAATCATTATTATTGTTTTTTTTTTTTTTTGGTATTATTATAATTATTTATTTATTTGTATTTAATTAATTTTTTTTTTTTTTTTTTAATTTACCGTGCTAGGAGGACTAGACTGAACAAAGAAGGAACAACGCATGCACGCAAAGCGCCAAAAGAGGGGGGAAAAGTACTCACCAGACGCAGAAGGACAAGGCAAAGAAACAGCAGCACCAGCAACCATAGAAGACAACAGCTGTGATCCAGGCGCCACCTGCTGGACGGTCCACGAACTGCAGCAGAGTCCAGAGGAGAGAGCAGTGGAGAAGAGGAGAGCCCACGCCCCAGAGGAGATGGCCGAGGTAAGTGACCTGCAGGGTGGGGGGGGGAGAGGGGCCCAGGCTAGATAGAGGGGGGGAGGGGGACCAGGCTAGCTAGAGGGGGGGGAGGGGGACCAGGCTAGATAGAGGGGGGGACCAGGCTAGATAGGGGGGGGAAAGAACATAGAGGGGTAGACAGAAAGGGAATGTAGACCCAGGGGAGGGGAAAAGAAAACATAGGAGAGGGAAAAAGGAGGGGAGAGGGCAGGCCCACTAGAAAAAGGAGGGGGGCAGGAGGCAGAAAAAGGGGGGAGAAGAGGGGGGACTCGGGGGCCCAAAAAGGGGGAAACTGGGACCCCTGGCAGTAGAAAAAGGGGGAGACAGCCCTGGGAGCCTTCCTAACCGGCAGAGGAGGCTCCCGACGGGCAAAGAGACCCCCCCAATCCCATACGGCGGTACTAAGGTACCCCGCGCGTCCCGCGGGGGCCTACTCACCGCCCCAACCCCCCGCCGGCCGCGGGGGGACCTGGACTGGTGCCGGGCGGCCACCCGCCGCCCGGAGAGATGAATCCGCCGCCCACCGCCCCTGGCCCGCAATCCAGCGCTGGCGGCCGGGGCGGATGGTGTGGTAGGGGGCCCAAGTGTGTGCCGCGCGGCAGACCCTCCAGGTGGCCGCGCGGCAGTAGCAGGCCGCATCCCCGGCCTTGCCGTGAGGGCCCGCGCGGCCGTGCACACAGCAGGCCGCGCGGGGGTAGGAGGCCGCATCCCCGGCCTGGGAGTGCCAGGCCGGGCGGCAAAGGAGGCTGCAGGCCGCGCGGCAGTGGCAGGCCTCGTGGCAGAAGGCCGTGCCACGCGCGCGGCCGCAGAAAGCCTCAAATCCAGGCCCCTGTTGGTAGGCAGTGTGTCTGGAGCCCCCAGACATGCGGCCCTGTCGATGCCTCGGGCCCGGGCTCCACCTCATCAACCGGGCCTGAGGAGAGGGATCAGGGGAGAGCCTGGCAGGCGGGTGGGAACGCCTGCCAGTGCTGGTGCGGCCCCCAGGGGCAGGGACCGCATGGGAGGCAGCAGGGGAGACCACAGGGGGTGCTCCAAGGGGAGGTAGGCCGCGGGGGGGGGCCCACACCGGTTGCCATACCTCATTAATGCTTGCCAATTGTTCCCACAGGTGCCGGCCACCATCCACGCTGCAGCAGCCCTGAGGGAAGCTAGAAGCCTCAACCATCAAGCTGTGTCAATCTGCAGGCCCAGGCAAACAGGAGCAGGAGGACAGGAAGCTGTTTGCTGGCCCGAATCCCAAGTGGCACTGAGGTAAGACCTCCCCCACACTGTCTTACACAGAACATAATCACACCCACAGACACTTCCCAACCAATCCCATGCATCTATCCCCACACTCCTACATATGCCCTTGTCCGCTTAGCTGCGCTATCTCCCCAGGGCCTCATTGGATACTGTGCCTACTTGCCCAGTGCCACCACTCATATCTGTTTTAACAATTGGTTAAGCTTTACATTTAAAATAAATATTTTTTTTCACTGTAATAGAAGAGCAGTTGCCTGCCTGCCAGCTTCTGTGTGAGGTTCACATTGGATACTGTGCCCACTTGCCCAGTGCCACCACTCATATCTGTTTTAACAATTGGTTAAGCTTTACATTTAAAATAAATATTTTTTTTTCACTGTAATAGAAGAGCAGTTAGTTGTCTGCAAGTGTCTGGGTGTCAGGCCTACTTCAGCGTGTGCTCTGCAGACCTGTGCCAGCGTGCTTTGACAGTTGCCAATCATATCTGGTGTCTCTTTAGCGTGCTTTTACAAAGAAAAAAGGTTTCCAGTGTAAGCTAATAGCAGACAGTCAGTGTCCTTCAAGCGGCTCTGTCAGGCCTTCCTTCAGCGTGTGCCCTGCACAACCCTGCCAGCGTACTTTGACAGTTGCCACTCATATCTGGTGTCTCTATGGCGTGCTTTTACAACCAAAATTTAGTTTCCACTGTAATAGAAGAGCAGTTGCCTGCCTGCCAGCTTCTGTGTGAGGTTCACATTGGATACTGTGCCTACTTGCCCAGTGCCACCACTCATATCTGTTTTAACAATTGGTTAAGCTTTACATTTAAAATAAATAATTTGTTTTCACTGTAATAGAAGAGCAGTTGCCTGCCTGCCAGCTTCTGTGTCAGGTTGGATGCCTTGCCCATTTGCACAGTCAGTGCCACCACTCATATCTGTTTTAACAATAGCTTAAGCTTTAGATTTTAAAGAAATCATTTTTTTTCACTGTAATAGAAGATCAGTTAGTTGTCTGCAAGCGTCTGGGTGTCAGGCCTACTTCAGCGTGTGCTCTGTAGACCTGTGCAGCGTGCTTTGACAGTTGCCAATCATATTTGGTGTCTCTATAGCGTGCTTTTAACCCCTTAAGGACACATGACATGTCTGACACATCATGATTTCCTTTTATTCCAGAAGTTTGGTCCTTAAGGGGTTAAAACCAAAATTTGTTTTTCACTGTTATAGATTGAATAGCAGTTACTTGTCTTCAAGCGGGTGTCTCAGGCCTACAGTGTGTGCTCTGCAGAACTGTTCCAGTGCACATTGCCAATCATATCTGGTGTCTCTATAGCGTGCTTTTAAAACCAAAATTTATTTTTCACTGTTATAGATTGAATAGCAGTTACTTGTCTTCAAGCGGGTGTCTCAGGCCTACAGTGTGTGCTCTGCAGAACTGTTACAGTTCACATTGCCAATCATATCTGGTCTCACAGTAGCTTGCACGCATAGTACCACTAATCCCCAAAAAAATGACAGGCAGAGGCAGGCCACCCCGCAGGGGCCGTCGTGGTCGTGGTGCTGTGATTCCCTTTTGCCCTAGAATAATGCCCAGTTTTCAGAAGCCTTAGTTGACTGGCTAACACAGGACACCCAATCTTGTACAGCCTCCGCTCGGAACCTTGACGCACCATCCTCCTCCAGCTTAGCTTCAGGCACCTCTCAAGATAGCACTCACCCGCCTGCCGCCACCACCAAAACTAGCACCACAGCCGCTTTACTTGGTATGTCAGAGGAGTTATTCACACACCCGTTTGAAGAAATGAGTGATGCGCAACCATTATTGCTAGAGGATGTAGATAACAGGGATATGTCTCAGGCAGGCAGCATTAAACACATGGAGGTACGGTGTGATAATGATGATGTTGTACCCGCTGCTGCTTCCTTTTCTGAGTTGTCAGATACAAGCGAAGCGGTTGATGATGACGATGCGTCCATGGATGGGTGGGTGCCCGCTCGGCAAGAAGAAGAACAGGGCGAAAGTTCAGATGGGGAGACAGAGAGGAGGAGGAGACGAGTTGTAAGCAGGGGGGGGTCGTCGCAAGGAGCTAGTGGCACAGTCAGACAGCATGCATCGGCACCCGGGGTCAGCCCGACAGTACGCCAATCAACGCATGCTGTGTCCACCACCAGAATGCCGTCATTGCAGAGCTCAGCAGTGTGGCATTTTTGTGTGTGTCTGCCTCTGACAACAGCGATGCCATTTGCAACCTGTGCCAAAGGAAACTGAGTCGTGGGAGGTCCAACACCCACCTAGGTACAACTGCTTTGTGTAGGCACATGATCTCACATCACAAACGCCTATGGGATCAACACATGAGTACAAGCAGCTTGCCTACTCTAAGCCGCCATCCTCCTCCTGGTCCAGCATCTTCAGCCACGTCAACCACTGCTGTCCTTCTTGCCCCCTCTCAACTATCCGCCACTCCGTCTCCCGCCTTGAGCAGTTCCCGCTCATCTGCCCACAGTCATGTGTCTGTCAAGGACATGTTTGAGCGTAAGAAGCCAATGTCACCAAGTCACCCCCTTGCCCAGCGTCTGACAGCTGGCTTGTCCGAACTATTAGCCCGCCAGCTTTTACCATACAATCTGGTTGAGTCTGAGGCGTTCAAAAAATTTGTAGCTATTGGGACACCGCAGTGGAAGGTACCCGGCCGGAATTTCTTTTCACAAAAGGCAATCCCCAACTTGTACTCGATTGTGCAAAAGGAAGTCATGGCATGTCTGGCACACAGTGTTGGGGCAAGGGTCCATCTGACCACTGATACCTGGTCTGCAAAGCATGGTCAGGGCAGGTATATCACCTACCCTGCGCATTGGGTAAACCTGCTGACGGCTGACAAGCAAGGAATGCGTGGCAATGCAGAGGAGTTGGTGACACCGCCACGAATTGCAGGCAGTCCTGCTGCCACCTCCTCTACTCCTCCTACTCCATCCTCTTCCATAACCTCCTCGGCTGAGTCCTCTTGTGCCGCTGCTTCTTGCTCCACATCAACGGCACCCCCCCAGCTCCCCAGGTACTATTCCACATCCCGGATACGGCAGTGTCACGCCGTCTTGGGTTTGACTTGCTTGAAAGCAGAGAGTCACACCGGACAAGCACTCCTGTCTGCCCTGAACGCACAGGTGGAAAAGTGGCTGACTCCGCAGCAACTGGATATCGGCAAAGTGGTGTGTGACAACGGAAAAAATTTGATAGCGGCATTGAAGTTGGGCAAGTTGACACGTGCCGTGCATGGCACATGTGTGTAATCTGATCGTACAACGCTTTGTGCATAAGTACACAGGCTTACAGGACGTCCTGAAGCAGGCCAGGAAGGTGTGTGGCCATTTCAGGTGTTCCTACACGGCCATGGCTCACTTTGCCGATATCCAGCGGCGAAACAACATGCCAGTGAGGCGCTTGATTTGCGACAGCCCTACACGTTGGAATTCAACACTCCTAATGTTCGACCGCCTGCTCCAACAAGAAAAAGCTGTTAATGAATATTTGTATGACCGGGGTGCTAGGACAGCCTCTGGGGAGCTGGGAATTTTTTTGCCACGTTACTGGACGCTCATGCGCAATGCCTGTAGGCTCAAGCGTCCTTTTTTTTTTTTCAACGTATATTAAAAATTTAGTATACAAATGTAAAAACATATCCCATGCTTTACCCATTTTACAGTACAACTGTACACATGCAACATAAAAGAAATCACTGAAATTCAACAACACAAAGCTTACATGGGCTTTGAGGTGTTTGCCAAAATGCATGTATTTGTAGCCCAGATATAACAGTGGCTATAATTAACCTATGTAAACTTGTCACATCTGGCACACTTATACATTACTAAACACAGAATAGTAGTGAACTAAAAAACAAATTAAAAAATTCTGGTATTTGAAGAATATATTCAAATCATTCGTTTTCTGCCTACATTTTGTCATTCAGTTTTCAATTCAGTACAAATAGATGTTCAGTGAATAAACAGCTTAATATGGGGTTGTTGCTTGCTAAAAACAGACAGTTATGCTTTCTTCAGAAAACAATTATTGAACATTTGAAACTCCCATAGAAAGTATGGCTTTCAACTTACTGAGACAAATTAAAATTTCAGCTTTGATGTTCAGCACATTACATGTATTTTTTTCAATATTTCGCTAAAACATAACAGTTAAAAAAAAAAAAAAAAAACTTAAATATAACAAAACTACAACATTTATGCAAAAGGTTGAGGTCCTGCAGTAAAATGTTGATCAGATAAGAAGTTAGGTGGTATTATTTGTGAAAGCGGGTAAGAGAAGAGATTGGCTGGGTCAATGGACAATGGATTTACTGCATGAGTAGGGGGCAACATACCATGCCAGCCAGGGTAGGCTGCTTCTGGATACAATGGAAAAGATGGATATGGGAGACCTGCTGGAACAGTATTTGGCACATGGAGAGGTGGCATAATATTAGCACCCTGACTCTCTCCTATAATTACAGAGAATTCTCCTGGGAACTGAAGGCCATTGCTCAAATTTTGGAGCATATTCATGATCTCAGGCATGCCAACTTCCTCTCCTGTATCCTCAGAATTCTGATTCCACTGCTCAAAATTTGGGAAACCTGGAGGAGGGAGGCCTTGCTCGGCCATTTGTCTCTCCTCTCGTTCAACATCTGCTAATATGTCAGAGAAAATATCATCTGGGATATCCAAACCTTCTTTATGTTTCTTGGAAGATTTTTTGGGATAAGCTGTCCAGGAAGGATGGCTTGGAAGAAGCAAGATCAGAAGCAGAATAGGTCTTCCAAACCTGGACCTCCCAAAGGACGCAATCTTTGAGGGATGGGTTGGCCGGCAGGTAGAGGCACTAGGAACGCCTCCATGCCATGAGTTCTGATGATTGCATATCTCAGCTTCCGATTAAGATAAGAATACAGCCGAGCATATGAAACTGCATCACTTGACGTTCTTTGATTCAGTCGGATCACACACATGTCCTTGGTGCACTCTGGCCAGATACGATCCACATATTCCCAAACAGACTCTTGCAAAATGCATCCTTCGGATGTTAACACTTTTGGTAAATCCTGGCAAAGATGACTGCTATAACCAGACTCTGGCGTGGCTGTAACTTTAAACTGCTTTATAGAGAACATGTGAAGGAATCCCTTCCACACACTTGAGTCTGCTGGATCTGTGAGTCTAGTATCTGGATCATACAATTTCTTGTTCTTCTTTTCAATGCATGAAGAATGTTGATTGCCATTAGTTATATGGTGTTTCCATATTTTCTCTGGTTTCTTGGTAATTACCCATTGGCTTAAGTCAGCATCACCTGGGGGGTTTATCAGCCCTTTGCATATAAGGCAGTCCTGATCTAAAAGGTGGCTCTTGTGTTGGGATGTTGTGTCCCTTTTCTCTGAGATTCAATCCTGCTGAGAATCCTGAGGCTGCCACACAGAATCAGACAGATCCTCTAGGGTCAAGTTCTGATCGGGCACGGTATCAATTTCAATTAACCCCTTGTGTGTCAGCTTTGTCATCTGAATCTGGTATGGCTGTCTTTCCTCTTTCTCAATTAGTTCCAGTGCATGTTTTCTCTTTTGAATTCTCCAGTTGGCCAGCTCCTGTGCAGCCATTTACGTTGCACTCATTAGAACCAAACACTGTGGGGTGATTTCACCAAGGACCACACAATGGAACAGGATCTGATTTTTAGGGTCCTTCAAATTGAAAAGGAGGATCCGGTATTTATTCTTATATCTGCTGTCAGTACACAGGAAAAGTTTAAATATTTCTTGTTCTACGTTCTCTGCAACTCCACGCACCGACTCATCCAATACGTGAAGATCTGGGGTTCCTCTGACTCTCCTCAGTAGTGTATCAAACAGAGTCTGCACTGTGGTAACACGGACATCTTCAGGACATAACTCAACTATTTGCAGATAGGCAGTCTGCAGCTTCTCTTTTTCACCTGTTCTCTTCTTTCTCTTATGCGTATTCTTGTCTATATGCAGGTGGTCTCTTGCCTTTCTTTTAACCAATTCGTTCCTTCCATATGGTTTCAAAAGATCTCTGGCATCATTACTTTCAACGCAAATTACGTCATCATAGTTAGTCTCCTCATTATTCACCGGGAAGAGAGTGTTTGCACTGACTACCCACAGCATGCTCTTGCCATTGCCTACTCCACCTTCAACGACAGGGTGCAAGTCCCAAGGAGAAGGATCATTCACTTTATTATCTGTCTTTATTTCACAAGTAGTGCCTGGAACATCCTCATGGGTCACTAGATGTAAATCTGGACTAATGTCAACCCCAGGGTCTGGAAAATCATCAATTTGAAATTTTTCGAATAATCCCAGTGGGCTGCCACATTCTTCCTCCTCTGATGGTATTAAAGTTTGCAGAGATTCACTATGGGGTGGTGTCAAGCATTTTGGAGAACAATTAAGCATCTCCATCCCAATACGTTTCAGATGTCCTATCAGCTCTTCCACCCTATGCGATACTATGGGCAGGCTACCCGTGACGTCATTACTCACGGCCCTATTTCACACGGACACTCTGTGTCAGTGTGTATCATGGTGTCTGTGGACAGGGAACAGTCTCTATTCTGCTCTGTGTCAGTGTGTATCATGGTCTCTGTGGACGGTGAACAGTCTCTATTCTGCTCTGTGTCAGTGTGTATCATGGTCTCTGTGGACAGGGAACAGTCTCTATTCTGCTCTGTGTCAGTGTGTATCAGGGGTTTTGAGGACAGGTGTCAATCCATATCTGCCAAGTGACCCTATGTAGGGGGAACAGTCCCTATTCTGCTCTGTGTCAGTGTGTATCATGGTCTCTGTGGACGGTGAACAGTCTCTATTCTGCTCTGTGTCAGTGTGTATCATGGTCTCTGTGGACAGGGAACAGTCTCTATTCTGCTCTGTGTCAGTGTGTATCAGGGGTTTTGAGGACAGGTGTCAATCCATACCTGCCAAGTGACCCTATGTAGGGGGGACAGTCTCTATTCTGCTCTGTGTCAGTGTGTATCATGGTCTCTGTGGACGGTGAACAGTCTCTATTCTGCTCTGTGTCAGTGTGTATCATGGTCTCTGTGGACAGGGAACAGTCTCTATTCTGCTCTGTGTCAGTGTGTATCAGGGGTTTTGAGGACAGGTGTCAATCCATATCTGCCAAGTGACCCTATGTAGGGGGAACAGTCCCTATTCTGCTCTGTGTCAGTGTGTATCATGGTCTCTGTGGACGGTGAACAGTCTCTATTCTGCTCTGTGTCAGTGTGTATCATGGTCTCTGTGGACAGGGAACAGTCTCTATTCTGCTCTGTGTCAGTGTGTATCAGGGGTTTTGAGGACAGGTGTCAATCCATACCTGCCAAGTGACCCTATGTAGGGGGGACAGTCTCTATTCTGCTCTGTGTCAGTGTGTATCATGGTCTCTGTGGACGGTGAACAGTCTCTATTCTGCTCTGTGTCAGTGTGTATCATGGTCTCTGTGGACAGGGAACAGTCTCTATTCTGCTCTGTGTCAGTGTGTATCAGGGGTTTTGAGGACAGGTGTCAATCCATATCTGCCAAGTGACCCTATGTAGGGGGAACAGTCCCTATTCTGCTCTGTGTCAGTGTGTATCAGGGGTTTTGAGGACAGGTGTCAATCCATATCTGCCAAGTGACCCTATGTAGGGGGAACAGTCTCTATTCTGCTCTGTGTCAGTGTGTATCAGGGCTGGGCTTTGAGGACAGGTGTCAATGTTAGGTGATTTCTGCCCTTTATGGATTAAAAGCAGACTCTGCATCAACTGTGCAATTTTCCATGGGAGTTTTGCCATGGATCCCCCTCTGGCATGCCACAGTCCAGGTGTTAGTCCCCTTGAAACAACTTTTCCATCACTATTGTGGCCAGAAAGAGTCCCTGTTGTTTTTAAAATTCGCCTGCCCATTGAAGTCAATGGCGGTTCGCGCGGTTCGCCGGTTTGCGAACATTTGCGGAAGTTCGCGTTCGCCGTTCGCGAACCGAAAATTTCGGGTTCGCGACAACACTATAATTAAGTAGTTATGGTTTATTATGTAGCAAAAGGCACTTAATAAGCTGCCTTATAGAAATTTTATGTTTTCAAGGGAGAATGTTTTTTTGATCGGTTTGCTGCAAAACAATTTTGGTTGTTCCTCTTTTTACTGTTTTTCTTTTTATTGTTTTTCTAAATAATATTGTAATTGTAGCCTGTTGCTTTAAGATATCAGCGGCCAAATTCTGAATTTTGTATAAGGTGATGTGATATTCCTTTAAGAAAGGAAGCTTCCCATTTTTAAGTATGTTGTTTTTGACTTCAATCAAAGACTGAAATGTATTACATTTTGTGACGGAACGCTGGCACTCCGACTGAGTACCTCCACCAATCGATGCTCCTAGCGCTTGCCGATGACTCCGAGCATTCCAACCGACACCATCAGCACTGTGGACCCCACTTCCAGTGATGCAGCTGCGCTGGGGTCTCGCCGTCTCTCACCCACCCTGGATCCACGACCAGGATCCAGCTCCCAGTGGGTGAACCTCTCCTAAATCCAGAGAGCGTAGCAGGAACAAATCAAGCTCTTACAAAAGCTTACTCTGGGGAGTAAGTGATTATTGCAATCCCCAGAGTGTAGGTATCCCTTCCCCCAAGCATGAGCCAAGGCTTCAAGAAAGGTGCAAGTAGGTCTGGTTTATTGAGGGCTTCCTGCCCGGTATTTATGCAAGTGTCCACCAGGTGGACACTCCCCTAGGGGACCTGATGGAACAATGGGACACATATTGGATATTAGCCAATCACAGACAATACAAACAAAACACTCCCACAGTGACATCATAATCCCTCCTCTCTATCCTGGAGATAATTGGGAAGTAATCAAATTTTCTCCCAGGACAGAGGCAAGACTCCAGTAACCACATGGTTACAAAAAGACATAAAATTACACAATTTACAAACACCCCAAAAGTACCCCCAAGATCCATGGAAACCCCACAAGAGTCACATCCTCGGATAGCCCTGATCGGGGTGATCAACATATCCAAAAATCACCCAGGTCGGTTCAGTGGTTTGATTTTTCCATGGAAGTCGCATGTCTTTTTGCAGGGCCCATAATCCTGGGGCAAGAGACTGGCAAGCAGGCCTCTCCAAGTACAAGTGTCAATGTTAATTTCGCCACACATTTTATGACTGGTAATTGCAGGCTATGCCCCGATATGGCAAAAGAACATTTATAATGAACTTTGGACTTGTTAGGCATTTGTATCAGTATTGCCGAAAGCATTCTTTTTTATTAGGTTTGATAGACTTTCATATCAGCAAATTAGGATCTCTATTTTTAATTTGGGCGGACTTAAAAGGAACTATAGGTGATTGAAACGTCAGATCTGAGGAAGCCGTTTGAACCCGGCCGTTTGAACCTCATCTGACGTCATCACGTTAAACCCCGCCTCCTGGAAGTAGCAGATTGAGACCGGAGCTGTTAGAGGATTTTGCAGAAACTTTGGTGCTGGCCGGCAACTGCATCCAGTCAGGGAACGAACGGCTCTTCACTACCAGGTATCAGGGTGACTTGTGAATTTTGGATTTTATCGTTTGAAATAAAGGCTGTTAATTTTTTACCTGCTGAAGTGAAAGTCTACTGATTAAGGCTGTTACAGTTAGAGCAGACTCATCTGCTCTGTGTTTGTGAGTCAAATACCTACCTCACTTATAGTCATATTTTGGATACAATTTACGGTATTAAACTATATATATTTTTTTCTGTTTTATGTATTGGGTTTTACCTGAAAATTTGCTGCTAATGCTGTTATTGTAAGGTATATATTTTTTTTACAATATTTGTGCACAATATCACTTGTTTACACTGTGTTTTTTGCACTTATAAGCAGTGTATTTACATTGTTTGCTGCTTATATATTAGTGAGTGACACTGGACTGAAGCACTTTAAAGGAAGGTTCACACAGATTGCTAAAAGTGTGTATAAGTGTTTTTTTTCCACATTATCAAGCACTTTATACTATTGCACAGTTTTGTCTATTTATTGTGTGTTGCTGCAATATGTTTGCACTTTCTATTCACAACCCTCCACAAATTCGGATCCCCCCTGGTTTTCTGAAATCCTCACAGGTACTATACGATACACTGCAGGCTCACCTACTATTACCACTCATGCAATCTCCTTCTTTCAAGATTCACAACGGCACACGTCAGGGATGCCCACTATCACGAGTACTATTTGCACTGTCTCTAGAACCACTCCTACAAACCCTTAGACTCAACACAGACATAAAAGGCCTCAAAATACTGGAAGAAGAATATAAAACAGCAGCATACGCAGACGACCTACTCATCACAATCACTGACCCGACAAACTCCCTACCACCACTCCTCCACATGCTAGAAGAATACGCCAAGGTATCGGGATACAAACTTAACATCCACAAGACAAAGGCCCTACCTATACATATCGACCCCCCTACCAGGACAGGCATACATGACGAATACCCCTTCAAAATACACCCCACACACATTCAATACCTAGGGATCTCCATGCCAGCAGACCTATCCAACTGCTACACACTTAACTACACACCCACACTACATAAGATCACCTGCGATATTTCCACCTGGAAGAACATGCCAATATCCTGGCTAGGCAGATTGGCCTCTATCAAGATGAATGTGCTACCCAGGCTCCTATACCTGTTTCAAACCCTTCCAATTCCAATATGAACCACTGACTTCAAAAGGCTACAAACTATGATAGATAAATTAATATGGTCCAACAGACGCGCAAGAATAAAAAGACAAACCCTATATGTACCCAACAGAGCAGGAGGCCTAGGTCTACCACATCTCACGCATTACTACTACGCGGCCCAACTGACACAAACCCAAAATTGGCACGCCCCATACAGAACCAAAAGATGGGTAGACTTCGAACATGACATCTTCGGCAGGGACTTCCCCTCCCTATACATTTGGCTACCAAAACCAGCAAGACCCTCCCTACCCCAGACCTCCCCTGCAATACTCAACACCATCAAGATATGGGACAAAACAGCATACGAAAGTGGCCTCACAACACAACACTCACCCTTAACCCCTCTACTCCGCAACGCACAATTTCCAAAGGGAATGACACCCAAAGACTTTGCCAGATTTGAAGACAATGACCTCACCCGACTATACCATTTTTACAGAAATCAACAACAGACACCCTTCACAGACCTTCCACAGACAACACCATTCCACACCTTCGACCTATTTCGCCATATACAAATCAAAAGCTTTCTAGAAATGCCAACAATCAGACAAGCTGGCACTAAACCACTCACGCTTTTCGAAAAACAATGCATGCAAGCACCAACACAAAAAGGCCAGATCTCTGCGCTCTACTCACAAATAATACAAAACATAAAAGAAGGAGCCCTCTCATACATATCCGCCTGGGAGAGGGATCTAGGTCCTGCCAAGGACCCATCAGTCTGGGCCGAGATATGGGAAGCCACGGCCACAGTTTCCATCTGCGTCAACCACAAAGAACAGGCGTACAAAACGCTAATGCGGTGGTACCTCACCCCCTCAGACTCAAACAAATGGGCAGATCAGACATCGACCTGTGCTGGAAGGGTTGCACATACCTACACATGTGGTGGGAGTGTGCCCCCACAGCACGACTGTGGCAGCATATAGCGGCCATGGTTTTCTGGGCCATGGTTTTCCGGGATTCTATACTCAGACATCCCACTTGCCCCCTGGATATGGTTGCTGTCCAAACCACTGACCAATACACCCAGAGCCCAAAACAAACTAATCGCCAGAATTGCATTAGCAACAAGACGAGTAATAGCCGAAAAATGGAGAAGCCTAGACACACCATCCATAGAAACAGTTCAACTGAAAATTAAGGACACAATCAAAATGGACAAATTGTCCACAATGGTCCATGACACAACAACATACTTCCATGAAATCTAGGACCCATGGTTCTATGAATTCCCTCTTCTCACTTAACAAACAAACAGACCACCACACACACAGACACACCCCAGACACACTAAACACAAACATATCACTGAACCACATTCCTCCTCCAACACCCCCCACCCCTCCTCTCCCTAAGCCACCTCTCTCCTCCTACAGACACACACGACGCCCCCACGGAGAACCAACCTGTAACCAAAAGATGCTCCTCCAACACATCACAGAAACTAAAGGGGACACCCACAGCAAACAGGACCGCCAGCCATATACCGAGCATGAAAACCAGACCCTAACACAAGCGGACATGTATCCAAAACAAATAATGTCAAAACCCTGCAAAAGATGGCAGACAGGACACTACCCAAAGACCTCAAACTCAAGACAACATGCGCACCACGACAATCTCGCATACTAACACAGACACAGCATCATGATGACCAGAGCCACCCCATAACCCCACACCAGATCATGGCACCTCACCCCCCTGACCATCCCATTAGATAACTGAGAAAGCGTAACACAGATGAATAAGAAGACGTTGACATGCACAAACCCATTGTCAGATGAGATAATACGTGCCAGACCACGGGGTGTCGGGACACGACAATGAAAAAGCCAATCTCTGGTCTCCCACCCACCACAACTCCAGTTACTAAGACATAGGTTACACCCTACAAAGGTTTGTAGGAAAACCTCCCGACATCATGTACATTCACGAAAACCCCAACTCACCCAACAATGCCAGGAACCTCTAGCATCAGTGCAGCTTCTAACTCTTGCCACAAGTTACAGATCTCGACAAGCCAACAAAAGAAGACGTGGCACCGTCAACGTGCTTGTACTCCCTACTGCACAACTACACAAGGTATATACAAAAGAAAAGAAATGCTAAATGAGAAAGGTGAATGAAAATGTACCCTACCCCCCTCTTCCTTTCTTTACCTCACTCCACTCCAACCCTACAACTAAGTAACAACAAAAGTAAGCACAAATATAGAACGTACGCATGTACAGACAATACACGCTGACACCAAAAACGATAAGCTCGTATACCTGCTTAGATTGTTTAATTGCCTTAACAAGCATATGTATGTTCTGCAAACATGTACCATATATTTTACTTCCCTGTTTTCTTTTCTGTGCCCTCACCCCAAAAAACAAAACTCTTCAAAATAAAGAGTTATAAAAAAAAAATACCTAACTTTACTTTGCCTGAACGGAACCACATCATTCGACATATCCCCAGATAGCTTGGGTCTGAGCGCTTAATATAGTCAAAGAGCACTCAGATCCCACAAACACAGTCAAATCGCCATGGAGCTAAAGAGTTCTGTTCTCTGACTGTTAGTTTGAAATATTTCCAGCATTAGCTCCATGGATTGAGCTATCTGGGGTTGGACTCTTTCGTGAGTTCAATGTACCGAGTGGCATGGCGTTCGTGTAGATATAAACAAACAAGGTGAAAGTTAGAGGGTCCCAGCGGTGTTCGTGGGAAATTGTGGCCAAAAATAGTTCCACGCGATCGACGACCAAACACCGTTGGGCGCTCGTCAGTTTAAAATGGCCGCCGCCAGGTTTCGTTCAAACGAATGGCGACCACCCAGCCGTTCAACAAATATCTGTGGTTAACTGCAGCTTCTGGGTGATTAATGAGCTGCACACTCCCAGTGCGGGTGGTCTGGCTGTTCGGTAGTTTGTTTGTTTTTTTAGGAAAAGACGAAATAGGGCTAACTACACGAACAGCAGACGAAATACAAAAGGCTGGGCATTATAAAAACAGGGGTTTTGTCACATAAGTCAATAATTTTTTGATGGGTCTCAATTAGCTCTCTGGCGAGAAAAATTCTCTTGGAGGGAATATTAGATACTATAATAGTACCGATCAAAGTTGGAGCAGGTTGGTAAAGCATGCCCTGAATTCAGCACTCGGCATGCAACATGGTCTCGATGTGGGTTTGAGGCAGGATATTTGTTTGGTGGCTTGTATTACATGTGGACCGTAGTCAGCGGTTACCTCCCCTCACGGCACGCGCGTCTCCACGTCCTACATCATGCCCCTCTGCGCATCACCGGCAGACCTACTTCCATCAGTTTTTAATTAATAAATGAATTTAAAAATAGCACATCAGATCTATTATTCTTGTCAAAAACTTTTTTCTATCAAAATGTGGAATATGTCTAGTTGTTCCAAGTGCGGGGCCAATGGAAAAGACCTTTACTGGGGTTGTGTAGGAATTTGAGAATTCTGGAAACAAGTTAGAGACCACATAAGTTGATTAATGGATAGATTTCTCCTCCACTAGCAACATTGGAGGTATCAGCATACACATCAAGTCATCTTCTCAAATTAGCCCACATGATCCTGGCTGGAGCATGTAAATATATATGACATCACTGAATTGATCCCTTACCCCCTCCAATATTGCTTCACATAAAAACCTATATTCTATTTAATATTTAAATTGGATTGAAGCCTCATTAAACAAAAGCACTTTGAAAGTTTTTTTTCCCCCTATATTCTTATTCAACATTTAGGCCGTTGGGGAAACAAGATCTAGTTCCCTTATCCTAAAGGCCTGACAGTGTGGGTGCTCTGGTGATCCAGAACAAATAAAACCATGTAAATTAGATATTGGGACAATTGGGAGAGTAAATGACATATATGAAGTTTCAATGAGGAATTGAAAAATCAGATCATTAACAAGACCATATTTGTTATCATTGTTTTCATATATTAAGCCATTGATGTCATGAATACATTGCAATTTTTACACCTCAGTTAAGAACTGAGCTTGTTTGAGAGCAGCAGAAGGAGCATTTATAAACTGGTATATGATTTTATTGATTTGAGCTTTCTTTTTTATGCGGGTCTCCACAAGGTGGACACTCCCCTAGGGGACCTTGTGGAAGACTGTAAAACATATTGGACAGTAGCCAATCGCAGTGGCTTCAATATAAGCCCTTCCCATTTTACCCATAAGAAATCCAATTATCTCCCAGGATAGAGACAACCACCATTTTAAAACATAATAAGAAAAATACAATAAAATACATAAATTCAGAAATACCGATTGCATATGGTTCGTGTAACGTATCCCCAGATAGCCTGGATCTGAGTGCATATTCCTACCGAATAGCGCTCAGATCCGATGTACATAGTTCAATCGCCATGGAGTCAAAGTCTTTCACAAGTCCTTCTGTATACGAATGACCCCATGGGACGGCTACCTGGGTAAAGTCCATACGAAGGATAGAAACTCCCAAACTGACCGGTGTTCGTATGCCTCAATGAAAGGGAAGGCGGGCGGCAGCTTCCAGCGGTGTTCGGCAGATAAAGTATCCGTTTTTAGTTCCATAGGATTTGTACCGAACACCGCTGATTCTCCTCGTGTCCCAAAATGGCCGCCGCCTCGTGGTCGGCATACGAACGACGACCATCCATACGAATGGAATGGAGAGGTGTCTGTGGTTAACCGCAACGTTCTAATTGAGGTCAATGAGTTAACGGGCAGCACACTCCTCTCCTGGGTGGCCGTTTGTTCGGTAGTTTCAATCGGTATTAGTGGAAATACACAAACAGGGGCATACGGACAGGAAATCCACGAAATCAAGGCAACCAGACGAACCAGCAATATAAGTCTATACAGATGGATTTGTCACACCGTCACATTTGGTGGCAAGGGGTGGGATGGTCCTTTTATCCCCGGAAAGCGTGCAGTTCAGATGGAAAGTCGCTACGAGAAACTGAAAAGGATGACCTTGAAAGATCTGCTTGAAAGCTGTGGAGGGATCGCTAGTAACCGACCTAAGAGGGAGCTGATCGCAGAACTACACGAGCTGGATCAGAGCTCCACCATGGCGGAACCTTCTATCCCATCTGGGGATGAAACCTTTTGGATTGTGCGAGAACGGTTGGCAGTCTATGGGCCGAATCCGTATGAGGATTGGATTGAGCAGGTTTTTGCAGAGGTGAAGGCAGAAGTCCGGGAGAGGAGAGAAAACAAGCTCCAGAGCCAGCTTTTATGCAAATCCCCATGCAAGGGGTTTCTTTAATTACATTCAAGGAGTTTCCCCCTGGGGGACCTTGTGGAGGACAGGGAACAAGGACACATTTCCCATGATCCTTTTCTGTACTTGGAAGATTTTTGCGCAACAACCATTCTTTAATTAGATTATCTCACAAGTACAGAAAATTTAACAATATTTTAAAACATTATAACTCGCATAATATGAATCAGAACTACACTTCGCTGAATAGCAGGGATCTGAGGGCCCAATCTGTCAAAATACCACTCAGATCCATTCGGTAGAACAGGAAAGCCATTCGAGTGAAGTTTTAGACCAGTCAGCCATGAGGTGAAGCCCCAAAGCATGCGATTTAATGCTTTGACCAATCTTCTTTCGGGAGTTCTCACAAACAAACTAAGGAATGCAAATGTCCATGAACTGGGTAGTCGTGTGTCTTAGGATCGTTCGTTCCATTTAGTTGACTGCCTCTTCTCTGAGACGAAAGGAAATGCACATACGAACGAGATGGAAGTCCAGCTGTGTTCACAAGGTTGAGTGTCCGATTTTAGTTCCACGCACTCAACGACCAAACACCGCTGGGTGCCACCCATCCGACCATTAGAACCTTGCAGTTTTAAAGTGTTGCAATCCTTATTTGGAGACACACGACTCCATATTCTGTTCATGAAGTAGGAATAGTCCAACCAACTCAGTCTCTGATATCAATAAGTGGATAGTTTTGCCACAGCCATTTTGGTCCCGTCCGGTCCACCTGGAACAACTGTAAGCCAACCACCACAACTCCTGCTTCGCCATGCAACCCAGCTAGTCACTGTGTGGAAACCGAGGCTCATCCGGAGGAATACCTGGGAATGCTGTATGAAGCCGACCCCCTATATCTGGGGATAACAGACAACATCACCGACAGGAGGTCCAACTCGATGAGCGCCCTGCCCAGGGTTTGAGGGACACGGGAGCTACCCTCACCCTAGTACAATGATGATTGGTCCCGCACATAAATGCGTCGGAGAAACTGTGGCTGGGGGAGCCATATTCCGTCTACCCACAGCCCGTGTTCATCTAAACTGGAGAGCTGGTGAAGGGATAGTGAATGTGGGCATTATGGACAACTTGCCTGCCAAGGTTCTGTTGGGCAATGATCTGGGCCCTTTCAACTCCGCTTATGCCGCTTCCAGAACCGCAGTCGCACACCTGAGCTCAAGCCAGAGCAGAGAGGACCAGTTCACCAGTGCGGGAGACTCAGATAAGATTCCCCTTGACCGGGGAGATGCCTCAGACCCCAATGCCCTGGGACACCCTTGAAGAGTTTGGGAGGGAGACTAGGGAAGATCCGTCCCTTCAGAAGTACAGGGAAAAGGTAGAAGCAGGGAACAGGGGGTTAGTAGATGAGATTTTTGCCTGGGTCTATATATATAAATAAGCTATATAGCATCACAGAGATCAGTAAAAAATGCCTGGATCCCTACCCAAAAACGCAATTGGTAGTGCCCCGCAAATGTAGACGAGAAATACTTAAGGTAGGACACAATATCCCTTTGTCCGGACATACAGGCCGACACAGTTGCCAACGCTCTAGTTCAGATATTTTCCAGAGTAGGTGTAACGCACCCCAGGTAAAAAGGGGTTAAGCCTTTTAGGGTATTCCCTTCCCAAACACAAAGGCAACTAGCGAACCTCCAATCAGCCGAACAAGCAATCATACGAACAATCCACACTCCAAACAGCCGAACAGGAAAAGTACACAAATAATCCCCCAAGTACGAGACGAGGCTCTGCATTGAGGTCAAGCAGGAATCTGATTTAATGTGGGAGAAATACAGGTTTTTAACACAGGGCCATAGTCCAGAGATAGCAGACGGGCAACCAGGCTTCTCCAGAACATAGTGGCGAGGTTTGATTTGCCACACATACGAACAGAGCCACCCCAGATGGCTATCCCATGGAGCTCATTCATATAACAAAAGACTATGTGAAGACTTTGGCTCCATGGCGATTGAACTGTGTGTATGGGATCTGCATAAATACCGAGCAGGTAGCCCAGATTAAACAGATTAAACAGATCACTGCTTGACCATCAACCGTGGGGGGTGGGGGGGATTTATTGTATGCTGTTCCAGTTCGACTGATAGTGTGGTGGAATTTCAGTGAAATGTAAATTTAGTAGACTGAGATTTCCACGTGGCATATGTGTATGTTGTGTCAGTTAGTTAGCTACACGTAGCTAGGATACTGTCATCAATGTACTGAGCATGTGCAAGACTGCAGGAACTAAAATTGCACTTGTTTCCTTTGTCTTGGATGAGCCATGTGGTCTGACCAGATGAACAAGTCTATACTCTGCTCATTGATTGGTTAAGGGTATATGTGGGTGTAGCTATTAATGGGAGGAGTTATAGTGCTATATAAGGAATGTACACCATGTGTTGGGCTCTCAGATCTTTTTGGAACAGGAGTTCATCTGAGGCCCGATCGGTATGTTAATAAAGACTTCTTACTTCCTGAAGACCTGCATCCATCTCTCTGTGTTTGGCTTCTGTAAGTTTACTCGGTAACATAATTGGTGCATTGGCCGGGAACTTCTCATCGCACGGAAGCTGGCGCAGAGATTTGAGATGGTAAAGCTTTTTACCAGCGTTCTCCACGGCAGCACCCTTGGACATCTGCGTGGACCTCCCTTCATCTCGGCGCCACTGGCTTTTTGTCCAGGAGATCATCAGCTTCTGCGCAGTTAGTACCGGGGTACCCCATCAATGAATGTGGAACCCAGGGCCAGGAACTAACAAGTAAGACTGATACCGTTAGAGCGGTAGACCCACAAGGGATTTTATATTTGGAATCGGTTATTGGAATTGGCCCCTTCCCTCTGGAAGGAAGAAGCAAAGGCGCACTGCTTATCTGGACATTAGACGCTCTGTAGTCAGCCTGTCTAATATAGGTGGTAGTGTCAGACTGAGTTCTGGTGTAAATAGCTCGTGTCGGACACCGATGTCCTGCCTTGACTAGCATGCTAGGTGTAAATTTTGGTTGCTAGGTCGGGGAGATCGGCGAAACTAAACAGACTCTGTTGTATATTATAGTTTGCTAGATTTCACCCTATCTTAACTAAGTGTGCTCTGTTGTAAATCCAGCCACTAGATTATTGATAGCGTATATAGACTAAAAGGGTATTGGTGTAAATTCTGCCCTTATCGAAGACTTATCGAATCTCTGGTGTACAAATAGATCGAAAGCTCTCAAGGTGCTGGCCAGTTAGAATAGTTGGGATTATTGTAAATGTTGTTAAATATATTGGAGTTGGTGAATTGGTTAACTTGTATGTCCTACTAGAAAGCTTGAGCTCTGCCGTCTAGTGGGAGTGTAAATTGTGTGTATAACTGTAAAATAGCGCACGGTACCATAACCACTGACATGTACTATAACCACTGACGTTGTGTAAAAATTACTAAAAACTTGTCTTATGTTATATGTATAATACCATAACTGTTACTAACTGATCTGTGACTTTAAAACTGTATTATAACCACTTACTAACTGTACCATAACCACTGACTGTAAAGATGAGATTACTAGAATGTGATATAGTTGGTTAGTTAAAAGTTGATTTATAGTATGGATAATTGTAGAGACGATTCATAGTTACAGAGATAAGTATCTAGTGTTTGGTAAATCTTTGTGAGTGAGACGTCGTGATATCACTGTATGTATGAGAATTCTCTGCGTGTTATCGTGTGTATGTTTGGCTTAGCAACTGTGCCACATAGTGCTGTTGCCAGGGAAATGAGTGTGACTGTTGGAAGTGTGTTTGGGATATTGTGTTTCTTTGTATTAGACGCTCCGTTGCCAGTATGGGTGCGTCTGACTCAAAGATTGTTGATCCCTTGTCGTGTATGATGAAAAACTTTATAAAGGAATATGCTGTTTGTGATTATGGTGTAACACTGTCCCCCAAAAGATTAAAATACTCTGTGTAGCAGAGGAAGGCCTGTTCTGGTAACCAGTGTTCCTGTGGATCCTTCATCCAGATTTAATACAGCAGGTTTACATTGTTATAAATAATATGCTGGGGCTACACAGTAGTTTCTGTATACAGATTGTTGAAACACTGCTAAATGGATCAAGCTGTGCTAAGAGGAACAATGGAGTCCATGGTAGCCAGAACCTGTTTGTCCACTAAGGCCTTAATTTCACCTAGTTTGGACACCTCCCCCCTTGCATCTGATTACCAACCCCCTATTCATCCTCCAGAGCCAGAGTAGCCATTCCCCCACTCTTCCTCCCAAGCTAAAACTGGTATAGCTAGTATTTGCATTCCCCCTGCTCTATTGTCCCCGCCTACTCACATACCTATCTGTTCTTTTGTTTCAAACTCTTCTGTACCAACCCCCCACTGATTCTTTGTAAATTTAAATTGACTTCCTTTTTGGTAGGAGTGTATTTTAGCATTCAATTTTATTAACAGTTAAATTGTGAGGAGAATTCTTAATAACAGTAACTGAGTCTATTGGATTAGATAATTCTCAGCAATGACATTGTACCATAATCATTGAAATAGCACTAAAACTATTGAACACAGTGTAAAATACAACTGGAAGAAAAGATCAATGGTATAAGATGCTAGAGTACACTTTTATCCTTTTTTAGTTACTGGATGGACCCCTCCCAGCTTTGTTCAAAATATCCCCTTTACTAAAATACAAACTGAGATGTTTAATTTACCATAGAACTAAAGCTTTACTGGATGTAGCAGATAAGTCAAACCATACCTCCATTAAATGAGTGTAATTGGCAAACGGATTAGTAGGCTCTGAGACATTTGAAGCTGACCACCAAGTAGTATCTTTAGTATTATCATTATAGGCTTTTTGTCCCAAAAACATTCCTCCTCTTCAACGCAGTGGGCAGCAGGCATGGAGGCATGGATGTGCGCGGGTTCCCCCCTGCTGGCTTTCTCCAAGGCTGGGACTGCCTGGCTGGGTTCAATGGGCAGTTGTGCTTTTTGTGTCCTAGCTGTTTACACCCATAACATCTGATGGGTTGTGAGTAGTCCTGGCAGTTGAACCTGGGTTGCTAATCCCCCCAAGAATAAGACAAGGCTCTGTTTTGAGGGTCAAGTAGGAACAGACAGAGCTGTGGGTTTATTGTTCTTATATACACATTAGTACCACCCACAGGGTTTTGGAAAACAACCAATAAACACGTACAATATACAATTACCTTACACAATGGGTAATGTAATTATCACAGGCAGAGAAATACAGTTATTCCACATTATTCATAACTTTAAAAGTATGCATCACATTTACATTTTCAGAATCAGCATACTCCAAATACAAACATACGTCAAAATCATACAAATTGGTCGAGTGGTTCAAAAGATAGATCATAGTCCTTTGTGACCAAATGAAGCATGGCTTTTCTGCCCAAAACCAGTTCCACAGAGTCTTCTATCCTGGAGATAATTGGGAAGTAATCCAATTATCTACAAGGACAGAGGCAAAACTCCATTGAACAAATGGCAGCAAAAGACAATAAAATACATACAAATATATAACTGTGCAGCCATTGCATAAAACAGGTACATTGAACATATCCCCAGATAGCTCAGATCTGAGTGCACATTATTACTAAATGGCGCTCAGATAACACACATACAGTTCAATTGCCATGGAGCCAAAGTCTTTCGTTATATGAATGGGCTCCATGGCATAGCTATCTGGGGTATCACCGCTCAAACGGGGCAAGCACCGAATGAACCGGCTTTAGTGTCTTTGCAGTGCAAAATCAAGCGTTTCAACATGGGGCCATAATCTAAAGGCAGCAGGAGGGCAACCAGGCTCCTCCAATGCACAGTGGAAAGATTGGTCTCGTCACAGTAGTGTCTTGGAACCGCCTCCGGTGTGACGGCATACCTGGTCAAAAGGCTTCTTTCACCGGCCTATAGCTAGTAATATCCTCGTCTGGGATGACCCTGAATGCTTCACTGGCCCGGCCGGACAGTTTCCCAGACAAAATGGTAACCCATTCCTCTGTGGGCACCCGGTGTAGGGCACATTGCCGTTCAAAATCGGCAAGGTACCAATCAATCTCTCCATCTGCTTCAATGAAATTTTTAAAAGCAGCAAAATTAACCTTCTTTTCAGCTGGTGCTGCTGTGACTTCTACTGCTGCAGCACCTCTTTGCTGTAGCCATTTCGCCTCCAAAGCCACTATAACCCGATCTATGATCTCCACTGTAGGGTTAGGACCATAATGTGCCAGTCTTATGTTAACAGCCTGATCAAAACTTGCCTCTTCAGGTGTTCTGTCTGTTATGCTGGGCCTTTTGGTTATGGTGGTCTTTCAGCTACGTTGGGTCTTTCAGCTCTATCCATTTCGACTAGTTCTGCGATAATGTCCCTCTTCTTACGGTTGCTGGCTGGTCGGCCCCGGTTCTCCAGTAAGTCCTTGAGGTTAGAGCGCTTTAGCCATTCATAATGTGCTTCCATTGGCTTGTATTCTCTTGTAGCTGTCCTTCTGGGCTGTGGGAATCATCCTGCCGCTTGCCACCAATTGTAACGGTACCCCAGGTAAAAAGGGGTTAAAGTCGAACACAAAGGCAGCTACCGAACCTCCAATCAACCGAACAAGCAATCATACAAACAATCCACACTCCAAACAGCCGAACAGGAAAAGTACACAAATAATCCCCCCAAGTACGAGACAAGGCTCTGTATTGAGGGTCAAGCAGGAATCTGATTTAATGTGGGCTAACTGCCCGGTATTTATGCAGGTCTTCCACCAGGTGGACACTCCCCTAAGGGACCTGATGGAAAACTGTGACAAAAGTAGTACAGTAGCCAATTAAAACAGTTTAGCGATAAACACTCCCCTTTAGACAATGTGGACCCTCCTCTCTATCCTGGAGATAATTGGGAAGTAACTCAATTATCTCTGAGGATAGAGCATAACCTCCATGTTATACATGTTAATAAAAATACATAACTTTAAAACTTACGTACCGAATCCCCACATTCAACGAATCCCCGGATAGCCTGGATCTGAGCGCACAATATTACCGAATAGCGCTCAGATCCCATACACACAGTTCAATCGCCATGGAGCCAAAGTCTTTCACATAGTCTTTCGTTATACAAATGCGCTCCATGGGATAGCTATCTGGGGTGGTTCTGTTCGTATGAAAAGGTACCGAATGGTAGTGTCTGCGGTTAACCACAACATTCTGATGAGGCCAAGAGGTTAACGAGCTGCACACTTCCCCGCTGGATTGCCGGCCGTCCGGCAAGTATTTCGGTGAAAAAGGGAAAATAACATGGAGACCGTATGGACAGGGAAATGCACGAACAAAGACAGAGGGATCTGTCACAGTAGGGTTCCCCAAGGAAATCCTGTCGGACAGAGGCACGCGATTTATTGCAGAATTGACCCAACAACTGTGGCAAGTCTGCAAGATCAAGTCATTGCTCAGCTCTACTTACCACCACCAGACTAACCGTCTCTGTGAGCGCTTTAAGGGGACCCTGAAGCAAATGCTCAAGACCTTTACAAGCGAGTACAGAGACTGGGAGTGATTCCTGACGCATCTCCTGTTGTACCACAGGAATCGACCGGGTTTTCTCCCTTTGAACTGCTCCATGGGATGAAGGTGCGGGAGCCCCTCGATCTCATTAGAGAGCACTGAGAGGGAGAAACCAAGAACAATGGGACCCCCATTGTATCATACGTGCTGGAACTCCAGGACTGCAACTAGCTAGGGCAGTTAAGGAAAACCTCTAGGCGGCCCAGGGGCGACAGAAAGTGTGGTATGATCGTGGTGCCCGACAACGTATTTTCCACCTAGGACAGAGAGTTATGGTCCTAAAGCCTGTTAAACAGGACAAGTTAAAAGCCTCCTGGCAAGGTCCCTACAAGATAGTAGAGAAGTTGTGCAACACTACGTATGTGATTTCCAGCTGCAAGGATGAGAGACTGAGAAAAGCTTTCCATGTGAAAATGCTCAAGGAATATCTAGAAATACCAGAGGATGTAGCTGCCATATGCAGTCCGGCTACTGAGGACCCCGACAATCTTCACCTACCAGACCTATTAGCCAAAGGTTCCCCCACCAACCTCCTCAGTCAGATCCAGTTAGGTGACAAACTTAGCCCCACCGAAAGGAAGCAGCTACATAACTTACTACAGGCTAAGAGACATACCTTTTCCCAAGAGGGTACACCACGCTCACAACCCACCGGGTAGACACCCCAGGACAAGCTCCACTCTGCCAATCCCCTTACCGCATTCCTGAAGCAGTTCGGGAAGGGATGTGGAAAGAAATACAAGAAATGCTCCAACTAGGAGTTATTGAACCCTCAGACAGCCCCTGCCCAAGAAAGACAGGACTACATGATTCTGTGTAGATTACCGTAGGTTAAATGACTGGACAGTGACCAATGCGCACCCGATGCCCCGAGTAGATGAGCTCTTGGATCGCATTGCCACTACCTAACTACCATTGACCTCTGTAAAGGTTACTGGCAGATTCCCCTTGTGACGAGACCAAACTCGCCACATTGCATTGGAGGAGCCTGGTTGCCCCCCTGTTGCCTCTGGACTATGACCCTGGGAGATTGGGCCCTTTAAAAACAGTATTCAGCCATACCATAGTGTATGTCACTCATTCTGGCCCTTTAAATACTGTGGGGAAGGATTGACACTTTTTATATGGCACTTTGGATGCAGCCGAAGTTGCCGAAGTCGTCAAAGTCGTCGAAGTGGCCGCCATTCGACAAAGGAACACGTGGCGGCGGCCATTTTAATTAGTCGAACGCGGTCAGCGGTGTATGCTAAAGAATCTGTGGAACTAAAATTGGCTACGCAAATACACGAACACCGCTGCCCCTTACCGTCGCCTCCACTTCGATTAAAGTCGAAGTACGTTCGACAATTTGAACTTCCTGTTGCAATGTGCTATTTGCACGAACGGACCCGTCCGTACATTCGAAAGGGACTTACCCGTTTTTCTGCAGGAAATTGACCGACCGCACAGCCCAAATCTATGGAACTGTTTTGGGCAGGAAAATGTGCTTGCGGTCGGTCATAAAGGACTTCCGTCTAACTTTTGATCTACTGAAGGGATTGGTATGATTTTTGAGAGTGTTTATGTTTAAAGTATGCTGAGTTCAAATATGTAATTTTTTATGGATATATGGTTTTAAAGTTACATGGTATGTGTAAAAAAATATTTTTACTGTCTTTGATAATTATGTTAAACCATTGTAACATAATTATATCACAGGCAGAGGGGAAGACTTTGTATGTAATTGCTTGGAGTGTTTTCTGTAATGTACGTTTATGATTGGTTGTTTTGTAACACCCTGTGGTTGGTCCTATCTAAGGGAAACTGTCATAAAAGAAGGTTCTTTTGGTGCCAACAGACCCCTGCTTGACTCTCAACACGGAGCTCTGTCTCGTCTTTGGGGGGTATTTACTGTATGCTGTTAGAGACTGATTGCCAGGAGTGCTATTTTGTATCCAGTTCGGGAGTTTGGTGTTCTGCAGTAGCTGTGCCTGTATATCTGGAAGGGGAAGATCTACTAAACGGCCGTTACACCCCTGGCCGAGGAGGCCTTTGTCACCCCGTTTGGCTTGTACCAATATAAGATCATGCCATTCGGGATGAAAAACGTTCCAGCGCTTGGTGGATAGACTCCTTTATGGCTTCCAGGATTTTGCTTGTGCATACCTGGATGTCATAGCGATCTACAGTGAGTCCTGGGAGAAACACTTGGCTCACGTAGGAACGATGCTGGATCAGATTCGGGCCGCCGGCCTCATTCTGAAGCCAGATAAGTGCCATTTTGGGATGGTAAAGTTCAGTAAATGGGCCACAGGGTGGGGTGCGGAAAACAGCGACCCGAGCCAGCTAAGGTGGAGGTGGTCTCTAACTGGCCCACTCTGGGGACCGCCAAGTACTACAGTCGTTTTTTCCCCGACTATAGCGCCCTCGTTAAGCCCCTCGCGTATCTGACCAAAAATAATTTACTCCGACAGGTCCTGTGGTCTCCCCACTGTGAAACTGCCTTCCAAGCTCTTAAGAAAGCATAGATAAATGCTCCCATCTTGGCTGCCCCAGGCCCTAACAAATGTTTTATCATCCATACAGACGCTTCCATGGTAGGACTGAGGGCAGTTTTGAGCCAGGTTGGAGAGGACGGAGGAGAGCACCCTGTCACCTACAGCAGCCTGAAACTGCTACCCCGGGAAGTCAGCTATGCGGCAGTAGAGAAAGAATGTTTGGCCTTGGTGTTGGCATTAAAGAAACTGACCCCCTACTTGTATGGGCACGAATTTACCCCTTTTTACTGACTGTGACAGACCCTCTGTCACTGAATTTTAAACTTTTAAACTCTTGTTCGTCTAAACCATTTGTCTGTAACAAATTCCCATTTATTGTACTAATGGCCTGCCTTTTGTCTTGTGATTATGACCTCTGTTACTCGTTTGGCTCTAAGGCACTGTTTCTGACTTTTTAAATACTGTGGCACTTCGGATACAGCCTAAGTGTCGAAGTAGTCGAAGTGGCCAACATTCGACATTTGACCATGTGGCGGCGGCCATTTTATTCAGTCGAACGCGTTCAGCGGTGTTTGGTCGTCGAGTTCAAGGAACTCAATTTGGATACGCAATGGCACGAACATCGCTGAACTTTACCTTCTCAAGACTTATTTGGAACCTTACCTTCCTGTGACTTATTTGGTCCTAGGACATTATTTCTGCCTGCCAATACCACTTCAAACTGTCGAAGTGATTCAAAGTGGTACTTCGAACTGTTGAACAGCCGAAGTACCGGACCAACCATAGTTGGAAGTGTGCTGCTTGTTAATCGCCCAGAAGCTGTGCTTAACCGCAGCTTAATTGACGAACGACTGGGTGGTCACCATTCGTATAGCCGTACACGTGCCGGTGGCCATCTTGTTTAGTCAAACACGGACAGTGGTGTTTTGTCATCGAGTGCATGGAACTAAAATTGGACACCGCTAGAACTTCCACCTCCAGCTAACTTTGACTAAATCCACACAAACAGAGCGCCATTCGGTAAAATGAATCTACCGAACACACTTTTACACTGACTTAGTGCACGAACAGTCCTGTTTGAATATTCAAAGTACATTTTAGTCATTGGAAATTGTGACAAGACCAATCTCGCCAGTGTGCATTGGAGGAGCCTGGTTGCCTGCCTGCTGCCTTTTGACTATGGACCGGCATTTAAATACTTTATTTTCCTACGCAGAAAGGTCTATTCATGTATTTCTGCTCTGGCGTTCGGTAGATTCTCGGATTTACTGAGTGAACTCATTTAACCCAGATAGATATGCCATGGAGCCTATTCGTGTAATAAAAGACTTTGGCTCCATGGCACTTGAACTGTATGTGTGTGGTCTGAGAGCCATTCAGTAATAATGTGCGCTCAGACCTAAGCTATCTGGGGATATGTTGAATGTCTGTATTCTATGTAATAAATGTAACCTTGTGTATTTTATTGTACAATCAGCTTACACTCCTGGCAATCAGCATACAATCCAATTCCCCCAATAACGAGACAACACTTCGTTTTGAGGTCAAGCAGAACTGACTGTACTGGCACATACAGCCTCTTTTATTCACAATCCACAAACATAGTACTGCCCACAGGGTTTTGAAATACAACCAATCAATCCGTACAATACACACACTCCTCCCCTCTGCCTGTGATATGATTACTGGACACAATTGGTAATATAATTATCACAGGCAGAGAAATACAGTTTTATAAAACATATCACAGGGACCCCAAAACATGCAATAACCCCATAAAAATATCCTCTGAACCGGGGGATCTGTGTGAACCACATATTCAAAATTCACCCAGATCCGTTCAGTAGTTTGGAAGATACAGTTTAATGCATATTCCGCAGAACATATACAGGATATATGAAAAATAATTACTGTATAATGTGTCCCCTGTTGTATAGTTTAAAACTACCACACGATGTCTTTGTACACCAAATACCGTCAAGATGGCACCGTGTAGAAAAGTCCAAACTGTTTCTGTGAGTTAAAATGGCCGCAATCCATTGTTCTCACCATGTGCTTCATCCATTGTTCTCACCATGTGCCTCTGATACATGAAATGGTGGCCACCCAGTAACTCCACAGTATGTTCCCAGATGGTTCTTAAAGGACCAGCAGTAGCATAATAAAATACAATATGCCCAAATCAGTTCCTAGAAGGGCAATACATCCCAGGGCCATAGTCGCAGGGCAGGAGGCTGGCAAACAGGCCCCTCCAAAAACCAGTGGCTAAGTCACTTTCGCCACATCGGGGACCCGCTGAACCGCGTATCACTGTTGCGCCTGGTACGAGTCGTCGAGCCACAGTTCTTCCCATGCTAGAATCTCTAGTCTAGTCACCCACACTCCCAGGGGCTGCTCACCCAGAAGCGGCATACGCTCTGCCACTTGGGCCGGTAGTCGCTGCTTCCTGCTGAGGCGACGCTTACCTCGCCAATGCTGTACTTCCTCCAGGGCTTCGTCCCACAGCTTGGCTCTGGCAGTCTCTCTGTACATCAACAGGGCCTTCTCTGATACCGTCCCATACTGTAGGACCATGAAATGCTGCAACCTCTCGTGAAACTTCTCCTCCATATTGCTGTAGCCAGGGGCACTGTACGGGGACACGCATTGCCCTAATTATAAATCCACACGTTACCGGTGTCTATGAGCTGCTTGTCCTCACACTAGGATGCCATCCCACCACTGCCACCACTGTAACGGATCACCTGGCACCCCGACTGGGTACCTCCGTTGATGGATGCTCCTAGTACTTACAGAGGGCTCCAAGCACTCCACTTGACACCATAAGCACTGCAGACCCCACAAACCGCAGTCTCCTACCCACACTGGACCTACGACAAGGCTCCAGGCTCCAGTGGGTGAACCTCTCTTCCGTCAGAGAGTGAAGCAGGAACAAGCTCTTAAAAGAGCTTAGTGATTATAGCCAGTGGAGTATACTGCATATAGCAATCCACAGTGTAGATGCAGCCTTTTCCCCCACACATGAGATGCGGCTCTATGTTGAGGGTAAAACAGGAGCTCTTTCTAAGTCAAAAACTGTTACAAAAACCACATAAAAATACACAACTCTTATAATACAATGTTTAACCTATATGTCCAACATATTCCCAGATAGCTTGGATCTGAGCTCTCAATATGTCCGTAAAGCGCTCAGATCTCACGAATACAGTTGGATTACCATGGGGTTAAACAATAGCAAGGGCTGATAGGAGATGGAGGAGGGACAAAGCAGCCAGTTTCAACTGGTCTGGCAGTGTCCCTCGGACAAAGCCCTGCTGGAGAACAATAGGACAGGAAAAAAGGGAAGGGGAAGAGACACATTTTCCCATGGATTTTAAGGGGCAGACAAAGTGTTTTAAAATCCAATAAGCCCAAATAGACTTTTTAGCATGTCTTTTTGCAGGGCCCATAGTCTTTGTGCAAAAGGCTGGCCATTAGTCCTCTCCAAAACCCAGTGGCGAGGTTATTTTCACCACACTCTGGTCTACACAGATTATCAATGCTTTTAAAACAGAGCCAGTGTCACAAGAATTTTTTTTTTAATGAACAAATTGTACTTGTCTGAGAAATGAGAACGATGATATCTGATGATATTCTGTAATAGCAAGCCCGGTCAAACATGAAAACAATCAATGAAATCAAGCCACTGCACCCAGAACACCAGTGAGAGCTTTGCATGAAGAAACAGAGCTTTCGATAAGGTAGGTCCTTGCTATGCTATGTAAGGCAAGAAATAATGTACAAATGGAGCAGGTCCTCCATCAGTAGGTGATGCATAGGACAGATGTCAGGCATCAGATAGTATGCTATGTTGAAAATATGATGCAGATTGTCAAGTATTCCTGGTAGTAATTAAAGGGACATTCCAGGCACCAAAACAACTTAATCTTAACTCCATTAACATCCATCAACTCCATCTCGTCTCTGTTTCTCACACACATCCATCCTCTCAATCCCATATCAGTCTTGCTGAAACACAGCCTCTTTACCCTTTTTATCCATTAATTCATCACAAACAAAGCCTTCTCTTTAAAGGGACACTACAGGCACCAACACAACTTCATGTAAGTTATTATGTGTAGTTATGTGTGAGCAATTCCTTTATAAGATTGAGAGGATAAATGTGTGCGAGAAACACACCTAGAATTGTCCACACTAATATTAAATATGTCAGAAATTGGGATTTTATAGTTTTGTAGGTTTTGTTTTTGTTTTTTTAACCCACAAAAGCTATAAAATCCCAATTTCTGACATATTTAATATCCTGCTTAAATTCTTATTAAGCCAGTTTTGAATATGTCAAAATTAGAAAGATTTAAAAAAAAAAAAAAAAAAAGACCTAGAAAAAAATGCCCTGTTACTTATTGACACAGGGAAGGTATGAAAGGTTTGAACAGAGACAATATGTGCTATTTACCACTGTTTTATATGAGCTCTTAAAGCATGAATTGTGTGCCAGTTTTCTACTCTACAGTCCTGGGACTATAAACTATCTGCATTCCTGTTCCATAATAAGATCTGGGATTAAAATGTCCAGCATTCCCTTATATGCATCATTACACCGAGGACAAGATATTCTTCAAAAGACAGGTGCAAATTAATCCCCCTTGTTACAAAAGAGACAAATAAAGCAATGCCCTCATCATACATTTCTAACAATTAATGGGTTAATTGGGTGGTTCTCTATTGTCTCTGATTTCCCAAAATAAAAATCCAGAGACAGAAGAATTCAGTGCAAGCTAACACGGTATCCTATACACACATCCATTGGGTAAGTGCAATTGAGTAACATTTTCTTCTATTTAACAAGTAATACCTTCAATAATTGTAGTTATATTCATTAAACAGTGAAGAAATATGTATTTGCTTTTGTTAGTGGTGTGAGTATAACCTGAGATCATAACTCTGACTATGAAAACTGTATTACTGACAAAAAGGTGTTAATTAGATAACAATTTTAAATATAAGCTCTCTGATTTAAAGAGAAAAAACTTTACATTAATTCTAAGTCTACTTTAAGTTAATTCTGGTTATATTAATACTCATGTTGACAAAAAGTGACAGAGCCATTTTAGGAAGAACAAAATATGTTGGATTGCAATTTTTCTCAAGCTTCATTAATCTTTATTACAATTAGTTCATCAATTAAAATACAAATACAACAGTTCTTTTATGCTGTTGTTCCACAAGAAGGCAAAAATATATAAAAACAACAGTAGCCATTTCCAATTATGTCACAAAAAGGGAAAAAAATCCATAAAGGCACTCAGGAATATACTGTTCTGTTATAAACTGTTGTGCTTTAAGCAACCTCAAAGTGTGTCATGCACACAATGGTGAAAGAACAGCAAGGTTTGAAAATGTGTAAAACTACATTAAAATTAACAATTAAGAATTTCACTACTAGGTGTTATGTATGTTGCACAGGTTGCAAGTAAATGTGATATTTATAAACCACCAATACGGGCAAGGTAAATGTACTTGTGCTTTAAAATGCATGTTAGGTTTGTCTTACCTATTGCAAAAGTCGCAACACTATTTCGGTGAATAGGCGCCACCTTAAGAGGAAAACTAAAGAAATCTAAAATCAGACAGGTATGGTAGGAATTTAACATTTTCTGCTTATTTGCATTTATTATAGAGCAATGCATATTTACAGGGATGAATACTGAACAATTCAGTATCCATGAAACAAGATTTAGTGGACAGGTTCTGATGCTTTTTATGCTAGTCACAGCAAATTCAGTGAAAACTATATAATTTGTCTTGTTGATGGACAATCACTTTTACATTTAGGCTGTCTCTTTTGAGAGACAGAGGCTCAGTTGCTAAAACACTAGTTAGCCTTGCTTTGAGCTGGCATCAAGAATGCAAAACTGTATATCTAAGAATGATTCACCACTTTCCTTCTAACCTTGCTTCCTAGTATCCCTTAAAGCAAGTACTAATACAAAAGCCTGTTGTCCAAAGGACAATCCAGACTCCAATCATCAATATTTAAGCATAACAAATCATAGGGCTAAGTAAGTATTTTACGAAACCTCTGAAAGTGTAACACTAAGGTAAACATACTTGTCTTAATTCTGGTTCTTCCACTGTTTTACTTTCAGCAGAATTATAAAAATTAAGAAAAGTCCACTATGTCAGTCAGACACAGTTGTCTAGGTTGAAAAATAACTAAAGTCCAACAAGTACTACTGTGAAGCCTGTTCTTTTATGCTTTGATCCACAAGAAGGCAAAAATATAAAAACAATAGTAGCTATGTCCCAAAAAGGGAAAAAAAATCTTCTTTATTCCATAAAGGCACTCATGTTTACATATATTTTAAATAAATCCTTGAATATTTGGATGCAAAAATGCATCCAAACCTTTTTAAATCTAATGATAAAATCTTAGGCAGAGAATTCCACATCTTTATTGATCTTATTGTAAAGAACCCTTTCCTCTGCTGTAAGCGAAAGTGCCTTTCTTCCAGTCAACGGGTAACCTCTTGTCTACGTTAGCACATTTCTGTGCTTCTGGCTTTATATATATATTTGTATAGTGCGATCATATCCCATCTAAGGTGCCTTTTTTGAGGGAAAACAATTCTAGTGTTTTCTAGCCTTTCCTTATAAACAATGTTTTCCAACCCCCTTACTAGTTTTTTAGCTCACCTCTGCACTTTTTCTAGTTCTGCAATATTCTTCCTTAAAACTGGTGTCTAAAATTGCACCACATTATTAATGGGACCGTATAGTCACCAGAACAACTATAGCATTTAATTCTAATGATGTCAGCAAGTAGGCAGATCGGGTGTGGGGCCTGCGCTGATGGACCCGAGCAGAGCTGGAAATAAGTTTTCCTACCAGTGGCGTACACATGACCTATGGGGCCCGGTGCGAAAATTGATCCGTGCCCCCCCCCCGCACGCTTACTCTGCGCGGGGCGGGGCCGCAACACATGGCGTCGGGCACCTGGTCGCAGGGGTTGCAGGGCTGCGACCGCGGTATGTACACCAGTGCATGCAGATGCACACACACTTAAAGGACCACTACAGACACCCAGATCACATCAGCTCAATGAAGTGGTCTGGGTGTCAGGTCCCTCTAGTTTTAACCCTGCAGCTGAAAGCATAGCAGTTTCAGAGAAACTGCTATGTTTCACTGATGGTTAATCCAGCCTCTAGTGGCTGTCTCACTGACAGCCGCTAGAGGAGCTTCCGCGATTCTCAGACACTGAACGTCCATAGAAAAGCATTGAGTAATGCTTTCCTATGGGCGGTTTGAATGCGCGCATGACTCTTGCTGTGCATGCGCATTCGGAGCTGAGAGGCGGAGGGATCCCCAGCGCCAAGGGAGTCCGGCACTGGAGAAAGGTAAGTGCTGAAGACACGCACATACACACTCTCACGAACAGACGCATACACACTAGCTAACACACGCATACACACTAGCTAACAGACACACACATTTACTGACAGAGACACACTCAGCGACAGACATACATACACACTCACTTACAAAACATACACTCACTTACAGACATCAAACAGACTCACTAATACAAACACACTCAGTAACAGACACACACAGTAACACACTCACTGACACTCACTAGCAGACACACTCACTGACACTCACACTAACACACAGTAACACTCACAGTAACACTAACACACACGGTAACACTCACAGTAAAACACACACTAACACTAACACACACACTAACACACACACTGTCATGGCCGTTACTTGCACTGCCTGTCTCTTCCGGGTTGACGGACTGTAGCCACACCCCCCTCTGACGCAGTCTCATTGCACTACATAATGCAACCGCGCCAGGCAACAGACGCTGGATTAATGAACAGCGTACCGCGGAATTATACCGGCTGCAACTTTTCTCTTCAACCTTACCTGTGTACCGAACCGGACTCGTAAACGACTAACCTCCTTCTCCTTCCTCGACCACGGCTAGCACTTGACTCCTCTCGACCTCTCTCCACGGAACCTCTCCGGAAGGCACTCTGGAACCAACTTCAACTCCTCTGGAAGCTAAGTTACCTCGCTGTATTATACGAACTTTCCCTGACTACTGAGCTCAAGCTCAGCCTGCTCACACATCCTCCTATCGTTATAGGAGTAATTCCTAATTATTTACCTTTCTACCACCATATGAGATGTTTTCTATCAATTAAGCTAAAACGAATCTCTGCAAGTTAAAGCTACATTGCTTCCTTCATATTATTGCTTCAATTCAATTGTATAAATTAATCTAAGAATCCACTCAGCAACTTGAACCATTTAAAGATACAGTGCCTGTGTTTATTCAATCAAAATTATTAAAGACACAGTATCAGTTAAACTTCCTGGTGAACTGTCTTCTCTTTATTTTCTCAACTCCTCACATTCACATCAGAAATCTGCAGTTGAGCTCCTTCAAACTCTATGTAAACGTGACACACACTAACACACACACTAACACTCACACTAACACTAACAGTAACACTAACACACACACTAACACTAACACACACACTAACACTAACACACACACTAACACACACTAACACTCACACTCACACTAACACCCACACTCACACTCACACTAACACACACACACATTTTTATTTTTTTAATTTAATCCCCCCAGCCTCCTTACCTTTTGGAGTGCTGAGGGGATTCCCTGGGGTCCAGTGGTGCTGCTGGGTTCCTGGGGGGCCGGTCACCCGGCGGGCAGGCAAGCAGGCGGGCGCGCGAGGGAGCACTCTCCCCTGAGTGCTTCCTCTTCAGCTCCCTCGCGTGCCGAGTACTGATACCGGAGCCGGAAGATGACGTCATCTTCCGGCTCCGGTATCATTGCGGTGCGCGAGGGAGCTCAAGAGGAAGCACTCAGGGGAGAGTGCTCCCTCGTGCGCCCGCAGGACCGGCCAGCCGGGTGACAGCAGGGCCAGCCTCGGGGGGCCCGGAGGTGGCCGGCTCCTGGGCCCCCCAGGAGAAGAGGCTGGCCAAGTGGCGTACAGGCGTACGCAGGGGCGTACGCAGGGGCGGCCGGGCCCCCTGGTGGGCCGGGCCCGGTCGCAGCCGCGACCCCTGCGACCCTGGTATGTACGCCACTGTTTCCTACCTTTTCAGAGGGTTACAGGGGGGGAAGGGAGGGGGGGCAAGCCACCTAAATAGTGGTTTTAACACTAAATAAAGGTGAAGCGACATCGTAATGTCTTATATAGTTATTTTTCAATACTCTTGCTTCACCTTTATTTGATCAATTTATATATATATATATGCAGCTAAATATTTGCATGCCCTGCTCTGCTGTTTTTTTTTTTTTGTTTTTTTTTTAACTAGCTTATTGACTCTCCTCTGTTTATTTACTTTTTCTGGCTATTCTCAGAAAATCACCACCTCTTACTTTCAGGCCCATCTTCTGCTATTTATGACACCCCACTTTTGTTTAAATACATATATATGTAGCATTATGGCTGTATTAATATCACAACAGGGAGAGAACTAAACCAATATATACAATATGAACATTTAAGCAAGATGAGCAAATTTAACAAAATAGTTACAAATTGCAATAACACGTGTAAAAAAAGGATCATAGTAAGGGATTAGTAGACTCAATATGATCCATATGATATGTGGTATGGCTTCCAGAGCTGCCATGTATATTTGTATCAGATTAGTGAGGAATCCGTAAACCCAGTGTGATATGTACTCCTGAGACACTGCCTGATCGACAATTACATATGTCAACCTTGCGGAACTATATAGACAACATTTTTAGACATATATTACATGAAAAAGGTTCTATGCAGTCAAGAACAAATAGGATGTTCCTACATGTTTTAGTCAAGAAGGAGGTTTGCAGAGAGGGATTATCAAGCTCAGTCTAGATCTTACAAATCTTATAGACCTATTATTAGATCTGGTATTGTCATACATGGAATAATGAATTGATTCCAGTATGGCGTGTTAGTGTCCCCTACCTGTCAGTGAGCGGCGTCCTCTCTGCTCCAGGTGCCGCTCGTGTCCTCCTCCTCACCTCCCAGCTGCAGCATGTATAACGCTGCACGCTGGGAGCCCGCGCATTCACGTGACCCGGCGTTAAAGACACAGTACCATAATCACAGTGGGAGGTGTAAATATCTCCCATGTGTGATTGTTAATTCTGATTGGAAGTTATCCAATCAGAATTAACCTTAGGATATATATATATTTACCTTTCCTGTCTCTCAGTGCCCTGTTGTGGTCTTGTGATACCTGTATTGCAGTCTGTTCGTGCGTCTCTCTCCGGTTACCGACTATTTGGCTTGCTATTCCGATTTTCCCGTCTTCTCCATCCTTTGACCTCGGCTTGTTTCTTGTTCTCCTGTTTTCTGGCTCCCTTTACTTGGCTTTTCTCCTGACTATTCTTAGTGTGCTTAACCCGGCCATTCTAAGGACCGGTATAGCACCCTTTTCTTTCTGTGACCTGTTAGCGTGTTAGGTTCCCGAATCGTGACAGTTAGATCATAAAAGATGGCTAAATAATATATTTCATTGAGACCTTTAGGGCATATAGTGTCTAATGTCCTGATACAGAATAGTTCTCTTTGTAGAAGGAGTTTTTTATGGCCCCCCCCTTGATGAGTTAAGGGGATATGATCAATTGCCATAAATTTCATAGATAGTGGATTATTCTTCTCCAGGAAATGTTTGGCCACTGGTAATTCTGAGCCCTTGTCCCTGTAAGCGATCCGTATATTGGAGCAATGATTTCTGAGTCTCTCTGGTAGTGGTAAGTCGGTTTTGCCCCAATAAGTCAGTCCACAAGGGCACATAATTGTATAGACCAGATAGTCACTGGTGCAGGTTAGTCTGTGTCGAATTGTGAATTTCTTGCTGGTGTGAGTAAAGATTTTACTTGGTAACATGTGACTACATGTCACGCACCCCAGACATCTGTAACATCCCATATTTTGTAGCAGTGGGTTGGGTCTGTTTTCACCAACAGGTCCCCCAGATTACTGCCTCTGCGGTAGCACATTATTAAGTGTTCTTGCATAGCAAGACCACTTAATCATATCTCACATATATATATTATTATTAAGTGTTCTTTTTTTTTTTAATTCTTTATTTTTGTAGTGCATATAGATATAACAACGCATATGTGGTGCCCCAACAGCAATCCAAGTACGCTTTAACGACAATTATTACAATGGGGCACATGGTAACTTTTGCACAATTTATAATAATAAGTGAGGTCAGTTCTAGTGCGAGTAGCTAGTGTGTAGTTCGACTACGTGAAACAAACGAAAATTAAAATTAAAATAAAGTCATGCATATAGGTTGAGCAAACAGCAGATCCCTAAAACTTGTACAAAATCGCACCTGGTCTGGTGTTGAGTACTAAAGGAGTAAACAGGAGTAATTGCTCGCGTTTATAATCGCTGAGTATGACCACCATGTTATAATGTGGTAAAGACAAGATGGCCTCAAGGTACACAGTCATGTTAGCATAAAATGCATTAGGCTAGGGTCTTTTAGTATGTCGGGTGTAAGCATAGGTTTGTGCAGTTCACTATAAGAGATTTAAACAACAGAAAAAATAGCGAAACTCAAGATTAACTGTGGAGTTTGACTATAACCTGACAAGCTCTAGGGAGGCACAAGTCCTTGAGTATGTACATGTGTACCGCGCTCGGGGACATGTGGCACTGTCAGCCAATGCCTCGGCTTGGTGTGGTTGTGTGGCCCCTGGGCGCCAACGTTATGAATACTCAGATTAATGTGGTTACGTATCAGTAGTTATAGAAACATGCTAGAGCTTTAAGAGTTAAAGCCATACGTTTGGTATCAATGTGTTGTATTTTCCTGGCCTGGCTGAGCTTGGCAAATAACAATCTGACGGCAAAAGGCAGTTTATGCCCTGTTTGGCTTGCAGGCTAGTCGCTGAGTTAGTTATCAGATCTAGGACATATCTTTGAGTTTAAGCTACTCTAGGTGCCTAACAATTTTAAACAGCATATGGATATCCTACAACTTTGATCAGGCACAGGAAGGTTTGTGTAAGTGGTAAGGCAGTGCACACTAAACTAAAAGGCAGAGTCAATTGCAAGTCTTATTGCGGGTTGTTACTGTATCCTCGGTTGTTAGTGAGTAGAGTCTCTGGGAGTTCAGTCTCCGGGAGTTCACCCGGCTCCGATCCTTGGCAGGAACCTTGTACTTTCGGGAGGAGTATTGGTGCCCCCCAGAGCAGTCAGAGGCTTCAGCAGCCGGGGATGAATCTTGTACCTGCAGGTGCTAGTCTGCTGTGTTGTTGTTTTTGCATAGTGAGGCTCGTCGGGACTGTCTGGGTGGTCTTGAGGCCCGTGCTGAGCTGTGAAGTTGGTGTTTTGCGCCAACTGAGTCCGGGCGTGCCCTGTGGCTGGTGGCAGGATTAGCTCCTGTGGAATGGATAAGCCTGTGTCGGGGTTGCTCCATGATGCTTTGGGTGGTCTGGTTCCGTGCCGTGCTTGTCGGTCGGCTGTCCTCTTGTGTGCTTCTCCTCACATGGGCTCGGGCATCGCCGCGGTTTTGGTCTGGCGAGCACTGGAGTAGTGTGCCATTAGGATCCCGCCCGTCAGGCTGCCGTGTGCAGGTATGTGACAACCGCCCTGTGTGTGTCAGAGCCTTAGCCGTCAAGTGAGTGAAATTGGCGTCGTGTCCGTTGCAGGCTGGGGTGTCCACATTTGCCGCCATTTTGGTGGAGCCGCGTTGTTTGAATCGTGGGATGTCTGGTGTGGTACGGGTTGCAGGGTGTGGGCCGGGATCACCCCCACCGGCCCGGGGGGGGACGGGGGACGGAGCCCTGGTTGCACGTTCATGGGGGTCCAGCACGACACCGTCGGGCAGGATAGTGGGGCAGCGGCTGTCCACCCCGCTCACCGCCTGAGTAGGCCTCATCCCGTGGGGACGACTGGTTTGTCTTCGAGGGACTAAAACAAAGAGTTGCAAGCCTCTCCTCTCTGCTAGTGCACCCCCGTGCATCGGACCACGGCTGCAGGTTGTTGCTCGGGTATAGAAATTGCTTTTTTAGGGCTTAAAGTCTAAAGAATGCAGGAGCTGTTGGTTTATGCGACCGTTCAGTTAGGCGATCAGGCCCCGCCCCTATTATTAAGTGTTCTTGCATAGCAAGACCACTTAATGTTATTACTTAATGTCACATATATATTATTAATCTTATTATTATTATTATTATAGCAAAATTTATCACCCTAACTCTTCCCACAGTTTTTACACTACATAGACAGTAATTTACCGAAACGTGTGGATTGTTCCAGATTGGATTGCTATTACTTTGTGGAACGTTTCGTCGAATGGTTCACGGAATATCGTCATTCTTGTGGCGCAATTGGTCCCATAGGAATGAATGGCAAAGCTAGAGTGGGAGCTGGCAAAAGCAGAAAAATCAGGACATGATTTCTAAACTGCCACCACTTCTTCATTTTCAAGCCCACCTACACAAATCTTATATCAAAACGTTCAGCTATCCCTGCTGCCACTAAAAATGCTGTCCACGGCTAAGCCATAGTCCTGATAGTTTTCACAATATGACCATTTGTTTGCAACTCACGCAGTCCATTGACATTCATTGAAACTCCACTCTGCAAAGCTCCCATTTGAAGGGCAATTTCTAAACTGCGACTGTGCCTTACACTAACCAATTGATTGATCAAATTTAAAAAGTGCACATGGAAAGCTTGATAGAGTGAGAAATGCATTTCAACTTTTATTTATTTATATAGAAACATAGAAACATAGAATGTGACGGCAAATAAGAACCATTCGGCCCATCTAGTCTGACCAATTTTCTAAATACTTTCATTAGTTCCTGGCCTTATCTTATAGTTAGGATAGCCTTATGCCTATCCCACGCATGCTTAAACTCCTTTACTGTGTTAACCTCTACCACTTCAGCTGGAAGGCTTTTCCATGCATCCACTACCCTCCCAGTAAAGTAATACTTCCTGATATTATTTTTAAACCTTTGTCCCTCTAATTTAAGACCTCTTCTTGTGGTAGTTTTTCTTCTTTTAAATATAGTCTCCTCCTTTACTGTGTTGATTCCCTTTATGTATTTAAATGTTTCTATCATATCCCCTCTGTCTCGTCTTTCCTCCAAGCTATACATGTTAAGATCCTTTAACCTTTCCTGGTAAGTTTTATCCTGCAATCCATGAACCAGTTTAGTAGCCCTTCTCTGAACTCTCTCTAAGGTATCAATATCCTTCTGAAGATACGGTCTCCAGTACTGCATACAATACTCCAAGTGAGGTCTCACCAGCGTTCTGTACAATGGCATGAGCACTTCCCTCTTTCTACTGCTAATGCCTCTCCCTATACAACCAAGCATTCTGCTAGCATTTCCTGCTGCTCGATTACATTGTCTGCCTACCTTTAAGTCATCAGAAATAATAACCCCTAAATCCTTTTCCTCAGATGTTGAGGTTAGGACTCTATCAAATATTCTGTATTCTGCCCTTGGGTTTTTACGTCCAAGATGCATTATCTTGCACTTATCCACATTAAATGTCAGTTGCCACAACTTTCACTATTTTTATAGTTTACCTAAATCATTAGCCATTTGGCTTATCCCTCCTGGAACATCAACCCTGTTACATATCTAAGAATCATCAGCAAAAAGACATACCTTACTATCAAGACCTTCTGCAATATCACTAATAAAAATATTAAAGAGAATGGGTCCAAGTACAGATCCCTGAGGTACCCCACTGGTGACAAGCCCAAGCTTCAAATATACTCCATTGACTACAACCCTCTGTTGCCTGTCACTCAGCCACTGCCTTACCCATTCAACAATATTGGAATCCAAACTTAAATATTGCAGTTTATTGGTAAGCCTTCTATATGCAACAGTGTCAAAAGCCTTACTGAAATCGAGGTAAGCAATGTCTACTGCACCACCCTGATCTATAATTTTAGTTACCCAATCAAAAAAATCAATAAGATTAGTTTGGCATGATCTCCCTGAAGTAAACCCATGTTGTCTCTGATCTTGAAATCCATGCGTTTTTAGATGTTCAACAATCCTATCCTTTAACATGGTTTCCATCACTTTCCCCACTACTGAAGTAAGGCTTACTGGTCTATAGTTTCCCGACTCCTCCCTATTACCTTTCTTGTGAATGGGCACAACATTCGCCAACTTCCAATCTTCTGGGACTACTCCTGTTATCAATGATTGATTAAATACATCTGTTTTGCTAGCACACCACTAAGCTCTTTTAATAGCTTTGGGTGTATTCCATCAGGTCCTATTGACTTATTTATCTTTACTTTTGAGAGTTGAAATAGAACCTCTTCCTCTGTAAACTCACGTGTAATAAATGACTCATTTATCCTTTTTCTTAACTGAGGTCCCTTTCCTTCATTTTCATCTGTAAATACTGAACAAAAATAGTCACCTTTATCCTCTTCTACATACCTTCCTTCTTTTGTTTTTAATCTAACTAATCCTTGTTTTACTTTTCTTTTCTCATTTATGTATCTAAAAAAAGTTTTGTCCCCCTTTTTTACTGACTGTGCTATTTTATCTTCTGTGTGTGATTTGGAAGCTCTTATAACTTGCTTAGCCTCTTTCTGCCTAATCGTATAGATCATTTTGTCTTCCTCACTCTAGGTTTTTTTATAATTACTAAATGCTAACTTTTTTAACTATTTTGGCCACATCTGCAGAATACCACAGTGGTTTCTTGAATTTTTTGCTTTTACTGACAAGCCTAATGCAATTTTCTGTTGCCTTCAGTAGTGCAACTTTTAAATAATCCCATTTCTCTTGGACTCCATTTAAATTGCTCCAGTCTGATAATGACTCCTTTACACATATTCTAATTTTAGAAAAGTCTGTTTTACTAAAGTCGAAAACTTTTGTTTTTGTGTGGTGTGTCACTGTTCTTATATTAAACCACACTGACTGATGATCACTGGATCCTAAACTTTCACCTACAGTAATATCGGATACCAAATCTCCATTTGTTAACACTAAATCTAGTATGGCCTCTTTACGAGTTGGCTCCTCAACGACTTGTTTTAGAGACAATCCCAGTAGGGAGTTTAGAATATGTGTGCTCCTGGCACAAGCAGCATTTTTGTTTTCCAATTCACATCAGGAAGATTAAAGTCACCCATGATGATAACTTCCCCCTTCATTGTCATTTTAGCTATTTCCTCAACTAGTAGATTATCTAACTCTTAAATTTGTCCTGGGGGCCTATAAATCACACCTACACAAGTTACTGTGTGATTACCAAATTGTAACGTAACCCAAACGGACTCTATGTTCGCATCACTAACTTTTATTAGGCTACATTTTATGCTAGTAAAAAAGAAGGGTATAGGCGCTCACTAAAAACCAATAGATGTATAAGGCAGCAGTGAACCTGCAGGACTTCCCCATACCTGCTATATGGTGAATGTGAAAATGAAAATAGTGGTAAACCGCGCCAAAAGAAAGTGATCAAATAATCATATCATACATACATATCGTTCTTGAGTTATACAGCATGTAGAAACCTCAAAGGGAAATGAAGATAATAAAATAATAGTGCAGTATATTATAGATATTATGATGGTGTATATATAGAGTAAACTGTGGGTGAAAAGCAAACTCACACTTTGCAGAGCTGCTAAGAGCTCTGCTGTATAGCGCCTGGACAGTACAATCCCCGTCTTAGGATCTGAAGATATCAGGAGGTCCAGACTCAGTGGTCTTATGTATGTGGAAAAAACAATATACAGACCAATGGTACAGTATCATAAACTAAAAATAATATAGGAAAAATTTAGGTATCCTACTTACAATATCCAGAGCAATAACTTGCTCTGGTGATGATAGCTTGTGGTGGTATAATCCCCACCAGAGGATATAGCAGGAAACCAGCAGCACCAGGAGATATGCAGAAGCCAAAAGATTTGAGGAAAAAGCTTCAATTTATTAATACAAAAAATATAAAAAAGTATATATATAAAAGTATATATAAAACAAGTGGTATAGCTTTAAGACCTATCCTTGACGTGTTTCGCCCGGGTTTGGGCTTTATCAAAAGTGTGGATGTCCTTGGCATTTGGCCCGGTTTATATAGGGGGTGTTGATTCTTCAATAGCAATCTGGTGTGGTGCTGTTCTTCCTGTTTCCTGTTTGGTCGCGGGCGTCGACCGGAAATGACGCGCCGCAACCATTGGTGTGAGCTGGGAGATGTAGTCCATACAAACGTCCATACTGTTTGCAACTCATGCCGTCCATTGACATTCATTGAAACTCCACTCTAGCCAGGTCAAACTTGAAGGGCAATTTCTAAACTGCAACTGTGCCTTCATTTTTAATACTTCAGAGACATACTCTGAGACTATCTAGAACAGGCCAATTATATTAAACATCAGTTTATGGAAAAAGGATATAATGAAACACTTTTAGATAAAGAAATGGAGGAGGTAGGAAAATTAAAGAGAGAAAATCTTATTCAATATAAACCATGGAAGAAACTAACCGATACTAACGAATTTCCTTTCATCTGTAATTTTAATGGCCAAGATAGACGCATACATAAAACTATAAAAAAAAATTGGCATCTATTAAAAGACGACCCAATTTTAAAAAAATGTTTTCACCTTTAAACCTAAAATTACATATAGAGGAGCAAAAAATTTTAAAAATATTTTAGTGAAAAGCCATTTAACTTCCAAAAAACCCAAGCACTTTATTCAAGATCTAAAAGGATTTTATGGTTGTGGCATATGTCTCCCGTGCAGAACTACAAAAAGCACAAAAAGACATTTGGAAGATTTAGAACATGTTATTCATAAACCATATATTATCAAAGATCGCCTTATTTGTCACTCTAAGGGTATTATATATATTTTAAAATGCCCTTGTAACTTGATTTATGTAGGGAGGACCATCAGACCTTTAAAGTTCAGGATCGCTGAACACATTCGTAATATTAAAAATGGGTTGGAAACCCACAGCGTATCCTTACATTTTAAAGAAATCCACAATCAAAATCCAGAAAACTTGTTTTTTTGTGCCATTAAGGAAGTTAAACGTGATTGGAGAGGGGGTAACTATATTCAAATATTGGGTAAAGAAGAAATGCGCTTTATTAATAATTTTAAAACCCTAATTCCATGTGGCTTAAACTCGTATTTTGAGGTTTGCCATTTTTAAATCCAAAATGTTTTATATATATATATATATATATTTTTTTTTTTTTTTGGTATATCACCTTTTTAATACTTCAATATTTTATCTAGAACATCTATTTTTTTTTATTTTTTATATATCCCCTTTTATAATACATTATTTAGAGCATTCATTTCTTCTTTTTTATTTTCAATATTTTAGTATATATTTTTCTCTGCATTTATAAGCCATTAGTGATGTCGCAAACATAAAATTTTCGGTTCGCAAACGGCGAACGCGAACTTCCGCAAATGTTCGCGAACCGGCAAACCGCCATAGATTTCAATGGGCAGGCGAATTTTAAAACCCACAGGGACTCTTTCTGGCTATAATAGTGATGGAAAAGTTGTTTCAAGGGGACTAACACCTGGACTGTGGCATGCCGGAGAGGGATCCATGGCAAAACTCCCATGGAAAATTACACAGTTGATGCAGAGTCTGGTTTTAATCCTAAATCACAATGGATATGGATTGACACCTGACATATGACATAGTGACACCTTGACATATGGATTGACACCTGTCCTCAGAGACTCTGATACACACTGACACAGAGCAGAATAGGGACTGTTCCCCCTACATAGGGTCACTTGGCAGATATGGATTGACACCTGTCCTCAGGGACCCTGATACACACTGACACAGAGCAGAATAGGGACTGTTCCCCCTACATATGGTCACTTGGCAGATATGTATTGACACCTGTCCTCAGAGACCCTGATACACACTGACACAGAGCAGAATAGGGATTGTTCCCCCTACATAGGGTCACTTGGCAGATATGGATTGACACCTGTCCTCAGGGACCCTGATACACACTGACACAGAGCAGAATAGGGACTGTTCCTCCTACATAGGGTCACTTGGCAGATATGGATTGACACCTGTCCTCAGAGACCCTGATACACACTGACACAGAGCAGAATAGGGAATATTCACTAAATGCCAAACATTGTTATACAGGGGAATATTCAGTAAATAAGGATAAGGGGGGGGGACCTACTGTCCTTCCCCCCGCCTCACCCCTGCGCGGTGGGTGGGGGCCATAAATCACAATGGGGGGACCTATTGTCCTCCCGCCCGCCCCCACCCGTGAGCGGTGGGTGGGGGCCATGAAAATAATGAGGGGGGGACCTACTGTATGATGTTGTATCGATCAGGTAGTGTAAGGGCTACGCCCGCTTCACAGTGACACACCAAACTCCCCGTTTAACGCACCGCAAACAGTCCATTTGCACAACCGCAAACTCCCCATTTGCACAAGGTTGGATACCAAGCTAGCCATGTCCCGTTCCTTGTCCTCACTGATGTCATTGAAGGTCTCTTCCTCCACCCAGCCACGTACAACACGGGTCCCCAAAAGGTGACAACAAGCCCCCTGGGATGCATGCTGTGTTTGGTCTTCTACCTCCTCAAAGCCACCTTCCTCCTCTGACTCCTCTTTTTCAGACTCCTCTCTCTGCGTTGCCTCTCTCTGCGTTATTATAAGGTGTGTTAAGTAGTACTATTCTTATCAGTTTAATCCCTGTTACGAGTAGAGGACTATTTCCTTGTTTCGCCAAACCCCTTCAAAGATGGAAAAAGCGGTATGAGTGGAAGAAACGAGGAAATGTGGTCAGGTGGTGGTGCCAGCCCCACCGAGGGCTTGTACCCAGGTATGCTAATAAACTGAAAAAAGAAAAAATCTCCCAGGAAGTAGATCTAAAACTGGCATAGGAAAAGGTTAGACAACTATAATAAAGTGATACCTACAATTCATAGTGAGCATAGGTGTATAATAGAGGGAGAAAGGGAAAGCAGAGTAATGCTTCCTAATACCGTGGTTAGTACCCTTTGTTAAAGTAAATTGAGTAATGGACAAAAGTCTTTATTGTATCATTTATAAATAACAAAGGGATACTATACTCATTCCCCTATAGTGGCTAATTGTGTAATAATGGTAATACTATTACCTATTATATAATATTGCCAGGAGCAAGAAAATTCCCTCTAAATAGATGGGTATAGGCAGAGAGTATGGAGACCGGGGTGATGCTGTCATAAAAAATGTCATTAAGGTGATATAAAGTTAAATGTATCACAGACACACGGACACCCGTCTTAGTCTTTATAGCCCTTCTACCTATCCAGCATTTCTGGAAACTAGCTAAGAGAGGTCTAAGAAGAATCCTCTAAACTAGCCCTAATCTCCTTAAACACCTTCAAGGGTGTTCTAAGCTAAAGCTCAATCTAAATGTTTAGATGACTGCCTGATTTCCCATCACAGATGCTGGCTAGGAATTACACTGTGCAAGACAAAGAGTGGGTCTAAGTGCCCATAGTGCAGTAAAGTGTCCCTAGTGAAGTGAAAAAGAGAATAACGAGCTGGTGCCCAAGAGAATAACGAGCTGGCGCCCTATCAGGGGACGTGTATATGGCATCGATTTTAGGAACCGGGAGAAGGAAAAAGATGCTTGGTCGGTCCTCCTACTTCAAATTTGGAGCACTGCGCGTGCAATCTAATGTGCCACCAGATAGGAGTGGTGTGTTAAGTAGTACTATTCCTATCAGTTTAATCCCTGTTATGTGCCTATTTTTTGGTTTGGTTTTTGAAGCCACAGTGCAGCACCAGAGGCCCGAAAAATTAGGCATGTACACATGCCTGAAAAACTAGGTATTGTTGCAGCCGCTGATGTAGCAGCGGCCAGAAAAATTGATGTTTGTTTCCCAGGCAGAAAGTGCCTAAAACATTGCGGCTTGAACCCTAGTTGGTGGCGGATAAGTCACGCAAGTCAACCGCCATTCAGAGCTAAAATACAGCAGCGTGTGGACCAATGCAGCTCATATCATCAGGCCTTTTTTAGTCGAATGTATCGCCCACTGTCAGTCCCTTCGGGATCCATCCCTCATTCATCTTAAATAAAGGTGAGGTAATCTAGACTTTTTTGACCTAGGCGACTTCTATACAATACCTCCTGCTGCACTGAAGGTCCTTTCTGACAGGACACTTGAAGCGGGGCAGGCCAGAAGTTCTATCGCAAATTGGGATAGCTCAGGCCACAGGTCAAGCCTGCACACCCAGTAGTGAAGGGGTTCATCGCTCCTCAGAGTGTCGATATCTGCAGTTAAGGCGAGGTAGTCTGCTGTCGGTCGAGTCATTCTCTGAGGGTGGATCCCAAAGGGCTGTGGCGATGCGTAGGACTTAAAAAGCTCCGCATGTCCTCCATCAACAACACGTCTGTAAAGCGTCCTTTCCTTGCCGGCGTGGTCATGGGAGGAGGAGGATTACTTTCACCTCTTCCCCTGTTAGATTTCGTTGCGCTGTGACATCACCCTTATACGCTGTGTAAAGCATACTCTTTAATTTATTTTGCAAATGCTGCATCCTTTCCGACTTGTTGTAATTGGCAACATTTCAGCTACTTTCTGCTTAAACAGGGGGTCTAGTAGCGTGGACACCCAGTACAGGTCGTTCTCCTTCAGCCTTTTTATACGAGGGTCCCTCAACAGGCACGACAGCATGAAATACCCCATTTGCACAAGGTTGGATGCCGAGCTACTCATTTCCCGTTCACCTCCTCAGTGATCTCAATGAAGGTATGTTCTTCCCCCCCAGCCACGTACAACACCACGGGTACCAGATAGATAACAACGAGCACCCTGGGATGCCTGTTGTGGTTGGTCTTCCTCCTCCTCCTCAAAGCCACATTCCTCCTCTGACTCCTCTTCCTCACAATCCTCTTCCAGCGTTGCTGATAAGGCTGTTTCTGGTGGTGATGGTGACCACAACTCTTCCTCTTCCTCTTCACGCTCATCTACAGCCTGATCCAGCACTCTTCGCAGGACACGCTCCAGGAAGAAAACAAATGGTATGATGTCGCTGATGGTGCCTTCGGTGCGACTGACTAGGTTTGTCACCTCCTCAAAAGGACGCATGAGCCTACAGGCATTGGACGCATGAGCGTCCAGTAACGTGGCAAAAAATTCCCAGCTCCCCAGAGGCTGTCCTAGCACCCCAGTCATAGAAATATTCATTAGCGGCTTTTTCTTGTTGGAGCAGGCGGTCGTACATTAGGAGTGTTGAATTCCAATGTGTCGGGCTGTCGCAAATCAAGCGCCTCACTGGCATGTTGTTTCGCCGCTGGATATCTGCAAAGTGCGCCATGGCCATGTAGGAATGCCTGAAATGGCCACACACCTTTCTGGCCTGCTTCAGGACATCCTGTAAGCCTGTGTACTTATGCACAAAGCGTTGTATGATCAGATTACACACATGTGCCATGCACGGCACATGTGTTAACTTGCCCAACTTCAATGCCGCCAACAAATTTGTTCCGTTGTCACAAACCATATTGCCGATCTCCAGTTGCTGCAGAGTCAGCTACTTTTCCACCTGTGCGTTCAGGGCGGACAGGAGTGCTTGTCCGGTGTGACTCTCTGCTTTCAAGCAAGTCAAACCCAAGACGGCGTGACACTGCTGTATCCGGGATGTGGAATAGTACCTGTGGAGCTGAGGGGGTGCCGTTGATGTGGAGCAAGACGCAGCAGCAGAAGAGGACTCGGCCGAGGAGGTTATGGAAGAGGAGGGAGTAGGAGGAGGTGGCAGCAGGCCTGCCTGCAAGTCATGGTGGTGTCACCAACTCCTCGGCAGAGCCACGCATTCCATGCTTGGCAGCCGTCAGCAGGTTTACCAAATGCGCAGTGTAGGTGATATACCTGCCCTGACCATGCTTTGCAGACCAGGTATCAGTGGTCAGATGGACCCTTGCCCCAACACTGTGTGCCAGACATGCCATTACTTCCTTTTGCACAATCGAGTTCAGGTTGGGGATTGCCTTTTGTGAAAAGAAATTTCGTCCGGGTACCTTCCACTGCGGTATCCAAATAGCTACAAATTTTTTGAACGCCTCAGACTCCACCAGCTTGTATGGTAAAAGCTGGTGGGCTAATAGTTCAGACAAGCCAGCTGTCAGACGCCGGGCAAGGGGGTGACTTTCTGACATTGGCTTCTTACGCCCAAACATGTCCTTGACAGACACCTGACTGTGGGCAGATGAGCGGGAATTGCTCAAGGCGAGAGACGGAGTGGCGGATGGTTGAGAGGGGGCAAGGAGGACAGCAGTGGTTGATGTGGCTGAAGATGCTGGACCAGGAGGAGGATGACGGCTTTGAGTTTGTGTGCTGCTTGTACTCATGTGTTGATCCCATAGGCGTTTGTGATGTGCGATCATGTGCCTACGAAAAGCAGTTGTACCTAGGTGGGTGTTTTACTTCCCACGACTCAGTTTCTTTTGGCACAGGTTGCAAATGGCATCACTGTTGTCAGAGGCAGACACACAACAACAATTCCACACTGCTGAGCTCTGCAATGACGGCATTCTGGTGGTGGACACAGCATGCGTTGATTGGCGTGCTGTCGGGCTGACCCCGGATGCCGATGCATGCTGTCTGACTGTGCTACTAGCTCCTTGCGACAGTGAAAAACTTTTTTTGTTTTTAAATGCACGCTATTGTGAGACCAGATATGAGTGGCACTGTGCAGTGGCAGAGGTTGGCAGAGTACACGCTGTAGGCCTGACACCCGCTTGCAGACAACTAACTACTATTCAATCTAGAACAGTGAAAACAGTTTTTTGTTTTTTAAATGCAATCTATTGCGACACCAGATAAGAGTGGCACTGTGCACTGGCAGAGGTAGGCAGAATACACACTGTAGGCCTGACACACACTTATGAAGGACACTGACTGCTATTATATTACAGTCCAAAAAATGTTTTGGTTTTTAAATGCATGAAATTGTGACACCAGATAAGAGTGGCAATGTGCACTGGCAGAGGTTGGCAGAGTAGACGCTGTAGGCCTGACACACCCGCTTGAAGACAACTAACTGCTATTCAATCTATAACAGTGAAAAAAGTTTTTGGGTTTTTAAATGCACGCTATTGTGACACCAGATATGAGTGGCACTGTGCACTGGCAGAGGTTGGCTGAGTACACGCTATAGGCCTGATACCCGCTTGCAGACAACTAACTGCTATTCAATCTATAACAGTGAAAAAAGTTTTGGGGTTTTTAAATGCAATCTATTGCGACACCAGATATGAATGGCACTGTGCACTGGCAGAGGTTGGCAGAGTAGACGCTGTAGGCCTGACACACCCACTTGAAGACAACTAACTGCTATTCAATCTATTACAGTGAAAAAAAAATTGTTTTTAAATGCACGCTATTGGGACACCAGATATGAGTGGCACTGTGCACTGGCAGAGGTTGGCAGAGTAGACGCTGTAGGTCTGACACACACGCTTTTAGACAACTAACTGCTATTCAATCTATTACAGTGAAAAAACATTTTTTGTTTTTAAATGCAAGCTATTGTGACACCAGATATGAGTGGTGGCACTGGGCAAGTGGGCCCAGTTTTGTAACTACTTGTGGGCCCAGTATTGTAACTACTTGTTACAATAAGAAGATACTCCACCTTATACTTTATGTAATTTAAAATACGACCGTTTGAAAATGGCAACCAGCAAAATACTCTGACCTGTGCCAGGCTGGAGCAGCAAGTGATGTCTTAGACTGGGCCTTTTGTACACCTGCTAATGTTTTTATAAATGTATGTTTTAATGTAACTGTGAAGCACTTTGGGCAACAACGTTGCAATTAAATGTGCTATATAAATAAATAAAAGTTGAAATGCATTTCTCACTCTGTCAAGCTTGCCATGTGCACTTTTTAAATTTGATCAATCAATTGGTTAGTGTAATGTTTACTACCTTTACTCACTCCAAACACTCCACACAGTTACTCTGCCCAGTCCAACCTTTCCACAGTTACTCCAGCCACTCCAACCACACAACAGTTACTCAAGCCACTCCACCCAGTTACTCCGCCCACTCCAGTTGTAGACTACTGGTGGAGGCAAGAACAATTCACACAATTTCCCCAGAAATTGTAGCTTTTCTAGTTATTATTATTATTATTATTATTATTATTATTATGATTATGATATTTATATAGCGCCATCAAAATCTTGCAGCGCTTTACAAGGGGTGGACAAACAGACATGTAGTTGTAACCATACAAGTTGGACACACACAGGAACAGAGGGGTTGAGGGCCCTGCTCAATGAGCTTACATGCTAGAGGGAGTGGGGTAAAATGACACAAAAAGGCAAGGATAGTATTAGACTTGTGACAGTTGCAGAAGTGGAATCAGTCGGGAGCTATTAACAGTTTAATTGATACTCTTTTATGAAGAAGTGGGTTTTTAACCATATTTTTAAGGAGTGGAGACTGGGTGAGCATCTAACGGAGGAGGGAAGTGAGTTCCACAGGAACGGTGCAGCCCTCGAGAAATCTTGAAGGCGAGCATCAGAGGTGGGAGTACGGACAGAAGATAGACGTAAGTCTTCAGCAGATCGTAAGGGCCTAGACGGGACATACTTGTGTATAAGGGAGGATAGATAGGTGGGAGCAGCATTATGTAGAGATTTGAAAGCAAGAACCAGAATTTTAAATTGAGCTCTATATTTTATAGGAAGCCAATGTAGGGACTGACAGAAGGGTGAGGCATTGGAGGTGCGGACGGGCAGGAAGTGGAACCTCGCTGCCGCATTCATTATGGACTGTAACAGCACAAGTTGGGAGCACGTAAGATGACTGAGAAGCGGATTACAGTAGTCAAGGCGAGAAAGGACAGTGGAATAGACCAACACCTTAGTCGCATCTGGCGTTAACTAGGGCGGGTGCGCACAATGTTTTTGAGATGGAAATTACAGGATTTGGCAATAGATTGAACATGAGGCTTGAAGGAGAGGTCAGAGTCAAAGAGAACACCAAGGCAACGAGCCTGCGTGGTGGAGCTGATGGTAGCACCGTTGACTTGGAGGGAGACAGACACAGGAGTAACAACACTTGAGGGAGGAAAGACCAGAATTTCAGTTTTGGTCAAGTTTAGTTGAAGGAAGTGGGCAGCCATCCTGTTATAAATAGCAGAGAGGCAGTCAGAGACACCAGTCAAGAGGGACAGGAGAGATCAGGAGAGGACAGGTAGATTTGCGTGTCATCTGCACAGAAATGATATTGGAAGCCAAAGGAGCTAATGAGTTTACCAAGGGAGGCAGTATAGATGGAGAAGAGTAGGGGACCAAGGACTGAACCTTGGGGGACACTAACAGAGAGGAGTTGGGGAGAAGAAGTAGAGCCAGAGAAAGAAACATTGAAAGAGCGTTGGGAGAGGTATGAGGGGCACCAGGAGAGATCAATATCTTGTAGACCGATATTGCGTTGGATGAGAAGAAACTGTTGATGATCAACAGTGTCAAAATCCACAGACAGGTCAAGGAGAATTAGGATAGAGTAGTGACCATGAGATTTTGCAGCGAGTAGATCATTGGATACTTTGGTCAGTGCCGTTTCCACAGAGTGCTTAGCGTGGAAACCAGACTGTAGCGGGTCTAGCAGAGAGTCGGACTCGAGGAAGTCTGTCAATCTCGCATACACAATTCTTTCAAGGATCTTGGATGCAAAAGACAGTAGCGAGATAGGACGATAGTTGGATGGGGAGTTAGGGTCAAGATTGGGCTTCTTTAGAATTGGGGTTACAGTTGCATGTTAGAAGGGCGATGGAAATATACCAGAGGAGAGAGAGAGATTGAGAATTTTAGTGAGAGGTGGAGAAAGAGAAGAAGATAATAAGTCATGGTTGTCACCCCCTGATGGCGGCCCTGCACACACATACTGGCACACACACACACACACACACAAAAACACATACTGGCATACACACGCACACACACATACATGCAGACATACATACACACACATACATACTGACAGACATGCATACATACACATACTGGCATACATACAGGCATAGATACACTGGCATGCATACATACATACATACAGGCAGGCATACATACATGCATACAGGCATGCATACATACAGGCATGCATACATTCATGCAGGCATCCATAAATGCTTACATACATGCATACATACCTATAGGCATACATACAATTCATTTTTCAGCCACCCTCCTCTTCCTTACCTTTGCATTGCAGAAGGGTGGCTGGGGATGATGGGCAACGGCTGCCTCTCCTCTCGGCCTTCAGGCTGCGTCCTCCTTCCTGTGCGGAGTAAGCTGGGAGGAAGTGACCAGCCATCACTTCTTCCCAGCAGCACTTGCGTTGCGGCTGCATTTTTTTTTAAAGGGGCCCGGTTACAGCACTGATCGGGCCCCTGAAGATAATAGGACCCATTGGGTGGCCCTAAATTGCTTGGGCCACCTGATGGGCATCATCAGCATGTGGGCCCCGGTGCAGATGCACCGGCGGCAGTTCCGCTGTTACACATGGAGCCCGGGCGGCATGGTTGTCACCCCTTGATGGCGGCCCTGCTTACCTGTTCCTTAGTTGGACAGCAATCACAGATGTCCCACCTTGAATCTGTTGAAGCCACTCCCCCAACTTGGGAGTCACAGCCCCGAGTGCTCCTATCACAACTACTGCTGTCTTCACTTTGCACATCCTTTCTAGCTCTTCTTTCAGTCCTTGGTATTTATTCATGTTCTCGTGTTCCTTTTTCCTCATGTTATAGTCACTGGGTACTGCCACATCCACCACTTGTCTTCCATTCCTTGTCTACCATAGGATGGTCAGCACTTGTCTGTGCTTGTCTGTCTGGATCTTGACGTCCCACAGAATCATAGCCCTGTCATGGCAGGACCAATCCATATATCATATATATATATATATATATATATATAAAATAAATTGTGGCAGAACCACTACTTGTTCATATGCTTTCCTCTTGTACTGTGTGTTTTCCCTTGTATTTTGTGTACTGTGTCCTGTTTTCCTATTCGGGAGCATCCATACGAACAGAACCCATTCGTCTCCCGAACAGGAACCACCCCGGTGCCCCATTAGAATGTTCACACCAATTACTTAGAATGTTCACACCAATAAGGTGGCCGCCATTTATGAGTGCTCTCCTGAGTGGCTGCCATTTCGTATAGACGAACATCAACCGGGGGAATATTCGTATCACGAAAGGAGACGCTTCCTTTGCATGGTGCAAGGGGTTATGCATAATAGGCGTGTGTGGCACAATAAAATCATGTTGTACTCCCAGAGCTGTGTGTCGTCCAGTTACTGGAGGAATAGGTGTCTTTGTAGTTTAAATGGTTCCAGAGTGGCTGAGGGAAGGAATTAGTGGAGGCAAACGTTGGGATGTAGACTTCCCAACCGAACTGAACCAGATCGTTAACCGAATGACTTCATGAATTACGCCGAGCTGAAAAAGCAGCCGCTGAAGGAGTTGCTGGAAGCCAGAGGACAAGTTACCGGCAACCGTCCCAAGGCAGATATCATTGCCGCCCTCATGGAGAGTGATCGCCCCAGTGATGAACCAGTGGTCAGCGAGACTGACTTCCAGAGAGAGATGAGGATCCACCTGGCTTACTATGTAGAGAGCATTCCCAGCATTCCAAGTCCCCAGAGGAAATCCACCAATTGTTCCTGCTGGAGCAATTCTACTATGGGCTCCCCACCGAGGTGCAAGAATGGGTGAGGGGCATACAACCCAAGACCCTAACTGAAGCAGCACAGCGGGCCGACGAGTATTCAGATACCCGACGACCCCAACGTCCTGTGTTACAAGTACTGCCGTGTTGTTCGTGTCTGCCATGTTGTTCGTGTTGTTACAATATGTCTGTTCCTGTCATCTACTAAACCACAAAGTAACTCATTATATCTTTTCATATGCGGAACTACCGTAAACTATACAATTCCCAAGAACAGTCATGTGTGGCCCATTAAGCCTTGTTAACCTCTTTCACCCCAAACCACCAAACAAAATACCGAACGACTGAACACCCTGCATGTGGAGTGTGCCGCTTATTAACCTCCCAGAAGCTGCAGTTTGCGGAAAACCACAGCTTAATTGACAAACGGCTGAGTGGTCGTCATTCTTATGAACAAATACAGCAGCCAGCGGTGTCTGTCATTGACCACGTGGAACTGTTTTCAGTCACTGTTTTACACAAACACTGCTGCTTTCATCCGTTTGTTTATAAATGTATAATGTATAATTTGAGTTATGTATTTTTATGTGGTTTTGTTACAGTTTTAACTAATATTTTCTGTACCTGGAGATAATTAAGTTACTACGGTCACTTAAGCCGGAGGGTTTAGAAAAATGCACTTTGTTGATTGGTTCATGTTACTTGTGTTTCAGTGTCCCACCAGGTCCAGTGGGGGTTCCCTGGCCTGGAAAAACTTGTATAAAGCTGATGCATGCACTTATTAAAACCAGTCTTCTTACCCTCAACTCTCAGCCTTGACTAGTGTTGTAGGGACATGCTAATCACTAGCTCTGTTCAGAGCTACAAGAACCTTCTACACTTCCGGGGATATCGATAGTTGCTGAAGTGGGACTCTTTGCCGCTCTCCCAGCTCGGGGACAAGCACATCCAGGCGGTTCAGCCCTCAGCTAGCCTGGGGCAACTGTAACACCCTGCTACCATCTCCAGCTACAGACCCCCCAGGTGCTCTGCACCAACGTTTGCACCAGCTACTGCAAGCCCACTCCGACATCCACCAGCTCTGATACCAACCCTGAGGGCATCAACCCGGGCAGTCATCAAATGTCATCAATGATAATTTAAACAGATAAGAAAGCAGATAAGAAAGTGCAAATAAATGTACGAACAAATGGATACACAAGTGCACTCAGGCACTCTAAAATATATAGATGCTACCTAGATACTATAAAAACCTTCCCAAGTTTTTAAATTAAAAACAAACAGTAAAAATTAGTATTGGCGCTTAGTAGATAAACCCCTTACTTAATAAAATATAGGGAAAAGCAAACCATACTTCAATATAATGGTCAGTGACAAAGTAAAAGTTCCAGAGTTAATGTTTTTAAAAGGATATGTCCAGATAATGTAGGGAATTGTAACAGTTCAAGATCAGCTCTCTCTTTGACTGAAGTTAGATTCTTCCGGTATCTTAGTATCCAACCTTAAAGTAAAAAAAAAAATACTAACCAACAAAATAGGAACTCTTACAAAATCTTGTGGTGCAACTTATTGCCAAGTGCCACTATGCAAGCATTTGGTACAATACAATGTACAAGCCAAAATATAGATGTTACCGCTTCGCTTCTGCGGTCGGTCCTGCTGAGGTCGGAGTGTGTAGGTCGGTCCTGTGCACTCTGACCGATCTCCATGCAGAGAAGTTGACTGTAGGGTACTGTTGTACTGATTACTGGTTACCAAGATTTAAAATTCCCTCCAGATAAGATCTACGCGTTTCGCCCGTTAGACGGGCTTTCTCAAGATTAATTATCTGGGGGATTCAATTTCATTATATACACCCCTTGATTGCATATCTCGGTTGTGTGAACACTTACGTGTTCTCAATAAAAATACTGAAATACATCTGTAATGGCACCCCGGGCATAAAGGGGTTAAACCGGCGTTTAGTAGATCTTCCCCTTCCAGAGATACAGGCACAGCTACTGCAGAACACCAAACTCCTGAACTGGATACAAAATAGCACTCCAACTCCCGAACTGGAACCTCACTAATAGCTGCTAGCAGACGAACAGGAAAAGCAGACAATCAGCTTTCACTCCTGGCAATCAGTTTCTAACAGCATACAGTAAATTCCCCCAAAGACGAGACAGAGCTCTGTGTTGAGGGTCAAGCAGTGGTCTGTTTAATGGCACCAAAAGAACCTTCTTTTATGATGGTTTCCCTCAGGTAGGACCACGCACAGGGTGTTACAAAATAACCAATCATACACATACATTACAGAAAACACTCCCAGCATTTACACACAAAATCCTCCCCTCTGCCTGTGATACAATTATGTTACACAATAGTTTAACATAATTATCACAGACAGTAAAAATACAGTTTTTCCACATACCCTGTAACTTTAAAACCATACATCCAATCCCCATAATTACATATTTAAACTCAGCATTCTTTAAACATAAACACTCTCAAAAATCATACCAATGCCTCTAGTGGATAAAAAGATAGCCGGAAGTCCTTTATGCAAGCACATTTTCCTGCCCAAAACAGTTCCATAGATTTGGGCTGTGCGGTCGGTCAATTTCCTGCAGAAAAATGTCTAAGTCCTCTTCGAAGGCACGAACAGGTCCGTTCGTGCAAATAGCACATTACAACAGGATGTTCGAATTGTCGAACGTACTTCGACTTTTACCGAAGTGTTGAAGTGGAGGTGAAGGTAAGGGTCCGCGGTGTTCGTGTATTTGCGTAGCCGATTTTAGTTCCACAGATTCTTTAGCATACACCGCTGACCGCGTTCGACTAAATTAAAATGGCCGCTGCCACGTGTTCCTTTGTAGAATGGTGGCCACTTCAACGACTTCGACAACTTCGGCACTTCGACTGCATCCAAAGTGCCATATAAAAAGTGCCAAACCTTCCCCAACAGTATTTAAAGGGCCAGAATGAATGACATACACTCTGGTATGGCCAAATACTGTTTTTAAAGGGCCCAATCTCCCAGGGCCATAGTCCAGAGGTAACAGGCGGGCAACCAGGCTCCTCCAATGCAATGTGGCGAGATTGGTCTCGTCACAATATCATACAGCATAAAACACATACAAATCTCATGACCCTATTGCAACACCAGCTTGTCACTGAAACAGAAAAGTCCGGGGGAACAGTCTCTGTCCGGGTAGTAGGGGGAGCCATCCACCACCAGGGTCCATCTCGACCGGAAACAGGATAGTGGAGATCGGGCTCATGAACCCCCTACCGGCAGATGTATTGCAGGGCAATGACCTGGGCCAGCTAACCTCCACATATGTGCACACCGACGATCCCAAGGAGGCATTCCCAGGATGGCTCACACTCTGAGGCTCAGATATGCACCTGGGATACCCCTGCAGAGTTTGGGGAAGAAGTAGTCTCTGACCCTACCCTCCACAATTATAGATAAAGGTGGTCACTAGTCGGGCAGGGTTGGAAGGAGAGCAGTTTATCTGGGGGACTGCTATATCGCATAGCGGAGTGGGTAGGTTCAGGGACAGCTTCTACTACCACCAAGCAGCTAATGGTACAGAGGATACTGAAGATAGCTCACGATATTCCCCTGGCAGAGCATTTGGAAGTGAGTTGTACCAAACATCGACTCAACCAAAGCTTCTTCTGGCCAGGCATCTCCAAGGACCTGTGGCAATACTGCTGGTCTTGTGATGTCTATCAGAAAGTGGGGCAGCGGAGACACCCGGTTCTGTGTTGACTACAGGAGGCTCAATTACAAGATGGTCTCAGATGCTTATCCCATGCCCCGTATAGACGATCTATTAGACTTAGTGACTCGTGGCCAGTACCTCACCACTATAGATTTGTGTAAGGGGTACTGACAGATCCCCTAGCGGCAGATACTATTCCCAAGTCGGCATTCGTCATTTGGCTTGTACCACTTCAAGGTAATGCCATTTGGGATGAAGAATGCCCTGGCCACTTTCCAAAGGATGGTGGACCAGCTGTTGGGTGGCCTTCAGGATTATGCATGTGCATACCTGGATGACATAGCCATACACAGTAACACTTGGGAGGATCACCTGATACACATGGGATCGGTACTAGAGAGAATCTGGGAGGCAGGGTTGACGTTGAAACCTAGTAAGTATTCCCCTTCCCTGCAAGACCCACGTGATGGCTTTCCTATGGATTGCTGGCTACTATCGGAAATTTGTTCCCAACTACAGTGCCCTAGCTAAGACCCTCACTGACCTGACAAAAATAACTTGTCTAGACAGGTAAACTGAACCGCAAGTGTGAGCAGGCATTCCAAGCCCTCAAGAATGTCCTGATAAATGCCCCCCATCCTGGCTGCTCCTAATCCGAATAAACGGTTTCTCATCCATACAGATCCTTCTATGTTTGGATTAGAAGCAGTGGTGAGCCAGGTCGGAGATGATGGCAGAGAACATCCAGTAGCTTACCTCAGCCGAAAACTACTACCCCGGGAGGTGAGCTATGCTGCCATCGAAAAGGAGTGCCTGACTGTGGTGTGGGCTCTCAAAAAGCTGCAGCCATACATTTATGTACAGCAATTACTTTACTCACAGATCACAACCTGTTGGTGTGGCTTAACAGGGTCACTGGAGACAATGCCAGGCTGTTAAGTTGGAGCCTCGCATTACAACCATACGACTTCACAATTCATTACAGACCCGGTAAGCAAAACGGGAATGCTGATGGGTTGTCATGACAGACGAAACTGGAAAAGCGATCTGTGAGTACTGCCCCGGACATCCCCAAGCCGATCCGTTGGGATCAGACTGTGTATGCCGGCCTGCGGTTAAGGGGGAGCTGTGTGGCAGAACCACAGCTTATTTGTGTGTTTTCCACTTGTATTGTGGGTTCCCCTTGTATTTTGTGTATTGTGCCCTGTTTCCCCTTTCGGGAGTGTCCACGCGAACGGGGACCGGGGTGAATGTTCACACCAAATACTTAGAATGTTCACACCAATAACATGAGTGCGAAACCGCAAGGGAAGTCATTAATGAGTGCTCCGCCTGGGTGGCCACCATTTCATATAGACCAGGCTTCCCCAAACTCCAGCCAAACTCCGGCCCTCCAGATGTTGCTGAACTCCTATGATTCTCAGCCTATTTCATTCATAGAATCATGGGAGTTGTAATTCAGCAACATCTGAAGGGCCGGAGTTTGGGGAAGCCTGGTATAGACGAACGCCAACCAGGGGGAGCATTTGTATCCCGAAAGGAGACGCTTCCCTTGCATGGTGCTTGCACAGTTACATCACAAACAGAGACCGGTCGGGGAAATGTACTTTTATTGGGTTTCTCAGGTTGGTGGGGATGCTTTTGTGGCACTGGCTATTTTGGCTGGCTTTTCTGTGGTCCCTTTTCTGCGCCTTGGATCCCCGGCACAGAGGATCCAGGGATGAAGAATAAACCATGGGACCATGTGCACGGTGGGGCAAAAATAAGACTTCCAGGAAATTCCTGAACCCCTGAACCGATCTGGGTGATATGTTGTTCACCCAGATCGGGGCTATATTTTGTTGTATTTTGGGGTACTTTTTGGGTTTTGTAAAAATAGATGTTTTTTTTCTGCTTAGAGTTAATTGAGTTAGTCCATTGTCTTCGTTAATAATATCACAGGCAGAGGGGAGGGATTGTGTATGGGAATGACTGAATGTAAAACTATGTCTTTATTGGCTTGTTGTTCCTGTGCCCGACAAGGTCCACCTGGGTGGTAACCTTGTGGGGAAAACTGTATAAAAGACCAAGCTATTCAATAAACCCTCAGATCTGCTGTTCCTGTTTGACCCTCAACACATAGTCTTGTCTCGTGATTGGAGGGGAACTGCTATAAGCACACTGGGGATTGCTATACTTTGTATACTCTCTTGAGCTCTAATCACTTAGTTCTTTTAAGAGCTGTTCCTTATACTAGATGTCGGAGTTTCATACAGGGTGGAAGGAAGACAGCGAGACTCCAGTTAAGCTACGGCGGTTGTGGAGTCTGCGGTGGTTGTGGTGCTTATGGACCTTGGCGTCAGCTAGGAAGCATCCGTCAATGGAGGTACACAGTCGGGGTGCCAGGTGATACATTACAAAGACCCCTGTCGTTTTGTGTGGAAGACCACTGGCATGTGTGGTGGGCTTTCTGTGCCTGGAAGACAAAGAAACTAGGTCCCTTTTCCCGCGCCTTGGATCCCAGGCACAGAAGATCCTGGAATGAAGACCCCTGTCATGTTGTGTGGAAGAACTCTGGTAAGTTTGGCGGGCTTTCTGTGCCTGGTAGACAAAGAAACTAGATCTCTTTTCCTGTGCCTTGGATCCCAGGTACAGATGATCCTGGGATGGAAACCCTTGTCTGTTTGTGTGGAAAACCCCTTGCGGGGGGTTATGCATAAAAGCCATGTGTGGCACAATAAAATTGTATTTGTTACGAATGCTGGTATGACCGGTACCTGTTCGCTAATTCTCTCTCTAACTGCTAGAGCCTGAATGATTATAGCTTGCAGTTCGGGTGTTGATTCGAACGCTTCTCCAGATGAATTACAGACTCCATGTATATTCTCCCAGCAAAGTAGACAGGTACCCAAACATCAGTCGAAACTAGATGAAGGGTGTAACAGGAATGCTTTATTAATGCTAACCGCCTGGCTTTTATGCAGTGAACAATGCACAGGGTTTCAGTTGACATATTCCAGGGGCATTTCCCACTGGACGTGAGAGGGGACAGTGACAAAATACATTCTGCAAATCCATTGGCTCTCAGGTCCAGGACACTCCTACATACAGTAATATAATCTTCCCCTGTACTGGGGAGATAATTGCGTCAAGCAATTTCCTAAACTCAATTATCTCCCTACACAAAAAACATCCATTTTTATAAACTTTAGAAAGTACCCAAAACTCCATGGGAACCCCATAAAAGACATATCCTCTGATAGCCCTGATCTGGGGGAACAACATATCCAAAAATCACGCAGATAAGTTCAGAGTACAAAACGGACAAGTACAAAAAACGAATAAATCCACAAACGGTTCCCTTGGCTCATAGGTAGCGTTTGTTCCCTTAGTTCATGGGAACAAATCTACAGAAGCTAGCTCTCTCCTGGCTGATCTGTGAAAGGAAGCAAGCAATCGAGTAGTTTGACCGGCATTCAGGAAGTAGTGTGTCCAATTTTGGTTCCAGACACGCGACAACAAAGTACCACTGCCTCCTTTTGTGCAAACAAGATGGCCGCGGTTCTCTCTTGCACCTGGCTTTTGACTATACGAACAGCGGCCACACAAGGAGAGTACTAAATTGGCGGTTTGCTTTAAAGTAAATGAGCCAGGGGGTGGTCGGTGTTCGGTAGTTTTAGCTAACGAACAGGGAAACAACAAAAAGTCGAAACAGGGGTAGTTTCTTCACAGTGTTGTGCTCCCAGAGCTGTGAGTCGTCCAGTTACTGGGGGAATGGGAGTCTTTGTACTTTAAGTGGTTCCAGTGGTAACTGGTCGGGTTACCCGTGGTCCGCTACATAAATTAATTACAATCTAAAAAAAAATCTACAAATATTAAATATTCAATCTAACTGCATTTTGAGATATATATATATATATAAATATAAATGTATAATGTTTTTAATGTTTTTCATTATTTTTATTCATAGATAAAACGTGTATTTTGATATATATATAATTATATAAATAATTACATTAAAACACACATAAACTTTAAACATTACACATTATACATTAAACATATATATATATATATAGTTTATGTGTGTATTAATGTAATTATATATATATATATATATATATATATATATAAATGTATAATGTTTTTCATTATTTTTATTCATAGATAGATAAAAAGTGTATTTTGATATATATAATTATATAAATAATTACATTAATACACACATAAACATATATATATATATATATATATATATATATATATATATATTGTTACGGTTACCTCCGGGCTAGCTGGAAGTTGGACCGCTTGGATATGCTGGTTCCCGATGTTGGAGAGGTAGAACGTTTCTCCTATCAGCATCCACAAGATTCTCCTGAAAGTGTAGAATAATACTTCTAGCTATGGCACAGCTAGGATACACTGTTCCCTAAAAAACGAGTTGAGGCTGCGATTTGAGGGTAACACAAACTGAATTTAATGGCACTCAGGTGGGACAATTTATGCAACTTTTAGACCAAGGGACAGCCCCTTCTGGACCTGATGGTACACAGGACAATGACATAGTTTATCCAATGGAAACACAGTTCAACATTTGAAAATGTCCCCGCCTAGCTTGGAGATAATTGGCCTTAACGGTTACAATGACCTAATTATCTCCAAGCACATGGAAATACCATATTTTACACCCATGAGAAAATAACATAAAAAGCACAAGATGTATGAATTGCGTTCAGATCTCACGAACGATGTGCCAGAGCTCTGATATATAAGTCTGTTCGTACAATCTTGGGCAGAACGGATGGGACAACCGGCCTCGTGCAGTTCCATTGCCGATTACAGTTCTGGAGATTTTACTACTGAACCCTTGCTGGCAACAAAATGGCCGCAGCCAGTGTTCGGTATGCGAACGGCGACCACCTGGGGTTAGTTACTTAGCTTGCGGTTAACCGCAGAAACCACCACTTAATTGAGAAAACACGCCGGGTACGGGTGTTGGTCGTTAGACAGTTTTCGTATATTTAGTACGGTCCTCATTCGTCTAGTTACATATAGTTACATAGTTACATAGCTGAAAAGAGACTTGCGTCCATCAAGCTCAGCCTTCCTCACATTTGTTTTTTTTGCTGTTGATCCAAAAGAAGGCAAAAAAAACAGTTTGAAGCACAATATTGCAACAAGCTAGGAAAAAAATCCTTCTTGACCCCAGAATGGCAGTCAGATTAATCCTTGGATCAAGCAGCTATTACCCTACATTGAAAGATTATATCCTTGAATATTCTGTTTTTGCAAGTATGCATCTAGTAGCTGTTTGAACATCTGTATGGACTCTGATAAAACCACTTCTTCCGGCAGAGAATTCCACATCCTTATTGTACAAAAAAAAACTTTAGTTTGTCTTAGACAAAATCTTCTTTCTTCCAGTCTAAACGCATGACCTCGTGTCCTATGTAAAGTCTGGTTTGTGAATAGATTTCCACACAATGGTTTGTATTGGCCCCGAATATATTTGTATAATGTTATCATATCTAGAGTTGAGCGGAAACCTGGATTTTCGGGTCCGGCGGGTCTTTGAAAAAAAGTCCGGGTTCAGGCTCGAACTTGACCCCGAACCCAAACCCCATTGAAGTCAATGGGGACCCGAACTTTTGGGCACAAAAATGCCTCTAAAAAAGTCCTGGAAAGGGCAAAAGGGAGTAAAATGGGGGTAAGAGGACAAGTGCCCTGCAAACAAATGTGGATAGGGAAATCACCTAAAATAACATAAAATACCTAAAAATTAAAAATACAGCTTTTAGCTTTGATTTTAGCTTTGGAAGAACATAAATCAAAATATAAAGCATGGCTGTCAGGAGGATTACTGGAATTATCAATTTGAGAGGGTTGGAGTGCAGGGTATTCTCTTTTATTGTTCAAACTGAGCTCAACTCCTGATGCATGGAGAAAAGGCCTTCACAAGCCTCTTCTATTGTGTACATAGTTTATACTAACTGACCCATAGGTTGAGGAGGCGGTGACCGTGGTGGCGTAGGTGGGAGCGGCTGTGGAGGAGGAGGAGGTAGCGAACACTGTTTTTTGTTTTTTATTGGGGTAGCCCCCAAAATATTGGGACATATAAAAAAAGATAAAGAATAAGTGCACTTGAGTATAACAATGGCTGGGTGAGGCCGGTATAAATGTCTATTCTGCACAAGGTACAGACAAGTCTGGTGGGATCCATGCCTGGTTCATTTTAGTAAACGTGAGCTTGTCCACATTGGCTGTGGACAGGTGGCTGCGTTTGTCTGCGATAACGCCCCCTGCCGTGCTAAACACACAATAGCCAATACAGACAATACACTGGCTGCAGGGCAGGCCAGCACCTCCAAGGTATAAAGGGCAAGCTCAGGCCATGTGCCCAATTTGGAGACCCAGAAGTTGAATGGGGCAGACCCATCAGTCAGTACATGTAGGCGTGTGCACACGTACTGTTCCATCATGTTGCTGAAATGCTGCCTCCTGCTAGACGTTCCATATCAGATGGTGGTGCTGGTTGTTGTGGCGTGCTGACAAAACCTTTCCACATTTCGGCCATGCTAACCCTGCCTTCTCAGGTGCTGGCGATGCCCCAGCTGTGTTGGGGACCTCTTCCTCCTCCTCTGCCTTCACCTTGTGCTTCCACTGAGCCCCCAGTGTCAGTTGGGAATGCCCTCAGCAGCGCGTCTACCAGCGTGCACTTGTAGTCGCGCATCTTCTGATCACGCTCCAGTGAGAGAATTAAGGACAGCACGTTGTCCCAGTAATCAGCACAACTTAGAATGTGGCACTGCAGCATGTAGTCGCTCATGTGTGCCAGGCTGCCAAGAGGCAAGGACAAGCTGTCCTCTGTGGGAGGTGTATCGTCTGTGTCCTCCCTATCCCCCCAGCCACACTCCAGTGATGCCCACGAGCTGCGTTGGGTGCCACCCTGCTGTGAACACGGTTCCTCATCCTCCCGAACTGTGCCCTGGTCTATGCTGGTGCAGGAACCCACCCTCCAAGCCACTTGTGAATGACTGGCCTGATAACCGTGGAAACGACCTCTCTTCCTCCTCCTCTTCCTCCTGTGCCACATCCTCTTCCATCATCGCCCAAAGTGTTTTTTCAAGGAGACATAGAAGCGGGATAGTAAGGCTGAGAACGGCGTCATTGGCACTGGCCATGTGGGTGGAGTACTTGAAACAGTGCAAATTGGCACACAGGTCTTGCATGGAGGCCCACTCATTGGTGGTGAAGTGGTGCTGTTCCGCAGAGCGACTGACCCGTGCGTGCTGCATCTGAAACTTCACTATCGCCTGCTGCAGCTCGCACAGTCTCTCCAGCATGTGCAAGGTGAAGTTCCAACTTGTGGGCACGTCACATATTAGGCAGTGAGCAGGAAGGCCAAAGTTACGCTGCAGCACAGACAGGCAAGCAGCAGCAGGGTGAGAACTCCAAAAGCGTGCACTTTCTGCAGCAGTTCTGATCTCTCTGGGTAGTTTTTCAGGAATTTCTGCACCACCAAATCCAGCACATGCGCCAGGCAAAGGATGTGCATCAAACCGGCTAGGCCCAGAGCTGCTACGAGATTTCGCCCATTATCGCACACCACCAGGCCGGGCTTGAGGCTCAGTGGCAACCACCACTCATCGGTCTGTTGTCCATGCCCAACCACAGCTCCTGCGCGGTGTGGGTTTTTCCCCCCAAACATATTAGTTTTAAAACAGTCTGCTGTTGTTTCCCCCTGGCTGTGCTGAAGTTGGTGGTGAAGGTGTTACGCTGCCTGGATGAGGTGGTGGTAGAGGAGGAGGAAGTAGAGTAGGAGAAGGAGGCAACAGGAGGCAAAGAGAAATGCCCTGGAATCCTCGGTGGCGGAGAGTCATGCGCCAAACTGCTTTCCGCCTCAGGCCCAGCCGCCACTACATTTGCCCAGTGTGCAGTTAGGGAGATATAGCATCCCTGCCTGTGCTTTCTGGTCCACGTATCTGTGGTTATGTGGACCTTGTCACAGATGTAGTTGTGCAGTGCACACCTGATTTTGTCCGCCAATTGGTTGTGCAGGGAAGGAATGGCTCGCCTGGAAAAGTAGTGGGGGACAGCCACCACCATCAGGTTTTTAAAACTGTCTGTCTCCACCAGACAGAATGACAGCATTTCAAAGGCCACAAATTTTGAAATGCTGGCATTCAGGCCCAGGGATCACGTGTGGCTAGGGGGTACTTCCTCTTACTCTCCAGTGTTTGGGAGATGGACAGCTGAACGCTTCCATGAGACCGTGTGGAGATGCTTGGGGACAGTGACGGGCGTGGTGGCGTTGCTGCCACATCCTCTGTTAGCAGGGTGGCAGGTGCCACTGTGACTCCAGGGGTGGAGGAAGAGGCTGAGACAGCAGCAGAAGAGGAAGCAGGAGGAGCCTAAGACCTTTCTTGGTTTTTGAGGTGCTTACTCCACTGCAGCTCGTGCTTTGCATGTAGATGTCTGGTCATGCAGGTTGTGCTCAGGTTTAGCACGTTTATGCCTCGCTTCAGGCCATGATTGCACAGCGTCCAAACCACTCGTGTCTTGTCGTCAGCACATTGTCTGAAGAACTGCCACGCCTGGGAACTTCTTTGAGCTGGCTTTGGTGTGCTCGGTCCCTTAGTGCGGTGGCTGCAGATGCACTGTCTAGGGGATGGCCGCTCCGCTTTTGCACCCTGCTCCCTCTTATGCTGTGCCAATGCCTCTGTGCGACCACCGCCTCTTCCTCCAAACTGTACACGTCACTCGCATTCCATGTGGAGTCTAGGACCTCATCATCCTCCACATCTTCCACCCACTCCTCAACCCTGCCCCCCTTGCCGGTCTGCACACTGCAGAAAGCCACAGTAGTTGGCACCTGTGTTTCATCATCATCAGAGATGTGCTGCGGTGGTCATTACCTGTCCACATCCTGACACATAAGTGGTTGTGCTTTAGTGCACTCAATATCTTCCACTTCTGGGGCAGGGCTAGATGGATGGCCCACGGAAACCCCACCAACAGGGTCATCGAAAAGCATAAGAGACTGCTGCATGACTTGTGGCTCAGACTGCTTGGCTGATTTGCAAGGCGGTGAGGTGAAAGACAGATGGCCATTGGCTGCAGGTGTCAACTCTGAGCTTTCAGCAGGGGACTGGGTGGGAGACAATGTGAAGGAACTGGAGGCACGGTCAGCCATCCAATCTACTATTGCTGGTACTTGTTCTGGCCTCACCATTCGTAGAGAAGCATTTGGGCCTACCATATAACGCTGAAGGTTCTGTCGCATACTTGCACCTGAGAAAGGTGTTTCACTTGTGCGTGTAGCTGGCACAGATCGACCACGTCCTCTCGTTGCAACAGGAGCTTCACCAACACCAGCAGCACCACGACCAGGGCCACGTCCCTTATTTGACTCTCTCCTCATTCTTTGCGTTCACCCACCAAACTAACAGATGTTTTATGTCAGGCAACAATGTAACCGCCATTGGTCAACAATTGTTTTTGTTTATTGGACTGCAAGAATTGCACCGCAGGACGCAAATGTACTATTTAGCATCCAAAACAATTTGAACTTTTCAAAGTGCGCTGTAAGCACAGTGTTTGACGGTTCTATTTGACTCTCAAATATGAAGTGCAGCGCAGGACGCAAATGTACTATTTAGCATTAGCACCCAAAACAATTAGAATTTTTCAAAGTGCGCTGTAAGCACAGTGTTTGACGGTTCTATTTGACGGTCAGATATGAAGTGCAGGCACCAAGTTGACTTTTTAGCACCTAAAGAATTAGAATTTTTACAACTGCAATGTAAGCACAATATTTGACGGTTTTATTTGACTCTCAGATATGAAGTGCACCATAGGCCGCAAATGTACTATTTAGCAGCCAAAAAATGTGAATGTTTAAAACTGCTATGTCACAGCACTATTTGACGGTTCTATTTGACTCTCAGATATGAAGAGCATGCCCCAAATTTACTATTTAGTAGTTTAGCACCACTTGACAGATATGGATTGACACCTATCCTAAGGATCCCTGATACACACTAACACAGAGCAGAATAGAGACTGTACCCCCTACATAGGGTCACTTGGCAGATATGGATTCACACCTATCCTAAGGATCCCTGATACACACTGACACAGAGCAGAAAAGAGACTGTTCCCCCTACATAGGGTCACTTGGCAGATATGGATTGACACCTATCCTAAGGATCCCTGATAACACACTGACACAGAGCAGAATAGGGACTGTTCACCCTACATAGGGTCACTTGGCAGATATGGATTGACACCTGTCCTCAAAGCCCCTGATACACACTGACACAGAGCAGAATAGAGACTGTCCCCCCTGCATAGGGTCACTTCGCAGAATGGATTGACACCTATCCTAAGGATCCCTGATACACACTGACACAGAGCAGAATAGGGACTGTTCACCCTACATAGGGTCACTTGACAGATATGGATTGACACCTATCCTAAGGATCCCTGATACACACTAACACAGAGCAGAATAGGGACTGTTCCCCCTACATAGGGTCACTTGGCAGATATGGATTGACACCAACCCTAATGATCCCTGATACACACTGGCACAGAGCAGAATAGAGACTGTTCCCCCTACATAGGGTCACTTGGCAGATATGGCGTGGTCGTGGGAGGAGGTGGATGACTTTCACCTCTTCCCCTGTTAGATTCCTGTTGTGCTGTGACATCACCCTTATACGCTGTGTAAAGCATACTTTTTAATTTATTTAGCAAATGCTGCATCCTTTCCGACTTGTAATTCGGTAACATTTCCGCCACTGTCTGCTTATACCGGGGGTCTAGTAGCGTGGACACCAAGTACAGGTCGTTCTCCTTCAGCCTTTTTATACAAGGGTCCCTCAACAGGCACGACAGCGTGAAATACTCCATTTGCACAAGGTTGGATGTTGAGCTACTCATTTCCTGTTCCTCCTCCTCACACAGAGCAGAATAGGGACTGTACCCCCTACATAGGGTCACTTGGCAGATATGGATTCACACCTATCCTAAGGATCCCTGATACACACTGACACAGAGCAGAATAGAGACTGTTCCCCCTACATAGGGTCACTTCGCAGAATGGATTGACACCTGTCCTCAGAGCCCCTGATACACACTGACACAGAGCAGAATAGGGATGTGGAATAGTACCTGGGGAACTGGGGGGTTCCATTGATGTGGAGCAAGACGCAGCAGCAGAAGAGGACTCAGCCGAGGAGGTTATGGAAGAGGATGGAGTAGGAGGAGTAGAGGAGGTGGCAGCAGGCCTGCCTGCAAGTCATGGCGGTGTCACCAACTCCTCTGCAGAGCCACGCATTCCATGCTTGGCAGCCGTCAGCAGGTTTACCCAATGCGCAGTGTAGGTGATATACCTGCCCTGACCATGCTTTGCAGTGGTCAGATGGACCCTTGCCCCAACACTGTGTGCCAGACATGCCATTACTTCCTTTTGCACAATCGAGTACAGGTTGGGGATTGCCTTTTGTGCAAAGAAATTTCGTACGGGTACCTTCCACTGCGGTGTCCCAATAGCTACAAATTTTTTGAACGCCTCATTATTGAATTTTTTAGCCAGTACTTCCTTTAGATATTGCACTGAATATAGTAAACTCTGTAGTATGTTACTTTTAGTTGCCAGAAAAGCTAAATAATAATTGTTCACATTTGGTAGATAGCTTGTGCGTGCTAATATTAATACTTGCATTTTGAATTTTAAGGCAGTATTTCTTTTTTATAAACAGATTTTGATGTTTTTGTATCTTTTTAAACATATATTTTCTCAAGCCACTTTGATAGATTAACATTTCTTTATTTTATTAATCAACGTGCTTAATCGTATTGGTGTACTAATTTCCAGTATATCTAAAAATGTTTTACATATTTTCTGATTTTAATTGCCATGTGTACCTTTCGTATACCCATGTGAAACGTTTTACCATTTAGGGCCCAGAGTGGGGTCATTTAAACAGATCATACCTCGAGTGCAGAGTGCGTTTAATCCGACTCGTTAATGTTAGTTTTTCACTAAGCTTAGTGAAAACATAGTTGGCTTAAAGATGTTTTCTATTCAAGTTTATAACGCATTGTGCCGCCAAGGTTTCGTTAGACCTGCTCAGCTAAACTAGGACCACATTTTAATTGTATACTCAGTGTAATGTGTAAACGTGGACAATCTCGACATAAATAACTATAAAATGTGCACGGATTTATGAAAACACCGTTGTAAAAAATGTTGATGAGCAGCGTGAGGAATGCTATTGGGGCACCACACGCCTGCTGTTATGATTTTTTGCACTGCAAAAAAAAATTATTAAAAAAAGAAAAAAAAGCTTGTAGGCTAATAGTTCGGACAAGCCAGCTGTCAGACGGTGGGCAAGGGGGTGACTTTCTGACATTGGCTTCTTACTCTCAAACATGTCCTTGACAGACACCTGACTGTGGGCAGATGAGCGGGAACTGCTCAAGGCGAGAGACGGAGTGGCGGATGGTTGAGAGGAGGCAAGGAGGACAGCAGTGGTTGACGTGGCTGAAGATGCTGTACCAGGAGGAGGATGGCAGCTTTACGTTTGTATGCTGCTTGTACTCATGTGTTGATCCCATAGGCGTTTGTGATGTGCGATCATGTGCCTACGCAAAGCAGTTGTACCTAGGTGGGTGTTGGACTTCCCACGACTCAGTTTATTTTGGCACAGGTTGCAAATGGCATCACTGTTGTCAGAGGCAGACACACAAAAAAAAAATGCCACACTGCTGATCTCTGCAATGACGGTGACACTGGTGGTGGACACAGCATGCGTTGATTGGCGTGCTGTCGAGCTGACCCCGGGTGCCGATGCATGCTGTCTGACTGTGCCACTAGCTCCTTGCGACGACCTCCCCCTACTTCCAACTCGTCTCCTCCTCCTCCTCCTCTCTGTCTCCCCATCTGAACTTTCGTCCTGTTCTTCTTGCCGAGCGGGCACCCACGGACGCATCGTCATCATCAACTGCTTCACTTGTATCTGACAACTCAGCAAAAGAAGCAGCAGTGGGTACAACATAATCATCATCACACCGTACATCCATGTGTGTAATGCTGCCTGCCTGAGACATAGACCAGATATGAGTGGCACTGTGCAGTGGCAGAGGTTGGCAGAGTACACGCTGTAGGCCTGACACACCCGCTTGAAGACAACTAACTGCTATTCAATCTATAACAGTGAAAAAAGTTTTTTGTTTTTAAAGGCACACTATAGTCACACCAGATATGAGTGGCAAAGTGCACTTGCTGAGGTTGGCAGAGTACACGCTGAAGGCCTGACACCCGTTTGAAGACAACTAACTGCTTTTCAATCTATAACAGTGAAAAATGTTTTTTGTTTTTAAATGTCAAGATTAAGCTATTGTGACACCAAATATGAGTGGTGGCACTGGGCAAGTGGGCACAGTATCCACTGTGAGCCTGACACAGAAGCTGGCAGACAACTAACTGCTATTAGCTTACAGTGAAAAACGTTTTTTGTTTTTAAAGGCACGCTATAGTCACACCATATATGAGTGGTGGCACTGGGCAAGTGGGCACAGTATCCACTGTGAGCCTGACACAGAAGCTGGCAGACAGCTAACTGCTCTTTAATCTATTACAGTGAAAAACATTTTTTTGTTTTTAAATGCAAGCTTAAGCTATTGTGACACCAGATATGAGTGGTGGCACTGGGCAAGTGGGCACAGTATCCACTGTGAGCCTGACACAGAAGCTGGCAGGCAGGCAACTGAAATTACATTACACAGAAAAAAAAAAAAGACTGATGTTCTAGCCCTAAAAAGGGCTTTTTGGGGTGCTGTTCTTACAGCAGAGATCAGATGAGTCCTTCAGGACTGTAGTGGACACTGAATACCCTAGCCTAGCTATCAATTTCCCTATCTAATGAGCAGCAGCTACACTTTCCCTCCTCTCACTAAGATTACAGCTTCAGAATGAATCTAAAATGGATGCTGGGAGGGAGGTGGGAGGGTCTGGAAGGGAGGGTCTGCTGCTAATTTGCTGACCGTGAGGCACAGGGTCAAAGTTTGCTCAATGATGACGAATAGGGGGCGGATCGAACCGCGCATGTGTTCGCCCGCCGTGGCGAACGCGAACACGCTATGTTCGCCGGGAACTATTCGCCAGCGAACAGTTCGGTACATCACTATATTTTACGCTTCTATTTAACTCTCAGATATGAAGAGCACGCCCCAAATGTACTTCTATGGAGAAAAAAAATGGAAATTTGTCAAACTGCGCTGTAAACACAGTATTTGACGCTTCTATTTGACTCTCAGATATGAAATGCAGGGCCCCAGGACCGGTGCTAGGATTTTTAGTTACACAGGCGAAGATGCATTTTGGTGCCCCCCACCCTCGTTTAAAATAAGGTTCATACAAACACAGAAATAATCATACAGAGACATACAGACACAGACAGAGACATACATGCAGGCATATAGACATACATACAGAGGCATACCGTCATACAGACACATACATACATAGACAGACATACAGAAACATACATACAGAGACATCCAGGCATACAGACACATACATACATACATACAGGCATACAAAGACATACATGCATACAGAGACATACCGTCATACAGACACATACATATATACAGGTATACAAAGACATACAGGCATACAGACACATACGTACAAAGACATACAGGCATACAGACACATACATTTGTACATACAGAGACATACAGGCATACGGACACATACATTTGTACATACAGAGACATACAGGCATACAGAAACATACAGACACATACATGCATACAGAAACATGCATACAAAGACATACAGGCATATAGAGACCTACATACATACATACATACATACAGAGACATACACAATTACATACTAGTTCAATCTTGTCCCCTGGATGCATGCTGTCTGGCTCCTTGGAGTCCTGTCCTGCAGCCCAGCCCCATCACAGGGCGCCAGCCGCGCTGTGTGGTACACAGGGAGCAGGGATATGATGTCATTCATATCCTCGCCCCCTCCAACACATGGCGGCGGGCACCTGGTCGCAGGGGTTGCAGGGCTGTGACCCCTGCGACCGCGGTATGTACGCCAGTGCATGCAGATGCACACACAATTAAAGGACCACTACAGACACCCAGATCACATCAGCTCAATGAAGTGGTCTGGGTGTCAGGTCCCTCTAGTTTTAACCCTGCAGCTGAAAACATAACAGTTTCAGAGAAACTGCTATGTTTCACCGAGGGTTAATCCAGCCTCTAGTGGATGTCTCACTGACAGACGCTAGAGGAGCTTCCACTATTCTAAAACACTGAACGTCCATAGGAAAGCATTGAGTAATGCTTTCCTATGGGCGGTTTTAATGCGTGCGCGGCAAGAGCATTCGGAGCTGAGAGGCGGAGGGATCCCCAGCGCCAAGGGAGTCCGGCGCTAGAGAAAGGTAAGTGCTGAAGACACACACACACTCTCACGAACAGATGCATACACACCAGCTAACAGACACACACATTTACTGACAGACACACTCAGCGACAGACATACATACACACTCACTTACAAAACATACACTCTCACTGACAAACACACACTCACTAACAGACATCAAACAGACTCACTAATACACAAACAAACACACTCAGTAAGAGACACACAGTAACACACTTACTGACACTCACTAGCAGACACACTCACTGACACTCACTAGCAGACACACTCACTGACACTCACTAGCAGACACACTCACTGACACTCACTAGCAAACACACACACTGACACTCACTAGCAAACACACACACTGACACTCACTAGCAAACACACACACTGACACTAGCAGACACACTCACTGACACTAGCAGACACACTCACTGACACTAGCAGACACACTCACTGACACTCACTAGCAAACACACACACTGACACTCACTAGCAAACACACACACTGACACTCACTAGCAGACACACACACTGACACTCACTAGCAGACACACACTCACACTAACACTCACTAGCAGACACACACTCACACTAACACATGTTTTTTTTTTTTAATTTAATCCCTCAGCCTCCTTACCTTTTTGGAGTGCTGAAGGGATTCCCTGGGGTCCAGTGGTGCTGCTGGGCTCCTGGGCTCCTTGGCTGGCTGGCTCCCTCCCTGGCTGGCTGGCTGGCTGGCTCCCTCCCTCCCTCCCTCCCTGGCTGGCTGGCTGGCTGGCTCCCGGGCGGGCGCGAGGGAGCACTCTCCCATGTGTGCTTCCTCTTCAGCTCCCTCGCGCGCCGCGTAGGGATGCCGGCGCCGGAAGATGACGTCATCTTCCGGCTCCGGTATCAGTATGCGGCGCGCGAGGGAGCTGAAGAGGAAGCACACATGGGAGAGTGCTCCCTCGCGCGCGCGCAGAACCGGGCGCTCGGCCACGCTACAACAGGTCGTCGGTTGGAGGGGAGCGCAGTGCGCTTCCCTCCTTCCGGTCAGCCTGATTTTGCGCCCCCAGGGCCGGTGCGCCCTAAGGCGGCCGCCTGGGCCGCCTTATGGTAGCGCCGGCCCTGCAGGGCCCAAATCTACTATTTAGCAGATTAGCACCCAGAAAATAAGAATGTTTACAACTGCGTTGTAACCGCACTATTAGACACTTCTATTTGACTCTCAGATATGAAGTGCACCCCACTAATGTACTTTTTAGCACCCCAAACATTTTAAGTTTTAAAACTGCATTGTGACAGCAGTATTTGACGCTTCTATTTGACTCTCAGATATGAAGTGCACACCCCAAATGTACTATTTAGCACAAAAAACAAATTGACTTTTTAAAACTCTGATGTAACCACTGTAACCACTGTATTTGATGCTTCTATTTGACTCTCAGATATGAAGTGCACCCCACTAATGTACTAGTTTGCAGAATTCTTTCCTAATATGTCCCTGAAAGCGGCAGCATCCTCTCCCTACACTAATAAGAGCTCATGTGACGTGCGGCGCTACGTGACTCCAGCTTATATATAGAGTCTGGGTCACATGCTGCACTGGCCAATCACAGCTGCCGTTTCTGCGAAGGGGCCCTACCTACTGTAGGTTTCTAAAGAATCCTGTATAACCTATCCCCCACCTACTCATAGCGTTTCCCATCTGCTCCCCTCTCCTGGGTGTCTGCTTTGTACCTATACTTCTGAAGGGTCGGATCCTCCTGGGTATCCCAGCCTAGTTGGGCCTGCTCTAAGGTAATAGTCTAAGGTAATAGTCAGGGTGGGTGTCCTTACCTGGGTCTCCGCAACAGGTGGTCTAATTTCAGTAGCACAGGTCTGGGTTAGCTTCAGCTGGGTCCTGCGGGGCGTAGGCAGAAACAAGGAGGGCCGGATCATTCCCCAATAGGACGTCAACCGGTAAGTCCTTCATGATGCCCACATTCACTTGTCTAGAACCAACTCCCCAATCCAGGTGGATGCGGGCAGTGGGTAGGCGGTAGATGGCTCCCCCAGCTACTTGAACAGCCACAGTGTGCCCCGTGTGTTCACTCACTGTAATCAGATGACGCTGAAGCAAGGTCAGAGTAGCTCCAGTGTCCCTTAGCCCATTGGCTGCTTTTCCATTAACAAGGACAATCTGTCTGTGTTGCTGCCTATTATCCTAGGCAGCTGAATGAACAGGGTCAGCTTCATGTAAAACTCCCCAGTGCTCTTCTGCTGTGTTCCCCACCTTGATGCAGTGAGCAGCAGGGGTTGGCGCACAAGGATTCCCCCACCCGGCCTCCTCAGGGACTGAGACTGCTGGGAAGGATCCAAAGGGCAGTCTTGCCGAATGTGTCCGACTTGATCACATCGGAAGCACTTGCATGTCTGGTTGTTTTTGTTCTGGGTATACCGGGGTGGACCTCAGAAGGTAGTAGGTTGAGTCAGTATTCTGGTCGTGGAACGGCTTTGACCACAGAGTTGTCTGTCTTACGGGCATCTGTATACTCATCTGCCAGACGGGCTGCTTCAGGCAGGGTGAGAGGTCTCCTGTCTCTAATCCACTTCCAGATCTCTGACACCAGTGTGTTGTAGAAGTGCTCCAACAAGAATAACTGCAGCACCTCTTCCCCGGATACCGCCTGGCATCCATTGACCCAGTGGGATGCCGTGCGATGTAGGCGGCAAGCCCACTCTGTGTAAGAGTCACTAGTCTGCTTTTTAGAATCAAGGAATCGCCTCAGGTATGCCTCAGAAGTCACAGAATACCTGGCCAATAAAGCTTCTTTCACAAGCACATACTCTTCCACATCTTCGTCAGGAATAGCCCGGAAGGTTTCACTTGCGCGCCCAGACAGTTTCCCAGATAAAGTCGTGACCCATTCGTCAGTGGGTACTCTGTGAAGGGCACATTGTCGCTCGAAGTCAGCAAGGTACCCATCAATTTCTACTTCAGCTTGCACAACATTTTTAAAAGCGGTAAAATGTACTTTCTTTTTCTCCACCGGAACGGCTGGTACTTCTGCTGCTGCAGCACCTCTTTGCTGAGTCTGGCGCCAGTCCCGAGCATCAGCATCCATGGCAGCCATTACTTGGGATATTATTTCGGCTGGGGGAATCGACCCATATTGTGCTAACCTCATCTGAACGGCACGGTCGAAGAATGCCTCTTCGGTTGAACTAGCTGGTTTGGGCACATTTTCGGCTTAATCCGTTTCAAGCAAGTCAGCAATAATGTCCCTCTTCTTGCAGTTACTAGCCGGGGCGGACATGACTCTCTAGCAAATCCTTGACGGTAGATCTCTTTAGTTGTCCATAATATGTCTCCATTCGCTTAGGTCGCCTTGTAGCTGTCCTTCTGGGGTGAAAGAACCATCCCACCACTTGCCTCCAGATGTGACGGCACCCGGGGTATGAGTAGGGGTTAACGCCATCAAAAGATGTTCTTTCCCCCAAGTATGAAGTCTACTATCGAATAATTCCAAGCGCTGAACAGGAACCTTGAAGAAATATCCCCCCAAGCACGAGACGAGGCTCTGTGTTGAGGGTCAAGCATGAACTGGTTTAATGAGTGCCACAGGCTGGCTTTTATGCAGGTCCTCCAGCAAGGGATATTCCCACAGGGACCTTGTGGAGGACTGGAATACAGTAGCCAATCAAAAATACAATACAATGTGAAACACTCCCACATAAACAGTAAAATCCCTCCTCTCTATCCTGCAGATAATTGGGTTTAGTGGCCGTAGTAAACTTAATTATCTCCAGGTAAAAGTTTAACTGCAACAAAAACACAGATAGCTTGGGTCTGAGTGCTCAATATGTCCGAAAAGTGCTCAGATCCAATGAAAACAGTCAGATCGCCATGAGGTTTAAATGTTTTCACCGACCGTTTGGCATAAATCTGTCTAGCATCAGTTTCATGGTTTTTAGTCCTCAGGGTCGTTCTGGTTCGTGAGTTTCAAAGTACCGAACGCCACTGCGTTCGTATGAATCTAAACGAAATGATGGAAGTCTGGAAGTCCCAGCGGTGCTCGTGTGAAACAGTGACCGAAAATAGTTCCATGTGGTAGACGACAAAACACTGCTGGGCGCTCGATAGTTTAAGATGGCTGCCGCCAGGTGTTCGTTCATACAAACGACGACCATCCAGCCAACCGTTCGGGAGATGGAAGTGTCTGTGGTTAACCACAGTGTGAAAGGGGGTCAAAAGGGTTAACAAGCAGCACACTTCCCTGCTGGATGGTCGGTCTTTTGGTAGATTGTTCGCTTGAATGAAATAAAGCAGGGAAACAGATGAATAAAGGGAAAAGGGTTGCATAAACAGATTAACACATCTCTGACTGGGAGGTCTATCACAGTCCACCTTTACATTTTTGGGACCAGGTCTGTAAGTTATCAAAAAGTTAAAGCGAGAAAGTAACAGAGACCATCTAGCCTTTCTGGAAGATAGTCGTTTGACATCCCCTATATAGGCCAAATTCTTGTGGTCAGTAATGATTGTAGCGGAGGTCTGATATTTCACAGGTTAACTCCACTTTAGATCCCAGTGAGGCTCAGGAACAAGTATTATAAATCCATAGAGTAGTACTTTCAGCAGGCAAAACAATCCAATAATATCCCAACAGCACTCCCAATAACTGGACGACACACAGCATCAGGAACAGAACAGACTTTTAATCCACACAGTCTCCTTATAAAGCATTCTCTCATGCAAGGGAGGGATTCACAGTAATTAGGACAGTAACCAATAATATAACCGTTACCTCCCACACATCTCCTCCCCTCAGAGTGACTCATAATCCCCTTAACTATACTGTACATTTACCCCAAACCTGGATGTACCCCTAAACTAGTACATAGCATAAATCTTAGGGTACCGCCAGGTAGCCCTGATCTGGGTGAAGAATATATCCAAAATTCACCCAGATCGGACCAGGAGTTCGGGAGTTAGATGGAGGGTGAAGTTTGACTGACCACACACGAGGTGGTATCCGAAAAGAGTTCCATGTGTTTGGGCCCTGCGGTCGGTCTCCGTTCGGCAGTAAAAACATATAGTAATCCTTGCCATCCATACTTAAATTCACATGTATTAGAGTTCCCTTGGTCGGTACTTTGTTTCTACCGAATGGGAGTTCGTTAGGTCTCTCCGTTCGGTAGTTACGGAGCTCTGGAGGTCTCAGCGGTGTTCGGTTGTTTGAGTGTCCGATTTGAGTTCCAGACACTCGACGACCAAACACCGCTGAGATTTTTATGCGTAAGATGGCCGCCGCACGTGGTTCTTATACCGAACAGCGGCCACCCAGGCATTAACAATTACATATTAAGCTGCGGTTTGAACGCCTAACGAGGTGCACACTTCTCACTGGGGTGGTCTGATGGTTCGGAACCCACATACGAAATTATACAGATATACACGAATACAATAACGAATACAGTCACATAGGCATGTGTGGCGAAACCAGCTTCGCCACTGTGAACTGGAGAGGCCTGGCTGCTAGCCTTCTGCCCTGCGACTACGGCCCATGGACATATTGCTCTATAAACACTATATTTGGGCATGTAATAATTTATATTGCTGCTACTGGCCCTTTAAAATCAGCGATGGACATATTGGGACTTTTGGGACTAATCTCCCTTTAAGACTTTGTAACATATCACAGTAATACTGTCTTAAATATTATGTAGGTATTTATGTGTTCAGTTAAACTGGGGATATGTAGAAATGTGTGTTTTATGTGTTAAATGTATCAGTATGTAATTTTATGTCTTTTACTGTCTTTTTGCAACCATGTGGTTAATGGAGTCTGACTCTAGTCCTAGATAATTGGATTACTTCTCCAATTATCTCCAGGGCAGAAGGGAGGAAGCCGGGATGCATTGTGGGGGATGTTTTACTTCTGTTTGAGCCAGATTGTGCCATGCTGCAAGCCAGGGCCCAAAATATACTTTTAGTAACTTTTAAACCCCTGTTCGGATTCATGCCATTTTTTAATATGTTGTTCCCCTGAATGGATTGATTGTGGATATGTATTTTTATGTGAATATGATGTATGGTTTTAAAGTTATGAAAGTTGTGTAAAAGTATATTTTACTCTGTATGCATAATGGGATTATGTGTCACACTAAGGGGAGGGGATGTGTGGGAGGTAACATCTATGTCATTGGTTCTTTTATGCCTCCCCCTGGGTGTGGCCTGTATGTGTGAGTTGGAAATAAAAGCCAGACTGGGTGTCCCAGTCTAGAGTTCCTGCTTAACCCTCAAAATGAAGTGTCGTCTCGTTCTTGGGGGGAATTGGATTGTAAGCTGACTGCCAAGAGTGTAAGCGGATTGTATGCTTTTCTTGTTCAGCTGTTCCAGTTCGGAGTGTTATTTCGTATCCAGATCGGGAGTTTGGTGTTCTGCAGTAGCTGTGCCTGTCTCTAGAAAAGGGGATTATCGCCTAAACTGATTTTTCCCCTTTTATGCTGAAACGGTCCGTTACAGCATGTTACAGGACAGGCTTAATACATTCCGCTACAATGATCAAAAGGGGGTCCTTGGAACCCTCTAAAAGATGTTGCCATTCTTTAAGAGCTAGTATTATGGCCAACAATGCTCTATTGTCAATATCATAATAAAGCATAATAGAAAAGTACCCACATGGATGCAAAGGGGTATCCTGACTTTCCCTCTGAGAGAGAACCCCAGTTTTGGAGGCGTCAACCTCCAGTATGAAGGTTTGCTAGTGTCGGAATGTATTAATATGTCAGCAGAGGCAAATCTTTGTTCTCTAGCCTCCTTAGACCATATCGTACTGCCCCTTGCGTTTCATATTGGTGATGGAGGGCCCATTCCAATATTTACCCTTTTGCCCAGTCAACATGAGGGTTATGCATAATAAGCCATGAAAAGCCTAATATGATGGGGCAAGAAGGAGAAGCAATTACTTATTAATTATGTCTTCCTTATGTAAGGCACCAATGGAAATGTTAATGGGCAAGGTTTTGTGGGTAATTAAGGGTTGAGAGAGAGGTCTCCCGTCAATAGCCGCAACGGCCAGAGGTGATAATCTCTCCTTGATCGGTATAGCATTTTTTTTTTAACAAAATGTACATCAATTAAGTTTCCTGCCACACCTGAGTCCATCAGGGCTTTGCATGAAAGTTAGTTTTCTTACATTTGACCGTAATATCAAGGAGGAATATATTTTTGTTATTCCCAGAGGACGTATCCATCACACCTAAGACCTGTCCCCTTAAGGTTCTTAGGTGCGGAGGTTTTCCGGACGTATGGGACAAGTACTCCTCATATGACCTTTGGCCGGTCTTAAGGTACCAAAGAATAGTCAGAATACTTGCCGAAATTGGGGACACAGAATGAGACACAACAATGAGGGAAAGCCAAAAGTCAGGGATACCAGAATACAGGGAAGTCAAATAAAGCCAAAGTCAATAACCAGAATATAAACGCTCAGAAACACACTCTCGGACAACCACTAGAGAAACCATGACAGGGCAATGAGGAAAGGTTAAGGAGTTAAGGTTAAGGAAAGGAGTTTAAATACGTTTCCCTTTACCACCTTTGACCCCAGAGCGCATCTCACACGTGACATCACACACCCGGCGACATCGCCATCAACGTGGTCAGACATGGGGCTATAATTTGGTGTGGAACCGCAGCGGCCAGCGCCCATCAACATGCTGCAGGAGTCAGGTTCACTGACGCATGGCCACTGAGCTCAGACACCACGAGGTGAGGGTGAATATGTTACAGAAAGACTGATTATACTCACGAACCATTACGTTCGGTACTCATTATATTTGTCACTCCTGAAAGAGACCGACCGCATAGCTTGATTTCATGGAACTCTTTTGGGGCTGGAGCCTTGTGTGCGGTCAGTCAAATTGAGACTTCCATGGAAATCCTGAACCCCTAAACCAATCTGGGTGATTTTTATATATGTTGGTCCCCCAGATCGGGGCTATTAGAAGATATGACTATATTGGGGTTTCCATGTGTTTTAAAGGTAATTTTTGTATGTTGCAAAAATTATGTTTTTCGGTACCTGGAGATAATTTAGTTTAGTACAGTGCTTGACTCAATTATCTCCCAGGTACAGAGGAGGGATTGTCTACTTTGTATGGGAGTGTCTTGGACCTGAGAGCCAATGTGATTGTGTATATGTTTTTACTGTGGTTTACTCTCAGCTCCAGATGGGAGTGCCCCTTGCATGGGGATTGACATAAAAGGCCAGTGTGGCTACCAATAAATCAGTTCCTGCTTACCCTGAACATAGAGTCTCATCTCATGTATGTAGGGAGCCGCTATACCTGCTATAATCACCAGCTTTTGTAAGAGCTACATAGCTATACCAACCTTGGGATTTGGAAAGCATCACTCTGAAAAGGGGGAAAGAACATCTCTTGTGGCAAAACCCCTCATCCTCTCGGGGTGCCGCCACACTGTCAATCTATCTTGCTCATTCCCATGTACCAGTTCACCATCTTCATCAGAGGGGGAACTGATAGGTGGTGATAATCGACGTACAATGTACGTTGGCAGACATATTTTAAACAATCTGTTCCTTTGTTCGTCATTCAAATTATGTTTTGATACGTTATACTCAAATACGTCTGCATTATCAAATGCATCCATTGATGGATTATGTGGAGGAATATCTTTGGTAACTTTCATTAGCTGCTCTTGAATTTTTAATTTAAGTTTTGCAGCCTTATCTAACAATTGTCTACATTGCAAATCATAATGTGACATCTACGGCTCTGGTATCAAATTATGATCACTCTTTGTAAACACACACAACTGTTTGGCTTCAGTTCTAAGTTTACACATCAGTTCTGATTTAAGATCCAATTGTTCTGCCAAATCAAAAACATCTGCTTGAAGTCAATCACAGTTAGTAGATTTAATTTATGTTACACATACAGATTTCTCTTTAATGTCTGTCTGTGTACTTTTTAAATATTGCACCTTTACTTGCAATTTTGTTTGAGACACTCATGTTCTAAGAAATATTGTGTCAAATGTTTCTACCAATTTTAAAGCATTTCTAATATTCTTTTTCTTTTTTATTTAAACATAACAATTTATTATCAATTGCATATGCTTGTTTACACTGCTCATACAAACTTGCCCACAATTGACCATGTGTATAGTTGCTATAATATACAAAATCAAGTTGACTTTTCTTTGCAATATCAGTAACAAAATCCATTATTACTCACTGGACAAAATCGTCTTTAATGCACAACACTATCTGCCTTCACTCGAACAGCTGCGCACTGTGGATTTTCTTCTGGACGCTTGCCAATCTCTGCCATGTGATTGCTTGTAGAATCTTGTGCTGTTTTCTTTATAATGTGCTTTGCTCTGTTGTAGAAAATAATCTTGGAATAGTCTTTGTGATTTGAAAAAAATATTTTTCTTCTTACACAGTTCTTTTCTTTTTCTGGTTGCACACACTTCAATTCAAGCTGCTTTCACAAAAAGTAATGCCATCTGTCCTCCCTCTCTTCCTCTGTACTACTCCCCCCCCTAATTAAAGTGTGAATGGCCAAAAAAAAAAAAAAGCCTGGCTTGGCTTGCCAATGTTATATCTGATTTGTTTTGAATAAGTCTTTACCGCCAGGTTAATATACAGCTATTTTAACCAAAAAGTACGAATATGCAATCTGACGTTCTTTATAAAAAGCAAAACAATAATATACTTAACAGATGGTATTTCTTAGCGACGTTGCAGAGAGTGAGAGATCTTTTTACGTAGTTGTCTTTATATCATCAATTCAGGACACACCAGGAGAGGAGAGTGACGAGTAGAAGAGAACGTAGTCCTTTGTCCTCAGTTCTTAATAGGTAAAATTATGTCATAACTTTTAATTTACACTCTGGCCATATAAGGAAACTCCCCATATAAGGACCCTACCCCCAATCTCACTATACAGCATATTCCAGAGTCCTCATGGTACAGAATAGCAAACACCATCTGTTCTTTTTAATCCATTAGACATTAGACATACACACCTTAATATGTATTTGAATAGGAACATATGGAATATGTAATATTCTACACTATACCTACAATACTGCCTCTACCAACCCACAATACCTCTCCTATACCACCTATTACTGTCCCCACAATGCTGCCCCAATGCTCCACACCACACAATACTGCCCCACCACTCAACAATACCACTGCTCCTACCCCCCACACCAAAGCCCTACTAAATTCTCAATATTAAAGTCCCTATCTCTACTTAACTCCCACTCCACCACAATACTACTCCTCCTACCACCCCACAATACAGCTCATATCCTCCATAATATGGCTTTTACAGCCCCATAATACTCCTCCTATACCCCTAATACTGCCCCCACCATCAACACTGCTGCCCTACCCCCCCACTAAAGCCCACTCCCACATAATACTGCTCCTACCGCCCCATAATACTGATTCTATTCTCCACATTACTAACCCTACGCCCTACTAAATTTCAAATATTAATGTCTCTATCCCTACTTAAGTCCCACTCCCCCACAATACTACCCCTACTACACCACAATACTTCTCCTATCCCCCTAATACGGCCCCCACCATCCACACTGCTGCCCTTTCCTCCCACTAAAGCCCACTCCCCCACAATAGTGCCCCTACCACCCCACAATATTGTTCCAATCTCACACAATACTTCCCCTACCACCCCACAATATTGCACCTGTCCCCCACAATACTTCCCCATACCACCCCACAATACGTTCCCTACCATCCAACAATACTGCTCCTATCCCTGCAATGCTGCATCTACCACCCCATAAATACTTCTCCTATCTTCCCCTAATACTTCCCACATCACCACAATTCTGGCCCTATATCCCAACAATACTGCCGCTACAACCCCGCAATACTGCGTCTATCACCCCCAAATACTTCTCCTGTGCCCCCTAACACTGCCCCCAACAAATCTGTCCCTGTCCCCACAACTAAAGCCCCACTCCCCCACAATACTGTGCTCCTATCCTCATAATGCTTCCCCTACCACCCCACAATACTGAGAGGGAGTGGGACTTTAGTAGGGGGTACCACACCACAATGCTGCTCCTACTCCCCACAATACTGCCCCTACCCCATACTAAAGTCCCACACCCTCACAATACTGCCCCTACCACACCACAATACGTCTCCTATACCCCCTATTACTGTCCCCACAATGCTGCCCCAATGCTCCCCCACCACACAATACTGCCCCACCACTCGACAATACTGCTCCTACCTCCCCACACCAAAGCCCTACTAAATTCCCAATATTAAAGTCTCCATGCCTACTTAACTCCCACTCCCCCACAATACTACCCCTACAACCCAACAACACAGCTCATATCCCCCACAATACGGCCTCTACAACCCCACAGTACTTCTCTTATCCCCCAAAATCTGCCCCCACCATCCACACTGCTACCCTATCCATCCACTAAAGCACACTCCCCCACAATACTGCCCATACTTCCCCGCAATACTGCCCCTACCACCACACATACTGCTCCTGTCCCCCACAATACCTCCCCTACCACGCCACAATGTTGCCTCTACCAACCCTCAAATACTGCTTCTGGTGGGGGGCACAGGAGCTCTAGAAAGGGACACAGGGCCTGAGGTGGGTTGGACAGGGGCTGCCAAAACAAATAAAAATGGATTTAATAAAAAAAATGTACCCCCCCCCTCCCTGAGGCTAGGGAGGGGTGAGACAGGAGCTGGAGCCTGCAGTCATCACACAGCAGCAATTGAAGTCGGCCAGCCTCTCCAGATGATGTCAGGAGGAGGAGGTGTGACTTCTTCTCCTATCCGCTGGGGAGTCAGGGAGAAGAGCAGTGGAAGTCATGCCCCCTCCTCCTGACATCATCAGGAGCGGCCGGCGACTTCAATTGCTGCTGTGTGATGGCTGCAGACTGCAGGGGAAAAGGTAATTAGAAAAATCTGAGTCCCCAGCCAGAGGCAGGGGATTCAGATTTTTGCCCCCCCTACTCTGGCACCCTAAGGTGGCTGCCTGTGCCTCCTTATGAACGCGCTGGCCATGCCCACAATGCTGCCTCTACCAGCCCACAAATACTTCTATCACCCCTAATACTGCCCACATCTCTACAATTATGGCCCTATTCCCCCACTAAAACCAACTCCCCACAATACCGCCCCCTACCACCTCACAAAACTGCCTCTACCACCTCCCAAATACTTTTGCCCCCAACAATTCTGTCCCTGTCCTTCCACTAAAGCCCCACTCAATACAATAATGCTCTTATCCTCACAATACATCCCCTACCACCCCACAATCCTACTCCTGTCCCCCACAATACTGCCCCTACCCTTACTAAAGTCCAGCTCCCTACCACACCAAAATACAGCTCCTATCCCCCACAATATTGCCTCTACCAACCCACAATACTTCTCCTATACCACCTATTACTGTCCCCACAATGCTGCCCCAATGCTCCCTCACCACACAATACTGCCCCACCACTCGACAATACTGCTCCTACCCTCCACACCAAAGCCCTAATAAATTCTCAATATTAAAGTCCCTATCCCTACTTTACTCCCACTCCCCCACAAAACTACCCCTACCACCTCACAATACTGCTCATATCTCTACAATACGACCTCTGCAACCTCACAATACTTTTCCTATCCCCCTAATACTGCCCCCACCATCAACACTGCTGTCCTTTCCCCCCACTAAATCCCACTCCCCCACAATACTGCCCCTACCATCTCACAATACTGCTCCTGTCCCCCTCAATACTTCCCCCTACCACCCCACAATATGGCCTCTACCACCCCACAAATACTTCTCCTATCCCCTATAATACTGCCCCATCCCCACAATTCTGGCCTTATTCCCCCACTAAAACCAACTCCCCACAATACTGCCTCTACCACCCCACAAATACTTCCTCTATCCCCCCTAACACTGCCCCCACCACAATTCTGGCCCTGCCCACCAATTAAAGCCCCAATCCCCCACAATACTTCCGCTACCACCCCACAATACTACTGCTCCTATCCCCCCACACCAAAGTTCTAATCCAAACACAATACCAACCCATTCCTCACAATACTGTTCCTATCCCCCACAATCACCCTGATCCTTCACACCACAATTCTTCCCCTACCCCCTCCTTAATTCCCAATATTAAAGTCCCTAAATATATATATATATATATATATACATACACAAATATATTTATGTATGGTAGCTATGGTAACTATGGTAGCTAATATGTGTGGGAGCACCCATATAACAGACTTCTTATCTGTCAATTCAGGTGGACTCTTAAAGTGTCATCATGCCTGAACCGTGAGTATATATTATCTATCTATTCTTGCTCCTTACTTTCATTTTTTTACTTACCTGAATATTTTTGTATTGACAATATTAATATATATGTTTTTCTCTTTTTTATTTCCTTATACAATGTCAGAGAGGTAAGAACATTTATAGTTTTCTTTCAATCATTTTCAAGTTACCACTTCACATATCATCTTAAGTCTACAAATGTTTTATGTCACTTTTGTCATTGCTATCCTTTTTATTTATACGTTTTGCTTCTTCATTTTTTTTTAAAGAGAAAATCAAAAATCTCAGCTTCTCGAAAACTTCTTTTAAAGGTAATTACTTGGATAAGTAATTGATAAGATGGAAATGCCATAAAGAGATAGGAAGAGTGTTTTATGACAGCAGATGAGGTTGAAAGACTGTAATTTGTGATGTTAATAACAATAATAATTTCAAAGAGCTCTGTTCTAACTAGTACTAATTAGTAACGAAGTACCACAAGTAGGATAATCACTATAGAATCCAGCAAGCATTCTGGTGGTTATTCGTTTCCTTTTACATTTTTGCACTACTTTTTAGAACAGCAGTTCCCAAACTCTGTGGCGCAGTGCCATGGGGCTCCGCAATGGGCACACAGGGGCACACCCCTGATCATACACCAGGAACCGTGCCATACCTCGGAGGAGCTCTAACTTGCAATGTTGCAGACTAGAGTTCACTCTCACCACTTAGACTACCAGGCTTCTCCACCAGACCACCAGGGTTTAGTACTGTCCCTCTTCCAGGCATAGGTAAGAAGGGGGAATATGAAATTTATTATTTTTTTAATTTTAAAAAAATTATATATTTATCTGCTTTTCTATCCCCACAGACCCACAACAACTCCCCTGATACACATACCGCCCACACTGTACCCCTCACACACACTGTACCCTTGACACACACTGCCCACCCTTTCACACACACACACACACACACACACATACTGAACCCCTCTCACACATACACACTTTACCACACACACACTGCACCCCTCTCACACACATTACACCCATCACACACATTTACCCCATACTACATCCTTCACAAACCCCTCAAACCCACACTACACCCCTCAAACCCACACACACACACACAATGCACCCCTTACACACACACACTAATGCCCCTATCCCCTACTACAGCCCATATCTCGGCAGATCCCAGGTAAGTTGTCAAACTGTTCCTAAACAGTGTGACTACTTACACTGGGAGGGCACAACGGAACTCCTCGCACCATAATGAGTACAGAGTGCTGTAGTGGTTATTGTGCCGGGATTGTTTCTTTAAATAATCTACCAGTGCCCCTCCCAAGATTAGGTTCTGGATCTGCCCCGACCAGGAAACATTTCTGCTAAACTGGTACCCAGTATATGCCGTAGCGCTGTATATTTATACAACCTAGACATTTATTTTGACTTGGGGCACCTTGTAAAAATATTGAAATACTAGAAATAATATATATATATATATATATATATATATATATATATAAATATATCTTAAAATAAAAAAAGATGATTGACAGTTGGTTGCAAAACCAAAATCTATTAAGAACAGAAATTGCATGCGGAGCATGGCAAAGGTCATGAATAGGAGGGGAATTTCTCTCACTTTTTTTTTTTTTACATTTCTTGAAGAGTTTGATGTTAGCAAAGGCAAAGGAGGCATGGGATCAAGAACATGTAAATACACAGTTGGAAAAAGAAAGATACCTGAGTGAGAGAGTGCCTCGTGCCAACAGCCATGGCATTACATCAGCTGCCTTACAGGTAAAGAGTGTTGTGTTCTGTGTGTATGGTGGATGTGGCTAGTTAAATGTGCTTATTTTTCACATGATATCATGATAAAGGTATATTGTTGAGATTAGGTACCTTATTTGCACTAGATTGTGTTAATTGTACGGTAGTACACTTTATTTGCACAAGGTATAAATGTTTTTTATGATATAGATATTTTACTTGGATTGGGGGCTATAGGCTATATTATTGAATTTGTATAATATTAGTGACTGTTAAAGATTTTAATTATTAATGATGAAGGGATTGAATTTCTAAGGTACTTGAGGTACTATCGCATTAGGTTAGGATTACATAGGTTACACTGAGAGCACATTTTTTAAATAGTATATTTTTTAAATGGCTATTGTATTTCTGCTCAGAGGCCAATAGTGTTTTGTTGTCCTTGTATGTACACTGTACAGTAGTGATGTCCCGAACGGTTCGCTGGCAAATAGTTCCTGGCGAACATCGCATGTTCGCGTTCGCCACGGACGGTGAACATATGCGATGTTCGGTCCGCCCCCTATTCGTCATCATTGAGTAAACTTTGACCCTGTACCTCACAGTCAGCAGACACATTCCAGCCAATCAGCAGCAGACCCTCCCACACAGCATACAATTTAGATTAATTATGAAGCTGCATTCTTTTTTTTTTCTCTTTTTGTATTATTTTTTTGGTTTGTTTATTATACATTATCCTCCATAGCCAGTAACCTGTGTTTATTATACATTATCCCCCATAGCCAGTAACCTGTGTTTATTATACATTATACCCCATAGCCAGTAACCTGTGTGTATTATACATTATCCCCCCATAGCCAGTAACCTGTGTTTATTATACATTATCCTCCCATAGCCAGTAACCTGTGTTTATTATACATTATCCTCCCCATAGCCAGTAACCTGTGTTTATTATACATTATCCCTCCCATAGCCAGTAACCTGTGTTTATTATACATTATCCTCCCATAGCCAGTAACCTGTGTTTATTATACATTATCCCTCCCATAGCCAGTAACCTGTGTTTATTATACAGTATCCCTCCCATAGCCAGTAACCTGTGTTTATTATACATTATCCTCCCATAGCCAGTAACCTGTGTTTATTATACATTATCCCCCATAGCCAGTAACCTGTGTTTATTATACATTATACCCCATAGCCAGTAACCTGTGTGTATTATACATTATCCCCCCCATAGCCAGTAACCTGTGTTTATTATACATTATCCTCCCATAGCCAGTAACCTGTGTTTATTATACATTATCCTCCCCATAGCCAGTAACCTGTGTTTATTATACATTATCCTCCCACAGCCAGTAACCTTTGTTTATCTTACATTATCCTCCATAGCCAGTAACCTGTGTTTATTATACATTATCCCTCCCATAGCCAGTAACCTGTGTTTATTATACATTATCCTCCCATAGCCAGTAACCTGTGTTTATTATACATTATCCTCCCATAGCCAGTAACCTGTGTTTATTATACATTATCCTCCCACAGCCAGTAACCTTTGGTTATCTTACATTATCCTCCATAGCCAGTAACCTGTGTTTATTATACATTATCCCTCCCATAGCCAGTAACCTGTGTTTATTATACATTATCCTCCCATAGCCAGTAACCTGTGTTTATTATACATTATCCTCCCATAGCCAGTAACCTGTGTTTATTATACATTATCCCTCCCATAGCCAGTAACCTGTGTTTATTATACAGTATCCCTCCCATAGCCAGTAACCTGTGTTTATTCTACATTATCCTCCCATAGCCAGTAACCTGTGTTTATTATACATTATCCTCCATAGCCAGTAACCTGTGTTTATTATACATTATCCTCCCCATAGCCAGTAACCTGTGTTTATTATACATTATCCTCCCACAGCCAGTAACCTTTGTTTATCTTACATTATCCTCCATAGCCAGTAACTTGTGTTTATTATACATTATCCCTCCCATAGCCAGTAACCTGTGTTTATTATACATTATACCCCATAGCCAGTAACCTGTGTGTATTATACATTATCCCCCCCATAGCCAGTAACCTGTGTTTATTATACATTATCCTCCCATAGCCAGTAACCTGTGTTTATTATACATTATCCTCCCCATAGCCAGTAACCTGTGTTTATTATACATTATCCTCCCACAGCCAGTAACCTTTGTTTATCTTACATTATCCTCCATAGCCAGTAACCTGTGTTTATTATACATTATCCCTCCCATAGCCAGTAACCTGTGTTTATTATACATTATCCCTCCCATAGCCAGTAACCTGTGTTTATTATACATTATCCTCCCATAGCCAGTAACCTGTGTTTATTATACATTATCCCTCCCATAGCCAGTAACCTGTGTTTATTATACAGTATCCCTCCCATAGCCAGTAACCTGTGTTTATTATACATTATCCTCCCATAGCCAGTAACCTGTGTTTATTATACATTATGCTCCATAGCCAGTAACCTGTGTTTATTATACATTATCCTCCCACAGCCAGTAACCTTTGTTTATCTTACATTATCCTCCATAGCCAGTAACCTGTGTTTATTATGCATTATCCCTCCCATAGCCAGTAACCTGTGTTTATTATACATTATCCCTCCCATAGCCAGTAACCTGTGTTTATTATACATTATCCTCCCATAGCCAGTAACCTGTGTTTATTATACATTATCCCCCATAGCCAGTAACCTGTGTTTATTATACATTATGCTCCATAGCCAGTAACCTGTGTTTATTATACATTATCCTCCCACAGCCAGTAACCTGTGTTTATTATACATTATCCCTCCCATAGCCAGTAACCTGTGTTTATTATACATTATCCTCCCATAGCCAGTAACCTGTGTTTATTATACATTATCCCTCCCATAGCCAGTAACCTGTGTTTATTATACAGTATCCCTCCCATAGCCAGTAACCTGTGTTTATTATACATTATCCTCCCACAGCCAGTAACCTTTGTTTATCTTACATTATCCTCCATAGCCAGTAACCTGTGTTTATTATGCATTATCCCTCCCATAGCCAGTAACCTGTGTTTATTATACAGTATCCCTCCCATAGCCAGTAACCTGTGTTTATTATACATTATCCTCCCATAGCCAGTAACCTGTGTTTATTATACATTATCCCCCATAGCCAGTAACCTGTGTTTATTATACATTATACCCCATAGCCAGTAACCTGTGTTTATTATACATTATCCCGCCCATAGCCAGTAACCTGTGTTTATTATACATTATCCTCCCATAGCCAGTAACCTGTGTTTATTATACATTATCCGTCCCATAGTAAGTAACCTGTGTTTATTATACATTATCCCTCCCATAGCCAGTAACCTGTGCTTATTATACATTATCCCTCCCATAGCCCGTAACCTGTGTTTATTATACATTATCCCCCATAGTCATTTATCGTTGGACCTAGGCAGCATGATGTCTTAGGCCGGCCCAGAGAGTGAGTGAGTGAGTGAATAATATAATATATATGTTCAGAAACATATTAGTAATATATGTAAATCAGGTTCATGCAAAGAGGGTTAAAAGGTATTAAAGAAAAACACACTTATTGCATCAAATTTACAAAGCCAAACTTTTAAAAGCTTTCCTCATTTCTTTCTCGGGATGAGGAATATATCAGTTGTAGACTGAGGATTTCCATCTGCCCAATCTTTTAATAATATGCACTGGAGTGTCATTGTTGAAGGAGACCGAAGCTGCCCCTATTCTAAATGAAAGACCCGAGACATGGATACAACCTAATCTTAGGAGTAGTGTTCTGATGTAGAAGATGAATTTAGCCGTAGTCAGAGTGATTCAGTGAGAGTAGTGGTGAAATGTGTGTGGCATGACTGAGTGTGGGTAAGTAAGAGTCAAGTATTTTAACTGGGCACTAGTTCTAGGTGGGATAAAGTGGTATAGCGGATGGATGAGTAGTTTGGTTAGTTTTAGAGGTTTGTAGAGAAAGTATATAGTGATCATGATTTTTAGCGATATCCAATATTTTTAAGGTGGTCTCAAACAAACATAAAATGCTATATAAAATTTGTGGGAATATCGAATAGTTGTGTACAGTAAATCAGAGAGGGCTCAGAATATCGAACCATCGATCGGTATCCAACCTTGTGCAAATGGGGAGTTTGCGGTTGTGCAAATGGACTGTTTGCAGTTGTTTGCGGTGCGTTAAACGGGGAGTTTGGTCTGTCACTGTGAAACGGGCGTAACCCTTACACTACCTGATCGATACAACATCATACCTGATGTTTTAAAGCATGGTATTCCAAACAATTTAGGAATGTTAGGTGATTTATGCCCTTTATGGAAAACGAGACCTTAAAACCAGACTCTGCATCAACTATGTAATTTTCCATGGGAGTTTTGCCATGGATCCCCCTCCGGCATGCCACAGTCCAGGTGTTAGTCCCCTTGAAACAACTTTTCCATCACTATTGTGGCCAGAAAGAGACCCTGTGGGTTTTAAAATTTGCCTGCCTACTGAAGTCTATGGCGGTTCGCCCTGTTCGCAAACATTTGCAGAAGTTCGCGTTCGCTATTCGCGAACGGAAAATTTTATGTTCGCGACATCACTACTGTACAGTGATAATAAAGTTGAGTTTGATCTTAACTGAGGTGCATTTTGCATTATATTATGTGGGCTGCACCAAGAAGGGGGTTTAATAAATATTAAAATCAGTGTACTAACTTAGGATTTCTGATATTCTAACAGCAATTGTGCAGAGAACTACATGAGAAGGTTGGAATTGTGGACGAGGAAAGATATGACATTGAGGCAAAGGTTATTCACAACACACGAGAGGTAAAATCATGTACTGTTTGTTGTGAAACTTGTCTATCTTACTATGCATATAAGAAAAAAAAAAGAAAAGAAAAAGAAAACTAAACAAAACTAACAAACAAACAAAAAAAAACAATGAATAATGAAATGGTCCAAGAGCCTAAGCCTAATTCTGCAGCAATGCAGATAGCTGGAGAAGGCTATTTAGTTAAGTCAATGGAAAAATAATAAAAGTATACCAATCAGCCATTAAGAGCTATGCACAACACTGTCTTGTATAGGAGAAGGAGATTAAGGAGAGAGAAGCCAAACCTAGGTTTATTGGCACTCAGGGCAGAAATATATGATGACACCCCTCTCACTGTAGATTTTTTTGTGTTTTGCTCTGTATCCAACCATTTTTTGTTGAGAATATTTGGAAACACACTCACATGCATACACTGATCAGCAACAACATTAAAACCACTGTCAGTTGAAGTAAATAAATAAAATGTCAATTAAAGGTTAATTTCCCACACATGTGGATTTTTAAATTGCAATTAGTGTCTGTGTGTGGTGTATCTATCTAGATAGATCTCTATTGTAACGGCACCCCGGATAGGTGAAGCCTTGTGGAAGACTGAGACAGTTTTTACAATATCCAATCATGTACAAGTACAGTATGGAAACACTCCCACATAAGCAGTACAACTCCTCCTCTCTATCCTGGAGATAATTGGGTTAAATGCTCGAAGTAACTCAAATACCTCCAGGGATAGAGAATATCCCCATTTTACAATAATAGTAAAAACACATTAAAATACATGTTTTCCTAATATACCGAACGGAACCCCCATACTCAACGTATCCCCAGATAGCTTAGATCTGAGCGATCAATATAACCGAACAGCGATCAGATCCCATACATATAGTCAAATTACCATGGAGTTAAAGTTTGTACTTTGTGCATTTGATGAAACAAATGAGCTCCATGGGTTTACTATCTGGTACAGTTCTGTTTGTGTAGTGTCAATTTACCGAACGGACCGGCATTCATATGAATTGGAACAAAGCGATGGATGGGAGATCTGCCACATCTATGCATGGATGTATCAATGTATGTATACTACCACTGCATACCCGGAACATACCGCAAGACTGGAGGTGCCCTGACCCAGTCATCTAGCCATCACTATTTGGCCCTTGTCAAAGTAACTCAGATCTTTTCGATTGACCATTTTTACTGCTTCCGACATATTAAAGGACCACTATAATCACCCAGACCACTTCAGCTTAATGAAGTGGTCTGGGTGCCAGGTCCATCTAGGATTAACCCCACCTGCTATAAACATAGCAGTTTCAAAGAAACTGCTATGTTTACACATGGGTTAATCCAGCCTCTAGTGGCTGTCTCATTGACAGCCGCTAGAGGTGCTTCCGCGCTTCTCACTGTGATTTTCATAGTGAGAAGACACCAGCGTCCATAGGAAAGCATTGAGAATGCTTTCCTATGGACTGACTGAATGCGTGCGCGGCTCTTGCCGCGCATGCGCATTCAGACGATGACGTCGGAAGGAGGAGGAGAGTCCCCAGCGCCGAGGGAGCCCGGCACTAGAGAAAGGTAAGTGTTTAAACCCTTCCTCCAACTTCAGCCCGGCAGGAGGGGGACCCTGAGGGTGTGGGCACCCTCAGGGCACTATAGTGCCAGGAAAGCAAGTTTGTTTTCCTGGCACTATAGTGGTCCTTTAAATTTAAGAACTGGCTGTTCACATGTTGCTTTATATATATCAATCCTTGACAAGTGCCATTGTAACAACATAATCAATTTTATTCACTTCACAAGGTGACACACACAGGTTACAATGGCAATTAAAGGTTAATTTCCCACACATGTGTATCTATCTAGATAGAGGTAAATAGATCTCTATGTATGGATGTATCAATGTATGTATGTATGTATGTATGTATGTATGTATGTATTCTCTATCTACAGTTGCATAATGTTGCAGAAGTTTTTTTGAAATGTAAAAAATATGACTGATAATGGTTTCAATAAATGTCTTCTTTCGAAGGATATTGATCATATAAAGGCATTTATTATCACATAGTTGTTTGGCTTCTGTATAAATCAAAATGATAACAGAAATCACCTAAATGGCCCTGATCTAAAGTTTACATACCCCTTGGATACCCCCCTCCCCCCCACACACACACCGTTTAACATGGCAATTAAAGGTTAATTTCGGCAATCTCTTGATAGCAAGCCAAGGTCACGTAGACCAAGAAGATTTCAGCCACAACCTGGTGGTGGCTTACTGATGTTTTGGGGGGTGCTGACTCTAAAGGCATGGCAAAACTTGTGAAAATTTATGGCAAGATGAATGCAGCATGTTATCAGAAAATACTGGCAGACATGTTACATTTTTCTGCACGAAGGCTACGCATGGGACGCTCTTGGACTTTCCAGCAAGATAATGACCTCTCAAGGCCAAGTTGACTCTCCAGTGGTTACAGGAGAAAAATGTGAAAGTTTTGGAGTGGCCATCACAGACACTCTGGAGCGATCTCAAACTTGCGGTTCATGCAAGACGACCAAAGACTTTGCATGACCTAGACGCATTTTGCCAGGACGAATGGGCAGCTACACCAGCTGCAAGAATTAGGGACTAGAGTTGAGCGGACACCTGGATGTTCGGGTCCGGCGGGTTCGGCAGAACTTTGAAAAAAAGTCTGGGTTCGGGCTTGAACTTGAAGTCAATGGGGACCCGAACTTTTGGGCGCAAAAATGCCTCTAAAAACATCCTGAGAAGGGCTAGAGGGCTGCAAAAGGAAGTCCAAGAGAAATGGGATTATTTACAAGTTTCACTACTGAAGGCAACAGAAAATTGCATTAGGCTTATCAGTAAAAGCAAAAAAACTCAAGAAACCACTGTGGTACTCCGCAGATGTGGCCAAAATAGTAAAAAACAAAAAGTTAGCATTTAGAAATTATAAAAAAAACCAGAGTGAGGAAGACAGAATGATCTATAAGATTAGGCAGAAAGAGGCTAAGCAAGTTATAAGAGCTTCCAAATCACACACAGAAGAGAAAATAGCACAGTCAGTAAAAAAGGGGACACAACTTTTTTTAGATACATAAATGAGAAAAGAAAAGTAAAACAAGGATTAGTTAGATTAAAAACAAAAGAAGGAAGGTATGTAGAAGAGGATAAAGGTCTAGCTGACTGCCTCAATGAATATTTTTGTTCGGTATTTACAGATGAAAATGAAGGAGAGGGACCTCAGTTAAGAAAAAGGATAAATGATTCATTTATTACACGTGAGTTTACAGAGGAAGAGGTTCTATTTCAACTGTCAAAAGTAAAGATAAATGAGTCAATGAGACCTGATGGAATGCACCCAAAGCTATTAAAATAGCTTAGTGGTGTACTAGCAAAACCATTAACAGATTTATTTAACCAATCATTGATAACAGGAGTAGTCCCAGAAGATTGAAAGTTGGCGAATGTTGTGCACATTCACAAGAAAGGTAATAGGGAGGAGTCGGGCAACTATAGGCCAGTAAGCCTTACTTCAGTAGTGGGGAAAGTGATGTAAACCATGTTAAAGGATAGGATTGTTGAACATCTAAAAACACATGGATTTCAAGATCAGAGACAACATGGGTTTACTTCCGGGAGATCATGCCAAACTAATCTTATGGATTTTTTTGATTGGGGAACTAAAATTATAGATCAGGGTGGTGCAGTAGACATTGCTTACCTAGATTTCAGTAAGGCTTTTGACACTGTTGCACATAGAAGGCTTTTTAATAAACTGTGATATTTAAGTTTGGATTCCAATATTGTTGAATGGGTAAGGCAGTGGCTGAGTGATAGGCAACATAGGGTTGTAGTCAATGGAGTGCATTCGAAGCTTGGGCTTGTCACCAGCTGGGTACCTCAGGGATCTGTACTTGGACCCATTCTCTTTAATATTTTTATTAGTGATATTGCAGAAGGTCTTGATGGTAAGGTATGTCTTTTTGCTGATGATACTAAGATATGTAACAGGGTTGATGTTCCAGGAGGGATAAGCTAAATGGCTAATTATTTAGGTAAACTAGATGGTCAGAGTTGTGGCAACTGACATTTAATGTGGATAAGTGCAAGATAATGCATCTTGGACGTAAAATCCCAAGGGCAGAGTACAGAATATTTGATAGAGTCCTAACCTCAACATCTGAGGAAAGGGATTTAGGGGTGATTATTTCTGATGACTTAAAGGTAGGCAGACAATGTAATAGAGCAGCAGGAAATGCTAGCAGAATGCTTGGTTGTATAGGGAGAGGTATTAGCAGTAGAAAGAGGGAAGTGCTCATGCCATCGTACAGAACACTGATGAGACCTCACTTGGAGTATTGTATGCAGTACTGGAGACCGTATCTTCAGAAAGATATTGATACCTTAGAGAGAGTTCAGAGAAGGGCTACTAAACTGGCTCATGGATTACAGGATAAAACTTACCAGGAAAGGTTAAAGGGTCTTAACATGTATAGCTTGGAGGAAAGACGAGACAGGGGGGAAATGATAGAATCACAGTTCGATTCCGGAGAGGGAGTCTGAGAAACAGCTACCATATGCAAGGAAGGCAGCAGATGCACAAATGACCCAACTCCCTACGCGGGAAGGTAGTGACGACAAATAACAATACAGGACTCTTTAGAGGCCATGCAATTGTAATGAGTCCACTTGAAATCCTTTAACAATGATCATTTGGAGGGTAAGTCTGGTGCAGAGCAACTGACCTGTGCGTGCTGCAGCTGAAACTCCACTATCGCCTGCTGCTGCTCGCACAGTCTCTCCAGCATGTGCAAGATGGTGTTCCATCTTGTGGGCACGTCGCATACGAGGCGGTGAGCGGTAAGGCCAAAGTTACGCTGCAGCGCAGACAGGCGAGCAGCAGCAGGATGAGAACACTGAAAGCGCGCACAGCCGCTACAGTGAATGCCACATCCTGTTCCAAGTTGCGGATCAGTCTGGTGATGGCTTCTGGTATCCAGTACTCTTTTTACTGAAGCTGCATCAGGGTCCTGGTATGTGGCCGCACAAACGCTGGTGCTCAACACCAGGGGGCATGCAGTTACCCTGCACCAGACCCTGCTAATCCATTCCACACTGTGACTCCTAACTTCAACATCATGCATACTGGGCTCCAATCATCTGACCGCCGCCCAGTGTCTGGGTCCCGGTCACCAAACTGCGAAACTGCGAATGGCTCATTAAATCTGTTATGGTTCCTTTTATCGCTCCATCTGTTACTTGGATAACTGTGGGAATTCTAAAGATAATACATGCCGACGAGCACTAGGGGACGGCAGCTCCGCTTATGCACCCGCTCCCTCTTATGCTGTGCTGGTGCCTCTTCCTCCAAACTGCACACATCACTCGCACGACCTGTGGGGTCTAGGACCTCATCATCCTCCACATTATCTTCCACCCACTCCTCAACCCTGCCCTCCTTGCCGGTCTGCACACTGCAGAAAGCCACAGCAGTTGCCACCTGTCTGCAAAGGACATATGGAAATTGTTTAAGAATTGTATCCAGGCAACAGTTTTCCCTATAAACTGACCTCTCAGTTTGACTTGTGAGGGTTTTGCCCCCGAATTACAATATTGTTATTTTGGTATTTGACGGTTCTATTTGACTGTCAGATATGAAGTGCAGGCCGCAAATGTACTATTTAGCACCCCAAAAAAATTGAATTGGTCAAACTGCGCTGTAACCACAGTATTTGATCGTTCTATTTGACTGTCAGATATGAAGTGAACACCCCAAATTTACTTTTTATCACCCAAAACAATTAGAATTTTTCAAAGTGCGCTAAAAGCAAAGTATTTGACGGTTCTATTTAACTCTCAGATATGAAGTGCACCGCAGGCCGCAAATGTACTATTTAGCAGCCAAAACATTTGAATGTTTAAAACTGCAATGTCACAGCACTATTTGACGGTTCTATTTGACACTCAGATATGAAGAACACGCCCCAAATGTACTTCTTAGGAGCAAAAAAATGGGAATTTTTCAAAGTGCGCTGTAAACACAGCATTTGACTCTTCTATTTGACTCTCAGATATGAAGTGCAGGCATCAAATTGACTTTTTAGCACCTAAAGAATTACAATTTTTACAACTGCAATGTAAGCACAATATTTGACGGTTCTATTTGACTCTCAGATATGAAGTGCACCGCAGGCCGCAAATGTACTATTTAGCAGCCAAAAAATTAAAATGTTAAAAAATGCTATGTCACAGCACTATTTGACGGTTCTATTTGACTCTCAGATATGAAGAGCACGCCCCAAATTTACTATTTAGCAGTTTAGCACCAAAACTATTAGAATTTTTAAAACTGCGCTGTAACCGCAGTATTTGACGCTTCTATTTGACTCTCAGATATGAAGAGCACGCCCCACATTTACTATTTAGCAGATTAGCACCCAGAAAATAAGAATGTTTACAATTGTGCTGTAACCGCAGTATTTGATGCTTCTATTTGACTTTCAGATATGAAGAGCACGCCCCAAATGTACTATTTAGCAGTTTAGCACCATAACAATTAGAATTTTTACAACTGCGTTGTAACCGCAGTATTTGACGCTTCTATTTGACTCTCAGATATGAAGTGCAGGGCCCAAATTTACTATTTAGCAGATTAGCACCCAGAAAATAAGAATGTTTACAATTGCGCTGTATCCGCAGTATTTGACACTCCTATTTGACGCTCAGATATGAAGAGCACGCCCCAAATTTACTATTTAGCAGATTAGCACCCAGAAAATAAGATGTGAAGTGCAGCCCACTAATGTACTAGTTTGCAGAATTCTTTCCTATTCTGTCCCTGAAAAAGGCAGCATCCTCTCCCTACACTAATAAGAGCTCATGTGCGTGCAGCGCTACGCGACTCCAGCTTATATATAGAGCCTGGGTCACATGCTGCACTGGCCAATCACAGCCATGCCATTAGTAGGCATGGCTGTGATGGCTTCTAAAGGCAAACAAGTCAAACGCTTGTTGATTGGCTGCCCTGCAGCCTTTCAAAACGCATCATTAAATCGCCGAACACCGAACTCCAACCCTAATATACAGTGATATATCTGTGTTCGGGTCCAGGGTCCAAAAAACATAATGTTCGATACGAACCTGAACTTTACAGTCCGGGTTCGCTCAACTATATTAGGGACCTCATAGACAACTATTACAAAAAAGGAATATCAGAGGGACAATGCCCATTGAAAGCTGAAACGATTGACTGGGGTTTCTGTATCTCTTGTGCAGAGAGAACTTTTCGGTTCTGGACTGCCCATACAAGTGGGATTAGTCTGATATTAATTTATTTATAAAATATTTTACTAGGATGGATACATTGAGATTTCTCTCGTTTCAAGTATGTCCTGAGTATGCTTCAGATATGTTCTGTAATGCTGTAATGGCACAAGTGAGTAAAAACTATTTGGAGACCTGAGCGGGGATTTACTGAAGGGCAAGCTACTGAGTTTCTCTAAGCTTTTGCCTGTTCTCAGAGTTTTCCTTTCCTTGTTTTTACTACAAAAGACTGCATTCTGTAGTTGATGCTAAAATTGATGCTTAAGAACTAAGGGTATGTAGAATTTTGAACAGGGGTCATTTCATTTTTTTTCTTTGTTGCCATGTTTTGCTTTATGTTTGTGTCATTCTAATATAGCCTACAGTTGAATATGAATCCCATAAGAAATAAAATAAATGTGTTTTGCCTGCTGACATACTCACATGCACACACACACACACACAAACTCACAGACACACACAAACTCACAGACACACATACTCACAGACACACATACTCACACACTCACAGTAATAAATAATGTAAATTTAATTTAAATTTCCCACCCAGCCTCCCTACCTGGAGAGCTGGCGTGGGTCTCTCATTGGTGGTCCAGTGGGGCTGCTGGGAGGCGTCCGGCTGAACTGGATTGCGAGGTGGCGAGGGAGCTCTGATCTCTCTGATCTGCTCCCTCGCAGGCTGTTTTCTGATGCCGCGGGAGCCGGAATATGACATCATATTCCGGCTCCCGCGGCATCAGCAAAAGGCGCGCGAGGGAGCCGGTCAGAGAGATCAGAGCTCCCTCGCCACCTCGCAATCCAGTTCAGCCGGACACCGCGCCGGGGATCCAGGAGGTGACCTGGCAGGGGGGAGCACTTCCCTCCTGCCGGTCACTGGAATTTTGCGCCCCCAGAGCCGGTGCGCCCTAAGGCGGCCGCCTGTGCCGCCTTATGGACGTGCCGGCCCTGGTAATGATTTAGCCCCAGGGGAGTATAAGGAGTATAGCAATCCCCAGTGTAAATATAGCAGTTTCCCTCCAATCACGAGACCAAGCTACTTGTTCAGGGTTAAGCAGGACTCAATTTTAATGGTGCCACGTGTTATTGGAGGGGCCTACTTGCCAGCCTCCTGCCTCAGGACTAGGGCCCCTGCAATAGACCTTGGCTAATATACTTTAAAAAGGCTCTGTTCGTGCTATTGGTATTATGTGGTTCGGGAACCGAACAGCCGCAAGAACTAGAGACCACCCGTTAGCTTGTTAAACCCTGTTAACACTTGGTAACGTTTCTAACCACAGTGTTCTAATTGTTTGTCTGGGTGGCTGCTGTTCGCATGAACGACCACGAGGTGGTGGCCATCTTGTTTGCATAAGCGCTAGCAGTGGTGTTTGGTTTTTTAATTCCTGGAACTAAAATCTCACACGGAAACTCCTGAACACCACTGGACTTCCATCATTGCCTGCGTTCGGTTATACACAACTTAGAAGGGCACTTCTGGGGAGTTCGGGTTGGAGTTCGGTGTTCGATTTAATGGTGCATTTTGAAAGGTTGCAGGGCAGCCAATCAAGAAGCGTTTGACCCGTGTGCCCTTAGAAGCCATCACAGCCATGCCTATTAATGGCATGGCTGTGATTGACCAGTGCAGCATGTGACCCAGCCTCTATATAAGCTGGTTACTAAGTACTATTAAATTATGCCCCTACTCGCTATACCGCCTGTGGCTGCTCACTGTTAACAAAAAAAAAAACATTCCCCCATCCTGAGCCCTCACCCGCGACACGCAAGTGGGGGCTTTCAAACTAAAGGGGAGACCAAGGGGGGACCTATTTCCCCCCCCGGCTCCCACCCCTGAGTGGCGTGTGGGGGCTGTAAATACCAATTAGGGACGGGACCTATTGTCCTCACCCCGGCCCCCACCCCTGAGGCATTAAATACCAATAATGGGGGACCTATTGTCCTCCCCTATTGGCCCCCACCCCTGAGCGGTGGGTGGGGGCCATAAATATCCCCTGGGGGCCCTAAATATCAATAAGGGGGGGACCTATTGTCCTCCCCCCAGCCCCCACCCCTGAGCGGCGGGTGGGGGCCCTAAATACCAATACTTTCCCATGCTGTGTAAAATGACACAGAGCACTCTGATTGGTGGATTTCAAGCCAACCAATCAGAGTGCTGTGACAGGTAAATGTAGAGACGTATCTGTCAGTCTCTTCATTTACCTGTCAGAGCACTCTGATTGGATGGCTTAAACTCAATCAGAGTGCTCTGAGCCTAATTGCAGGGTCGGGGCAAGGCTTTATAAGAGCTCAGTCTGCGCGGATCCCTCCATGGGTGAAAATTGCTTAATTTTTTTGGCGCTCGTTTTTTCTTTTTTTTAAAGTGCGTCGGTTATTATGGATTTTTATTTGCCCTTTTTTGGGGCTGAAAAAATAAGAGTTTAGAAGAAAGAAGACATCAAATGGTAAGTCTATTTTTTACAGGTATTTAGATAAGCCCCCCCCCCCTCATTATTTTTAGGATGAGGGGGGAAGGTAGGGGTTATTTTTTGGGGTGGAGGGTGGTGACTGGAGGTTTGGGGACCCCTACTAACCAGGAGGGGTTACATTTTTATTTAGGGCCCCCACCCACCGCTTAGGGGTGGGGGCCGGGAGGGAGGACATTAGGTCCCCCCCCTTAATTTTTATTTATGGCCCCCACCGCTCAGGGGTGGGGGGAGGTGTGGAGGACCTTTGGTTCCCCCCTCCCAATTTTTATTTATGGCCCCCACCCACCATTCAGGGGTGTGGACCAGGGGGAGGACATTAGGTCCCCGCCCAAATTTTTATTTATGGCCCCCACCCACCACTCAGGTGTGGGGGCCGGGGGGAGGACATTAGGTCCCCCCGCCACATTCTTATTTATGGCTCAGGGGTGGGGGCCGGGGGGAGGACAGTAGGTCCCCCCTTATTGTTATTTAGGGCCCCCACCCGCCGCACAGGGGTGGGGGCCGGGGGAAGGATAGTAGGTCCCCCCCACAATCTTATTTATGGCCCCCACCCACCGCTCAAGGGTGGGGGCCAGGGGGAGGACAGTAGGTTCCCCCCCTTATTGTTATTTAGGGCCCCCACCCGCCGCGCAGGGGTGGGGGCTGGGGGGGAGGACAGTAGGCCCCCCCACATTCTCATTTATGGCCCCCACCCACCGCTCATGGATGGGGACTGGCGGAGAGGACAGTAGGTCCCCCCCTCCACATTCTTATTTAGTGCCCCCACCCATCGCACAGCGGTGGGGGCAACAGTTTTGTTTTGTTTGTTTTTACAGTGAGTGTGGCGGAACCAACATCGCCACTGTCCACTGGAGAGGCCTGGTTGCTCTCCTGCTCCCTTTAGACTATGGTCCTGCATTTTAAACTTTTATTTTACCTGCAGAAAGGTTTATTCGTGCCTTTGTGCGGACTTTTAAAGCCATGCTACCCCAGATAGCTATGCCATGGAGCCCAGCCGTATACTGAAAGACTGTATGAAAGACTTTGGCTCCATGGCGATTGAACTGTATGTATGTGATCTGAGCACCATCCGTTAATAATGTGAGCTCAGATCTAAGCTATCTGGGGATAGGTAGAATGTGTATGTTCTATGTGATAAATGTAACAGTATGTATCTTTATGTCTTTTATTGTCCTTTGTCTGCCATGTGGCTAATGGAGTTTTGCCTCTGTCCTTGGAGATAATTGGATTACTTCCCAATTATCTCCAGGATAGAAGACTCTGTGGAACTGGTTTTGGGCAGAAAAGCCATGCTTGATTTGGTCCCTTAATTTTTAACCCCGGGATGGAATTGGCTGAATTTTGGTTATGTTTATATTTAAAGTATGCTGATATGTATGTTTTATGTGAATATGATGCATATTTTTAAAGTTACAGTGTATGTATAAAAAGTGTATTTTTCCTGCCTGTGATAAATTACATTACCCCATTGTGTTCAGTAATTATATCACAGGCAGAGGGGAGGGATGTATGTTTGTGCTGGGTGTGTTTTACGGTTCTCCTGTAAATGATTGGTTGTACTGTGTCCCACCCTATGATATGTCCCCTTGCATGGGGACTTGCATAAAAGCCAGTGTGTGGCCATTACAGGAGAGTTCCTGCTTAACCCTCAAAGTGAAGTGTCGTCTCATTATTGGGGGAGGATTTATTGTATGCTGTTCCAGTTTGACTGCTAGGAGTGTAAACCTATTCGCTTTTTTTTTTTCCTATTCGGCTGTATACAACATTCACATGCTTAAAAGCACTCATATGCTTCTCCGGTTCGGTGATTGTGGTGTCTGCCAGAGTGCTTGGGTCCTCAGGAAATGCTAGGAGCATCCGTTAACGGAGGTACCCAGTCGGGTACCCAGTCGATCCGTTACATCTTACTAGACATGCCCCTACTCGCGGTATAGCGAGTAGGGGCTGAATATATTAATACTAAGTAACATTTACTTAGTATTAGTAAATTTGGCTGAAAGACCAATTCAGGTCTTTCAACCTTTTGGTAGATAGCTCCCTGATACCGTGGGAATTAGGGAGCTATCTACTAAACGGCTGCAAGATGCAGCCGCGGCAATGAATAGGATCGGATTATTTTGAATTTTTTGTTATTTTAAGTGATTTCCCTATCCACATTTGTTTGCAGAGCACTTGTCCTACTCTTACCCCCATTTTACTTCATTTTTCAGCCCTCTAGCCCTTTCCAGGACTTTTTAGAGCCATTTTTGTGCCCAAAAGTTCGGGTCCCCATTGACTTCAATGAGGTTTGGGTTCGGGGTCAAGTTCGGGGTCAAGTTCGATAACCGAACCCGGACTTTTTTCCGAAGTTCGGCCGAACCCACCGAACCCAAACATCCAGGTATCCGCTCAACTCTAATCACTAGCTCTTGTAATAGCTGCCAGGATTACTGTTTGATCCAGCACGTAGAACTGTATAGCACGGATGACAAATAAGTAACGTATTACCAGTCCTTAGAATGGCCGGATTTAACATACAAAGAATAGTCAAAACTACTAGGCGAGGTCAGGGAACACAGAAAGGGACACAGCGATGAGGAAAGCCAGGAGTCAGGATACCAGAATACAGAGAAGTCAATAAACAAAGCCAAAGTCAAAAACCAGGTAGAAAACAATAAACAGGAACGCGCTCTCGGACAACCACAAGGGAAACCACGACAGGGCACTGAGCAGGATGAGAACTGGGCCTAAATACCCCTTCTCTAGATCTGATAGGCTGTAACCGGCCTTTGACCCCAAATTCAGTTACCAGGTTTCATTTGCATAATTGCTGCTTGGCAGGGAGTAGCTTGGCATCCAACCTTGTGCAAATGGGGTCTTTCATGCTGTCGTGCCTGTTGAGGGACCCTCGTATAAAAAGGCTGAAGGAGAATGACCTGTACTGGGTGTACTAGACCCCCGGTAAAAGCAGACAGTGGCGGAAATGTTACCGAATTACAAGTCGGAAAGGATGCAGCATTTGCAAAATAAATTAAAAAGTATGCTTTACACAGCGTATAAGGGAATCTAACAGGGGAAGAGGTGAAAGTCATCCTCCTCCTCCCACGACCACGCCATATCTGCCAAGTGACCCTATATAGGGGGAACAGTCCCTATTCTTCTCTGTGTCAGTGTGTATCAGGGATCCTTAGGATAGGTGTCAATCCATATCTGCCAAGTGACCCTATGTAGGGGGAACAGTCTCTATTCTGCTCTGTGTCAGTGTGTTTCAGGGATCCTTAGGATAGGTGTCAATCCATATCTGCCAAGTGACCCTATGTAGGGGGAACAGTCTCTATTCTGCTCTGTGTCAGTGTGTTTCAGGGATCCTTAGGATAGGTGTCAATCCATATCTGCCAAGTGACCCTATATAGGGGGAACAGTCCCTTCTGCTCTGTGTCAGTGTGTATCAGGGTCTCTGAGGACAGGTGTCAATCCATATGTCAAGGTGTCAATATGTCATGTCAGGTGTCAATCCATATTTATTGTGATTTCGGAATGTTAGGTGATTTATGCCGTTTATGGATTAAAACCAGACTCTGCATCAACTGTGTAATTTTCCATGGGAGTTTTGCCATGGATCCCCCTCCGGCATGCCACAGTCCAGGTGTTAGTCCCCTTGAAACAACTTTTCCATCACTTTTGTGGCCAGAAAGAGTCCCTGTGGGTTTTAAAATTCGCCTGCCCATTGAAGTCAATGGCGGTTCGCCTGGTTCGCGAACGTTTGCGGAAGTTCCCGTTCGCAAACCGAAAAATTTGTGTTCGCGACACCACTATTCAGGAGTGCTGGAGAGTCCCAATTATAGAACATACATGACTATAGGGAAGCCCTGCTGGATCTTCCGATAGCTGGTAAACTAGGACCAGACCTGATCCATCTGGCCACCATGGAATGGGAGCTGGAGCAGGCTTAGCTAAATTCAGCCCCAATACACCCTGCAGGGAGAGCAGGAGGTCTGAGGTCTCATCCACTGGTCCTGGGAACACTGTGTTGGCAGGTGGAGATGGGACCAAGGTCTCTCCACCGGCCCTACAGGGAGCTACTGGGAGAAGGGACAGTCGGTCCTACTCCCCAGCGGCAGCTTACCTTACAGGGAGAGGAGAAAACCGGTCCCTTTCCCCAGTGGCAGCCGGAGATACCAGAAGAGGAGACAGCTGGTCCCTCTTCCCAATTACAGGGAGACCTTATAGACTGGTCCTGGGGGGAACTACAACTGGCAGGTGGAGATGGGACTGAGGTCTCTCCACTGGCCCAGACCCCCAACTGCAGCTGGAAGTACACGGAGGGAGGACAGTCGGTCCTACTCCTCAGCTGCAGCATACCGTACAGGGAGAAAGGATAATCGGTCCCCCTCCCCAGCAGCATACCATACATGGAGAAGGGATACTCGGTCCCCCTCCCCAGCGGCAGCCGGAGATACTGGGAGTGGAGACGACCGGTCCCACTCCCCAGCAACGGTGCCTGTTGGCCCAAGAGAGGACACCAGAAATAGATGGTGCAGATGGGACAGAGGTCTCTGCACCAGACCTACGGGGATTTTAGATGGCCGGTCAAGATCCCGAACTACCCCGGCAGGAATACCAGGGGAAGGAGTTGGCCTCTGCCCTCCCCTTTTCCTTTTTCCTCCTCTCAGCAGCAGATTCTCAACCAGGTCCTTGGGGGTAGTTGAGGGGGCAGCCATCTCCAGAAGCGCTAGCATTCGGGCAAAGTGCAGTTGGCCACTGCCCTTCCCTTTTCCTTTTTCCAGGGCCTGACATTACACAGGCCATCCTAGCAGAAGAGCTGGCATCAGGGCAGAACGCAGCTGGCCTTTGCCCTACCTGTCCCCATATCGTTAAACCTGACGCCCAACAGGCTCTTGCAGCAGAAGCAATACCAACAGGACAGAGCAGCACTGGCCTCTGCTCTACCGGTCCATGTGTATCACTAGCTCTTGTAAGAACTATCCTGCTATACTCTCTGGACTAGGAGATGTGTACCCACTGGCAGCTGGATCCCTGACTTGGGTCCAGGGTTGGTGGAGGATAGCAAGACCCCAGCCAAGCTGTGGCAGCTTAGGGTCTACAGTGCTGATGGTGCCTGGTGGAGTGCTTGGAATTACTCGGTGAGCACTAGGAATCATTGATTGGCGGAGGCACCCAGTCGGAGTGTCAGGCCGTCCATCATATCGTTTTTCTAATAAAGAGATTGTTTTGTTTATTGTATCTAAGGAAACACCCAGAAAATCTATTTGTTGGGTGGGAATCAATTTACTTTAGGTAACGTTGACAATCCATCTGAAATCCATAAGGATTTTTCAAACTCTCTCCATATGAGAGACCAGAACTTCTTCTTTTGCAGCTGTTATGAGAACATCATCTAGGTAATGAAAAGTAAGCAGAAGTATAGATCAGGGTGTTGCAGTGGATGTGTGGAACTGTATCAAGGCATTTGATACAGTTCCACACAATAGATTAGTGTTCAAACTCAAGATGGTCTAGATGAAAATTCTTGTTCTTGGGTAGAACATTGGCTTAAAAATAGAATACAAAGAGTTGTCATTAATGGTAAATTTTCAAGCTGGACAGAGGTGGCAAGTGGTGTCCCTCAGGGTTTTGTTCTGGCACCCCTTCTATTTAACATGTTTATCAATAATCTAGAAAAAAAGCATTGAAAGTCATGTTTCAGTGTTTGCAGATGACACAAAACTCTGTAAAGAAATACAATTTAAGCAAGATATTACTCTGCTACAGAGAGATTCAGATAGACTGGGAGACTGGGCACTCAAATGGCAGATGAAATTTAATGTTGAAAAATGCAAAGTTATGCACTTCGGCGTAAAGAATGTACAAGCAATGTATACCCTTATTGTAATTAGGGATAACAACACACGAAAAGGACTTGGGAATTGTTATAGACAACAAACTATGCAACAATGTGCAATGTCAATCAGCAGTGGCTAAGGCCAGTAAGGTATTGTCATGCATGAAAAAGGGCATTCATTCTCGGGATGAGAATATCATTTTGCCTCTTTATAAATCACTGGTGAGACCACATATTGAATATGCTGTGCAATTTTGGGCACCTGTTCTAAAGAAGGATACTAATTTTATGGGGTTCCTGTGATAGGTTTTATAATACTGTATTTTCCTGCCTGTGATATTTAAGTTAGTCTATTGTGTTGAGATAATTGTATCACAGGCAGAGGGGAGGATCTCTGATGTAATGAATGGGAGTGTTAGCTGTGTTGTAATGTGTTGATTGGTTGTTCTTCAAAACCCTGTGGGCAGTACTATGTTTGTAGAATGTAAATAAAAGAGGCTGTATGTGCCAGTACAGTCAGATCCTCTTGACCCTCAACACGTAGTCTTGTCTCGTGATTGGAGGGAACTGCTATATCACACTGCTATAAGAGCTTGTTCCTGATACGCTCTCCTGGAGGAGAGGTCTTACCCACACGGTCCTGGAGAACAGAAGCTGATCCAGGGTGGAAGGAAGACGGCCAGTTAAGCTACGGCGGTTGTGTAGTCTGCGGTGGTTGTGGTGTCCGGTGCGGTGCTTGTGGTCCTCGGCGCAAGCTAGGAAGTGTCCATTAACAAAAGGTTCCGTTACAGTATCCTTTATTTAGAATTGATTGACCCACTACTTGCAGATCCTGGTGTCATCTTCAGAAGTTTATTTTAGACCATCAGAAGGGAGAACTTTTACCTCTGGATCCTCTGGATTGACAGCTTTTCCAATTCTGGGATCTATTGCATTCACCTGAGTAATATTGTCTATTATCTTATTGTGGTAATCCTTAAAGTTACGTCTATGCACCCATGAATTCCTTCCTCTGCGGTCCCTTCTGTCCTAGGAAAGAATTTTTTCTTCTAATTGCCTCTTCTAATAGGTTTCCAAAGAGTAGGCCATCTTGAAGAGTAGACCATCCAAATTATTATTTTCAAAGAGTGAGCCAGCCGGAAGAGTGAGATATTCTATGTGGTTGTAGCAGACTTGTTCCACCCCTGGTTTGTTAACTTAAAAGAAGCCATTAGCTCAAGTGCTTTCTCTGGGTGGCCACTATTCATTTAACCAAAATGGCTGCCATTCTAGTAAATGGTGGCCATTTTGTCTCCTGAACACAGGCCTCAGTACATGGTCATCGAACGCTTGGAACCCTTTTCAGCTATTCAATCCCACGAACCTGGGATAAAAATTTACCGCTACCCTTCCACGTCCAGACCAGATAGTAGAACAACGTTCCGGAGAAAGGAACTACTGACTGGAGTAGGCATTTGCTCCCTAAAAGCCACGTAAGTGGACCGGCCGTTGCCTCTTTTCCTCTGGAACTATTTTGGGCTATCACCTCATCAGAACTTTACCCGAATCTCAATTCCGTTCTACCAAAAGGATCTGGGCTCTAGTTGGACAACTTGGGCGTTCAGATCCAGGCTATTCAGCAATATAAGATTTCTGGGGTTCCTGTGTATTATGACTGTGTTTTTGGGGTGTTTTGTGTATTTCTTATGTGGTTTCCTCTAACTGAGAGATACTTGAATTATTATGTTTTGACTCAATTATCTCCCAGGCACAGGGACCTCTGGTAGGGGTTTGTATTGGTTTGAATGGAGACCCCATGCTGGGGGTCTGTGCATAAATAGCAGAATGTGGCATTTTAAAACTCAGTTGTACTCCCAGAACTGTGTGTCGTTCAGTTACTGGGGAGGAAGGGAGCTATTCATGTTTCAGCGCCTTGTTCCTGAGGTCCAGTTACTACGGATCTAGCGGAGAAGAGCACTGGTCAGGAGTAGCGCTCCGCTACAGTGGTGTCATCTTCCAGATGCATTGAGACATTCTTGGAATTGAGAAATAATTGAGTTCTGTAGTACAAAAGACAATGTCCTAAATAGATATAAAAATGTTGCCATCTTGTAACTTTTAAGGTTAATTTATTCTACATGTTCTGTGAGACATGTCATGATTCCCTTTTATTCCAGAAGTTTGGTCCTTAAGGGGTTAAATAATACATGCACTTAACTTTTAGAAAGATTAGTTTTATTTTTTTACTTTATGTATAAGGCCTTTTTTTTATTTATGTTACTGCTTTTTGGTATGGTTTAATATGCTTTGATATATTCTGTAGGGTTTTCATATAATTCCAAATAGTAAACTGTCAGGGTAGGAAGGGGTGCTGCCTTTAAGTGCAGGAACCCAATATGCAGAGACAAACGCAAGGAATAAGAGTAAAAATAAGTATTTTATGAAACAAACAAAATGACACAAGATAACCAAACAAAATACAGTAATAATTCAATGCCAATACAAAATATACAGTAGACCTAGGTCTGGCATGGGAGGTGCAGGTAGAGTATCAGGTACCGTCTTGTAGGTTAAATGGAGTACACTGGGCAGTACCGGGCAGGCACCATGAGAGACAGACAGGACTCAGGTCCAGAGCCACAGCATATACATTTAGTGCCAAAAGGATGTAAGGCCAAAATCACAGGATACCAGGCCATAGGATGCAAGACCAAAGTCACTGGAACAAAGTCACAGAATACAAGACCAGAGACACAGGACCAGAGGATGCCGGGTCAGAGTCACAGGATGCAAAGCCATAGGATGCAGATCAGAGTCACAGGATACAGGACCAGAGAATGCAGGATCAGAGTCACAGGATACAACACCAGAGGACACAGGAACAGGGAAACAGGATCCATAGACTAAACTGCCACAGGAACAAAGAAACAGGATGCAGAGGCTAAACTGCCACAGGAACAAAGTGTTTAGCTGTAATTTTCCGCGCTCTCATTTACTGTTCCTATACAAATTATATATTGTTTTTTTCAGGACAAAAAGGGCTTTCTTAACATACCTTTATTTATATGATCTCATGTAATTTAAAGAAAATATGTGTTGTTTTTTTTTTATTTTACTTGAAAAATATTTTACTCGTCTACAAAAGCTAATGAAAAAAACTGCTAAATAGATTTAAAATGTTGTCCTGAGTTTAAAAATACCAAGTGTTTACATGCTTTTTTGCAAGTTATAGGGCTATAAGTTTAGGATATTGCGGTTTCAAAACATACATTTTTAAAATTTATCAATAGTGACATTGTAACACTATTATCTGTCATACATTTCTGAATAACACCCCACATGTACATATTTTTTTTAAAGTAGACAGCCCAGGGTATTCAATACGGGGTATGTCCAGTCTTTTTTAGTAGCCACTTAGTCACAAACACTGGCCAAAGTTAGCGTTCATATTTGTTTATGTGTGAAAAAAGTAAAAAACAAAATTGAACGCTAATTTTGGCCAGTGTTTGTGACTAACTGGCTACTAAAAAAGACTGGACATAACTGATTTGCAATACCTTGGGTTGTCTTCTTTTGCAAATGGTATGCCATCATGGGGGTAATTCTCATTTCTGGGCTACCATACGCTCTCAAAGGCAACGTAACCAACCTGGCAATTTTCAATGTAAAAATATTTGACCCATATATTTGACCCTGTAACTTTCAAAAACGCTATAAAACCTGTACATGGGGGGTACTGTTATACTCGGGAGACTTTGCTGAACACAAACATTAGTGTTTCAAAACAGGAAAACATATCACAACAATTATATCATCAGTAAAAGTGCTGTTTGTGTGTGAATAATGCAAAAAAAAAAGTCACTTAATATCATCGCTGTGATGTGTTTTACTGTTTTGAATCACTAGTATTTGTTGTGACGAGACCAATCTCACCACATTGCATTGGAAGAGCCTGGTTGCCTGCCTGTTGCCTCTGGACTGTGGCCCTGGGAGATTGGGCCCTTTAAAAACAGTATTCGGCCATACCAGATTGTATGTCACTCATTCTGGCCCTTTAAATACTGTGGGGAAAGATTGGCACTTTTTATATGGCACTTCGGATTGAGCCGAAGTGCCAAAGTCGTCGAAGTGGCCGCCATTCGACAAAGGAACACGTGGCGGCGGCCATTTTAATTTAGTCGAACGCGGTCAGCGGTGTATGCTAAAGAATCTATGGAACTAAAATCGGCTACGCAAATACACGAGCAAATACAACGACCCTTACCGTCGCCTCCACTTCAACACTTTGGTTAAAGTCGAAGTACGTTCGACAATTCGAACACCATGTTACAATGTGCTATTTGCACAAACGGACCCGTTCGTGCATTCGAAGGGGACTTAGCCGTTTTTCTGCAGGAAATTGACCGACCGCACAGCCCAAATCTACGGAACTGTTTTGGGCAAGAAAATGTGCTTGAGGTCGGTCATAAAGGACTTCCACCTAACTTTTTATCCACTGGAGGGATTGGTATGATTTTTGAGAGTGTTTATGTTTAAAGTATGCAGAGTTCAAATGTGTACTTTTTATGGAGATTGGATGTATGGTTTTAAAGTTACAGGGTATGTGTAAAAACTTTGTTTTTACTGTCTGTGATAATTATGTTAAACCATTGTGTAGCATAATTATATCACAGGCAGACGGGAGGATTTTGTGTGTAATTGCCTGGAGTGTTTTCTGTAATGTACGTGTATGATTGGTTGTTTTGTAACACCCTGTGGGTGGTCCTATCTAAGGGAAACCATCATAAAAGAAGGTTCTTTTGGTGCCAAAAAACAGACCATTGCTTGACCCACAACACGGAGCTCTGTCTCGTCTTTGGGGGGGATTTACTGTATGCTGTTCCAGTTTGACTGCTAGGAGTGTAAACCTATTCTTATGGTTTTTCCTATTCGGCTGTTTACTGCATTTGTACGGTTCCGGTTCTGCTGTTTACGGCATTCATATGCTTGTCCGGTTCGGTGGCTTGGTGTCTACTGTAGCTGTGCCTGTGTCTCTGGAAGGGAATATCCTCTAAACGGCTTTTAAACCCTTTTATGCCTGGGGGTGCCGTTACATTTGTGTTCAGCGAAGTCTCCCAAGTAAAACAGTACCCCCCCATGTACAGGTTTTAGGGTGTCATAAAAAGTTACAGGGTAAAATACAGTGCTAGCAAATTACATTCTCTGGACTTTAGGCCTGGATTGTCAGGCAGGTCCTTCAAATTGCAATCAATAAAATTACTTAATTATGTGAAAATATTAGAATTTAAATATATATGCATATTTATATATTTGAAGTCTACGTGTATATTTATATAATTATTTATGTAATTTTGTATATGGACATATGTATATTTCGTATTATTTTTATTTATTTATATATACATAGATATATAAACAATTTAATTCTAAGTGTATTTTGTATATATATATATATTAATATCAAAATACAGTTATAATAAAATGTCATATAGATATAAAACAATTTTTAAATTGTATTATTTTTTAAAAATTTGATTTAATTTAATTTACTTATTATTTGTATTTTATAATAATATATACATACAATATATATAGTTATTATATATATTATATATACGTGTGTAATTTAATTAGAAGTGTATTTTTATACACTCAGTTTGACATTATATATATATGATATATAGACATATATAATATAGATTATAATATATCAACAAACAATAAGGAAAAGTATGTCCCAGAGTGGTGTAAACAGCTCAAACACCTAGTGAGGTATCCCCTTCACCTTCACACATACATATAATGCTATACACAAAAATAGGTGGAGCTGTAAAATACTTCCCTCTCTTCAAAATACAGCTGACAAAGCTTAAACAGAAACAGAGGGAAACACAATAGTGCAGATAATTTTTAAAATTACAGAGTAAATCCAATATCTTTAGATAGCACACTCACAAAAATAGAGCCATAGAGTAACCTGGCTCTGGTCTGGATATCAGTAGCATCCTTTAGGGGAGATTCAAACCCCACTCCAGATGATAGGGAAGATTTTAAGGTAGTATATTCAGGAATAATAAATACTTAAAATATCTATAAAAGTATATAATTTATTCCAAAAAACAAGCAAAGATAAAAAACAAAAGCATAGTAAAAGTCCAATAGTCACCAAAACGCGTTTTGCCTAATAGGCTGGAGTGGGGTTTGGATCTCCCCTAAAGGATCCTACTGATATCCAGACCAGAACCAGGTTACTTTATGGCTCTATTTTTGTGAGTGTGCTATCTAAAGATATTGGATTTACTCTGTAATTTTAAAAATTATCTGCACTATTGTGTTTCCCTCTGTTTCAGCTTTGTCAGCTGTATTTTGAAGAGAGGGAAGTATTTTACAGCTCCACCTATTTTTGTGTATAGCATTATATGTATGTGTGAAGGTTTTGTGTATAGATATAATATATGTCTATATATCATATTTATATTCACATATATAATTATATTTTTTCTATTAACATTTACATTATTTTTTATTTTATTTTACACTAGCAGGGAGACTGCCTGCAGGCAGACACTTGGACACCTATTGTGACCATGTGATCGCTCGGTTGAGCGATCAAATGGTCCCAGGGGTCCTAATTCGCCGTGGGGAGATTGCCTGGGCTGCAGGCAGTCTCCCCACACTGGGAGCAACGCCGATCGCCACCGGGAGCAAAGCTGATGGCCACCGGGGGAACGACCATGACCGGGTGAGTAACGATTACCGTTGTGACGGTTCAGGACCGTCAGCGGTCAGCAACGCTAAAATGCCGATGACTGTTCTGAACCGTCACCGGTCATTAAGGGGTTAATGTTCCAAGAAGTAAAGAATAGCACCAAATAGGGAGAGTGGTGAGCAGTAGTACTACACAAAGGGATATCACCTAAGGAGTGAATGTGGAACCTGTGGGGATATTTATGGGATAATAATAGTAAACAGTTGAGAATTACCCACTATTTTAATTCTCAGATCCCAAAGATCGTTATCATGTAAGTGAAATGTATATCATATAATTAAAATCATAATTTGTTATAAAAATAGACAATTTATTGTGACATTTAAAAATAATAATAATAATAAGTAACATGCGTGATAATAATCAATGGAAATTCAGTATAACATGAATATGCAATACAATATGGTAATATAAAAACATCTCCTAATGGTTAACGCAGTTTAGAATCTACACATTAGCCGTCAGGACAAGATTTACGACTTTCTTCACAGAGAAAGAATGTGAAAGTTTCACACAGAGAATAGAATGCAGCGTAAGGTCGTAAAAACTTAGCTGACAGTTAGAATAACCCTTTCAATGCTGGCAAGACCTCTTCTAGGCATTTAAGATCTATTCTTATGTAATTTTAAATAAAATAACATTTAACCAGTTCATTAGTCATTTCCTGGATCCATCCAATAAAGAAATCTACATAATTCTACAAGCTGAATTTTAATTTTAATTTGCCTAAATAGATATTTAATCTTATTTTAGAGCAAATCAATACAGCTGGATAAATATCACGATATGCTAACATTTGATATGTCACATAAATACAGAATTATCATCTTTACCTGCAGAATAAAAAGTTTAATAATGTATTTCTTATTAACTAAGATTTCTAAATATCGAAATCTTATCGTGATTTATCCAGTCATATATCATGCTATTAGAAAATTTTTATTAATTTAAATTAATTAAATGAAGCCAGTATATTTACCTGTTAAATATATATTCTCACCAGATGTTCTCAGGTAGCTAAGTGTCAAGGAATGTTTCTCTGTCTTTTCTTTCTTAGCCTGCTTCCGACTCTTTTGATTTCTGCATACCTCCTTGCATCTGCCTTGATTGATCTTGATTCTTTGATTGCTTCTCTCTTCCCTTTGTCTTAACTTTTTAAAGGGGAAGATTCTCTGTTCGTGGACCAATAGAAAATCGGAGGTGTGATTATCTTTTAGATAACCATTTTAGTATTTGGACTGTAGATGGCAGTTTCATCCCACTAAACATACCTTTCCAGGAAAGAGTAAACTTTTCCTGGTTGCTATTTTGACGTTATTTTCCTTATCTGTATGGTTGCCATAACTTAAGTTTACTCGTCAGATCAAACGGTTTATTTAAGTTTTGTCCAGACTATGTGTCTCCAAATTCTGTAGTAATTCCTAATATGACAGTTATAACTAAGTATGACCTCAAAACTTACAATGGGACCTTGCTAGATATAGAAAGTAAAATTATTTAATCTTCTCTGTCACCTATGTCTGGGTTTAGAATTTATTCTATTCCATTAGCAATTAGACAGTCTCTTATCACTGCGTTTGTTTATACAAGACATTCTTAGCCCTGGCTCAGTAGTTAGTGTAACAGAAAGGATAGAAATCTTGTGTCTTTTGTTAGCTTGAAAATAACAAAATGGAGTCTGGTCTGTTCAAAGTGACTTCAGAATATACACTTTTAATTTCTATCATAGTACAAAATGTCTGCCGATATAATACCCTGACAAACCGTGACACAAACTTATTGATTTCAGTAGGATGTATAGGGAAAAAAGCTGTTTTTAAAAATTTTGCATCAGCTCACAGGCTATTAAAACATTTTTTATAGTTAGTGGCAGAGGCTAATGAGTACTGATAGGGTTGGAATCCAGTCACTAAATAGCAGTTAACAAAACTGTTACCCATCACTTACAGACTGGCTTTTAGTAGTGGTAGCAGGTAACTGTGTGTCACTATTTCTGAAATCTAGCATTTTGAAAACAGCCGCTATTCCCTACAGGCATGCTAATAAGAAGCATTTGGTCACTAAAAGTAGTGCCATGGTTGTAAACAAGCCATAAGTAGGCAAGAAGCAAAATCTGTAATCTAAATAAAATTGGTTCATTAGACAGCTAGAAATTGTACAGAAGCAGAAGACAAGTAGCAGAATAAATAACATGTCCTTAAAGATATTCAGAAGGTCCATATAACATCCATACCAGATAGCAGTAACCAAAACTGCTTAGGTGTCTTAGGAGAAAACCACAATGCACACGTTTCAATGACAGAATTCAAAAGGACAATTACCAGATGGCTCTCTTAGAGTACTAAAGACAGTACTAAAGAGTACTAAAAATTTCCTTTGAGATAATTTTTGTAATATATAAATCTGATGTATGTCCAATATTTGTTTGTCTAGAGCAGTGCCTGAAAATCTTTTATCTTGCATCCCTAATTGGTGATTTTCCAGTTCTGTTTTAACGATGATCTTGATAAAAAGTGTGCAAAGTCCATGTTAGCTTTTTAATAAATATATTTGATAAATATTGTCAACATAATGGTCATTGTCATTAAAGCATTAATTCTATGGTGCCCGCTCCCCCAGTTATCCATAAGAAAAGTATGTTTCCCAAACCAGGCACACCATTCTTCACCAACAGTGATGCTAATAAAACCTGGAAAATTGATGTACCTTTAGTATTGAACTGTAAAATACTGCTCTAGACAAATAAATATGTATTAACAGACAAAACAAGTTAAGAAGACAGTTATTGTTTAACATTTTGTATCCACTTACAACACTCTGTAGATTCAAGATCTAAAGATGAAGGTATTGGATCTGCGTGGAAAGTTTAAAAGGCCAGCTCTCCGCAGGGTTCGGGTTTCAGCTGATGCCATGCTCCGTGCTCTGTTGGGTTCTAAACACAAGGTTTCCATGGACTTGCGTGCCAACTTGAAATCTGTGAAGAAGGAAGACACCGAGAAGGTTGTTCATATTTATTGTGCACGTGGACTAACAGGGTTATTCACTAAAGTGAGAATTCAAAGTGAATTCAAGGTGAATTTTACATTTAAGGCCAGAGTAGTCTAAGTATAACTGACTTAAAATTTAAATTCACCTTGAATTCTCACTCTACTAAATAACTCTATAGGTAAAAATTGTTTAAAGCTCAGTGCACTTCAGATAGTTGATATTAACAAGTTCAATTGATTTGTATGTACACTGAACAAAATTAAACGCAACACTTTAGCAATTTTATTTATACAGGATGGTTAGTTATGCACATGAGAATAAACTAGTTATATTGTAAATAATGTTGTTACTATTACTATTTATTTTTTACATGTTGTTGCAGCATTCTTTTTTATGCATCAGTGATAAGACCACATGAGTAATGCAAAGGCTGGCAACAATAAAAGGCCACTCTAAAATGTGAATGATAATGCACGGCCCAATGTTGCAAGAAACTGTACACAATTCCTGGAAGCTGAAAACATCCCAGTTCTTGCATGCCCAGCATACTTACCGGACATGTCACCCATTGAGCATGTTTGGGATGCTCTGGATCGGTGTATACGCTATCCAGCAACTTCACACAGCCATTTATAAGGAGTGGACAAACATTCCACATGTCACAATCAACAACCTGATCAACCGGACTTAACTGTGAAGGAGATGCGTTGCACTGCGTGAGGCAACTGGTGGTCACACCAGCTACTGACTGGTTTTCGGACCCCCCGGATCTTCCCAATACAGTAAAACTGCACATTTTATTGGTCTTTTATTGTGGCCAACCTGTGCAATAATCATGCTAATCAGCATCTTGATATGCCACACCTGTGAGGTGAATGGATTATCTCGGCAAAGGAGAGGTGCTGACTAACACAGATTTAGACAGATTTGTGAACAATATTTGAGAGAAATAGGCCTTTTGTGTACATAGAAAAAGTCTTAGCTCTTTGAGTTCAGCTCCTGAAAAATGGGGGCAAAAAAAAGTGTTGCGTTTATAATTTTGTCCAGTGTATATCCGTGTCTGCTGCTATTACCTGAATGGTACAGCATTTGTAATTCTTCTGCATTCTCCATCAAGCAGTCTGTGTTTTATCAATCAAAATAAAAGCATTTACAAGACACCCAGTCAAAGAAGGGCCAAGTGCCAGCACTTCCAGGACTTGATGGGGTTTAACTCTTAAGCAGTAAAGTATATGAAACATAAAGACAAAATTGCTACTAGCAAACTATCTTGTTCAAAGGATTCTAGAAAGGCTTCATGAGGAAGGATGAAATGAAAAGAAAAAAAAAATAAGGTTCTACACTTACAGGGTTATTCAATATACACTGAATTTTGTCCAGATGTACAATACCCAGTGAAAATTACCAAATTCAGATTGCATTGGCAGCTCTCATCAGAGGTGGCTCTCTAATTAGGAGACAGGGCCTCGCAACGGCTTAAATTCTTAGCACACACTGACCTGTCTAGTTTTCGGTCCATGACAGGGGCTGGCAGCTTGCCCTGTATGCCACCGTGTACGAGGCCCCTCCTCTCAGTCAGCCTGTAGAGGGAGAATGCCCATGACCTTCAGGAGGCAACTTAGCTGGGAGCAGAGCTACAGGCTTTGCAAGGTCCTCCAATCAGAGCATTGCCACGGGTTGCTATGGCAACACTCTGGTAGTTCTCAAGATCTCTATCACATGGCCTGCAGTCCTAGCCCACTGGACCACAGAGAATTAAAAAAAAAGGTAATTCAATGTGAGAAGACTGGTCACTGAAACAGCCTCTCCCCACACTAACCTTGTCACACCCCACAGTCACCCTGCCACACACACTGCCCCCCTCTGTCACCCTCGAACATACTGTCCCCACTGCCAGTTTCCCAGACACTGCCCTCTCACTGTCACCCTCCCATACACTGACACCCACACTGTCACCCATCCACACACTGCCCCCCCCCACTCTGTTACTTTCCCACACACTGCCCCCAACACTGTCATCTTCCCCAGGGTGGTCTTTAACATGGGGCAAATGGGGCAGATTCCCCTGGTCCAGTTAGTTCTGTCAGAGTATGTGTCTGTGTCAGTGTCATGTCTGTCAATGTCTGTGTGTGTGTGTGCATATGTCTGTGTGCCATTATATCTGACAGTATCGGTGTATAAATATCTGTATGTGTGCCTGTATCTGCATGTGAGTCAGTGTGTGTATATGTGTCTGTATACCTGCATGTGTGTCAGTGTGTATATTTGTGCATCTGCATGTGTTTCAGTGTTTGTGTGTGTATCTTAGTATGTGTGTGTGTGTGTGTGTGTATCATAGTGTGTGTGTGGCAGTGCATGTGTAAATGTGCATACATCTCAGTATTAAAATGCCAACACTACACACAAATATACCCCTGCATTAAAACTTCAACATTACATACAAACACAATACTGATTTGAAACATCAACACTTCATACAAACACCAAATGTATATATAAACACACCGCTGCATTGAAAAACCAGCACTACACATATAGGCATCTTGCATTCAAATACCAACACCACATTCAAATGTCAACATCACATAAGAATAACACCACATAATAAGAAGAAATGGGACAAGACAAGGATGCCCTCTCTCTCCACTACTGTATATAATGGTTTTAGAACCCTTGGCAATTGCAATAAGACAAAACAAGAGAATAAAGGGCTTCACTAATAAGTCTGGACAATCAAAACTAAATATATACGCAGATGACATCTTACTAACATTGTCCAGAGATAATGCAAAGCTACATGGCAAGTAGACTTTTTTACATTTTGCTCACCCAAAAGAATATGGCTACCAAAGAAATTTGGTATAGTATGGAAAAAATAAAAACAGGAGTAAGAAATCTGTCATCATTATTTTGGATTTTAGACCTGAACAAAAAAGCGATCAAAGATGCACGGAGGAAATCACAGATACTCATAGATTTAACAAGCTGGGGGGATAAAATCACGTTTAACATAGGCTTTAGAAACAAAACCTTTAGAAACTACCTAAGAATTAAGGGCTTTATCTCAGAATATCTAGCTAAAAACAAGGAGGAGAAAAACCTAAAACGTAGACATCTTCTGGATGTAAAGAATTATAAAAATCTAATGGCAAAATGTGTTAAAGTTATATATGGATGGAGGCATGATAAGTTCCCTAAACAAAGTATATAAACACATACACTTGTCTAAACCTCACAGAAACACAATTCAAACTTGCCAACAGATGGTATATGACACCCAAATGTCTAAATATAATTTTTCCAGAGACATCTGATAGATGTTGGAAATGCAATATCAATGAAGGTAATCTGATCCACAGTTGGTAGCATTGCACTCTGATAAATCAATACTGGAAGAATGTAGCGAAGGTAATCGATCAAATAACCTGAATGAAAATGAGTTTTAAACCGGAAGTATTTTTACTAAACTTAAAATGGCCCAAAATGCCAAAAAAAGAACAAATGGTAATAATACATACAGAAAACAAATGTGCGAAATATAGGCGATTACTTTAGAGCAATGTGTGCTATAGCAGCTTGAACACTGTGTGGGTGCTCCAAAACCACCCACTAGTCACAATACAAAAAATACACACAAGGTAGGTATAGAGATAGAGAAACCCCTAAACTTCCAAGTGAGGTTTCAGTGCAGCGCTGTGTATTAATAATTTTTTAGACTCACCCTTTAGGAATTTCATATTGGGTGATTCGACTCGAATATATATGGATAAGGGGAAGAAAAAATAGAAATATATAGTGCAGAATAGTTTTGACAGAAAATGGTGGAGAAAAGAAAAACAGATGGTGGCAAACTCACATGGTAAGGAGCCTTTAGAAATAGGCTCCAAACTTTTCAGCAGGTATGCTTTTAGGTAGCATACAACCCCTTTAGAGCTTCTTAGTAGGTTCACAGTATTTTTCTTTTATATATTCTCCAAAAAAGAAGAAGGATGGGAATACATATACTAAGTGTAGACCGTTTTGGACACACAGTGTAATACTGATAGTATAGAATGTGCTCACCTGGCTTGGAGCCTTCCAAACTGGCTCTAAGTGTAGAATCTTGTGTCAATTAAGGGTGACAACTCCCTTGGATACCCGGCAACACTGGAACAGGATCAGCTTTCTTAAAATGCACAAATGGGCTATTTATTAAAAAAAAAAAAAAAAAGTACAAATACAATATAAAAAATAAACAGAATAAAATACTAAAGTAAAGCTAGATACTCCAAGACGCGTTTTTCCTATGTCAATATCAATGACCGATTGAAAAAGCCTATGAACATAGGAGAAACGCGTCTCGGAGGATCTAGCTTTACTTTAGTATTTTATTCTGTTTATCTTTTATATTGTATTTGTACTTGTTTTTTTTTAATAAACAGCACATTTGTGCATTTAAAGAAACCTGATCCTGTTCCAGTGTTGCTGGGTATCCAAGGGAGTTATCAACCAATAAGAAATTTCTAAAGGGTGAGTCTAAAAAATGATTAATACACAACGCTGCACTGAAACCTCAATTGAACGTTTAGGGGTTTCTCTATCTCCATACCTACCTTGTGTGTATTTTTTGTATGGTAATACAAAAAATATTATAATATTGACACCTTCTGCTCCTTTACCTTTCTGCTACTTTCTGCTTATTTTGCACCCTTCTGCTTCTTTCTCTTTCTGATCGCTTTCTGCTCATTGCAGACCCTTTCTGCTCCTTCTCCTACTTTACCTTTGTGCTCCTTGCTGTCCATTGCCACCCTTTTCTGCTCCTTCTCCTACTTTACCTTTGTACCATCACGGCAGCTAAACTCTAATTAGCACGTAACTGGAAAACGGTGATAATTAAACATATTCAGGAAGTAATAAATCAAGTGATACAGCAAGCGAAAATGGAAAGGGGCATATTAACGAACTTGGGAAACAGATACACCCAGATAGAAGACTGGGACATATGGATCAATAAACTAGATTCCATATCCCAAGAAATGGTAAGTTAAACGGAATAACTAAAATGACCCCGAAGATACCAAGTAACGGGCAAACATTACAAGATAGAATAATAAACAATATAACAGTACGCAAAACAAGGTGTTCTCTCTCTCCAAAAATGAATAAATGACAAAACAATAATGTAGAAGCTAGAACAGGAAGATAGAAAGGTAAGGGTGAGGGGGGGGGGGAGGGAATAATTAGAACTTTAGTACTTATCTCCTATTGTGTCCTTTTCCCCCTTATTTAATAATCAACATGGAAAGGAACAGATGTATACAAAGAAAAGAAATGGATGGGGAGGACATATTTATGATGACAAGAATACTGAGGCTAAAAGATAGAAGCATTAAGTGAACTACATAAGTCAGGTGTAGCGGAGAGCTGATTTCCCACAGCTTAACTCCACTGATATATTAAAATAATTCAGGAACAAGTAGTAAATTCAATAGGGTAACAAGCACAATCAGCAAGGCAAAACCAATAATATCCCATAACCTTTCCCAATCACTGGACGACCCACAATATCAGGAGTAGAACTCAAGTTTAATGACACAATTCCTGCTTTTATGGGATTCTCCCATGCAAGGGAGGTACTCACCATAATTACTACAGTAACCAATCACATAGACGTTACCTCCCACACATCTCCTCCCCTTAGCTTAACAGTTAACATAATTATAATGTACATACTTTTCCCCAATTCTTGGATGTACCCCAAATATGGTAGGTACACCTTTAAATGTGGTAACCCCTGGTAGCCCTGGGTGAGAAGCATATTCAAAAATCCCCCAGATCAGACCAGGGGTTCGGGAGTTTTGAGGAAGCAAAGATTTGACTGACCGCACGGGTAAAGTAGCCGAAAATAGTTCCATGAGATTGGCCCTGCGGTCGGTCTCCGTTCGTTCATCAAAAGTCCTGAAAGTCTATGCCATCTATGGTTGAGTTTGCATTCGGATGAATCCCCCAGTTCGTGGGATTCATCCTACCGAACGATGGGCCGTTCATGTGTTTCAATTAGCACTTTCTGAAGCCATGGAGGTCTTAGCGGTGTTCGGTTAGTCGAGTGTCCGATTTTAGTTCCAGACACTTGACGACCAAACACCGCTGTTCGCGAGTTTAAGATGGCCGCCGCCACATTTTCGGCTGCCGAAATGGCGGCCACCCAGGGAATATAGCAGAGCGTTCGTGTGTTTAAACCAGGGGAATGGAACGAGCATACAGGGACGTAAATTACAGCCACACTTTACACCAGGGTGGTCCGGTTCATCGGTACTTTAGTTCGGATGGTGAATATAGCCGTTCACATGCAGACTTGTACATCTTTTTACCGAACAAAGTATGGCCACATATGTTTGTATGCAAATCTGTACAATCCAGGCACAGGAAAATCTCTTAGGTCCCAACAATAATATTACAAAGGAAATATATTGGACAGCCAAAGGGGTTCTGCTACACCAGGTATATGTCTGAAATGTAAAAAATAATGTCAACATCACATGCTAAACAAGACTACATTCACACACATACGCTATACAAAAACATGCTAACATTCAACTACGCAAACACTGCTCAGTGCTATATACAACCCTGCAAGCATGGGAAAATGGTAGAGCCTCATCTGTCAAAGCATTGTTAAAGTTGCACGATAGATACAGATCTACCTTTTGGCCACCATTGCAATAGGGGGGCCCTAAACAATTATTGTGTCAGGGTCCTTTCTACTTTAGTTCCGCCACTGTGTTAGAGTGTGGCTGCATGTCTGGGAGTGGCAAGATGGGGGACAAGGTCCATGGGGCCCCCAGCAAATGCTTGCCCAGGCACCAATCAATATTAAAGGTGGCCCTGACCTTCCCAAACACTGCCCCCACACTGTCACCCAGCCACACTCACATTAACCCCTCCTAATCCTGTCGATCTCACCCCTTTCAACCATACCATACCAGGGCCAGACTGGCCCAACGGGATACCGGGAAATTTACCGGGGCCAAACAGACAGCCCATTCATTAGGCTGTTGCCATTTAAATAATTTTCACTCAGACTGTGACAGCTTGTGTCAGTCCAAGGGAATTAAGGGGGATGTGCTGGGCATGGGCGTCCGCAGAGATTTTTCCGGGGGGGCGGCATAATTGTAATGACATCCATGCTTGGCCCCTTTTTGACGGTGTCATGAAAGGGAAGGGGCATAGTCATTATCACATAAAGCCAGGGTGAATAGCATTTTCACAACTTTGGTGTCAGGAATACATGTTTGTATTCCTGACACACATAATGTTCCCTTAAGCAAATTAAAGGAACATTCTGGTTGCCATAACAACTTCATCTAAATGAAAATGTTATTATGCCAGGAAGCCCCTTGGTGCTCTCTTTCCTTTAAGGTGTTAAACCGCTATCAAATGGTTTAACCCCAAAGGCTTCCTTCAGCTCCAGATCTCCAGGTCGTTCAGTGGTATTTGGCAGGGCCGGACTGGCCCACCGGGATACCGGGAAATTTCCCGGTGGGCCGTCGGCACCTGGGGCCGGGGTGACCTGCGGCCGCAGGGAGAACTTGAAAGGCGGCCGCAGGGAAAGCTCTTTATGAGGCCGCTGGGGGAGCAGGCTCTTCTGGGGGAGCAGGCTCTTCTGTCTCTGCTCCCCCTCCCTCGCGCGCTAGAAAGAGACCGGGGCCGGAATATGACGTCATATTCCGGCTCCGGTCTCATTAAAGCTGCGCGCGAGGGAGGGATGCAGAGACTGATGTTCCCTCATGCCAGGGATCCAGAGAGCAATCTGTACTAATGGTCTCTTCCACTCCACCAGGTAACTGACAGTGAATCAAGAAAAACACGGAAGACTATCAGTAGTTCTAAACGGAATGTTATTTAAACACAACTTTTTATAACCCAAGGCAAAAAAAGAATTCAAACTTGTAGGGACGTGTCTAGCAATACGCTCTCACATTAGGTGCTCAGTACATTAACAATTTGTATCCAAGAAAGGGGGAATAGTACACTCTTTATGGTGTAATAATGAGGGTTCCACTGACCTCCAGATCCAATGTCCAGATATATAGTAAAACTAGTAATTATGGTCCTACACAGTTTCTTGGTAGTCCACAGTCCATTTTATTTGCTATCAGTGCATAGAGAATGACAACATTTTGGCCAGTCTGGTGGCCTTTGGAACACTAGGGTAGGAAAGACACATTGGGTACGATATCTGTGCCTCCCACATGAACGATGTATGCTTTATAGTACACTTATGTGCCCTCATGCCAATATTTTGATAATATGAGAGCTAGAAGATAAAATGTGTATAAATTCATCCCTGCATCTCCATTTGATAGCCAGCTGATGTAAGTGACTAAGGCCCAACATTTGTCTAAATCAGTGGTTTCCAAACCAGTCATCATGACCCACCAACAATCCAGGATTTATGTATGTGACGAAACCAATCTCGCCACATTGTATTGGAGGTGCCTGGTTGCCCGCCTGCTGCCATTGGATTATGGACCGGCAGCTAAAGGGTTAATTTTACTGTGCAGAAGGATTTAATTCTCCCTTTCTGCACAGCAGTTCGGTAGATTTCATCTACCGAACAAACAGCCGTTCACCAACCTCCCCAGAGTCGTGGGAAGCCGGCCGGCGTTGTTAATTGGCCACCCAGAAGCTGGAGTGTGCGGCCAATTTACCTCCCTGAAGCTGCGGTTAACCGCAGTTTAATTGCCTAACTGTGTGGCCGCTGTTACACTTAGCGGCCGCTAGGTGGCGCTGTTCTGGAGCTCCCCGGGCAGCCAGCACTTTTCTGCCCGGCTTTCATGCACCAAAATCGGACACTTTTCCGTGCAGGCACCGCTGAACCTCCAGCCCCTGGTTCTCATTCGTATGAATTTGGTGAATGCAGGGAAATTCGGTAGTTTGTTTTATGTGAACTGTAGTAACCCAGATAGCCATGCCATGGAGCCTGTTCGTATAATTAAAGACTTTAGCTCCATGGCAATTAAAATGTATTTGTGTGGTCTGGGTGCCATTCACCTAATAATGTGCACCCAGACCTGAGCTATCTGGGGATATGTTACATGTCTGTGTTTTATGTATAAAATGTGTCTTTATGTATTTTAAAGTGATAGTCTGTTTCTGTGTCACCATGTGCATAATGGAGTCTGGCCTTTGTCCTGGGAGATAATTGAATTACTTCATTAATTATCTCCAGGGCAGGGAGGAGGAAACCAAGATGCATGGTGGGAAAGTATTGTGGCTGTGTGTACGAAAGTGATACATGTCTGTCTGCTGTTTCAGTCTTCCATCTGGTCCCCTAGGGGAGTGTCCACCAGGTGGGAGACCTGCATAAATACAGGGGCAGGTAGCCCTGAATAAACAGACCACTGCTTGACCTTCAACACGGAGCCTTGTCTCGTTCTTGGGGGGATTCACTGTATGCTGATAGGGACTGACTGCCAGGAGTGTAAGCCGCTTGGGAGCTTTTCCTGTTCGTCTGCTAGCAGCAATTCGTGAGGTTCCAGTTCGGGAGTTTGGAGTGCTACCTTATTCCCTTGTATGCAGTTCGGGAGTTTGGTGCATTCACCTATATCCAATTCGTGAGTTTTGGTGCTTTTACAGTAGCTGTGCCTTTTTGTGAAAAGGGGATTATCGCCTAAACGGATTTTTCCCCTTTTATGCTGAAACGGTCCGTAACATTGGTGGCAAGCGGCGGGATCGTTCCTACAGCCAGAAGGACAGCTACAGGAGACACCATTGCTTTGGATGTTACAATTTGAGGGCAACGCATGTCTCAGTACAGCGACCCTGACAGCACCAGGATGGAACCAGCAGTGGAGTATAGATATTCTGTAGACGAATTTGACCGTATGATGTGGTTGCGGCTGGACTTCTTCGGACCTAATCCAGCTGAGAAATCCGTGAAGTTCGTGAGGGGTCTAGTGTTCAAGACTCTGCTATACCGGGCAGAGGGTGATGGTCAGCTGCCACGTTGGGTGGACCTCCACCGGAAATTACAGTTACGGGACAGAGAGAGCTCAATCTCCAGTCCCCAGCGGCAGCGTGAATTGCAGGGAATAGAGAGCCCAGTCTCCATTCCCCAGCGGCAGGCTGAGTTACAGGGGGCAGAGGTAGTTGTTCCTGCCCCCCAGCAGCAGAGTGATATGCCAGGAGGGCAATGTGAAGTGCAGGGAGAGGAAAGCAGCGTCTTCCCTCCCCAGCGGCAGGCTGAATTACAGGGGGCAGAGGTAGTTGTTCCTGCCCCCCAGCAGCAGAGTGATTTGCCAGGAAGGCAGTGTGAAGAGCAGGGAGAGGAGAGCAGTGTCCTCCCTCCCCAGCGGCAGCGTGATTTTTCGGGAATGGGGAGCCCAGTCTCCATTCCCCAGCGGCAGTGTGATGTGCCGGGAATTCGGAGCCCAGTCTCCAGTCCCCAGCGGCAGAGTATCCAGCAGGGAATAGAGAGCCCAGTCTCCTTTCCCCAGCAGCAGGACTCTGTATTGGGAGGAGAGACAGTCGGTCTCCCTCCGCAAAAACTAGAAGTATGTATGGGAGAGGAGATTGTTACCACCTCTCCCCAGCGGCGGATCATCAATGGGCAGAGTGTTCTATCGGGAGAGGAGCTTGTTACCCCCTCTTCCCAGCGGCAGTTTAATGTACCAGGGGGAGACTGTAAGCCCCCCACTGGTGCAGATGGGACCGTGGTCTCTGCACTTACCACACAGGGGGTAGGGATGGTCGGTCCCACCCCCCCACGACAGAACTGTGTATCCAAGGGGGAGACAACCGGTCTCCCCACTCAGCAGCAGAGCTATGCAACTAAGGGGGAGACAGTCCGTCTCCAGCAACCAGGCTCCAACCAGACTACTCCGGTGGTAGTGCTGGCACCAGGACAGAGTACCGCTGGTCTCTGCCCACTCAGCAACCCACCAAGGCAGCTTACCAGTTCCCTACACAGCCGTGGTGAGGCACCTGGACATGGACAAACTTCTCCTCTACCCAGGTGTAGTAACTATTTATTGTGGGTGGGCTGTACTGTTTTTTTTGCTTTGTGGGTGGGTTCCTGGACTAACAAGGGCACTGACCGGCAGGAGGTCAGGTACCCTGTTAGTCTTTTTGGAAAGGGGGAGAGATGTGACGAAACCAATCTCGCCACATTGTATTGGAGGTGCCTGGTTGCCCGCCTGCTGCCATTGGATTATGGACCGTCAGCTAAAGGGTTAATTTTACTGTGCAGAATGATTTATATCTCCCTTTCTGCACAGCAGTTCGGTAGATTTCATCTACCGAACAAACAGCCGTTCACCAACCTCCCCAGAGCCGTGGGAAGCCGGCCGGCTTTGTTAATTGGCCACCCAGAAGCTGGAGTGTGCTGCCAATTTACCTCCCTGAAGCTGCGGTTAACCGCAGTTTAATTGCCTTTTAACTGTGTGGCCGCTGTTACACTTAGCGGCCGCTAGGTGGCGCTGTTCTGGAGCTCCCCGGGCAGCCAGCACTTTTCTGCCCGGCTTTCATGCACCAAAATCGGACACTTTTCCGTGCAGGCACCGCTGAACCTCCAGCCCCTGGTTCTCATTCGTATGAATTTGGTGAATGCAGGGAAATTCGGTAGTTTGTTTTATGTGAACTGTAGTAACCCAGATAGCCATCCCATGGAGCCTGTTCGTAAAATTAAAGACTTTAGCTCCATGGCAATTAAAATGTATTTGTGTGGTCTGGGTGCCATTCACCTAATAATGTGCACCCAGACCTGAGCTATCTGGGGATATGTTACATGTCTGTGTTTTATGTATAAAATGTGTCTTTATGTATTTTAAAGTGATAGTCTGTTTCTGTGTCACCATGTGCATAATGGAGTCTGGCCTTTGTCCTGGGAGATAATTGAATTACTTCATTAATTATCTCCAGGGCAGGGAGGAGGAAACCAAGATGCATGGTGGGAAAGTATTGTGGCTGTGTGTACGAAAGTGATACATGTCTGTCTGCTGTTTCAGTCTTCCATCTGGTCCCCTAGGGGAGTGTCCACCAGGTGGGAGACCTGCATAAATACAGGGGCAGGTAGCCCTGAATAAACAGACCACTGCTTGACCTTCAACACGGAGCCTTGTCTCGTTCTTGGGGGGATTCACTGTATGCTGATAGGGACTGACTGCCAGGAGTGTAAGCCGCTTGGGAGCTTTTCCTGTTCGTCTGCTAGCAGCAATTCGTGAGGTTCCAGTTCGGGAGTTTGGAGTGCTACCTTATTCCCTTGTATGCAGTTCGGGAGTTTGGTGCATTCACCTATATCCAATTCGTGAGTTTTGGTGCTTTTACAGTAGCTGTGCCTTTTTGTGAAAAGGGGATTATCGCCTAAACAGATTTTTCCCCTTTTATGCTGAAACGGTCCGTAACAATGTATTTCCCTGACACTGACAAAACCTGGACTGTTGGTGGGTTGTGGGGACTGATTTGGTCTAAAAAGAGCAAGACGTATATGGCTACTTGTTTGTTTTTGTTTTTTGACTTCAGAGGTGTCACTAGGAAGCAATGTAAACACTGCCTTTTCTCTGCAAAGTCAGTGTTTACATTCAAAAGCCTGCAGGGACAGGCTATAGACACCAGAACCACTACATTAAGCTGTGTGTGTGCGCCTGCTAGTGAGTGAGCTTGTGTTTTTATGTCAATGAGCTTATGTATATTAGTGAGATTGTTTGTCTATGAGGCTGTGTATCAATGAGCTTGTGTGTGTCAGTGATATTGTCTGTGTCTGCATGTGAGTATGCTTACTGTATAATTAAATGTTTTACTCTGAAAGGACCAATATTTTATATTAGAAAAAGCAATATATATATATATATATATATATATATATATATATATATATATATATATATAAAGATCCAACCTCTGGCACTCAACCTCAAATATATTTGTAATCCAAAGACTTATACCCGGGTGCATCCCAGCAGACATATAAACCAAAATTGAAGACAGGAGCACTCTCTGGGAATTTCATCTTGATAAAGACCCAGAAGGGTCGAAACGTTGATGTAGAGGTGATGATTTTTTGAAATACAATTTGAAATTCCCAGAGAGTGCTCCTGTCTTCAATTTTGGTTTATATGTCTGCTGGGATGCCAGCCCCATAAGTCATGCCAAATAAATGCCAAATCTATGCCAGCCCCATAAGTCATTGTGCCATATATTGTCGCAATATATATATATACATATATATATATATATATATATATATATATTGCGACAATATATGGCGCAATGACTTATGGGGCTGGCATAGATTTTTTTTTCCAGGGCTGCTTTGTATCCCCAGTCCGGCCCTGGTATTTGGCTTCTGAAACGGAATGTCAGGAAGTGCAAGTTGACATCAGGCATGGGTGCTGCAGATTGGCTAGAGTGGTCAGTTGACGCTCTAAGCCAATCGCTAGTTCCCGGTTCATAAAAATGTTTTACTTTTTTATGAATGGGGAGCTACTGATTGGCTTAGAGTGCCAGCTGACCGCTCTAGCCAATCAGTGACACCCCTACCCAGCGACACTCAGTAAATAAAAGTAAACACTTTAACACTGATATTTTTTTTTCTTACCTGGGGAGATGAGAAGGTCCAAAGTTTCCCTGCCAGGCCCAGTTACCAAAGCCTTATGATGTGGTGTCCAGAACAAAGTGGTCCAATCTCCAAACACAGTCTTCTTTTTCTTCTGACACTGTCTTCTCTCCTCCTTGGCACCTTCTGCTCCTTTACCTTTCTGCTACTTTCTGATTATTTTGCACCCTTCTGCTCCTTTCTCTTTCTGATTCCTTTCTGCTCATTGCAGACCCTTTCTGCTCCTTCTCCTACTTTACCTTTGTGCTCCTTGCTGTCCATTGCTACCATTTTCTGCTCCTTATCCACCTTTGTGCCTCTTCTGATTTTTTCTCCTTGATGTCCCTTCCTGCGCATTTCTGTTCCTACTCCTACTTTACCATTGTGCTCCTTCTGTCCCCTCCTGCTCCTTGCTGATCTTTCCAGCTCCTTGCTGACACTTTCTGCTCCTTCTACTTTACCTTTGTGCTGCTTTACCTCCCAGCTCCTTGCTGACACTTCCTGCCCCTTCTTGCTGACCCATATCATACCTGTTCATTTGTGCTCCTTCTCCTACTTTACCTTTTGTGATCCTTGCTGTCCCTTCCTGCTCCTTGCTGACCCTTCCTGTAGGCTGTCTCCCCCATCACTCACTTACCTGATATATAGGCTGCCTCCTCCCCATCCCTCACTAACCTGATCTGTAGGTGGATCCCCGCATCTCTCACTTACCTGATCTGTAGGTAGATCCCCCCATCTCTCACTTACCTGATCTGTAGGTGGATCCCCCCATCTCTCACTTACCTGATCTGTATGCTGCACTCCCCCATCCCTCACTTACCTGATCTATAGGCTGTCACTCCCCCATCCCTCACTTACCTGATCTATAGGCTGTCACTCCCCCATCCCTCACTTACCTGATCTGTAGGCTGTCACTCCCCCATCCCTCACTTACCTGATCTATAGGCTGTCTCTCCCCATCCCACATTTCCCTTTCTCTCTTCCCTGATCTATAGGCAGTCTCTCCCCCATCCCTCACTTACCTGATCTATAGGCTTTCTCTCTCCCCCATGCCTCACTTCCCTTATCTGTAGGCTTCCCCCATGCCTCACTTCATTGATCTATAGACTGCCTCCCATGCCTCACTTTGTTGATATATAGGCTGCCCCATGTCTCACTTTGTTGATATATATGCTGCCCATGCCTCACTTCCCTGATTTATAGGCTGTCCCCCATGCCTCACTTCAGTGATCTATAGGCTGCCCCATGCCTCACTTCCCTGATCTATAGGCTGCCTTCAAATGCCTTACTTCCCTAATCTGTAGGCTGCCCCCATGTCTCACTTCCCTGATCTATAGGCTGCCCCCATGCCTCACTTCCCTGATCTATAGGCTAAACAGCCTGCAGATCCCTCACTTCCCTGATCTGCAGTCAGCCCCATACCTCACTTCCTTGATCTATAATCTTTCTCTCCCCCATCCCCCCCACTTCCCTGATCTATAGGCTGTCTCTCCCCATCCCTCATTTCCTTGATCTGTAGGCTGCCCGCCATTCCTCACTTCCCTGATCTATAGGCTGCCTCCCCATGCCTCACTTCCCTGATCTATAGGCTGACCCCATGACTCACTTCCCTGCTTTGTAGGCTTACCCCCAAGCCTCACTTCCCTGATCTATAGGCTGCCCCCCATGCCTCACTTCCCTGATCTATAGGCTGCCCCCCAGTCCTCACTTCCCTGAGGCATGGGGGGCAGCCTGATCTATAGGATGCCCCCCATGCCTCACTTCCCTGATCTATAGGCTGCACCCATGCCTCACTTCCCTGATCTACAGGCTGACCCCCATGACTCACTTCCCTGCCTTGTAGGCCGCACCCATGCCTCACTTCCCTGATCTATAAGCTGCCCCCATTCCTCACTTCCCTGATCTATAGGCTGCCCCCCATTCCTCACTTCCCTGACCTATAGGCTGCCCCCCCATTCCTCCCTTCCCTGATCTATAGGCTGCCCCCCATTCCTCCCTTCCATGAGGCATGGGGGGCAGCCTGATCTATAGGCTGCACCCCATGCCTCACTTCCCTGATCTATAGGCTGCCTCCCCATACCTCACTTCCCTGATCTATAGGCTGCCTCCCCATACCTCACTTCCCTGATCTATAGGCTGCCCCCCATGCCTCACTTCCCTGATCTATAGGCTGCCCCCCATGCCTCACTTCCCTGATCTGCAGGCTGCCCCCCATGCCTCACTTCCCTGATCTGCAGGCTGCCCCCCATGCCTCACTTCCCTGATCTATAGGCTGCCCCCCATGCCTCACTTCCCTGATCTATAGGCTTCCCCCATGCCTCACTTCCCTGATCTGCAGGCTGCCCCCCATGCCTCACTTCCCTGATCTATAGGCTGCCCCCATGCCTCACTTCCCTGATCTATAGGCTGCCCCATGCCTCACTTCCCTGATCTATAGGCTGCCCCCATGCCTCACTTCCCTGATCTATAGGCTGCCCCCATGCCTCACTTCCCTGATCTATAGGCTGCCCCCATGCCTCACTTCCCTGATCTATAGGCTGTCTCTCCCCCATCCCTCACATCCCTGATCTATAGGCTGCCCCATGCCTCATTTCCCTGATCTATAGGCTGCCCCCATGCCTCACTTCCTTGATCTATAGGCTGCCTCCCCATGCCTCACTTCCCTGATCTATAGGCTGCCTCCCCATGCCTCACTTCCCTGATCTATAGGTGTCAGGACAGGGATCCAACACGCAGAGTACAGACAGTAGAAAGGTACGTATACCGGACCTTAGAATGGCCGGACTAACGTACGGAGATATAGAGAATGGTCAAAGACAAGCCGAGGTCGAGGGAACGAGAAGACAGGTAAGCGAGGAACAAGCCGGGTCAAAGGGTAATAGAGATAAGCAGAGTAATACAAACAAGCCGGGTCGGAACCAAAAGGATAACTGGAATACAAGAGCGCTGGGTGACTAGACAGGCTAGAACCACGACAGGGCAATGAGCAAATGGAAGAAGCACTGTTAAATACCCTGGCTCAGGAGAGTAGACACGCCTCCGACGAGTCCTGATTAGTCTCCAGACAATTGAGTGACAGGTCGGTCCGGGTTGGCGTCATGACGTCGACTGCTGGGCGTCGTGTTACAAAAGGAAGTGGATCCCTCGCGGCCGGCGTGTAAATGACCGGGGGGACCGCGAGGAATGGAGGAAACAACCCTTCTGGACGGATAAACTTCTAAGTCTCTACCTCTCTCAGAGGTAGAGACCTCAGGTACCCTGACAGTACCCCCCCTCTCAGATACGCCCACCGGGCGGAAGGAACCGGGACGAGATGGGAAGCGGGAGTGAAACGCCCTGCGGAGGCGAGGAGCAAGAACATCCTCTTGAGGTACCCAACTCCTCTCCTCAGGACCATATCCTTTCCAGTCGACCAGATATTGTACTCTCCCCCGGGATATTCGAGAATCGATGATAGAGTTGACCTCATACTCCTCCTGACCCTCCACCTGAACAGAGCGAGGAGAGGATACCGTGGAGGAAAATCTGTTGCAGACTAGCGGTTTCAGCAATGAAACATGAAAGGAGTTAGGGATGCGTAAGGCAGATGGGAAAGCTAGACGATACGCAACTGGGTTAATTCTAGTCAGAACCCTGTAAGGTCCAATATAACGAGGAGCGAACTTCATGGAAGGTACTTTTAAACGAATGTTTCTAGTACTTAACCATACTCTATCGCCTGGAACAAAAACCGGAGCCGACCTTCTACGTTTATCCGCGTGTTTCTTAACCAGCATAGAATTGTGCAGAAGAATTTGTCGAGTCTGATCCCACAACTTCCTCAAATTGGCAACATGAACATCAACCGACGGTACCCCTTGGGAAGGAGAAACCGAGGGAAGAATGGATGGATGAAAGCCATAATTCATGAAGAAGGGGCTTGAATGAGTAGAATCGCAAACGAGATTGTTGTGCGCGAACTCCGCCCAAGGAATCAAACCGACCCAATCGTCCTGGTGTTCGGAAACAAAACAACGTAAATATTGTTCAATCTTTTGGTTGGTGCGTTCAGCAGCTCCGTTAGACTGAGGATGATAGGCGGAAGAGAAATTCAATTTGATACAGTTGAGAGCAGAAGGATCTCCAAAAACGAGAAACAAATGGGGAACCTCTGTCAGATACAATTTGGGAGGGTATCCCATGTAAACGAAAAATCTCCCTTGCGAATATCTCTGCCAACTCGGGAGAACATGGAAGTTTAGGCAGAGGAACGAAATGAGCCATCTTGGTGAATCTGTCAACCACGGTGAGGATAACAGTCTGTTTTTTAGATATAGGTAAATCGACAATAAAGTCCATAGCCAAGCAGGACCAGGGCTTTTCTGGAACCTCTAAGGGATGCAGAAATCCACATGGAAGCGTATGAGGTTGCTTGGTCTTGGTACAAACCTCACACGCACCGATGAAATCTTTGATATCCCTACGTAAAGCAGGCCACCAGAAGTCTTTGGAGATCAAAGTGCACGTCTTGCGAATGCCAGGGTGTCCAGCCACCTTGCTGTTGTGGAAACATTGTAACAGTTCCAGTTGAAGAGCAGGAGGAACGAAATGTCGATCCCCGGGAGTCTGTTTAGGGGCTAGATGTTGCAACTTTAAGATCTCGGCAAGTAACGGAGAGTGAATCCTGAGATTCGTGTTAGCGATAATATTGCATTTCGGAACTATAGAGGAAAGAACAGGTTCAGCTATAGTAGAGGGTTCATATTGGCGAGACAAAGCATCGGCTTTAGAGTTCTTAGAACCAGGTCTATAAGTAAGCACATAATTGAAGTGGGTCAGGAATAAGGACCAACGAGCTTGTCTGGCGGACAGTCGCTTGGCCTCCCCAATATAGGACAAGTTCTTGTGATCCGTTAAAATGGTAACAGGATGTAAGGTCCCCTCCAATAAATGTCTCCACTCCTTTAAAGCCATAATGACCGCTAATAATTCCCTATCACCGATGTCATACCTGCTCTCAGGGCCAGACAGTTTCTTGGAAAAAAAAACACAAGGGTGTAGTGGTTTGTCCACACCCAACCTTTGTGACAGAACAGCACCTACGCCTGTCTCAGAGCATCGACCTCGAGTAGGAACGGCAGAGTCGTATCAGGGTGGACTAAAATTGGGGCAGAGGCAAAAAGTTCCTTGAGAGTCTTGAAAGCAACGAGAGCTTCAGTAGACCAAGTCTTAGTGTCAGCCCCCTGTCTGGTCATATTGGTAATAGGCGCAATAATAGAAGAGTATCCCTTAATGAAGCGCCTATAATAATTGGAGAAACCAATAAACCTCTGAATAGCCTTGAGTCCCTTAGGCAATGGCCAATCTAAAATAGACTGGAGTTTGTCGGGATCCATCTTAAAGCCTTCCCCAGAAATCACGTAACCAAGAAAGTCTATCTGAGACTGGTCAAAACTACATTTCTCCAATTTGCAGTATAACCCATGTTGAAGAAGTTTGTGTAATACCTTTCTGACTTGTCTGTGGTGGGTCTCAATCTCTCTAGAGTGTATGAGTATGTCGTCCAGGTACACAATAACACAATCATGTTGAAATTCCCTGAGAACTTCATTAATCAAAACCTGAAATACTCCCGGTGCGTTACAAAGACCAAAAGGCATGACCGTGTATTCATAATGCCCATAACGGGTGTTGAACGCTGTCATCCACTCGTGTCCTTGCTGGATTCTCACCAAGTTATATGCCCCTCTGAGATCCAACTTGGTGAAAATTTTAGAGCCCTTTAGGCGATCAAACAGCTCGATAATCAAGGGGATCGGATAGGCATTTCTGATGGTTATTTTATTCAAACCTCGGTAATCAATGCAAGGTCTTAGGGAACCATCCTTCTTTTTAACAAAAAAAAAACCAGCCCCGGCAGGAGAAGAAGATCTCCTAATGAATCCTTTGTCTAGATTCTCCCGAATATACTCCTCTAGAACAGAATTCTCTTTGGTGGATAGAGGATATACATTACCCCTCGGAGGCATGGTACCAGGTAGCAGATTCATTTTACAGTCAAAAGTCCTGTGTGGAGGTAGAGTATCAGCATTCCTTTTGTCGAATACTGCTTTTAAATCCAGGTACAGAGGCGGTATCTGTAAATCTGTAGACTGGGTAGAACTACCTGGTGTGTTAATTACCCCCAATGGAGAAACCCTCCGTAAAGACCTCTCCTGGCAGCCCTGGCCCCATGAGAGTATCTCCCCTAACTCCCAATCAATAATAGGGTTATGTCTCTTTAACCATGGGTAACCCAGGACTATGGGAACAGGGGACGAAATAAGCATAAGCGATAAGTTTTCCTCGTGTAAGATACCAACAGTTAAGTTAACGGGTATGGTTTCATGAAAGATAACAGGCTCACGTAAAGGTCTACCATCTATGGCCTCAACGGCCAAGGGTGTATCCCTTAACTGGGATGGGATAGTGTGTTTAGTAGCAAAGGCCTGGTCGATAAAATTCTCGGCAGCTCCGGAATCTATCAAAGCCATGGTCTTTAGTACTCCCTTCTCCCAAGTTAAAGAAACTGGTAGCAGAAGCCTGTGATCTTTATAGTTATGAGTAGAGGACAAAATAGAAACACCCAAGGCCTGTCCTCTAGAGAAACTTAGGTGCGGGCGTTTCCCGAGCGATTAGGACAATTCAGGCGTAAGTGACCTCTGACTCCACAATACATACACAATGTACTGTCTCTCCTCTTCAGAGAGGCGAGTATTGCCTATCTGCATAGGTTCAGGAAACAGTGAGGTAGTGGAATCAGGACTTTGAAATGCGGGAGCTAATTTAAAGGAAGGTCTAAAGTTCCTCTCTCGAGTGTTCTGTCTCTCTCTTAAACGCTCATCAATACGAGATATGAACGAAATTAAATCCTCCAAATTTTCAGGAAGCTCTCTAGTAGCAACCTCGTCAAGGATTACATCTGATAGCCCGTTCAAAAATACATCTATATAAGCCTGCTCATTCCACTTAACTTCTGCCGCCAAGGACCTGAACTCTGGTGCATAATCCACAAGTGTTCGGTTCTCCTGTCTCAGGCGCAAAAGTAATCTAGCTGCATTGACCTTTCTACCAGGGGGGTCAAAAGTTCTTCTAAAGGCAGCTACAAAGGCATTATAATTATATATTAACGGGTTATCATTCTCCCATAATGGGTTGGTCCATCTCAGAGCTCTCTCAATGAGTAAGGTGATAATAAATCCAACCTTCGTCCTATCTGTAGGGTAGGCGCGAGGTTGTAATTCAAAGTGGATACTGATCTGGTTTAAAAAACCACGACACTTCTCAGGTGAACTACCATAACGTACTGGTGGGGTAATACGGGAAGAGGCACCTACAGTGGCTACCTCTAGGCCTGAACTCACAGGGGAAACAGAAGTAGTACGCGTCTCCTCTGGTGGGTTATTAGCACGGGATAATAACGCCTGTAGTGCTAGGGCCATCTGATCCATTCTGTGTTCCATGGCTTCAAACCTAGGATCGGAAGGACCAAGCTGACTGTTTGTACTTGCAGGATCCATTGGCCCTGTCGTAATGTCAGGATCGGGACAGGGATCCAACACGCAGAGTACAGACAGTAGAAAGGTACGTATACCGGACCTTAGAATGGCCGGACTAACGTACGGAGATATAGAGAATGGTCAAAGACAAGCCGAGGTCGAGGGAACGAGAAGACAGGTAAGCGAGGAACAAGCCGGGTCAAAGGGTAATAGAGATAAGCAGAGTAATACAAACAAGCCGGGTCGGAACCAAAAGGATAACTGGAATACAAGAGCGCTGGGTGACTAGACAGGCTAGAACCACGACAGGGCAATGAGCAAATGGAAGAAGCACTGTTAAATACCCTGGCCCAGGAGAGTAGACACGCCTCCGACGAGTCCTGATTAGTCTCCAGACAATTGAGTGACAGGTCGGTCCGGGTTGGCGTCATGACGTCGACTGCTGGGCGTCGTGTTACAAAAGGAAGTGGATCCCTCGCGGCCGGCGTGTAAATGACCGGGGGGACCGCGAGGAACGGAGGAAACAACCCTTCTGGACGGATAAACTTCTAAGTCTCTACCTCTCTCAGAGGTAGAGACCTCAGGTACCCAGACAATAGGCTGCCTCCCCATGCCTCACTTCCCTGATCTATAGGCTGCCTCCCCATGCCTCACTTCCCTGAACTATAGGCTGCCTCCCCATGCCTCACTTCCCTGATCTATAGGCTGCCTCCCCATGCCTCACTTCCCTGATCTATAGGCTGTCTCTTCCCCCCATCCCTCACTTCCCTGATCTATAGGTTCCCCAATCCCTCATTTCCCTGATCTATAGGCATGCCTAACTTCCATGATCTATAGGCTGCCTCCCCATGCCTCACTTCCCTGATCTATAGGCTGCCTCCCCATGCCTCACTTCCCTGATCTATAGGCTGCCTCCCCATGCCTCACTTCCCTGATCTATAGGCTGCCTCCCCATGCCTCACTTCCCTGATCTATAGGCTGCCTCCCCATGCCTCACTTCCCTGATCTATAGGCTGCCCCAATGCCTCATTTCCCTGATCTATGGGCTGCCCCAATGCCTCATTTCCCTGATCTATAGGCTGCCCGCATGCCTCACTTCCCTGAACTATAGGCTGCCCCCCATGCCTAACTTCCATGATCTATAGGCTGCCCCCATGCCTCACTTTATTGATCTATAGACTGTCTTTTCCCTTCCCCATCCCTCACTTCCCTGATTAATAGGCTGCCCCCCATGACTCACTTCCCTGCCTCCCCATACTTCACTTCGCTGATCTGCAGGCTGCCCCCCATGCCTCTCTTCCCTGATCTATAGGCTGCTCCCATGCCTCACTTCCCTGATCTATAGGCTGCTCCCATGCCTCACTTCCCTGATCTATAGGCTGCTCCCATGCCTCACTTCCCTGATCTATAGGCTGCTCCCATGCCTCACTTCCCTGATCTATAGGCTGCTCCCATGCCTCACTTCCCTGATCTATAGGCTGCTCCCATGCCTCACTTCCCTGATCTATAGGCTGCTCCCATGCCTCACTTCCCTGATCTATAGGCTGCTCCCATGCCTCACTTCCCTGATCTATAGGCTGCTCCCATGCCTCACTTCTCTGATCTATAGGCTGTTCCCATGCCTCACTTCCCTGATCTATAGGCTGTCTCTTCCCCCCATCCCTCACTTCCCTGATCTGCACGCTGCCCCCATGCCTCACTTTCCTGATCTATAGGCTCCCCATCCCTAATTTCCCTGATCTATATGCTGCCCCCATGCCTCACTTCCCTGATCGATTGGCTGACCCCATGCCTTACTTCCCTGATCTATACGCTGCCTCCCCATGCCTCACTTCCCTGATCTATAGGCTGCCTCCCCATGCCTCACTTCCCTGATCTATAGGCTGCCTCCCCATGCCTCACTTCCCTGATCTATAGGCTGCCCCATATGACTCACTTCCCTGCTTTGTAGGCTGCCCCCCATGCCTCACTTCCTTGATATATAGGCTGACCCCATGCCTCACTTCCCTGATCTATAGACTGTCTCTTCCCTTTACCACCCCTCACTTACCTGATCTGCAGGCTGCCCCCATGCCTCACTTCCCTGATCTGTAGGCTGCACCCATGCCTCACATTTCCCTAATCTATTGGCTGCCCACATGCCTCACTTCTCTGATTAATAGGCTGCCCCCCATGCCTCACTTCCCTGATCTGTAGGCTGCCCCATGCCTCACTTCTCTGATCTGTAGGCTGCCCCCATGCCTTACTTCCCTGATCTTTAAGTTGCCCCCATGCCTCACTTCCCTGATCTGTAAGTTGCCCCCATGCCTCACTTCTCTGATCTGTAAGTTGCCCCCCATGCCTCACTTCCCTGATCTATAGGCTGCCCCCCATGCCTCACTTCCCTGATCTATAGGCTGCCCCATGCCTCACTTCCCTGAACTATAGGCTGCCCCCCATGCCTAACCTCCATGATCTATAGGCTGACCCAATGCCTCACTTCCCTGATCTGTAGGCTGCCCCATGCCTCACTTCCCTGATCTGTAAGTTGCCCCCCATGCCTCACTTCCCTGATCTGTAAGTTGCCCCCCATGCCTCACTTCCCTGATCTGTAGGTTGCCCCCCATGCCTCACTTCCCTGATCTGCAGGCTGCCCACCATGCCTCACTTCCCTGATCTGTAGGTTGCCCCCATGCCTCACTTCCCTGATCTATAGGCTGCCCCCTGTAAAATCTAGCTCGAATCGGTCGTCAATGTTGAATCTTCTTAATTTTCTCTTCTCTTCAGTTGATTGATATATACATCTTTTTTTTATATATATATATATATATATATATATATATATATATATATATAGTCTTGGGCCAAATTTGCTTGCCACATTAATATATGTCTATATTAAGGAAAATTACTAATACGCATTCTGACTTACGTTTTCTTCAGGTTTATTCTTAGTAACTGATACATAATAAAAAACAAAGGATGTTACAGGATAATAGACATTCAACAGCAGATGGTAATTGCTGGACTTCTGATGGGAGAGTTACATCGTTTTACAGGAAAGAGAGCAAAGAGCAAAGAGAGCGATAGACCTTGTGTCTCTTTGTTCAGTTACTATATAGAAGTGCCATAATGACGTCAGACTATAACTCTAGCCATATAAGGACAAAACCCCAACTTACATTCCAGAACTCTCAGACAAAGAAAGCCTTGTGACTTATACCATCTGTTACTTATGTCAATCCAGACATCCATATATAATCAATAGAAACATAGAATATGCAATATTCTACATTCCCTCTGTTTATGGTTTGCCTTTAAACCATAACACATTGTCACTAACCTGTCCATTCATACATCACTGGTATCACAGTCATTGATCATAGAACAAGATGTAGTCACAACTTTCTATTATATGAGAGTTCTGAGAAGGTTGAGTTTCTATCGCTTATACTGCTTACTTTACTTCAAACTCCCTCTGTTTCAGCTTTGTATTGATATCCATGTTACATCATAACTACTTGAACATAATATTTACATATAACAATAATAAACGAATAAAATATTTACAAATGTTGATCCAATAAACAATGTAAAGCAATGAGAAAGATCAACCTGCTCAGGTACAGTCATGTCTTGTAGACAACAAAATCAAGATCATAACTTTCTAAATAATAACTGTGTATCACTATCATATTTCTACAGACACATATAGCATAGTATTTTCATTCCCAATACCTGATATTACTTAAGTACTAATTGTGGCAAGGTCAGAGGCTTTCTATGTGAGTAATAGATTGGAGCGATCTCTATTCCCAGCATGATTGGGTTAATTGGGGGGAGTCACCCCTTGAATGTTATCAACCAGGTGAATGTAATTAACTAGCCCTAGGGTTTTAAAAGGTTAGCCTCTGAAGACATCAGGGAGTCTAACAGCTGGTAGAGAGGAGGTAGTTAAGCCTGAGACTCTGAGAAAAAGGTACTGTGTGAAACCTGCTAAAAGTGCTGTATTTCATTTTGTTTAAAACTGGGAACTAGATTAGCTGGCCAGTTGGATAGTTAGTAATACTGTTGTTTAGTAAGTCTCCAAGTTGGAGTAGGATTTATTTTCTTTTTGTTTTATTTTGTGGGAGAGCACAACCTTGTATAAATTGTGGAAAGTGACAATAAACTGCAGTACTATTTTATCCTGACTGTTGCACTTGAAGTTTATTGTGAAGAGCCTGGCCATCCTGCCACAAGTGGTGACAGAAGTGGAGTTAGCTGTTTGAACCCTGTATTAACATGGAGGATGTGTTAAAGGCCTTGCTGCATGCTACCACAGTGCAACAGGAAGCTAACCGGCTGATAACTGCTCAAATGGGGGCTGTGTTGCAGGCACATCAAGAGGACAGGACTGTCCTGAAGGAGATTGTGCAGCAACTCTCAAAAACTACCAGAGAGGAGCAAAGCCAATACGTGCAAATCAGTATCTGCAAAAGATGACGCCGCAAGATGATGTGGAAGCATATCTCATTGCTTTTGAGCGAACTGCTATCAGAGAGCAATGGCCTCATGCTCAATGGGCTGGCATAGTTGCACCTTTTCTGCTTGGTGATGCTCAAAAAGCTTACTTTGACCTAGAGGAAGAGGCGGCTGCAAGCTATGAGGTTCTTAAAGCAGAGATTCTTGCAAGGACTGGCGTGACTCCAGTGATCCGGGCCCAAAGGTTCTAAAATTGGAAATTCCAGGAACAGAAGGCACCCAGGTCACAAATGTTTGACTTGATTCATCTGGCAAGGAGATAGTTAAAACCAGAGAGTTCAACACCTGCACAAATAATTGAGACATTAGTTTTGGATCGGTTCTTGCGAGGATTACCCCATGGTCTGCGACAGTGGGCAGGACAGGGTAGCCCTACCACTTATGATTCAATGGTGGCCCTGGTTGAAAGATATACAGCAGTGAGAGAGTTAAAATCTACAGCACCACCTGCAGTACAACATAACCAAGGACTGATTCCAGGCTCAAAGACCTTGAACTATGGCACAATTCAAAAGCCTTTGATACAGACCAGGAGAACCCCAGTTACCTGCTTTGAGTGTGGGGAGCTAGGACACATAAAGGCTGTGTGTCCACATTTGCAAGAACCTATGGAATGTGGGTATAATTCTGTAAATGAGGACTTTTGTGGACTGATCTGTTTGGTGGGGAAACATACTGAAACATGCATATATGATAAAACTGTTTTGTTAAATGGGAAGGCAACCATGGCTCTTGTGGATTCAGGTAGTGACATTACCCTAGTGACAAGCAGTTTGATTCAGCCTTCTCAATTGATCCCAGAAAAGAAGGTTAAGGTACTTCGTGTGCATGGCTGTACTGTATCATACCCTACTACCTCTATAAAAATAGGCTGTCTTGGCCAAACATACCCAGTATTGGCAGCAGTTGTGCCTAAATTGCCACATGCTCTTATTCTCGGGTGCAATTTCCCAGGCTTTGAAAGCCTTATTCAGACCCAGGGTGAATCCATAAGTGAATCCATAAGGCGCAAGTCAAGGCGTGAACGAAGGGAAGATAAGCATAGGGGAACTATGAATTTACAAATGGCTTTGATTAATGAAGCGAAGAGTAATGAAGGTGTGGTCTTACCTAGTCCAAGTACTAATTCCACACCTTCAACTGAAATATTGATTGAACCCCATGTCCAAACCCTACAACAGGTTGATATTGAGGACTTGGGCATTGGTTCAGGTCAATTTGGAAGGGAACAAGTTAATGACTTAACATTGCAAAATGCCCGTAACCAAGTTATAGAAATTAATGGTATTATGGTTGATGGGAAATCCAGATAGATGTATCCCCGTTTCATTCTTAGAAATTACTTGCTTTATAGAGTTATCAAAGATGAGGGGCTAGAGATTGAACAGCTTTTGGTACCCAGATCTTTCAGAAGGAAGGTGTTAGATCTGGCTCATTCTCACTTATTTGGGGGGCACCCGGGGGTTGAAAAAACTCAGGAAAGGATTCTAAGGAGATTTTTCTGGCCTGGGGTATATGAAGAGGTCAAGAGGTACTGTTCCTCATGCCCAGACTGCCAACTACCAGCCCCAAAACCTAACTTAAGAGCACCCCTAATCCCATTGCCTATAATTGAAACCCCTTTTGAGCGAATTGCTATGGATTTGGTGGGACCATTGGAAAAGTCAGCTAAGGGTAATCAGTACATTCTGGTTGTATTGGATTATGCCACACGCTATCCAGAAGCTATTCCGCTTCGCAATACTGCTTCTAAAACCATAGCAAAGGAATCGCTCCAGGTATTTTCTCGGGTAGGGTTACCAAAAGAGATTTTAACTGACCAAGGTACCCCTTTTATGTCCCGACTAATGAAAGAGCTATGCCAATTATTGCAAATAAAAGCCTTGAGGACATCAGTGTACCATCCTCAAACCGATGGCTTAGTAGAAAGATTCAATAGAACCCTAAAACACATGTAGCGCAAGGTTGTAGGTCGAGATGGGAAAAATTGGGACACTCTCTTACCATACTTGCTGTTTGCTATTCGGGAGGTTCCCCAATCTTCTGTAGGGTTTTCCCCTTTTGAGCTCCTTTATGGTAGACACCCAAGGGGTCTATTGGATATAGCAAAGGAAGAATGGGAAGAACAAACAGTACCTGGAAAGAATGTGATTCACTATGTAGATCAACTCAAAGAGCGCATTACACAAATTTCTCCAATAGTCAGACAATACCTGGAAGAAGCTCAAAGTGTCAGGATCGGGACAGGGATCCAACACGCAGCGTACAAACAGTAGCCAGATACGTATACCGGACCTTAGAATGGCCGGACTAACGTAAGTAGTACTGAGAGAATAGTCAAAGACAAGCCGAGGTCGAGGGTAACAGAAGACAGGAGAGCGAGAGACAAGCCGAATCAAGGATACAGAGGTAAGCAGAGTAGAATAAACAAGCCGGGTCAAAACCAAAGGGGATAAGCAGAATACAAGCACTGAGTGACTAGAACAAGCTAGAACCACGACAGGGCAATGAGCTAACGAAAGAAGCTCCGTTAAATACCCTGTTCAGAAAAGTAACCACGCCTCTGAGGCGTCCTGATTGGTCCTGCAGCAATTGACTGACAGGTCGTTCCGGTAGTGTCCTGACGTACTTCCGGACGTGATGCTGTAAAAGGCAGTCACTCCCTCGCGGCCGGCTTTGGATGACCGGATAGACCTCGAGGAAGGGAGCCATCAGACCGTCCGGATGGAGGAACTGCTAAGTCTCTACCTCTTTCGGAGGTAGAGACCACAGGTACCCTGACAGTACCCCCCCTCTCAGATACGCCCACCGGGCGGAAGACACCAGGGCGAGAAGGGAAGCGAGAGTGAAACGCCCTGCGGAGACGGGGAGCATGCACCTCCTCCTGAGGTACCCAACTTCTCTCCTCAGGACCATAACCCTTCCAATCGACCAGATACTGCAGTCTCCCCCGGGAGACTCGAGAATCAACGATGGAATTGACCTCATACTCCTCCTGACCCTCCACCTGCACAGAGCGAGGAGGGGCGATCGTGGAGGAGAACCTGTTACATATTAGTGGTTTTAGCAAGGAAACATGAAATGAATTCGGAATGCGTAAGGCATTAGGCAACGCTAAACGATACGCAACTGGGTTAATTTGAGACAGTACCCTGTAAGGTCCAATATATCGAGGAGCAAACTTCATGGACGGCACCTTTAACCGAATGTTTCTAGTACTTAACCATACTCTATCGCCTGGAACAAACACCGGTGCTGCCCTTCTACGTTTGTCAGCGTGTTTTTTAACCAGCATGGAATTGTGCAGAAGGATTTGTCGAGTCTGATCCCACAACTTCCTTAAATTGGCAACATGAATATCCACCGACGGTACCCCTTGAGAAGAAGACTCCGAAGGAAGGATGGAAGGATGAAAGCCATAATTCAAGAAAAAAGGGCTAGACTGCGTAGAATCACAAATGAGATTGTTATGTGCAAACTCCGCCCAAGGAATCAAACCGACCCAATCGTCCTGGTGTTCAGAAACGAAACAACGTAAATATTGTTCAACTTTTTGGTTAGTGCGTTCAGCAGCTCCATTGGACTGAGGATGATAGGCAGAGGAGAAATTCAATTTGATGCCTAGTTGGGAGCAGAAAGATTTCCAAAAATGGGAAACAAATTGGGAGCCTCTGTCAGAGACAATTTGGGAAGGTATCCCATGCAAACGGAAAATCTCCCTAGCGAATATCTCCGCTAATTCAGGCGAAGATGGGAGTTTAGGTAAGGGAATGAAGTGAGCCATCTTAGTAAATCTGTCCACCACAGTGAGGATAACAGTCTGCTTTTTAGAGATAGGCAAATCAACAATGAAGTCCATAGCCAAACAGGACATGGCTTTTCAGGGACCTCTAAAGGATGCAGAAATCCGCATGGGAGCGAATGAGGTTGCTTAGTCTTGGTACAAACCTCACATGCCGCGATGAATTCTTTAATATCTTTACGTAAGTCAGGCCACCAAAAATCTTTAGAGACCAGAGCATATGTTTTGCGGATGCCCGGATGCCCCGCCACTTTGCTGTTATGGAGACAGCGTAGCACCTCCAGTTGGAGAGTGGCAGGAACGAAGTGTCAATCCCCAGGAGTCTGTTTGGGTGCTAAATGCTGAGACTTCATGATCTCGGAAAGCAATGGAGAGTGAATCCTGAGATTCGTGTTTGCGATGATATTTCCCTTAGGAACTATGGAGGACAGGACTGGTTCAGTTATAGTGGATGGTTCATATTGACGAGACAAAGCATCGGCTTTAGAGTTCTTAGAACCAGGTCTATAAGTAAGTACATCATTAAAGTGAGTGAGGAACAAGGACCAGCGAGCCTGTCTGGCGGATAAGCGCTTAGCCTCCCCAATATAAGACAAGTTCTTATGATCCGTTAATATAGTAACAGGGTGTAATGTCCCTTCCAGTAAATGTCTCCACTCCTTTAAAGCCTTAATGACCACTAACAGTTCCCTCTCCCCGATGTCATATCTGCTCTCAGGCCCAGATAATTTCTTAGAGAAGAAACCACAAGGGTGTAACGGTTTGTCCACCCCTAACCTTTGAGATAGAACAGCCCCAACTCCTGTCTCAGAGGCATCGACCTCGAGCAAGAAAGGCAGAGTCGTGTCAGGATGAACTAGAATGGGAGCCGAGGCAAAAAGTTCCTTGAGAGTCTTGAAAGCAACAAGAGCCTCCTTAGACCAGACCTTAGTATCAGCCCCTTGTTTGGTCATATTGGTAATAGGTGCAATGATAGAGGAGTATCCCTTAATGAAGCGCCTATAGTAGTTGGAAAAACCAATAAACCTCTGGATAGCCTTGAGTCCTTTGGGCATAGGCCAGTCTAAAATAGATTGGAGTTTTTCAGGGTCCATTTTAAAACCTTCCCCAGAAATCACGTACCCAAGAAAGTCTGTCTGAGACTGATCAAAACTGCATTTCTCCAATTTGCAGTATAGACCATGTTGCAGAAGTTTGTGTAATACCTTTCTGACCTGTTTATGGTGAGTCTCAATCTCCTTAGAGTGTATTAGTATGTCGTCCAGGTAAACAATAACACAATCATGTTGAAACTCCCTAAGTACCTCATTAATCAAATCTTGAAATACTGCAGGAGCATTGCAAAGTCCAAATGGCATAACCGTGTATTCGTAGTGGCCATACCGGGTATTGAATGCCGTCATCCACTCGTGACCATGCTGGATTCTCACCAAATTGTATGCCCCTCTAAGATCTAACTTGGTGAAGATCTTGGAGCCCTTAAGACGATCAAATAACTCGGTAATCAGTGGGATAGGATAGGCATTTCTGACAGTTATTTTATTCAAGCCTCGGTAATCGATACAAGGTCTCAGCGTGCCATCCTTTTTCTTAATGAAAAAGAACCCAGCCCCGGCTGGAGAAGAAGACCTCCTAATGAATCCCTTTTCTAAATTCTCCCGAATATACTCCTCTAGAACCGAGTTTTCCTGAACAGACAAAGGATATACATGGCCCCTCGGAGGCATCGTCCCGGGTAGAAGCTTAATCTTACAATCAAATGACCTGTGTGGCGGCAAAGAATCGGCATTCTTCTTGTCAAATACTGCCTTTAAGTCTAGGTAAAGGTCTGGTATCTGTCTTTCTGTGGACTGAGTAGGATTCTCCGGTATGTTAATATTAGCTAATGGAGAAACCTTGCTTAAACACCTATCCTGGCAGCCCAGGCCCCACGAGAGTATCTCCCCTAACTCCCAATCAATAATAGGGTTATGTTTCTTCAACCATGGGTACCCTAGAACTATGGGAACGGAAGGGGACGAAATGAGCATAAGAGATAAATTCTCCACGTGTAGGATACCAACATTTAAATCAATGGGTATGGTTTCACGAAAGATAACAGGGTCTAGTAGTGGTCTACCATCTATGGCCTCAACGGCCAAAGGTGTCTCCCTTAGCTGGGATGGGATGTTGTTTTTAATCGCAAAGGCTTGGTCGATAAAATTCTCAGCAGCACCGGAATCTATCAATGCCATAGTCAAGGAAACTGGTAGCAGAAGCCTGTGATCTTTATAATTAGGAGTAGAGGACAAAATAGAAACACCCAAGGCCTGTCCTCTAGAGAGACTTAGGTGCGAGCATTTCCCGGACGGTTAGAACAGTTCGAGAGTAAATGACCTTTGGCTCCACAATACACCCTCTCTTCTTCTGTACTGTCTTTCCTCCTCAGAGAGGCGGGTATACCCTATCTGCATAGGTTCAGGAAGCAAAGATACCGTGGAGTCAGGACTTGGAAAAGAGGGAGCTAACCTAAAAGAAGGTCTCCGGTTCCTCTCTCGAGTGTTCTGTCTCTCTCTTAAACGTTCATCTATATGAGAGATGAACGAAATTAAATCTTCTAAATTCTCAGGGAGTTCTCTAGTAGCAACCACATCAAGGATTACATCAGATAGGCCATTCAAAAATACATCCATATACGCCTGCTCGTTCCACTTGACTTCTGACGCCAGAGACCTGAACTCTAGTGCATAATCCACAAGTGTTCGGTTCTCCGGTCTCAGGCGCAACAGTAATCTGGCTGCATTAACCTTTCTACCTGGAGGGTCAAATGTTCTTCTAAAAGCAGCTACAAATGCGTTATAGTTATATACTAATGGGTTATCGTTCTCCCATAGTGGATTGGCCCATCTCAGAGCCTTCTCAATAAGTAGGGTGATAATAAATCCTACCTTTGCCCTATCTGTAGGATAGGAGCGAGGTTGCAATTCAAAGTGGATACTAATTTGGTTTAAAAAACCACGACACTTCTCAGGCGCCCCACCATAGCGTACTGGAGGGGTAATGCGAGAAGAAGCACCCACTGTGGCTACTTCTAAACCTGAACTGACAGGAGAAATAGGGGTATTACGTATCTCCTCTGGTGGGTTATTGGCACGAGATAATAGTGCCTGTAGCGCAAGTGCCATCTGATCCATTCTGTGATCCATGGCTTCAAACCTAGGATCAGGAGAAGCAAGCTGACTGTTTGTACTTGCAGGATCCATTGGCCCTGTCGTAATGTCAGGATCGGGACAGGGATCCAACACGCAGCGTACAAACAGTAGCCAGATACGTATACCGGACCTTAGAATGGCCGGACTAACGTAAGTAGTACTGAGAGAATAGTCAAAGACAAGCCGAGGTCGAGGGTAACAGAAGACAGGAGAGCGAGAGACAAGCCGAATCAAGGATACAGAGGTAAGCAGAGTAGAATAAACAAGCCGGGTCAAAACCAAAGGGGATAAGCAGAATACAAGCACTGAGTGACTAGAACAAGCTAGAACCACGACAGGGCAATGAGCTAACGAAAGAAGCTCCGTTAAATACCCTGTTCAGAAAAGTAACCACGCCTCTGAGGCGTCCTGATTGGTCCTGCAGCAATTGACTGACAGGTCGTTCCGGTAGTGTCCTGACGTACTTCCGGACGTGATGCTGTAAAAGGCAGTCACTCCCTCGCGGCCGGCTTTGGATGACCGGATAGACCTCGAGGAAGGGAGCCATCAGACCGTCCGGATGGAGGAACTGCTAAGTCTCTACCTCTTTCGGAGGTAGAGACCACAGGTACCCTGACACAAAGGAGCCAACAGGTTATCTACAACCGTCAGGCAGTAGTAAGGTCCTTCCAACCTGGGGACCGAGTGATGGTACTTGTCCCCACAGCTGAGAGCAAACTCCTGTCTCATTGGCAAGGCCCGTACGAGGTTATTGAACAAGTAGGGCCAGTAAACTATAAAATTAGACAGCCTAATCGTAGGAAAGTTGAACAAGTTTACCATATAAACTTATTAAAGCCCTGGAAGGATAGGGAAAGCTGTATGATTGCTGTAGACAAATCCCCAATTGTTGACGTTAGTATATGCGCTGATCTCACCCCTGAACAGCAGATGGAAGCCAAAAAAATGATATCCAGAAATAAATATGTATTTTCTAGCATTCCTGGCAGAACTAGCGAAATCTGCCATGACATTATCACAGAACCAGGAATTACAGTAAAATTAAAGCCCTATAGAATTCCTGAGGCCACAAGGGGGGCGATACAAACGGAAGTAGCAAAAATGCTTGAACTAGGAGTTATTGAGGAGTCACATAGCCAGTGGTCTAGCCCCATAGTTTTAGTACCTAAACCAGATGGGTCAGTGCGTTTTTGTAATGATTTTAGAAAACTTAATGAACACTCTAAATTTGATGCCTATCCTATGCCCCGAGTGGACGAGCTTATTGAGAAACTGGCACAGGCCAGGTTTCTAAGTGTTCTAGACCTAACAAAAGGATATTGGCAGATCCCGCTGACAAAATCAGCTAAAGAGAAGACTGCGTTTGTGACCCCTGAGGGTCTATACCAGTATACGGTCTTACCATTCGGGCTTCATGGAGCCCCAGCAACATTTCAGAGGTTAATGAACAAACTGCTAAGACCTCACTCCAGGTATGCTTCAGCATACTTAGATGATGTAGTCATCTATAGCCAAGACTGGGTCTCCCATTTGGAAAAGGTAGAAGCAGTATTAAACAGCATAAGGAAAGCTGGTCTTACTGCTAATCCCTCCAAATGTTCCATTGGTTGTATGGAAGCCAAATATCTTGGCTATACTGTAGGGAGAGGCAATTGAAAACTGGCCACGCCCTCTAAGAAAGAAACAGGTTAAAGCTTTCTTAGGATTAGTTGGCTATTATAGACACTTCATTCCCCACTTTGCAACCCGAGCTGCCCCTCTCACTGATTTGATTAAAGCAAAGGCACCAGATACAGTAAAATGGAATGATAATGCAGAAACGTCTTTTACAGATTTGCGTACAGCTCTATGCATGCAACCCGTTTTGGTAGCCCCAGATTTTAAGAAGCATTTCTTTTTGCAAACCGATGCTTCCGATGTAGGCCTGGGGGCGGTACTATCTCAGATGATTGGTGATGAAGAACACCCAGTGCTATTTCTAAGTCGCAAGTTACTGCCAAGAGAGCAAAACTATGCGACAGTAGAAAAAGAGTGTCTAGCCATTAAATGGGCAACAGAAACATTGAAATATTATCTGTTGGGCAGATCTTTCACCCTTATTAGGGACCATGCTCCACTACGGTGGATGCAGAACAATAAAGACAAGAATGCTAAGGTCACCCGTTGGTTCCTCTCTCTGCAACCATTTAAATTCTTTGTAAAGCACAGGGCTGGTCTACTGCATGCTAACGCGGATGCATTATCTAGAGTGCATGACTTTTCGGGTAAGGCCGCTTCACACACCAGTGTTAAGCTGGGAGGGAGGATATGTGGCAAGGTCAGAGAGGCTTTCTATGTGAGTAATAGATTGGAGCGATCTCTATTCCCAGCATGATTGGGTTAATTGGGGGGAGTCACCCCTTGAATGTTATCAACCAGGTGAATGTAATTAACTAGCCCTAGGGTTTTAAAAGGTTAGCCTCTGAAGACATCAGGGAGTCTAACAGCTGGTAGAGAGGAGGTAGTTAAGCCTGAGACTCTGAGAAAAAGGTACTGTGTGAAACCTGCTAAAAGTGCTGTATTTCATTTTGTTTAAAACTGGGAACTAGATTAGCTGGCTAGTTGGATAGTTAGTAATACTGTTGTTTAGTAAGTCTCCAAGTTGGAGTAGGATTTATTTTATTTTTGTTTTATTTTGTGGGAGAGCACAACCTTGTATAAATTGTGGAAAGTGACAATAAACTGCAGTACTATTTTATCCTGACTGTTGCATTTGAAGTTTATTGTGAAGAGCCTGAGTAATACATGTATTACTTTTATAACCTGTCCACTTATATTTCCATGAATCATATGTTTTCTAGTGAACTTAAACTATATAGGTCATTTGTATTCATGAATTATATTCCTATACCATTAATACCACCTAGTGATGATTGTATCAGTACTTTACAATCATAGTATTCAATTTGTATATTCAGTAGGCTCTAACTACCTGAAATATATCAACACTACTTATATATCAAAACTCATATCATTTTAAACATTTCAAAGGATGTGTTATCAACCATGAAGTTCTATAATAATTCCTCAAATAATGTTCATGTTGTCGACAATACTTATTGTCCTAGAAATTCTCCACCCATAAATCTTTTTATCATAGATTTGTTTTTGTTTACATAATTATAATTTTCACTAAATTCCACCGTGTAGTAACAAACTTTTCATTCAATAGAAACATAGTTTACTTTAAAATAACTTGAAAAGAATATTTTAAATTCATTATCATCACTCTCTTAATTAGCATTGTGATGACTTATTAATGTAATACATCATAACATAAAAGTAGGATTGCCCTGGGGGGGGCGTGGCTACGCAACGATCCAAGATGGACGCGTAAACCACGAGCTCCTGCATAAGAGACTACCAACAGCGACTATAAACGCATAAGAACGGCGAAATCAGGTTCCCAACGGACCCACCTCAGTACCCGGTCCATATGGCATACCGATCAACTAAGAAGCAGAAACAGAAACCGGCTGCAATGCAGATTTCGGCTCTCACCTCGCCGCCAAAAAAAATCCAAGATGGCGCCGACGGACCGTCCTCTCCTGCTTCTTGCTCAGACAGGAGTGACAGCACATCTATCTCTGTACATACCTCAGCACCAGCCACAGACTCCTCAATACAAAGGATGCTGTCAGAATTGAAAAGTTCTATGCAGCTTGAATTCTCTAAACTGGCAAGGGACATTAAGGCTGATATCCAGGCAATAGGTGAGCGCACAGCACACTTAGAGGACAAGACTGACGAAATTATATCTGCACATAACACACTGGCAGAGGCATATTCAGACATTACTGCCAAACTTGAATTCCTGACAGACAAAGTGGCAGATCATGAGGACAGGGACAGAAGGAGCAATGTCAGAATCAGGGGTATCCCTGAAGATGTGTCCCCACAGGACTTATCATCCTTTGCAGCGGACCTTTTCCATGCTGTGTCCCCAGAACTGTCCCCAGCGGAGTTGCTACTAGACAGGATACATCGCCTCCCACGGCCAAGAAACCTCCCGACAACTCTCCCAAGAGACACTATAGCTAAATTCCACTATTATACGTCTAAAGATAAGATCATGAGAGCCTCACGGCTACTCAAGGAATTACCAGGCGCCTTTGCAAAGATACAGCTATACACGGATCTCTCGGCCGCTACTCTCTTGAAGAGGAAAGCCTTAGCGCCCATAACAACGGCCCTAAGGAGTGAGAATATCATGTACAGATGGGGATTCCCAGCCAGATTGCTCATCCGGAGAAATGGTACCGAGAGACATATCCTCAATGCAGAAGAAGGCCGCAAGCTACTCAAAGAATGGAACATCCCACACCATGCTCCAACCGACAACGTCCAGCAGCAACAGACGCACCGTTCACCTGCACAGATTTCCAGGGACTGGAACACCATCCCTACGGCCAAGTGATTATACACCTCCTGGATGGACTTGTCTGGGACATAGTATACAACGAAAATGAACAAATGACCACAAACAAAGTAAAATGAACGTCGCTCTACAGTCGCGACCCACTGAAATGAACTGTCGCAAACCGAACTTTCACCCACACCGGGATGTAGTCCATTAGCCACAGTCTACCACCCCAGGTCGTATATGTTCAAATATGTTCTGTTATATATGTTATTGAGTGTTACCAAACTCTATGCCATAGCGATTGGCGTTGCCCAGGCCATATACTATTCCTCTCAGTTAAAAATACCAGTTCATGCCTGGCAACTGAAACGACTGCATAAAATCTTTAGAGTATCAGTCTCCTGCAGGTTCGAAGACGACCTCCCCCACCAGGCCACTACCGGCCTTGTATATGCCGTCCATACGTTTTCGTATCTTCCCTGACGGCTTACTGTACATAGTTAACATTATTTTATCGTTTTTATGTTTTACCAACGTATTCCAATTGTCACACATTACAACAACCTATTTTGTATCCATAGAGCACAACACAGGTGCCCAACCGATAATCGATATATCCCTAGTTTATCCCACTACGTTTCCAATTGTCACTCATAAAGCTACGGCACATGGTCAACTAAATCTATTGCTATTGGTGATGCCCCCCTGTAACCGCATAATACAACATATACCCTGCGTTAAAAAGTCCACTAGAGGAAAAGGTGTAAATGGGAGACCCACAAAATGGGAATGCATACTATATACTGAGACCCCCCTCAAGATTATAACATGACCCTTACAGTCTTCTCCTTAAATACTAAAGGTCTCAACACGCCCCACAAGAGGCGACTAGCCTTGACAGAAGCTAAGAAATCTAATGCATTAGTAGCTTTCTACCAGGAAACACATTTTAAATGGGGCCACAGACCCAAGTTTAATTCAACCCTTTTTCCCCATGACTTTCACTCGTGCTACAAAAAGAAAGCAAGGGGTGTCTCCACCCTAATTAGCAAAGACGTGTCCTTCTCCCTGGTGAAAAAAATAGGAGACAAGAGAGGGAGGTATTTGATTATTCAATGTTATCTCAACAACAACCCATATACTCTGATAAACATTTATGGACCTAATGATAACCAACATGATTTTATTGTGCGAATATTCAGCCTACTTTCCTTATACCAATTTGGAGATGTTATAATAGGGGGTGACACTAATTTCCTGCTAAACGCCACTATGGACACTTCAGCACACCGTCAAACCCACTCTAAAGCTGCCAAACATTTAACAACGCAGACCTCCAAAATTGTTCAGACCGTCCTCAGTCATGACTTTGTAGACCCCTGGAGAATACTCCACCCTACTGATATAGATTATACTTTTCATTCAGCAGTACATAACACATATACGAGAATAGACAGATTTTTGATACCCGCTAAACTTATAGACAAAATTCAGAGAGCCGTGATAGGACCCATAACATGGTCAGACCATGCACCCATTTCGCTCGACATCTCAGAACAGTATCCATCTAAAGGTCGAGGCACATGGAGACTCAATGACACATTACTTACAAACCACGACACAACACTCACCATACAAAAAGACATAGAAGCCTATTTCGCAGAAAATCTTCCAGAAGACACCAGCATAGAAACAGTATGGCAGGCCCACAAGGCCGTCATCAGAGGCACGCTTATCAAGTTAGCCAGCTACCAACAGAAGCAACGCAAACAACTATATATTAAGCTTATAAATGACATTACAGATCTCACGCATAAAAACAAACTGCAACCATCCAGAGACACACAAAAACAACTAACCTTATTGCAAAAAGATCTCCAGCATCTAGAGCTAGAAAAAACTACATACCTCCTGCAGAGATATAAGCATAAGTTCTTCTCGAACGGGAACAAGGCAGGGGCGCTACTAGCTGCACAACTCAGAACTCGTTCCCACAAATCGAAAATTGCTCATTTACTGAATTCCCAGGGAGCTAAAATAATAGACCCACAAAAAATAGTGGACGAATTTGCGTCCTACTACGGCTCTCTGTATAATCTCACAGACGACTCTGCAACAGTCCAACCCTCTCCAACCTCTATTGCAGACTTTCTTCACACTATAGATGTCCCCACTCTACAGACCAAAGACCTAGACGCCCTATGTTCACCATTCACCACGGAAGAAATAGAGAAAACCATTAGGGAACTACCCAAACACAAAGCACCAGGACCGGACGGGTTTACCAACCTTTATTACCAGACGTTCACTAAACTTCTCACACCACACCTGACAACCTTCTACAATGCATGCTACTCTTCAGGGCACATACCCAGTGATATGTTAGTAGCCCACATATCGACGTTACCCAAACCGGGTAAACCTCCAACCCAATGTCAAAACTTTCGGCCCATCTCACTCATCAACACAGATGTCAAACTATATGCCAAACTTTTAGCCAACAGACTCTCTCGAATCCTACCCACATTGGTCCATAACGACCAATCCGGGTTTGTTAAGGGCAGACAGGGCTCAGATAACACCAGGAAAGTCCTGAACATCCTTTCCCACATGCACGAATCACATACCCAGGGTCTAGTCCTGGCTCTTGACGCGGAAAAGGCCTTTGACAGGGTCAACTGGGAGTACATGCAACAAGTTCTACGCAAATTTGGATTCCCAGAGGGCCTTGTCAGGGGCATTATGGCCCTATATAACAACCCGAAGGCTAGAGTGTCTAACTTTGGTTTCCTCTCCAGATCGTTCAATATTACTAACGGCACCAGACAGGGGTGTCCTCTATCTCCCCTGCTGTTTATCTTGTCTCTAGAACCGCTAGCTTCTAAAATCAGACATCACGACATAATCACAGGCATCGAAATCAAAGGCCGCACATTTTGTCTTTCTATGTTCGCAGATGATATCCTACTTACAATTCGTACACCCGACAAATCAGTCCCAGCGCTAATACAATTGCTCCACCAATTTGGACAAATGTCTTATTACAAGCTTAATCAGAACAAAACGCAAGCTCTCCCGATTAATCTACCCAATACACTAAAAACGTAACTCAAAAATACTTATTCATTTGACTGGAGATCGACTGACCTTACCTACCTGGGTGTAAAGCTCGGACCCTCCCCCGCAGACACATTTGCCCTCAATCTCCAGCCACTGATACCACTATGTAAAACACACATCCAACAATGGAAAGCAGTGAAACTCTCTTGGTTAGGCAGAATAAATACCGTGAAAATGATACTTTTACCAAAAATCTTGTACAAATTTAGGATGTTGCCGATCTATGTCAAGCCGATATTTTATAAACACCTCCAGACAGTACTCTCCTCCTACATATGGGAAAAGCGTAAACCACGCTTAGCTATGTCGCTTCTCCAGAAGCGCACAGGTCATGGGGGTCTAGGATTTCCAGATGTGTCCAAATACCACAAAGCGTCTTTCCTGGAAGCCGCAATCAAACTTCACTCCCCCAGGGGAACCTTTCAATGGGCGGACATGGAACATGACACCGCACCGGGAAAATCACTGCTACCAATCCTGTGGACACCGAAACTGATGAGACCACACACAACCCACCTGTATCAGACCTCTATCCTTACTATCAAAAATTGGGACAATTTACATCACACTAGGGTAGTACCTAACAAATTCCATCATAGAGCACCGATTTCAGCACTAAGCTCACTAGCCCCAGCACTGACAATGAACACATGGATAAAACAAGGTGTTAACCACATTGGGGACACATTCCACAACCACAAGCTCATGTCTTTCCCAGACCTCCAACGGAAGTATGGACTAGCGAACTCAGCCGTCTTCCAATATCTCCAACTTAAAAGCATCACCACCCAACATGTGCTTACACGATCAGACATTGCGCTACACGACCATCATTCGATTGACCTCATATATGACAGATGCTGGCTGGCTCCAACGAAACCTAAGTCACTATCTATATGTCACAACTCACTACTGGACATGGCAGACAATCTACCCTTCCCTTTTGAAAGACAGTGGCAAACAGAGTACGAAGACTCTCCTACTGGAGACACTTGGCTAAGGTCCCTTAACGCGCTCAAAGGCCTTACAAACTGTCACTCACACATAGAAGCGCATAAAAAAATGATTTATAGGTGGTATCTGACGCCAAGCAGACTACATAAAATCTACCCCACAGTACCAGCAGCTTGTTGGAGATGTGCAAAAGCTGACGGCACGATGCTACATATTTGGTGGGATTGCCCACTCCTAACACCACTTTGGCAGCATGTACGAGATATCCTCCGATACTTTAAGGTAGACGACCTCACCCTCAGCCCATCAACTTGTTTGTTTTTGTTACTTCCCCTATCTCTAACAAAACCCATCAGACAAGTGGTGATCCTCACCATAATGGCTGCGAGGAACCTCATAGCGTTAGAATGGAAAAAACCCACTTGCCCCACCAAACAACAATTGATGGATAAAATCCAACAATACTTCATATATGAATGCATGTCAGTAACTTCACAGACACAACACAAAATACTCCAAGATACATGGAAACCATGGGCAAACATGTATACTAAACAATACCAATAATACCCCACTTTTTATTTCTACTTTTACTTTCACTCGTTCTTTTACTTTTACTTACACTTTTATCCATGTAATCCCAGCAATATCATGGTAAATACATGTATATATGAAGACAAATCAGGTTACGATTCCATGACCAAGCACTAACGACCCTACATGGAAAAAGCTGAGAGAGGTACCGATACAGAAGGGGAAACAGGGGATAGTAGGTCTCCACACTGATAACTGCTCTCAAATCACTCTAATGCTTTTTGGATCGAACAAACAGGAACACAAAGAGTTACAATGTGACAATAACTGTTGTAGGCCCTGGTTAATACCCCCTTTCCCCCCCCCCCCCTCAGTTAATCCTTACCTCACTTTTACGACGAAGTTACTCCCCACATAAGGAAGTTCCAAATGACACAACAAGGATGATAGACAGACCAGTATACAACAGAAATGTATTGAAATGGATGTATGTATGTAAAATCGTAACTTGTCATATGGAATAATGCATGTTCCCATGAAAACCTATGTCGTATCCCCCTTGATCCCCCCCCCTCCCTTCTTCATTCTGTACCCTATACCCACTTACCCTGATGTTCTACAAAACAATAAAATTTAAGTATTAAAAAAAAAAAAAAGTAGGATTGCCCTAATGTTACCTTAACATTTGTTCTCGCCAATCTGTATTCCTTAGTACAGTTCAACTGACTAAAAAATAAAATAAAATTGGGGTCATACTGCCCAGAAACTTATTCCTAGTCTGTGTCTAACAAACTCAGGGTAATCATAACATCTTATAACAACTTATTCATTGGATATCGTCATATCCAGAAACCTATTCTCCCTAGTTGTGGGGATATTTATGGGATGATAATATTATACAGTTGGGAATTGCCCACTATTTCAATTCTCTTAGATCTTAGAGATCGTTATCATGTAAGTGAAATGTATTCCATACAAATAAAATCCCAATTTGTTATAAAAATAGATATAATTTATTGTGACAAATAAAATACTAATAATATCAGGCAGCATGTATGATAATAATCAGTGAATATTTAGTATAACATAAGAATGCAATACAATGGCTAAACACAGTACAAAGCTACAGCATCAACTGTCAAGACAAGATTTATGGGGTACTTCACAGACACAGAAAGCTAAACTTCACACAGCACAGCAAAAAGTGGTAAAACCTTGGCTAACAGTTAGATCAACTGAGTAACCCTTTCAATGCTGGCTAGATCCTCCTAGGCATATAATATCCTATTCTCATGTAATTTTCAATTAAAATAACATACAAACCAGCTCATTAATCATTTCCTGGAACCATCCAATAAGAATAATCTACCAGGTTTTTACAAAAGATGAATTTTAATTTGCCTAAAAAGATATCTTATCTTATTTTAGAGCAAATCAATACACCTGGATAAAAACAGCGGTATGCTAAAACGTGATAATATCACATTAATATATAATTATTCTTAATTCCACCTGCAGAATGGAGTGTTTATACCTATATATTCTTTAGTTAACCAAGATTTTTAAATATTGAAATCTGACCGTGATTTATCCAGTCATATATCATGCTATTAGATTTTAATTAATTTAGATTAATTAAATAAAACCAGCATAATTACCAGTTATGTAGATGGTCTCATTACATGAGTAGGTAGACCCAGGAACTTGAATGCGAGTATGATTGGTTGCATGGAGCTGTGTAAGTAATAGAGAAAAGTGATGTTGGTTAGAAAGTAAGAGTAACATTCTAAGTGTCCAGGAGTGTTTCTTGAGTTGTGTCCAAGAGAGTTTGAGTGTTAGTCCCAGAGTGAATACCTGTCCTGGATCTCTCTGAATGTCCGAATCTGAAAGCCCAAACTCACTTCTCTCTTCCCTTTGTCCTAACTTTTTTAAAGGCCCAGACTCTCTGTACGTCATTAGTTGGTAGAACCAATAGGATACTGAAGGTGTGGTCAACCTGCAGATTGCAATTTAGATTTTTCGCCCATAGAGGGTGCAATTGCCTAATTAAGCTTTCCTATCCAGGAAAGAGTTAACTTTTCCTGATGACGATTTTGACGTCATTTGGCTTATCTAAAATGACTACCATAATTTAAATTTGCTGTCAGTTCAAAGCGTTTGCCTCAGTCTTTGTGGCAACGACTTTGATCGTAATTTCTAGGATTGACATGTCTAAACTCAATTTCACCTTCACCTTACTTACAATGGGACCTTGTAAGATTTAGAAAGTAAAATTAATTACTAAGTCTTCTCTGTCACTAGTGTATGTGTTTAAAATTATTTCTATTCCATTAACATTTAAACAGAGCATTCCATCCCCCTGCTTCATTGCTTATCACTTGGCTTGTTTACATAATGCATTCCTTAGCTCAGGCTAGTGGCTAGAGTTACTGAAAGCAAGGAAATACATTTTGTGTCTGTCTTGCCTGAAATCCAAAATGGAGTCCGCTCTGTTCTGAGTGACAATATACACTTTTAATTTCTATCTTAGCACAAAATGTCTGCCGATATAAATATCCTGACATAGTCCATACATTAATAGACTTAGGTCAAATATAATTGTGTACTATACTCTTAACTAAACTTCAATTCAATTCCTCTTGGATCTCTGAACTTTTATATCCAAGGCATTCTTAATGTATATCATTACTTAATATTAATCAATATAAATTATCCTTCCTTAGTTTTCTTCCTTATGTTACCATTGTTTACCATTGCTGTGGTGGTGATCCGTGGTCAGGGGGCCTTCTTTGGAAGGTGTGGGCCCTGTGGTGAGGGCAGGGAGAGGGGGTGTGGGGTTGTCGGCTCGTTGTAGGGTTCCTATGGTGAGTGGGTGGAGTCGCGGAGGGTCGTGTTTTTGTCGTTACTGTGTAATCTTTGTTGTTTTCGGAGGTTAGTAGTTGAGGCGTACTTCAGGTTGTTCTATCTAGCCCCCGGGCTATTTCAGTTCCGTGTGTTTATCTTAGATGGATGGTTTGGGGTTGAAAGGTAGTGTGCGTCAGGGTGGCGAGGTGGGTAGAAACATTGGGGGAGTGGTCAGATGTGATCCAGTGATTATGTAAGGGGGTCAGTGGGAGGTGTGGGGGTCAGGGGAGGTCCGGGCGGTGGCCTCTGGTGCAGGTAGTGGGGAAGGGATGCGGGGGTGTCCGGTGGCTCGCGGTGTTGGGTTATGGGTAGGGGTGAGTCAGCCTATATATGACCCAGGGGTCCCAGATTTTGTTGTGGTGGTGGGTTGTGTCACGGAGTAGCGCTGAGAGCTTGTCCATTTCCCTGGCTTCTTCTGTTTTTTTGAGTACAGTGTCTAGGGTGGGTATGTTTTTGTTGCCCCATTGTTCGGCTATTGTGCGTCTTGTGGCCAAGGCTATTTTGGCAAGCAGTTTGTTTTGTGCCCTGAATAGGGGGGCGTGGGGTTCAGATAGTAGCCAGATCCATTGATCTAGAGGGATCTCTGTGTGTAGGAGAGCTGATGCCAGGTCCGCTACCTTTGACCAAATTTGCGCTATGTGGGGGCAGTGCCACCAGGCGTGGATATAGGTACCTTGTGACCCACATCCTTTCCAACATTCGTCAGTGGTCGAGCATTTCATTTGCTTCATCACGTACCATCGGAGAAGCGTTTTGTAAGCCTGTTCCCTATGGTTAACGCAGATGGTAAGGGATGCTGTCGCTTCCCAAATTTCCGACCAGCCTGATGGATCGTTGGGGGGGCCGATGTCTCTTTCCCACGCTTTGGTGTAAGCTAGTGCATCTGTTGGGGAGGAGGAGTTGAGTCGGGAATAAATAGAGGAGATTTGGCCTTTGCGTATCGGGGCATGTACGCATTCCCGTTCGAATTGGGTCAGGGCTGCGGTTGCCGTGGAGGAATGTTGGGGGTTCTGTAGGAAACTACGGATCTGGAGAATCCTAAAGTGGTCTGAGGTGTTTAGCGGTGTGTGCCTGGCTAAATCCAGGAAGTGGAGCATTTGATTGGATCGGAAGAAGTGGTAGAAGCGGTAGAGTTCGTTGTCCTCAAAATGTGCGAAATCTCGAGGGGTCATTCCGGGAGGGAACTGTTTATTTCTCAAGAGTGGGGTTAGGGGAGATGGGGAGTTGACAAGGTGGGATTTTAGTATGATTTTATCCCATATCTGGAACGAGCTCAAAGGGCTGGGGACGTTTGTGGGGTGTCGGGTCTGGAGTGTTTGGGGACCCAAAGGATTAGCGAGGGGTGGTCTCCTCCCATGAGGTCGTGCTCGAGGTCCATCCACAATTTAAGACCTGGGGGGTGTGTAGTTGTTGTATTTGTGATATCTGTGCAGCCTGGAAGTAACTTAAGAAATTGGGAAGTCCCAGTCCCCCAGTTTTCGTGGTTTTATACATTGTGGTTCTTTTTATCCTGGGTCGTTTGTTAGACCATATTAAGTTGTCTATTTTTGTCTGGAGTGTCTTGAAGTCTTTCCGGGAAATCGGAATGGGTAAGGTTTGGAATAGGTACAAGAATCTGGGAAGCAAATTCATTTTAATGGAAGCTATCCTACCCATCCACGAGATTGGCATGGTATTCCAGGTGTGAAGGTCTATATGGGCTTGTCGAATTGGGGGGGGGGGGGGTAGTTTAGTGTATATGTGGATTCTGGGTTGGCCGGTAGGAGAATGCCGAGGTATGGGATACTAGTTTTGTTATATTTTAATGGGTGTGAGTGGCGGAGGTTATCTAGTTCGCGTTCTGGGATCCCCAGTGGGAGTGTCTCAGTTTTGTCCAGGTTTAATTTGTAACCTGAAAGTGCCGCATATTCTTCCAAGAGTGTCAGTAGGGGAGGGATGGATTAAGTTGGGTTCGTGAGTGTGAGGAGGATATCATCGGCATAAGCCGCTATTTTGTATTCGGTTTGTCTCACTTTAAGACCAGTGATTAGAGGGGTATCTCGTATCTTTTGCAGAGGGGGTTCTAAAGAAAGGGCGAAGAGGAGCGGGGAAAGAGGGCATCCCTGCCTAGTGCCATTGTGAATTCTAATTGAGGTTGGGTATAAGGAGGGTGGCTGTAGGATTATTGTAGAGGGACTTCAGGGCCGCGATGATAGGGTCGGGGATTCTGAATTTTCTGAGGGTGGCAAAGAGGAAGGGCCAGAGGAGGTGATCAAATGCCTTCTCGGCATCCATGGATAGAAGGAGGGTCGGGGTCCTTCTGTGCGTTGCCACCCAAATGAGATCTAGAAGGCGCCTGGTGTTATCGCTGGCCTGTCTTGAGGGGATGAAGCCCACTTGGTCGGGATGGTTTAATTTGGGTAGGGAGTGTTGGATGCGGTTTGCTAGGAGTTTGGTAAAGTTTTTAATATCTACGTTAAGGAGGGATATTGGTCTGTAATGGCCCGGGTCAGAGAGTGACTTGTTCGGCTTCGGAATTAGGGTGATGTTTGACCTCAACATATCGTCCAGCAGCGCGTCTCCCTGGAGTAGCGAGTTGTACAGTGTGGCTAGGTGGGGTAGGAGGGCGTCTGAGAACGATTTGTAATTTTGGCCGGTAAATCCATCTGGTCCCGGGCATTTGTGAGGTTTGAGTGATTTAATTATGAGTGCAATTTCTCCCGGCGTGATGGGCATAATGAGTTGTTGTCTTGTGTCGTCCGACAGCGCTGGGAGAGGGATGTTTCCGAGATGAGATTCTATGGCCTGAGGGTCAATTGGGTGGTTTAGGTTATGTCTGGATTTAGATCTGTTGTCATAGAGGTTGTGTGAAGTATGCGGCAAAGACGGAGGCAATTCGGTCGGGGGTGGTGTATGTGGTACCTCCGGGGGAGTTAATTTTGTCTATGTTTTTGGCTCGAGTTTTGTGGCGCAGTTTGTGGGCTAAGAGAGAATCTGCCTTATTGGACTTGTCATAGAAAAGTTGTTTAGTCCAAAGAAGCGCCTTTTTTTGAGTCTTTGGTCATAAAAGTCTTGATAGCTTGTTGGTGTACCTTTATTTGGGCTAGTTTTTTTCTTGGAGGGGTCTTGTTTGTGTTGGGCTGAGATAGCCCTCAGGGAGGTTATGTGGTGTTCTAGGTCCTTGAGTTTTTGTCTCTTAAGTCTGGTGGCTTGTTCGATCAGGGTGCCTCGAACGACCGTTCTGTGTGCTGCCCAGAGTGAGCCGGGTGAGGTGACCGAGTGCATGTTTTCAGTGAAGTAGTTTTTTATAGCAGTGTGTGTGCTTCGTCGGATCTCTGGGTTTTGCAGTAGAGTGGGGTTTAGCCTCCATGTCCAGGTCTTGGGCGCTAGGGGGATTTCTATTTCGAGGGAGATCTCCGCATGGTCTGACCATGCGATGGTACCTATTGTCGTCTTCGTGGCCTGGGATAGCAGGGAGGGTGAGATCAGAAACATGTCAATTCTGGAGTACGAGGAATGGGGATGTGAGTAGAATGTGAAGTCTAGGGTATTGGGGTGGTGTAACCGCCATACATCATGGAGGCCCACGTGGAGTGCGAAATTTGAGAGGGTCTTGTCCAATTTTGTGGGATGGGGGATGGACCCTTTTTTGTGAGGAGTGGGTCGTTTGCGGGCTATCTCGGGAGCTATGGTCGCATTGAAGTCCCCTTCTATAATCAAGTGGTGGGAGCTAAACAGTTTGAGGTGTGCTTTGAGGGTCGACCAGAAAGATGAGTCAGGGATGTTAGGTGCGTAGAGTGAGGTAATTGCATATTTATGGCTCCCTAAGTGGCCCTCAATTGTGAGGTATCAGCCCTGGGGGTCTGAGACGGTGCGTGTGAAGTGTATCGGACAAGATTTATGTATTAGGATGGCCACTCTGTTCTTTTTCCCAGTGTGGGAGTTTGCGAGGTGGCATGCAGTATAGTGTTTGTTGCGCAGAGGAAAAGGTGGTGCCGTTTAGTTGGATTGTTAAGGCCCTTACAGTTAAGGGATATGCACGAGAGTGTTCTAGGCATCTCCGGTGATTTAGGTGTGGCGGGAGTATGATAGTCTGAGGAGGTTCCTTAGATGTACTGTGGAGAACCGGCGTGGGGGGGGGGTGAGCAAGAGGTTGGGGAGGTCGCTGGTTCGGGCTGGGGGGGAGGGGGTGGATTGGGTAATTGGGTGTGTAGGATCCCTGGTCTTACAGGTTATCAGCCAGGTGATATAGGGGGTGTTAGAGGAGCCTGAGGGGGGGTGAGTGTGGGTTATGCCCTGGTGTGTGCGTTTACTTATTCCTGGGGGAGAGAGGAGGAAGGTTTTCACGTTCCCTTCGTCATCTCCCCCAGCACGTATTGGGGTGGTTCACTCACGGTTACAGGTTCTCGGAGGTAGTGGTCTGTAGCAGAGTCGGGAGTGGTCCCTTCTCGGTGTCACAAGTGGGGGGTAGGGGTCAGCTGGTTTCTGGTTCGGGTGGCTCGACGAGGGATCGTCGGTTGTGCGAGGAATGTCAGTTGTGTGAGGTGCGGTCCGTTGTTAGATACAGATCCTTCGTCTTTGAGAGATTAAGTGCTATTCCAGACAAAAACAAACATGTAAACATATAGAAACATAGGTATAATTGAACATGAATAACAGCATTGAACAGTTAGGAGTTATAATTTGTGTTTACCCGCACCAGTGTGGAAGTGCAGTTCATGGTCTAAGGGACCTGTGTGTTAGAGTTGGGTTACCCTGTCCTAGTGGAGTCCATCCCATGAGTCGCCTGGAGTCCTTGTTGGGGCCCAGTCTTTTGGGTGGGGAGTGTTGGTGCGTTGGAGCAACCTATGTAGGTCCTGGGGTCTTATTTTTTTTATTTATTTATTTTTAATTATTATTTTTAATGTCAAGGTTGCTCGTGGAGCGATGTATGGGGGACAGTTTAGTGTGTCCTGAGTGGGTTGAGGGGGCCGTCGGTGTAGGAGGGCTAGGGTCCGTCGGACTAGTCATATGGTGCCTAAATGGTGATCTGTGAGCCTGGATCCATGTTCTGTTAATGCGGTGCATTGGCTCTTGATGTTTGGGACTTTGTAGGGTATTCCCTTCCCGTGTCATTCTCAGGCCTGCGTAGTGCATGGAATCTAATAACAAAAGTGGTGAGGGGCCTCACCGCGTACCCATAGGAAGGGAGCGGTTAAGGGGTACCCCCCAGGGTGTAAACTCATATAGTCCAGGAGTTTGAGGGTAATATCCGGGCGTCCAGGTTACACACGAGGGTGGCTAGTCTTAGATCCAAAGTCCTGTTGCCCGTCCCCAACCCTCCCGGCCCTTCCCAATGAAGTCCTGATAAATACTTGCTGTGTTCTATTGGGTATGGAGGGATGTTTCCTGTGTCCAGTGTCTCGAACTCGACGAGGAAGCCGTGGGAGTCAGGGTGGGCATGTCTTGAGAGGACGTCTTTGCCAGGGCTACGGTGGTGATGATCAAGGTCGGCAGTGTGTTTCCAAGAATGTGCGCTTTTGTGGGTCAAAATTTGGTCATAGTGTGTTCATATTCTCCGTAGCTGGGGGACGGTCATCGTCTAGTCCTCCAGTGGAGGTGGACATAAGGATGGATGTGATATTTGTCCAGGGGGAGGGTGCGTACTTCGGTGTGAGGCATTGTAGAGTGTGGCGTCTTGGTGCGGGTGTTGCAGGGGCCGGGCAAGTGAGGTGGTTACCAGCCTTGTGAGGATTGGTCAGCCTCTATGTCCGGTATTTGCGGCCTTATTTTCTTTGGGGGGCGCGGAGATCTGGGCCTATCACCCGGGCGAGTCTCTGTCGCTCGTTGGGGGAGAGGGGCATGTTTCATGAGTTGAATCCCTAGTGATTCTGCAAAGGGAATCATCTCCGCCGGGTGTAGGAGTATGTGGGTTTGCTCATCCTTCTTGACCACTAACTTAAAGGGATGGCCCCACATGTATTTCAGCCCCTGCTGGTGGAGGGCCATAGTGAGGGGTTTAAGATCCCTCCATTTTTTCAGTGTGGACGGGGCGAGGTCTTGGAAAAAGGTAAAAGGAGAATCTTTGTATTTGGGCTGCTTATGCCTGGCCACTTCTTTAGCCGGGAAGTGGTGGAGACGGGTGATGATGTCCCTGGGAATGGCCTGGTTGAGGTTGGGTGGTTTCAAGGCCCGGTGGGCCCTATCCATTTCCAGGTCTCTGGATGTGAAATCCAGGGCTATATCTTTAAATATGGTCTTCAACGTGGGCATTAATTGATCTATAGTTACTGTCTCGGGGAGGCTGCGGATCCGGATATTATTTCTCCGCGACCTATTGTTAAGGTCTTCCATGCCGTCCTCCAGGGCTGCTATCTTGCCATGAAAGTAGGCAATGTTTTGGGCATGTTCTGCTGCGGTAGTCTGGAGCTTTGTAATGCGGGTCTCGGCTTGGTCCGTTTTGGAGGCCAGGGTAGCCACATCAGCTTTGAGGTCCTCGAGCTGCTTGGAGATCTCTGTTGCCACGTGGGACTTGGGGAGCATGCCACGGAGTACCTCTATGGTAAGTGGGGCCGCCGGGTCCGATGAGGGGGCGATTTCCTCAGGGTCAGAGTCCTCATCCTCCGTTTGTTGGGAGTTGGTAGGCCTCTGTGAGGCGTTTGGTGTGCGGAAGAGCTTTGCGACCGATGGCGTCTGCTCTTTCTTTTTCTTCCCTCCTCCCATGTTGTCGGGCGTCGGGCAGGTTGTGTGGGGTATTTCAGCATTGTTAGGGGAAGGTTGTGACTGGAAGGGGTGCCGATGGTAGCGGATTAACGTGCTGCGGGGAGAGAGAGCTCAGGGATCAGGCGTCCATCTTCCTTCGAGGTCAGGCTCCGCCCTCACCATTGTTTGTTTTACTTCACCTCGATATAAACAAATTACTCATTATACTTAATCTATGAAATACTATTGAACTCAATCTTTTATTAAGTAACCATGATCCTTATTTTATCAACTTCATATTTTATCTACTTCTGATACTTCTCATTCTATGTATAGGTAATAATGTAATAGTTCTCTTCATAATACTATCCTTTCATAATTTTACTCTCTATGTGTTACACATTTATAAGTACTCTCTTTTAGTATTAATACACTCATAACTGTTAAATAACTTTTCATTGTCTGTTTTCTTCTTCTTTAATATTTAGGAATTGATATGTATGTTAGTGTCAATCTTTTATTTCTTTATAAGTCTGTTAATCTTCTGTATCGGATGAACTCTGTAGAATCTTCCATCACAGTTTGCAGATCAGACTTTCCAACAGTCGATGTCCAGTTGACTGAAGGAATGCTTTCCTGATTTATTGCCACATGGATCTGTCACGCTTTACCTACATTAAAACAAAAAATATGTGCAGCATCAATACAATGGCTTACAATGTTTATATCTCATTATTATTATACAGTTTAACATTGAATTACATTGACTACACAAAACATACTCATTTCTTCTCATGAGATCTACCATCTAGTGGTCAGTGCATTCATGCCATGTGATGTATAATCTTTAAATTTCCTTTATATCAAAGTCTTTCTCAGCATTTTAATTTTCTAAACTTTTTATTAATCATATCCCCCCCCTCCTTAATAATCTGGAGGTGTAACCTAATCACATATCAAATGTTACAACAAAATATTGTTTTCCACTATACTTTAGCAATAGCAGCCATCTTGTCTTAACACTGGCACCATTTTGTCACTTGAAACAAACTACAAAAACATATTTTGTTTCCTACATCAAATGTATTTGTAAATCTAGGTTTTATTCTATCAAAACCTTTGTCTTCTATATAGTCAAAACATATGTATGTCCAGGCTTTGCAAAATATAGTAATCCATTATCAGTCATGACATTAAAATCTCACTCTCATGACTTAAATCAAAGATTTTAAATCAACCTCAGAAGCAACAAAGAATAAATCTATAGTTTTTTTCCTTCTGTAAAAATACCAAGTTTTCTTGCCACATAAACAGATTAAAAATACATAACTTTAACAGTTTTATACATAATTCTTGCATTCTACTATTCATTATGTAGCCCCGGTCTGGGCGAAATAGTTCAACGAAGAGCGCACAGAACCCACGAATTGTACGCTCAGTTTCCTCATTATAAAGTCTGTTCGTATCTTTGATCCCGGGCTTCAGATGGCGGCCATGTTTTTAAGTGAGTCAATAGGCAGCGAGACCTCGACCACAAACTTGTGAAACGAGTACTGCTAGAGGGTTGCACGAATCCCCGCTCTGTTACTGGATGTCTCAGCTGTTCGGGAGACGAACGTAGACCGCCGGGAAGGGGTACTTAACCTGTGGTTAACCGCAAAACCCAACGTTCTAATTGAGGCCACACGCCAGGCTGTAGGTGGTCCCTGTTCGTGAACCTTTCAGTAGTTCCCGTATCGAGAGATGGGACACGAACGTGAATGCCCTGGGGCTGTCAATTAGGTTGCGGTTAACCGCAGACCGCAACTCTATGGGCGATCAATTGGAGACACACTCCACTCATAGGGTGGTTGGCCATTCGGCTATTAGAAAGGTGACCGGGGTTAAGTGGCCGAACATGCCAGGGACCGGGTGGTCTGTTGTTCGTATAACAAATGGGTATCCGGTAACCAGTTCATGAGTTGGGCACAAAATTATAGTACCGAAGCAAAGCATAGGAAATGAGCAACATATAACTTGTCTGCGGTGATTTTGTAACACTGTATAATCGCATACACCCAATATGACATACATTGCATGTTCCTAACTTCTACATTAGTGTATTTCATTCTGATATATTTGCAAACTTGATGTAAATTTGTATTTTAATTAATTAACCTAATGCTTTCCTATAACACACATAAAAACAATGAAAAAACAGTTCAGACTAACAATTCATTAAAACAGCAAACTAACATAGATCTCTATTCTTGTGTGCTGTTAATTCTGGAATCAGCCTGTGTACATCTGTTGGCACACATTCCCTAAACTGATCATATCTCTTGAAGTTATCTGAATCTTATAACTCTCTGTGTTACACTGCATTGCTTGTCTGTCTCCTAATTTCGATTTAGCTAAAATTGCTCTTATTTGTCTGATTATCAGTTTACAAGGAAAGGCTTTTATTGATTTATCTTCACATGTATTTTCTCTGTCAAAATTTTCAATCAACAAATTTAATTTCTCATTTGCTTTTGATTTGATATCTCGGATAAAATATCTGCAAGACCTTAAATAATGTTGTTTATTGCACCAAAACAAATAACTTTAGGAGTTATATTCTGCCTTTGATTGTTAACTCTGGAGTTTCTAGTTGAGCAAATTGGGACTGGCTCAGCTGTCTGTATTACTCTTTTACACTCTGTCCTAGAAAAAGAAGGAGGAGGGGGAAGAGGGGTCTCTCAGGTCTGAGTTTCTTTCTCTACCTAATTCCACAAGTCATTTTAACCCCTTCATTTCTGTTTTCCTTCCTTAAGTTATCCAAGAACAAAGCAATGTAATTCAAAGTGCTTTTTTATCTAGCTATCACAATTGCAGTTGGATCTAGATCTTGAAATTTTTTCACAAATTAATTAATTAACTGATCCTCAGGAAAATTAGTAACAAGTCTATATGCACTTTCAAATTTTACAAGAAAACTAAACATATCCTCATCATTTTGTGGTTTTAGTTTTTCCAACATTTCAATATCTGCAAAATCATTCCCTGTTGTTAATTTTATTAATTGTGTTAATCTGTCTTGCTTATTTCCATATATTATTTCATCATTGTCCTCACATTTTACAGGCGTGGTCAGTCTACTTGCCATTTGAGTCGGCAGCCATATTTTAAATATTCTATTCCTTTGTTCGTCATTTAGCCTATATTTTTCCAAATTTGACTCAAACATTTCAGCATTAGTAAATGCATCCACTGACGTGTCATAAACTGGAATACATTTCACAATTTTCATCAATTGTTCATGGATTTTCTAATTAGGTTTTGCAGCTTTGTCTTGAAATTTACATTTCTGCAAATAACTCTGTGAGGATACATTTTCAGTATCTATTGGTTCTGGGATTATATTCTGTGCCTGTATTTTTCTTGAATTAACACACACACTAGCTTAACTTCATTTCTAAGCTGGCAAATAAGATCATTTCTTAATTCAACTCTATCCTCTAGTTCACAGACTGTTTCTGACAATCTCTCATAGTTACAGCATGTACTCTCTGTTACATTGTTACACTGTTCATTTAAATATGATTTGTCTTCTGTTAACCCATTCCAATCTATTTCTTTATCTGCTAATTCTAAATTGTCTTGACTTGCATCTCGTTTACAAATCAATGCATTGTAAGTACAGACTAGTTTCATAACATTTCTGATCTTTTGTTTTTTCTTATTAAACAATTTCTTGGCAATTTCACTATTGGCAATTTCACATTGTGTGTATAAAGATTGCCACAATACAGCATCTGAATATCTATTAAATGCAAACTGTGTAGCGGAGAGCCGATCTTGCACAGCTATTCTCCACTAGAGATCCCAGTGAGGCTCAGGAACAAGGTGATGTTAAGTCCACAGGCAAGGTTTCCAGCAGGTAGAGTAATACAGCAACATCCCCATCGCAATCCCAATAACTGGACGACACACAGTTTCAGGAGTAGAACTAACTAGCTTTATTTCACAGTTCCTTATAAAGCCCTCTCCCATGCAAGGGAGGAGGTTCTATCACTTAAGACATTATCCAATCTCCAAGTAGTAACCTCCCACAGATCTCCTCCCCTCCTCTAGCATCATAATCCCCTTATCGTGTACACAGTTTTCCCCGAGTTTTGGATGTACCCTAAATACTTGGGGTACATCCACAAATCCAACATCCCCAGATAGCTCTATTCTGGGGGACCAACATACTTAAAAATTAGCCCATTCGGATAAAGCGTTCGGGAGTTATGGGACTTTGAAGTTTGGACCGACCGCAGAGGTAAAGTATCCGAAAACAGTTCCATGTATTCTGGCCCTGCGGTCGGTCACAAACAGGCGAATGCAAAGGGGTGAAATATTACTGTTAAGTGGCCTGACGGGGATTCGGATGAATCCCCTAGTTTGTGGGGTTCTTTCTACCGAACGGCGGGCCGTTCGGTAGTTTCCCCACAAAGTATTAGGAGTCTGGAGGTCTCAGCGGTGTTTGCCTAGTCAAGTGTCCGATTTTGGTTCCAGACACTCAACGGCAAAACACCGCTGTTCGGCAGTCTAAGATGGCCGCCGCCACGTGTTCGCATCCCGAATGGCGGCCACCCAGAGAACAAAGACCACACCGCATGAATAGGTAATTACCCGTTTGCAACATTGTTGCAAACGGTAATTGAAGGCACACTTTACACAGGGGGGTCTGGTTGTTCGGTAGTTTCATTCCCTTGTTTTATTTGAATGATTCTACCGAACAACTAGAGGAATACAGTTCTTTATATACATTTAACTGTCAATATAACCGGATACCATGATTTCTATACATGTTCACACACATTAAACCAGCAATATGACTAAATACACTATTTCTCATACATGTTGTGGGACAGCCCGGTACCAATCCGCTACACTGCTCCCCCTTGCCCACAAGCCGGCATACACAGTCTGATCCAACACGGATCGGCTTGGGGATGTCCGGGGGCTCACGGATCATTTCTCTAAGTCAGTTTGTCTTGACAACCCGTCAGCATTTCCATTCTGCTTACCCGGCCGGTACTGGATATTAAAGTCAAAAGGCTGTAGCGCCAAACTCCAGCGCAGCAGCCTGGCGTTGTCTCCAGCCACCCGGTTCAGCCAGACTAACAGGTTGTGATCCGTGAGCAAGGAAAAGGGCTGTCCATATAAATAGGGTTGTAGCTTCTTTAGGGCCCACACCACAGCCAGGCATTCCTTTTCGATGGCGGCGTAGCTTACTTCTCGAGGTAACAGTTTGCGACTGATGTAAGCCACTGGATGTTCCCCGCCATCGGCCCCGACTTGACTCAGTACTGCCCCCAATCCAAACATAGAAGCGTCTGTGTGAACAAGAAAACGTTTAGTTGGATTGGGAGCTGCCAAGACAGGGGCATTTATCAGTGCATTTTTCAATTGTTGGAATGCCTGCTCACACTCCGGGGTCCAGTTTACTTGGCGGGGAAGGTTCTTACGGGTCAGGTCAGTGAGGGGTTTGGCCATGGCGCTATAATTGGGAACAAACTTCCTGTAATACCCTGCTGTCCCTAGAAACGCTAAAACCTGGGTCTTAGTCCTAGGGGTGGGCCACTGGGCTACAGCCTCTACTTTGGCAGGTTCGGGTTTCTGTTTACCGCACCCTACTCTATGTCCCAGGTATTGTACCTCAGCCATTCCGATACTACACTTGGCCGGCTTCAAGGTCAAACCTGCTTCCCTTATCCTATCTAGCACAGCTCCTATGTGAGCTAAATGTTCCTGCCACGTATTGCTGAAAATGGCAATATCGTCCAGGTAGGCACAGGTATAGTCCTGAAATCCATCCAGGAGTCGATCCACCATCCTTTGGAAGGTGGCTGGGGCGTTTTTCATCCCAAATGGCATGACCTTAAACTGGTACAAGCCAAATGGGGTGACAAAGGCCGACTTCGGGATGGCGTCTGGGGCCAGGGGGATTTGCCAATACCCTTTACACAAGTCAATAGTGGTGAGGTATTGGCCCCTGGCCATTCTGTCCAGTAACTCGTCTATCCGGGGCATCGGATAGGCGTCGGATACAGTCTTCTCGTTCAATCTCCTATAGTCCACGCAGAAGCGGGTCGTACCGTCTCGCTTTGGTACGAGGACTACTGGAGATGCCCAAGGACTGTCTGAGGGTTCGATCACCCCCAGTTGGAGCATTTCGTCGATCTCCTTACGCATGTTTGCCCGTACCGCTTCTGGAATGCGGTATGGCGTCTGGCGCATGGGTAGTTGCCCTGGGGTCTCGACCCGGTGAGTTGCCAGAGGCGTGTATCCAGGTACATTAGAGAACGTGTCGCGTTTCTCTTCTAATAGTTGCTGTACCTCGATCCGCTCCTGTGGGCTCAGCCGATCTCCCAGCGCAACCTCCCCTAAATCCCCGGACAGCTGCCCATCCCCCAGCAAATCGGGGAGGGGTAAGCTGTCAAACTCTTCCGTGTTAGGGGCACAGATGGCGGTTACCTCCTCAGTACGCTCGTGGTAGGGCTTCAGCATGTTCACATGGAGCATGCGTCGCCCCCCAGTCCCTGTGCAGGGGCCGATAATATATGTGGTATCACATCTTTGCTCCACCACCTTATATGGGCCCTGCCAGGCGGCCTGTAACTTATCATGTCGGACAGGTTTTAAAATTAGTACCTTCTGCCCGACCTGAAAGCTACGGTCCCTGGCTCCCCGATCATACCATGTACGCTGGCGGGTCTGGGCCTCCTGAAGATTTTCCCTTACCGTCTTGGTCAACGCTTCTAGGCGGTCCCGAAAGGCCAACACATATGGTATGATGGGAGTGCCATCTGTGCTCCGGTCTCCCTCCCAATGCTCTCTAATAAGATCTAATGGGCCTCGGACCCTCCTTCCAAACAATAATTCAAACGGGGAGAACCCTGTGGATTCCTGCGGCACCTCCCGGTATGCGAATAGGAGGTGCGGCAGGAATCGTTCCCAGTCCTTGTGGGTCTCTGCGAAGGTTCGGAGCATCTGCTTCAAGGTACCATTGAATCGTTCGCAGAGCCCGTTCGTCTGGGGGTGGTAAGGGGCACTGATAATAGGCTTAATGCCACAGATCCTCCAGAGGTGTTGGGTGAATTCTGCGGTAAACTGGGTACCCTGATCCGAGATAATCTCCCTGGGTAATCCCATCCGGGAGAATATCCGCATGAGGGCATCCGCGACCGTCTCAGCGTGGATGTTGGTCAGAGCCACTGCTTCTGGATACCTGGTGGCATAATCTACCACCGTTAAAATATACCGTTTTCCTGACGGGCTAACTTTATTGAGGGGGCCTATCAGATCCACCGCTATTCGGCTAAAAGGTTCCTCTATTATGGGTAAGGGGTGAAGTTTAGCCTTCCTGCGATCCCCCCTTTTTCCCACTCTCTGGCAGGTATCGCAAGTCGTGCAATATCTGCGTACTTCCTGGCTAATCCCTGGCCAGAAGAAACTCTGGGTTAGTCTGTACCTGGTGCGACTAACCCCTAGATGTCCGGATAGCGGAATATCATGCGCTATCCGGAGTAATTCAGCCCGGTACCGCTGTGGTACCACTAATTGTCTCCTCGCTATCGGGTCTAACCCCGTAATCTGTTTACTTGTTTCCCTGTACAAAAGTTGTTTATCCCAGATTAACCTCTCTCCCTCCGCCCCGGGGGAACCCGTGCCAACCTTGTCCCTATACACCTGAAGCGTGGGGTCTGTTGCGACTTCAGCTACAAATTCATTAGGTGGAGCCCAGGGGACACATTCTAGAGGGGGGGTAGGGTTGCTTACCTGGACCTCCGGCAGTGTGTTGTGGTCCTGGGTGCGGGCCTGTTGTCGGGTGACTACAGGGTTGACCTCCCCTGTGGTGGGCGACTGGGGCTCAAAAGCAGAAGTGAGCCTCCCCAGATCGTTCCCCAATAAAACCTCCGCCGGTAAATGCGGCATCAACCCCACCTCCACTTCCCCTGCCCCCGCTCCCCAATGTAAATGTACCCTTGCTGTAGGTAGCCGGTACACTGCTCCCCCAGCTACCCGGACGGCAACAGTTTTGTTCAGTTTTGCCTGATCTGAAATCAGGTGGCTCTGTACCAAAGTGATGGTGGCTCCCGAATCTCGTAATCCCCGGACTGCTGTACCATTCAGATATACCGTCTGTCGATGGTGCCGTAGATTGTCCACATTGGCCTGGACAGGATCTGCCTCGTGCAGTACCTCCCATTGTTCCACAGTAGTAATGGGGACTGCGGAACCATACGGGGTGGTAACTAGGTCCTGGTAGTGGTGGGCTGCGGCCGCCCTGGGTGGAGGTGGGCCTGGACGAATCCAGGTGGAACGGTCCCGTAGCTGTGGGCATTCCCTTTTATAATGTCCCCACTTCTGGCAGTGATGACAAGGACCAGCGGGGGATTGTCGGAACCGGGGCTGTGCAGCGGGTGGTGGTGGCGGTGGTAGTGGTCTCGGTGGAGCTGGGGTGTAGGTGGTTCCCCCGAATGTTTTAAAGGTTGCTTTTGGAGCTGCAGGTTTTTGTGACCTGCGTGCATCCAGGTAGTCATCCGCTTTCCTAGCAGCCTCGGTAAGGGAAGTAGGGTTTCTGTCCCTTACCCATTCCTGGACCTCACTGGTTACTCCCTCATAGAACTGCTCCATCAGCAACATCTGTATTACATCCTCCATAGAACGTGCCTTGCTAGCTTGCACCCACCCGAGCGCTGCCCCCTGTAATCGGCATGCCCACTCTGCGTGCGAGTCCTTCTCTGTTTTCTTTAGATCCCGGAACCTCCGCCGGTATGCCTCGGGTGTTATAGCATACCTGGCGAGTATAATTTCCTTCACTTTACTGTAATTCCTTATTTCGTCATTAGGTACAGTCCGATATGCCTCTGCTGCCCTCCCGGTTAACCTTCCGGCCAAAATAGGTACCCAGTCCTCTGCGTTAATTTTATGCAGTGCACACAGTCTTTCAAAGTCTTGCAGGAAAGCGTCTATATCTTCCTCTGCCTCCACATATGTTTTAAAAGCCTGGTATGGTATTTTAGGCTTACCTTCCTGTGGCACATTAATTGCAGAGCTTTGTTCTGGTGCCTGTGTCCTTAGGATGAATTCTTGTACCTCGGCCATTGTCCTGGTAACAATTTCTGTTGGGGGGTTTTCCCCATAAAAGGATAGCCTGAACTGAACCTGCCTCTGGAATTCCGATCCTTGTGGTGTTCCTCCCGGCTCCCTCTGTGCCGGAACTGAATCGCCCTCCATTCTGTACTCTGCCATGAGTTCTGTAACAAGTACTGCTTTCTTCTTATTGCTGGCTTGTATACCCCTTGCCTCTAGGAGGTCCTTTAGCGTGGAGCGTTTTAGCGCAGAAAAATCAATCTCCATCCGTACTCCATTTACGCTTGTTCCTCTGTGAGTTTGGATCCCAGCGCTGCCAACCAATGTAGCGGAGAGCCGATCTTGCACAGCTATTCTCCACTAGAGATCCCAGTGAGGCTCAGGAACAAGGTGATGTTAAGTCCACAGGCAAGGTTTCCAGCAGGTAGAGTAATACAGCAACATCCCCATCGCAATCCCAATAACTGGACGACACACAGTTTCAGGAGTAGAACTAACTAGCTTTATTTCACAGTTCCTTATAAAGCCCTCTCCCATGCAAGGGAGGAGGTTCTATCACTTAAGACATTATCCAATCTCCAAGTAGTAACCTCCCACAGATCTCCTCCCCTCCTCTAGCATCATAATCCCCTTATCGTGTACACAGTTTTCCCCGAGTTTTGGATGTACCCTAAATACTTGGGGTACATCCACAAATCCAACATCCCCAGATAGCTCTATTCTGGGGGACCAACATACTTAAAAATTAGCCCATTCGGATAAAGCGTTCGGGAGTTATGGGACTTTGAAGTTTGGACCGACCGCAGAGGTAAAGTATCCGAAAACAGTTCCATGTATTCTGGCCCTGCGGTCGGTCACAAACAGGCGAATGCAAAGGGGTGAAATATTACTGTTAAGTGGCCTGACGGGGATTCGGATGAATCCCCTAGTTTGTGGGGTTCTTTCTACCGAACGGCGGGCCGTTCGGTAGTTTCCCCACAAAGTATTAGGAGTCTGGAGGTCTCAGCGGTGTTTGCCTAGTCAAGTGTCCGATTTTGGTTCCAGACACTCAACGGCAAAACACCGCTGTTCGGCAGTCTAAGATGGCCGCCGCCACGTGTTCGCATCCCGAATGGCGGCCACCCAGAGAACAAAGACCACACCGCATGAATAGGTAATTACCCGTTTGCAACATTGTTGCAAACGGTAATTGAAGGCACACTTTACACAGGGGGGTCTGGTTGTTCGGTAGTTTCATTCCCTTGTTTTATTTGAATGATTCTACCGAACAACTAGAGGAATACAGTTCTTTATATACATTTAACTGTCAATATAACCGGATACCATGATTTCTATACATGTTCACACACATTAAACCAGCAATATGACTAAATACACTATTTCTCATACATGTTGTGGGACAGCCCGGTACCAATCCGCTACAAACTGCAATTTACTTTTCTCTGCAATATCATTTTTGAATTCCATGTTACTCACCAGATCAGTTATTTCTGTTTATTTCGTTGCTTCATCCACACAGCTGCGCAGTTCTGGGCTTGAATCTGGATGCTTGCCAATATCTGCCACATGCTTGCTTCTAGTAGTTACGTTGTATCTTGTGCTTTTTGTCTCAGTTGTAGAAAATAGTCTTGTACAGTCTTTGTGATTTGAAAACTTTCTTTTTCTTACAAACCACAGTTCTTCTGTGACAGTCTAGATTCTTTATTTCTCTTCAAGTTTGTTTTCCCAGTTCCAAAACAGCTTTGTAACTCTATTCTTCTCTCTCTCCCCTTAAAGTGGGAACAAAACTTGAAAAGAAAACTGGCTAGCCAATGTAAGAACTATCTGGAATCGTTTCGTCAATGTTGAATCTTCTTAATTTCTTCTTCTCTCCAGTTGATTGATATATACGTGTTTTGTATCTATAGTCTTGGGCCAAATTTGCTCGCCATATTAATATATGTCTATATTAATGAAACGTACCAATACGCAATCTGGCTTACGGTTTCTTCAGGTTTATTCTTAGTTAGTGATACATAATAAAACAACAAAGGATGTTACAGGATAATAGACATTCAACAGCAGATGGTAATTGCTGGACTTCTGATGGGAGAGTTACATCGTTGTACAGGAAAGAGAGCAAAGAGCAAAGAGAGCGATAGACCTTGTGTCTCTTTGTTCAGTTACTATATAGAAGTGCCATAATGACGTCAGACTATAACTCTAACCATATTAGGACAAAACCCCAACTTACATTCCAGAGCTCTCAGACAAAGAAAGCCTTGTGACTTATACCATCTGTTACTTATGTCAATCCAGACATCCATATATAATCAATAGAAACATAGAATATGCAATATTCTTCATCCCCCATGCCTCACTTCCCTGATCTATAGGCTGCTCCCCCAAGCCTCACTTCCCTGATCTATAGGCTGCCCCCCATGCCTCATTTACCTGATCTATAGTCTGCCCCCCACCCCTCACCTGATCTATAGGCTGTCTCTTCCCTTCCCCATGCCTCACTTCCCTGATCTGTAGGCTGCCCCATATGCCTCACTTCCCTGATCTATAGGCTGCCCCCCTTGCCTCACTTCCCTGATCTATAGACTGCCCCCTGCCTCACTTCCCTGATCTATAGGCTGCCCCCCTGCCTCACTTCCCTGATCTATAGGCTGTCTCTCCCCCATCCCTCACATCCCTGATCTGTAAGCTGCCCCCCATGCCTCACTTCCCTGATCTGTAGGCTGCCCCCATGCCTTACTTCCCTGATCTGTAGGCTGCCCCCCATGCCTCACTTCCCTGATCTGTAGGCTGCCCCCCATGCCTCACTTCCCTGATCTGTAGGCTGCCCCCCATGCCTCACTTCCCTGATCTATAGGCTGCCCCCCATGCCTCACTTACCTGATCTATAGGCTGTCCCCGCAATGCATCATTTACCTGATCTATAGTCTGTCAGCTGTCTCTGCTGGCTGCATGTGCTGCTCCCCTGCAGTTTCAGTCAGCAGAGAGAAGCAGGGATAAGATGTAGCTTCCTATCCCTGTCTCTCTCCATACACAGCACCGGTATTGCAGTGTCTTTTCAATCTCACTCGAAAAATAGCAGAACAAGCTGAAAAATCCAGGAGGGGCAATCCCCCCTGTGGATGCCCATGGTGCTGGGAGCTGAAGGTGCGGCTGCATTTAGGCTGCTAGGCGGCCGGAGGGAACACTGTGAGTCTCCCTTCTGAATCTCCAGCAATTTGGTGCCTCTATACTCTGCCCTGCACTCAATCCCTGCCTCACACACTCAAGTCATGCCCAGAAACGAACGCTGTTGACTTTGCATGAAGGAAGAGGCCAGAAAATTGATACTTCACCTACCAGTGCTCCCACCACAGTTAGTGGTGTATGTGTATGTGTATGTGCGCCTGTATGCTAGTGAGTGACACTGTAAGTAATGAGCATGTGTCCGTGAGCTTGTCTGTAGTAAGCATGTGTATGTATGTCAGTGAGCTTGTCTGTAGTAAGCATGTGTATGTGTGTCAGTAAGCTTGTCTATAATGTCCATGTATGTGTCAGTGAGATTGTCTATAATGAGCATGTGTCAGTAATTTTGTCTGTAGTAAGCATGTGTGTGTGTCAGTAAACCTGTGTGTAGTGAACATGTGTGTGTTTGTCAGTGAGCTTGTTTGTAGCGAGCATGTGTGTGACAGTGAGCTTGTGTGCAGTGAGCATGTGTTTGTCAGGGACCATGTTGGTAGTGAGCATGTGTGTGTCAGTGAGCTTGTCTGTAGTGAACAAGTGTGCGTGTGTGTGTGTCAGTGAGCTCTTTTGTAGGGAGCATTTGTGTGATACTGAGATGTTCTGTATGGAGAATGTGTGTGTCAGTGAGTTTTTCTGTAGTGAGCATGTGTGTGTGTCAATGAGCTGGTCTGTATTGAGGATGTGTGATAGTGAGCTTGTTTGTACTAAGTACATAGGTGTGCGCACGGGGTGTGCCGGGTGTGCCTGGGCACACCCTAATCCCCGCGGCACGCCTATGCATTGAGACCGGCAGGGGAGATCTCAGGATCTCCCCTGCCGGCTCATGCAGAGCCGGCGCTATCCGAGCGCCGGCTCTGCTCTCAGCATCCCCTCACCGGCTCACAGGCAGTGAGGGAGGCAGGAGAGGACCCGGGGAGCTATTGCCTGCAGCTCCGCCGTGTTCCTCTCGCGAGATCTGAGCGTTGCCGCGGCAAAACTCAGATCTCGCGTGAGTGAACTCTAGCCCTGCGGGGCTCGAGTTCACTCTCCTCTGGACCACCAGGGATGGCAGCAGCAGCAGGATCCCCCCTCCCAGGCATAAGGTAAGAAGGGAGGGGGGATAACTGCTCTGCCTCCACCTCCACTGGACCACCAGGGACAAGGAATAAGAATCCCCCCTCCCCACATAAAGTAAGAAGGGAGGGGGGATATTTAGTAATGTACCCCCACCTCCACCCCCCACAATCACCCACACACATACACAGCACACACATACACATACACAGCAAACACACACACATACACAGCACCCACAGACATACACAGCACCCACAGACACACACAGCACCCACAGACACACACAGCACCCACAGACATACACAGCCCCCACAGACACACACAGCACCCACAGACACACACAGCACCCACAGACACACACAGCACCCACAGACATACACAGCACCCACAGACATACACAGCACCCACAGACATACACAGCACCCACAGACATACACAGCACCCACAGACACACACAGCACCCACAGACACACACAGCACCTACAGACACACACAGCACCCACAGACACACACAGCACCCACAGACACACACAGCACCCACAGACATACACAGCACCCACAGACATACACAGCACCCACACACAGCACCCACAGACATACACAGCACCCACAGACACACACAGCACCCACAGACATACACAGCACCCACAGACATACACAGCACCCACAGACATACACAGCACCCACAGACATACACAGCACCCACAGACACACACAGCACCCACAGACATACACAGCACCCACACACAGCACCCACAGACATACACAGCACCCCCACAGACATACACAGCACACCCACAGACATACACAGCACACCCACAGACATACACAGCACACACAGCACCCACAGACATACAGCACCCACAGACACACAGCACCCACACACATACAGCACCCACACACATACAGCACCCACACATACAGCACCCACACACACATACAGCACCCACACACACATACAGCACAAACAGGACCCTAACAAACACACACACACAAAACACTACCAGTACCCTCACACACAAACAGCACCCTGACACACAGTACATTTACAGCACCCTCACAAGTGCACACACACACACAAACAGCACCCTGACACACAGTACATTTACAGCACCCTCACAAGTGCACACACACACACACACAAACAGCACCCTGACACACAGTACATTTACAGCACCCTCACAAGTGCACACACACACACACACAAACAGCACCCTGACACACAGTACATTCACAGCACCCTCACAAGCACGCACACACAAACACCCTCACCCACATAGTACACTACCAGCACACACACATCACACTAACAGCACCCTCACACAGCACACACACAGCTTTGTGTGTGTGTATATATGTGTATATATATATACATACATATACATATATATATATATATATATATATATATATACGCCGCGTGTGCTTGTGCTTGAGGGTGCACACCCTAATGCAATAGGCTGCGCACGCCTATGACTAAGTATGTGTATGACCAGGCCTGGACTGGCCATTGGGCAAACCGGGCAAATGCCCGGTGGGCCGCGATGGCCATGGGCTGAGGCCGCCACAGGATCTCCCTGGCCAGTGCATGCAGGGCCAGCACTATCTGAGCACTGGCCCAGCTGTGTTACATGACGGGCCGGTGGGGAGATCAGAGATCACCCTAACACATAGCACCCTCACACACTGCACGTCACCCTCATACAGCATCCTAACACACACCTCACACACACACACACATCACCCCTTTCACACAGACATACTGCACCCTCACACACACAGCACCCTCACACACACATACTGCACCCTCCACACACACAGTACCCTCACACACAAACTGCACACCTCACACATACACACAGCAGCCCCCAAACACACTGCATCACTCTCACACACATACAATACTTCCAAACATATATGTATATATTCTACAGAATCCCTCACACACATACTGCACCCCTAAACAAATTACATTCCAGACAAATACTAGATTCCTTACCCAACTCTGGATCATCTACAGATATACACACACTAGATCTATATATACACTCTAAGTCCTCTACACACACACACACTCACTAGATCTCCAAAACACACTCTGGGTCCTTCAAACACACACTAGATCCCCTACACACAGACGCTGCACCACCTACATACACACTACATTTCTGACATACACACTCTGGATCCCCTATGCACACATTAGAATCCATGTAAGCAAACACATAGTTTGATGGACAACTCCGCCGACGGATGCTCCTAGCACTGCTCAAGGACCATCAGCACTGCATTTGACACCATTGGCACCGCAGACTCCATGAACCGTGGTAGCTTGGTTGGGATCTCACCTTCTCCTTCCCACCCTGGGACTCCAACTTCAGGATCCAGGAGCGTGTGGACATACTCCAAGAGAGTATAGCTGAGTATCTCCTCCAGGAGAGTATAGCTGGGGCTCTCCTCCAAGAGAGTATAGCTGGGGTAGCCTCTCCTCCAAGATATTATAGCTGGGTCTCTCCTCTAAGAGAGTATAGCTGAAGAGAGAGAGCTGTTCCCTACAACACGAGACAAGGCTACCAGTTAAGGGCAAGAAGATCTGGTTTATTGAATGCAAGGGGCATTTTTTTTTTTATAAATTCTTTATTTCCAAAGATCTTTAGCGTGTTTATATGTTTCTGTCCTTTGATCAGAATTGTTATACTGTGGTCTAAGGGTTCAGTAAGTGTACAATGGGGTGGAGGGTGGGTGGAAAGTTATCTTGTTCATTTATTATGAGTTCTTTATTTTGTGTGAGTTTTGGTGAAAAAGGTGAAAAGGTGAAGGGGGGGCCTGGAGAGGTGGGGGGTGTTCTTGGCTGTTGGAGTCAATTTGTGGGTTTGGTGGGGCTAGGGCGCCAGTATGGTCCTGGTTAGCCATGGGTCCCATATTTTATGGTGTGAGTTTGTGGTGTCATGGACTAGTGCTGATAGTTTGTCCATTTCCACCGATTTGTTTATTTTACTTAGCACCTCTGGTGCAGCCGGGACAGCGTTGCTCCCCCAGTGTTTGGCGATGGTTCTCTGGGTGGCCAGCGCGATCCGAGCTGAAATTTTGTTTTGGGCCCTCGTTAGGGTAGCATGGGGTTTAGATAAGAACCACAGCCATGGGTCCTGAGGGAGGTTGCTGTGTAATGCCCTGTTGACCATTTGGATTATTTCCTGCCAGAGTTGGGCTATGCGAGGGCAGTTCCACCACAGGTGGATGTATGTGCCTTGTTCACCGCATCCCTTCCAACGTCGGTCAGAGGGTGTTGTGCGCATTTGTTTCAGTCTTGGGGGGGGTCATGTACCAGCAGAACAAGGTTTTGTATGCTTGTTCTTTGTGTGTTACGCATATGGAGATCGCCGCCGTGGCTTCCCATATGTCTTGCCAGTCTGATGGGTCTGCAGGGGGGCCTATGTCTCTCCGCGGTGTACGCTAGGGCATCGGGTGTGCTGGTGTGGTGTATGATGCTGTATATGGTAGATATCTGGCCTTGTTGTATCGGGGTGTGCATGCACATTTTCTCGAAGGAAGTGAGTGTGGTGGTAGTTGTTTTTTGGTTGAGTGGGTGGGTTAGAAAGCTCCTGATTTGCAGGAACCTGAAGTGGTCGAAGGTCGTGAATGGGGTGTTGTTCGGTAGGTCTTTGAATGGTATGAGGTGTTGTCCGCGGAAGAAGTGGTAAAATCGGACCAGATCGTTGTCTTCGTATCTCGTGAAGTGTTGGGGCGTCAAGGGCATTTCTTTTATACAGTTTTCCCCACAAGGTTACCACCCACGTGGCACCAAAAACACAAACTCAACAACCAATCATTTACAGACACACAGTTAAACACTCCCATTCATTATTGTAAATTCCTCCCCTCTGCTCTGGAGATAATGGAGTTAATTGCTGTATCAACTCAATTATCTCCAAGCAAAATATATACTTTTGAAACAATTTTTATAACTTCAAAATTAAACATCCCAATACATGTTACATTTTCAGAACCAGTATACTTAGGGGACAAACATATCCAAAAATCATGCGAATTGGTCCAGTGGTTCGGGAGATAGCTGGAAGTCCCATTTCACCATAGTTCAAATACTGTTCAAATGCACAAACACACACAGCCTAGATGAACGGTCGCACTGCAGAGGAGCTCCGGGCAAATTAGCCAAAAAATCAAATGATGTATACCCTGCTTACAAACCCCAGAAATAGGGGTCAGTCATGGATGAGGGGCTAAATCAAAGAAGTGGACCGCAGCCAGTAGGCGCGGGGGAGGAGGCCAATCCCTCAGCCGACCGCGGGCCATGACAATGAGCCATCCCCTCCCCCCCATGCCGGTGAGGAATATCCGGGCAAATAAAGTGGGCAGCAAGGCACAGACCTACATGTTGAGCAACACACCTGTAACGCATCTCCCTCATGGCGCTCCCAAGATGGCGGCCATACTCAAGATACCGAGCCTACCTACAAGCCAAGGGCCCCATCCTGATACCACAGCTGACTACAGGCACCGCCTGGAACATATATTCCAGTGTTTCTGAGAAAAACTACAGAGGCGGGCGCGGGCAGAGCGAATGGATCACCAAGCTTTCCCGGCAAAGAACGTGCTTGACTGCAAACAGAGTGGAGCAAAGGGGATACTCTCAGGCACAGCACCACAGCATACTCCTACTGCTAATCTCCAGGGCCCTCCCACGCTGAAGGCCAAGAGGGTTCAGTCCCACAGGCAGCACCCACACAAATGGAGGTGCACGCACCACAAGCAGATGTGGAAAACCAGGCCCTCCGGTACCCCCACACGGGGAAGACACTCGGACTGTCGAAGCCACTGGGTGAGTGGCACAGAAATGCCGACCTATACAACAGCCTGGGCTGGAGGGACACCCCCACTCACACCTGCAACTATGCCTGCACCACGGCGGCACCCAGAGGCATGCAGAATGCGTCTGGGATCGGTAGAGCAACCTGATCAAGTCTGCTGGCACCCAATTACCCAGGGACTGTGCCTCACCTATTAAGGGCATCGGCTGAGTGAGCTAAACAGCGACACTTATGCTACTACTTTTGCTTTGTTGTAGCCTGTAAACTTAATTACATACATTGTGCAGTACCTCAGACAGGCATAGTGTAATTTTGTTAATATTCACTCATGTCTTACTATGCAATGTCTTGATTACTCTGCTATGCACATAAAGAATAAAGAATGACAAATTCACGAATGGGGCCGTTCGTGCAAATAGGCACTGTTAATGAGGCGTTCATATTGACTCCATTCTTAGTGTTGACGTTTCAGAGAATGTAGAAGTTCAGCTGTGTTTGTGCCGTTGCGTATCTGATTTTAGTTCCATGAACTCGACGACCAAACACCGCTGAACATGTTTGACTGAATTAAAATGGCCACTTCGACTACTTCGGCACTTCAGCTGTATCCGAAGGGCCAGTTCAAAAGTGCAGATCCTTTCCCATAGAATTTAAAAGGCCAGACACAGTGTTTTAGAATCCAATCTGCACAAATGGACTTTTTAAAAGGCAATACACCCCAGGGGCCATAGTTACAAGGCAAAAGGCTAGCCATTAGTCCTCTCCAAGCACAAGGGGTGAAGGGCACTTCGTCACACATAGTGTCTCCATAAATGGGATACAGTGAGTATCCCAATTATGGAAACCCCTGAGACAAGTTTCAAGCAAGCACAACGCAAGCATGTTATTAAACTTGCATGCGCTGTGCAGAATAAATACAGGGCCCTTTTCTCATGCCCTGGAAGAGCATTGAACCAACATGCTCACTTTGAGATGGGGCGTGCTTGTCATTGGCCCCGCTCACTTTTCAGTGGGCCGATGTGAATAAAAAAGGCCTGGGCCACTCTTGGTAGGGTTTGAGCATGCCACCAGAGCAAGGGCTGTTCACATAGGTAGTGTCACACATCCGTTCCACTACCCGGTAGGGGCCCTGCAAGGCAGTCTGTAGCCTGTCATGCCGAACAGGCTTTTGAACCAAAACCTTCTGTCCGACTTGAAAGCTACGGCTCCTGGCTCCCCTATCATACCAGGTGCACTGGCACCTCTGGGCAGCCTGGAGGTTCCCACACACCAGGTGGGTGAGTTCCTCCAGCTGGTCCCGAAACTCTAGCACATATGGCACGTTGGGGGTTCCTTCCTGCTCCCCTTCCCCCTCACAGTGCTCGCAAACCAGGTCTAGGGGCCCCATAACTCACCTACTGAACATCAGTTTGAAGGGAGAGAACCCTGTAGATTCCTGGGGCACATCCCAATAGGCGAACAGGAGATGTGGCAGGAATAGTTCCCAATCCTTGCGAGTCTCTGCAAAGGTACGGAGCATCTGCTTCAACGTGCCATTGAAGCGCTAGCACAAGCCATTGGTTTGTGGGTGGTGTAACGGCTACCCCAGTGGGGGTATCAGCCGTTGGAATCGGCCTTTTTCCCGGCAAGATGCTGTGCAGTAATGGAGTAGCCTTCTTTCTATCAGCTGGATCCAAGTAGAGAGAGAGAGAGGTAGAGCTCTTAAAAGAGCTAGTGATTAGCTGTGCAGGCTCCCTTTCAATAACAAGACAAAGCTACGTTTTGAAGGGTAAAGTAGAACTGAGGTTTAATGACAGGTATTCTCTTTTTATGCAGTGCTCCCATGCAAGGGAGACACCCACAACCAATTAGACGTTAACCAATCAAACAATGGTTACAACTCACAGATTTCCTCCCCTCTGGGGACCTAACTTTTAAACCAATGGAAGGAATTGCCTGATTTTTGAGTATGTTTGTATTTGGAGTATGCTGATTCTGAAAATGTATGTGATGTATACTTTTAAAGTTATGAATATTGTGTTAAACTGTGTATTTTCCTGCCTGTGATAATTACGTTAGCCCATTGTGTTCAGTAATTATATCACAGGCAGAGGGGAGGATTTTGCTTGTTCCAGATTCCTACAGCGAGCGAGTCTGGAATAAGCTCTTAAAAGAGCTTAGTGACTATAGCTAAGGGAGTATGTAGAGTATAGCAATCTCCTAGTGTAAATGCAGCCGTTTCTCCAATCATGAGACGAGGCTCTATGTTGAGGGTCAAAACAGGAACTCAGTTATCATGCAACCACGGCACCTTAACCCACCGGGACACCACCTTTGCCACTGGATCAATTTAAATCGTTTACGCAACCTTAATGACCAAGGTCAAGCAACACTAAGCAGACCCCCAGACACAGCATATAGAATATGAAAATAATAACCATAAACGCTAAGGGACTTAACACACCCCATAAGAGGCGCCTTCTGGTAGAAGAAGCGAAACACACTAAAGCGGACATTTTGTGCGTCCAGGAGATGCATTTTAAGCACACCAAGGTACCTGCTATAGCACTACAAGATTATCCCACACAATACCATTCCACCTATTCCTCTAAAGCGAGAGGGGTTTCCATCTTACTTCACAAATCAATATCCTTTGAGCTCTTGCAATTGAAGAAAGATGCACAGGGTAGATACCTGATCTTACACTGCATCATCAATGATGTAATCTATATTATAGCAGGCATATACGGCCCCAATAGTAACCAAAGGAATTTCTTACATAAAGTACTAACCAAACTTCCTACTGAACAACATGCACGCAAAATCATCTGTGGGGATCTGAACCACATAACACAAATAAAACTAGACACCACGTTATCCACAAGCTCCACGAGAATTAAAACCCTAAATAAACAAGCCAAGGAAATAACAACATTGCTGATGGAATACAATTTCTATGACGCATGGAGAACACAACATCCCAACGATAGGGAATTCACATTCTATTCCCCGGTGCATGGCACCTACACTAGAATAGATTATATTTTTGTATCGGGAGACTTATTACCTACCGTACACCAGAGCAAAATAGGTAACATCGTCTGGTCGGACCATGCCCCAGTACAAATAACATTGAGAGATGATTTTCGCTTTAGAGGAAGGCCACCATGGCGACTCTCTGATGCTCTCCTACACGACCGAACATTTCAAAATAAGTTGGCGGAGGATATGACCTCCTATTTTGGGGAAAACGACACTCCCACGATTCCACCAACCATCTTATGGGAGGCACACAAAGCTGTCATGCGAGGTACACTAATTAGTAGACAATCATACCTCAACAAACGAGCAAAACAGGAGTACACAGATCTTCTGAAATCCCTTAGGGACGAGACAAACAGACAAATTGTGCACCCATCGCCCGCAACACAAAATACAATAAATTCACTAAAAGAAAAACTAAATGACATACAATTGCAAACCACAGCAAACATAACTCATAAGCTAAACCTACGCACGTATACTCAAGGGAACAGGGCAGGGAAGGCCCTAGCATCCCAACTGCGAAACAAAAGGCAAAATGCGAAGATACCATACCTTATAAACACACTGGGAAATAAAATCTATAACCCTCAAATTATAAATGATCTGATGGCGGATTATTATGACTCCCTATACAATTTAAAAAAAGATACCCTCACCCATAAACCACAAGCAATTGATATAGAGGACTTCCTTAAAGAAATTAACTTACCCACACTTACCCCATTGGATAGACAAATACTGGAAGGGAACATTACTCGAGAGGAAATAGCCAATACAATACGAAGTTTGCCGAAAGGGAAGTCACCAGGACCTGATGGATATACAAATATATACTACAAGACTTTCTCACACATATTAACACCCAGGTTAGAACAGTTATACAATCACATAGTCCATACAGGAGACATCCCACAAGAGATGATGTCGGCACACATAATGACACTGCCAAAACCTGGCAAGCCACCCAATAAGTGCCAAAACCTGCGACCCATATCACTCTTAAATACGGATCTAAAAATATTAGCAAAAATCTACTCAAACAGACTGGGGACTATAATACCAACAATCATATGTTCCGACCAGGTGGGCTTTGTGAGGGGGCGACAGGGTTCAGATGGGACCAGAAAAGTAGTTAATGTTTTCCACAACATCCAAACAAAGGGGGTACCCAGTGTGGCTCTGTCACTTGATGCTGAAAAAGCATTTGATAGGCTACACTGGGGGTACCTCAAAGCAGTGCTACAGAAGTTCGCATTCCCTGACTGTTTCGTATCCCTGTGTCAGGATCGGGACAGGGATCCAACACGCAGAGTACAAAGTGTAGTAGGTACGTATACCGGACCTTAGAATGTCCGGACTTAACGTAAGGAGTAAGTAGAGAATGGTCAGAGACAAGCCGAGGTCGAGGGAACGAGAAGACAGGTAAGCGAGAGACAAGCCGGGTCAAAGGATAACAGAGATAAGCAGAGTAATACAAACAAGCCGGGTCAGAACCAAAGAGACAATAGACATACAAGAGCACTGAGTGACTAGACTGGCTAGAACCACGACAGGGCAATGAGCAAATGCGGGAAGCTCTATTAAATACCCCGGTTCTAGGAGGTAATCACACCCCCGACGAGTCCTGGTTCGTGTTCAGGGTTTGAGTGACAGGTCGAGCAGGCTTGGCGTCATGACGTCGGCTACTGAGCGTCACGTCATAAAAGGGCGTGGATCCCTCGCGGCCGGCGTGTAACCGACCGGAAGAACTGAGAGGAACGGAGGAAACAGCCCTTCTGAACGGAAAAACGTCTAAGTCTCTCCTCTTATCAGAGGTAGAGACTACAGGTACCCTGACACCCTGGTCTCGACTCTATATAAAAACCCGACCGCAAAAATTGCAAACGGCGGGTTTGTTTCCAAAGCATTCAATATATCCAATGGTTCCAGACAGGGCTGCCCACTGTCCCCTCTACTCTATATTTTAGCACTGGAACCGCTAGCCCAACAGATTAGGGAAAACCGGAATATACATGGGATAGAGATAGGGGGAAACTCCCATAAAATAACCATGTTCGCGGATGATGTGATGCTCACACTGTCAGAACCGGAGATATCCATACCTACACTACAAAACTTAATCAAAAGATTCAGCGAAAGCTCATACTATAAGTTGAACGTAGCTAAGGCGCAAGCTATGGGCTTCAATCTAACTAAAACACAACAGGCCAGTCTACGAAAAGAATATCCCTATGACTGGAGACGTGACCACCTCACGTTCCTAGGGGTAGATCTCACATGCAAGTTACACAAGCTCTACAAAGCTAACTACATTAAACTACTTAAGGCAATTCAACACCAGATATATAATTGGAAAGGCAAGTACATAACATGGTCAGGCAGGATAGCTGCAGTGAAAATGATGATTTTACCGAAACTGCAATATCTCTTTCGAACTCTTAATATTATCATACCGCAACGTTATATCAGGGATGCTCAGAGCTTAATAAACAGCTTCATATGGGACGGGAAAAAACCCAGGAGAGCAGCAGAGATCTTGTACAAACCTTTCAGGGAGGGAGGCATGGGAGCCTCGGAGATAGCGACCTACCACACAGCGGCTATGATTAACCCAATAATAGCTTTGTTCCACCACACAACTCCACCTCAGTGGAGCAGTATAGAGACAAATAGGACAGATGGGGTCCCCCTCGCGACATTGGCTTGGTTACCCAAAACAAAAAGACCAACACTCAAAGGCATCTGCCCGACAATGGCAGCGTCTCTTCAAGCATGGGACAAAATACTAAAGAAATACTGCCCTGTCACATACATATCCCCAGCACTGCAAATCCAGGCTGTGGCGCTTTTTTTTTTTTTTTTTTAATTCTTTATTTTTGTGGGTTTGCAGTAATTCGAACTTGTTTTACATCAGGTGTGTATAGAGGAACATATGTATATAATACAACTGCATATAATCCATTTGCACTTAACACATTTAGCAAAAACTTAACATATTTAAAATATTTGCACCTTTGCTAGTCAACCCGTTTTTAATTTTTGACATAGGCTTCTAAACCCCCACTTGCTAGGCAGTTTGATTCGGTGCTGCAATCTTGGAGGGCGCTTGTACCCAGCTATAGGAGCTCGGGTGTAGGATGCCAGGATTACTTTTGCGTGCGAGCTCTAGGTTGGTCTGGGGGGGGGGAGGGGTGGAGTAGTTGTGGTCAAGGGGGGGGGGGGAGTGTCATCTTGCACATAATTACCGACTAGTTGCTTTCGGAGCCAGTTGCGATCAATTTAAGACTTTCCATGCTATCAGCGATATGCGAGTAGTCTAGGTTTCATTTTTAAAGAAAAAATGAACTGTGTAAACTAAACCTTAAACACATTATACACACATAGTCATCAATTATAAACAGTATGTGGGTTTAGACTGCAAGTCCACTTTGCGGGTTTGCAATAGTGTGTAGCGGAGTCCAATTGTGGGTGGTATGTCCACTAGAAGAGTTAAGGAGCCTGTCGCCTTCGGTGTCACTGCTCTGGGGGCGACCGGGGTGATGTCTTCCATGTTCCATATTGGGCGGGCGCCCACTGGTGCTGTCGGCAATGAAAGTCCTAACGACTGTAAGAAGGTAGATGCCTCATTGATGTGTGACATGGATAACTGCTTTCCTGCACGTTCCGTCATAAGGCGGTGTGGGCCCCATTTGTAGGTGATGGAATTCTCTCTTAGCTGCATGGTAACAGGACGAAGTGCTCTGCGCCACATGAGAGTCTGCCTGGATAAGTCCCTGTATAGCGTTAGGGTGTCACCCTCAAATGTAACTGTAGGTGAGCCTTTTGCAGCTCCCATTAGGGCCCCTCGGTCTGAGTCCCGTACAAACTTAATGAGCACGTCCCTAGGAGCTTCCTGGGGTGCCTTGTTCACTTTAGGGAGGCGAAAGCATGAGTCCATACCTGCTTGTTTTGCCTGCTTTGGGACTAGCAACGTGGCTATGAGCCTCCTGCAATAGTGTGGCAGTTCCACAGTAGTAACCGTTTCAGGAACTCCACGGATCCTCAGATTCCTTGCTTTGGCCTTGTCCTCCATGCTTGCCATTTGGGCTGTCAACGTGGTGCATTGTTTTTGCAGGGATCCCAGCGTTGCATCTGTGGCCGCTTGTGCCACCCTGGTGCCTTTAAGGGACTCTTCAATGGACACTACACGGCTATTGAATGTTGAGACCTCACCTCTCACTTGTGCCATATCTGCGTCGAACATCGCTTTGATTTCCGCCACTAGTGCCTTGATGTCGGCCTTTGTTGCTGGGGCCGCATCCCCTAGGTCTTGTGGTGGCAGAGGTCGGATTTGTAGCTTCCCGGGAGCGGGCTTAAAGCCCGGTATACTTTCCTCGTCCGAGGATTGGGAGGTATAGGCCTCCTGCGGCGCCATCTTGGCGGGCGCGTGTCGTTGCGCTTGGCCTTCTTCCCCATGGTGTGCGGGGTCAATGGACCGGTTTTTGGGTCTCTGGGTGTATTTCAGCCGCTGAATTAAATGGCTTAGCGGGTTTCGAGCACGGAGCTGTCGAGTGGTGCGACTTGCTCGCTCAGGCGCTGGCTCCGCCCCCCGGCTGTGGCGCTTTTAATCCCTGATTTCGACTGGAAGATGTGGCACACACGGGGCGCCACATCGATCTATAAAGAGCTTATATCTTCTTCGCCTTCTTCCCCATGGTGTGCGGGGTCAATGGACCGGTTTTTGGGTCTCTGGGTGTATTTCAGCCGCTGAATTAAATGGCTTAGCGGGTTTCGAGCACGGAGCTGTCGATGGTGCGACTTGCTCGCTCAGGCGCTGGCTCCGCCCCCCGGCTGTGGCGCTTTTAATCCCTGATTTCGACTGGAAGATGTGGCACACACGGGGCGCCACATCGATCTATAAAGTATTGGAGGCCAGAACTATTGATACTTTCGAGTCACTAAAAAAGAAATTCCACCTCCCATCCCAATCGTACTTCTCATATCTCCAGTTGAGGTCGTGGGTAACAAAGTTTATCAAACCAGAAAACAACATCACAACAGACAATATCATAACAGAAATAGAAAAAGTATGCCTAACACACAAACCACGGCAAAAATGCATATCCTCCCTATATCATATACTCATACACAGAGACAAAGGGAGAAAACCGAACTTCATGACAGCGTGGGAAAGGGATATGGAATATACTATACCAAATGAGACGTGGGCACATATCTTGAAAGCACACAAACATCTCACACTAAACACGATCCATATCGAAGTTAGTAGGAAAATATTGTACCGTTGGTACATGGTTCCCTCCAGACTCCACAAAATGGATCAAACCAAGTCGGAAAGGTGCTGGAGATGCCTACAAGCCAAGGGCACGATGCTCCACATTTGGTGGGCTTGCCCGCTGATAGAAAAATTCTGGAGGGAGGTCTCGACTATGATTTCGACAACCCTGGGGAAAACACCTCCGCATAACCCTGAAACGTACCTGCTGCTAAACATGGCGCATACACTAGATAAAGCGGAACAGTACCTGACGTATCATATTATTATGGCTGTTTTGTTAGCTATCAGCAAAAGGTGGCTAAACACAAATCCCCCAGACATAACACAGTGTATAAACACGATACACATAACTAGAAAATACGAAACCGAAGCTCGAAAACTCAGAACCCCAAAACAATTTTGGTTAATTGCATGGAAAAAATGGGAAGAGTGGACTGTACGGCTCAATACTCCTAAATAACCCTCACGAGGAGGGGCATAAATAAAATCAGAGAGGTGGCTGACCTCATCCCCCCCCCCTGTTTTCCCCCCCACACCAAGTTTCCTCCCCCTCATATATATGGACAATGTTGTTTGCAGAGATGCATAGAAGCTAAATAAAGATGGAAATGTGTCAAATAAGATATATCACAGAATGTATTGAAATTCATATTGAAATTGATAATGCACTATGTATTCATTTACTGCATATCGCTTCCTTTGTTCTTCTACACTATTGTATTGTAATTATACCTCTGTAACTATTTTACAAAAATGAGAGCCTGGTGTGAAAGTATATCTAGGCAGTGAAGGGGTTAACCCTACATGGAAATTGGCTGAGAGAAAAAGGAGAGCAAGGAACACTGCCTATAAAGTATACTGTTATATCTCAGTGTTTTTCGTTTTTTGCGAAATATTTCACCTTGTTTGAAGTCGTTATAGTCTCTTTGGAATTTCGTGTGTTTTTTTATCTTTAGATTCTGTCTGAAATGTTCAATATTTTTTTGGAGTTTTGTTTCCATTGGGGAAAAAAGGTTATCTGTTTTAAACCTTTTTATTTGTACAATCTCATTTTGCAGGTTTGTCTGTGTTTCCTCTAGATGTATAGTTTCTAGTTTAACCAGAAAGGTCATTAATCTGGCAGAGCAGTCCAACAATATGGTATTCCATTCATTTTGTTGCTCTTCAGTTTGGATTTTATCTGGGAGGAGAATATCTGGTCGGAGGCCCCTAGGGACCAGTTTTTGTTGGATATATTGATTAAGACTTGTCAATTCCCAAAAACTCCTAATATGTTGTTGGTATAGTTTTTGTATTTCGAAAAAAGCGTCATTAATGTCAGTATTGTTGGCACAGTTCGTCAAAGGATTAATTGAAAATACGTTCTGAATGTCATCTAAGTTTATGGCAGGGTCTGACAGTTTGTCCAGGAGGTCAGTCATTGAAAACTGGCACTTCAGTGGTGGCTATTAGTTAAGGTCGGTATTGAAACCTGTATTTTGAAAGTTTTACAAAAATGAGAGCCTGGTGTGAAAGTATATCTAGGCAGTGAAGGGGTTAACCCTACATGGAAATTGGTTGAGAGAAAAAGGAGAGTATAAGTACATACAGGGGCATACGGAAGTGCTATGCAGAAATAAAAAAAGGTTTAAAAACGAAAATCAACAGCACTTGAAACACAGCTATTCTTAGGTTAATTATTTTTTTGCAGTTGTACGAACTGCCGAAAGTACTACCAGTCGTGACAATAGAGACATTGCAACGATTAACCTAAGAATAGCTGTGTTTCAAGTGCTGTTGATTTTCGTTTTTAAACCTTTTTTATTTCTGCATAGCACTTCCGTATGCCCCTGTATGTACTTATACAGACGGTTTAGGAGTGGATATACGAAATAATCACTTTGTATCCTGTTCACCAATAAATATATATTCTTTATTTTTACTTTAATTTAATTTCTCTGGACACACATATACTTTATAGGCAGTGTTCCTTGCTCTCCTTTTTCTCTCTACCTCTGTAACTATATTACTGCGGTAAAAATGAAAATCAAATAAAATGTTTTTTAAAAAAAACAAAAAAACAGGAACTCAGCAATCTGAGGGTTTATTGGCACTTATATGTAACTTTTTACCCACATGGTTTTGTGGCACAACCAATCAAACACGTACAATACAGTTAAACACTCCCTTTCATTCCAGCAAAATACTCCCCTCTGCCTGTGATATAATTACTGTACACAATGGGTTAACATAATAATAAAAAGAAATACACATGCTTTCCTGGCCAAAACAGTTCCAGAGAATCAGGCTGTGCGGCTGGTCTATTATTCATGTTAAAGTCAGTTCAAACAGACGAACGACAACCATTTGAATTGTCGAATGAACTGTCGCACTGCGTTCGAATTGACGAATGTTCCAGGGAAGGTAAAACTTCAACGGTGTTCGTGCCGTTTTGTAGCCGATTTTAGTTCCATGAATTTGACGGCACACACCGCTGACCGCGTTCGACTAAATAAAGATGGCCACCGCCACGTGTTCAACTGCACGAACGGAGGCCACCCAGCGGTCGGCAATTAACCTGCGGTTAACTGCCAGCCTGGGAGGTAAATTAACCGGATACTTCCACTTCTGTGTGGTCTGCCTGGTTGTTAATTGGTTCAGTAAGCCCCATTTACCGAACCAAATAGGAAAATGGCACGCACAAAGTAGTTTAACCGTCTGGGGACACGGTTTTAAAGGGACATTGTCACAAAAAGTCTTCATATGCCCATATACTGTTTTTAAAGGGCCATACACCCCAGGGCCATGATCACAGGGCAAGAGGCTGGCAAGCAGGCCTCTCCAGTACCAAGTCACAATAATGACTCCCAGATATTCAGAAACCCGCTGGTATCCCCAAAAATCAGGAACTCCACAGTTAAAAGAAATATATGTATATTTATTTCAATAGTAAAACACAACATGTTTCAACCCTCCAAGGGGTCTTCCCCAGGTGCTAATACATTCATTACTGAGAGTAAAAATATTTGTGTAAGGGGCATATAGCCGTATATGAAGTAAGGTTCCAGCATAAGCGTAGGATAGTATCAAGGGAGCAAGTCGGTTGTGGTGAATACGGTAGGCCTGTAAATAAAGAGGGCCCACCAAGGAGTTAGAAAGTAAAGTAAATGGAAAGAAAAGAGAAAGTGTTGAAATGAGGAGTGGGTGGGGGGTCATTCTGATGCTGACCTCAAGCGATATGGTATATATGGGAGTGAATTAATTTAAGCCCCTCCCACAAATACAGGCCAAACAGCCTTAATACTTGTGTAAGGGGCAAATAGCCATATATGGAGTAAGGTTCCAGCATACGCGTAGGATAGTATAAAGGGAGCAAGTCGGTTGTGGTGTGCCGAGACCGACGATATGGTAGGCCTGTAAATAAAGAGGGCACAAATTAATAATCAAAGATTTAATACAGTCAACAAATATATACAAATTAACTAGACATTTCCTTAAATGCATTACGGTATTTAATTCCTGGAAGGATTTTGAAGGTAGGAATCTAGGACCGCAACTGGACACCATTTGTTGTGGGTAGGATAGTATGTTATCAATACTGTTGATGCGTGTTGACTCGTTTTGGAATGTGGTAGAGCCAATAGGTAATGATATATGTGTTTACGTACGTGGGATCGTTGAAGACAATGATCTGTCTGAGTGGTGGTGATGGTAGTGGATTATCTGGCTTGAGAAAGGCATAGAAGATCCGATAAGGATGGAAAAGTTGGATGGCTATTGGTAATCTCTGAGAAGAACATGGGGGAATGGATTCCTGAAAACCTCTGAGTATATTCTTGTCTGGTATGATAGCATGAAGTTATGGTAGTTTTGTCCATAGGTTATCCTGTGTTGTTGAATGCCTGTAAAATATATAATTAATGGTGTGTGAGATAGTTTAAGTTTAAGGTGGCAAAAAGAAGCAAAACCTAGGAGAAATGTTATGACACAGGTTGTCGTGTTCCAATGAGATTCTTTAAGCCAGGTGAAAAGCTGTGTTACGCGTTCTACAAGTATGGGATGAAAGTGCTAGGTGGGATAGTGTATGCGTGTCTAATCCATGATTTTGTCTCTGGAACGAAAGAGTGGCCCTGACTGTATGGGCGGCTGTAGGAAGTGTATGATGAACATGCCTTGAATATAAATGAGATAATTGTCGGCAAGGATGTATACCCCGCCTGGTACATGAAAGTAAAATAAAAGTGGCCAACTAAGTGAGCTCCCCAGAAATATCATGATCGTATGGATGATGAGTGGCGTTTGTTGATGATATGACATGTGCTTAGTTGTCTGAGTAACAACGGATTGATGACCCTGACCATGATTTACCCCATGCCACAGCAGCTGCTACAATGGGGTAGATCCCCCAAAGGGGCTGAGGTGGTGGAAAAATTTCAAAACCTGGATGCCATGGCCAACAGCTCAAAAGCAATCGTTCCCGGTAGATCGCTGCCAGACCCGTGGTAGACGCCACGTCTGACCATCTGGTTGGAGAAGTGTCAGACAATCCTGTAAGGAACATGCTTTTACCATGCCAAGTGGTTAAGAAATTCCCCCCATGTGCAGGTCTGCTGTGGCTGGGGTGTCTAGGGACGTCCTCTGATCGTCATGTTAGAAGTGTGGAAAAAAGGAGAAAGTACTCTGGATGTGAAAGCGTGGTCCTGTGGTATGATTTGCATGGCAAAATTAAGGAACCTGGTAGGGATTGTAGTTCCTTGCGGTTGTAAGTACTGAGCAGGAGGTAATGATTGATGTAGTTGAGAATGTTCCCTATTTGTCTTGTGGTAACTTGTGTGTATGGATGCCGACTCAAGTCGTATGCCCAGTAATGTGGTGATAGTGTCTGGGCCTTCTGTTTCTTATGGGGTACTGAGACGCCCAAGTGGTCAACCAGACTAAGCTGCCATGAGGCTTCTAGTGAAAAATATGTTATCATTGATCAACAAGAAGTCTTCTAGATAGTGTATGACTGTAAGGCCTCTGGATATGTTATCATAACCAGCACAGAGTATCTGCGAATATCGATAGAAGGCTAATCTGTAGCCCGAAAGTTGAGCGGGGAAAGGATTGCATTTTATGCCATGTAAGTGCCAGTGTGTAGGGTAGATGGTAGCCGTTTACTGCGTTGATGATATTGGTCTTACTTTACCAAGCTTCAACGCATGCTTGAATGATCGCTGTAAAGGTAGATCAATGGTGTTGTATAGTAAGGAAATTCCTCGGAGGGTATGAGGGAGTTGAGACTTGGGGTAGCAGAGGTGTGTGGTGCCAATAAGTCTATGGTTAGTCTTTATTTAAGGGAAGATTTCCTTGTGACAATACCAATGTGTTTGTGTTTGGCGCCATGCTGTAAATGGTGGAGATTGGAAAACCAAAGTAAAAACCCCTCTGCAAATCTTGGCTATGAGTATGTTTACAGCCGATGGTTCTGTTGTGCCGACTGTGAGGGCATGCTATATATACATGCTGATACCTGTATGGGAGCCCTTTGAAACTCCAGACCTTTAGTAAATCTACTACAAGTCTGGAAGGGTGATGAGTCAGTAGTGTTGAAAATGCATTGGTGTTTACAGATGGTGAGTAAGTTTTTTTGTAAGTTGTATTGGGACACATGGTTTGTCATGTGCCCTGAACCATTTGAACATATATGCAACAGTCTATATGCAATGCAACTACTCATACCAATTGTCTCTGGTAGTTCAGAGGTGCTGGTACCTGGAGCCTGAGAGGGTGTGTCTGTTTATTTGGGACAAAATCCCTTCTGTATGGGTACCTGCACAAATAAACATCTCTACATATTCCAAATGCCAACACAACCAAGGGATGGTAAGTTCCCGATTTACCTGGAATCCCTGGATCTGACCATCACAGATACATCATTAAGTGCCGTATGTACAAGTGAAAAAGTGGTCTGTCCCCTTGCTAGGGGAAAGTCTGTTGTGTGAGCAGCGTGCTGTGAAAAATGTATGTGAACTATATTACCAGTTACGTAAATACTGATGCGTCTGCTACTGTGTAGTAATATGTGTATTTATACCAGATGTTGATATACTACATGCTATGTGAATTGTTGTATGTCTTATTGAATGGTAGGGGTCAGTGAACATGGTGTTGCAAAATGCAAGTGCACTGGAGATCTGCCGAGTGCCCTATAGGTGGCAGTGTAGTTGGATACTGATTGGTATGTTAAATGTTGTTTGTCTATTGACCTATAGGGGTCAGTGTTTTGGTGTTTGTAAAACCCCATGAAAATTGTCAATGTACTTGACAGAACTGTAGGTGGCAGTGTCGATAGAACCACTTTTGGCCTTGATGTGAAATGTAAATTATTGTGAATTAAACCTGAAGTTGAGCCCGTGCTGGAGTTTAATTTATGGTTTATGGTTATGTTTAAAACAACCTTATGTGTAATTTATATTGGTTGGTAAATTGTATATGACATGTAAAGACAGTTTTGCTGTTGACCAGTAGGGGTCAGAAATGCTGATTGCATGGTAAAAATACCCTTTAATCCAAATACAAGGTTAACGTGAGATTTTGATAGCTACCTGTAGGGGTCAGTGAGGTTTATGTAAATTGTTCGTGAGCTATGCCCCAGCATTATAGTTGAATGACAGGGAAACGAACAGTGCCCGTTTGACAATATACAATATGTGAACATAATAGCTTAATAACAGTCATTGTAACAAACCAAGTTCTGTTCGTGGGTTGTAAATGCATGAAACGTGTGTGTAGTACAATAGTAAATGCATGAACTAGTTCCCATTTAGTAGAAAATTGCACGAACCGTGAGCCTGGTATGTCAGGGTGTAGCGGAGCTGCAATATTAAATCCCAATATCTCCGCTGGTACAGAAAGTAATCCAAGTAAAGCAATATCCCAAATACCCCAGTAACCGGATGAAACACAGTTCTGGGAGTCAACTGACAATATTATTCACAGCTCCAGTATTTATGTGGTTCCCCATGCAAGGGGTTTCCTTAGTCACTTTACAGGGGTATTACAGTAGAGGACTACATGGGGAACTGAATATACAGAGCATGTCTCCCACCATGCACTGCTGTGCGAGAGGGATACTCCCACTAGAATATCCTATTAAGTGGATTATCTCTCCGTACAGCAGAACCGTATTTTAACATAAAAAATTATAACTTTAATATTATTCGTGGGATTATAATAAATGACCGTTCGGTAGATAGCTGGGGTCTGAGCGCATACTTCGTACCCCCAGATCCCTGCATAAATAGCCGCACGAAACACACTTTATATCACATTCTCCTAAAAAGAACCGAATACCTATTGGGGAACAAAATACCGAAAGACCCGAACGGCCTGGAAGTCCAGCGGTGTTCGCGCCGTCGAGAAGCCGGTTTTAGTTCCAGGCGCTCGACCACCAAACACAGATGGGCTAACAAAGGATCCAAGGTGGCCGACCGCCGCGTGGTCGGTAGGCGAACGATGGCCACCCAGGAAAGCAATTAACCGCCGATTGCTACAATGTTGCAATCAGTTAATGGGAGCCACACGACCCTTTGTGTGTGGGCTCCCATTCGGTACTTTATTCGTTTCACGAACAAGTCACTGTTTGTGAAACTACCATATGAATGCTAGCGGCTTTCGGCCGTTAGCATACGAATGCTCTATATTACAAAATTACATGATTACATTTATACACAGGATTACAGCAGCTTTTACAGACAACCTTCAAATGTAAAGCAGTATGACCTAAAGTGCCTAGGTTTGCCACACAGGGAAACAAAACAAACCGAGCAGTGCGATTCGAAATGCACGCACAGAATTGCCTAGTATGTTTAGGCAATTGAAACAGAATGTGTTCCTGTTTGGGAGTATGCTAATGCTTGAAATGAGCCAGTGACAGATATAAACAAGTGAGTTTAAACGAATGATATGCATGAACATGCAATGGTTTTAGAACAGACTTAGACAAAATGCAGCCGTAAAGTGAGGACCTGACCCGTGCATGGTGCCGTGGGACTGATGCCTGGCGTATGGGGTAGGTCGACTTACGGTTTGTGAGTCACTTGGACACCATCCACGGCGATGGATTGAAGAAAGAAGGTGGTAGGCCGGAAAAGCCTGTGGCTGGATTCCTGACACAGCTCAGCTTAGAAAACCTGATGGAGTAATCAGGTAAAATGGCGCCTGGATGACCAGGAAGTGGAAATTATTCTGATGCTGACCTCAAGCAATATGGAGTCAGGTAAGGGGTGTCCCTTATATAAAAGAATTAATGTAAGCCCCTCCCACAAATACAGGCCAAACTGCCTTAATACATATGAATACCTACTAATTAACCCCTTAAGGACGCAAGACGGTTCAGGACCGTCATCGGCATTTTTGCGTTGCCGACCGACGACGGTCCTGAACCGTCCTAAATTTAAAATGTACTTACCCGATCGCCGTCGTTCCCCCGGCGGCGATCGGCGTTGCTCCCGTTGTGGGGAGACTGCCTGCAGCCCAGACAGTCTCCCCATGGCGGATTAGGACCCCTGGGGCCATGTGATCGCCCAACAGGGCGACCACATGGTCACAATAGGTGTCCTAGTGTGTGCCTGCAGGGGGACTGTCTGTGCTGACAGGCAGTCTCCCTGCAACTGTAAAATCATAAAAAAATTTAAAGTGAAAGGTAATAAAAAAAAAATATTATTATATATGTGTATATATATATGATATATAGACATATATTATACCTATATAATATATGTCTATATATCATATATATAATGTCATGCTAAGTGTATTTTTATATTAATATGTACATATATTAATATAAAAATACACTTATAATTAATTCACACACGTATATATATAATATATATAACTATATATATATATTGTATATATATATTATTATAAAATACGAATAATAAATAATTTAAATTAAATTAAAAAAATTAAAAATAATAATAAAAATTAAAAAAAAATTATATCTATACGAAATGTTATTCTAACTGTATTTTGATATTAATATATATATATTTATATCAAAATACACTTAGAATGAAATTGTATATATATCTATGTATATATAAATAAATAAAAAGAATACGAACTATTCATATGTCCATATACAAAATGACATAAATAATTATATAAATATACACGTAGACTTCAAATATATAAATATGCATATATATTTAAATTCTACGTGCGTATTTATGTAATATTTTTACATAATTAAGTTATTTTATTGATTGCAATTTAAGGGACCTGCCTGCCAACCCAGGCCAAAAGTCTAGAGAATTTAATTTGCTAGCACTGTATTTTACCCTGTAACGTTCTACGACACCCTAAAACCTGTACATGGGGGGTACTGTTTTACTCGGGAGACTTTGCTGAACACAAATATTAGTGATTCAAAACAGTAAAACATATCACAGCGATGATATTGTCAGTGAAAGTGACTTTTTTTGCATTTTTCACACATAAACAGCACGTTTACTGATGATATATTTGTTGTGATACATTTTCCAGTTTTGAAACACTAATATTTGTGTTCAGCAAAGTCTCCTGAGTATAACAGTACCCCCCATGTACAGGTTTTATAGCGTTTTTGAAAGTTACAGGGTCAAATATATGGGTCAAATATTTTTACATTGAAAATGACCAGGTTGGTTACGTTGCCTTTGAGAGCGTATGGTAGCCCAGGAATGAGAATTACCCCCATGATGGCATACCATTTGCGAAAGAAGACAACCCAAGGTATTGCAAATGGGGTATGACCAGTCTTTTTTAGTAACCACTTGGTCACAAACACTGGCCAAAATTAGCGTTCAATTTAGTTTTTTACTTTTTTCACACACAAACAAATATGAACGCTAACTTTGGCCAGTGTTTGCGACTAAGTGGCTACTAAAAAAGTCTGGACATACCCCATATTGAATACCCTGGGTTGTCTACTTTAAAAAAAATATGTACATGTGGGGTGTTATTCAGCGATTTATGACAGATAATAGTGTTACAATGTCACTATTGATACATTTTAAAAATATATGTTTTGAAACCGCAATATCCTACTTGTACTTATAGCCCTATAACATGCAAAAAAATAGCAAAAAGCATGTAAACACTGGGTATTTTTAAACTCAGGACAAAATTTTGAATCTATTTAGCAGTTTTTTTCATTCGCTTTTGTAGATGAATAAAAGATTTTTCACATAAAAGTCAAAAAACATGTATTTTTTTCAATTTTTCATCATATTTTTTCATTTTTTAAAAATTAAATTACATGAGATTATATAAATAATGGTATGTAAAGAAAGCCCCTTTTGTCCTGAAAAAAACAATATATAATTTGTATATGAACAGTAAATGAGAGAGCGGAAAATTACAGCTAAACACAAACACCACAAAAGTGTAAAAAGATGCCTGGTCGCAAATGTACAACATCGCAAAAAAAGTCCAGTCCTTAAGGGGTTAACAATCAAAAACACATTGTCATGCCAAAAGCATGAGTTGGTGTTTGATGTGTGAGATCTGTTAAGAGTTGTTTTTTTTTTGTAAACCTTGGGATGTCATTTATTGTGGTCTCTGATCTTGCACCAGGCCTAGACCATAAAACATCTAGATAGCCATCACCAGAGCTAGTCACAAGGAATTGCATAGAGTGGGCAATAAGCCCCCCCCCCCCCCCCCCCCAGGGGTCTGCCCACTGAGAAACAACTAGTTTAGATATATAATGAGGGTGTTGGACTATCCAGAGAGTTCAGTTATTCATTTTTCTTTTGTCAGTAACTTGTAGGAGATTAATACCATCTAAGACTCCCACAAGAATTCTATATGGGGTAAATATTTGTAAGGAATTTCTTGTGTTTTCTCCTATTTTATTTTATGTACTGTTTTGCAATTTGTTATCTGTATGTCAATTATTTCTGCATGTTGTGCTCAGCACTGTGAATCTTTTATGTCAGATTAAATGTTTACTTAATCAGCTTGTGTCTCTGTTCTCTACGAGCTTCATTCTCCAGAGGAAAGCTCAGGTAAACACGTTACCAAAAAGGGTTAATTATATGTGTTTGATCAGTAACAGTAGAACTGTCATTCTATAATTCTCCTGTGTGTGGGGTAACCTAAGACGCCCGGGTTTAAAAGTCTTGGTGGTGGCAGTAAAGTGTGTACTAGGGGGTTAGTGTAGAAGGGATTGCAGGGGTTAATTGAGTGGTTGCTGGGACTAGCAACAGGTAACCAGGGGTCTGGTGTCATTAACCCTGTCACTTCCACACTCTCCCCACTGTCTCGGCTGGGCCTATAGCCCATGCTCGTGACACACATACACTCCCATCACCAAATATGGTCCTAACCGGATGCATTCACTGCCACCCCCAATATGGCAACGCTTCCGGTAAGGATACAAATCACCGCCATCTTGGTGTTCTCAATAAAATGTTAAGCAAACATTAATAAAAGATATCACACAAAACATTCAATTTAAAAATTCCCATTATCTACCGTAAGAGGATCGCGGTCTTCGTATCCGTTGCAAGATTAGGCACGTTATTTCCTGCTTCTTATTGTAACTGTGTGGTAGAGGTCAGATACGTCACTTCCTGTGACATTTTTTTTCTCCGAGAGTCTGCCTTTTTCAGATTAAAAGCGTCCGTTTAGAACAGTGTTATGACGTATTGGTAAGTCCAACGTTATCAGCGCCATATATCTAAAAGGGGAGTTATCCCCAGTATAATTGAAGAGAGGAAAGGAAAAGGAAAGAAATGTTATATATTATATTAATACAAAAAATATATACTAGTGATAACAATCATCATGAAGACTATTTGATAATAGCCCATAAAGTCAAGGAATAAAAAATAGTTTAAATGAAAAATGGAAAATATATAATATAGTAAAACAGACATCTTACATTTTTTTTTAAATATACAGATAATTGCAAAAGGAATAAACTGTGATGATAGAAGTCTATGTTACGACACTCACCGCCAGGTAGATGAAGCCGCCGTTTAGTAAATAATCCCCTTCTCCAGAAATGCAGATTTCATCCAGCCGATCGTCAAACTCCCGAACGGAGCATACGAACGCGGCAACTCCCGATCAGCAAATCAGTCGAACTCCTTCCACTGCTAAAAATAACGAAAGCGCTGTCCCAATAATGGAGGTTCAAACAGGACCTGTTTAATGGGGGCTATCTTCCCGGTATTTATGCTTTACTCCACAAGGTGGACACTCACCTAGGGGACCTTGTGGAAGACTGTAAAACATATTGGACAGTAGCCAATCGCAGTGGCTTCAACATAAGCCCTTCCCAGCTTACCCATAAATCATTTTTCTCTATCCCGGAGATAATTGGGAAGAAACCCAATTATCTCCCAGGATAGAGACAATCGCCATTTTAAAATACAATAAGAAAAATACATTAAAATACATAAATGAAGAAATACCAAATAAATATGGTTCGTGTAACGTATCCCCAGATAGCCTGGATCTGAGTGCATATTTCTACCGAATAGCGCTCAGATCCGATGTACCTAGTTCAATCACCATGGAGTCAAAGTCTTTCACCAGTCCTTCGGTATACGAATGACTCCATGGGACGGCTATCTGGGTAAAGTCCATATGAATGTTACAAAACTCCCAAACTGACTGGTGTTCGTACGCCTCGACGAAATAGAAGGCGGGCGGCAGTTTCCAGCGGTGTTCAGTAGATAAAGTGTCCGTTTTTAGTTCCATAAGATTTGCACCAAACACCGCTGATCTTCCTCGTGTCCCAAAATGGCCGCCGCCTCGTGGTCGGCATACGAACGACGACCACCTGTACGAATGGAATGGAGAGGTGTCTGCGGTTAACCACAACATTCTAGTTGGGGCCAAGAGGTTAACCAGCAGCACACTCCTCTCCTGGGTGGCCGTCTGTTTGGTAGTTTCAATCGGTATTCCAGAATCACACGAACAGGGGCATACGGACAGGAAATCCAGCGAAAATAAAGGCAAACAGACGAACCAGCAATACTAGTCTATACAGATGGATCTGTCACAGTCTATAAGATCCCATTAATTTCAAAATCTATATTGAGTCCCTTTGGTGTCAAGGTGTGTAATTTGAACGAATATCCATTTGGATTCTTGGATACTTAATTGTTTAGAAACATCCCCTCCTCTACAGTACTTTTTGATTTTATCAATAACACATAACTCTAATTGTTCTGGGTTAGATCTATGTATTTCAAGTAAGTGTCTGAAAACACTATGGTTGGGGAACCCCTTTCTAATGTTCCTTATGTGTTCACCTATTCTTACCTTTACAGGTCTAGAAGCTTTACCTATATACTGAAGTCCACAATTACACCAAAATAAATGTATAACATTATTTGAGTGGCATGTTGTGAATGTTTTTATCTTATACTCTTTTTTTTTTTTTGTGGCAGAGTGAAAAGAAAAAATACTTTTATTAGATATTTTAGTTTTCCGACATGCATTGCACACCCCGCAGAGAAAGTAACCTTTCTGTTCTTGAGACCAACTAGTTAAAAATGAATGAAGGAGTGGCTTTAACTAAGGGTTGCAGGTGGAAATCAATATATTAAGATAGAGGGGAAAGGACAGACTCAATTCCAGATACTACAGGTCGACCTGGAGGGTTATGCAAATCCTTATGTACATTAGGCAGGACATAAATGCCTGGGATTTTGGAGTGTTCCAAGTATAACCCTTCTATGAATTTTTATGATCATATAAAGGTTTGGCTTTTTCAGCGAACCCTTCTATGAATTATTTTTTCAGCGAACCCTTCTATGATCATATAAAGGTCGGTACAGGAAGAGAAGAAATAGTTTTGATTCTTTCCTACAGTGGCTTCTTTTGTCCTGGACCAATGTGTACACCTAAGTATTGTACCTCTGGTTGCATCAGTGTTCCTTTACGTGTCTTCAGTTTTAATACTGAGTCCAGCAAAAGGAAAAATAGTTCATTTAACAGAATCAGGTTTTCTTCCTCAGTTTCAGTCTGCAAAAGCATATCATCAACATATTGTAACAAGCAAACAGAACAGGGTAGTACTAGCGCTAATTTGCAAAGTGTAGAAAACGAATGAGCAGCTTTAACACCAAGTTCTTATCTTTAAGAGTAGGTCTAGTGGTAGTGTGCTGGTGAAGCGCTATAGAATATTTAATTATAACAGTTGTGGATTTTAATGATAATATTAACAATTTGTGAATAGACTTTAAAGTATAAGTATATATATAAACAGTACCTTTTAGGTATACACAAAGGTGTCCTAAGTTGGTAATCAATACCTTAAAAAAAACAGAATATACCAAACATAGTGTAAACTGTGACAAAATAAAAATAAATTTAAATTAAGAGGGAAAAATTCCCACTCACACTTTGGAGAGCTAATAGTGTATAGCTCAATTTGATCGCCCGTGGGGTCCGTGAAGGCGACCCTATCCCTTCTTTTTACTGGATATTGCTTTCTTGAAACTCTGAAATGTTGAAACATATATATGGTGCAGTACCGTATGGTTCCAAATACGTATAAAAAAAGAACAGGTTTGTACTCACAGACACCGAGCCATCCACATCGGCTCTGATCAAGGGTATATGTGGTTAAGGACCACACACCTTCTTTAAAAGGGCAGGAACAATGCCAACAGTGTTATAAAAATATAAGTATATTTATTCACATAAAACTATTTGTAACAGTATAAACTATATATAACAATATAAAAACACTGAATAGGCATATAAAAAGTCCAAATAAATAAAGACCGGTATTCTCCAAGCTCCAGGACGCGTTTCGCTATAACAGCTTCTTCAACTGGATAAAAAAGTCTCTATTTCTTCTTTGGGACCAGTTCCTGCTTTTATACCTCTTTAAAAGTCCAATCCTTGATTATGAGTCCGTGATTCCGCGGGCTTTCTCCATGGAAACGGTGACGCCCTGCGATTCACGTCTCGTTTTCATTTATTTCCGGGTTTTCGCATCACTTCCGGTCACGTGTCACTCGGCCGATACGTCATGCGTTCCACCTTGCGGTTCACTCGGCCGATACCCGGAAGTGTGTGATATCATTATACAGCAATGGGAGATAGATGTGGGATATTAATTAAACGCATAAATTCATAACGATAGAAGTCATGTCTTCTTGTCCCTCTCAATAAGGGGAATAATAATTGCTTATTTAATCTTGTCGTGAAAAAGGAATAGGTATATTTGATTTCTATCTCTCTAATACATAGAGCCATAAATCTATTACAGAAAAATCAATTATAATACAGAAAAATTCACAGGAGATCTAATGTGGCAACTGGGAAAATGAATCATAAAAATATAAATAACCAGGACCATAAGGTGCATAAATACTTCCATAGGGGATCCTAGCTATAAGCAGCAAGAGGGGGCATTTATTAATATATCTATTGAGTAAAATTTACAATATCAAAGCTTAAAAAAAGGCATACAAAGACCCAAGTGAAAATACATCATAAGAACGATAACCCCATCAATTTGAAATAAAACATATATCTATCTTAAAAAATGGCACATCTCAAAGTCCGTGTTAAGACCATATGGGATGAACGTGTTTAACTTAAAAATCCATTCCATCTCGTTCTTACTCATTCTTGTATCGAAATTTCCTCCTCTCCAATCTCTTTCTAGTTTTTTAATCGCAAAAAATTGGGTACCAGCTGTTTCACAATTATGGTGGATTTTGTAGTGGGCCGAGACGCTATGGTTCTCAAACCCTTTAGATATGTTCCTTCCATGTTCTTCAATTCTTATATGTAATGCCCTTGTGGTTTTACCTATATATTGTAAACCACAAGGGCATACCACGCAATAAATGAGGTTGTTAGAATGGCAAGTAAGGAGTTCTTTAATTTTATATTTAGTTCCGTCTTTGCTAAAAAAATTATTTATATGTCTCTTTTTGCTGGTAGTTCTTTTACATGCTAGACAGCTTCCACATCCAAAAAAACCCTTATCTAAATTTAAAAATGTGTCATTAGTTTTTCTTTCTTTTAGGAAGCTGGATGTAAGTGCCGTGCGTAAATTATTCACTCCTCTGTGTATGAATCTGGGTCTTTCAGGAAGGAAGGTTTTTGCTGCTGGGTCTTGAAGGAGAATGGGCCAGAATTTGGAAATAATATTTCTGACTTTATGATTTTGCGTGCTATAGTTGCATATAAAGGGAATTTCTTTGAGTTCATTATCCTTTTTCTCTTTGTATTTTAAAAGCTTTTCCCTCTCCATTGTTTTTACTTCTTTTCTAGCATCCTCCAATTTCGTTTCCTCATAGCCTTTCTCTATAAATTCTTGTTTAATCTTATTTGATTGGGTCTCAAAGGTGGTACCTTTGTATTCTTGTTTAATCTTATTTGATTGGGTCTCAAAGGTGGTACCACCTTTGAGACCCAATCAAATAAGATTAAACAAGAATTTATAGAGAAAGGCTATGAGGAAACGAAATTGGAGGATGCTAGAAAAGAAGTAAAAACAATGGAGAGGGAGAAGCTTTTAAAATACAAAGAGAAAAAGGATAATGAACTCAAAGAAATTCCCTTTATATGCAACTATAGCACGCAAAATCATAAAGTCAGAAATATTATTTCCAAATTCTGGCCCATTCTCCTTCAAGACCCAGCAGCAAAAACCTTCCTTCCTGAAAGACCCAGATTCATACACAGAGGAGTGAATAATTTACGCACGGCACTTACATCCAGCTTCCTAAAAGAAAGAAAAACTAATGACACATTTTTAAATTTAGATAAGGGTTTTTTTGGATGTGGAAGCTGTCTAGCATGTAAAAGAACTACCAGCAAAAAGAGACATATAAATCATTTTTTTAGCAAAGACGGAACTAAATATAAAATTAAAGAACTCCTTACTTGCCATTCTAACAACCTCATTTATTGCGTGGTATGCCCTTGTGGTTTACAATATATAGGTAAAACCACAAGGGCATTACATATAAGAATTGAAGAACATGGAAGGAACATATCTAAAGGGTTTGAGAACCATAGCGTCTCAGCCCACTACAAAATCCACCATAATTGTGAAACAGCTGGTACCCATTTTTTTGCGATTAAAAAACTAGAAAGAGATTGGAGAGGAGGAAATTTCGATACAAGAATGAGTAAGAACGAGATGGAATGGATTTTTAAGTTAAACACGCTCATCCCATATGGTCTTAACACGGACTTTGAGATGTGCCATTTTTAAGATAGATATATGTTTTATTTCAAATTTATGGGGTTATCGTTCTTATGATGTATTTTCACTTGGGTCTTTGTATGCCTTTTTTTAAGCTTTGATATTGTAAATTTTACTCAATAGATATATTAATAAATGCCCCCTCTTGCTGCTTATAGCTAGGATCCCCTATGGAAGTATTTATGCACCTTATGGTCCTGGTTATTTATATTTTTATGATTCATTTTCCCAGTTGCCACATTAGATCTCCTGTGAATTTTTCTGAATTTTTCTGTATTATAATTGATTTTTCTGTAATAGATTTATGGCTCTATGTATTAGAGAGATAGAAATCAAATATACCTATTCCTTTTTCACGACAAGATTAAATAAGCAATTATTATTCCCCTTATTGAGAGGGACAAGAAGACATGACTTCTATCGTTATGAATTTATGCGCGTTTAATTAATATCCCACATCTATCTCCCATTGCTGTATAATGATATCACACACTTCCGGGTATCGGCCAAGTGAACCGCAAGGTGGAACGCATGACGTATCGGCCGAGTGACACGTGACCGGAAGTGATGCGAAAACCCGGAAATAAATGAAAACGAGACGTGAATCGCAGGGCGTCACCGTTTCCATGGAGAAAGCCCGCGGAATCACGGACTCATAATCAAGGATTGGACTTTTAAAGAGGTATAAAAGCAGGAACTGGTCCCAAAGAAGAAATAGAGACTTTTTTATCCAGTTGAAGAAGCTGTTATAGCGAAACGCGTCCTGGAGCTTGGAGAATACCGGTCTTTATTTATTTGGACTTTTTATATGCCTATTCAGTGTTTTTATATTGTTATATATAGTTTTTTATACTGTTACAAATAGTTTTATGTGAATAAATATACTTATATTTTTATAACACTGTTGGCATTGTTCCTGCCCTTTTAAAGAAGGTGTGTGGTCCTTAACCACATATACCCTTGATCAGAGCCGATGTGGATGGCTCTGTGTCTGTGAGTACAAACCTGTTCTTTTTTATACGTATTTGGAACCATACGGTACTGCACCATATATATGTTTCAACATTTCAGAGTTTCAAGAAAGCAATATCCAGTAAAAAGAAGGGATAGGGTCGCCTTCACGGACCCCACGGGCGATCAAATTGAGCTATACACTATTAGCTCTCCAAAGTGTGAGTGGGAATTTTTCCCTCTTAATTTAAATTTATTTTTATTTTGTCACAGTTTACACTATGTTTGGTATATTCTGTTTTTTTTTAAGGTATTGATTACCAACTTAGGACACCTTTGTGTATACCTAAAAGGTACTGTTTATATATATACTTATACTTCAAAGTCTATTCACAAATTGTTAATATTATAATTAAAATCCACAACTGTTATAATTAAATATTCTATAGCGCTTCACCAGCACACTACCACTATATTGTAACAAGCATTCTGGCCTAGAAAACTTGGACAAACCTTTGGCCAATACCTGATGAAAATATGTTGGAGAACTGTGAAATCCATAATGGTAGCACAGTAAACACATATTGCTGATTTTGGAACGTAAAAGCAAACTTGTTAATCTCCAGAAATTCTTTTCTTTTTGTAATACTGGTCAACTGTTGCTGTTATATGGACTACTTGCTTCCCTAATCACCCCTCTCTGTTCCAAATCATTAATGACACTTGCAATAGAATCAGTTGAATCTGGGGGTAATCAATATTGCCTCTGTGGAAGTGGATCAAGACCTTGAATGTCGATCAACACATTTTTAAATCTTCCACATTTATTTTTACTTTGTGCCCATAAATCTGGATAACTCTGTACAATCTCTTTCAGTTCAGGTTATCCCTAGTATTAGGCCATTGCATTTCTGTAGATAATATTTCTACTGGACAGACAATTCCTAACTCCCCATATTCAGTAGGATCCAATAGCACTGGTTTCCTACCCTTATCATCTCTCCATATAGCTCTGTTTCCCAAATCAACAATCCAACCTCTTCTTTGCATAACATTTGTGCCTATGATATTGTCAACATTTTTGCAGTACCAGATATCAATTTTTGTTTTTAAACACTGAGGTATTTCCAAAGTCACATGTCACAAAGTCACATGTTGCTATATAGATCCTTCACCTCTGTCAAATCCTACAATTGTACATATAGGTGCACTTGGGAATACAGGTAGTTATAAACTTGTCATACTTAGTTGAGCTCCAGTGTCAATTAGAAATTCTGTGTCATAACCTTTTAAAGAACATTTAATGTATGGTCTACCACATCCATCTAAATTTAATGGTGCCAAAAATTCAAGTGGACGTGGCCTGAAACCTTCAGATTGTCATTGTGAATTTAAAATGTGGTTTGCCTCATTAGAAATGTTAGAAATCACACTCTGTCTGTCTCCTGTATTTGAAGAAGCTACAATTTTTCTCACTTGCCTTATCAGAGGAGTATATGGCGAATCTCTGTTGTTTTCTATATTAGGATTATTTTTAATAAATCCATTTGATTTGCAATGATCCCTTGATGGTAAATCATAAAAATATTTCCTGCAGTTTTTTTATTTGACCTTGCTTATTGCAATAGAAACACACCAGACCATGTGCCAAGTTTCTTTCATAGTGTGAGTGGGGGTTGTTAAAAGTTTGGGCTTCTCTTCTTTGTCTGTGATCTAACAGCTGCAGGAGGTGAGGAAGGGGGGCATTTCCTGTGCCTGAGCTGTTTGTATCTCCTGTCTATCCTTGTTTCACAGACAGATTTTTTTATTTTTTTTAAACAGTCTGATGCCTTGATTCTGTCCTAAGCCTATCTAGAAATTATGCTGCCTCCTCAATAGTTGGACACTGCAGTGCACATGCAATTGATATAGGATTAAGATATTCACATTTTTTTATGAATGCATTTATCATAGATTTTGGTGTCTAATCATGAGGAATACTCATTACCAACCTGTATGCACGTTCAAATTTCAAAAGGAAACTGAAGACATCTTCATTAATATTTGGTTTTAATTTTTCTAAAACCAAAAATATTCACATACTCATTTCCTGTTGTTAATCTTATTAATTGTGTCAATCTATCTCAATCATTACCATGTACTAGTCAATACCTAATATAGTCCAGATGATAAAGGAATTCGGTAAATATTTCAATTATAAGCCAAATTTCGATAAAACCCAAATATTATTAAATAGAGTGTCTTTCAAAGACACAATATAAAAAAAAAAGTCAAAGTTTATTTTTGATTGGAATTCCAGATTTATAGACTATCTGGGTATTAAATTGGAAATGGATTTGGGGGACATTGTAAAAAAACTATTGTTTGAAATTGTTAGAATTCAAAAATATATTATCTAAATGGAAAGGTAGGGAAATATCCTGGCTGGGGTGGGTAGAAGCAATAAAATCATATTTAATTGCTAAATTATCTCACTTATTTAGAAATATCCCCTCAGAGTCAATTCTTCTATTTTAAAATAGGTAGTAAAAAAAAAATAATTTCATATGGCAAGGTAAAAAAATTAGATTAGACTCAAACATCTTGCAAAAAGATTAAAAATCCGGAGGAATCTCCTTCCCCAACAGATTTGAATTATACAATAATAATATGATTGCCCACATGCTTAATTGAGAACATCTTTAAATCCCAGACCAATTTGGTTGGAGAGTGAAAAAAATCACCTAGCAAAGTTTTTTTTATTCGTCAAGTAAACATAAAAAATTAATCAAGAGTAATTGTGGCGAAACCGACCTTGCCACGTGACCTGGGAGATAATTGGATTACTTCTCCTATTATCTCCAGGGCAGAAGGGAGGAAACCATGATGCATTGTGGGGATGTTTTACCTTTACTGTTTGAGCCAGATTTTGCCATGCTGCCAGCCAGGGCCCAAAAGATACTTTTACTAACTTTTGAACCCCTGGTCTGATTCATGCCATTTTTTAATATGTTGTTCCCCTGAATGGATTGATTGTGGATATGTATTTTTATGTGAATGTGATGTATGGTTTTAAAGTTACCGAGTATGTGTGGAAACTGTATTTTTACTGTATGTAATAATTATGTTAATTGCTTATCTGAGGGGAGGGGATGTGTGGGTTGTACTGTTACTTGATTGGTTGTTTTATGCCTCCCCCTGGGTGTGTCCTGTATGTGCACAACTGTAATAAAAAGCAGGCTGGGTGTTCCAGACCTGAGATTCTGCTTAACCCTCAAACCGATGTGTCGTCTCGTTTTTGGGGGAATTGGATTGTATGCTGACTGCCAGGAGTGTAAGCGGATTGTATGCTTTCCCTGTTCAGCTATTCCAGGGTTCGTGTGTTTCCAGTTCGGGAGTTGGAAGATTTGTACAGTTTGCAGTCCGGGAGATTGGTGCTTGCAGTAGCTGCTGGTCTAGGAAAAAGGGGATTATCGCCTAAACTGGGTTTTATCCTCTTGTAAGCGAAACGGTCCGTTACAATTGGTGGCAAGCGGCGGGATCGTTCCTACAGCCAGAAGGATAGCTACAGAACACCAATTCCTTGGAGTTACAAATTGAGGGCAACGTTAGCACTCGTGCAGCGCCCCTGGCAGCAGAGGTATCCAGCGACTTGGAGCAGACAAGTATGGAAGGCTCTGACGCTGAAGATTATGGGCTGGCCGAGGTGAGGCAGCGAGTGGCCCAGTATGGGGGTTATGTATCCATGGAGATATTCCAGGGGATCTGGAAGCAGGTCATGGCTAAGCGAAACTCAAGGATGGACGGAGAGTATGCTCAGCGGAAAGAGTGTTACAGCAGCAGAGTAGAGGCTGCATCCGAGGAGGTTAGCCGTCTTCCCCTGAGGCGGCAGTGTGTAACCCAGGGAGCTAAAGGTGCCTTCCTTCCTCCCCAGCGGCAGAGTAAGTTCCAGGGAGCTAAAGGTGCCGTCCTTCCTCCCCAGCGGCAGATTGTATCACAGGGAGCTAAAGGTTCCGTCCTTCCTCCCCAGCGGCAGATTGTATCCCAGGGAGCTAAAGGTGCCGTCCTTCCTCCCCAGCGGCAGATTGTATCAGAGGGAGCTAAAGGTTCCGTCCTTCCTCCCCAGCGGCAGATTGTATCACAGGGAGCTGAAGGTGTCGTCCTTCCTCCCCAGCGGCAGATTGTATCTCAGGGAGCTGAAGGTGCCGTCCTTCCTCCACAGCGGCAGTGTGTACCCCAGGGAGCTGAAGGTGCAATCCTTCCTCCCCAGCGGCAGTGTGTACCCCAGGGAGCTGAAGGTGCAATCCTTCCTCCCCAGCGGCAGTGTGTATACCAGGGAGCTGAAGGTGCCGTCCTTCCTCCCCAGCGGCAGTGAGTATCCCAGGGAGCTGAAGGTGTCATCCTTCCTACCCAGTGGCAGTGTGTACCCCAGGGAGCTGAAGGTGCAATCCTTCCTCCCCAGCGGCAGTGTGTATCCCAGGGAGCTGAAGGTGCCATCCTTCCTCCCCAGCGGCAGTGCGTGTCCCAGGGAGCAGAAGGTGCCGTCCCTCCTCCCCAGCGGCAGTGTGTACCCCAGGGAGCTGAAGGTGCAATCCTTCCTTCCCAGCGGCAGTGTGTATCCCAGGGAGCTGAAGGTGTCGTCCTTCCTCCCCAGCGGCAGTGTGTCCTGCAGGGAGCAGAGACCGTCAGTCTCACACCCCAGCAGCAGGACAAAATAATGAAAGGGGAGACAGCTGGTCCCCCTCTCCACCAGCAGAGAGAGTGCCAGGGAGAGGAGCCTGTTAACCCCTCTCCCCAGCGGCAGTTGACAGTCCAGAGAGAGGAGCTTGTTACACCCTCTCTCCAGCAGCAGCCTAACCCACCAAGGGGAGATGTTGAGCCCCGCAACTGTGCAGATGGGACCGTAGTCTCTGCACTTACAGCCCAAGGGGTAGGGACGGTCGGTCCTGTCCCCCAGCCCCAGAGCTGTGTACCCAGAGGGGTAAATCTGCTAAAATTGAAAGGGTCCCAGGTGAACCTCAATAACACCCAAAGTAGTAAAACAAGAAGCAACAAAGTGGAAACCACATTCAGATAAGCATACAATAAAAAACACAACCTGGAATATATATCCAAAGTTGGAATATTCTATGTGAGAATATAATGAAATCTGGAATAATATAGAACATATATCATAGCGTAACACCATTAAAATATAATAGTGAAATGTGAAGCAAGTAATGAACTCACAAACGAAAGTGTAAATCAGGCCTCTCACCCCCCCTGAGGTATATGCAGTATTGGGCTTGATAGTAGATCCAAACATAAGTGTGTCTTCAAAGAAATGGATAAAAAGAGCCATACATGGTGAAGTATGTATAAAAATGTACAAAAGGAATTTATTGGTTACACTTACAGACATAAAGTAGTGGTAAGCATGTCTCCACTCTCAGTGGAACTGGAAGGCAGTGTAGAAATCAAAAGCACAAATCCAGTTGGAGCAGCAGAGTACAGGAACAATAAATGGATATAAAACAAATAAAATAAATTGGAAACAATACAATAAGTCCAATATCCAACGCGTTTCGCCCGAGGTAAGTAGAGGACTTCTTCAGGAATATATGCAAATTCGTATGTAAAAGGACTTCTTATACCCATCATGATCTTCTCAAATGCCGTTCACCGGCAGCGTTCGTTCCAGGCTGGAACGCAAAGACGTACTTCCTGTGACGTCCATCCGTCGGAATTGTGCATGCGTTAAAGTGGTAAAAGTTCTAAGCGCTCGAAAGAGACCTAAATGATAGAGAGGAGTGTATACACAACTGGTGAAATGTCGCCACATAGATTAGTAAACAAGAAGTAAAAAATACTAATCTATAAAACTACTCGAATAAAGAGGTACATGAATAATAAACATATGAGTATATCTGCAGATATATATATATATATATATATATATATATAGGCAAGTAGATGGAACACTTCATAGATGAACACACTGAAATGTAACTAACAGTGCACTGGTCAATAGATCTATATACAAAACTGATACATTATGATAATCAGCAGCATAATAAGATATGTAAAAGAAACCTGTCAATACAAATAAAAAATATGTGACCATAATCACAATATAAAAATCAAAATAAGAATAACTATACATAAATATGAAAATAAATAAATATGAAAATAAAATAAAATTAATACAAATTATTAAATCTAAAAATATGAAGAAAATATATGATAAATAACAAATAAATAAATAAAGATACACAAAATGAGAGAAAGAAGAAAATAAATGTATCCACAATCCGGATAGCTAGTAAATGGTTCAAATATCCCATTAAATCAGACCTTGTAAGTCTATTTCAGCATTAAGGCCACAGTGGAATGTTTTTAGGGTGTATATCCAAAACGCTTCCTGGCGAATTAATTCTTAGAGTTTATCCCCTCCTCTACATCCTAATATAATATGTTCTATGCCAAAAGCTTGAAAATTTTCCCACCGGAAAAAAGGACATGTACTGAAATAATTCGAAATGCTGTGGTCAAGTTTGCCCTTTTTGATGTTATTCAAGTGCTCCAAAAATCTGATGTGAAGTTTTCTGGTGGTGCGGCCTACATATTGGGCTCCACACCCACATTGGAGTAGATAAATCACAAAAGTAGTGGAACACTGAATATGTTTCTTGATTAAATATGTTTTTTTAGTTTGAGTACTTGTGAAACTAGTTATTTTCCTGTTTTGGTGTTTACACGTGGAACAATGTCCACAGCAGTAAACTTTTTATTTACTGCTGTGGACATTGTTTTACTAATCTATGTGGCGACATTTCGCCGGTTGTGTATACACTCCTCTCTATCATTTAGGTCTCTACGCATGCGCGTTGATGCCCCTGATTTTTCGAGCGCTTAGAACTTTTACCACTTTAACGCATGCGCAATTCCGACGGATGGACGTCACAGGAAGTACGTCTTTGCGTTCCAGCCTGGAACGCACGCTGCCGGTGAACGGCATTTGAGAAGATTATGATGGGTATAAGAAGTCCTTTTACATACGAATTTGCATATATTCCTGAAGAAGTCCTCTACTTACCTCGGACGAAACGCGTTGGATATTGGTTTTATTGTATTGTTTCCAATTGATTTTATTTGTTTTATATCCATTTATTGTTCCTGTACTCTGCTGCTCCAACTGGATTTGTGCTTTCGATTTGATCACTACACTTTCGTTTGTGAGTTCATTACTTGCTTCACATTTCACTATTATATTTTAATTGTGTTACGCTAGGATATATGTTCTCTGTTATTCCAGATTTCATTATATTCTCACATAGAATATTCCAACTTTGGATATATTTTCCAGGTTGTATTTTTTATTGTATGCTTATCTGAATGTGGTTTCCACTTTGTTGCTTCTTGCATTAATGACTTATGTCCCACATTTGGCTTCTGTCAAGCGACCGTAAGTGCAATGGTAGAATCATGTATATGAGCAGAGACAAAAGAATGTTATATTTTACTTCTGTTTCCCCCCAATTTATCAAAATATATTAAATACCGGGGGGGGCGGAGTTAACTGCCGAGCAGGAAAGTCGCACAGCACATGGGCTCCCGCTACACTAGCCAAAAAACTATAAAAAATAGCTGTTTTCCGCCTCTAAACCGGCAACCTCTTCGGCTCAGGAGAGAGACAGGCAATTCGCCATCAAGATGGGGCGCAAAACGAAGAAGCCCAGACCGGATAAACCGAGACAGGGCCCCAACATTGCGGAACTCTTGCGGCAAACACAGGGGGCAACTGGGCCCAAAATGGCCGCCTACCCTGAAACCTTCTCTGAATTCTCGGATGACTTCTCCTCTGGGGAGGAAACGCCAGACCTACCCCAGATGGCGGCACCTCAGCCGACTGTCCGGGTAGCAGACGCCTCACCGGTAACAACGGAGGTCCTTAAGTCCCTATTAGCCGACCTTCAAAAAACTCTCCAAACGGACATGGCGTCCCTCCGGGCCGACATCCAAGGCCTAACGGGAAGAATCGGAACTCTGGAGGCATCTACGACTACCCACACAACACAGATCGCTGCACTACAGCGAGAGGTGCAAGACCTCAAAAGCCAGAACGCAAAGCATGAGTGCCAGTTCGCAGCCATAGAGGACGCACGGCGGGCCCAAAATTTAAAAATCAGAGGCATCCCGGAAGACATTCAGGCCGCGGAGATCCCGCATATGCTAAGGCGGCTACTAACAGTTCTGTTACCGCCGCGACAAGCCAAAGCAGCTCAGCTGGACGGCTTCTTCCGAGCTCCGAAACCGGCAAAGGCACCTACCATGGCACCCCGAGACCTCATCATACGCTTCCAGCACCACAGAGACAAGATGGCGGTCGTCGCAGCAACCAGGGAATGCTCCCCTTACAAGTTTGAATCGATGTCCCTCTCGTTCTACGCTGATCTCACCGGTAGTACACTCGCTTGGCGCCGGTCTTTCAAGCCATTTACAAAGCTGCTACAACAGCAAGAAATGCCATACAGATGGCTGAAGACACGTGCCATATGGCTCCAGAAGGGTGAGACCAACTACACTATAAGATCTCTGGAAGACGCGACAGCTCTACTACCCACCCTGGGCCTGCCTACAGACTCTCTTCAACCTACGGAGAACCTGAAAGAACCTACTCCGACTCACCAGTGGAACCCTGACCGAGTAAAACCCTTTGTCCCACGCAGAGCGGAACGGAACCGAACTGAGGCTGCAGCAACCTGAAGCAATCCAGCCCTGATGTGGACTCTTTGTTAACCCATTGGACTATCTTCATTTTGTTATTTTGTTATGCATTATTGTGTTTCTTTTTTATCGTTAGCTCCTCCATATAATGTTACTAACTGGACGAGACACTACACCCTACATCCACTGTCTGACTGCCACTTAGCCAAGATCCATCCTCTCCCCCCCCCCCGCCTGATAGGAGAACGACAGGATACGAGCGACAACACAAGGCCAGGCGTAACACACACAGCGAGATAGAACAGGGCAGGACCCTATGGTGTAGGGCACCTACCCCATGCAATCTACTCACATTAAGGTACGGCCCGCATTGCTCCACACACAAACCCTGACCCGAACAGGGACCCACCGCCACGACTGACCTCAGACTAGCTAAAGGCTCTAACGGGCCGAGGAACCCAACCGAGTAGGCGAGTCCCCAGCACGGAACCGGGCACTCACCCCTAGCCACGAGATAACACGTACTTGACCGAGACAAAAATATAAAAAGTGCGAGTATTACCTGGCCACATAACTGTAAATTGATATTGTTGAATTAATCTCTGGCACAAGCTGTTGTGGCTGTGCTATGCTGTATGTTCCTCTTTGCACAATCAAAATAAAGAATTTAAAAAAAAAAAAAAAAAAATATATTAAATACCTAACTTTTCATGTTTTTGTGACAGCCCTGAGACCCTGTATGACATTTGTGAAAATCAATAAAGTACAACTTTAAAATATTAAATAATATATTTCACATATGAAATCTGGAATAATAGAGAACATATATCCTTTTTACTTATGTGTCTAGTGATCGTTATGTGCGTGAATTTATTTGCAATTTTTTTTATAATTAGAAGTGTGTAAAATTGTTTCAGTACATTTTAAAGATTCGGCATATGAGTTGAGTATCAATAACAAAGTGCTATTTTTTTTATCACAAAGGAACGTCCAGTCGAAGTCAGTGATTGGAGGAAGAATGTGGAAGCAATGTCTGGCATGGAGGGCAGGAAGAAGATGTTTGATGCCGCTAAATCCCCGACAGGACAATAAAAAGGTAAGTACCCAACATAAATTGACCACACAGTGTCACTCCTGCACAAGGTTACAATCTGTCCAGTACAATGTATGCATTTCAGTTGGTACTGAATTTGTCATCTTATGAATTGTAATAATAAACTCATTTTCGTTCACATTGTATTGTCCACCCCTCAAAAATTAAGGCTTCTTCCCCCAACAATGACTTGGGGTCCCCAAACCCTTAGCCAACCCCCACAATGAAAACAAATCATACCCACCCCATCACTATGATAAGAGTGAGGAGGGCCAAATTAATTCACAAAAAGGACACATATGAATAATATAAAAGAGTAAAAGGTAGGTGTTTTAGTGCATACACTTGAGTGATGGAAGCATCTAAACAGCCCAATCGGGAGTCTCTCTATCCCGGTCCAGAAAAGGTGTGCTCAATCAAAGGAGGGAGCAGCAACTTAGGAGATTCTCAAATGATAATAAATATGTAAAAGAGATGGAGTGCTAAAAATAGTGTAGTGTTTTTGGTATAAATGGGTCAGCAATGGCGGAGCCTGGCCGCTGAACAAGCAAGACGTGTGCTACATGGGCTCCCGCGACCGACACCCTACAAAAGATATAACACGTGAACCAATAACTTGCCTGACCGCAGAGCACAACCAAGCCTATCCCAGACACACCAGTGATGCTTGAGATACCTCACAGGGGCTTTTCTGCCACTGGAAACGCTACCTCGAGGCTCCGGGGGAAAGGCGGCCGCTCTCCTACTGCTTTGCCTGGTGGTAAGACACTAAAACAAGGTATCCCCTCCCTATGGACCAGCGTGGGTCATCCTGGTCCCCACTGGCTAGAAAAGTGAACTCACGCTGTACCCAAAAGACTGACTCCTGCCACTTGGAGACTCCGACTAACGCACCCAAGATGGCGGACAAGTTCCCTGAGCAGGGGCAAGTGCTGCATGGGCAGAAGCTGATACAGCCAAACTCCACTGACGACATGCTGCAATGCATAGACAGGGCATTCGAGAGATTCTGACAGCAACTGGAAGCTAAAACGCTGCCCTCACAGCCCAAGCCGCATCGGAGACTACGCAATGGCGGAGACAACTCGGAAACCCCGACCTCCTTGTGGGGAAATTATACCAGAACAATCCTGACACTAACCTGCAGGAGCGAAGGGCCACGACGGCTGCCACCGCGCAGCCCAGGCTACGGCGACGGTAACTAAGAACCCTCAGCAAGGCAACTCAAGCCCCTCGCGGCACTTGGATGAAGATGGCACCGACCTCACCTGCAGCTCAAACCCACAGAACCCAGCGACAGACCCCCAAGCAGGCCGCAAAGAGCACAGAAGATGCCCTGATGCACCTACCATGTGCCACAAGACACAGACTCTCCCGCGCTACCGAGCAGGGGCAGGGAATACCTGTACCCCACCGCAGCCCAGTGGGCACGTCACAGATCCAGACTATGCACAGCTACAGATGGGCATTGGTTAGCTACAAATGCAGAATATGACTCGGCCATAGGCCTCCCTACATGCTAGGCCATACACAGCAGCACTAAGATTAGCTAGTCTAATTTGATATTTACAACACCTAGCTGAGCAGGCACCCAGGGCTTTATCTTGCTTTATTTTGTCTTATTTTGCTTTATTTTGAAACCCACATGGCATAGAGCTACAGTTAGTCAAGGCTGTAATGCGGGGAGTCCCATATTCTCACTCTCATATGCATATAATTGATGATGAGGACCAGTGGCATTAAACCTCCAATGTTAATCCTAGCATGTTATACTATGTTTGTCTTAATTTTACTTAGCGCCTACCTAACATAAATCATGCTCCAAGCAATACCTTATTTTTCTTTAAACTTGTACCCACTCAGATCTCATATTCAGATTCAAAGTTAAGCTTGTTTTATTTTACCTATTAAAAAGTGCATTTTACTCATATGCCATGACACAATATCTTGATGTATGTTCCTATTATGCTTATCGCTGCCGTCATGACATCTCAAGCCTGTATGTCAATCGTTGCACAATAAAAATAAAGAATTTAACATAAATGGGTCAGCAATAAAAAAGAAATGCACTAAGAGTCTATACAAGCTAGGAGTAGCTCTATTTTACATGCCTGAGTGACACAATCCCAACAGGGTTATTTTTTTTATGGATTGGACCGTAGACAAGCTTTTGCTGGGCCTCCCAGGACTTACTAAATTAAGGCTACTTCACCCAGCATGCAATCGTGCCCTCCACCAAAACACACACAAAAAACAAACTCACACACATAGATTGTAGATTTATATTAGTGCTCCTCAACCTTTTCCACCCAAGGCACACAAAGGATGTTCCCAGAATTCTGTGGCACACAACAAGCAAAAACATATGACCACATGGTCACCATGCACCAGCACACTTGCCAAAAAGGCCACACTGCCCCCAAATCACTTGCCACAGTGTCACACTGCCCACACAGCAGTTATTTATGTCAAATTAACTCATGTCAATTTCCACATTGCTCCACAGCACTTGGCACAATGTAAATTTAATAACACACAAAACTTGCCTGTTGATAGTGTCACTTTGCCCTGCAAAACATGCTGCAGTGAGTTTTCTGATTAATGTGCAAATTGACTGTGGTATATTTTTAAACATATGCCAAGCAAGGTGCCCATGAAAAAATATCATGGTCAGTGTGCCTAATTAAAAATATCACAGCAATTGTTCCCAAATAATAAATACCACAGTCAGTGTGACCATTAATATATACCACAGTAATTTTGCCCAATGATAAATACATCAGTCAGTTTACCCATTAATAATAAACAGAGACACACACATTGACAAATACAGACATGGAGTCACAATGCGCATTAGGCGGTTTATAATTCTGTGTATGTGCCTGACTGTGTGTTTCTGACAGTTAATATCCTTGTGTTTGAATGTACATCTCTGTAACCATGTGTATGTTTGAGGTTCGGACCTTATGTGTGTGGGCTAACTGCTAGCAGTGTGTTGTGTGTATGGGGAGCTGCCTGTGGCCTTTGTTCATTGTGTTTATGGTGAAACTATGTTTCATGACTGTGTGTTTGATGACGCTCTTCAGAGGGTGACTGCGACACGGTGGATAACTGTGGTAAGGTGAGTGCTACAGGGCCAGAAACAGGGTTGGGCTATGAGTGTGAAAGTGAGTGTGACAGAGTTTGAGGATGAGTGTGACATGGAAGGAGTGTCAGAGTGTCGAGAGGAGGTAAGTGGGACAGGATTAATGTGACAGGGTGGTGTGGAATGGTTGGGGGGGGGAGTGTGACAGGGCGTGGGGAGGTGAGCATGACAAGATTAGCGGAGGTATATGTGACAGGGTGAGTATGGCATGGTTGAGGGGATGAGTCTGACAGAATTGAAGGAGTTAATGCAAGAGAGTGAGTGGCAGGGTGAAAGGGGTGAGTGTGACAGAGTGATGGAGGATGAGTGTAACAATGTGAGAAAAGGTGAGTGTGACAGGATGGTGGGTGAGTATGGCATTGTGAGTGTGACAGGCTTGGGGCTGTTAATGTGATTGTGGCATTGTGAAGAGGTGTGACTGTGTGAGGAAGGTTGATATTGTGGGGGGTTACAGTATGTGTGTGGGGGTGGCAGATACACAGACACACATGTGCATACACTGATGACACACATGCAGATACACACTGACACACAGACTCACAAACACAGTCACTGACAAACAAACATACAAACACACTGCCATACATGCAGATTAACACAATATTACACATACACAGACACACATACTGTTACGCAGACACATACTAACACATACAGATGCACAGATACACACTGACACACATTCAGATACACAGACACACACTGACATACAGATGCAATTACACAGACACAGAAACCAAGATTATTATATTTTCTTTTCTGATTAGAAACCGTCACTGCCATTACACACATTCTTATTTCTGGTTACCAGTTTTCCACCCCACCTATAACTTTGTGCAAGGTGGCATGCCATATGTTAACATCACTATACTTATGTATTTGTTTGTTTTTCTACACAATCTTTAGGGTTATTTTTAGTGTTAAACCATTATTTTAATCAAATTATTTTTAAATATTTTATCGTTTTTAAATCGATTTAATTTTTTTACCCAATGTCAATGTAAATAATCTTATTAATAATATAGTTATAGAACACATATCCTGTTATTTGCTGCAACCTAGATATTGTATTTAGCAATACAAATAGATGCATTTTTTCTGATAAGCTCCTTCCTTTTTCCCATATGTTGCCCTTTTCAAACATGGCCAAAAAGACACTTCCGGGATTAAAAGCACACAAGAGACGCCCATCCCGGAACAACACTAGCCTATTCAGATGATAAAATTATACTAAGTCTCAAAATAGACTAGTGATGTCGCGAACACGAAATTTTCGGTTCGCGAACCGGCGAAACGGGAGAACCGCCATTGACTTCAATGGGCAGGCAAATTTTAAAACCCACAGGGACTCTTTCTGGCCACAAAAGTGATGGAAAAGTTGTTTCAAGGGGACTAACAACTGGACTGTGGCATGCCGGAGGGGGCTCCATGGCAAAACTCCCATGAAAAATTACACAGTTGATGCAGAGTCTGGTTTTAATCCATAAAGGGCAGAAATCACCTAACATTCCTAAATCACAATGGATATGGATTGACACCTGACATATGGATTGACACCTTGACATATGGATTGATACCTGTTCTCAGAGACCCTGATACACACTGACACAGAGCAGAATAGGGACTGTTCCCCCTACATAGGGTCACTTGGCAGATATGGATTGACACCTGTCCTAAGGATCCCTGATACACACTGACACAGAGCAGAATAGATACTGTTACCCCTACATAGGGTCACTTGGCAGATATGGATTGACACCTATCCTAAGGATCCCTGATACACACTGACACAGAGCAGAATAGAGACTGTTCCCCCTACATAGGGTCACTTGGCAGATATGGATTGACACCTATCCTAAGGATCCCTGATACACTGACACAGAGCAGAATAGGGACTGTTGCCCCTACATACGGTCACTTGGCAGATATGGATTAACACCTATCCTAAGGATCCATGATACACACTGACACAGAGCAGAATAGAGACTGTTCCCCCTACATAGGGTCACTTGGCAGATATGGATTGACACCTGTCCTCAAAGCCCCTGATACACACTGACACAGAGCAGAATAGGGACTGTTCCCCCTACATAGGGTCACTTGGCATGTATGGATTGACACCTATCCTAAGGATCCCTGATACAAACTGACACAGAGCAGAATAGGGATGTGGAATAGTACCTGGGGAGCTGGGGAGGTGCAGTTGATGTGGAGCAAGAGCAGCAGCAGAAGAGCACTCAGCCGAGGAGGTTATGGAAGAGGATGGAGTAGGAGGAGTAGAGGAGGTGGCAGCAGGCCTGCCTGCAAGTCGTGGCGGTGTCACCAACTCCTCTGCAGAGCCACGCATTCCATGCTTGGCAGCCGTCAGCAGGTTTACCCAATGCGCAGTGTAGGTGATATACCTGCCCTGACCATGCTTTGCTGACCAGGTATCAGTGGTCAGATGGACCCTTGCCCCAACACTGTGTGCCAGACATGCCATTACTTCCTTTTGTACAGTCGAGTACAGGTTGGGGATTGCCTTTTGTGCAAAGAAATTTTGGCCGGGTACCTTCCACTACAGGTCCCAATAGCTGCAAATTTTTTGAATGCCTCAGACTCCCCCAGCTTGTATGGTAAAAGCTGGCGGGCTAATAGTTCAGACAAGCCAGCTGTCAGACGCCGGGCAAGCTGGTGAGTTTCTGATGCTTGCAGACAACTAACTGCTATTCAATCTATAACAGTGAAAAACGTTTTTTGGTTTTAAATGCACGCTATTGTGACACCAGATATGAGTAGCAATGTGCACTGGCAGAGGTCTGCAGAGTACATGCTGTAGGCCTGACACCCGCTTGAAGACAACTAACTGCTATTCAATCTATAACAGTGAAAAAAGTTTTTGGGTTTTAAATGCACGCTATTGTGACACCAGATATGAGTGGCAATGTGCACTGGCAGAGGTCTGCAGAGTACACGCTGTAGGCCTGACACCCACTTTAAGGACACTGACTGCTATTAGCTTACACTAAAAAACTTTTTCTTTCAGTGTTTCTCCGAAAATAAGACCGGGTCTTATATTAATTTTAGTCACAAAAAACACACAAGGGCTTATTTTCAGGGTAGGGCTTATTTATTTATGGTACCGGTATGTACATTGAACCCCCCCTTTAATTAAACCACCCCCCCTTTAATTAATCCACCCCTCCTTTAATAAATCCACCCCCTCTAATTAATCCACCCCCTTCTAATTAATCCGCCCCCCCTTTAATTAACCCACCCCCTCTAATTAATCCACAACCCCTCTAATTAATCCACCCCCTCTAATTAATCCACCCCCTCTAATTAATCCAGCCCCCCTCTAATTAATCCAGCCCCCCTCTAATTAATCCACCCCCCCTTTAATTAATTCACCGCCCCTTTAATTAATTCACCCCCCTTTAATTAATTCACCCCCCCCCCCTTTAATTAATTCAGTCCCAGACATAAAATATCTACTCACATTTCAAAGATGCCTTCCTTGCCCGCCAAGTCCGACCATTGGGTGCCTCACAGCCCGGAAATGGATCCTTCCGCTGAAGATCCGTGAAGGCAGACTGACGGCGCTGCGCGCGTCGTCATCACGTTGCGCGATGCCGCGGCCCGCAACACTCCTCCCCCTCCTCCTCATAGAAGAAGGGTCTTATATTGCAGCCCACCCCGAAAATTCAGCTAGGGCTTATTTTCGGGGTAGGGTGTATTTTCGGGGAAACACGGTTGTAAAAGCATGCTATACAGACACCAGATATGAGTGGCAAAGTACACTTGCTGAGGTTGGCAGAGCACACGCTGAAGGCCTGACACCCAGACGCTTGCAGACAACTAACTGCTATTAGCTTACAGTGAAACACTTTTTTGTTTTTAAAGGCACGCTATAGTCACACCAGATATGAGTGGTGGCACTGGGCAAGTGGGCACAGTATCCACTATGAGCCTGACACAGAAGCTGGCAGACAATTAACTGCTCTTCAATCTATTACAGTGAATAAAACATTTCACATATCTGTGACACCAGATATGAGTGGTGGCACTGGGCAAGTGGGCACAGTATCCACTGTGAGCCTGACACAGAAGCTGGCAGGCAGGCAACTGCAATTACAATACACATAAAAAAAAAAAGCAGACTGATGTTCTAGCCCTAAAAAGGCAGCAGAGATCAGATGAGTCCTTCAGGACTGTAGTGGACACTGAATACACTAGCCTAGCAATCAATTTCCCTATCTACTGAGCAGCAGCTACACTTTCCCTCCTCTCACTAAGAATGCAGCTTCAGAATTAATCTAAAATGGATGCTGGGAGGGAGGTGGGAGGGTCTGGAAGGGAGGGTCTGCTGCTAATTTGCTGTAATGTGTCTGCTGACTGGGAGGCACAGGGTCAAAGTTTGCTCAATGATGACGAACAGGGGGCGGATCGAACCGCGCATGTGTTAGCCCGCGGCGGCGAACACGCTATGTTCGCCGGGAACTATTCGCCAGCGAACAGTTCGGTACATCACTAAAATAGACACAAAACTGCCTAATTTAACTTACCTTTATTCCCCTTGCAAGAAGGGATACTTATTACATTAAATGGAATGCAATGGTGCCATTTTGGTTCCATATGCGTTCCAAGCTGGAAACACCATACTGGTAGAACGCCGCGTCACTTCTGGTATGATGCATGTGTTCCAGAATGTTTACAGGAAATCAACAATCAACTGTCACGTATTCATCCGCTTATAAAAATTTGGTTAATGGCATTTACTGTCCACACAGGAAAAGTTGTGCCGAGCAGTAACCAAATCCACAGAAGGGTTAATGCTGAGCAGCAATTATGCAAATGGAAACCTGGTAGCTGTCTTTGGGATCAAAGGCTAGTTACAGCCTATCAGATCTAGAGGAGGGGTATTTAGACCCAATTCTCATCCTGCTCAGTGCCCTGTCGTGGTTTCCCTTGTGGTTGTCCGAGAGCGCGTTATTGATTCTGGTTATTCGACTTTGGCATTGTTTTTGACTTCCCTTTTTTATGGCATCCCTGACTCCTGGCTTTTCCTTATCGTTGTGTCTCTTTCTGTATCCCTTGACTTCGGCTATTCCTGACTATTCTTTGGTACGTTAGTCCGGCCATTCTAAGGTCCGGTATACGTTACCTATCAGTCCTCTGTGTTACACAATTCTACGTGCTGGATCATTCTGTAATCCTGACATCAACAAATCAGGAAGCAATCTCCCTTTATAGACTGCCTCTTTAAACAGAATTTTATGAGAACTTAACCACAGTTCTGAAGAAGCCCTTGAGAGGCGAAACGCATAAAGTGGGACTCCTTAAAGCTATTTTATATTGCTATTATTGATTTTGTATGGTTAATAGTTAGTTAGTAATATATATGTGTGCTCGGAATTTAATATGTAATGGATAATGTCAGAGATAAAAGTTGGTTGTGGTGTGCCAAAACCAACGTCCGAGTGGGCCTGTAAATAAAAGAGGGCCCACCAAGGAGAATTGTATGTTCTAAGGGTGCTGGTGGGTGGGGAACACTTGAACTCGAACGTCAGAGGTGAGTAGGGGCTGGGTGTTTAAGTAGGGGACTTACTCCTCCCACAAATTCAGGCCTAATGGCCTTTCTACTTGTGCTCGGAATTTAATATGTAATGGATAATGTCAGAGATAAAAGTTGGTTGTGGTGTGCCGAAACCAACGTCCGAGTGGGCCTGTTAATAAAAGAGGGCAAAGAGAAGTTCGAAAAAACACACTTTATTGCATTTGTTTACACGACTAAATTCCTAAAGGCTTGGCGAAGTTCTCTTTCTGGTCGTGGAATGTACGTATTGTATATAGAGGACTTCCAGCGACCCAGTCTCCTTATGATGTGGACCGGGCTGTTACTACTAGAAGCTGATGAAGTGGCTCCTATGCAAAAGGAATGCACAGAGAATGAAGCTGGGTTGTAACCCTATTTTCCCAATAAGGTTCTAACATGTGTGGAGAATTTTGCTGTAGTGAGTGGGTGCCCTTGTAGTTGTAAGAGTGGTGAGCCTGGTAAGTTCGTGTTATGGGTTGATCGTAAGAGGTCTAGTGTCTTAACTGGACACCAAGCATTGTCTGTTGGAAAGAGAGGAATTATAGTGGGGTGTAGGGACTGATTAGTTTTGGTAGATGGGATTGTGAGAATGTAATAGTCGTCTACTTTAGTGAGTTGTGAGGTTTTAAGGCTGTGAGTGGTATCTCCTTGACAAACAACGGTAAATTCCCTAGGTCTTAGGAACCCATAAAAAGCTAAATAGATAGCAGATTTGATCACCAGGTTAGTGTTGGGATCAACAGGGGATTCGTCGAGGAGGTTGCTAAGTAATCTAAAGATAGGCCCATCTATAGGTAGTCTGGTGGTGATAGGTGGAACCGACACTTTAGAGATCCCCTTTAAGATTTTCTTGATGAGGTATGATGACAAAAAGGGGGTGTTGGGGAAATTTGTGAGGCTGTGATGCTGCACCCCCGTGAGGTATAATTTAATTGTATTGTGGGAAAGTTTTAAGTGTAAATGGCAAAAAGAGGCAAAAGCCACCATAGTTTGGGTTGAGAAATCACCTTGTAATCCGAATTCAGCTGTAAATTTATTGAAAATGGTAAGTGCCCTACTGTAGGTGATAGTAGTGTTTGGTGATAGTGCTTGGTGCGTAAGAGTCCTAGCATGGTGCATAAGTGTGTTCAATCCAAGATTAACTCGTGAAAACTCGGTGTTCTGGATGGTTGATGGTGGGCTGACGGGAGTGCCTGGAAAAACACCTGAAATTGAGATCGAGACAGAGCGTCAGCAGCCGTGTTGTGAATACCCGGGATGTGAAGGCAAATTAAGTGGAACTGGACGGTTGCTGACAACCAGGTCAGCTTGCGAATCAGCCGCATGATGGTAAGAGAGGAAGAGCGCCCTTTGTTAATGATATCGCAAGCTGACGAGTTGTCGGAATAGCATTTTACTGCCTTGACGGACCAGAGGTGACCCCAAGTGTGTGCAGCCGCCACGATGGGGTAAATTTCAAACAGAGCTGAAGTTTCTCTAAACCCCGGCAAGGCATCCGTCTCAGCTGGCCAGTGACCCCTAAACCAGTGATTACCAAATATAGCTGTGAAACCCGTGTTGGCTGCAGCATCAGTGTAAATGCAGGGTGAGGAGTCGGAGAGAGGGGGAATAAACATGGAGATACCGTTCCATTGAGTCAAAAAACTTCCCCTACATGAGGGGGTCAGCTTTGGCGTGCTGGTCCAATGCGATTGGGCAGGCGTCCGGTACCCCGTGAAGGAGACAAAGGAACCTGGACACAAAAGATCTACCCTGCGGAACGATGCGCATCGCGAAATTCAGGGACCCCAATAAGGACTGAAGTTCTTTCCTGGTGCATACATCATTCCACAGGAACATATCTATTTCCCCTCTCAGGCGGACCAGTTTTTCAGGGGGAAGGCTGGCGCGGAAGGTACCAGAGTCTAGCTCTATCCCCAAGAAAGTAACTTGAAGTTGTTGCACACCTGAGCTTTCCCTAAAAAGGAGATGGGCCTCCCCAGTTTATCCCGCTGTCCACCTTCCTGTTTAAGGTGAGGAGTGGAAGTGGATTGAGGTGTGGGAGTGGGGGTGGATGGATCAGCCATAGAAGGGCACAAATTGGCCAAGTGGGTTGAGGAATTGCATATGGCACAGGATGGGGGCCTCAGACCAGCAAAGTGGCGACAGAATAGTTCTGTATCCATCTGACACCAGTTAATTCTTACATTAAACTGTTTCAGATGTGTCGCCACTTTCGCTGATATCGATTTATGATAATCATAAAAAGATGAGCCCCCGCACTTAACGCCCAAATCCACCACTTTATGCAGATATAAGTCCAGTTCCTCTCTCCTGTGGGGATATACCGAGCAGATGACATCACGGTATATCCCAAAGGCCAAAACTAAATTGGGAATCGATCATTTTTTGTTGAGCCTTGGGTCTCTGGTTTTAAGAACCACCGAGATATCGCCAAAGTTATAAGCCCTGTTCTCCAGCACGTCTTGGGAGACAATAAGCAATGACACCAGACACACGTCCTTCCCATCTAGGATTTCTTTCCTAATGGAGTCTGGGACGGAGTGAGCTGGTGACACGAAAGGAGACGTGACTGGAGCAGGAGCTGGAGGGGGAAGTGTAGGGACAGGTGTTGGTGCCATAGGTACAGCCGGGGTGAGGGCTGAAAGGTCAGGAAGGTTACCTGGGGAGGCTTTGGCACTCTCCACCTTGCTTAACCTGCTGTTTAAGGTCTGTAGGTTGGTCAGGATTGCCGCAATGGTGTCCTGGGTGGCTGTGCCAGCGCCAGAAGGTTGACTTTGAGAGCTAGTGCCTAGCCTAGGCTCAGGGGCTTGGTTGTTCAAAAGTCTGTATAATTCCGCCTTTCGGGCCGTAGCAGGAAAGGGGATGCCCCTAAGCCTAAATGTGGTGGTAATTTTTGGTATAGTCCATGATCTCAAAGACGTAGGAGTAGAAGGGGCGAGAGATACTCCTGGAGACTCTGGTCTGATAGAAGTGGATATTATATCCTCATCAGGCACCTCATCAATGGGAGATGTATCTTGCGACATTCTAGAAATGAATTAAATGAGTTGGATTTAGTAGGGGCATCTGAGAAAATAATTTCAAGTGGTTGGGGGGGGGAGGGGTATTGCTCAGGTGAACTGGACTGTAAGGTTACTGCCGAAGCGAAAAACTTAACTTAGACTAGTAATGCCAAGTGGCGGTGAGAGGTGAACTACGTTGCCACAGATGTGGTGGCGGGATGTTGGCCTCTCGATGACATTTAAAAGGTTCAAAAATGTGTGGCCGTGGAAAGTGAGGCACTGACTACGGCCCTATAGAAGAGCGAATGAGGCGTTTAACTATGATTTGGGCGTTGGGCCGTACCTCCATGTTGAGGTGGGAGATGGTTTGTACATGCCTCGTTGAGCTAGGTCTGAAGCCCAGACCCTGTGAGCCAGTTCACGTACCATCTATGGGATAAATTGCCAAATTTATGTAATGGTAGGATACTAACCTTGATAGAGATTATACCAAGGGATTTGACCTTTGAGTATATATGGAAGACAGGCCCAGCGGTTGTTGATATCGTCGAAGAAGCCTAAGGGGTTTGAGACAGATGTAGATCTGTGAGCGTGGCGTCTGAGCACCTCATGAATTACTGGGGGGCATAGACGAGTGATACGAGAGAGTGGCAAATGAAAATAAAGGCTGTCTGCGACCTTGAAACAGAAACTGAAGTAAATAAATACTGAAGTTTAAAGAAAATACTATACCTGGATATAAGGGGCAAGAACCAGGGTTTTGCGATTTTTTAGGAGAGGCAAAGCTGTTTGATGCTTATCATAGAAGAAACCTAAGGGTTTTAAGACAGATGTAAATCTGAGTGGGCGAGACGTATGAACGTAGCGTGCGTAGAAAAGTGAAATAAATAAATACTATACCTGGATTAACCCCTTAAGGACACATGACATGTGTGACATGTCATGATTCCCTTTTATTCCAGAAGTTTGGTCCTTAAGGGGTTAAAGAACAAGAATCAGGGTTTTGCAATATTGAAGGAGCAAAACGGTTGGTGCTATTGTAGAGTGAAAACCTGGATTTAGAGGAGAAGAACCCCTGTTTTTGCAATTTAGTCGTAAAATAACAAAAGTACGATCTGTGGAGATCAAAGAAAAATTTTGACAGGGCTGAGATTAACTTGTACGTAAAGGCATAGTATAATATTGTGTGAATAGTCATTTCGTGGTAACACCTCCAAGTAAGTATGCTAGTAGCTGCTGCTATAGTTTTAGTGCAGGGAAGATAAATTTTTTACAGAATAAAACAGAAAATACCATAAAAAACCACTAGGTGGCGATAACAGCCCAAAACTGGGTATGAGACTTAATACAATGAAAAGTATGAATGAAAGTTTTTAGCAGTCGATATGTTTTCTTATAGTAACTTTACTGCTTAAAATAACGTTTGTACCGAAAGATTATTAGACCGTGGGGAGGGGAAGGGGGGGGAGCGGGGGGGGGGGAGGGGGGGTGTAGGACCCCCAGTACAAAAGAGCCACCTAAATGCTGACGTGAGGGGGACCGTGGGTGGTCTCCGGTAAGATTTGCCGTAATGTGCGTTCCGGCCCCTTGATGAGATCACAGTGCGGTGTGGAGGGGACTGGAATGTAACGTAATTAACTCACGATTAGCTGGCAAGCAAGCCGGACCGCCGAAAAAGGGAGGATTTCAGCCGTGCAGCCAATACACCAGATGCCCAAACCGGAAGTGACGCGAACCTGAAGACACGCGGACCGAAAGTAGATCAAGGAACACTTGAACTCGAACGTCAGAGGTGAGTAGGGGCTGGGTGTTTAAGTAAGGGACTTACTCCTCCCACAAATTCAGGCCTAATGGCCTTTCTACACACACACACACACACACACACATATATATATATGAAATCAGATAGGATAATGGTTAAGATGAAACAAAAGTGGTAATACTTAGGCAACTGAGCTGACAAACTTATGTCAAACCAGATTAAAAGGGAAAATCAGAGAAACTGAATTTTTAAGATTGTAGACTGGTTGGAAATCTGCATAAGTCCAGCGGCTATTGGAAACGCATTTAAGAGGTTTTATACAACACTAAAAGAACAGAAACTCCAGACATAGTGAAATATTTAAGAGAAGTAAATCTAACCCGGATCTCACAAGACCAAAAAGAGATGCTAGATTCCCCGAGGAAAAAAAGATAGGCTGCGGACCAAGAAGGCCCCTGGACCGGGTGGAACTTGTCTTATAAGAAACAAAAGTTCATGTTAATTCCCCACTTGACAAATACATTTAATATAATTAAGGAAAGTAGGAATTTTCCAGCCGAAATGTTGAAAGCGCAATAGTCCCTATTCCCAAACAGGATAGGGACAAAACAAGAGTCCCTAATTACCGGCCTATTCTCTAATAAACATTAATACCAAAATGTACTCTTGTCTAATTGCAGAAAGAATGAAAGTCATTATTCCTTTTATAATTCATCGCGATCAGACAGGGTTTATCAAAGAAGACAGGCGAGCAGGAATACCTGTAAAGTTCACAAATATAACAACTCACAAAATTCCATCAATTATTCTGGCCCTGGATGCAGAAAAAGCCTTTGACCTGGTTGACTGGTGCTTCCTTGAGAAGATTCTTAAAGCTTTCAACTTTGGGAGTGGGTTAGTCGACTCGGTCAGGGCTTTATAGACTATTGTAAAATAAAACACAGACCACATGTCTATATTCATGTATTTTTATTTATTTTCATGTGTATATCGGTACTGAGCATTGATGCACCTCCCCTTGTTCCTTTTTTTTGCTTTTCCGCTATACGATCTGAGTCTATTATGGACCCAGATAAGGACTTAATTGTAGCGATGTTCAGGACTATATTACCCATAACGGCATCAGAATCTACCGGAATTGACATCAAACCCGCAGAGAATCATGGAACATGTAGTAGAATAAACAGGAAGTGACACAACGATATCTGGCCACGTCACACCAACCATACCGGATTGGAGAACGAAAAATTGGCGGGTAATTGAGGATTTAAAAGAGAGAGAATACAGAAGATATTTTGAAGCTGACTGAGGAAGACGTTTTTAATCGGTGAAACGCGTTTTGGCTAAAAGTGGACCTATATTTAGACCACTTAATACAATTCTATTGTTCTTATATGTTTTTACAGTTTTTTATTTTCTAGTAAACAGTTTATATATACTTTTTAAATATTACTTTTCTCTGTAAAAAATAAATATAGTTTTTTATATTCATCAATCCAACTGTATCCTGCACAAGTGATTCCAGAGAGGGGCAGTGTCCCCCCATGAATTGACACTAGGCTTATACACTTAGAGCCAGTTATCAAAAGGCTCTAAATAAGGTGAGCACTTTGTATTTTATTCATATTGATAAAATCAGTATCTAAGATACTTAGATTGGAATATCTGTGTCTTTTTTTTTTGTATGATGTGAAGAGGAACATACGCACTTTTGCCTTGAAAGAGGGGCCGTGTGATCTACCCAAAAAGACAGACGTCTGGAAGTTTCGAGCCTTACAACTGTAAAAGGCTCTAAAAAATATGAGTTTATTTAAACTTATAACTCACATAATAATTCTTGGGACATTTGTTCGATATACTGCACTATTATTTGCTTATCTTTTCTATTTTCTTTATATGTACACTAAATACAAAGTGTGAAATAGAGGGTAAGTGCCTTTAAGCACTCTATACAATAATTCACTCATTTTCATATCTAGATATAGCGCTGCACTCCTGAAAATTGAAGATTTAAAGGGTATATACACCTGCTAAATCTAAGGTTTTTTATGTTGGTTCTGGTGAACTTTTTTAAACAACGCTTTTATTAAACTAAAACATTGGTTATGATCACAAAGTGACCAGAAACCAGCCATGGTCTGCAGTTTTGACCTTGTCAGTTTCATCAGCAAGTGGTGTTGATTCTGGTTTGAAAGTTGAAGCCTCTCCAAGAGCATTTCGCTAGCTAGGTATGTTGCTGTGCTAAGACCAAATACGATACAACTTCCAACAGTGGAAAGAAAGAAAAAAATAGTGTAATGCAATTAAATGCAAGAATGATTAGATAACAAATACATACACCTCTATACATGATTTAGTGAAACATTATATAATTTCCAATAGAACAGAACATTATACTCTGGAATATTCTCTTTCAGTGCCTGTCACTGCTTCCTCAATATGGACATTGCTATTGCTATGAGTATGAACCACTTGAAAACTGCATGACTTAAAACAAAGCAATGGTGACCAAAGCCTAATGGCTTCATAACTAGTGATACATTCTTGTATAGGCCAAAATAGGCAGGGTAAATGGTGGCAGGGTGAAGAGGGATAGCATTTTTAACAGATATTTATATATCCCTGTGATTCTTTGCCTGTCACCTTTGAAGTAAGTATCAACCATCCTGCTTAGCTGACTCAATATAGAGTACAGGTTCAAAGAGCAGGACTTGACTTGCTGATCTACAAATAGACACTATAAGCTGCAGCTGTATGGAAGGGGGTGTTTACTGTCTGTTATTACTGTTACTAAGCACCTCTTAATCCCCATTTGTGCCTCTTACTAACTTTCTTGTATCTCTTAAACCTTTTTTTTTTAAATGTATTTTAAAATATTTTTTATTGAATTTAAACAGGAGTTACAAGTATGTTACCATTACAGTACAATGTTTCGTTAGTCGCAAAGCATCAATTGATATTATGTGGAGATTATCGTATTACACAGTATACAAAGGATATCCGGGTTGCCATGCATCTTTTGTGTGGGGTAACTACCCCTGGCTAAGTAACATGACTTCACTTTTGGAACAATAAAACATACACCAAAAGAAGAGAAGAAGAACTGATAATTTATCCTGCCTAAGAAACCAGTGATATATATGTATTCGTATCTATACATCTGTAGGGGTAATTGTGACTAGTGATGTCGCGAACACGAATTTTTCGGTTCGCGAACGGTGAACGGGAACTTCCGCAAACGTTCGCGAACCAGCGAACCGGGCGAACCGCCATTGACTTCAATGGGCAGGCGAATTTTAAAACCCACAGGGACTCTTTCTGGCCACAAAAGTGATGGAAAAGTTGTTTCAAGGGCACTAACACCTGAACTGTGGCATACCGGAGGGGGATCCATGGCAAAACTCCCATGGAAAATTACACAGTTGATGCAGAGTCTGGTTTTAATCCATAAAGGGCAGAAATCACCTAACATTCCGAAATCACAATGGATATGTGTCAGGGCTCCGCGGGCAGCGGTGAGGGGAGGCTGCAATCCTCTCGCAGCACTCACCCTCGGTCCGTCGCTGCCCGCGGTCCCCCCTCCCCTTACCGGTCGGTGAACGGCGTCCTCTTCCTTTGACACGCCGCTCGCGTCTTCTTCTCCTCCTCCCAGCGGCAGCATGTCTAACGCTGCACGCTGGGAGCCGGCACTGATATCAGTACGCCGGGGTCGCTCATGTGACCCGGCGTTAAAGCGACAGTGCAACAATCACAGTGGGGGGTATAGATATCCCCCACGTGTGTTTGTTAATTCTGATTGGAAATTATCCAATCAGAATTAAGGCAAGGATATATATACTTACCTTTCCTGTCTCTCATAAACGATGTCCTTAGAGATCTACTGCATGTCTGTGCCGTAGTCTACCTTGATGACATACTTGTATATTCTCCGGATTTGAAGACACATCATACTCATGTTAGGATGGTGCTTAAGAGGTTGTTGCAGAACGGTCTTTATTGTAAATTAGAAAAATGCTTATTCGACCAAACTTCTGTACAATTCCTGGGTTATGTTATTTCTGAACAAGGATTCAGCACGGATCCTTCTAAATTGGAAGCTATACTGCCCTGGCCCCTTCCCCAAGGACTTAAGGCAATACAGCGATTTATAGGGTTTGCCAATTATAGAAAGTTTGTTAAAAAATTCTCATCCATTATTTCCCCTATCACTAAACTGACTAAAAAAGGTTTACACCCCAGGGTTTGGAATCCTAATGCTATTGTGGCCTTCGAGACTCTTAAAAAGGCATTTGTCACTGCCCCTGTGTTACACCATCCTGATCCTTCCCTTCCCTTTGTACTGGAAGTAGACGCCTCTGAATCAGGTATAGGAGCAGTGTTGTCACAAAGACAATCGTATGACGAACCCCTCCTTCCCTGTGGTTACTTTTCTAAACGCTTCCTTGAGTCTGAAAAGAATTACGACGTCGGGAACAGGGAATTATTAGCTATAGTGATGGCATTTAAAGAATGGAGGTACTTGTTAGAAGGAGCTAGACATAAGATTCTGGTTATAACAGATCATAGAAATCTATCCTATATCGCAGACGCTAAAAAGTTATCCTCTCGACAAGCTAGATGGTCTTTATTTCTCTCACGTTTTCAGTACATAATCACATACAGGCCTGGATATCGAAATGTCAAGGCTGATGCTATCTCCCGCCAGTACGAACCTGTAGATTCTATTACCTCCACTCCTGAGCCCATTGTACCTACAACTAATATAATAGCTACTACCCGTTTGGTTATTTCGTCTCTTTTTCTTGATGGTATCAAGTCATACCAATCCCAAGCACCCCCTGAGACTCCTATTGGTAAGCTATACGTAAAAGTAAAAAACAGAAAGAAGTTGTTAACTGTGACAGAACCATCCGTCTGTCTATTTCTTTGGTGTATTCGGCTATTTTGTGCCATCCGTCTAAATGACTGATTTGATATATTATGAAGCATGTTTTACCGTTCCAGCCTGTTTCCAGCCGTTCGCATCATTTCGCACGAACTCCATGTATAACATATAGGTGGCCGCCATTTCGGGACTTTTGCACGTGTTCGCGGCCATCTTGCGTGTGAACAGCGGTGTTTGCCTGTGAACGCATGGAACTAAAAACGGATACACAAACAGGCGAACACCGCTGAGACCTCCATGCGCCCAGAAATTCGTGCTGGAACTACCGAACGACGGGCCATTCGGTAGTTACACATAATCAGCTATGGGGAATCCAGCGAACTCGGAGATAGTTGTGGATGATGAGAATTTCGTATAGTTTTAACAGGCGAACGGAGACCGACTGCAGGGCCAAAACTTGTGGAACTCTTTTCGGCTAGAAAATCCGTGCAGTCGGTCAAAACTTCAAACATCCATAACTCCCGAACCCCACAACCGAATGGGCTGAAATTTGGACAGAGTGTTCCCCTAACCAAGACCTTTCAAGCGGTGCTGGACTTAAAGGTGTACCCCCTGTTTTGGGGGTACATCCAGAACTGGGGTAAAATATTGTACGTTATAATTGTGTTATGTGTTTATCTGAGGGGAGGAGACGTGGGGGTGTTACCCTGTGTATAATTGGTTGTTTTCATCCTCCCCCTGGGAGTGTCCTGTGTGTGCCTTTTCCTAATAAAAAGCAGGCTGGGTGTTCCAGTCCTCAGATCTTGTTTGACCCTCAACACGGAGCTTCAGTCTCGTTATTGGGGGGATTCTTATTCACGCTTAAGGACTATTTATGGGAAACTTATGCCGCTTGGTGGATATCGTTATTCGGTTGTTAGCGGCAGTTCGTGGAGTTCGGTTCGGGAACCTGAGGACATTCACGGATCCCGTTCGGGAGATTACCGCTTCCCCTTGTTATGGTTCGTGGATTATACATTATACGAACAAATACTTGATACGGTGAGATGGGGAAGGTGGACTAAACGGCGATTTACTTATTAAGACAAAAGGTGTCTTAACAACTGGTGGCAAGCGACGGGATGAATCCCACAACACAGAAGGAAAGAAATGCAGTATGAACAGTTAAGACGTGCTACTCTTAAGGACATAATAGAACGCCGAGGTCGATCAGCAAGCAATTTAAAGAAACGTGAAATTATTGCTTTGCTAAGGGAAATGGATGCAACACAGGGAACGGAGAGAGCTAATGTGCCCAGCAGTTTGGATTTAACACCCGAGGAAATACAATTTAACCGGGCAGTGCAAATAAGGCTGGCACACTTTGGCCCCAACCCCTCAGCAGACATTGTGGAACGTGTGCAAGCCGCAGTAGCAGCACACCAAGCGCTCCAGGGAAGAGGAGCTGCAGCAGCAGAGGTACCCAATAACGATTCCGGAAGGAAAAAGGTACCCTTTGCTGCATTAAATTTTTTTATTGAAAATGAAGGAGAGATCGATGGGTTCCTGGCCGATTTTGAGAGGCAGTGTGCCCTACACCAGGTATCCACAGATCAATGGGTCACCATCCTCTCTGGGAAATTATCCGGCCGGGCTAGTGACGCATTTCGGGCCATCCCAGAGGAGGAGATCACCAGCTACCGGGCAGTGAAGGATGCGCTCCTAGCCAGGTATGCGGTGACCCCAGAAGTTTACAGACGGCGCTTCAGGGAAACCAACAAGCAGGTTGGCGATTCTTATGTAGAATGGGCTTGCAGCGTTCACCGTACTGCAGCCCACTGGATGGCAGGATGCCAAGCAGTATCGGGGGAGGAGGTGCTGCAGGTATTTTTACTGGAACATTGCTTCGATAGATTGCCTGCCGGGGTCCAGGAGTGGGTCAGAGATAGAAAACCCTCTACCCTACCCGAGGCGGCCCTGTTGGCAGATGAATATACTGATGCTCGCAAACTGGACAATACCGTTATTAAAGTCCCGACCAGAGTGGAATACCGACCAGCAGCCCCTCCGATTCCAACAGCATACCAACCCCCAGTGCATCGCACCCCAGCCGTACCACCGACCAATAATTATGTGCAGCCATCCAAGTTTAATGCCAGGGATTATTCCCAACCCATCTGGTGCTTTCTGTGCAAACAGTTGGGACACAAACGCCCGGAGTGTCCGCTGAACAACGCCAACCAAGCTCAGTCCTGGAGGAGACCAGCCAACACGAATCAGCACCCGCCACAGCCTGCTGCTCACTGTGTAGAGCAGGAGGAATTCTGGGGCATCTTGCACGAAGCCGACCCGGTGCAAGCAGCCCATCAGGACAATCGCCAGCAACACCGGCAGACTGTGAAACTGAATGGCCGAGTGGTAAATGGACTTAGAGACACAGGAGCCACAATGACACTGCTCCAAAAGAACTTAGTCTCAGAGCACCAGCACACAGGAGACACAGTGGCCGTGAGGGTAGCAGGGGGAGCCGTATTCCGGTTACCTGTTGCCCGTGTTCACCTGGATTGGGGAGTGGGCGCTAGACACGTAGATGTTGTAGTCATGAAAGACTTGCCCGCTGATGTACTTCTGGGGAATGATTTGTCCCCTTTGGTTTCGGCCTATGCTCCGATGGGCCCCTTGGACGTTAACCCAGTGACTACTCGTTCTCAGACCCGTGCCTCTGGAACCAGCCCACCTGCTGAGGAGACCCAGGTAAGACCCTTTTCCCCGACTGATACCTTAGCTCAGACCCCCTTACGTTGGGATTCCCCAGAGGAGTTTGGGAGGGAAACCCGGGCAGATCCGACCCTTCAAAAGTACAGGGACAGAGCAGATGCTGGAGAGGAAGGGATAGACGGGGAACGGTATAAGTGGGTGGGGGACAGGCTATACAGAATCCCGAAACCTTCCCAAAAGAAGATAGCCCCTCCGCAGAATCACCAGCTGGTGGTGCCCGCAAAATACTGGCAGGAGCTTCTGCGGATAGGGCACGATGTCCCGTTAGCAGGACATCTAGGGTCCCGCCGCACGGCCTATAGGATCTCACAGAATTTATTTTGGCCCAACTTCAACCAGGCTGTGCGGATGTATTGCAGTACTTGTGACACATGTCAACGGGTAGGAAAGCGGGGGGACCACCCTAAGGCTAAACTATCATCGATGCCTATTATAGGGGAGCCCTTTTCCCGCATAGCTGTTGACATTGTGGGTCCACTGGCCAGGGCTAGTCCATCAGGCAAGAAGTATATTCTTACTGTGGTGGACTATACCACTCGCTATCCAGAGGCAGTAGCACTGTCTAACATAGAGGCAGAGACGGTTGCTGATGCCCTGGTTAGGATGTTTACCAGGGTTGGGTTCCCTAAGGAGATTCTCTCTGACCAGGGAACCCAATTTACTGCGGTGCTCACCCAGCAGCTGTGGAAAGTGTGTGGCATTAAACCCTTGCTTAGCTCGCCTTACCATCCACAGACTAACGGTCTCTGCGAGCGTTTTAACGGTACCCTCAAACAGATGCTGAGGACCTTTACAGACACTTGCAGGGACTGGGAGAGATTCCTGCCTCACCTGCTGTTTTCGTACCGGAAGGTGCCCCAGGAATCTACTGGGTTCTCCCCTTTTGAGTTACTGTATGGGAGACGGGTCCGCGGACCCCTAGATCTCATCCGGGGACACTGGGAGGGGGAGACTGAGCAAGAAGGGACCCCCATAGTGCCATATGTTCTGGAACTCCGGGACCGCATGGAGAAACTGTCCCTGATGGTAAGGGAGAATCTCCAGGCGGCCCAGGGGAGACAGAAAAGATGGTACGATCAGGGTGCCCGACAGCGAGCCTTCCAGGTGGGGCAAAAGGTATTAGTGCTCAAACCTGTGAAGGCCAACAAGATGCAAGCATCTTGGCAAGGCCCGTACAAAATAGTAGCGCAGATCTGCGATACTACCTATTTGATAGCCAGCTGTTCAGACGAGAGGGTCCAGAGATCCTTTCTTTTTTTTTTTAATTCTTTATTTTTGTAGTGCGAAAATTACAACAAGCTCACAATGCCACAATAGCTAATGTAAGATTTCCGGATCAGATAATGATAAAGCATTTGATACAGCTGCACATTTTTACAATATAATAAACAGGCTAAGTCTACATATGAAGATATATGATGTTAGTAAAACATGTTGCTTTTTGTCGCTAGGTTGTACCATCTTCTATGAATGTTAGAGTAAGTAAAGTAGACAGTAGTTGAAATCTACGCTTATTCAAGAATAGGCTATACATATCATGGACGTTGCGTTGCAGTGTGCTGCGACAAACACCGAGAGGTGAAGTAATAAAAAAAAAAAAAGCATTGAAGTAAAATAGAAAAAAAAAATTAATGAAAACATAAGTAACATTGACATTGCGTCATTCGATGGCAAGTAGTGGAGTATTAGGCTAAACAGTTTACATCAGCGCTGAGCGTATAATTAATCATATAATGCGAGTGATATCAAAACATGCTCGATATGCCCCGGTAGCTACTCCCCGCATAGTAAAAACCATCATGAAGGGTGGTTGGCCTAGCATGCAAACACCCTGCACATTTTAACCTTTTATACAACTACATATGAAGATATATGATGTTAGTAAAACATGTTGCTTTTTGTCGCTAGGTTGTACCAGCTTCTCTGAATGTTAGAGTAAGTAAAGTAAACAGTAGTAGAAATCTACGCTTATTCAAGAATAGGCTATACATATCATGGACGTTGCGTTGCAGTGTGCTGCGACAAACACAGAGAGGTGAAGTAATAAAAAAAAAAAAAAAAGCATTGAAGAAAAATAGGAAGAAGAAAAAAAAAAAAAAGAAAAGGAAAACATAGGTAACATTGACTTGGCGCCGATCAATGGCAAGTAGTGGAGTGTTAGGCTAAACATCAGTCCTGGGAAATGACTCAAGTGAGTTTGTGGTGCTTCCACCTCGGGATGTTCAGCCTATGCCAGTCAGTGGCTGGCCGGTAGGTTTGGTAAGCATAAGTCCACAGTGGTGTATGGGCTTGTTGGATCGGTCGGTCTCTGCTGCTCTTAGGTTCATGCTGGTGCTGGAGTAGCTGGTAGTAGTTGTGAGGCATGCTGGTGGCCTTGAACTTCGGTCGGTGAACTGGCTGTCATCTGTCGCTGGTTCGTTTTGGCGGTGAGTGTTTGGAAGTCCTGTGCGGGTCCCTGGGGCTGAGGGGAAGCTGTTTTGTTGCTCGTTGTGTCTGTGAGTACAGGGCCTTCCGGTGCAGCGCTGTTTCTCCTCTGGGGCCGGGTGCTTGAGGGGGAAGTGTTGCGGGGGTAGCCCCCGGATGAGTCCCTTGTGAGATTTTAGGTGACTCACCCGTGGTCGGGCTTTGAGGTGTCGTTGCTTGTTTCGGGCTTCCCGCCTCCTTCTCCCTGCTGCCCAGGTCCCCCTCGTATGTCGTTTCGGCACTGCTGGTGTCTGCTTGGGGTCTCTTGGGGCTGATGCCGCTGGGGCCTCCTCCGGGGTAACCCCACGGCTCGAGATCTTGGCCCAGAAGCTTTCGAATAGTCGGTTTAACCTCTCCGACAGTGGGATCAGGTAGGCCTCGGATGTGGAGGCCCACGTGGCTGCCGCCATGTTGTTTGCCGTTGGCTCTGCAGCGTACCTCCGTCTAGGGCTACATGCTGTGGGCGCCGGGATATCCCTCACCGGCAGGGGGGGGGGAAGTGGTGTCCCAGGGAGACCTCCCGCTGTTTGGGCTGCAGACGGCTGGGGGATCGGCCGTCTCCCCTGTACCTTCTGGGTAGGCTGTGGGTAGGCCTCAGGTCTCTCTCCCGGTCGTGGACGCCCGTTTTGCTCAGGATCTCGATGCGTCCATTTCTCCATGTTGTACCCTTGTAGCTTGGGTAGGTAAGCAGTCTTTTTGTGGAGAATTGTGGGTTAATCAACGGGTTTTGGATCGTTGTGTCCGGAGCTCGTCCACAGTGCGACCGCTTTGTTCGGCGTCCAGGCTCCGCCCCCCCAGAGATCCTTTCATGTGAACATGCTGAAAGAGTATCAAGAACGACCTGAGAACATTGCAGCCGTATGTGCCCCAGCTACAGATGACCCTGAGAATTTGCCTCTTCCTGATCTGTTAGAGAGGGACCCCCAGACTGACCTCACCTCCCTCGTACAGTTAGGAGACAGGTTAAACCCCACAGAAAGGGTACAAGCGAAACAGTTGTTGTGGGAGAAACAAGCAACTTTCTCCCAGGAGCCAGGTTTCACCCACCTCACTGTACACAAGGTAGAGACCCCTGGACAGACCCCCTTACGACAGCCGCCTTACCGTATCCCTGAAGCAGTCCGAGATGGAATGCGGAAGGAGATACAGGAGATGACCCAGCTTGGGGTCATCGAACCCTCTGACAGCCCTTGTGCTTCACCTGTAGTCCTAGCACCTAAGAAAGATGGGACCACCCGGTTCTGTGTGGACTACAGGCGACTCAACGAGCGGACCACCACTGACGCCTACCCGATGCCCCGGGTAGACGAATTACTAGATTGTATTGCCAGGGGACGTTATCTGACCACCATAGACCTATGTAAGGGCTACTGGCAGATTCCCCTGGCCGAGGATGCTATCCCCAAGTCGGCATTCGTCACCCCATTTGGCCTGTACCAATTTAAGGTCATGCCTTTTGGGATGAAGAATGCCCCGGCTACCTTCCAACGGATGGTGGATAGACTCCTGGATGGCTTCCAAGAATTTGCCTGTGCATACTTGGACGACATAGCGATCTACAGTGGGTCCTGGGAGGAACACCTGGTACACATAGGGGTGGTACTGGATAAGATTCGGGCCGCCGGCCTGACATTGAAGCCAGAAAAGTGCCATGTAGGTATGGCAGAAGTACAGTACCTGGGTCACCGAGTGGGATGTGGGAACCAGAGACCAGAGCCCGCCAAAGTGGAAGCGGTGGCTAACTGGCCCACACCCACTACTAAGACCCAGGTATTGGCCTTCTTGGGGACAGCAGGGTACTACCGACGTTTCGTTCCTGACTACAGCTCTATTGCTAAGCCCCTGACAGACCTGACGAAAAAGAATTTGCCTAAGCAGGTCCTGTGGTCCCCGGCTTGTGAAGCTGCGTTCCAGGCACTGAAACAAGCTCTCGTGAATGCCCCTATCTTGGCTGCCCCAGTCCCTAACAAACGCTTTCTCGTTCACACAGATGCTTCCATGTATGGACTGGGGGCTGTGTTAAGCCAAGTTGGGGAAGATGGAGGAGAGCATCCTGTCGCATACCTCAGCTGAAAATTACTACCCAGAGAAGTGAGTTATGCGGCAGTTGAGAAAGAATGTTTAGCCCTAGTCTGGGCATTGAAAAAGTTAAGTCCCTACTTGTATGGGCAAGAGTTTTCCCTTGTAACGGATCATAACCCCCTCGTTTGGCTTAACCGGGTCTCAGGCGACAATGGGAGACTGCTAAGATGGAGCTTGGCATTGCAACCTTACAACTTTACTATTAGCTACAGACCCGGTAAGCTGAACGGAAATGCGGATGGCTTATCCCAGCAAACAGACATATCCACCACCTCTTAGTCCGGGCATCCCCAAGTTGACCCACCACAGGGTCAAGCCGGGTCTGCCGGAGTGTTCCACAAGGGGGGAGCCGTGTGACAGAACCATCCGTCTGTCTATTTCTTTGGTGGATTCGGCTATTTTGTGCCATCCGTCTAAATGACTGATTTGATATATTATGAAGCATGTTTTACCGTTCCAGCCTGTTTCCAGCCGTTCGCATCATTTCGCACGAACTTCATGTATAACATATAGGTGGCCGCCATTTCGGGACTTTTGCACGTGTTCGCGGCCATCTTGCGTGCGAACAGCGGTGTTTACCTGTGAACGCATGGAACTAAAAACGGATACACAAACAGGCGAACACCGCTGAGACCTCCATGCGCCCAGAAATTCGTGCTGGAACTACCGAACGACGGGCCATTCGGTAGTTACACATAATCAGCTATGGGGAATCCAGCGAACTCGGAGATAGTTGTGGATGATGAGAATTTCGTATAGTTTTAACAGGCGAACGGAGACCGACTGCAGGGCCAAAACTTGTGGAACTCTTTTCGGCTAGAAAATCCGTGCAGTCGGTCAAAACTTCAAACATCCATAACTCCCGAACCCCACAACCGAATGGGCTGAAATTTGGACAGAGTGTTCCCCTAACCAAGACCTTTCAAGCGGTGCTGGACTTAAAGGTGTACCCCCTGTTTTGGGGGTACATCCAGAACTGGGGTAAACTATTGTACGTTATAATTGTGTTATGTGTTTATCTGAGGGGAGGAGACGTGGGGGTGTTACCCTGTGTATAATTGGTTGTTTTCATCCTCCCCCTGGGAGTGTCCTGTGTGTGCCTTTTCCTAATAAAAAGCAGGCTGGGTGTTCCAGTCCTCAGATCTTGTTTGACCCTCAACACGGAGCTTCAGTCTCGTTATTGGGGGGATTCTTATTCACGCTTAAGGACTATTTATGGGAAACTTATGCCGCTTGGTGGATATCGTTATTCGGTTGTTAGCGGCAGTTCGTGGAGTTCGGTTCGGGAACCTGAGGACATTCACGGATCCCGTTCGGGAGATTACCGCTTCCCCTGGTTATGGTTCGTGGATTATACATTATACGAACAAAGACTTGATACGGTGAGAGGGGAAGGTGGACTAAACGGCGATTTACTTATTAAGACAAAAGGTGTCTTAACATTAACTTTATTTCACACAGCCAAAACGGCTGGTCATCCAGGGGTTACAAAGACTTACAAGGGTCTCCTCCAACAGTTTTGGTGGCCCTCACTCAAAAAAGACGTGGTAGATTATGTGCAGGCTTGCCGTGTCTGCACACAGTGTAAGTCCCCTAATGTTAAACCCCAAGAAACCATGGACACACTTATCCATGGACTTTATTGTGGATCTTCCTTCATCTGATCTGACAGTAATTTTGACTATAACCGATAGGTTCTCCAAAATGGCACACTTCATTCCGCTTAAGAAGCCACCTTCTGCGGTTCAGTTGGCTCAGGTGTTTGCCAAAGAAGTGTTCCGCTTGCATGGTATACCACAAGATATCGTATCTGACAGGGGCCCTCAGTTTGTCTCTCTGTTTTGGAGGGGCTTTTGTGCTGAGATGGGGGTCTCCTTATCGTTTACTTCCTCCTATCATCCGCAATCTAATGGAGCTGCCGAACAAGCAAATCAGTCTGTGGAGTTGTATTTACGCTGTTTCACGAATGCACACCAGGACAACTGGTCCCATCTCCTTCCCTGGGCTGAATTTGCCAGGAACACTGTGTCTCATTCTTCTACTGGCGTAAGTCCTTTTATGGTGGCTTATGGGTTCCAACCCGCTGTCCTTCCCGGTGTGTTCTCCGACAAGGGAATGCCCGCTTTGGACGAGCACCTCGCCTCCTTACGGAAGATGTGGGATCAGGTCCATGCTGCTCGTTGTCGTGCTGCTGCTACTCAAAAGAGATTTGCTGATCGTCGTAGGTGTGCAGCTCCTTCTTATGCTCCGGGTGATAGGGTTTGGTTGTCTCCGCCTTAGGGTTCCCTCGATGAAGTTCGCGCCCAAGTTCCTTGGTCCCTATAAGGTGTTGCATAGGGTGAATCCTGTGTCCTACTCCCTGGCCTTGCCTCATTCCATGCATATACCTAACACCTTTCACACCTCCCTTTTGAAGCCCTTGCTCTGTAATCGGTTCTCTGGGTCTCTCAGGCGTTCCGATGCCCTTCGCGTGGTCTCTAGTGATGTGTACGAGGTGGCTGCTCTCCTTGATTCTCAATTCTCTCGAGGTCGGTTGCAGTATCTGGTTGATTGGAAGGGTTATGGCCCTGAGGAGCGGTCGTGGGTTTCTGTCTCTGACTTGGACGCACCCTCTTTGATCCGTTCATGTGCGGTTTCCTTTGAAGCCTTCGGCTTCCCACCCTCCGGCCGGTCCTCGAGGGGGGGGTTATGTCAGGGCTCCGTGGGCAGCAGTGAGGGGAGGCTGCAATCCTCTCGCAGCACTCACCCTCGGTCCGTCGCTGCCCGCGGTCCCCCCTCCCCTTACCGGTCGGCGAGCGGCGTCCTCTTCCCTTGACACGCCGCTCGCGTCCTCTTCTCCTCCTCCCAGCGGCAGCATGTCTAACGCTGCACGCTAGACTTTTTTGACCTAGGCGACTTCTCTTCTCAGTGACAATACCTCCTGCTGCACTGAAGGTCCTTTCTGACAGGACACTTTAAGCGGGGCAAATGTAGAAAATTGATGGAAGTGCACTCCACCCCTTGCCAAGGAATCCAGGGTGCTTCACTGGATATGTCCCAGTACCAAAATGGACCAAATATAATAGTAAAAATAGAAAATGAATCCAGGCACTCCAAATGAATTCCAAGAAAAAGGCACTTTATTGGAACCAGCAGCTACAAAGCGACGTTTCAACCCCTAAGGGTCTTTATCAAGCTTGATAAAGACCCTTAGGGGTTGAAACGTCGCTTTGTAGCTGCTGGTTCCAATAAAGTGCCTTTTTCTTGGAATTCATTTGGAGTGCCTGGATTCATTTTCTATTTTTACTTTAAGCGGGGCAGGCCAGAAATTCTATCGCAAATTGGGATAGCTCAGGCCACAGGTCAAGCCTGCACACCCAGTAGTCAAGGGGTTCATCGCTCCTCAGAGTGTCGATATCTGCAGTTAAGGCGAGGTAGTCTGCTACCGGTCGGTCGAGTCGTTCTCTGAGGGTGGATCCCGAAGGGCTGTGGCGATGCGTAGGACTTAAAAAGCTCTGCATGTCCTCCATCAACAACACGTCTGTAAGGCGTCCTGTCCTTGCCGGTGTGGTCGTGGGAGGAGGAGGATGACTTCCACCTCTTCCCCTGTTAGATTCCCTTTGTGCTGTGACATCACCCTTATACGCTGTGTAAAGCATACTTTTTAATTTATTTTGCAAATGCTGCATTCTTTCCGACTTGTTGTAATTAGTTAACATTTCCGCCACTTTCTGCTTATACCGGGGGTCTAGTAGCGTGGACACCCAGTACAGGTCGTTCTCCTTCAGCCTTTTTATACGAGGGTTCCTCAACAGGCATGACAGCATGAAAGACCCCATTTGCACAAGGTTGGATGCCGAGCTACTCATTTCCCGTTCCTCCTCCTCAGTGATGTCAATGAAGGTATGTTCTTCCCCCCAGCCACGTACAACACCACGGGTACCAGAAAGGTGACAACTAGCACCCTGGGATGCCTGTTGTGGTTGGTCTTCCTCCTCCTCCTCAAAGCCACATTCCTCCTCTGACTCCTCTTCCTCACAATCCTCTTCCAGCGTTGCCGCAGGTCCAGCAAGCAATGCTGTTAAGGCTGTTTCTGGTGGTGATGGTGACCACAACTCTTCCTCTTCCTCTTCACGCTCATCTACAGCCTGATCCAGCACTCTTCGCAGGGCACGCTCCAGGAAGAAAACAAATGGTATGATGTCACTGATGGTGCCTTTGGTGCGACTGACTAGGTTTGTCACCTCCTCAAAATGATGCATGAGCCTACAGGCATTGCGCATGAGCGTCCAATAACGTGGCAAAAAAAATCCCAGCTCCTCAGAGGCTGTCCTAGCACCCTGGTCATACAAATATTCATTAACGGCTTTTTCTTGTTGGAGCAGGCGGTCGAACATTAGGAGTGTTGAATTCCAACGTGTCGGGCTGTCGCAAATCAAGCGCCTCACTGGCATGTTGTTTCGCCGCTGGATATCGGCAAAGTGAGCCATGGCCGTGTAGGAACGCCTGAAATGGCCACACACCTTCCTGGCCTGCTTCAGGACGTCCTGTAAACCTGTGTACTTATGCACAAAGCGTTGTACGATCAGATTACACACATGTGCCATGCATGGCACATGTGTCAACTTTCCCAACTTCAATGCCGCCAAAAATTTTTTTCCGTTGTCACAAACCACTTTGCCGATATCCAGTTGCTGCGGAGTCAGCCACTTTTCCACCTGTGCATTCAGGGCGGACAGGAGTGCTTGTCCGGTGTGACTCTCTGCTTTCAAGCAAGTCAAACCCAAGACGGCGTGACACTGCCGTATCCGGGATGTGGAATAGTACCTGGGGAGCTGGGGGGGTGCCTGACTGTGGGCAGATGAGTGGGAACTGCTCAAGGCGGGAGACGGAGTGGCGGATGGTTGAGAGGGGGCAAGGAGGACAACAGTGGTTGTCGTGGCTGAAGATGCTGGACCAGGAGGAGGATGGCTTTGAGTTTGCGTGCTGCTTGTACTCATGTGTTGATCCCATAGGCGTTTGTGATGTGCGATCATGTGCCTATGCAAAGCAGTTGTACCTAGGTGGGTGTTGGACTTCCCACGACTCAGTTTCTTTTGGCACAGGTTGCAAATGGCATCGCTGTTGTCAGAGGCAGACACAGAAAAAAAATGCCACACTGCTGAGCTCTGCAATGACGGCATTCTGGTGGTGTACACAGCATGCGTTGATTGGCGTGCTGTCGAGCTGACCCCGGGTGCCGATGCATGCTGTCTGACTGTGCCACTAGCTCCTTGCGACGAACTCCCCCTGCTTCCAACTCGTCTCCTCCTCCTCCTCTCTGTCTCCCCATCTGAACTTTCGCCCTGTTCTTCTTCTTGCCGAGCGGGCACCCACGTGACATCCATGGATGCATCGTCATCATCAACCACTTCACTTGTATCTGACAACTCAGCAAAGGAAGCAGCAGCGGGTACAACATCATCATAATCACACCTGAGACATATCCCTGTTATCTACATCCTCTGGCAATAATGGTTGCGCATCACTCATTTCTTCAAACGGATGTGTGAATAACTCCTCTGACATACCAAGTGAAGCGGCTGTGGTGCTAGTTTTGGTGGTGGCGGCAGGCGGGTGAGTAGTATCTTGAGAGGTGCCCGAAGCTAAGCTGGAGAAGGATGGTGTGTCAAGGTTCCGAGCGTAAGCTGTAGAAGATTGGGTGTCCTGTGTTAGCCAGTCAACTATGTCCTCAGAACTTATCAAGTTCAGGGTACATGGCCTCTGAAAACTGGGCATTATTCTAGGGCCAAAGGGAATCACAGCACCACGACCACGATGGCCCCTGCGGGGTGGCCTGCCTCTGCCTGTCATTTTTTTTGGATTAGTGGTACTATGCGTGCAAGCTACTGTGAGACCAGATATGAGTGGCACTGTGCAGTGGCAGAGGTTGGCAGAGTACACGCTGTAGGCCTGACACACCCGATTGAAGACAACTAACTGCTATTCAATCTATAACAGTGAAAAAAGTTTTTTCTTTGTAAAGGCATGCCATGGAGACACCAGATATGAGTGGCAAAGTACACTTGCAGAGGTTAGCAGAGCACACGCTGAAGTTCTGACACCCAGATGCTTGCAGACAACTAACTGATATTAGCTTACAGTGAAAAACTTTTTTTCTTTGTAAAGGCACACTATAGAGACACCAGATATGAGTGGCAAAGTACACTTGCAGAGGTTGGCAGAGCAGACGCTGAAGGCCTGACACCCGCTTTAAGGACACTGACTGCTATTAGCTTACAGTGAAAAACTTTTTTTCTTTGTAAAGGCACGCTATAGAGACACCAGATATGTGTGGCAAAGTACACTTGCAGAGCTTGGCAGAGCACACACTGAAGGCCTGACACCCAGACGCTTGCAGACAACTAACTGCTATTAGCTTACAGTGAAAAAGTTTTTTCTTTGTAAAGGCACGCTATAGAAACACCAGATATGAGTGGCAAAGTACACTTGCAGAGGTTGGCAGAGTACATGCTGAAGGCCTGACACCCAGACCCTTGCAGACAACTAACTATTAACTAGCTATTCAATCTATTACAGTGAAAAACATGTTTTTCTTTTTAAATGTCAAGCTTAAGCTATTGTGACACCAGATATGAGTGGTGGCACTGGGCAAGTGGGCACAGTATCCAATGTGAGCCTGACACAGAAGCTGGCAGGCAGGCAACTGCAATTCGATTACACAGGGAAAAAAAGCAGACTGATGTTCTAGCCCTAAAAAGGGCTTTTTGGGGTGCTGTTCGTACAGCAGAGATCAGATGAGTCCTCCAGGACTGTAGTGGACACTGAATACCCTAGACTAGCTATCAATTTCCCTATCTAATGAGCAGCAGCTACACTTTCCCTCCTCTATCTAAGAATGCAGCTTCAGAATGAATCTAAAATGGATGCTGTACAGGAAGTGGGAGGGTCTGGAAGGGAGGGTCTGCTGCTAATTTGCTGGAATGTGTCTGCTGACCGTGAGGCACAGGGTCAAAGTTTGCTCAATGATGACGAACAGGGTCGGATCGAACCGCGCATGTGTTCGCCCGCCGTGGCGAACAAGCTATGTTCGCCGGGAACTATTCGCCAGCGAACAGTTCGGTACATCACTAATTGCGACAGACCCGCTGTTCCTGATTTTTAAACTTTGTTCGTTTAAATTGTTTGTCTGAAAGAACTGTACTTTTATTGTGCTAATGGCCGTTCGTTTCACGAATTTCCTACTGAACATACTACCACCCAGACCAGGAGTTAACCTCATTAACCTAATTGACACCTCCAAAACCATGAACACCCCAATGTTCTAATTGATCAACACGAACACGTGACGCCGGCCATCTTGGAATATGAATGTGTCATTGAGTGTCTGGAACTAAAATCGGACAGTCGACGGCACGAACACTTCTGAGACTTCCACCACTCATTATGTTCGACAAAAGAATGCACGAACGCAGCGTCGTTAGTTAAATATATGTACCGAGCTAGATATTCCATTCTAATGTGCACGAACAGACTCATTCGTTTATTTCAATGGATTTTTATTATACGAAAGAGACCGACCGCACAGCCTAATCCTCTGGAACTGTTTTGGGCATGGAAACATGCGTGCGGTCGGTCAAAAGAGACTTCCACCTAACTTTCAAACTCCTGAACCGATTTGGGTGAATTTTCAATATGTTGTTCCCCCAGATCGGGGCTATCAGGATATGTATAATTTATGTGTTTCCCATATGTTTTCGGGGTGTTTGAGAAATTGGGTAAAAACTGTATTTTACGTTTGGAGATAATTGAGTTGATACAGTAATTAACTCAATTATCTCTCAAGCAGAGGGGAGGTCTTAGGTACAGGAACTGGGAGTGTTCAAATGTAAACCTCTGTTTTGCTTGAATTGTAAATTTCATGTCTGGTGTAATACTGTATAAATACTGTATAAAAGAAACCAATGTGCCATTAAACCTTCCGTTCTTACTTTACCCTTAATCTACAGTCTTGTCCCTTATTGGGGGAAACTGCAATACAGCTATAACACTAGCTCTTCTAAGAGCTTCTCAACTTGGATGACTGCTTAATTCTGAGAATACCGCTCACAATCGGGAGAAGAACACTCTCTAGCGGTGGAAACCCCTCTACTCATTGGGGTAACCGCTACAGTAATGCCCCTGTATCTTCCTATCTGGTCTGTCAGTCGTGTGGCCACCTGTCCATCTGCATTCAGAAAATGGATCCAAGGACCCCATGTGGTGACGTGTAGTCCATATTTGTGTGTCAAGGAATAATGGGTGTCTTCCATTAAGCGGATGGACTCGACTTTGTGAATCCATTCCCTAACTGTAGGGGCTCTTTCTGTAGGGGTTGTTTCCAGAGCATTGGGATAAGCGAGTTTGCCGCTGTCAACAAGTGTGTGATCAACTATTTTGTAGGTTTGGGGATTGGTTCGGGGAAATGTAAGAAGAGTACCATTTCAGGCTTGGTGGGCAGGTTGATATTTGTTACCCTTTGATTCCTTTGAGGAAAGGCACCATAATCAGGACAAACTAATGGTGAGAGAGGGCACCCCTGTCTCGTGCCATTGCAAATAGGCAGGGTTTCGGACAACTGGCCATTAATCCTAATGTGCGCTCGTGGCCTAGAATAAATGGAATGCAGTCATTGGGACCAATTCGGGACAAAGCCCAAGGCCTTGAGGGTCGTGAATATCAAGGACCAGTCCACCCTGTCAAACGCCTTTTCAGCATCTATTGATAAGAGCAGGCTCTGACATTGGGATTGTTATGCCATATGCATTAAATTCAATAATTTTGTGGTATTGTTTTTGGCCTCGCGTCCGGGCACGAAGCCTGTCTGGTCAGGGTGGACTAGTCCCTGCAGGAGAGAGCATAGTCTGGTGGCCAGGATTTTTGTAAAGAGTTTGAGATGCGTATTAATTTGTGGAATTGGGTGATAACTCCCACACATAGTGGCATCTTTTCCTGGTTTGGGGATAAGGGTAACGTGTGCCTCTAGTGCAGAGTCTGGGAGGTTTGGTGAGGTAGTGAGCAAATTGAATGCAGTAACAAATGGTGTGGCCAGGAGTTCGGAGAACGTTTTGTAATATTTGGCTGTAAAGCCATCTGGGCCAGGGCTTTTACCTAATGGGGAGTGTTTGACTGCTAGCAGAAATTCTTCCAGCTGTATTGGTGAATCTAGATGTTGTAATAGATTTTTAGGAATTGTCTGTTTGATGCAAGGGGCTAAGTCTTCGTTGGCGAGGTCATGCGAATGTTGTAGAGCTTGGTGTAAAACTTCTGGAACTCCTGCAGTATGTCTGATTTTATGAGATATGTTCCCTCACACTGTTTTTATCTTGGAGATAAATGTAGTCTGTCTAGCACCTTTAATCCATGAGATGTCCACACTTACCCCCTCTGGAATAATAGGAATATTTAGTGAATAACATTTGGCATTTTATTTGGGCATTCCTGAGTTGTTGCCGTTCAGATCTCTTTTTAGTCAGTTGTTTGTATGTTTCTTGGGTAATGTTCTGTTTATGTGTGTTTTCTAGAGATTTTATGCCAATTAAAAGGGAGTTAGCCTGTTCTGAGCATTTCTTTTTGAGTTTGGAAGCTATAGCTATGAGACATCCCCTTATCACACATTTATGGGCCTCCCACACTACAGTGGATGATGTCGTGTGTGTGGTATTTTTGTCGAAGTATTGCTGAACTGCTAAACGCATGGATGCAGATGCGCATGCATCATTTAATAGCAAATTGTTTAACTTCCATTAGAAAGAACGGGGTGGAAGGTGGGGTATTTGTGACATGGTCAGACCATGTAATCCAGTGGGGTGTGTGGTGCGCCAAATGTCAAACAGTCGTGTGTCGTCTAAGAGTGAAACTAACCTCCTCCTGGTGGTGGCTTGGTATCTGGGCGCATTGGACGTTGTGTCCATACCTGCGTCTAAAGAAATGTTGAAGTCACCTCCCATAAGGAGAATGCCTTCAGTAAATTGCTCTATTAAACAAAGATATTTTTAATTGCTCTCTCTTGTCTCCTATTGGGTAGATAGATATTGACAAGGGTTACTATATGTTTTCCAACTTGACCTTTGACCATTAGTATTCTCCCGGCGTCAGTAGATTTATGTGCCTTGTAGACAAATGGGACTCTAACTGCTAAGAATATGGCCACCCCGCAGGCCTTCGAATTTGAAAGGTTGCAGAAATACCCTATTGGGTAATGTTTATCCTGCAGAGTGTAAGGGGCATCTGCTCTAAAGTGGGTTTCTTGGAGGAATGCTATGTCTGCCTAAAGTGTGGAGTTCTGATAAATCCCCTTGTATTCAGGGAAACCACACGAAGGGTATGTAGCGGTTACCCCGTGTAGCAGAGGGGTTTCAACCGCTGGAGGGTGTCCTTTTCCCGATCAGTGAGGAGGATTCTCAGCATCCAGTTGTTTTCCAAGTGAAGAAGCTCTGACAAGAGCTAGTGTGAATAGCTGTATAGCGGTTACCCCCAATAAGAGACAGGACTCTAGATTGAGAGTGAAGTAGAACTGATGTTTAATGACAGGGACTCTGCTTTTATGCAGTGCTCCCCTGCAAGGGAGATGCCCACAGACAATTAGGCATTAACCAATGAGACAATGGTTACATCCCACAGATTTCCTCCCCTCTGCTTGGGAGATAATGGAGTTTCTTACTGTATCTACTCAATTATCTCCAAGCTAAAACGTATACATTTTTATACTTTTAAAACTTTATGGTTTTGTATCAAACATGAATAAAACTTATATTTTTATGAACCACACAACTTGGGGTCAAACATATCAAAAATTCGTACAAATCGGTTCAGGGGTTCCAGAGATATTGAAAAAGTCTCTTTGGACCGACCGCACGCCTGTTTGCATGCCCAAAACAGTTCCACAGATTCAGGCTGTGTGGTCGGTCTATTTCTGCCCTGAAAATTGACAAAGTCCCATCCGAAGGCGGCGTTCGAATAGTCGAACGCACTTCGACTTCCACCGAAGCGTCGAAGTAGACCGGGGTTAAACTCCTGCAGTGGTCGTTAGTCAAGTGGCAGTCTATTTCCCCTGAAAAAATGACAAATTCCCACTCGAACGGGTGTTCGAATCTTCGAACGGGACTTAGTCTCCAGCCGCGGTGTCGAAGGATAGGGGAAGGTACAGGTCAGCGGCGTTCGTTCAAATGTGTGGCCGATTTCCGTTCCAGGGATTTGACGGCACACACCGCTGACCGTGTTCGACTGCATTAAAATGGCCACCGCCACGTGTTCGACTGTCTAATGGCGGCCACTTCGACTACTTCGGCTGTATCCGAAGTGCCATAGCAAATGTACCCATTCTTTGCACAACACAATTAAAGGGCCAGAAACAGTTTTTGTCTTTAAGTGCAAGGCAAAGTGGATAATGGGACCTCATAGAATAAAACAAAGGGTAGAGGTTCCCAGGTAACATGGACGTTGGCTGCTACAACATAGATTGCAGATCCAATGCAAAACAGGGGGATCTGTTACATGGCTCCCTCTTTGTGGAACACTCCAGCAGACCCGGTTTGATCCTTTTCGGGTCAACTGGAGGCTGTCTGGATGACAAATTATGGGCTGAGTTCAGTCTGGCGGGACAGCCCATCCGTGTTACCGTTTTGTTTCCCGGGCCGGTGTTGGATGTTAAAATTATAGGGCTGTAGGGCTAAGCTCCATCTTAATAATCGTCCATTGTCTCCGGCCCTTTGTTTAACCAAACCAGGGGGTTGTGGTCCGTGACCAAGGTGAATTCTCGCCCATACAAATAGGGGGGGGGAGTTTTTTCAGTGCCCAAACCAAAGCCAAACATTCCTTTTCGACTGCCACATAGCTCACTTCCTGGGGTAATAGTTTGCGGCTGATGTAAGCAACCGGGTGTTCTCCTCCGTCCTTGTCCACTTGGCTTAGAACTGTCCCCAGTCCAAACATGGAAGCGTCTGTGTGAACGATAAAACGTTTGTTAGGGACTGGTGCAGCCAACACAGCAGCATGTACAAGGGCGTCTTTCAGGGCTTGAAACGCAGATTCACAGGCAGGAGACAACAGGACCTGTCTGGGAAGATTCTTTTTGGTGAGGTCAGTCAGGGGCTTAGCTAGGGCGCTTTAGTCTGGGACAAACCGTCTGTAATACCCTGCTGTCCCTAGGAAGGCCAGGACTTGGGTCTTGGTCCAGGGTGTGGGCCAGTTAGCGACAGCTTTGATCTTGGCAGGCTCTGGCCGCTGTCGCCCACACCCGACCCGACCCGGTGGCCCAAATACTGGACTTCCGCCATGCATATATGGCATTTGTCTGGCTTCAGAGTAAGGCCAGTGGGCCAAATCTGATCCAGCACTGCCCCCACATGCCTCAGGTGCTCTTCCCAGGACTCGCTATAGATCGCAATGTCATCCAGGTCCGCACAAGCAAAATCCTGGAAGCCATCAAGGAGGCGATCCACCAAGCGTTGGAATGTGGCTGGGGCGTTTTTCATCCCGAATGGCATGACTCTGAATTGGTACAAGCCAAACGGGGTGACAAAAAACGACTTGGGGATATCTTCCTCGGCCAGGGGAATCTGCCAGGACTCCTTACAGAGGTCAATGGTGGTCAGATATCGTCCCCTGGCGATGCGATCCAATAACTCATCCACCCGGGGCATAGGGTAGGCATCTGTCACAGTTTTTTCATTTAGCTGCCGATAGTCCACACAGAACCGAGTAGTCAGGGCCGGCCTTAGGGGTGTGCGAGCTGTGCAGGGCGCCATGGAGCAGGGGGCGCCGTGCGGCCGCACAGCCGATTTTTTTTTTACATTTGCAGCGGGGGCGGAGCTTACCGTGCGGCGGGGGCGGAGCTAAAAGCGCCGGAAAACGGCTGCAGGGGAAGCAGGAAGGAGTCCCTGCTTCCCCACCAAACAGTCACCAGGAGCTGCACTGCCTCAACAATGAACTCCACAGGTAACTGTGTGATTGTCAGGTGAGTGTGACTCTCTGCCTGTGTGTATGACTGTCTGCCTCTGTGTGTCTGTGTGTATGACTGTCTGCCTGTGTGTGTGTGTATATGACTGTCTACCACTGTGTGTATTACTGTCTGCCTCTGTGTGTGTGACTGTGTATGACTGCCTCTGTGTGTATGACTGTCTGCCTCTGTGTGTCTGTGTGTATGACTGTCTGCCTGTGTGTGTCTGTGTGTATGACTGTCTGCGTGTGTGTGTGTGTGTATGACTGTCTGCCTCTGTGTGTATGACTGTGTGTGTGTCTGTGTGTATTACTGTCTGCCTCTGTGTGTGTCTGTGTGTATGACTGACTGTCTGCCTGTGTGTGTCTGTGTGTGTGTGTGTGTGTGTGTGTGTGTGACTGTCTGCCTGTGTGTGTGTGTATGACTGTCTGCTTGTGTGTGTGTGGATGTCTTCCTGTGTGTGTATGGCCGTCTGACTCTGTGTGTGTGTGTCACATACAACCAATACACGCATATCACACACTGTTTATATACCCATTACAAATATCACACATACTATTACATACACAGACAACACAAACATAACAGCATACATGGATGACGGGGGGGGGGCGCTGTGAAGATTTTTCGCACAGGGCGTCTAAATGCCTAAGGCCGGGCCTGCGAGTAGTCCCATCCTTCTTTGGTACTAGGACTACTGGCGATGCCCAGGGACTATCGGAGGGCTCAATGACTTTTAACCTCAACATTTCCTGGATCTCTTCCCTCATACCAGCTCTGACGGCGTCAGGTATCCGGTATGGGGGTTGCCTAAGTGGAGCCTGTCCTGGGGTTTCCACCCTATGGGTGGTTAGTGTGGTGAACCCTGGTTCTTGGGAGAACGTGTGGCTTTTACTGGAGATTAAGCAGCGTATCTGTTCCCTCTCAGCGGCAGTCAGTCGGTCCCCTAGCTTTATCTGACTAAGGGGATTAGTCTGGGGTTGTCTACTCAAGAGGTCAGGTAGCGGCAAGCTGTCTGGATCGTCAGTGGTTGGGGCGCAGAAGGCAGTTATGTCCTCAGGCCTTTCTTGATATGCTTTGAGCATATTAATGTGGAATGCTTTGCGTATTCTCTCATCTTGGTCGCTGGCGATTACATAGGTGGTATCGCAGAGTTGGTCTACCACCGTGTAAGGGCCCTGCCAAGCTGCTTCTAACTTATTACTTTTGGTCAGCTTCAGTACTAGGACCTTTTGTCCCACCTGAAACATCCGCTGGCGAGCACCCCGATTGTACTATACCTTCTGCCGCTCCTGGGCCGCTTGGAGGTTTTCTTTAACCATCCGTGCTAGCTGTTCCATGCGGTCCCGGAGCTGTACCACATATGATACGATGGGGGCTCCCTCTTGTTTGGTGGTTCCCTCCCAGTGTTCCCTAATGAGGTCTAGGGGGCCTCGCACCCTTTGCCCATATAGTAGTTCAAAAGGAGAGAACCCCGTGGATTCCTGCGGTACCTCCCTGTACGCGTACAGAAGGTGAAGCAGGAAACGTTCCCAGTCACGGTATTCATCTGTGAACGTTTTCAACATTTGCTTGAAACGCTCACAGAGGCCGTTGATCTGGGGGTGGTATGGGGAGCTAAGTAGGGACTTGATTTGTCAGACTTTCCACAATTGATGAGTCAGTTCAGCGGTGAACTGGCTCCCTTGGTCGGATAGGATTTCCTTTGGGAAGCCCACCCTAGTGAATATCCCGACCAGGGCATTGGCCACAGTGTCCGCCTGAATATTGGACAGTGCGACTGCTTCGGGATAGCGGGTGGCATAGTCCACCACGGTGAGGATAAATCTCTTACTGGAGGGACTAGGCCCTATCAGGTCAACTGCTATCCGGCTGAAGGGCTCCTCTATTATGGGCATGGATATCAGCTTCGCCTTAGGGTGACCCCCCTTTTTACCCACCCTCTGGCATACATCGCAGGTCCGGCAACAATGTCGCACATCTGTGATGACCCCCTGCCAAAATAAGTGCTGGGTTACTCTGAGATGTGAGAGTTATCCCTAAATGTCCGGCTAAGGGGATGTCGTGCCCTATTCGGAGAAGTTCCCGTCGGTACTTCCTAGGAACTACCAACTGGTACCTCGGCAAAAGGAGGGCCCCAGGGTGGGGTTTTTCCGATACCTGGTAAAGCTTGTCCTTCTCCCATACATATTTTTCCCCCTCTGAACCTGGCTGACCTGGTCTCTGCCTTAAGGCGAAACTTTCGGAGGGAGGGGTCAGCCCTAGTCTCCCTACCAAACTCTTCTGGGGTATCCCAGGCTAGGGTCGTCATAGCTAGGGTCTTAGTATGTCTTACCTGGGTCTCCACGACTGGTGGGTTGTTCTCTGCATTGCGGGTTTGGGCACGGGTGGTGACTGGATGAGCGGCTGCAGTGGGCGCACAGGCGGAGGTGAGAGGACCAAGGTCGTTGCTCAGCAGGACTTCGGCTGGGAGGTTGTCCATTATTCCCACTTGTACAGTACCGGCTCCAGATCCCTAATTAAGATGGACCCGGGCAGTGGGGAGACGGTAAACAGCTCCTCCGGCGACTCGGACAGCAACAGTCTTTCCGGTGCGGTCATTGTTGCGAACCAAGTGTTTTTGTATAAGAGTTATTGTGGCCCCAGAGTCTTGCAGACCCTGAGCGGGTTGTGCATTGAGCAGCACCTCTTGGCGGTGATGTTGCCTGTTATCCTGAGTGGCGGCTTGAATTGGGTTGGCCTCGTATAGGACTCCTAAGTACTCCTCCGTCTCGGCTGCAGTTTCCAAACAGTGAGCAGCTGGTGTAGGCTGGGGTCGGTTGGATGGTCGTCCCCAGGTGGTCCTGGGGGGTTCCATAGGGCAGTTGCTCCTGATGTGCCCCAGCCGATGGCATCCATGGCACCGTACTTGGGACTGGTTCGACTGGAACCTGGGGGGCCCAGAGTAGCGTGCTGGGCCTGGAGGGACTGGAGCATGGAACTCCATCCTAGGGGTTGGTTTTGTCACAGTCGGCTCAGGACGTGGACGTACAATGGTAGGTTCTGGCTGTCGGTTATCAGTATACTCATCTGCTAGATGCGCTGCGTCCTGTAGGGTGAGTGGCCGCCGATCCTGGACCCATTCTTTCAGGCCCGATTGAAGTGTTCCTATAAAATGTTGGAGTAGGAACTGTTGCAAAACTTCTTCTCCAGTAATGGCTTGGCAACCCTGTACTCAATGAGATGCGGTTCGGTGTAACGTACAGGCCCACTCTGAGTAGGAATCTCCTCCTTTCCGTTTAGATTCCCTAAACCGTCGCCGGTATGCTTTGGGGGTTACAGCATACCGGAACAGTAGCGCTTCCTTTACTATAGCATAGTTTTTAACATCCTTGGTTGGAATGGCACGAAAAGCTTCGTTGGCTTTTCCCGACAGTTTGCCCGACAAAATTGTAGCCCATTCCTCGGGCGGCACCTGGTGTAGCACACATTGCCTTTCATCGGCCAAATATCCATCTCTCTCTCCATCAGTCTCTTGGTATGCTTTAAAAGCAGCAAATGATACCTTTTTCCGCTCACTGAGGGTTCCCATCGGTAGTACTGTTGGGCTCTCTGATCTTGGTGCGGTCAGTACCTGTAGATGGTAGGCTCTTTTATCCCTTGCCTCCTCCATCGCTGTGTTGAGAAGCTGGGTTACCACTTCTGTCAGTGGATTTGGCCCATAGAGTGTCAGCCTTCCTTGCATGATTCTCTGGATCTCGTCCTCTTCTCTGTTTGGGGAGGTAGCGTTAGCCATGAGGTTGTTTTGGTCCATTTCAACCAGTTCAGCGATTAATTCCTGTCTCGGTCTGTTGCTAGCTGAACGCCCATGGCTCTCCAGCAAATCCTTCAATTTTGGCCGTTTCAGTCTCTCATACTCCATAGATGTAGCACCTCCTCTGGGAAGACAGGACCATCCCGCCGCTGCCACCAATGTAGCGGTTACCCCGTGTAGCAGAGGGGTTTCAACTGCTGGAGGCTGTCCTTTTCCCGATCAGTGAGGAGGATTCTCAGCATCCAGTTGTTTTCCAAGTGAAGAAGCTCTGACAAGAGCTAGTGTGAATAGCTGTATAGCGGTTACCCCCAATAAGAGACAGGACTCTAGATTGAGAGTGAAGTAGAACTGATGTTTAATGGCAGGGACTCTGCTTTTATGCAGTGCTCCCCTGCAAGGGAGATGCCCACAGACAATTAGGCATTAACCAATGAGACAATGGTTACATCCCACAGATTCCCTCCCCTCTGCTTGGGAGATAATGGAGTTTCTTACTGTATCTACTCAATTATCTCCAAGCTAAAACTTATACATTTTTATACATTTTTACAAGTTTATGGTTTTGTATCACACATGAATATTTTTATGAACCACACAACTTGGGGTCAAACATATCAAAAATTCGTACAAATCGGTTCAGGGGTTCCAGAGATATTGAAAAAGTCTCTTTGGACCGACCTCACGCATGCCCAAAACAGTTCCACAGATTCAGGCTGTGTGGTCGGTCTATTTCTGCCCTGAAAATTGACAAAGTCCCATCCGAAGGCGGCGTTCGAATAGTCGAATTCTGCCGAACCGTTGAAGTAGACCGGGGTTAAACTCCTGCAGTGGTCGTTAGTCTAGTGGCAGTCTATTTCCCCACGGGACTTAGTCTCCAGCCGCGGTGTCGAAGGGTAGGGGAAGGTACAGGTCAGCTGCGTTCGTTCAAATGTGTGGCCGATTTCCGTTCCAGGGATTTGACGGCACACACCGCTGACCGCGTTCGACTGCATTAAAATGGCCACCGCCACGTGTTCGACTGTCTAATGGCGGCCACTTCGACTACTTCGGCTGTACCCGAAGTGCTATAGCAAATGTACCTATTCTTTGCACAACACAATTAAAGGGCCAGAAACAGTTTTTGTCTTTAAGTGCAGGGTGGATGATGGGATATCATAGAATAAAACAAAGGGTAGAGGTTCCCAGGCAAAATGGACGTTGGCTGCTACAACATAGATTGCAGATCCAATGCAAAACAGGGGGATCTGTTACAGGGTAGCCATGTCTACCCCAGGTAGATTTTAGTGTAAACTGGTTCCAATTGGCTGCAAATATAATCTGATTATAAGAAAAGAAACAAGAACTTAACTATTTACAAATTAGTAAAGGGTGATTATAACACTTGGTAGATGTGAAGCATGATATGAGAGTATAGCAAGCGTCAACTGGCAGTGACAGCTACTTTCCCTAGCAACAATGTCCAGCTCTGATGACACAGTTGACACTAGGTTTGGCATGTTACAAACGGGTGGGGTGGGGGTGTATGGTGAATACCATTAATAGTTGAATATGTAAGTTGTGGATAATAGCGATATCTGTCTTGCGAGGGGGATGGGGGGGTCCTCTTCTATATCATACATTGTATTTAGGTGAGCAGAGGTAGAAGTATAAATTGTCAGAGCCCTGAATGTTGAGGACAACTCGTTGACCCATAGGTGATTAGGGGTAGGAAGGAGGAGGGGGAGGGGAGTGTGCTGTCTAGGCTTGTGGACTTAAGACCTCAGATCTACCTTCTGCATAGAAACATTTCATAACATTGTGAATTTGTCTGCACGAGATGTACGTAGTAAGAAACATTGCTTGTATAAGCCTGTGCATAAACATAACCCCAGGAGGTTGTTCATTTGTAATTCATGTTTGCATGTATGGTGGGCAAAGGCTACTGCTTGGTATGGTCGTGCCCAATGCTTTATATCAAGTACCCTATCAGTGGGTAACCTAGTTACTCAGAACCCACATAACAGGCAATATTGAATCTATGTATCAGCAACATTCCCAGCACTGTTATCTTACGTGCTCCCAAGATCAGTAGCCAGTTAAGGAAGTAGGTGCAATGGTTGCATAGTTACATAGCTGAAAAGAGACTTGTGCCCATCAAGTTCAGCCTTCCTCACATTTGTTTTTTGCTGTTGAGGCTGTTAAGGTAACAGTTCAGGCTAGCTGGCCCACTTGGGTCTCAATTAGGAGGCCTTTCAACTCAGTTTGAAGTGGGCCAAGCCCCAGATTTGAAAATGAAAGCCTTGAGTATGTGACCGAAGAGTGCTTCTGTCCTTATGGTTCGAGCACCAGAGATAAGTCCAGAATCCTGATCGACTCCAGTAATGGAGATTAAACTTTGTTCAGGAAGAGGTAGGTTGTTAGAGTCACCATGCAGGGAGATGGGTAGCGGGGTTAGCACTCAACAAAGGTTCAGGGCTTTATTGGTGTTTGGGTGCATTTTTAGGCGAATTCGGGCCCAGTGAGGTTTCAGATTTGGGCCCTCCTCTTCTTGGCAGGGGTCTGCCATTGTTGAAGTGGCAAGGGAGGTACAGGTTGGCTAGTGCCGTACCAGTCTGGGACTTGAACATCTGGCAACTCAATGGCTTGTGTGAATGCACGGACGTCCTGGATCGAGGCTAGGGAGTGTGTTCTACCGTTGTGAGTGGCAATCAGTGCTAGGTGGAAGCCCCTCCTGTAGCGTATGTTTTGAGCCCTTAGCAAGTTTCTAAACCGGTCGCAGTGTGCACCTTCCCTGCAGGGTTTGCCAGGATAAATCTGGGAATATTTTTGGTTCAATGCTCTGTTTTCTATATCTAGCACTAGTGGAGTGTCAGCTGGTCTGCCCAGAATGAAATTAAACAAGTGTAGACATCAGGTCTTCCTGATGCTGCTCAGGTAGCCCTTTTATCCTCAGATTGTTTCAGCGTCTCTGGTTGTCTGCGTCATCTAGGTGTCTGTACATAGCAGATATGTGTGAAGTGTGAGCGGTCACAGTTTCCTGTAAGTGTTGCACTTGTGAGGTTAGTATCATCTTCCAAAACTTGGACCTTCTTGCCCACCTGCGGATATCAGTCCCCAAAGACGCCATTTTGGCTTGGAAGAAAACTTCCAATCTGTCCAGCATGGCCGCTATTTTAGCCTTGGAGCGTAGGTTGCGAATTACCTCTTTGAGGTCACTGTCTCCCGGGCATAACAATGCCTCCGATCCTTCTGGGCTTGATTGTTTTTTTAATAGCATATTCTTTGCTAAAATTTTCTAAACTGTGTATATGTATTCTGCACTAGTGTACTGAAGGTGGATAATTTGAGGGGGAGGGAACTTAAAATAATATCCCTTGATTCCTAGAATCAAGGGAGCCCAGGAAACTCGCACAAGGCGGTGGACACTGTGGCAGACCCCGAGATCGGGAGCTTTGGGACCCTGAGCAGCTGAATGAAGCTTCAGGGGCTCTGGAATACACAGAGAGGGGAGCGGGGTGGATGGCCGCTGCCCTGTCTCCTTTCGCGCTGGCACACACTGACTCACTGAGACGCCTGCCAGTCCCAGCACTTAAATCTGCAAAACCATAAAGCAAGCCCAGCGACTCTGACTTAAGCTTCGAGAGTGGCAAAAGCATTGGTGACTACGCAACAGGCGCAATGACACGTTAGCACCATGCTGGGAAGGAGAAAACCCTTTCAGGGCAAATCTCGCCCGCAAAGGCCTGCCCATCCTGCAACCCCAGTGAAGCAGACCCCAAAATCATAATGAGAGAAGGTGAAGTGAAAGAATGATTACCCAAAGTTGTTCAAACCCAGCAACCCATGACCACCTATGAATCAAACAAGACCATTTCCACCAACTGGTGAGATTGAAAACAAGGAAAACCAGCTTCAGAAGACCATACAACTACAGGTGTCGACCCAACCAACGAAGTGGTCCACCACAGGGGAACAAGGAGTCAACCAAGTTGGCTGAAACCCCAGCAGAGAAGCCTGTGCCAGTGGGTGAGAAAAGCAATGCTGTGTAATCTGAGTGACCTGATATTCCATCATGCATAATGTGAGCTGAGAAAGGATGGACATCATGACAGGGCCACAAACTTTTATAACTTTTTGAAAATGCTACAGTTGCCAATTAATTGGGAGAGATGACAGATACATCTCCTATGCTCCTCAGTTTGGATTTCACAAAAAAAGTACACTCATATTTTGTGTTCATGCATGCAAATGTCAGGGTCAAATTCAAATGATAGTTTAAAGATTTTACTTAGTCTGCTTCCTCTTAGGCGTGCTGTGTTTGTGTACTCTTACAATGCTGTGCTTATTTTGTGTGCAATGGTATGAGAGACATTGTCCAATACAATGTCTCTTACACAACACTACATTTTTTTAAATTTATTTTTAAGGTAACAGCATTACAATATATAGGAGAAGCACAGAGGCTGTTGTAGGACATTGGCAAAGCAAATAGTCTCAACCATAACATAAAATGCAATTTGTAGTACTGTTTAGTAATCTCAAGCAACTGTTTCAATTAGGGTATGTTGAGGCTGTTAAGGTAACAGTTCAGGCTAGCTGGCCCACTTGGGTCTCAATTAGGAGGCCTTTAAAGGTGCAACTGTTTCAATTAGGGTATTGCAGAAGGCATAAAACATATAGACTATTTATCAGTCCTGAAGTAGGGGAGATTAAAAAGGAGCAGTAAACACCAACTCCAAAGTGCCCCAAGTGCAAGCCGACACGAGTTTATATTTAAGTGTTCTTGCATAGCAAGACCACTTAATGTTATCTCACATATATATTATTATTATTAAGAGTTCTTGCATAGCAAGACCACTTAATGTTATCTCACATATATATTATTCTTATTCTTATTATAGCCAAATTTGACACCCTAACTCCTCCCACAGTTTGTACACTACATAGACAGAAATATACCAAAACGTGCAGATTGTTCCCGATCGGATTGCTATTACTTTGTGGAACAGTTCACGGAATATCGTCATTCTTGTGGCGAAATTGGTCCCATAGGAATGAATGGCAAAATGTTCAAAACTAGAATGGGAGCTGGCAAAAGCTGAAAAATCAGGACATAATTTCTAAACTCCCACCACTCCCTCATTTTCAAGCCAATCTACACAAATCGTATATCAAAACGTTCAGCTATCCCTGCTGCCACTAGAAATGTTCACAATATGACCATTTGTTTGCAACTCACGCCGTCCATTGACATTCATTGAAACTCCACTATAGCCAGCTCAAATTTAAAGGGCAATTTCTAAACTGCAACTGTGCCTTCATTTCTAATAATTCAGATTAGCAATTTAGGTCTGGGTCTTGTGATTCTCACAATATAAAGCTCTTCCCTGTAGGATTTATAGTTTTTAAAATACGACCGTTTGAAAATGGCAACCGCCAAAATACTCTGACCTGTGCTAGGCTGGAGCAGCAAGTGATGTCATAGACAGGGCCTTTTGTACACCTGCTAATGTTTTTATAAATTTATGTTTTAATGTAACTGAAGCACTTTGGGCAACAAAGTTGCAATTAAATATGCTATATAAATAAATAATAACAGTTACTCCGCCTACTCCAGTTGTAGAGTACTGGTGGAGGCAAGAACTAGCTTTTCTAGTTAATAAATACATTTCTGCACTAAAACAGTAAGAGAGAGACCACCTAAATAATGCTCTAATACGGGAAAAAGTAACCAGACAATACTTTTGAAAAATTAAGTTAAAAAAACAAAATAATAAAAAATATAATGGTCTTCGATTGGGTCTTAATTGCTTAATATTGTTTAGTGTTTCCAGTGGCACTGGGAACACATTGCGGCCACATCGGTGTTTTGTGACTGTGTTCATTATGTTTTGCATCTGGGCACGTTGCTGCTGCTGTTTTTGGTGCAACTGGATACGCCATGTAGTCATTTGGCCATTGTGTCTTGGCCTTTTGACTCCAGGTTGTCACCATGTAATTCTTTTGTCTTTGGTGTGGTTTTGTAAAATCCTGCACTCACCCTTGTGGTGATGCACAGATACATGCACACTGGCTGCAAGTGTCATGGCATGATATGAACATAAAGATTCCAAAGAAATGAACAACACAGCAGCCATTAAAATGTAAAGTGTATGTAGCAAACTCACCCCTTTAAGAGAGTTTGCCATGAGCTTTTGGAGGGGCTTGCTTGCCAGATTCCTGCCATGTGACTATGGCCCTGCGGGTATTGCCCTTTAAAGACAGTATTTGGGCAAATGGATTTTTATTATGCGGCTACTGGCCCTTTAAGCACAGTGCATGGACTTCTATTAGACTGTGTATAGGAAAGTGTACCCTCCCCGTTTCCTGTCCCATTGTTCTCCAGCAGGGCGTTGTCCCAGGCACACTGCCAGACTAGTTGGAACTTGTTTGGGCTGGAAAGTTTGGGCTGGAAAGCCATGCTTCAGTGGGCCTAAAGGGAACTCCACCTAACTTTTTATCCCCCATAACTCCCGAACCCCTGGTCTGATCTGGGTGATTTTTGAATATGTTATTCACCCACATCAGGGCTATCAGGGGATACCACATTTAGGGGCATACCCTATGTATTTGGGGTAAATATGTACTTGGGGAAAAATATGTACATTTTAATTCTGTTAACAGATAAGCTGATGGGAGGAGATGTGTGGGTTGTACCTTTATTGGTTAATGTACTAATTATTGTGGGTGGCTCCCTTGCACGGGAGCATTGCATGAAAGCAGGGTTGTGTGATTAAAATTTAGTTCAGTTCTGCTCCTGATACTGTGTGTCGTCCAGTTATTGGGAAAGGTGATGGGATACTATTGGATTTTACTGCTGATTGTGCTTGTTATGCTGCTATATTATTCACTCACTGTGGGTACTGTGCCTGGGATTATTGCTTGTTCCTGAGCCACACCTGGACTACCAGCGGAAATAGTCTGTGAGAGACCAGCGTTCTCTTACATTGGTGGCAAGCGGTGGGATGGCGTCCTGGTATGAGAGGAACACCCTGGAGACACCAGAATTATTATGGAGCGATATAGAGCCAGCGAGTCCCTGCACAACGTTCGAGGTGGAGGATGATTTTAACCGGAGGTTACAAAGCAGAGGCAACCAGGTTGGCATGCAGAGAGGACACCCAACAGGAGATGTGGGAAGAAACCCTAAAGGGTGTCCAGCGTTGGCGGGGTGAGCGTCTCCCCAGCAAGGAGCAGCAACTACAAGCCCAAGTGGCCCTACGAATGCCTATGCTGGGAGACCAGCCCAGGGAGCATTTGATCTAGCTTGATTCACTGGCATGGAGGGAACTGGGTCTCGAAGATGCGTACCGCTACGTTGGTACGCGGTTCAGCGTGTTCCCGGACTGGCCAAATTTGACAAACCGGAGGGCAAGGATTACAATGGCCCTGGTTTATTGTGGGGGGCCTTTGCAGAACCGGACTTTGGGAGTGCGGCCGAGTCACAACTTTGGGACATATTTGCCTACAGAGAGGCCATGCTGGACCTCCCTATGGCTGAAGAACTAAGACCAGACCTGATTGAATTGGCTGTCCAGGAATGGGAACTGGAGTAGGACTACCAGCGCCTGATCAGCTCCAGTCAGTCACTTTATACCCTACAGGTACCACCAGAGCAGTTGGAGTTCGAACAGGATTATGTCCTTTTATTTGATGCAGTAACGCCGCCTGTTTCTAACCTGATGGGGCTTACGGACTGTACTCCATTGGGAGAATTGAGTTTCATCCCTCCTCCCCAACAACTAAGCCCATCATCAAGAGACCTGGGGTCTATACCACCTACCCCCCAACCAGACCCAGAGGTTAGAGACCTTATCGACTGGTCCTGGGAAGACCCTCAGCTGACAGTTGGAGGGAAGACTCAGATCTCTCCACCGGCCCTACAAAGATGCTGGGCAGCCGGCCCAGATCGCCAACCACAGTTGGATATGTTAGGAGTGGGGACAGTCGGTCCCTCTCCACAGCATGCAACACAGGGAGAGGAGAGTGTTGTCCTCCATCTCCAGCAGCCAAGTGTGTTATTGGGAGAAGGGACAGGCAGTCCCTCTCCCCCAGCAACAGAGTGTTTTACAGGGAGGGGAGACAACCGGTCTAACTCCCCAGCGGCTGAATATGATATTGGAAGGGGAGGCAGTCGGTCTTCCTTCCCCGCAGGACAATGTATTGGGAGAGGAGACAGTCTGTCTCCCTCCCCAGCGAGAGAAAGTGTTTCAGGGAGAGGAGACAGTCGGTCTCCCTCCCCAGCGAGAGAAAGTGTTTCAGGGAGAGGAGACAGTCGGTCTCTCTCCCCAACAGCCCAAGGGTGTTATAGGGAGAGGAGAGTGTCGTCCTTCATCTCCAGAAGCCAAACGTGTTATTGGGAGAAGGGACAGGCGGTCTCTCTCCCCAGCAGCAGAGTGCCTTACCGGGAGGGGAGACAACCGATCTCACTCTGCAGCGGCGGAGTATAGTATTGGAAAGAGAGACGGTCGGTCTCACTTCCCAACAGCAGCAGGAGTTATTGGAGAAGAGACAGTCTGTCTCTCTCCCCAGCGGCAGAGTGCCTTACCGGGAGGGGAGACAAACGATCTCACTCCCCAGCGGCGGATTGTAGTATTGGAAGGGGAGACGGTCGGTCTTACTTCCCAACAGCAGCAGGAGTTATTGGGAGAAGAGACAGTTGGTCTCTCTCCCCAGCGGCAGAGTGCCTTACAGGGAGGGGAGACAGCCAGTCTATATCCCTATATTAATCTTATCCTATGTTAACAGATAAGCTGATGGGAGGAGATGTGTGGGTTATACCTTGTACTTTATTGGTTAATGTACTAATTATTGTGGGTGGCTCCCTTGCACATGAGCATTGCATAAAAGCAGGGGTTGTGTGATTAAAAGTTAGTTCAGTTCTGCTCCTGATACTGTGTGTCGTCCAGTTATTGGGAAAGGTGATGGGATACTATTGGATTTTGCAGCTGATTGTGCTTGTTGTGCTGCTGGATTATTCTCTCACTGTGGGTACTGTGCCTGGGATTATTGCTTGTTCCTGAGCCACACCTGGACTACCAGCGGAAATAGTCTGTGAGAGACCAGCATTCCGTTACAGTGTAATAATTATATTGCATTGCAGTCATGTCCAGTAATATGTCAACATTGATTCTTTGCATTGTAAAATAGCACATGTATATGAAAAATATCAGACTCTTTGGAAAAACTAAAAAAAGTTATTTCTTGCTACTGGAACATGAGTCAGTCGCCCTTAAAGCAGATTGTTATGTGCGTTCTTTTTTTCCCCATCAGTAAATTTCACCAGAGGGAAAAAAACTCTCCCCTTTTTGCTGTTGCATATCATGTGACATCATGGCCCAATTACCGACCCTGGTTCACATATACAAAATTGTCATGTTTGCTTTTTTCATAAATATAATCCACATATACTTTTGGGGAAAAAAACAATAGATGTGAAAGAACATAAACGCCTGAAACAAAAAAACAAAAAAAAGATTTGTAGGTATACAGAATAAAAACTGGGTGGACAAATTGAGAATGAGGGGTGGACAGAGTATGGGTATGGATTTGGACAAAATATGCAGAGTGGCTTATGCAGAGTGGCTGCTAGAGATGTCCCGAATAGTTCATCAGCGAATAGTTCCTGGTGAACATAGCTTGTTCGCGTTCGCCACGGCGGGCGAACATATGCTATGTTCGGTCCGCCCCCTATTCATCATAATTGAGTAAACTTTGACCCTGTACCTCACAGTCAGCAGACACATTCCAGCCAATCAGCACCAGACCCTCCCTCCCAGACCCTCCCACCTCCTGGACAACATCCATTTTAGATTCATTCGGAAGCTGCATTCTTAGTGAGAGGAGGGACAGTGTAGCTGCTGCTGATTTAATAGGGAAATTGATAGCTAGGCTAGTGTATTCAGTGTCCACTACAGTCCTGAAGGACTCATCTGATCTCTGCTGTAAGGACAGCACCCCAAAAGTCTGGTGTAAAAGTAGTGTACATAAAAAAAAAAACTAGAAATTTGACTGTAATAGATTGAATAGCAGTTAGTTGTCTGCAAGTGTGTGTGTCAGGCCTACAGCGTCTACTCTGCCAACTTCTGCCAGTGCACAGTGCCACTCAAATCTGTTGTCACAGTAGCTTGCACTCATAATACCACTAATTGAAAAAACTGACAGGCAGAGGCAGGTCACCCCGCAGGGGCCGTCGTGGTCGTGGTGCTGTGATTCCCTTTGGCCCTAGAATAATGCCCAGTGTTCAGAGGCCACGTACCCTGAACTTGAAAAGTTCTGAGGACATAGTTGACTGGCTAACACAGGACACCCAATCTTCTACAGCTTCCGCTCGGAACCTTGACGCACCATCCTCCTCCAGCTTAGCTTTGGGCACCTCTGAAGTTACCACTCGCCCGCCTGCCGCCACCACTAAACCTAGCACCACAGCCGCTTCACTTGATCTGTCAGAGTAGTTATTTACACATCGGTTTGAAGAAATGAGTGATGCGCAACCATTATTGCCAGAGGATGTAGATAACAGGGATATGTCTCAGTCAGGCAGCATTACACACATGGACGTACGGTGTGATGATGATGATGATGTACCCGCTGCTGCTTCCTTTCCTTTCACTCTACACTTGAAAAAGCCTACTGTTTGGCGAAACGCGTTGTGTATTTTTACTCTGTTTTATATTAAAGTATTTTGTTACTACCTTTTACTTTGGGTTAGTTCATTTACTTTATATGCTGCTGTTTTATCCTGGCTGATCTTTTTATCATCATTTTTAACAAGATCCAGTACTGCAAAAGAAATCCCTGGTGGGGATTATTCCACCTACGCTTGGTTCATAGAGCAGTGTGGCTGCTCTGAACACTGTAAGTACGTTTCTTTTTATCACTTTGTCATTTTTACATATGGAAAACACTATGGGCCCTCTCTTGTGATTTTATTTTTCATAAGACCGGCACTACAAGCATAACTAGAGGAATATCCTACACGTGGGGAGTTTAAATACCACTGTATGCTGTTTTACTCAGAGCTGGTTATAGCTCTCTAAATTGTAAGTTGGCACTCTTAGGACCTCTGTGTTGTCTGTTGTTGCAGTACTACCTAAGTTATTGCACCATTGTTTTTTTTTCTTTTATATATTTTATATGCTGACATCTGTCTCAGAAGTTTTAAAGAATCATGTGGAGACTCCAATTGGCCAGTTATATCCTACATGTGGGGAGTATCAAATACCACTGTAAGCTGTTTTACCTAGAGCTGGGCTTAGCTCTAAAAATTGTAAGTTGGCATTTCTCTACGTCTGTGTTGTTCGTGATCCTCTCTACCATACGGTTTTGCACTATTGGTCCCCCCCTTCTCTGCTTTTGTGTTTCATATCCAACCACTGCGATTCCAAAGCGACTACAGAAGAACATTTACTCAAGGTCTACACTGTACCTATAGAGACTTTCCTTTTTGTGTTATCGTTTTCGTTTATTTTATCCAGCGCACCCTGTATTTGTTGTTTTTTGTTTTTTCCTTTCCTGAGTTGTCAGATACAAGTGAAGCGGCTGTGGATGTCACGTGGGTGCCCGCTAGAAGAGAAGAAGAACGGGGAAAGTTCAAATGGGGAGACAGAGAGGAGGAGGAGACGAGTTGGAAGCAGGGGGAGGTCGTCACAAGGAGCTAGTGGCACAGTCAGACAGCATGCATCGGCACCCGGGGTCAGCCAGACAGCACGCCAATCAACGCATGCTTCCTGGCCCCCTCTCAACCATCCGCCACTCCGTCTCTCGCCTTGAGCAGTTCCTGCTCATCTTTCCACAGTCAGGTGTCTGTCAAGGACATGTTTGAGCGTAAGAAGCCAATGTCACCCCCTTGCCCGGCATCTGACAGCTGGCTTGTCTGAACTCTTAGCCCGCCAGCTTTTACCATACAAGCTGGTGGAGTCTGAGGCGTTCCAAAAATTTGTAGCTATTGGGACAACGTAGTGGAAGGTACCCGGCCGAAATTTCTTTGCACAAAAGGCAATCCCCAACCTGTACTCGATTGTGCCAAAGGAAGTAATGGCATGTCTGGCACACAGTGTTGGGGCAAGGGTCCATCTGACCACAGATACCTGGTCTGCAAAGCATGGTCAGGGCAGGTATATCACCTACACTGCGCATTGGGTAAACCTGCTGACGGCTGCCAAGCATGGAATGCGTGGCTCTGCAGAGGAGTTGGTGACACCGCCACGACTTGCAGGCAGGCCTGCTGCCACCTCCTCTACTCCTCCTACTCCATCCTCTTCCATAACCTCCTCGGCTGAGTCCTCTTCTGCTGCTGCGTCTTGCTCCACATCAACGGCACCCCCCCCCATCTCCCCAGGTACTATTCCACATCCCGGATACGGCAGTGTCACGCCGTATTGGGGTTGACTTGCCTGAAAGCAGAGAGTCACACCGGACCAGCACTCCTGTCCGCCCTAAACGCACAGGTGGATCAGTGGCTGACTCCGCACCAACTGGAGATCGGCAAAGTGGTTTGTGACAACGGAATAAATTTGTTGGCGGTATTGAAGTTGGGCAAGTTGACACATGTGCCGTGCATGGCACATGTGTGTAATCTGATCGTACAACGCTTTGTGCTTAAGTACCCAGGCTTACAGGACGTCCTGAAGCAGGCCAGGAAGGTGTGTGGCCATTTCAGGCGTTCCTACACGGCCATGGTGCACTTTTCAGATATCCAGCGGTGAAACAACATGCCAGTGAGGCACTTGATTTGCGACAGCCCGACACGTTGGAATTATACACTCCTAATGTTCGACCGCCTGCTCCAACTACAAAAAAGCCGTTAACGACTATTTGTATGACCGGGGTGCTAGGACAGCCTCTGCGGAGCTGGGAATTTTTTTGCCACGTTACTGGACGCTCATGTGCAATGCCTGTAGGCTCATTTGTCCTTTTGAGGAGGTGACAAACCTAGTCAGTCGCACCAAAGGCACCATCAGCGACATCATACCATTTGTTTTCTTCCTGAAGCGTGCCCTGCGAAGAGTGCTGGATCAGGCCGTAGATGAGCGTGAAGAGGAAGAGGAAGAGTTGTGGTCACCATCACCACCAGAAACAGCCTTATCAGCATCGCTTGCTGGACCTGCGGCAACGCTGGAAGAGGATTGTGAGGAAGAGGAGTCAGAGGAGGAATGTGGCTCGGAGGAGGAAGACCAACCACAACAGGCATCCCAGGATGCTCGTTGTCACCTATCTGGCACCCGTGGTGTTGTACGTGGCTGGGGGGAAGAACATACCTTCATTGAGATCACTGAGGACGAGGAACGGGACATGAGTAGCTCAGCATCCAACCTTGTGCAAATGGGGTCTTTCATGCTGACGTGCCTGTTAAGGGACCCACGTATAAAAAGGCTGAAGGAGAACGACCTGTACTGGGTGTCCACGCTACTAGACCCCGGTATAAGCAGAAAGTGCCTGAAATGTTACCGAAATACCGAAAGTCGGAAAGGATGCAGCAGTTCCAAAATAAATTAAAAAGTATGCTTTACACAGCGTATAAGGGTGATGTCACAGCACAACGGGAATCTAACAGGGGAAGAGGTGAAAGTAATCCTCCTCCTCCCACGACCACGTCAGCAAGGACAGGACGCTTTACAGACGTGTTGTTGATGGAGGACATGCAGAGCTTTTTAAGTCCTATGCATCGCCACAGCCCTTCGGGGTCCACCCTCAGAGAGCGACTCGATCGACAGGTAGCAGACTACCTTGCCTTAACTGCAGATATCAACACTCTGAGGAGCGATGAACCCCTTGACTACTGGGTGTGCAGGCTTGACCTGTGGTCTGAGCTATCCCAATTTGCGATAGAACTTCTGGCCTGCCCCGCTTCAAGTGTCCTGCCAGAAAGGACCTTCAGTGCAGCAGGAGGTATTGTCACTGAGAAGAGAAGTCGCCTAGGTCAAAAAAAGTCTAGATTACCTCACCTTTATTAAGATGAATGAGGGATGGATCCCGAAGGGACTGACAGTGGGCGATACATTGATGAGGGGGATATAACAGGGATTAAACTGATAAGAATAGTACTACTTAACACACCACTCCTATCTGGTGGCACATTAGATTGCACGCGCAGTGCCCCAAATTTGAAGTAGGAGGACTGACCAAGCATCTTTTTCCATCTCCCGGTTCATAAAATTGATGCCATAAACACGTCCCCTGATAGGAATAGTACTACTTAACACACCTTATAATAATGCAGAGAGAGGCAACGCAGAGAGAGGAGTCTGAAGAAGAGGAGTTAGAGGAGGAAGGTGGCTTTGAGAAGGTAGAAGACCAAACACAGCAGGCGTCCCAGGGGGCTTGTTTTCACCTTTCGGGGACCCTTGGTGTTGTACGTGGCTGGGTGGAGGAAGAGACCTTCAATGACATCAGTGAGGACAAGGAACGGACATGGCTAGCTTGGTATCCAACCTTGTGCAAATGGGGAGTTTGCGGTTGTACAAATGGACTGTTTGCAGTTGTTTGCGGTGCTTTAAACGGGGAGTTTGGTCTGTCACTGTGAACCGGGCGTAACCCTTATACTACCTGATCGATACAACATCATACCTGATGTTTTAAAGCACGTTATTCCAAACAAATTAGGAATGTTAGGTGATTTATGCCCTTTATGGATTAAAACCAGACTCTGCATCAACAATGTAATTTTCCATGGGAGTTTTGCCATGGATCCCCCTCTGGCATGCCACAGTCCAGGTGTTAGTCCCCTTGAAACAACTTTTCCATCACTATTGTGGCCAGAAAGAGTCCCTGTGGGTTTTAAATTTCGCCTGCCTATTGAAGTCTATGGCGGTTCACCCGGTCACGAACATTTGCGGATATTTGCATTCGCGAACGGAAAATTGTGTTTACAACATCTCTAGTGGCTGCTCTTTGAAACCCAGTGCTTCCTTTCGCCTCTACACTATACCATGGAAGCTATGGTATTTGAAGTATCAAGGGGATGTTGCTAATGCACAAATCTGCCCTAGGGGGGGCGGGGCCGGGCCGCCGAGCCGAGCGGTCGCAACTCACACCGGCTCCGGCTAAGACAAGCATAAAAACAGCAAGAGTCGCATAAAATATCACTTTACCTGCCGAAAACCGTAACCGGAGAGGAGATCAGGTGGAGAGGAACCGGGGAGAGCAACGCTCGAGCACGTACTGACTCCCCGGCACACACAGCGACCTATGAGGCCTAAACCACGCTACACAAGCGGGATCCACGGCGCGCAAGTAAGGCGCGGGAGATCAGGCCCGGCCCCGCTACCCCCCCCCCACCCGGCCGGGGGGGTGATCCCGGCCCAAAAGTCAGAACTTCGGGGGCTGGAGGCGGAGGCACACCCAGTGCGCGACGCTCCGATACATGGGGCTAAGCTGACAGATACACAGCACCCACATAGCGCCATGAGGCGACCCGCACGCACACAACAACAACCCGCGCTGGGATACCTGGCCCCCTGGGGTGGCGGAATTCACGCCTTGACTCCCCCCAGGCGGCGGACAAGTCGATGGAAAGCCGGCCCTGAAACCCGGATTTGGTGGTGGTCTGGGAGCCCCCAACTCTGCGAGCCCGATGGGGCTGTGATGCGCGGGCCAGCCGGCGGACCGGTGGCCGGAGGGCACGTGCCGGCAACGTGTAAGTGGCAGGAGGAGGGTGAGGCAAGACAGGGCTGGGACCCCAGGAAGGCCCTGCTGGAGCTGGGGAGGTGCAGGAGGTGAGCACGCAGCGGACTCTGAGGTGGGGAGGACGCCAGACAGCTTCGTCCTCCGAGTGCCCACAGCGGGGTGGGGCCCCCTAAAGACTCGGAAGCTTGCCTAGGGGAGAGGAAAGGAGGAGGACTGTCACACCGGGGGGAACCGGAGAGTCTCAGAGTGGTCCCATCGTGCGCAGTACCATTCCGAGGTAGCCACGGAAAGGTCACACCAGAGGGAAGCCTGAAGACAAGCCATGAAGAAGGCTGCCGATTTTGCATCAGACGGCATCATTATGCCGGATGCCATTGTGACACCTCCAGCGAAGTGACTTACATGTTCGTATCACGACCCTGTTTTACTAGGACTTACCATGCAAATGTTTTCCATTTACATAAACCAGGGTACCATTGTTTAAGTTGCCAAGTTGCCAGCAGCTAATGCACATTTTGTTTTGCTTAAAACCGCTAGAAAACTCCCACAGGGGCCAAAGTTTACTGTTAAACATTGAATTATAATGGCTGTGCATGACCTGACCCAACGAAATGCACGCTACCAAAAACGAGTATGCCTGCCACAATGCCTCTGCCAAGATAAATCCGCCCCAGCGCAGGCGACAATATGCATGCCTTGATATGTGCTAGTTTTTACAGATTTTATGATATGCCATATAGCCTCACGATGCCAGGCAAAGGCACCGCTTCTGTTACAAAAGTTTTACAGATTTTATATTACAGCCTCAAGCCATACACAGTTAAACATACAGGGTACAGCATGTTAAATAATAGATAGCAGTAGTTAATGCTGACAGCGTTTTAAATATGGAAAGCCAGAGATGAGACGCGCAATGAGCGACCAACGCACCTACTATAAATTCTTGATGCATATTCAGGTTTTGAGTCTTAACTTACCTCTAGAATGCATAAATCATATATGGTTGCTTATTAAAATGGCCAGACAATAGCATTGCACAATGTAAACCACTACGCCTCAACCTAATCCTAGATATAACTATGCTCATTGAGGCATCTATTTGTAAACTAACAGCTCTGATGATATTGCACTCAATCTGCGACATGCCTATTGTGCATTTAATTGGCCGCTGCCATGATGCTTATAGATAGGATTATTCAATACATTGAGACGCGTGCCTTTTATAACACTGTTTTTATATACGATTACCGAACTGCACATTGTATTAAATTCTCAGAAATGCATGTTTATTCTGATATATATGCCTCTGCGCAGGCAACCACATACTACATTGATCGCTTTAAATTGTGCCTGCTCAAGATCTTTTGAGCAACCAATAAAAATATTCAAAACAAATCTGCCCTAGGTCCCAAATATACCTTTGCATAAAAGCATAAACGTCCCAGCTCTGTGTATAGAAATATATAAAACAATCTATTGCAGAACAGTGTGCATGAAAAAAAATGCAGAAAGGGGCATACTACCCCTTTCTTTGTCTAGATCTGTAAATATTGACCCACACAGGTGTTTTTTTTTTACAATTAGCCCTAAAACTTCCATTGGTTATTTAACTGCTCTCACTTGGAGTCTTTTTTTTTAAAAAAAATATATATATTTGGTTTGTTTGGGGACTGAATTGCAGAATCTGTACATTCTTGAATAATGTGAACAATGTCTTGTTTCGCAGTAGGACTTTAGTGAATAAACCTGTGCATTTGCTGTGGGCTTCAGGGTGGTATAAGTCCAGAGCAGCCCAAATTATAAGTTACACATATATTTTGCAGTTTGTTAACATGCACTGCTTCTTTCCCACTGTTTCTTTCTCACATACACACTGTTTCTATTTTACAAATCTGAGACTTCCATTGAATATTATTGGATAAGCTTTCTAAATGATTTCATATTTTTGGATAAACTTTTAAAATTATTTAAATATTTTGTAAAATATAAAAAATTGGTCATGTTTTTGATATTTTTAATATATTAATCTATATACTTATATACATGGTATATTTTTTCAGAGTTTAATATATATTTTAAAAGTTTATCCAAAAATATTAAATCATTTCAAAAGCTTAATCCGGCAATATTCAATTGAGACCTGTATCCTGTTTTTTCTTACACAACATAATTTGGTACTGTTTAGTAATTTCAAGCAACAGTTTCAGTTAGGGTATTGCAGAAGGCATTAAAACATATGGTGTTTACTGCTCCTTTTTAATCTCCCCTACTTCAGGACTGATAAATAGTCTAGCTCCAAAGTGCCCCAGCAATCCGACACGAGTTGCCAGATGGACAACGAAGTTAATTAGCAGCCCACCCCTCAGTGTTTACCCGCTACCATCTTCCCCTAGAACCCCATCTTACCTGGGCACCAATGTTATGAGTGTTTAGTTTCATTACCCAATAATAATGCTTTTAGGCACTCAGCTTTCATCTTCTCTATCCTTCATAACCATTGTTTTGTGAGCACCTCAGGGCATCCTGCTGAGCATTATGTGGCTGTCCTAGACTCCTGGAACAGTTTTACAGGCAAGTCTTAGAGCGCTCAATGTCGTGGAGGCTAGGAAAGGAGTAGAGTGTGGCCAGTGGTCATTTAGTTTGTTGTGGATGGTGTATAATGGAGTCCTGCACCAGTTCTTGTAAACTTACAGGCACTGCCACAGTGTGGATAAGTCCAGTGTTTAAAGTCTATTTGGAGTGGCATATGGTTTCCATCAGGGAACCATTCATCCTTACTAGTGATGTACCAAACGGTTCGCTGGCGAATAGTTCCTGGCGAACATAGCGTGTTTGCGTTCGCCACGGCGGGCGAACATATGCGCGGTTCGATCCGTCCCCTATTCGTCATCATTGAGTAAACTTTGACCCTGTGCCTCACAGTCAGCAGACACATTCCAGCCAATCAGCACCAGACCCTCCCTCCCAGACCCTCCCACCTCCTGGACAACATCCATTTTAGATTCATTCTGAAGCTGCATTCTTAGTGAGAGGAGGGAAAGTGTAGCTGCTGCTGATTTGATAGGGAAATTGATAGCTAGGCTAGTGTATTCAGTGTCCACTACAGTCCTGAATGACTCATTTGATCTCTGTTGCAAGGACAGCACCCCAAAAAGCCCTTTTTAGGGCTAGAACAAGCTTTTTTTCCTGTGTAATCTAATTGCAGTTGCCTGCCAGCTTCTGTGTCAGGCTCACAGTGGATACTGTGCCCACTTGACCAGTGCCACCACTCATATCTGGTGTCACAATAACTTGCATTTAAAAACAAAACATTGTTTTTCACTGTAATACACTGCGTGCAGAATTATTAGGCAAATGAGTATTTTGACCACATCATCCTCTTTATGCATGCTGTCTTACTCCAAGCTGTATAGGCTCGAAAGCCTATAGATTGAATAGCAGCTAGTTGTCTTCAAGCATGTGTGTGTCAGGCCTACAGCGTCTACTCTGCCAACCTCTGCCAGTGCACAGTGCCACTCATATCTGGTCTCACAGTAGCTTGCACGCATAGTACCCCTAATCCCCCCAAAAAATGACAGGCAGAGGCAGGCCACACAGCAGGGGCGTCGTGGTGCTGTGATTCCCTTTTGCCCTAGAATAATGCCCAGTTTTCAGAGGCCACATACCCTGAACTCGAAAAGTTCTGAGGACATAGTTGACTGGCTAACACAGGACACCCAATCTTCTACAGCTTCCGCTCAGAACCTTGACGCACCATCCTCCTCCAGCTTAGCTTCGGGCACCTCTCAAGATACCACTCACCCGCCTGCCACTTGGTATGTCAATGGTTGCGCATCACTCATTTCTTCAAACGGATGTGTAAATAACATCCTCTATTGAGGATGTAGATAACAGGGATAGGTCTCAGGCAGGCAGCATTACACACATGGACGTACGGTGTGATGATGATGATGATGTTGTACCCGCTGCTGCTTCCTTTGCTGAGTTGTCAGATACAAGTGAAGCGGTTGATGATGACGATGCGTCCATGGATGTCACGTGGGTGCCCGCTCGGCAAGAAGAAGAACAGGGCGAACGTTCAGATGGGGAGACAGAGAGGAGGAGGAGGAGACGAGTTGGAAGCAGGGGGAGGTCGTCGCAAGGAGCTAGTGGCACAGTCAGACAGCATGCATCGGCACCCGGGGTCAGCCCGACAGCACGCCAATCAACACATGCTGTGTACACCAACAGAATGCCGTCATTGCAGAGCTCAGCAGTGTGGAATTTTTTTTGTGTGTCTGCCTCTGACAACAGTGATGCCATTTGCAACCTGTGCCAAAAGAAACTGAGTCGTGGGAATTCCAACATGAAAGGGTTAATGCTGTCTTGGACTCAATTCCCTCAATTCTGTATCTCTCGGTCACCACATCAATTGACGGGAGAAACTTGCTCAGCAAATAACAGACACACGAAAGGTGCATGACAAGTTCTCAAATGCTTTACTGTGTAATGAGTATTTATGCAAATTAAGTTACTTGAGTCATGAGATATGCCATACAGAATATAAGATTGATTACTTCCTTAAATATCACATGTTATTCTGACTGGTAAGATAAGACCTTCTTTGAATATGTCTGCAATGTATATCCTGGGCCAGACATCCTGAAATGTCGTATTTCCTATAGAATTGTATAGGTCTTGTCACACTCAATCATATTAGATCATCCTATACAATTGTATACTAAGCATAGTATCACATTGTCAGACATCCTAAAAGGAAAAATGTCATTGTCCAAGTTTTGCCACACTCAGCATATCTATGACGTACATTAAATTTTAGCATACAAAGCAAAAAGTAGTTTAACTGTTTCATATCCCTTCAGTCAGCAATATTGATTATAAACCTTATCTAAGCATAAAATACATATATCAGAAAAGTTAACTATTTCATTTTCTTACATTTCCCCTCTTTGAGCAATAATACAATTTGCTCATCTTTTCGATAAAATCTTACCAGGACAGAGAAACTTCCACATGGTATTTTCAGGGGTGCTAGTCACTCCCTGCGGGACTTTCATTAATATCTTCACCTCGATTCCCATGTGGTAATTCCTAAGGCCCAGTTTTAAAGATGGGTTGATACCCTCCAGTGGCAGAGAGGAGAATTTCCAATTGTTTCTGTTCTGAATTAATTTCTGTATTCTCTTCCTCAATGTACAAATAAGGTGGCAGTTATAAAAATTCATACACAATAAAATCAGGGCTACAATAACAAGAGGATAGAATAATGATTTCATTATCTGGGATCCAGTAGGGGATCAACCAGTAAAGCATTGTACCAATGCTGGGCTAAATCATTCTAAATGTGTGAACTCACCTTAAGGAGTTCTCCTTTTAGGATATGTGTGGCTACCTGTGTATGTTATCTTTGGGAAAAATATCGTCCCCTGTGTATGTGGGTGCCCACCAGGTTAAATTCATGGCAAAGAGATCATAAACTGGTACTGGTAATGTGTTAAATTGACAAGCTAATTTAACATCCTTTGATGATGCATGATATAATGTAAAATAGCAAAAGCATGAAAAATATGAAACATCTGTGTGGTTAAGCATTCTTCTAATCTTCTCTAATTTAAGAATCATTAGTGTGTTTTCTAATGCCAATCCTTGTTGTTGCATCCATAAATACCTGATGGCACAAATACTCCAATTACTTAGACCTGTAGTGAATTTCATAGTTGCAACAGTTAAATTATCTAAATAATTATACATAGATTTATCTAAATCCAATCCTGTAACCTGTGATTTAACAACAGTTGGAGCCCAGTTTGCAGTAGCATGGAAACCAGTCCCTATATGCATACTGGCCGTGTTTAACTTATTCTAGAGGGTCTCCATATCTATAACTATTTAGTATACCCATAGTGGTTCCAGCACCTCCTAACAGTGTGTCATACCATTCCGTTTTCTGCCTTTTGTTTGCTGTGTTACATAATGTTACAAAAAGGAGTAGTGATTTTTAATGACACATGTACAGCTTGTAGGAAGGCAGTTGTATTAACACATGTGGATGGAATAGGTGTGTGTCATTCATAAAAACTAACATTTGTCCCCTTCTCCAATTAATGGTACCAGTTATATAATCATTATTAAAAGTAATATGGCCTGTCTGTTTATATTGATATGCAACCTTATTAATTTTCTTATAATATGTATCCCAAAACCTGTTTTTCTTCTTACCATCAGAACTTCTATTAAATAATGTGACACAGATATTAGTGTAATTAGCAACCTTAACTATGCACATTTCTGCGTTATAAAATCTAACAATATTCCGTGAACCTTCAAACAAACATAATGCATCCGTTTCATTAGCTATGGACACATTCCATATGGGTAACTGGTACTTATAAGGGTTACTATTTGTCCAATTCATCCAAATGCGTTCAGTGAATGAATGATTGCATATTACATGCTGATAGAAAGGTGGTGGAGAAAGGTTCTTGAGGGAGCGTGTGTGACGAAAGCTAGATGAGGGGCTAAGGCCTAATTGGGCTGGGGGTATTGAAGAATTGTTCATCGTGTCAAAGTTCTTTTTCCAGAAATAAACAGGTTTCAAACTTGCCATTGACTTGTACTCATAATGGCATTCAAGGAATAATATCAGAGGGAGTATAACAACTCCAGAAAGCATAGCGCAAAACATAATCTTGGTCTCAGATTCGTATGATCCTCTCAATCTACGATACGGTGTGAAAGCCATGATGCTTCACTAAGGGGAACTTCTTCTGTTTCCGAGCGAGGAGTGGTGTTGTCTTCCTTGGCTCCCCTCTTTGGACACAGCTTCATTCGGGATGCATGAATCCAGATGTCATCGGAATCTGTGAGGACAGCGGTTCTGGGTACAGCAATCACAGTAGCAGGTGGTCCAAAAGGGTATCCTCCTTTGCTGGTTCTGTTCAGCTGACGGATATACACCTTGTCACCGGGCTGGTATGGATGAGTAGGTTCCTGTGAAGGTAAGGGAAAACTACGAAGAAACTTTGTCATACATACCATTCGGTTTTATCAACAATTCCTGTACATATTCTTGTATTAGCTGTAAATCCCCAGACATTATAACAAGCGGTTCCCTGGCTCAGGGTATGGGAAAAGGTCATCCCATCAAAATCTCAAATGGAGATAATTTAGTCACCTTGTGGGGATTCATTCTAATATCAGCTAAAATAGTAGATAGATATCTAGTCCAATTTACCCATGTTCCTGGGTAAATTCTGGGCTTTTCCTTAATAGTCCTATTCATCCTTTCAACTACCCCTGTACACTGTGGATGATAAGGTATATGAAACTTCCAGGTAACTTGCAAGAATTTAGCAAGTTCCTTGGTAACCTTACTGGCAAAAACCGAGCCATTATGAGAGCCAATACTGCAGAGAGCCGCCATACCTGGGAATAATTTCCGCAACAATAATCTTCACTACAGTCCTAGCATCTTCCCTAGATGTCACAAAGGCCATCATGCCATCTACTAAACTGATCAACTATGACCAGTAAGTATTCTTACCAATTTTGGATACATGAATAAAATCAATCTGTAAGTGTGTAAAAAGAGCAGCTGGAGGGGGCAAATGTTCGTGCTGTGATTTGTGTGGAATATTAGGATGTGTTCTCATACATGGTTCACACTATCTTACAAAAGACTGTTTGCTTCAATTATGCCTATTCTCACCTATTCTCCCCTCTTTAGAGAACAGATCATTCTGATCTTTCTCTAAACCTTGTTTAATCCAAACATTATGGCTGCAACTTCCTTTTGCCACTTTGTCAGCCAAGGCATTTCCTCTGGAAATGTCATCACTAATTATGAGGCTTAGATGGTATAGACAGAGTCAGAAGCAGAAATGAGAATAGCATGCAAAACAAACAAGACCAGAATTAACAAGACTATAGACAATAGACAGATTCTGGGTATTAAGAAAAAGAATCTCATAACCACTTAAGCGCTGGGCTGTCATGTGTTGTGTAGTGAGATTTGTTATCAGCTGAGTGACCTGGTGACTGGCATGAAGTTTTGTAGGATGCCCTAGTGTGATAGTAGTAGCAGTTTCAACAGCCATTGCACATGCTGTCAATGCTCTGAGACACGCCGGCATACCCTGTGCTCAAGCTACTTTGGAAAAGAATGCTATGGGACGCATACCGCCTCCTTGCTCTTATGCACAGACCGCGGCCATGGTTTTACAGTTTGTCCCGAGCATACAAATAAAATGATTTACAATAGACAGGTAGTCCTAAAGCCGGGGCTTGTACAATAGCAACCTTGAGGGCAATATATGCAGCTATCATGTCTGGTGACCAACAGACATTTTCAGGGCTGTCAGAACGTACAGCCTGCCTTAGGATTGAGTCATAATGGGAGCATTCAAGGATCCATTGGCAGCAGTAATTAATCATGCCGAGGAAGGTGAGCAACTCCTTCCGAGTAGTGGGTGTAGGAATCCTCTGAATGACCTCAATACGTTTTGGACTCAATTGTCTGGTGCCTGAAGCCAGAACAAAACCTAAGTAATCAACCTTTGATTTACACAATTGCATTTTGTGTTTAACAACCTTGTGACCCACAGTTGCTGACAGTATCCACAGTGCTTGCCTCATAGCTAGGGCTACGTAACAAAAATCATCAACATTTTGCAAAAGGACGGAACCAAGACCGGGGTCCATGTTTTTTAGAGTATGTTGGAGTACCAACGAATAAACAGCTGGGGAATCCACATAGCCTTGGGTAAGCGTGTCCAGGTAAACTGACAGCCTTCAAAAATTAAAATAAAAACCATAAGTAGCTGTGTCTCTTGATCAATAGGTATAGAAAAAATGCATTACTTAAATCAATAACAGTGAAGCAAGTGGCATCATGTGGAATGGCTGTAATGAGGGATGTCACATCAGGGACAATGGGTGCAATGGGCACAATTAAACCATTCAGGGCTCTAAAGTCCTGAACTAAGCGATATGCTGGCCAGTGGTGTTGGGAGTGGGTCTGGTGTTATTCTTATCTACCGGGCATATTTTGAGAATTGTGGGGTTGTTGGGGTATCTGGGGTTTCCTGGGGTGTGGACACTCATTCCTCCAGTGGCCATACTGGCCACAGTTAAAACAAGTGTTCCTGTCTATTCCTCCTTGGTTACCCCTGCCACTATAACCCTGATTTCCCTGTCTCCATCCCCTTGCCCCTCTTTGACCACCCCATCCACGGGCGTTATGTGCTCCATCCCATGTTCGCTCTCAGCCTGTGTAGGTGGACAGTGTTGAAATCCCTGAGCATAATAAGCAACCTTACTTCCTAAAAACCTTTTCTTAAGTCAAAACAACCTGCATTTTCCTTTTCTATAACCTTGGTAAGAAAATCTTAGCCACCCAAATTGGCCCAGTCTGAAATCAATTATTTCACAAGCAAAGAATACTGTGGCAACATATTACCAAGGCATGACTGCATTTTAAGGAGATCCATATCATCTCCAGACATTAAACCTGCCTCATCCTTCCAACACAAATCATATTACCAATCTCTTCCTTCGCATCTTGCTTATATGCCAAAACAGTGAATATAGACTGCTTATTCTTCCAACATTTCAACTTCCACCTCATTCCACATTTTAGCACATCCTGCTGAAGTACTAAGCTCATAAACAACAATTAATTCCAAACCATATAACAGTATCTTTGTAGAAACACATAATGGGTACCCAGCAGATATGCCAATACAGAAATCACATTTATGGGCACGCAACTACACACTCTGTCTCCCTCCTAGGAAACACAGACACAATATAAAAGCAATCTTAAACTAACATCTCAAAATCTCCATTCCCATATAGCTATAACAGACCACAACTCTAACTATACTCAGCCAAAACGCTAGTATTCAACAGCTAATAAAACAGTTATTTGCTAGGTTATTTAGCTGTCATTCTTATCAGTATCACTAGACTGTAACAAACTGATTCACATATAATTTTAAAACAATACAGCAACATATAAATTAAACCACTTTCCAGTTAAACTTCACACTGCACACATTATCACAATCACCATTTACACAGAATAAACAGTTAACAGCTGTAATCAGAACATATTTTTATGGTATACCAATATTAGATTAGATTCATTTTAGGGATTCTTATGTATACATTTTCTTAATTAACTTCATTACTTTACTCTACTATAGTATTGTATATAAAGAAAGGATCCATTTATATAGCGCGCTCATAACTCAACTATTTGTATAAAACTTCCATTAACTAATCTGAGATGCTTCTGCATCAACTTAAATCTTATAGAAATTGAACAAACATCTGGATCAGATTACACAGACATGGTTTCACCAGAATCTTTCAGAACTCTCAGAGACTTAAGAAAAATTATTCTATACCATGTTTAAAAGGCATGGCAAACCTTAGACCGGTCAGTCTCCAAGAGCCTTAGTACAACAGGTAGAAACCTTTGTCAATGATTTCTGATCCAGGCTATATACCACAATTTAAAATAACACATAATGTGAGACATAGAAGACACAAGCAGTAGTTATTGTACTGGATCATCTAAGGCATCTGTAGCAATAAAAAGGTTAGCTTACAGCACAAAATAAAGCATGTGTTGGACCGCTGAAAATTTAAAATGTTACTCTGTTATTTTCAAACAAAAATCATATTTAGTATGGATCCTTTGCAACAAACACACAGGGCAGGGAAGATGTGCTGATTGGTGTTCTATACAATTAATCCCATATGGGGAATTAACTTTCAAATACTAATGAAGTGTCTCTTTTTTGTCTCGGTATAAAATATACTGAGCTCATTATTTAAACAATTTAACACATTTACACTTATCCCACTCTCATAGAAAGTGTAGTGGGCTTATGGTATTTTAAAGCAACAATCATACCAGGCACACAGATCCCATGTGAAATAACTTACAATAAAACTTATACTTCTATGCGACAGAAAGAATAAAGCAAAAAGATTTAAGTAGGTCTATCAGGTACAACCTGTGAGTCATTTCTTTTCTAATACACAGTACTGCTATCTTGCAAAAATATAAGTCCTGCGCTCACTCCCATCACTACTGGGCAGCAGCAAGGACTACAATACACATCAGCCCCAATATATCATAAAAACCAAAGAAAAACAAGTTACCTGCGTTCTCTCCTTAATCCCTATGTATTTTTTAAAAACCTCCATTTGTTTAAAAGTACTGCTATCTTATATATACACATATATATATATACACATCTATACATATATACACACATATATACATACACACATATACATGTACACATATTGGTCACTCAGGACCTGAACTCACATTTCCCATACTCAGAGTGGGGACACTACTAACTTACCAAAGTGTGTCCCCAATATAGACAAACAATCACCCACAAAGAACACTTAAGACAAACAAAGGTGACCGGGAGAAAGAGAAGTTTGGGTTATACTTATAGATCTATAAACCGTGCTCCTCAGAACACCTATAGTCTTAATAAACCGGAGACCTCTTATGGTCTCAAAAACCTGTATCTACCTGAGATACCCTGTATCTATCTTAGATACTAACCTGGGTTACCAAGAACCCTATATATTTAGACCAAATGTCTAATAAACCGGAGACCTCTTATAGTCTCAATATAAACCGGAGACCTCTCATGGTCTCAATATAACTAGAGTCCTTACACCTTTCCTACTGGATACAGTCTTACTAAACCAAAGGGAATCATAGACAATCAGTGTCAATTAAGACACAAAAAGGCTACTTACCCAATGGCTTTGCTGTTTGCTGATCCCACTTCTAGACACCAAGCTGAAAGGGTTAATGCTGTCTTGGACTCAATTCCCTCAATTCTGTATCTCTCGGTCACCACATCAATTGACGGGAGAAACTTGCTCAGCAAATAACAGACACACGAAAGGTGCATGACAAGTTCTCAAATGCTTTACTGTGTAATGAGTATTTATGCAAATTAAGTTACTTGAGTCATGAGATATGCCATACAGAATATAAGATTGATTACTTCCTTAAATATCACATGTTATTCTGACTGGTAAGATAAGACCTTCTTTGAATATGTCTGCAATGTATATCCTGGGCCAGACATCCTGAAATGTCCTATTTCCTATAGAATTGTATAGGTCTTGTCACACTCAATCATATTAGATCATCCTATACAATTGTATACTAAGCATAGTATCACATTGTCAGACATCCTAAAAGGAAAAATGTCATTGTCCAAGTTTTGCCACACTCAGCATATCTATGACGTACATTAAATTTTAGCATACAAAGCAAAAAGTAGTTTAACTGTTTCATATCCCTTCAGTCAGCAATATTGATTATAAACCTTATCTAAGCATAAAATACATATATCAGAAAAGTTAACTATTTCATTTTCTTACACAACACCCACCTAGGTACAACTGCTTTGCGTAGGCACATGATCGCACATCACAAACGCCTATGGGATCAACACATGAGTAAAAGCAGCACACAAACTCAAAGCCGCCATCCTCCTCCTGGTCCAGCATCTTCAGCCACATCAAACACTGCTGTCCTCCTTGCCCCCTCTCAACCATCCGCCACTCCGTCTCTTGCCTTGAGCAGTTCCCGCTCATCTGCCTACAGTCAGGTGTCTGTCAAGGACATGTTTGAGCGTAATGTCAGAAAGTCACCCCCTTGCCCGGCGTCTGACAGCTGGCTTGTCTGAACTATTAGCCTGCCAGCTTTTACCATACAAGCTGGTGGAGTCTGAGGCGTTCAAAAAATGTGTAGCTATTGGGACACCGCAGTGGAAGGTACCCGTACGAAATTTATTTTCACAAAAGGCAATCCCCAACCTGTACTCGATTGTGCAAAAGGAAGTAATGGCATGTTTGGCACACAATGTTGGGGCAAGGGTCCATCTGACCACTGATACCTGGTCTGCAAAGCATGGTCAGGGTAGGTATATCACCTACACTGCGCATTGGGTAAACCTGCTGACGGCTGCCGAGCATGGAATGCGTGGCTCTGCAGAGGAGTTGGTGATACCACCACGACTTGCAGGCAGGCCTGCTGCCACCTCCTCTACTCCTCCTACTCCATCCTCTTCCATAACCTCCTCGGCTGAGTCCTCTTCTACTGCTGCGTCTTGCTCCACATCAACGGCACCCCCCAGCTCCCCAGGTACTATTCCACATCCCGGATACGGCAGTGTCACGCCGTCTTGAGTTTGACTTGCTTGAAAGCAGAGAGTCACACCGGACAAGCACTCGTGTCCGCCCTGAACGCACAGGTGGAAAAGTGGCTGACTCCGCAGCAACTGGAGATCGGAAAGTGGTTTGTGACAACGGAACAAATTTGTTGGCGGCATTGAAGTTGGGCATGTGTGTAATCTGATCGTACAACGCTTTGTGCATAAGTACACAGGCTTACAGGACATCCTGAAGCAGGCCAGGAAGGTGTGTGGCCATTTCAGGCGTTCCTACACGGCCCTGGCGCATTTAGCAGATATCCAGCGGCTAAACAACATGCCAGTGAGGCGCTTGATTTGCGACAGCCCGACACGTTGGAATTCACTGTAATAGATTGAATAGCAGGTTCGACCGCCTGCTCCAACAAGAAAAAGCCGTTAATGAATATTTGTATGACTGGGGTGCTAGGACAGCCTCTGGGGAGCTGGGAATTTTTTTGCCACGTTACTGGACGCTCATGCGCAATGCCTGTAGGTTCATGCGTCCTTTTGAGGAGGTGACAAACCTAGTGAGTCGCACCGAAGGCACCATCAGCGACATCATACCATTTGTTTTCTTCCTGGCGCATGCCCTGCGAAGAGTGCTGGATCAGGCCGTAGATGAGCGTGAAGAGGAAGAGTTGTGGTCACCATCACCACCAGAAACAGCCTTATCAGCATCGCTTGCTGGACCTGCAAGAACGCTGGAAGAGGATTGTGAGGAAGAGGAGTCAGAGGAGGAATGTGGCTTTGAGGAGGAGGAGGAAGACCAACCACAACAGGCATCCCAGGGTGCTCATTGGCACCTATCTGGTACCAGTGGTGTTGTACGTGGCTGGGGGGAAGAACATACCTTCATTGAGATCACTGAGGAGGAGGAACGGGAAATGAGTAGCTCGGCATCCAACCTTGTGCAAATGGGGTCTTTCATGCTGCCGGGCCTGTTGAGGGACCCTCGTATAAAAAGGCTGAAGGAGAACGACCTGTACTGGGTGTCCACGCTACTAGACCCTGGTATAAGCAGAAAGTGGCTGAAATGTTACCAAATTACAACAAGTCGGAAAGGATGCAGCATTTGCTAAATAAATTAAAAAGTATGCTTTACACAGCGTATAAGGGTGATGTCACAGCGCAACGAAATCTAACAGGGGAAGAGGTGAAAGTAATCCTCCTTCTCCCACGACCACGCCGGCAAGGACAGGACGCTTTACAGACGTGTTGTTGATGGAGGATATGCAGAGCTTTTTAAGTCCTACGCATCGCCACAGCCCTTCGGGATCCACCCTCAGAGAACGACTCGACCGACCGGTAGCAAACTACCTCGCCTTAACTGCAGATATCGACACTCTGAGGAGCGATGAACCTCTTCACTACTGGGTGTGCAGGCTTGACCTGTGGCCTGAGCTATCCCAATTTGCGATAGAACTTCTGGCCTGCCCCGCTTCAAGTGTCCTGTCAGAAAGGACCTTCAGTGCAGCAGGAGGTATTGTCACTGAGAAGAGAAGTCGCCTAGGTCAAAAAAAGTCTAGATTACCTCACCTTTATTAAGATGAATGAGGGATGGATCCCGAAGGGACTGACAGTGGGCGATACATTCGACTAAAAAAGGCCTGATGAGATGAGCTGCCTTGGGCTAAAAATGGTCCACACGCTGCTGTATTTTAGCTCTGAATGCCGGTAGACTTACCCGCCACCAACTAGGGTTCAAGCCGCAATGTTTTAGGGCACTTTCTGCCTGGGAAACAAACATCAATTTTTCTGGCCGCTGCTACAGCAGCGCTGCAACAATACCTAATTTTTCAGGCATGTGTACATGACTAATTTTTCGGGTTCTGGTGCTGCACTGTGGCTTCAAAAACCAAACCAAAAAAAAGGCACATAACAGGGATTAAACTGATAGGAATAGTACTACTTAACACACCACTCCTACCTGGTGGCACATTAGATTGCATACGCAGTGCCCCAAATTTAAAGTAGGAGGACCGACCAAGCATCTTTTTCCATCTCCCGGTTCCTAAAATCGATGCCATATACACGTCTCCTGATAGGGCGCCAGCTCGTTATTCTCTTGGGCGCCAGCTCGTTATTCTCTTTTTCACTTCACTAGGGACACTTTACTGCACTATGGGCAGTTAGACCCACTCTTTGTCTTGCACAGTGTTATTACTAGCCAGCATCTGTGATGGGAAATCAGGCAGTCATCTAAACGTTTAGATTGAGCTCTAGCTTAGAACACCCTTGAAGGTGTTTAAGGAGATTATGGCTAGTTTAGAGGATTCTTCTTAGACCTCTCTGAGTATTTATAGCCCTTCTACCTATCCAGCATTTCTGGAAACTAGCTAAAAGAAAGGTTGGCTGTGTGTCTGTGATACATTTAACTTTATATCACCTTATTGACACTTTATGACAGCATCACTCCGGTCTCCATACTCTCTGCCTATACCCATCTATTTAGAGGGAATTTCCTTGCCCCTGGCAATATTATATAATAGGTAATAGTATTACCATTATTACACAATTAGCCACTATAGGGGAATGAGTATAGTATCCCTTTGTTATTTATAAATGATACAATAAAGACTTTTTTCCATTACTCAATTTACTTTTACAAAGGGTACTAACCACGGTATTAGGAAGCATTACTCTGCTTTCCCTTTCTCCCTCTATTATACACCTATGCTCAGTAGGATTTGTAGGGATCACTTTATTATAGTTGTCTAACCTTTTCCTATGCCAGTTTTAGATCTCCTTCTTGGGAGATTTTTTCTTTTTTCAGTTTATTAGCATACCTGGGTACAAGCCCTCGGTGGGGCTGGCACCACCACCTGACCACATTTTCTCATTTCTTCCACTCATACCGCTTTTTCCATCTTTGAAGGGGTTTGGCAAAACAAGGAAATAGTCCTCTACTCGTAACAGGGATTAAACTGATAAGAATAGTACTACTTAACACACCTTATAATAACGCAGAGAGAGGCAATGCAGAGAGAGGAGTCTGAAGAAGAGGAGTCAGAGGAGGAAGGTGGCTTTGAGGAGGTGGAAGACCAAACAAAGCAGGCGTCCCAGGGGGCTTGTTGTCACCTTTCGGGGACCCTTGGTGTTGTACATGGCTGGGTGGAGGAAGAGACCTTCAATGACATCAGTGAGGACAAGGAACGGGACATGGCTAGCTTGGTATCCAACCTTGTGCAAATGTACTGTTTGCGGTTGTTTGCTGTGCGTTAAACGGGTAATTTGGTCTGACACTGTGAAGCGAGTGTAACCCTTACACTACCTGATCGATACAACATCATACAGTAGGTCCCCCCCTCATTATTTTTATGGCCCCCACCCACCGCTCATGGGTGGGGGCGGGCGGGAGGACAGTAGGTCCCCCCATTGTGATTTATGGCCCCCACCCACCGCACAGGGGTGGGGGCGAAGGGGGAGGACAGTAGGTCCCCCCTTATCCTTATTTACTGAATATTCCCCTGTATAACAATGTTTGGCATTTAGTGAATATTCCCTATTCTGCTCTGTGCCAGTATGTATCAGGGTCTCTGAGGACAGGTGTCAATCCATATCTGCCAAGTGACCCTATGTAGGAGGAACAGTCCCTATTCTGCTCTGTGTCAGTGTGTATCAGGGTCCCTGAGGACAGGTGTCAATCCATATCTGCCAAGTGACCCTATGTAGGAGGAACAGTCCCTATTCTGCTCTGTGTCAGTGTGTATCAGGGTCTCTGAGGCCAGGTGTCAATCCATATGTCAAGGTGTCAATATGTCATATGTCAGGCGTCAATCCATATCCATTGTGATTTAGGAATGTTAGGTGATTTTTGCCCTTTATGGATTAAAACCAGACTCTGCATCAACTGTGTAATTTTCCATGCGAGTTTTGCCATGGATCCCCCTCCGGCATGCCACAGTCCAGGTGTTCGTCCCCTTGAATCAACTTTTACATAACTATTGTGGCCAGAAAGAGTCCCTGTGGGTTTTAAAATTCGCCTGCCTATTGAAGTCTATGGCGGTTCGCGAACATTTGCGGAGGTTCGCGTTCGCCATTCGCGAACCGAAAATGTTATGTTCGCGACATCACTACTCCTTACTCGTGCATTGTAGCAAGTATATATGGAGATAATCCATGCCCATTGCTTTGAATCCCATTTTCAAACTCACCCATTTTCCTTCTGCCGCACACTGTCAATTACGCAAGGGTCTAATGTCAGGAATATGTAGTTCTGATCATATGGTGGGATGTATATGCTAAAGTTTAGGGTCATTTAATCTGCAGGCAACAAAACTGTTATAAAATATATTTATTTTTTTAAACTATTAAGTAGATATACTCCACGGCATGTTTTCTTTAGGGGCATATGAAAAAACTGCTTGCAAAACCTACAGACCTGCTGTCTGCAGTCTTTGCAAACCCTTCCCTGTTCTCCAACACATACTTTTAGTCTGTGCAAGGCAATACACCAATCAGAGGCTTCTCACCGAGTAGCCTGTTCTGGAGAGCAAGCATGCAATTGTGGATTTTATGTCAAGACACGGAGGCTCATATTGCTTAACCCTTTCTTTACTGTCCACCAATAGCAGCAAAGAATACAAACAGTTAGAATAAATGGTAACCATAGAGATAAGCCACTCCCATATCAAGTCCCAGTATAATAGTCAGCACGTCCCCACATATTTCCTCTTTCTTTACTGCTCCACACAAAGATAAGTACATTACATATTTAATCTTACCTAGATTTGATTAAATTATTGATTATTTATTATTACCCCCTTCTCCCTGTCTGTTTAGTGGCCTTTTGCGCCTGTTTCACCTCCTCTGTTCGGCTGTGTAACTGATCACCTGGCACTCCGACTGACTACCTTCGTTGATGGATGCTCCTAGCACTTCCTGAGGGCTCCAAGCACTCCAGCCGACACCATAACCACCGTAGACTCATCCAGAAAGCAAGGCTCTTACAAGAGCTTAGTAGTGATTTAGCAAGGTAGTAGGACAAGCATAGCAATCTCTTGTAGCAGATTCCCCCAATAAGAGACAGGACTCTAGATTGAAGGTGAAGTAGAACTGACTGTACTGGCAAATACAGCCTCTTTTATTCACATTCTACAAACATAGTACTGCCCACAGGGTTTTGAAGAACAACCAATCAACACATTACAACACAGCTAACACTCCCATTCATTACATCAGAAATCCTCCCCTCTGCCTGTGATACAATTATCTCAACACAATAGACTAACTTAATTATCACAGGCAGGGAAATACAGTATTATAAAACATATCACAGGGACCCCAAAACATTAATCACATAAAAATATACAGAGAGGGAATCATAAAAAATATGGACAATAGTCATGTTTGTGCACAATCTCCAGTTTTGTCACAGGGCACAAATAGTGTTTTCAAATGCCATATAACCCAGGGTCATAGTCAGAAGGTAGGAGGCGGGCAAGCAGCCCCCTCCAAGAACACGTGGAGAGGTCTGTTCCACCACAGGCTGCTTTCTTCTATGAATCAGCCCATTCCGCAAAATTAATCACGAATCCATGCTGTTAGTTTGTTTTACCGGCATATAGCATCCTTTGTCTGTTTGCCTCGTTCATCTATTTTACACGAATGGTTTTCTTCATTCTTCTGTTTGGTATAGTCTTACTATTCGTTTGTTTCTTCCCACAAATTAATTTTTTACCAAACATTCAGTTCGTGAATTTGACGAATTCACACGATTTTTTGCAGCGAATCTTGCGAATTTGCGGCGGCCATTTTCTGACATTCTATCCTTCTGGCTCTGTGCTACCTTGTGTCTCTTCCTGTCTGCTGGTCTGGGCCCTGGTGAGCTTCCCTATCTCTACCCTCTCTGGTGAATATCTTGTCTTGGGTGATTAACTCCTACTAGCCTGTACGGTTTTATTTTGTTTGAATTATTTGTTCAGTAAACCTTATAATTTGTTGGGGAATCTCACAGCAAACTCTACCCAAACCTAAGGTGCCTGCCTGGGAAACCCATCTTCCTGTTCTAATTCCCCTTCATCTGCATTGGACCCCATGTGTGTGCCTGATGAAGCTCAGTCCCTGGAGCTACAGCGCTCAGTCACCATTATGGCTGCTATGGCTCTATGTCTTCTGCCATCTCCCAGACCATCTCCCAGGCCTTACTCACGCACCCACTGGCCGCAGAAAGTTCGGTCACACTGATGCTCATAACGCATCCTGTCTCAGACCTTGCAGGTGAAGCACCTAAAAAGGCTACCATCAAGTCCAGGCATTTAAGTCCCTCTGCCTCCAGAACCCATATGACAGATGTACACTTGACCACCCATGATAGCATGCCCATATTACACAAAAGAGCCTTTCTGCGCCAGGCAGAACGGGCGCGGCAGTGGAAATGTGCTAGAGCACAACAGGAGAGTGACTCCGACTCAGAAATCGTGTCTACTGAGGAGGCTGATGCTGGGTCCGTGTATGACTCTGATAATGAGGTGGGCAAGCAGGACATTGACCCTTTTATCCCTGCTCAATCGGGGGTGGCTGTGAGTGGCTCTCGGATTGACTCCCTAGCTACTGCGGGTGCCACCCTCATGGATCCATCTGGGGAACCCATGCTCGACCCGGATGCTCTCAATCATCCGAGGTCGCCTGAATGGCTCCCAGTGGACCATGTGGCAAGATACCTAGAGAATTGGGTAAGACGTCCCGTCAGTAAGGTGGCACATAATAAACTTAGGGCTGAATGCGCATGGCCTTTGGTGCCTAGCAAAGTCTGTGCGGCCCCTATAGTTGATCCCAAAGTGACCCAATTCCACTCCAAGTTGGGATGAATTCGGCACTAAAATCATGTCAAGACAAACATCTGTTTGACCTGGCTGAAGTCGCCAGAGCCGAGAACAGGCAGGTTGACCCGGAAGAACTCCGTGGCTGGGTGGCTGCATAGTGGGCAGTGTTAACACCTCCCTGTCCATAGAATGGCGTAAAGCCATTCTTTTTAAAATTGAACTGAAGTTGGCCAACCTTGCCCTCATCGAGGCGAGCAAGGATGCCTTTTATTAGGGGACTCCTTCATAAAGGACCTGGGGCGTTTTGTGGGAGCTTTTACAGCCCTGGACAAGGCCCAATCCTCCATGAAGAGGGTATTTCAAGGTCAGGTCTCTACCAGGGCCGGCAGATTCAGGGGTCGTCTGTCCGGCTGTTCCAACTACCACTCCCGTGGATCAGGATGAGGCTCCTACACCTAGAGAATGCCCTACCAAGAGGCAAGAAACCAGTCCCCCTTCTTCCCTTCTCGTGGAAGGCCATGGCGATCCAGAGGCTTCAGAGGGAACTCCGGTTCCAGACGCCCTTACGGTAAGCTTACATCTACCTCATGTTTTTTCCAATGTATGTGTAGGTGGCAGATTCTGTCATTTTTTCCACGCTTGGTCAACCATCACCTCAGAGGTTTGGGTTCTGACCACCGTTCAGGGTTTCCACATAGAATTGGTCGACACTCTGTTATGTCACATTCCCCCTCCTCACCCTATTGCGCTCTCTGACAGACGCAGAATTGTTGGCCCTTCACAAAAAAGGGGCGATAGAACTAGCCCCCACATACCAAGCAGGGGTACTCAGCAAAATTTTTCTGGTGGAAAAGAAGGGCAGTCAGATGCACCCAGTACAATTAATCACTCTCCGTCCCCTCAACACCTTGGTGTGCTACTGCCACTTCAAGATGGAGGGCATCCACCTTCTGCGAGACTTACTCCTTCACAATGACTTTATGGCAAAATTGGATCTGAAGGACGCATACTTGATGGTCCCAGTAGCCGAGACGTCCAGAGACTTATTACGCTTCCTCTGGAAAGGCGACACCTGGCGCTTTACATGCCTTCCCTTTGGACTCTCGTCGGCACCTTGGTGCGTCACGAAATTGATGCGCTCAGTCATTGCTTGGTTGCGCAGTTGAGGAGTTGTCTACTTGGACGACATCCTTATCATGGCACAGGATCACTCAGTCCTCCTGCGACACCTGCAATGGATGATGGACCTCCTCTCTCACCTGGGTTTCCTCCTCAACTGGGAGAAATCCTGCCTATCTCCTTTGCGATATATGGCGTTCCTCGGGTTCACCATAGACTCCGTAATGGAATCCTAGAGTCTTCCTCCATCCAAGATTTGGACCATTCGCAAGGAGTTACGCCGCGCTCCAGCGCACCCTCAGTTATCGCTCCGTCAACTGGCATGGATCATTGGACTCCTGGCATCTTCAATCCAGGTGGTGTTCCCAACCCCTCTCCATTACTGTGCCCTCCAACACCTGAAGATTGCACACCTCCGCAATGGAGCATCCTATGCGGACATGATCTCTCTGGACACAGAGCGGTTCTGGCATGCCTGGCGAAGGACTTTTGGTCTTATTGCTTGGCCAGGGATCTGGTTGTCAAGGCGGAATACCTCCCGGGACTCCACAACATTCATGCAGATTGGAGTTCACGCTATCTGTTGGACAGCAGCGATTGGAGATTGGACGTAGGGGCGGTCTCCGCTATCTCGTCCCTCTGGGGTCCCTTTGCCATCGACCTCTTGGCATCCCGACTCAATATCCAATAGCCACGGTTCTACAGCTGGCGCCCGGATCCGGCCATGCAAGACTGGACCGGCTTGCTCCCTTATGCCTGCCCTCCGTTTGCCATGACCCCTCAGGTCCTGCTCCAAGTTCTTCACCAAATGACTGACCTGATTCTGCTGACACTGCTCTGGGGGACTCAGTCATGGTTCCTACAGCTCCTGGAGCTGGCAGTGGATGTGCCCAGACTGCTGCCATCCTACCCGGACAGACCTCCTTCTGGACCCATCAGGCCAACGTCACCCTCTCCTGCTGGATGGGTCATTGCCGCTGCTCTTGTGTAGGTTTTCCGGGGTTCTTGGGAAGTCCAAGGGGTTTTGGACGCAACTCGATGCCTCTTGGCGGACCCATGGGCTCCCGGGACTAGATGATCATATGGGACTGCTTGGAGAGCTTGGGCTGGCTGGTGCCTGGCTCGGAACATGGATCCTGTTTTGGCACCTGTAACTGCGATCCTCCAATTCCTCACTTCGTTATTCGAGGCTGGTCGGGTGTATCGCACGATTAACTTGTACAGATTGGCCATTTCCTCCGCCCATCAGGGTTTTGACGGCTGGCCCGCAGGCCAGCATCCTTTGGTGTGCCGCTTGCTTCGGGGTTCGCGACTTTCACGCCATCCTAGGCCTCGATACTCGGCTACTTGGGACATCTCCTGCATTTTGTCGCTCTTTACTTCCTAGCCCCCTAACTCGGACCTCTTCTTACAACAGTTATCGGCAAAATTGGTCACCCTTTTTTGCCTCATTTCATACAAATGGGTTTCGGATGTTTGTGCCTTGGACTACAAAGCTAGGTTTTTCACTCCGGACGGGGTGACATTTAACATCTCCAGACGCACTAAGGCATATATTCTGTCGGCTTCGTATCCGTGTTTTCCAGTTACCCCGGCATTGTATCCAATGACCTGTTTGTGGGAATATGAACTTTGAACGAGTGCACATCATTTGGTTTCGTCCCCTCAGCTTTTCCTCTCGGTTCGTCAACCTTTTTCCTGTGTCCAGTACTACCTTGGCTCGCTGGGTGAAATGGGTGATGTCGCTGGCTGGTGTAGATACGTCCATCTTTAGCGCCCATTCCTCCCAGGGGGCTTCAGCCACGTCTATGGTGGTTTCAGGGGCGCGTCTGGAAGACCTTATGAGGATGGCGGACTGGTCCTGCAAATCCATTTTTCCCAAATTTTACTTTAGACCAGACCCTCACGCTTTTTCTTCTGTTATTGATCAGCTTTAAACTTGCAATATGAGCCTCCATGTTTTGACATAAATGTACACTATTTTGCTATTTCATGATGAAAAGTCATGATTTTTATAAAAGACAAGGAGGCGAGTATTGTCCCACCCTTCTATTTTTATTTCACTTAATTCTCCCTCCCTGTTGATTTGCTCTCTGATGTGGGTTTCCAAGGGGTGGTAGGTATTTGTGATGCGCTCTGTGTTTTACCAATTATGCTTATATGACCTGCCTATGCTGTATGTTTTGTCTGGTGGGTTTGTCTTGCGATATGGGCACTGTGTTGATTCAGTTTATCAATATGTTATGTCTTGGCATGCGAACTTTGGTTCAAGTACTGATTTAACCGTTGGGCTTCTGTTTTTATCTTTTCACAGGTTGATTCTGTACTGCTTGGGGGTCCTCGCTACTTCCCACAAGGCTTCAACCCATTGGCTGGAGGTCTATGGATTGTTCTGTGATGGGCTCCTCACTGTTGGCGATTCTATTCTTTGATGGATTGGTACCAGTTCATTTATGGTTCCTGATTGGAGTCCGGCTGGATTTCTGCTGTGGTTGGACTGATTCATCGGTTCCTGTTTTGTTGTTATTTGTGTTGCATCTCCAAAGAAAGAGGAAATATGTGGGGAGGTGCTGACTATTACACTGAGACTTGATATGGGAGTGGCTTATCTCTATGGTTACCATTTTTTCTTACTGTTTGTATTATTTGCTGCTATTGGTGGACAGTAAAGAAAGGGTTAAGCAATACTTGCCTCTGTGTCTTTCGTAAAATCATGACTTTTTTTCGTCATAAAATAACAAAATCATGTAATTTCCTATGCTATACCATGAGATGTAATATAGCTCATGGATGACAGGACAGGAAGGGGTGCTGTCCTGAGACAGCAATATCCCTTTAAATGTGAGAACCCAATTTGCAGAGAAAAAAATGACAAGACACAACGAATGAGAGTAAATAATAAGTACCGTATATACTCGAGTATAAGCCGACCCGAATATAAGCCGAGGCCCCTAATTTTTCCCCAAAAAACTGGGAAAACTTATTGACTCGAGTATAAGACTAGGGTGGGAAATGCAGCAGCTACTGGTAAATTTCTAAATAAAATTAGATCCTAAAAAAAATATATTAATTGAATATTTATTTACAGTGTGTGTATAATGAATGCAGTGTGTGCGTATGAGTGCAGCGTGTGTGTGTATGAGTGCAGCGTGTGTGTATGAGTGCAGCGTGTGTGTATGAGTGCAGCGTGTGTGTATGAGTGCAGCGTGTGTCTGTATGAGTGCAGCGTGTGTGTGTATGAGTGCAGCGTGTGTGTGTATGAATGCAGTGTGTGTGAGTGCAGTGTGTGTGTATGAGTGCAGTGTATGTATGAATGCAGTGTGTGCAGGGCCGGTGCAAGGATATTTGCCCCCCCCATATGTCCTGACCTCCCCTCCTCCTCCCTCAGTGGTCCTTACCTCCCCACCCCCGTGTTCCTTCACCCCCCTCCCCCAGTGGTCCTGACTCACCCCTCCCCTAGTGGTCCTTACTTCCCCCTCCCCTCCCCTAGTGGTCCTTACTTCCCCCTCCCCTCCCCTAGTGGTCCTTATCCCCCCTCCCTCCCCTAGTGGTCCTTATCCCCCCCCCTCCCTCCCATAGTGGTCCTTATCCCCCTCCCTCCCATAGTGGTCCTTATCCCCCCCCTCCCTTCCTCCCATAGTGGTCCTTATCCCCCCTCCCTCCCATAGTGTTCCTTTTCTCCCCCCCTCCCTCCCATAGTGGTCCTTATCCCACCCCCCTGCCTCCGATAGTGGTCCTTATCCCCCCCTCCCTTCCATAGTGGTATAGTGGTCCTTATCCCCCCCCTCCCTCCCATAGTGGTCCTTATCCCCCCCTCCCTCCCATAGTGGTCCTTATCCCCCCCTTCCCTCCCATAGTGGTCCTTATCCCCCCCCCTCCCTCCCATAGTGGTCCTTATCCCCCCCTCCCTCCCATAGTGGTCCTTATCCCCCCCTCCCTCCCATAGTGGTCCTTATCCCCCCCTCCCTCCCATAGTGGTCCTTATCCCACCCCCTCCCTCCAATAGTGGTCCTTATCCCCCCCCTCCCTCCCATAGCGGTCCTTATACCCCCCCTCCCTCCCATAGTGGTCCTTATCCCACCCCCTCCCTCCCATAGTGGTCCTTATACCCCCCCCCCCTCCCACAGTGGTCCTTATACCCCCTTTTTTTATTATTTTTTTTATTATTATTATTTTTTTTATTATTATTATTTCTTATTTTTTTTTTTTTTCGTCCCCCCTCCCTGCTTGATACATGGCAGGGAGGGGGGCTCTCCTTCCCTGGTGGTCCAGTGGCAGTTCAGTGGGGGGGGAGAGGGGGGCTGGCAGAGCTGTACTTACCTGTTCTGCAGCTCCTGTCAGCTCTCTCCTCCTCTGCGCCGTCCGTGCAGCTCCTTCTATCAGCTCACACTGTAAGTCTCGCGAGAGCCGCGGCTCTCGCGAGACTTACACTGGGAGCTGACCGAGGTGCTGAACGGACGGCGCGGAGGAGGAGAGAGCTGACAGGAGCTGCAGGAAAGGTAAGTACAGCTCTGCCAGCCCCCCTCTCCCCCGGTCTGTATTATGGCAATGCAAATTGCCATAATACAGACCTTGACTCGAGTATAAGCCGAGTTGGGGTTTTTCAGCCCAAAAAATGGGCTGAAAAACTCGGCTTATACTCGAGTATATACGGTATATATATTACGAAAACAAAAAGAAAACGACATATCAAACAAATATACAATGCCAAAAACAAGTATTTACAGTAACTTAGGATTAGCACGAATGGTGCAGGCAGAGCATAAGGAACAATCTTTTGGTATATGAAATACTCTTGGGCAGGACCGGGCAGCCACCATGAACAACAGACAGTACACAGGTCCAGAGCCACAAGGCCAGAACCAGGATACACAATCAGGGCCGGCCTTAGGTGTTCAGGCGCCCTGTGCGAGCCAATTTTGTGGCGCCCCCCCCCGCCATCTTTGTTTGACCCCCTCTAGACAATTTCAGGCACATTCACAATCTGTCGCCTGCACCCACTTCAACAAATCCCTGCCCCCTTTATCAGCCCCCTGCCCCACTTTATCACCAGTCCCCTGCCCCCCTTTAATCACTAGCCCCCTGCCCCCCTTTATCACTAGCCACCTGTTCACTTCAATATAAAGCAATAAGGACAAGCACTTACATTAAAGGCTGCTGCTCCCTGGATACAGCTGTCAGTTTTTCCTACTCTTCCTGACGTTGCGACTGAAGAGCACCTGCCGCTCTGACACCCACTGAGTGGATCCTTCCGACGTCGGGCCCCCATGCTTCTCCTCCATGCTCCTCATGCATTCCAATTCGGGTCGGTTTGTCAGTGACTGACTGCGAGCTGTGTTGGCCACCTGGCCACACTGCTCACACACCCCAAAGGCCAGCCCTGGTTACAGTCACACAAAAAGGCAGACAGTCAGGCACAGTTACAATCAGGTACAGTCTCACACACACAGACAGTCATACACACACACAGGCAGACAGTCAGACACTGCTACAGACAGTCACACAAAGAGTACAGTCTCACACACACACACACACACAGTCAGACACCGTTACAGACACTCACGAGTACAGTCTCACACACAGACAGTCAGTCAGCCACACACAGAGTACAGTCTCCTACACACACACACAGGGAGACACTCACACACAGAGTACAGTCACACACAGAGTACAGTCTCTCACACACACACACAAGGCAGACAGTCAGACACTGCTACAGACAGTCACACACAGAGTACAGTCACACACAGAGTACAGTCACACACAGAGTACAGTCTCTCTCACACACACAAGGCAGACAGTCAGACACTGCTACAGACAGTCACACACAGAGTACAGTCACACACAGAGTACAGTCTCTCTCACACACACAAGGCAGACAGTCAGACACTGCTACAGAGTCACACACAGAGTACAGTCACACACAGAGTACAGTCTCTCTCACACACACAAGGCAGACAGTCAGACACTGCTACAGAGTCACACACAGAGTACAGTCACACACAGAGTACAGTCTCTCTCACACACACAAGGCAGACAGTCAGACACTGCTACAGACAGTCACACACAGAGTACAGTCTCTCTCACACACAGACATACAGACAGACACACACACACACACACAGACACTAGAGTCACACACACAGTTACCTGGAAGGGAGGAGTGGAAGCAGGGATTCCTTTCTCTGCAGCAAGTACTTGGAGCTTCAGTTAGCTGCAAGCTCCGCCCCGGCTGCTTTTTAGCCACGCCTCCTCCACACAGCAAGCTCCGCCCGTGCCGTCCGGTAAGCCCCGCCCCTTTACGTTCATAGTCCCTGGTGGGAAATTATGAACTCTCCAACCGGGGAATTGCTTCAGCTCCCCCTGCACTCACCCAGCCATGTGCGAGCTGTGCCGGCCACATGGCGCCCCCTGCTCCATGGCACGCTGTGCGGCCGCACATCTCGCGCACCCCTAAGGCCGGCCCTGTATACAATCAAAGGAAGCATGGTCAGGGTCACTGGATGCTAAACCAGAGGACAGGAACACAGAACCAGAGAACACAGGACCAGAGGACGCTGGAACACAAGACCAAGGAACGCAGGATACAGGACCAAAGAGTGCATGGTCAGAATCATAGGAACCAGGAAAGAATGATCTGAACAAGAGGGGAGGGTGAAACCGAACTATATAGGTGCTAATCAAGGACCAGCTGAAGTGCTAAATGAAAAGAAATGAGGAATAGTGTCAAACCGTGAGAGTGGTAAGTATAGGTACTGCACAAAGGCATATCTACTAAGGAGTGAACCGTGACAATGGATAATTGGGAAAGCAAGCACACTCTAGGTAGAGCCTCTGCTGTTTAGAAGTGGAAGAAAACCTCCATGGATGTCTAATTGACAGATCGGTATTTCCAACTTTAGAGTGTTCTTGTTCCATTTTAGATTGTTGGGCCTCCCTAAATTAGATGAATAATGATACTAACACACTCCCCTCCACTTTCCAAAAATGAACACCCATTTCATGTATGAGAACTTGTGGAATATCAGATTTACTTCTCTTATTGGCTGTACAGCAAAAAAATGATTTTAAAATAATGTTACAGTTGGCCAAAATTAAATTTAACACAACTTAAAGCCCAAATTCCATTACATTAGTGAGGTTATAGTGATGTGGCTGACTATGAAGCACTATCCAAAGGTCAGCCGTACTACACAGGCTTGTGAAAATACAGTCTTTGTGTTTGCAAAAATCAGTCAACCAAATTACACACATTTGTGAAGACTCTGCAATGTCCCTCATACATAACCACAGCTCACATGACAGGGATACATCATATTTAAAAAAAAAAAAAAAAAAACACCAACGAGATACATTACACCCTCCAGAGCCTTTTATGTTATGCTATGCTAATGTGTCACTAGTGATATAATTGGACATTAAAAGGCAATATTTTTACTCTCTTCATCAAGCCATTAGAGGTGCCAAATATAAATACAGCTGCATAAATATCCAGTTCTGCATACAGAAATATATAAAACAATCTACTGCATAAGAGTATGCGTGAAAAATAAAATAGAAACCATTAGCTACATACAGATGCTGTGCTAATATGCAGGTTGAAATAGAGATATATATTTATATACATAAATCTTAAATATATTTTTTTCTTTCAGATGCCAAGGAATTCATGATTTTCACACTGCTACCTGCTTTGATTCATCATAAATCTTTTGCTCTTTTGTTCAACGTTTCCATCAACTATGAATTCATCAAATAAATATCAATTGCAAGCAAATTCAAAATGTGTTTTGAAAATTTGTAGGTGGCTGCATGTTAACAACTCTGTTATTCTTTAACTGTGTTTCTTTGTTTATTTGGTATGTTAATTGTTGTTATCCAGACGATTTTAGAAAAATAGATGACAAATAAGATTGTTAACATTACACTACAAAAACACAAAATTGTGTCAGTCCCTATACATATCACTGTACTGGATTATGACTGGTATTTGGTAGATAAATTCACTGATTTATATTTTGACGGAAAAAGAAACTACTCCTCAAACGGAGACTGAATGCTTATATAAAAATAACTCTTACTCTATCATTTCTAATATTATTTCCTATTTTTGCCCATTTAATCCCTTTGTGACATTAGGGTGTGCTGTACCATTGTAGAAGAGGAGGGTTTTAATTCTGTTATGGCACCATAGCATGCCCTAACGATCGGGCCTTCACTGCAGCAGAAATACTTACCCTCCTTGCCGTATCCGATGAGGGTAATTGCCTGACAACCGAGGCAGTCCTCCTGCAGCCAATCCCACCAATCCAAGTCATATGATAGCGATGAAACCACAATCACATGACTCGGATCACTCGACTTGCCTGCAGGGAGACAACCTGGGTTCTCAGGCAGATCCCCCAACATATAATGAATAAAATCATAGTTATGTAAAAATGTTACATACACACTTATACGTGTTTGTATATGTAATATATACATACACACACACGCTCGGAATTTCAATATGTTATGGATTGTAGAAGATGCAAAAGTTGGTTGAGGTGTGCCGAAACAAACATACGAGTAGACCTGTAATAAAAAGAGGGCCCACCAAGGTGAAATGTAACATATAGGTGGCTGTAGGTGGGTGGGGTCAATCAGCTTGAACGACAGAGGTGAGTAGGGGCTAGGGGTTTAGCCAGGGTTTCTTGAGTGGAATTAGAGGTGCCGGTAGATGGCCCTTGGGAGCTAGTGCCAAGTCTAGGTTCGCTGGCCTGAGCCGACAAAAGTCTGAAAAGTTCTGCTTTCCTGGCAGTTAGTGTTGTCGCGAACATGAAATTTTCGGTTCGCGAACGGCGAACTTCCGCAAATGTTCGCGAACCGGCGAACTGCCCGAACCGCCATTGACTTCAATGGGCAGGCGAATTTTAAAACCAACAGGGACTCTTTCTGGCCACAAAAGTGATGGAAAAGTTGTTTCAAGGGGACTAACACCTGGACTGTGGCATGCCGGAGGGGGATCCATGGCAAAACTCCCATGGAAAATTGCACAGTTGATGTAGAGTCTGCTTTTAATCCATAAAGGGCAGAAATCACCTAACATTGACACCTGTCCTCAAAGCCCTGCCCTGATACACACTGACACAGAGCAGAATAGAGACTGTTCCCCGTCCTCAGAGACCATGATACACACTGACACAGAGCAGAATAGAGACGGTTACCCCTACATAGGGTCACTTGGCAGATATGGCGGGGTTGTGGGAGGGGGAGGATGACTTTCACCTCTTCCCCTGTTACATTCCCGCTGTGCTGTGACATCACCCTTATACGCTGTGTAAAGCATACTATTTAATTTGATCAGCATGGCCACTTGAGTTTTCATAGTTTTCACGCTGCTTGTAGTTTATATATGGTTCACAAAAATCAAACAAACGATAAAGTAAACATGTAAGGATTCAGAATATTCTTTCAAACCCTTACACATTGTGTGTACGTATTTTTTGTCTTAAGTTTGTGGCTTTAAAGAGGTTCACGTTGTTTCTATGATGTGCATAACATGTTCTTGTAAATGTTTGTTACATTTTTCCTGGAATTGTAATTTTTGAATCTGAATAAAGATAGTCAAATCCCTGATACACACTGACACAGAGCAGAATAGGGACTGTTCCCCCTACATAGGGTCACTTGGCAGATATGGATTGACACCTATCCTAATGATCCCTGATACACACTGACACAGAGCAGAATAGAGACTGTTCCCCCTACATAGGGTCACTTGGCAGATATGGATTGACACCTGTCCTCAAAACCCCTGATACACACTGACACAGAGCAGAATAGGGACTGTTCCCCCTACATAGGGTCACTTAGCAGGGGTTTTGAGGACACCTGTCCTCAAAACCCCTGATACACACTGACACAGAGCAGAATAGAGACTGTTCCCTGTCCACAGAGACCATGATACACACTGACACAGAGCAGAATAGAGACTGTCCACCCTACATAGGGTCACTTGGCAGGTATGGATTGACACCTGTCCTCAAAGCCCCTGATACACACTGACACAGAGCAGAATAGAGACTGTTCCCTGTCCACAGAGACCATGATACACACTGACACAGAGCAGAATAGAGACTGTTCACCGTCCACAGAGACCATGATACACACTGACACAGAGCAGAATAGGGACTGTTCCCCCTACATAGGGCACTTGGCAGGTATGGATTGACACCTGTCCTCAAAGCCCCTGATACACACTGACACAGAGCAGAATAGAGACTGTTCCCTGTCCACAGAATCCATGATACACACTGACACAGAGCAGAATAGAGACTGTTCCCCGTCCACAGAGACCATGAAACACACTGACACAGAGCAGAATAGAGACTGTTCCCCGTCCACAGAGACCATGATACACACTGACACAGAGCAGAATAGGGACTGTTCCCCCTACATAGGGTCACTTGGCAGGTATGGATTGACACCTGTCCTCAAAGCCCCTGATACACACTGACACAGAGCAGAATAGAGACTGTTCCCCGTCCACAGAATCCATGATACACACTGACACAGAGCAGAATAGAGACTGTTCCCTGTCCACAGAGTCCATGATACACACTGACACAGAGCAGAATAGAGACTGTTCCCCGTCCACAGAGACCATGATACACACTGACACAGAGCAGAATAGAGACTGTTCCCTGTCCACAGAGTCCATGATACACACTGACACAGAGCAGAATAGAGACTGTTCCCCGTCCACAGAGACCATGATACACACTGACACAGAGCAGAATAGAGACTGTTCCCCGTCCACAGAGACCATGATACACACTGACAGAGCAGAATAGAGACTGTTCCCTGTCCACAGAGTCTATGATACACACTGACACAGAGCAGAATAGAGACTGTTCCCCGTCCACAGAGACCATGATACACACTGACACAGAGCAGAATAGAGACTGTTCCCCGTCCACAGAGACCATGATACACACTGACACAGAGCAGAATAGGGACTGTTACCCCTACATAGGGTCACTTGGCAGGTATGGATTGACACCTGTCCTCAAAGCCCATGATACACACTGGGGGGAGCTACTGTCCTCCCCAACCCCTGCGCGGTGGGTGGGGGGCATAAATCACAATGGGACGGACCTACTGATAGGAGTGGAGTATTGTTCATATCAGTTTAATACCTTCCGCGTCTCCTATCAGTGGACGTGTAAATGGCAGAGATTTTTAATTGTTGAATCACCTCCCCTTTTTAGGCCAAGGTGGGAAGATGCTTAGACCACTGGTATATTGGTGCCATCTTGGAGGATTTTTTGGGGGTTTGGTTTTTGAAGCCACAGTGCTGCACCAGTGGGCCTAAAAATTAGGCATGTACACATGCCTGAAAAATTTGGTATTGTTGCAGCCGCTGCTGTAGCAGCGGCCAGAAAAATTGATGTTTGTTTCACAGGCAGAAAGTGCCCTAAAACATGGCGGCTTGAACCCTAGTTGGTGGCGGATAAGTCACGCAAGCCAAATGTCATTCAGAGCTAAAATACAGCAGCGTGTGGACCATTTTTAGCCCAAGGCAGCTCATCTCATCAGGCCTTTTTTAATCGAATGTATCGCCCAGTGTCAGTCCCTTCGGGATCCATCCCTCATTCATCTTAATAAAGGTGAGGTAATCTAGACTTTTTTGACCTAGGCGACTTCTCTTCTCAGTGACAATACCTCCTGCTGCACTGAAGGTCCTTTCTGACAGGACACTTGAAGCGGGGCAGGCCAGAAGTTCTATCGCAAATTGGGATAGCTCAGGCCACAGGTCAAGCCTGCACACCCAGTAGTCAAGGGGTTCATCGCTCCTCCGATATCTGCAGTTAAGGCGAGGTAGTCTGCTACCTGTCTGTCGAGTAGCTCTCTGAGGGTGGATCCCGAAGGGCTGTGGCGATGCATAGGACTTAAAAAGGTCCGCATGGCCTCCATCAACAACACGTCTTTAAAGCGTCCTGTCCTTGCCGGCGTGGTCGTGGGAGGAGGAGGAGGAGGATGACTTCCACCTCTCCCCCTGTTAGATTCCCGTTGTGCTGTGACATCACCCTTATACGCTGTGTAAAGCATACTTTTTAATTTATTTTGCAAATGCTGCATCCTTTTCGACTTGTTGTAATTCGGTAACATTTCCGCCACTTTCTGCTTATACCGGGGGTCTAGTAGCGTGGACACCCAGTACAGGTCGTTCTCCTTCAGCCTTTTTATACGAGGGTTCCTCAACAGGCAGGACAGCATGAAAGACCCCATTTGCACAAGGTTGGATGCCGAGCTACTCATTTCCTGTTCCTCCTCCTCACTGATGTAATTGAAGGTATGTTCTTCCCCTCAGCCACGTACAACACCACGGGTACCAGATAGGTGACAACGAGCACCCTGGGATGCCTGTTGTGTTTGGTCTTGCTCCTCCTACTCCTCCTCAAAGCTACAATCCTCCTCTGACTCCTCTTCCTCACAATCCTCTTCCAGCGTTGCCGCAGGTCCAGCAAGCGATGCTGATAAGGCTGTTTCTGGTGATGATGGTGACCACAACTCTTCCTCTTCCTCTTCACGCTCATCTACAGCCTGATCCAGCACTCTTCGCAGGGCACGCTCCAGGAAGAAAACACATGGTATGATGCCGCTGATGGTGCCTTCGTTGCGACTGACTAGGTTTGTCACCTCCTCAAAAGGACGCATGAGCCTACAGGCATTGCGCATGAGCGTCCAGTAACGTGGCAAAAAAATTCCCAGCTCCCCAGAGGCTGTCCTAGCACCCCGGTCATACAAATATTCATTAACAGCTTTTTTCTTGTTGGAGCAGGCGGTCGAACATTAGGAGTGTTGAATTCCAACGTGTAGGGCTGTCGCAAATCAAGCGCCTCACTGGCATGTTGTTTCGCCGCTAGATATCGGCAAAGTGAGCCATGGCCGTGTAGGAATGCCTGAAATGGCCACACACCTTCCTGGCCTGCTTCAGGACGTCCTGTAAGCCTGTGTACTTATGCACAAAGCGTTGTACGATCAGATTACACACATGTGCCATGCACGGCACATGTGTCAACTTGCCCAACTTCAATGCCGCTATCAAATTTTTGCCGATATCCAGTTGCTGCGGAGTCAGCCACTTTTCCACCTGTGCGTTCAGGGCGGACAGGAGTGCTTGTCCGGTGTGACTCTCTGCTTTCAAGCAAGTCAAACCCAAGACGGCGTGACACTGCCGTATCCGGGATGTGGAATAGTACCTGGGGAGCTGGGGGGGTGCCGTTGATGTGGAGCAAAACGCAGCAGCACAAGAGGACTCAGCCGAGGAGGTTATGGAAGAGGATGGAGTAGGAGGAGTAGAGGAGGTGGCAGCAGGACTGCCTGCAATTCGTGGTGGTGTCACCAACTCCTCTGCAATGCCACGCATTCCTTGCTTGTCAGCCGTCAGCAGGTTTACCCAATGCGCAGTGTAGGTGAAATACCTGCCCTGACCATGCTTTGCAGACCAGGTATCAGTGGTCAGATGGACCCTTGCCCCAACACTGTGTGCCAGACATGCCATGACTTCCTTTTGCACAATCGAGTACAAGTTGGGGATTGCCTTTTGTGAAAAGAAATTCCGTCCGGGTACCTTCCACTGCGGTGTCCCAATAGCTACAAATTTTTTGAACGCCTCAGACTCATCCAGATTGTATGGTAAAAGCTGGCGGGCTAATAGTTCGGACAAGCCAGCTGTCAGACGCTGGTCAAGGGGGTGACTTGGTGACATTGGCTTCTTACGCTCAAACATGTCCTTGACAGACACATGACTGTGGGCAGATGAGCGGGAACTGCTCAAGGCGGGAGACGGAGTGGCGGATGGTTGAGAGGGGGCAAGAAGGACAGCAGTGGTTGACGTGGCTGAAGATGCTAGACCAGGAGGAGGACGGCGACTTAGAGTAGGCGTGCTGCTTGTACTCATGTGTTGATCCCATAGGCGTTTGTGATGTGAGATCATGTGCCTACGCAAAGCAGTTGTACCTAGGTGGGTGTTGGACCTCCCACGACTCAGTTTCCTTTGGCACAGGTTGCAAATGGCATCGTTGTTGTCCGAGGCAGACACACAAAAAAAGCCACACTGCTGAGCTCTGCAATGACGGCATTCTGGTGGTGGACACAGCATGCGTTGATTGGCGTGCTGTCGGGCTGACCCCGGGTGCCAATGCATGCTGTCTGACTGTGCCACTAGCTCCTTGCGACGACCCCCCCCTGCTTCCAACTCGTCTCCTCCTCCTCTCTGTCTCCCCATCTGAACTTTCGCCCTGTTCTTCTTCTTGCCGAGCGGGCACCCACGTGACATCCATGGACGCATCGTCATCATCAACCGCTTCGCTTGTATCTGACAACTCAGAAAAGGAAGCAGCAGCGGGTACAACATCATCATCATCACACCGTACCTCCATGTGTTTAATGCTGCCTGCCTGAGACATATCCCTGTTATCTACATCCTCTAGCAATAATGGTTGCGCATCACTCATCTCTTCAAACGGGTGTGTGAATAACTCCTCTGACATACCAATTAAAGCGGCTGTGGTGCTAGTTTTGGTGGTGGCGGCAGGCGGGTGAGTGGTATCTTGAGAGGTGCCTGAAGCTAAGCTGGAGGAGGATGGTGCGTCAAGGTTCCGAGCGAAGGCTGTACAAGATTGGGTGTCCTGTGTTAGCCAGTCAACTATGTCCTCAGAACTTTTCAAGTTCAGGGTACGTGGCTTCTGAAAACTGGGCATTATTCTAGGGCAAAAGGGAATCACAGCACCACGACCACGACGGCCCCTGCGGGGTGGCCTGCCTCTGCCTGTCATTTTTTGGGGGATTAGTGGTACTATGCATGCAAGCTACTGTGAGACCAGATATGATTGGCAATGTGAACTGTAACAGTTCTGCAGAGCACACACTGTAGGCCTGACACACCCGCTTGAAGACAAGTAACTGCTATTCAATCTATAACAGTGAAAAAAAAATTTTGGTTTTAAAAGCACGCTATAGAGACACCAGATATGATTGGCAATGTGCACTGGAACAGTTCTGGAGAGCACACGCTGAAGGAAGGACTGACAGAGCCGCTTGAAGGACACTGACTGGCTGCTATTAGCTTACACTAGAAACCTTTTTTCTTTGTAAATGCACGCTATAGAGACACCAGATATGATTGGCAACTGTCAAAGCACGCTGGCACAGGTCTGCAGAGCACACGCTGAAGGAAGGACTGACAGAGCCGCTTGAAGGACACTGACTGGCTGCTATTAGCTTACACTAGAAACCTTTTTTACAGTGAAAAAAAATATTTATTTTAAATGTAAAGCTTAACCTATTGTTAAAACAGATATGAGTGGTGGCACTGACTGTGCAAATGGGCAAGGCATCCAACCTGACACAAAAGCTGGCAGGCAGGCAACTGCTCTTCTATTACAGTGAAAAAAAAATATTTATTTTAAATGTAAAGCTTAACCTATTGTTAAAACAGATATGAGTGGTGGCACTGACTGTGCAAATGGGCAAGGCATCCAACCTGACACAGAAGCTGGCAGGCAGGCAACTGCTCTTCTATTACAGTGAAAAAAAAATATTTATTTTAAATGTAAAGCTTATCCTATTGTAAAAACAGATATGAGTGGTGGCACTGGGCAAGTAGGCACAGTATCCAATGTGAACCTCACACAGAAACTGGCAGGCAGGCACCTGCAATTACATTACACAGGAAAAAAAAAAAAAGCAGCCTGATGTTATAGCCCTAAAAAGATCAGATGAGTCCTTCAGGATTGTAGTGGACACTGAATACCCTAGCCTAGCTATCAATTTCCCTATCTAATCAGCAGCAGCTAAACTTTCCCTCCTCTCACTAAGCATGCAGCTTCAGAATGAATCGAAAATGGATGCTGGGAGGGAGGTTGGAGGGTGTGGAAGGGAGGGAGTGCTGCTAATTTGCTGGAATGTGTCTGCTGACCGAGAGGCACAGGGTCAAAGTTTGCCCGATGATGACGAATAGGGGGCGGATCGAACTGCGCATGTGTCCGCCCGCCGCGGCGAACGCGAACACGCTAAGTTCGCCGGGAACTGTTCGCCGGCGGACAGTTCGGTACATCACTACTGGCAGTTGCTGGAAAGAGGATGCCCCTGAGTCTAAGTTCGGCAGCAATTTTTGGGATAGTCCAAGATTTTAGGGACATGGGGGTAGAGGGGGTAAGGGTATCTTCTGGCGAACCGTTCCTAGCTGGCGTGATGACTACTTAATCTGAAGGCGAATCTTCGATGGGAAGAGATTCCGGTGACATTCTGGAAAAGGAATAATGATGAAATTAGATAGGGGAGTGTGGAGGGGTAACGAGGCCTTCGTAGAACTGGTTTGCTGACTAGTGCCGAGGCGAATAACTTAACTATAACCAAGTGACAGGTGAGGCCCTGCTAATGCCAAGTGGTGGTGAGAGGCTCTGCCTATGATTTGGGCCGAGGGAAGTCGTAGGCCTCTCAATGACCATAAGAGATTCAAAAACACGTGCCGTGACAAGGGAGGCCCTAACTGTAGCCCTAAAGAAGGGCGAGCAAGGCAGCTAACTAGGATTTTGGCCGTGGGGCTGAACCTCTGTGTTGAGGTGGGGAGTTGGCCTTGCGGGACCGGTAAAACTACTTCGGGTCAGCTAAGGCCAGCGCCTAACCCTGAATGCCAGTTCTCTAAACCTGCTGGGGCTTGTGTATTAAAAGGTGTACCGACCACATGTGGATACTAACCTTGAGTATAACGTTTTATCACTTTGTGCGTGATAGAGTAGTCTTGGAAACGAATAGTCTTTGACGAATCGCTGGTCTGTCCAAGGGTTATCCTAGGGGTAAGATAGATGTAGGTGGGCCCAAGGTGTGCCACTGATATGTCAAAATGAAACAAATGGATAGGTGTGTATCAGTGATACTGTAACTTAAGAACCCGTGTAAGATGAGGGACCTGAACGTTGGTCCATTTAACAGAGACCGCGCGAATGACTGAACAAACGTAAGTATGCCTGTGGTCGACTGTTTAGTCGTATAAACCGCAGGAGTGCACGAATGGGTTAGTATACGAACGGTTAAGTATATACGAATTGCATAGTTTAATAGTGAAAGGGAGCCTACCCCTACGTTTGTAGGCCCGTTTGTGGGAAATAGCCGCAAGCTATTTCCCATGTTGTGCTTACGTGGATGCACCAGTCTTGTGACCGGAAGCCGGGTAGCGTAACCGGGGAGAAGCCGGTTGGCAGGACCAGAGGTCAGAGGATACTGCAGCGACAGGAGTCCTGCTAGCATTGGTAACTTTTTCTGGCGGGAACTCGGACCGGACGTGCTGGTTGCCAAGGTGAGTCAATCAGTTTGAACGACAGAGGTGAGTAGGGGCTAGGGGTTTGAGTAGGCGCTAGGGGTTTAAGTAGGGGCCTTAACTCCTCCCACAAATTCAGGCCTAATGGCCTATTAACACACACACACATATATATATATATATATATATATATATATATATATATAAAGAAAAAGGAAACCGCGCCCTTATTGTGATACGAATATACGTACTCAAATCCTTATGGTCATACAATTTCAGTAGTATACCTCAAGAAAAGAGAAAAATATACAGAATAATAGTATCCCCGTCTTTGGATAGATGTGAAGTGGTCCGCGTCTTGATGGTCTCAAACAAAGAACACATAGACAGACAGAAGAGTCCACAGTGCAGTAAATGCTGATATCTTTGTAAATAACAAGTAAATATAAAGTATCGTACTCACATTTACTAGAGCGTGCCTCGCTCTAGTTTGTAAAGTGTAGGTGGTATAATCCCCACCAAGGAATAAGATGTTGACCAGGAAAAAAAACACTGAGAAAGTCCATAAAAGTCCACTTTTCGCGTTTCACCTATAGAGGCTTCTTCAGAAGTGTGGATAGAGTCCTGGTAATGTCCAAATATATATAGAATAAAATGTAAAACGATTAATATATATATATTTATATTTATAAATATATGAAATGGGGGCTGCACTCGCCTGAACATGCCTAAATGTAGTGCTGCAGGGGGCCAAATTATACAATACACATGATCCAGCGCACTCACTAAACAGCAACTTTAATGTTGACAGATTTTATTCGTTTTTTTTTTTGTGTAAAAAAAAACAAAACAAATCTAGGCAAAAAATAATGGGGGTTTAGTACATACATTGCATAAGCCTGCCACAACAGCAATGTACCCCATCTTTGGCAGGTCCTACTCTAACAGCCTAATGTCTGCTAAGTGGGTTAATCTCAAAAGAGATAATGGATTATCTCGGCAAAGGAGAAGTGCTCCCTAAAACAGGTTTAGACTGATTTGTGAACAATATTTGAGCGAAATAGGCCTTTTGTGTACATAGAAAAGTCTTAATTCTTTGAGTTCAGCTCATGAAAAAGGACAGCAAAAACAAAAGTGTTGCATTTATAATTTTGTTCAGTGTGTGTGTGTGTGTGTGTGTATACATACACAATGTATATACTTTTATTCTCTACCTGTACATTGTACCTGTATATTTTTACATTATGTTTATTCTACCTATACATCTATATTAGTTTTACATAATTATGTTTATTTTTATTAGTTATATATTGGTGGACCTACCTGACAAAGCAGGCAGAAAGTCCAGAGAATTACATTTACAAGCCCTATATTTGACCCTGCAACATTACAAACCCCATAAAACCTGTACAAGGGGGTACTGTCGTACTCGTGAGACATCAGTGAAAACACCTATCAGTAAAAGGGTAGTTTTTTTGTGTGTGTGAGTGAAAAATGCAGAAAAATAATATGATTCCTGAAGACTTGGCACAGGGCCGGCGTGTCCATAATGCGACACAAGCTGAAACTGTACATTTTGCAACCAATCAACAACGTACAATGCAGTTAAACACTCCCCTTCATTCCAGAAAAATCCTCCCCTCTGCCTATGATATAATTACTGTACACAATGGGTTAATGTAATTATCACAGGCAGGAAAATACAGCTTTTATGCAATTCTTTTAACTTTAAAAGTATACATGCAATCTTAATATAGATTCGAACTCAACACACTTCAAATATAAACATATCCGAAAATCGGGCAATTCCCTCCAGTGGTTTAAAAGTTACATAGAAGTCTCTTTTTGACTGACCACACGCACATTTTCATGCCCAAAACAGTTCCAGAGAATCAGGCTGTGCGGCCGGTATATTTCCTATGTTAAAGTCAGTTCAAACAGACGAACAACAACCATTCGAATTGTCGAATTAACTGTCTAACGGCGTTCGGATTGCCGAACGGAGTTCGAATTGTGGAATGCATTGAAGTCTGGAGAAGGTAAAACTTCAGTTGAATTAAAATGGCTGCCACCACGTGTTTGACTGTACGAACGGCGGCCACCCAGCGGTCGGCAATTAACCTACATTAGCCTCCCAGCTGGGAGGTAAATTATCCGCACGCTTCCACTTCTGTGTTGTCCACCTGTACAGTACTTGGTTCAGTAAGCCCCATTTACTGAACCAAGTGGGAAAAAGCCATTAACACAGGATTTTAACAGTCTGGGGACATAGTCTTAAAGGGGCATTGTTCCCAAAAGTCCCAATATGTCCATATATTGTGCTTAAAGGGCCAGTACTAGTCCAATAAAAAGTCCATATGGCACATAGAAAGCTAGTGGCAGATGGCAGTTTGTCACACAGATCTACAGCTTCTGGCTTGAATACAGCAAGATGTTGCAATATGTATGGAGGCATGGGGGGCCCAGGGGTGCTAGATGGTGGTTTTAACACTATAGGGTCAGGAATACATGACCCTTTAGTGATCCTTTAAGGTTGAGCTTTGTGACTTCACAGCATCTGCCACCCATATGGTATACATAATAACATCAACGCATTTCACTATTACGAAAGTTTTCCTCAGGATGTAGATCTGACTTCTCCATCTTGGAATCAGTCTTAAGGTCATACACTGCAGTCATTCTAATTTCACAAATTAAGCAATACTGAAAAACTAAAGACAGAAAATTAGTTTATAGAACAGTCACAAAAGGTTGATGACAAGTTAGATCACCTTGAACATGAAGTAGTGTCAGTCAAACAGAGTCAAATATCATCAAGATTTAATTGATTATATTACTAAAACAACATATTATAGGAAAACAAGAGACAACTTTCAAATTTAATAATTTTAATGGAAATACTTTTTTTTTTTCACAATCACACAAAAATAAATTCAGTGCGGAAGCAAAGTGATAATAGTCCAAAAGCAGCTTGAACACCAATACGGAGTCTCTCTTTTCCGATCAGAAAACTGGATAAAGACAGGGGGGTAGGTGCAGCGCTTCAGTAATCCTTGACAAGGTATATGTGAAGAGACCCAGAGAAGAAATAATAGTGTAGTATTTAAAACTGTAGTGGTGATAAGTAGAGTTGAGCGAACCGGAACCACAAAGTTCGGGTTCGTACCGAACATTATTTTTTTGGACCCTGGACCCGAACACGGACATATCACTGTCCTACTAATGACATGGCTGTGATTGGTCAGTGCAGCATGTGACCCAGCCTCTGGAGTCGCGTAGTGCCACACGCACATGAGCTCTTATTAGTGTAAGGAGAGGATGCTGCAGCTGTTAGGGACAGATTGGGAAAGAATTCTGCAAACTAGTACATCAGTGCGGTGCACTTCATACCTGAGAGTCAAATAGAAGCGTCAAATACTGCAGTTACAGAGCAATTGTAAACATTCTTATATTCTGGGTGCTAATCTGCTAAATAGTAAATTTTGGGCGTGCTCTTCATCTCTGAGAGTCAAATAGAAGCGTCAAATAGTGCTGTGACATAGCATTTTTAAATATTCACATTTTTTGGTTGCTAAAAAGTACATTTGCGGCCTGTGGTGCACTTTATATCTGAGAGTCAAATAGAACCGTCAAATACTGTGGTTATAGCGCAGTTTGACCAATTCAAATTTTTTGGGGTGCTAAATAGTACATTTGCGGCCTGCACTTCATATCTGATACTCAAATAGAACCGCCAAATACCAATATAACAATATTATAATTCTGGCGCAATACCCTCACAAGTCAAACTGAGAGGTCAGTTTATAGGGAAAACTGTTGCCTGGATACAATTCTAAAACAATTTCCATATGTCCTTTGCAGAGTTTACATGCTGGAAAAACACAGGTGCCAACTGCTGTGGCTTTCTGCAGTGTGCAGAGCGGCAAAGAGGGCAGGGTTGAGGAGTGGGTGGAAGATGATGTGGAGGATGATGAGGTCCTAGACCCCACATGGAATCAAGGTCATGCGAGTGACGTGTGCAGTTTGGAGGAAGAGGCGCTGGTCACACAGAGGCACCAGCACAGCATAAGAGGTAGCAGGGTTCAAAAGCGGAGCGGCCGTCCCCTAGCGCTCATCGGCATGTAATATCTTCAGAATTCCCACAGTTATCCAAGTAACAGTTGAAGCGATAAAAAGAACCATAACAGATTTAACGAGCCATTCGCAGTTTTGCAGCCCGGTGACTGGGACCCAGACACTGTCTGGGCGGCGGTCAGACGACCGGGACCCAGTATGCCTGATGTTGAAGTTAGGAGTCACAGTGTGGAATGGATTAGCAGGGTCTGGTGCAGGGTAAACGCACGCCCCTTGGTGTTGAACATACCAGGACCCTGATTCAGCTTCAGTAAAAAGAGTACTGGATACCAGAAGCCATCACCAGACTGATTCGCAACTTGGAACAGGATGTGACATTCCCTGTAGCGGCTGTGCGCGCTTTCGGCGTTCTCACCCTGCTGCTGCTCGCCTGTCTGCACTGCAGTGTAACTTTGGCCTTCCCGCTCACCGCCTCATATGCGACGTGCTCACAAGGTGGAACTCCACTTTGCACATGCTGGAGAGACTGTGCGAGCAGCAGGGTATAGTGGAGTTTCAGCTGCAGCACGCACGGGTCAGTCGCTCTGCACCAGACTTGCCCTCCAATTGATCAGAGTTAAAGCGGCACTGTCATGCCGAATCCCGTTTTTTTTTTTAACCCCCCTCCCGCCTCCACTACATCCAATCGACCCCCTAGTCACCCCCAAATGCCCCTAAGCCCCCCACATTACCTCTTTTTAATTCTTTATCTTCTGCCCCGATCTTTATTCAGGGCGCCGCCATCTTTGTGTGGGTAGGTGAAGTCCCTGTGGGACACGTCATCTACCCACACTACACAGACTGTGAGATTCCCGCACATGCCCAGTGAAACACCTGGACATGCGAACGGGAATTTCACCTATTCATTCATTCATCAGACAGACGAATGAATAGAAAAAATCAGACGAACAAACTAACACTGAGTATCAGTGTTAGTTTGTTCGTTCAGTTTATTACAAGGAGGGAGCTACCGGCTTGCAGCTCCCTCCTTGTAATATGTAACTATAGAAGCGGCAGGGAGCAGAGCTCCCCACCACTTCATAAGCCCCCCATGTCCCCCCCTCACTCTATGGGGGTCAATATGACCCCCATAATAGCACAAGGGAGATTGAAATCTCCCCAATACCCCTACTCGCTATACCGCGAGTAGGGGCATGTCCACTAAACAGTGAGCAGCCTGTGTCTGCTCACTGTAAAAAAAAAAAAATGGTAATAAGGGGGGGACCTACTGTCCCCCCCCCCCCGGCCCCCACCACTGCGCGGTGGGTGGGGGCCCTAATAAAACAATAAGGGGGGGGGACCTATTGTCCTTCCCCCCGGCCCCCACCCCTGCGCGGTGGGTGGGGGCCCTAATAAAACAATAAGGGGGGGGACCTACTGTCCTCCCCCCGGCCCCCACCCCTGAGCGGTGGGTGGGGGCCCTAATAAAACAATAAGGGGGGGGACCTACTGTCCTCCCCCCCGGCCCCCACCCCTGCGCGGTGGGTGGGGGCCCTAATAAAAACAATAAGGGGGGGGACCTACTGTCCTCCCCCCCGGCCCCCACCCCTGCGCGGTGGGTGGGGGCCCTAATAAAAACAATAAGGGGGGGGACCTACTGTCCTCCCCCCCGGCCCCCACCCCTGAGCGGTGGGTGGGGGCCCTAATAAAACAATAAGGGGGGGGACCTATTGTCCTCCCCCCCTGGCCCCCACCCCTGCGCGGTGGGTGGGGGCCCTAAATGACCCCCCCATCAAGGTGACTAGGGGTCCCAAGCCCCTAGTCACCCCCCACCCAACACATTCTATCCCCTACCTACCCCCCTCACCTAAAAATAGTGAGGGGGGAATAAAATAACTAACCTGTAAAAAAAAAAAAAATAAATAAACTTACCATTTGACGTCTTCTTTTTTCTAAATTCTTCTTACTTCAGCCCTCCAAAAGGCCAAATAAAAATCCATAAACCCGTCGCACTTAAAAAAAAAAAAAAAAAAAAAAACGAGCGCAAACAAAAATTAATCCATCTTCACCCATGGAGGGCACGCCGCGTACTGAGCCCCGCCCTGCAATTAGGCTTAGAACACAATGATTGGTTGGTTTAAGCCAATCAGAGTGCTCTGTGTCATTTTACACAGCGTGGGAAAATTCAAAAGAACTTTCCCACGCTGTGTAAAATGACAGATCACTGTGATTGGATGGTTTTCAAGCCATCCAATCACAGTGCTCTGTGTCATTTTACAAGCGTGGGAAAATTCCAAAGAACTTTCCCACGCTTGTAAAATGACACAGAGCAGTGTGATTGGATGGTTTGAAATCCATCCAATCACAGTGCTCTGTGTCATTTTACAAGCGTGGGAAAGTTCTTTGGAATTTTCCCACGCTGTGTAAAATGACACAGAGCACTCTGATTGGCTTAAACCAACCAATCATTGTGTTCTAAGCCTAATTGCAGGGCGGGGCAAGGCTTTATAAGCCTTGACCCGCCCTGCGGAGCTCAGTACGCGGCGTGCCCTCCATGGGTGAAGATGGATTAATTTTTGTTTGCGCTCGTTTTTTTTTTTTTTTTTTTTTTTTAAGTGCGACGGGTTTATGGATTTTTATTTGGCCTTTTGGAGGGCTGAAGTAAGAAGAATTTAGAAAAAAGAAGACGTCAAATGGTAAGTTTATTTTTTTTTTTTTTACAGGTTAGTTATTTTATTCCCCCCTCACTATTTTTAGGGTGAGGGGGGTAGGTAGGGGATAGAATGTTTTGGGTGGGGGGTGACTAGGGGCTTGGGACCCCTAGTCACCTTGATGGGGGGGGGGTTCATTTAGGGCCCCCACCCACCGCGCAGGGGTGGGGGCTAGGGGGGAGGACAGTAGGTCCCCCCCCTTATTGTTTTATTAGGGCCCCCACCCACCGCTCAGGGGTGGGGGCCGGGGGGGAGGACAGTAGGTCCCCCCCCCTTATTGTTTTATTAGGGCCCCCACCCACCGCTCAGGGGTGGGGGCCGGGGGGGAGGACAGTAGGTCCCCCCCCCTTATTGTTTTTATTAGGGCCCCCACCCACCGCGCAGGGTGGGGGCCAGGGGGGGAGGACAATAGGTCCCCCCTTATTGTTTTATTAGGGCCCCCACCCACCGCTCAGGGGTGGGGGCCGGGGGGGGAGGACAGTAGCCTCCCCCCCCCCCCCAATCTTTAACCCCCGCGCAGGGGAGGGGGGGTGTTTATTAGTTTTTGTTTTGTTTTTTACAGGCTGCTCACTGCTTACTAGACATGCCCCTACTCGCGGTATAGCGAGTAGGGGCATATTATTTACTAATACTAAGTAATCTTTACTTAGTATTACTAAAGATGGCTGAAAGACCAATTCAGGTCTTTCAGCCTTTTAGTAGATAGCTCCCTGATACCGTGGGAATTAGGGAGTTATCTACTAAGCGGCTGCAAAATGCAGCCACAGCAATGAATAGGATCGGAGTTTCATTCATTAGAATGAAATTCCGATACAAACAAAGTACCGAATTGCCTCCTAACACCAATGGAGAAACAGTGCTCATTCTGTTAGGATGCAATTCGACAGTTTTGCCGGCGTTCTGTCTAAGTGACAGGACGTTCGGCAATACTGACAGGAAGCATTGTGGGAACAGGGAGGAAAGCTAGGGATCATGGGAAAATTGCTCTGACCAGTGGAAATGAAGCACACTTTGCTCCTCCGCTGGTCAGAGCTGGTCAAGCGGAGGAATCCCATAAGACAAAGAGTCCCTACTTTGTCTTATGGTTTTAAAGAAAACTAAAGAAGACAGGAAGAAAAGAAGAACAGAACAGATCCTGAGAGAGGGGGAGAAGAGGAAGAGATTGAGGAAAGGTAAGTTCGGCATGACAGTGCCGCTTTAAAGGATTTCAAATGGACTCATTACAATTACAGGGCTTCTAAAGAGTCCTGTATTGTTATTTGACGTCACTACCTTCCCATGTCGGGAGTGGGTAATTTGCGCGCCCGCTGCCTTCCTTGCATATGGTAGCCATTTCTGGGGCTCCCTCTCCGGAATAGAACCCTGATAATAAAGGGATAGTCTCTGATCTGCTCTTCTGGTACAGCCCGGTAAATATCCGCTGCCTTCCCCACTAGTTTGCTGGCCAGGATGATGACCCAGTCGCTGGGGTCCACGTCTTGGAGTAGGCACTGGCGCTCAAAGTCTTGTAAAAAGTCATCAATGCCTTCTTTTGCTTCCTTGAACTCTTTGAAGGCATTGTATGGTAGCTTGTGGGCCAGGGTGGTTGTGCTTCCCGGCGCCCTCTGCTCCCTTCTTCCTTTATCTGGGTTCATGGAGGTCGCCCTCTTTCTATTGGCAAGGACATAGGCTTGTACCTCCAAAAAGGTCCTGCTCACAATCTCCTCTGAGGGTGGCTCTCAGTAATATGACAGGTGCCGTTACACCTCCTTGCGCACTTCCTCCTCATCTCCGGCCCCTGGCTGGGGTTCGTTGCCTCACTGCGTGCCTGGTCGTCCTCCATGAGTGCAGCAGTCAATTCAGCCTTGTTACGCCCACCAGGCATTATTCCTCTGGCTCCACTCAAGTCGCTTTAGAGTACTGTAGTCCATGGGTCTGTTGGCAGGGACATGGGATCCCACTGCTTGTCACCAATTGAAGCGGGACCTGGGTAACCGATGGTTATCCCCTTTGATTAGAATAAGTCAGACCCATTTCCCAGACACAGTTCCAGGATACAACGTTTGACAATCATTATTTAGGTACACAGCTTTGCCTCCTGTTGCCTCCTCCTCCTACTCAGCTTCCTCCTCCTCCTCTACCACCTCCTCATCCGGTCAGCGTAACACCTTCACCACCAACTTCAGCACAGCCAGGGGGAAACAACAGCAGGCTGTTTTCAAACTCTTTTTGGGGGAAAAACCCCACACGCGCAGGAGCTGTGGACGGGCATGGAACAACAGACCGATGAGTGGTTGTTGCCACTGAGACTCAAGCCCAGCCTGGTGGTGTGTGATAATGGGCGAAATCTTGTAGCAGCTCTGGGCCTAGCCGGTTTGACGCACATCCCTTGCCTGTGCATGTGCTGAATTTGGTGGTGCAGAAATTCCTGAAAAACTACCCAGTTATATCAGAGCTGCTGCAGAAAGTGTGGGCCGTCTGTGCGCGCTTTTGGCGCTCTCACGCTGCCCCTCGCCTGTCTGCACTGCAGCATAACTTCGGCCTTCCCGATCACCGCCGCATGAGACTGTGCGAGCAGCAGCAGGCGATAGTGGAGTTTCAGCTGCAGCACGCACGGGTCAGTCGCTCTGCGGAACAGAGTTTTCTTTTTTTTTTTTTTTATGTCCCATTATTTTGGGGGCTACCCCAATTCTAAAATTATATATATATATATATATATATATATATATATATATATATATATATATATATTAATACATTCACTATATTACTATGTGACACTCATGGCATTAGTCACTTTAATGATAGCATATATCATTGGCATTTACAGTACACTAATTTTTCCACCTTCGATCTAGTCCAGATGATAGTCACAGCTACTGAATCAGCAGCAGCTAGTTCAGCAGTCTCTATTTACACGGGTGGTTGCTGTGCGTTCCGTGGTGCCATGGTTACACTTTAGTGTAGCCGCGTTTCCATGGCAACAACGGCAAACGTGCGCAACTACGTCACACTAAGGGGCGGGGAGTCCGCGGCACATGTGCACACTGCCGGGAAGGACGCCGGTTGTTCACATCCACTGCACCTGGGGTGAGTTAATCACTTCTTATTATAATTAATGCATTCATATATATCTGATATCTTTGTTAATGTTCATATGATCCTGATGAAAGTCCACATGTTGGACTGAAACGTCGATCTGTTTTATGGAACCGAATAAAAGTTACGTTTTAAAGGAATATCCGTGAGTGCAGCCACATCTCTTTGTAGATATGAATAAACAGCCCTGGTATTGCACCCGTTTTTTTTGGAAATTATTGGCAGCCTGAGTGCAAGGTATTGTACACATATATATATATATATATATATATATATATATATATATATATATATATATATATATATATATATATATATATATATATATAAAACAGTGTTGGCTACCTCCTCCTCCTTCACCGCTGCTTCCACCTACACCGCCAATGTCACCGCCTCCTCAACCTATGGGTCACTTAGTATAAACTATGTACACAATAGCAGAGGCTTGTGAAGGCCTTTCCTCCATGCATCAGGAGTTGAGCTCAGTTTGAACAATGAAAGAATACCCTGCACTCCACCCCTCTCAAATGTATAATTATGGTGATCCTCCTGACAGCCATGCTTTAGATTTTGATTTATGTTCTTCCAAAGCTAAAATCAAAGATTCCATCTAGTGCTATTTTATGGCTCAGCTGTATTTTTAAAATTGATTTCTCTATCCACATTTGTTTGCAGGGCACTTGTCCTACTCTTACCCCCATTTTACTTCCTTTTGCAGCTCTCTAGGCCTTTCCAGAAGTTTTTAGAGGCATTTTTGTGGCCAAAAGTTTGGGTCCCCATTGACTTCAATGGGGTTCGCGGTCAAGTTTTAGGTCAAGTTCAAGTTTCAAAGTCAAGTTTTTTCAAAGTTCGTCCGAACCCGCTGGACCCGAACATCCAGGTGTCCACTCAACTCTACTCCTAAGCCAAAGGTCTTATAAAGAATACCTCCGAAGCATCATCCACATCACCGGAAGACTGCCTGCCGCTGGTGGTGGCACAACACCTTCGGCAGTACAAGAAAAGGTAAAGGCTCAGTCTCACAGAGTTCCAGAATCTGTGGAAAATGGAATGCAAGAGGCCTATACTCACCCATGTCTTCACCCTCTGGAATCCAAAAATGCCTACCAACTCTTTGCCCGGTATGGGAATAGGCTGATTGTGGACATTTTGGTCCGTGAACTGTACCTTATCCCCAAGGAGCGATTCGCTATGGTTATGGGGCACTATCTAACATACTAAAGTTGCTGCTTAATGTTATTCTTTTACTTTTGATCTCCCATTTTTTTTTTATTTATTTTCATATGGCTTGTATTATTTAAGCAGCAGGATTGACAGTGTATGTCAGGTATTGGTGGCTTATCTGCATGAATCATACTGCTTTAGCCTGTTCTTAACACAAAAGAACAATTGAACTGTACTGTACACCAAGCTATATGTTACAAGGACTCGTTATATTGTTACAACCTGGCTCTTTTAGTTAAAAACCCTATTCTACCGGCATTCAGACCATACGAACAGATTACACGAACTATTATAAAGACTCATTTGTCAGTACAAATGATGACCCACCCAGCCTTTGGCATGTGCCGCCACTTAACCTCGTCACCCCTCGAAGTCCGAATGGCCGACCACCCTGCGAGCGGAGTGTGCCGCTCATTAACCGCACAAGGCGATGCGGTCTGCGGTTAACCACAAACTAATTGACGGTCCCAGGGGACCACCTATGTTCTGGCGTGTGGCATCGATTAGAACGTTGATCTTGTGGTTAACCGCAGGTTAAGTACCCCTTCTGGGCGGTCTCCGTTTGTATCCCTAACGACTGGGACAACCAGACTGATAGCGGGGATTTGTGTGACTGTGTATCCGACCTCCGCTCCATAAGTACGAGTCGAGGTCCCGCTGTCCATTGACCGACCTAAAAACATGGCCGCCATCAGGGGTTCACAATCAAACTGCCGAACAATACTTTCTATGGCAGAAACCTCCCGTTCTGTTCGTGGGATCTGGGCACAATTCATATGTTTGATGTACCCAGATCTGAGCTACCGAACGATTCGTGGAATGAACTATATTGTATATAAAATGCCATGTTTTCTCGGATACAATAAAGCATGGTCTTTTGGGCGCTTGGAGATAATTAGATTGTATAACCGTTGGCCTCATTATCTCCAAGCTGGGCGGGTACTAGTTTTAAAGATACATTGTATTGTGATTGGTTGACTAGTTGCATTGTACCTGTATCCCATCAAGTCCATAGGGGGCTGTCCCTGGACCTGGGGACTTGCATAAATTGCCATGCTTGTGTGCCATTAAAGTCAGTTCGTTTTACCCTCAACTCGCAGCCTCGACTCGTGTTGTAGGGATCCAGGAATCCTAGCTTTACTATAGCTAGTGGGATATTCTACATTTACAGGTTTCTACCGATTAGAACCTCGTTCAACTCTCTGACTTTGGGAACCAGAACATCCAAGCAATCCAACCTCCTGCTAGACCAGAGGCAATCGTAACACTATACATATCTCAATAAAACAAAGATTAAAAAAAATATATATATTTATGTGAATAAAAGTTGTTATTGTAATTTAAATTCAGTCCATTCATGCACATATTATCAGACATCCCAAGTCTCCCGGTAAGTCTGGGAGACTCCCGCGTATTTGTGCTCGCTGACACCCGCACACCATGTGTAATATCCTGTAAATTACACACAAATCTGACATACATTGCATGTGTGTTTAATTTCCAGGATATTACACATTTTAAAATGCCCTCCTACTGAAAACTCAATTAGTGTTATTTCTCAGCAGGGGTCTGGTCGGGTGCCCTGGCCCTTTACGAATTTTAATATTGTTGGTCCCTGAGGAAGTCCCATACTTTATAGAAGGGACGAAACGCGTAGGACCTCTATTTTGTATTTATTTTATATACTTTTATTGAATTAAAGACGCTTTTTCATACCTTCACCCGGAGTCCTGCTTTTTGGTGGACGTGTCCAGGGAAGTGTCCAGGGGAATCCCCCAGCCCCCCACACCATCAGGGTTGGCACCATATATGCCTGAACTGTCCAAGATCCTGTGAGTGCATTTCATATTGCACAATGTTAATATTGTAAAACTTTATTACACTATATTTTATTTATATTTATCTTCATTTAGGCTACCAGCCGGTTCTCTTGCTGTGTTTTGTATATATTTGTGTTGAAGTTGATTGCTAGCTGGGAGCGATCTGAGGGAGGCTGTATTTAACCTACCACTGATAATTATCCTTGTATATAAGCTGCATTTCTTTGTTGTACTGGCCCTTTAAGAGTTTCTGACTGCTGGGAGGAAGGTGGGAGGCAGGAGGAGGCAGCATGGGGAGGCTGGAGTGAAAAGCTACATGCTCACTCCCATCAGCCTCAGCCATGACCCCAAAAGGTAAGCTGTGGCTGCAATGTTTGTCAGATTGTGTGTGTATTTTTCAGTGTGTGTTGGTGCCAGTGTGTGTATGTGTCATATCCCAGGATCCTCTACACCAGGGAGCCCGCTGTCCCTTTGTCTCCCAAATAGTGATGTCGCGAACACGAAATTTTCGTTTCGCGAACGGGAACTTCCGCAAACATTCGCGAACCGGGTGAACCGCCATTGACTTCAATGGGCAGGCGAATTTTAAAACCCACAGGGACTCTTTCTGGCCACAAAAGTGATGGAAAAGTTGTTTCAAGGGCACTAACACCTGGACTGTGGCATACCGGAGGGGGATCCATGGCAAAACTCCCATGGAAAATTACATAGTTGATGCAGAGTCTGGTTTTAATCCATAAAGGGCAGAAATCACCTAACATTCCTAAATTGTTTGCAATAACGTGCTTTAAAACATCAGGTATGATGTTGTATCGATCAGGTAGTGTAAGGCTTACGCCCGCTTCACAGTGACAGACCAAACTCCCCGTTTAACGCACCGCAAACAACCGCAAACAGTCCATTTGCACAACCGCAAACTCCCCATTTGCACATGTTTTAGTGCAAACTAGTCTAACTACTAATATAGTTGAAACATGCTACTTTTATTCATGCCAGACAACCATGCAGACCAGACTAACAAACATGCCAGGGCCAATCATAGTTAACCACCTCAGATAGTAACATGGCTCCCTCTATATACAGAGTAAACATGGCTCCCCTATATATACAGAGTAAACATGGCTCCCCTCTATATACAGAGTAAACATGGCTCCCCTCTATATACAGAGTAAACATGGCTCCCCTCTATATACAGAGTAAACATGGCTCCCCTCTATATACAGAGTAACATGGCTCCCCTCTATATACAGAGTAACATGGCTCCCCTCTATATACAGAGTAACATGGCTCCCCTCTATATACAGAGTAACATGGCTTCCCTCTATATACCGTGTAAACATGGCTCCCTCTATATACAGTGTAAACATGGCTTCTCTCTATATACAGAGTAACATGGCTTCCCTGATTATACCGTGTAAACATGGCTCCCTCTATATACAGAATAACATGGCTCCCTCTATGTACAGAGTAACATGGCTTCCCTCTATATACAGAATAACATGGCTCCCCTCTATATACAGTGTAACATGGCTCCCCTCTATATACAGTGCAACATGGCTCCCCTCTATATACAGTGCAACATGGCTCCCCTCTATATACAGTGTAACATGGCTCCCCTCTATATACAGTGTAACATGGTTCCCCTCTATATACAGAGTAACATGGCTCCCCTTTATATACAGAGTAACATGGCTCCCCTCTATATACAGAATAACATGGCTCCCTCTATATACAGAATAACATGGCTCCCCTCTATATACAGAGTAACATGGCTCCTCTCTATATACAGAGTAACATGGCTTCCCTCTATATACCGTGTAAACATGGCTTCCCTCTATATACAGAGTAACATGGCTCCCTCTATATACAGTGTAAACATGGCTCCTCTCTATATACAGAGTAACATGTATGTGTATGCAGTGGGTGTATAGTGTGTATGCAGTGTGTGCATAGTGTATGCAGTGTGTGCATAGTGTGTATATAGTGTGCATGCAGTGTGTGTGCAGTGTGTATGCAGTGTGTATGCAGTGTGTGTAGAGTGTGCATAGTGTATGCAGTGTGTGCAGTGTGTATGCAGTATATATATATATATATATATATATAAATATAGTGTGTATGCAGTGTATATAGTGCATGTAGTGTGTGTATATAGTGTGCAGTGTGTGCAGTATGTGTATAGTGTGTGTGTGCAGTGTGTGCATAGAGTGTGCAGTGTGTGCATAGAGTGTGCAGTGTGTGCATAGAGTGTGCAGTGTGTGCATAGAGTGTATAGTGTGTATGCAGTGTGCAGTATGTGTATAGTGTGTGCAATTTGTATGCAGTGTATATGCAGTGTGTATAGGGTGTATGCAGTGTGTGCGCAGAGTGTGTGCAGAGTGTGTGCAGAGTGTGTGCAGAGTGTGTGTATGCAGTGTGTGTAGTGCATTTAGTGTGTGCAGTGTGTGTATAGTGTGTGTATGCAGTGTGTAGTGCATGTAGTGTGTGTGCATCGTGTGTACAGTGTGTGCATCGTGTGTACAGTGTATGCATCGTGTGTACAGTGTATGCATCGTGTGTGTAGAGTGTGTGTAGAGCGGCGGGTGGGGCCCTAAATGAAAATCCCCTCCTCCCCCATCAAAGGTGACTAGGGGTCCCTAGGCCCCTAGTCACACACCCATAAAAAAAGCCCCTACCTACCCCCCTCACCCTAAAAAATGAGGGGGGGGATAAAATTACTACCCTGTAAAGTGAAATTCAACTTACTATTCGACTGTAACGGACCGTTTCCCTCACAAGGGGATAAAAACCATTTAGGCGATAATCCCCTTTTCACAGACAGGCACAGCTAAGGTAAAAGCACCAAAACTCACGAATTGGATATAAGTGAATGCACCAAACTCCCGAACTGCATACAAGGGAATAAGGTAGCACTCCAAACTCCCGAACTGGAACCTCACGAATAGCTGCTAGCAGACGAACAGGAAAAGCTCCCAAGCGGCTTACACTCCTGGCAGTCAGTCCCTATCAGCATACAGTGAATCCCCTCAAGAACGAGACAAGGCTCCGTGTTGAGGGTCAAGTAGTGGTCTGTTTATTGAGGGCTAGCTGCCCCTGTATTTATGCAGGTCTCCCACCTGGTGGACACTCCCCTAGGGGACCAAATGGAAGACTGTAAAACAGACAGACATGTATCACATTACAGACTCACAGAAGCAAAACATCCCCAACAATGCATCCTGGCTTCCTCCCTTCTGCCCTGGAGATAATTGGAGAAGTAATCCAATTATCTCCCAGGACAAATGCAAAACTCCATTACACACGTGGGGACCCAAATACAGTAAAATGCTTTAAAATACATGAAGTTACTTTTTATACATTAAACATAGACATGTCACATATCCCCAGATAGCTCAGGTCTGAGTGCACATTATTAGGTGAATGGCACTCAGACCACATGAATACAGCTTAATCGCCATGGAGCCAAAGTCTTTAATCACACGAATAGGCTCCATGGCATAGCTATCTGGGTTACCACAAATTCACATGAAACAAAATACCGAATGAACGGCTGTTTCGGCTACATCCCCATGAATAGGAACCAGGAGACGGACGGCTCAGCGGTGTTCATGCAAATAAGTGTCCATTTATAGTTCCATAGGTGCCGAACACCGCTGGCCGTACGGGACTTGTAAAATGGCCGCCGCCATGTGTTCGGTTGACGAACAAAGACCACCCTGCCTTCGTCAATTAAGCTGCGGTTAACCGCAACTTCAGGGTGGTCAATTGGCGGCACACTCCAGCTCCCAGGTGGTCGTGCAATTGTTAGTTTGTTCGGTAGATAAAATCTACCGAACACCCCGGCAGAAAAGGCACGAATAAGCCTTTCTGCAGGGAAAATAAGTCTTTTAAAGTCTGGTCCATAGTCCAAAGGCAGCAGGCGGGCAACCAGGTTCCTCCAATGCAATGTGGCAAGATTGGTCTCATCACATCTCTCCCCCTTTCCAAAAAGACTAACAGGGTACCTGACCTCCTCCCGGTCAGTGCCCTTGTTAGTCCAGCAGCCCACCCACAAAGCAGAAAGAACAGTACAGCCCACCCACAATAAATGGTTACTACACCTGGGTAGAGGAGAAACTTGTCCGTGTCCAGGTGCCTCACCACAGCTGTGTGGGGGACTGGTAGGCTGCCTTGGTGGGTTGCTGCGTGGGCAGAGACAAGCGGTACTCTGTCCTGGTGCCAGTACTACCATCGGAGTAGTCTGGTTGGAGCCTGGTTGCTGGAGACTGACTGTCTCCCCCTTAGGTGCATAGCTCTGCTGCGGAATGGGAAGACCGGCTGTCTCCCCCTTGGATACACAGCTCTGTCGTGGGGGGGGGGGGGGGGGGTAGGACCGACCGTCCCTACCCCCTGTGTGGTGAGTGCAGAGACCACGGTCCCATCTGCACTGGTGGGGGGCTTACAGTCTCCCCCTGGTACATTAAGCGGTCGCTGGGGAGAGGGGGTAACAAGCTCCTCTCCCGATAGAACACTCTGCCGCTGGGGAATGGAGACTGAGCTCTCTATTCCCTGCCCATTAATGATCCACCGCTGGGGAGAGGTGGTAACAAGCTCTTCTCCCATACATACTTCCAGTCTTTGCGGAGGGAGACAGACTGTCTCTCCTCCCAACACAGAGTCCTGCTGCTGGGGAAAGGAGACTGGGCTCTCTATTCCTTGCTGGATACTCTGCCGCTGGGGACTGGAGACTGGGCACCCAATTCCCAACAAATCACACTGCCGCTGGAGAATTCCCGGCACATCACACTGCCGCTGGGGAATGGAGACTGGGCTCCCAATTCCCAAAAAATCATGCTGCCGCTGGGGAAGGAGGACACTGCTCTCCTCTCCCTGGACTTCCCACTGCCTTCCCGGCATATCACTCTGCTGCTGGGGGGCAGGAACAACTACCTCTGCCCCCTGTAACTCAGCCTGCCGCTGGGGATGGAGGACGCTGCTCTCCTCTCTCTGCAATTCACACTGCCGCTGGGGAATGGAGACTGGGCTCCCAATTCCCTGCAGGACCGGTGGAGAGACCTCAGTCCCATCTCCACTGGCCACCTGGGGTTCTTCCCAGTAAAACTTTACCACCTCGTCCCCTCTGAATGGGTCTGGCTCTGGGTCTGTCCTGCTGTTCTCCTGCTGAGCCTTCTCATAGTATTGGAACAGCTGCTGGTAGCCCTGTTCTAGCTCCATCTCCCGGGTCACCAGGTGGACCAGGTCTTGCTCAATATCATGAGTGTCGTCCCAGTCATACCTGCTCTCCCTCCACCCCAAGAGATCACTGAACCGGGCTTGTGTAGGGCTCCCAAATTCGAGCTCTGAAAAAGACTGCCATAACAAGCCAGGACCATCAAACTCCTCTATCTCTGGCTTGTCATGCACGGCTGTCCAGGGCAGGTACTGTGCCCCATACCACCAGAGCGCCTGGTAGGCATCCTCCAGCCACATCTCCTGCCATAACCGGAGCTCCAATTCCATTACCCATTCCTCCAGGGGCTGCTCTCCCAGGAAGGGCATCCGCAGGGCTAGTCGCTTCTGCAGTCGCTGGTCTTCCTTGGGGAGTCTCTCGCCCCGCTGGTATTCCACCATACCCAGTGCCTGGTACCAGATGCCTTTGCGGACTGCATCTCGGTCATCCATGGCACCCTCCTCATGCTCCACTGCTGGTTCCATCCTGGTGCTGTCAGGGTCGGTGTACTCAGACATGCGTTGCCCTCAAATTGTAAAATCCAGAGCAATGGTGTCTCCTGTAGCTGTCCTTCTGGCTTGCCACCAATTGTAACGGACCATTTCACTCACAAGGGGATAAAAACTGTTTAGGCGATAATCCCCTTTTCACAGACAGGCACAGCTACTGTAAAAGCACCAAAACTCACGAATTGGATATAAGTGAATGCACCAAACTCCCGAACTGCATACAAGGGAATAAGGTAGCACTCCAAACTCCCGAACTGGAACCTCACGAATAGCTGCTAGCAGACGAACAGGAAAAGCTCCCAAGCGGCTTACACTCCTGGCAGTTAGTCCCTATCAGCATACAGTGAATCCCCTCAAGAATGAGACAAGGCTCCGTGTTGAGGGTCAAGCAGTGGTCTGTTTATTGAGGGCTACCTACTCCTGTATTTATGCAGGTCTCCCACATGGTGGACACTCCCTTAGGGGACCAAATGGAAGACTGTAACACAGACAGACATGTATCACATTACAGACTCACAGAAGCAAAACATCCCCAACAATGCATCCTGGCTTTCTCCCTTCTGCCCTGGAGATAATTGGAGAAGTAATCCAATTATCTCCCAGGACAAATGCAAAACTCCATTACACACGTGGGGACCCAAATACAGTAATATGCTTTAAAATACATGAAGTTACTTTTTATACATTAAACATAGACATGTCACATATCCCCAGATAGCTCAGGTCTGAGTGCACATTATTAGGTGAATGGCACTCAGACCACACGAATACAGTTTAATCGCCATGGAGCCAAAGTCTTTAATCACACGAATAGGCTCCATGGCATAGCTATCTGGGTTACCACAAATTCACATGAATAGTGATGTACCCAACTGTTCGCTGGCGAATAGTTCCTGGCGAACATAGCGTGTTCGCGTTCGCCACCGCGGGCGAACACACGGGCGGTTGGATCAGCCCCCTATTCGTCATCATTGAGCAAACTTTGACCCTGTGCCTCACGGTCAGCAGACACATTCCAGCAAATCAGCAGCAGACCCTCCCTTCCACACCCTCCCAGCATCCATTTTAGATCCATTCTGAAGCTGCATGCATAGTGAGACGAGGGAAAGTGTAGCTGCTGCTGATGAGATAGGGAAATTGATATCTAGGCTAGGGTATTCAGTGTCCACTACAATCCTAAAGGACTCATCTGATCTCTGCTGTAAGAACAGCACCCCAAAAAGCCCTTTTTAGGGCTAGAACATCAGTCTGCTTTTTTTTTGTGTAATGTAATTGCAGTTGCCTGCCTGCCAGCTTATGTGCCAAGCTCACAGTGCATACTGTGCCCATTTGCCCAGTGCCACCAATCACTCACTGCTGGTGTCACAATAGCTTAAGCTTGCATCTAAAACCAAAACAAGTTTTTCACTGTAATAGATTGAAGAAGAGCAGTTAGTTGCCTGCCAGCTTCTGTGTCAGGCTCAGTGGATACTGTGCCCATTTGCCCAGTGCCACCACTCATATCTGGTGTGACTATAGCGTGCCTTTAAAAACAAAAAAGGGTTTCACTGTAAGCTAATAGCAGTTGTCTGCAAGCATCTGGGTGTCAGGCCTTCAGCATTTGCTCTGCCAACCTCAGTAAGTATAATTTGCCACTCATATCTGGTGTCTCTATAGCGTGCATTTAAAACCAAACAACTTTTTTCACTGTAATAGATTGAAGAGCAGTTAGTTGTCTGCCAGCGTCTGTGTCAGGCTCAGTGGATACTGTGCCCATTTGACCAGTGCCACCACTCATATCTGGTGTCTCTGTAGCGTGCTTTTACAAAGAAACACAGTTTTCCAGTGTAAGCTAATAGCAGTCAGTGTCCTTAAAGCGGGTGTTTCAGGCCTTCAGCGTGTGCCCTGCAGAACCCCGCTAGTGCACATTGCCACTGATATCTGGTGTCACAATAGCGTGCATTTAAAACCAAAAAACTTTCTTCACTGTTATAGATTGAATAGCAGTTAGTTGTCTTCAAGCAGGTGTCAGGCCTACAGCGTGTACTCTGCAGACCTCTGCTATTGCACATTGCCACTCATATATGGTCTCACAGTAGCTTGCACGCATAGTACCACTAATCCCCAAAATAATGACAGGCAGAGGCAGGTCACCCCGCAGGGGCCATCGTGGTCGTGGTGCTGTGATTTCCTTTGGCCCTAGAATAATGCCCAGTTTTCAGAGGTCACGTACCCTGAACTTGAAAAGTTCTGAGGACATAGTTGACTGGCTAACACAGGACACCCAATCTTCTACAGTTTCCGCTCGGAACCTAACGCACCATCCTCCTCCAGCTTAGCTTCGGGCACCTCTCAAGATACCACTCACTCGCCTGCCGCCACCACCAAAACTAGCACCACAGCCGCTTTACTTGGTATGTCAGAGGAATTATTCACACATCCGTTTGAAGAAATGAGTGATGCACAACCATTATTGCCAGAGGATGTAGATAACAGGGATATGTCTCAGGCAGGCAGCATTACACACATGGACGTACGGTTTGATGATGATGTTGTACCCGCTGCTGCTTCCTTTGCTGAGTTGTCAGATACAAGTGAAGCGGTTGATGATGACGATGCATCCATGGATGTCACGTGGGTGCCCGCTCGGCAAGAAGAAGAAGAGGGCGAAAGTTCAGATGGGGAGACAGAGAGGAGGAGGAGGAGACGAGTTGGAAGCAGGGGGAGGTCGTTGCAAGGAGCTAGTGGCACAGTCAGACAGCATGCATCAGCACCAGGGGTCAGCCCGACAGCACACCAATCAACGCATGCTGTGTCCACCACCAGAGTGCCGTCATTGCAGAGCTCAGCAGTGTGGAATTTTTTTGTGTGTCTGCCTCTGACAACAGCGATGCCATTTGCAACCTGTGCCAAAAGAAACTGAGTTGTGGGAAGTCCAACACCCACCTAGCTACAACTGCTTTGCGTAGGCACATGATCGCACATCACAAACACCTATGGGATCAACACATGAGTACAAGCAGCACGCCTACTCTAAGCCGCCATCCTCCTCCTGGTCCAGCATCTTCAGCCACGTCAACCACTGCTGTCCTCCTTGCCCCCTCTCAACCATCCGCCACTCCGTCTCCCGCCTTGAGCAGTTCCCGCTCATCTGCCCACAGTCATGTGTCTGTCAAGGACATGTTTGAACGTAAGAAGCCAATGTCAGAAAGTCACCCCCTTGCCCAGCGTCTGACAGCTGGCTTGTCCGAACTATTAGCCAGCCAGCTTTTACCATACAAGCTGGTGGAGTCTGAGGCATTCAAAAAATTTGTAGCTATTGGGACACCGCAGTGGAAGGCACCCGGCCGAAATTTCTTTGTACAAAAGGCAATCCCCAACCTGTACTCGATTGGGCAAAAGGAAGTAATGGCATGTCTGGCACACAGTGTTGGGGCAAGGGTCCATCTGACCACTGATAAATGGTCTGCAAAGCCGGTCAGGGCAGGTATATCACCTACACTGCGCATTGGGTAAACCTGCTGACTGCTGCCAAGCATGGAATGCATGGCTCTGCAGAGGAGTTGGTGACACCGCCACGACTTGCAGGCAGTCCTGCTGCCACCTCCTCTACTCCTCCTACTCCATCCTCTTCCATAACCTCCTCAGCTGAGTCCTCTTCTGCTGCTGCGTCTTGCTCAACATCAATGGCACCCCCCCAGCTCCCCAGGTGCTATTCCACATGCCGGATACGGCAGTGCCACGCCATCTTGGGTTTGACTTGCTTGAAAGCAGAGATTCACACCGGACAAGCACTCCTGTCCGCCCTGAACGCACAGGTGGAAAAGTGGCTGACTCCGCAGCAACTGGATATCGGCAAAGTGGTTTGTGACAACGCAAAAAATTTGTTAGTGGCATTGAAGTTGGGCAAGTTGACACATGTGCCGTGCATGGCACATGTGTGTAATCTGATCGTACAACGCTTTGTGCATAAGTACACAGGCTTACAGGACGTCCTGAAGCAGGCCAGGAAGGTGTGTGGCCATTTCAGGCGTTCCTACACGGCCATGGCTCCCTTTGCCGATATCCAGCGGCGAAACAACATGCCAGTGAGGCGCTTGATTTGCGACAGCCCGACACGTTGGAATTCAACACTCCTAATGTTCGACCGCCTGCTCCAACAAGAAAAAGCTGTAAATTAATATTTGTATGACCGGGGTGCTAGGACAGTCTCTGGGGAGCTGGGAATTTTTTTTGCCACGTTACTGGACGCTCATGCGCAATGCCTGTAGGCTCATGCGTCCTTTTGAGGAGGTGACAAACCTAGTCAGTCGCACCGAAGGCACCATCAGCGACATCATACCATTTGTTTTCTTCCTGGAGCGTGCCCTGCGAAGAGTGCTGGATCAGGCCGTAGATGAGCGTGAAGAGGAAGAGGAAGAGTTGTGGTCACCATCACCACCAGAAACAGCCTTATCAGCATCGCTTGCTGGACCTGCGGCAACGCTGAAAGAGGATTGTTAGGAAGAGGAGTCAGAGGAGGAATGTGGCTTGGAGGAGGAAGACCAACCACAACAGGCATCCCAGGGTGCTCGTTGTCACCTATCTGGTACCCGTGGTGTTGTACGTGGCTGGGGGGAAGAACATACCTTTATTGACATCAGTGAGGAGGAGGAACGGGAAATGAGTAGCTCGGCATCCAACCTTGTGCAAATGTGGTCTTTCATGCTGTCGTGCCTGTTGAGGGACCCTCGTATAAAAAGGCTGAAGGAGAACGACCTGTACTGGGTGTCCACGCTACTAGACCCCCGGTATAAGCAGAAAGTGGCGGAAATGTTACCGAATTAAAACAAGTCGGAAAGGATGCAGCATTTGCAAAATAAATTAAAAAGTATGCTTTACAGAGCATATAAGGGTGATGTCACAGCACAACGGAATCTAACAGGGGAAGAGGTGAAAGTAAAAGTCCTTCTCCCACGACCACGCCGGCAAGGACAGGACGCTTTACAGACGTGTTGTTGATGGAGGACATGCGGAGCTTTTTAAGTCCTACGCATCACCACAGCCCTTCGGGGTCCACCCTCAGAGAACAGGTAGCAGACTACCTCACCTTAACTGCAGATATCGACACTCTGAGGAGCGATGAACCCCTTCACTACTGGGTGTGCAGGCTTGACCTGTGGCCTGAGCTATCCCAATTTGCGATAGAACTTCTGGCCTGCCCCGCTTCAAGTGTCCTGTCAGAAAGGACCTTCAGTGCAGTAGGAGGTATTGTCACTGAGAAGAGAAGTCGCCTAGGTCAAAAAAGTCTAGATTACCTCACCTTTATTAAGATGAATGAGGGATGGATCCCGAAGGGACTGACACTGGGCGATACATTCGATTAAAAAAAGGCCTGATGAGATGAGCTGCCTTGGGCTAAAAATGGTCCACACGCTGCTGTATTTTAGCTCTGAATGCCGGTTGACTTGCGTGACTTATCCGCCACCAACTAGGGTTCAAGCCGCCATGTTTTAGGGCACTTTCTGCCTGTGAAACAAACATCAATTTTTCTGGCCGCTGCTACAGCAGCGGCTGCAACAATACCAAATTGTTCAGGCATGTGTACATGCCTAATTTTTAGGCCCTCTGGTGCTGCACTGTGGCTTCAAAAACCAAACGAAAAAAAGGCACATAGTGACCCTATGTAGGGGGAACAGTCCCTATTCTGCTCTGTGTCAGTGTGTTTCAGGGATCCTTAGGATAGGTGTCAATCCATATCTGCCAAGTGACCCTATGTAGGGGGAACAGTCTCTATTCTGCTCTGCGTCAGTGTGTATCATGGTATCTGAGGACGCGGAACAGTCTCTATTCTGCTCTTGCATTTCTATTTCTTCTTAGATAACAAAAAAATTCTGAGACGACGTTGGCAGGGCTATTCACTGGTGTGATCTGTCATGAATTGTCATTTGAATGTTAATTTGAACTGTGTGGCACAAGAACTTGAATCTGACAATTTTTATTTTATCAGAGAACTTGTTCGGGATACAGAAAGGAAAAAAGGGAGGGTAAGTGGTTAAGGTACATCGATGTTATTCACATCTTATACATTCAAGAGCAAACTGGTTATTCATTCTCGTGGGAGTTTTTCTGCTGCCCTTGTGCCTTCGGTCTAGTACCATGTCATGGTTGTCTTTCAATCCTAAACCTGGGTTTGGTCCGGGGTATGGGAAGGGGGAAACCTGGGGAAGAAGAACGGGGAAGAAGAACGGGGAAATAGACGTCGGAAGCCACTCATCTCCCTTTGTCTCCTTCTTAGTTAGCACGCTGTGTGCGATCACCGGGTCTATTCCCTTATCTAACTACTTAACTATGTACAATGTGGGTGTTTGTTCCGTTATGCCCTGTAGATTGTTTAACCTCAGCTTGGTATACCTCAATGTTGGCTGGTGTACCATGGTGTTTGGAGTCGCTGTCTCTCTGCGTCAGAGCAGTTAGGTCTTAGGAGTGGTATTATTCATCCTTCGTGTATATATATATATATATGTGTGTGATATGTTATTGTTCTAACACGACCCCTTCCTCCTCCTTCCTCAGATACGTCTCCCATATGTTCCTGGCTTCCACTATGTGGTGTGGGGGTGTAGCAGCTGGCAGGTTTTTGTTTCATATGCTAGGTTTAGGGAGATCTGTTGGAGAAGGCTAGATCTCTCTGGTGGCTGTTGTTGTTTCCACCCTCTGGATATTAATAAGTTGGCAGCAATCAAAATATGATATGTTAGGTCGGCATGTGCTTTTGGGAATGGGTCAATCGAGATGAAGAGTAGGGCATTTTCTGGTCTCAGGTTGGTTCTCGTGACCAGTGCCCCTTGTATCACCCCCTCAACTGCCTTCCAGTATCCTCTGATGGCCGAGCAGGCCCACCAGATGGAGCATTGTGCCCTACTCTATTAAACATCTCCAGCAAAGTCTCGAGGTGTTGGGATATATGGTCGCTAGTCTAGTGGTACCAAGTACCACCTATATTGTATCTTGCGCATTAGCTCTAGGTGGGATGCGCATCTGGATCTACCTTTATGGGCTATGAAGGCTTGGTTCCATTGTTCTTCTGAGAAGACTGTATTAAAATCCTTATGCCATGCCTCTCTGAATTTGTCTAGCTGCGGTGGTGGCTGTTGGGTAGAATTATTTAGAATTGCATACATGAGTGAAAGCGGTTTCTTGGGCATTGTTCTAGATTCGCATGCTTTCTCTATACAACGCGTGTGGGTAGGGATTGTCAGGATAGTGGAGTTTGTCAGTGCTCCCTTTAGTTGTAGGTAGGAGAATATCGCTCTTTGTGGCAAATCGTAACTCTGTTGCAGGTCGGGGAATTGTCTCAGCTGTCCTTGATTATAGAGGTGTCTAACCAACGTGCATCGTTGCTCGGTCCATAGTCGATGGTCAAATGTGGGATTCATCATGTGTATGCAGTATAGTGGTGTGGCCAGCGCCCATTTATATGTATCACCTAATTGTGGTTTAATCGTATCCCAGGTTTTCAGCAGGATTGCGGTAGTGGCCGGTGTGTCTGGTAGTTTAGGGCGATGTCTATGTGGGACCCAGAATAAGTACCTAAGGCCCTTGGGGCAAGCCCACGTTGATTCCATGTCCACCCATTGTGCTGTGTTGTGGGCTGTGTGTGCCTGCAGGGTGGTGGTCATCAGCGCTGCCCTATAGTAGGTTCTCACCTCTGGTAGTCCTAGCCCTCCCTGCTCTAGGGGTTTGGTGAGTATGCTAGTGGCTATCGTGATTTTTTGTGTGCCCACACGAAGCTAGTGAGAGTCCTTTGTAGACGTTGCAAGTACGCATTGGGTAATGGGATCTGTAGCGTTCTAGTCAGGTATTGAAATTTTTGGCAGCAGCAGTTTCCACTTTTTTTTTTTTTTTTTTAAGAATTTGCCAGTAATCTTTTTTTGAAGTTGTTCCCCTCCTCTTGACACGATCAATGACCTGAGAGTCTCCGTAAGCAGGGTTGACCTGTTAGTCCCGTTTTTCATTCAAGTTGTGCATGATGTCCAGGCTAGGTTTCCAGGGACAAATGTTGTAGCCTGTTGAACGAGGTGACCTTGCTCGGGTCCCAGGTGTGCGGTTCCTAAAATCGCTGCCATATACACGTCCACTGATAGACGCAACAGGTATTAAACTGATAAGAATAGTACTACTTAACACACCTTATAATAACGCAGAGAGAGGCAACGCAGAGAGAGGAGTCTGAAGAAGAGGAGTCAGAGGAGTTAGGTGGCTTTGAGGAGGTGGAAGACCAAACACAGCAGGCGTCCCAGGGGGCTTGTTGTACGTGGCTGGGTGGAGAAAGAGACCTTCAATGACATCAGTGAGGACAAGGAACGGGAAATGGCTAGCTTGGTATCCAACCTTGTGCAAATGGACTGTTTGCGGTTGTTTGGGGTGCGTTAAATGGGGAATTTGGTCTGTCACTGTGAAGCGGGTGTAACCCTTACACTACCTGATCGATACAACATCATACAGTAGGTCCCCCCCTCATTATTTTTATGGCCCCCACCCACCACTCTCGGGTGGGGGCGGGGGGGAAGACAGTAGGTCCCCCCATTGTGATTTATGCCCCCCACCCACCGCGCAGGGGTGGGAGCCGGGGGGGGGGAGGACAGTAGGTCCCCCACCTTATCCTTATTTACTGAATATTCCCCTGTATAACAATGTTTGGCATTTAGTGAATATTCCCCATTCTGCTCTTTGTCAGTGTGTATCATGGTCTCTGAGGACGGGGAACAGTCTCTATTCTACTCTGTGTGAGGAGGAGGAACGGGAAATGAGTAGCTCGGCATCCAACCTTGTGCAAATGTGGTCTTTCATGCTGTCGTGCCTGTTGAGGGACCCTCGTATAAAAAGGCTGAAGGAGAACGACCTGTGCTGGGTGTCCACGCTACTAGACCCCCGGTCTCTATTCTGCTCTGTGTCAGTGTGTATCAGGGGCTTTGAGGACTGGTGTCAATCCATATGTCAAGGTGTCAATATGTCATAAGTCAGGTGTCAATCCATATCCATTGTGATTTAGGAATGTTAGGTGATTTCTGCCCTTTATGGATTAAAACCAGACTGCATCAACTGTGTAATTTTCCATGGGATTTTCGGGTTCGCGACATCACTACACATGAAACAAAATACCAAATGAACGGCTGTTTCGGCTACATCCCCAGGAATAGGAACCAGGAGACGGACGGCTCAACGGTGTTCGTGCAAATAAGTGTCCGTTTATAGTTCCATAGTTTAGGTGCCGAACACCGCTGGCCGTACGGGACTTGTAAAATGGCCATCGCCACGTGTTCGGTTGACGAACAAAGACCACCCTGCCTTCGTCAATTAAGCTGCGGTTAACCGCAACTTCTGGGTGGTCAATTGGCGGCACACTCCAGCTCCCAGGTGGTCGTGCAATCGTTAGTTTGTTCGGTAGATAAAATCTACCGAACACCCCAGCAGAAAAGGCACGAAGAAGCCTTTCTGCAGGGAAAATAAGTCTTTTAAAGTCTGGTCCATAGTCCATAGTCCAAAGGCAGCAGGCGGGCAACCAGGCTCCTCCAATGCAATGTGTCGAGAATGGTCTCGTCACATCGACGTCTTCTTTTTTCTAAAATCTTCATTTTTCAGCCCCAAAAAAGGCCAAATAAAAAGCCATCATACCCGTCGAACTTAAAAATAAAATAAAAAACCCGAGCGCAAAAAAAAATTAATCCATCTTCACCCATGGAGGGGTCTGCGCAGACTAGGGTATTAACATATACCCTATTGTTACAATTGTTACTTGAAAAGCATGAGGAATTCCGTTAGGGTACCACATGCTTATTTGTTATACCTCCATGCACTACAAAAATAAAGAATTTAAAATGAATAAATAAATAAAAAAAATAATAAAAAAAAATAGAAAAGAAAAATGTATGCAGCTTCTAAATGAATCTAAAATGGATGCTGTCCAGGAGGTGGGAGGGTCTGCTAGGGAGGGTGTGCTGCTGATTGGCTGGAATGTGTCTGCTGACCGTGAGGCACAGGGTCAAAGTTTACTCAATGATGACGAATAGGGGGCGGATCGAACCGCGCATGTGTTCGCCCGCCGTGGCGAACGCAAACACGCTATGTTCACCAGGAACTATTCGCCGGCGAACCGTTCAGTACATCACTACTCCCAAATATGAAAAGCCTGCCACTCAGGTGAGGCGTCTCTCACCCAGGACGACAAGGGGGTCTTCATCTCAGGAGCCTCTGTGCTTGAGAGCCAACTCGCGGGAAAAGAGACTGTCCCTTTGTCTCCCAGGCCCTGAAAATCCTGACAAAGTAGCCAGTGCCCCAAAAGTGTCCCCACCAACCTCATATTGGCACATTCCACAACCAAGCTTTGTTTACTGAGGTTCCTGTGCTGAAACCTGCAAGGGAATCGTCTCCTTTCAGGGTATGAATTCTCGCCCTGGCTGGCGTTCATCTATACAAAATGGTGGCCACCCAGGGAAGCACTCATTAATTACTTCCCTTGCGGTTTCACACTTATGTTTCAAGTGCAAGGTTTCTGATTAATTGGTGAGAAAGTTCTAATGGGTTCCGTTCGTATGAATGTTCCTGAATGGGAAAATAGGGTATAGGACACAAAATACACTGGGACACATAAAACCAGGGGAAACACACGAATAGGCGTGGTTCTGCCACACAGCTCCCCCCTAACCACAAGCTGGCATACACAGTCTGATCCCAACGGATCGGCTTGGGGATGTCCGGGGTAGTACTCACAGATAATTTCTCCAGTTCGGTCTGTCTCAACAACCCATCGGCGTTCCCATTTTGCTTACCGGATCGGTAGTGGATCGTACAATTGTAGACTTTAGTGCCAGGCTCCACCGTAACAGCCTGGCATTGTCGACTGCATCCCGGTAAAGCCACACTAACGATTGTGAACCGTGAGTAGTGTGAGCAGCTGTCCGTAGATGTAGGGTTGCAGTTTCTTGAGTGCCCACACCACCGCCAGACACTCCTTGATGGCAGCATAGCTCACCTCCCTGGGTAGTAGCTTTCGGCTGAGATAAGCTACGGGATGTTATCCGCCATCATTCCCGACCTGGCTCAGCACTGCGCCTAATCTAAACATAGAAGCATATGTGTGGATGAGAAAAGGTTTATTCAGATTAGCAGCAGCCAGGACAGGGGCATTTATCAGGGCGTTTTTAAGGGCTTGGACCACCTGCTCACACTCTGGGGTCCAGTTTACCTGTCTGGGCAAATTTGTCAGGTTCTTTAGGGGCTTAGCTGGGGACAAATTTTCTATAATAATCGGCAGTCCCAAGGAAAGCCATCACCTGGGTGAGCTACTGCCTCAACCTTGTCTGGCTTGGGTTTCTGCTTCCCACACCGTATCCGGTGTCCCAGATACTGTACTTCTGCCATCCCTATATGACACCTACTGGGTTTCAATGTGAACCCAGCCTCCATGATCCTGTCTAGCACCGATCCCAAATGGACCAGGTGCTCCCCCCCAAGTGTCGCTGTATAAAGTGATGTCATCCAGGTATGCGCATGCATAATCCTAGAGGCCATCCTGCAGTTGGTCCACTATCCTTTGGAAGGTGGCCGGGCATTCTTCATCTCAAAGGGCATTACCTTAGATTGGTACAGGCCGAATGGGGTGATGAATGCCGACTTGGGGATCTGCCAATACCCCTTTCACAAATCAATTGTAGGGCCATTCTATCTAATAGCTCGTCAATACAGGGCATGGGGTACACGTCCAAGACCGTCTTGTCATTGAGCCTCCTGTAGTAAACACAGAATCAAGTGGCTCCATCATGTTTCGGGACAAGCACTAATGGGGAGGCCCAAGCACTCTTGGACGGTTCAATTACATGTAGTCAGAGCTATGAAGAATCACCCTCCACTCATTCGGTTCTCTCCCTCTCTGCTACTGTATTAGTTGGATTTATTACCTTTATAACTAGTTCATTCATTACTTTCTATTCGTCAAAATCCCTTGTTCGGTAAAATAGCTATTTTACAGAACGAGGACCACCCTGGGTAGCAATTAGAACGTAGAATCCTGTGTTATTGCACGAAACCACAAGCTAATTAAGTGCTCCTGGGTGGCCGCACCACTGATTTCATGGAACTCTGAGTCGGCTACAACCTCGTGGCAAGCCAGTTAAACTTCCACATGGTATAACTGCAAAACTAGTTAACGGATTCTCACAAAATTTGGATATGTTGCTCACATCTCCCTCAGCTACCCAGGGATATGGTATGGGTTTTTATATTGATATGTTATGTGTAAGGTATGTTTCCAATAATAGTGAAAGAAAAATTAACTTTTCTGGCCACTAGATAATGGAGTTTGATAAGTGCTCAAACCCAATTATCTAGCCTGGCCCAGAGGAGGAGTTATGTACTGTATAAATTGTGTGCCCTGTTTCTCAGTAAATCAGACTTGTTCCAGCATTAAGCCTTGGCTCATGTGTGGATTATTCGGCGATACCAGCGATTTCCTGGCTAATCATGGCAGCATCACTTATGGGTAGCTCCGCCCCAATCAGGAACAGGACAGGACAAAATCAATTAATCCAGACCAGGCTGGGTATAAAAGGTCCCTCCTCCTTCTATCCCACAGTCTTTTTTCCTGTCCTTTCAGGACACACAGGATATTTTATTTTGGGCCACCTTCCCATGTGTACCATGGGCCTCCAGATGAAGTTCAGCCTCTCTTCATCTGAAGAACTCAGTAAACAGCCTGCACGGGCAGGACTAACTGAGTTTAGTACAGATTAGTATCTGTACTATATGGGAGAAATTAATCTTATAGATCGTGATGTGGGGTCGGCTGTTGCCTTAAAAATTTCCCCTTATGACATCCAACCCCCCCTTCCCCCCCCCCCGATCTGAGGTCAGTGTTTTGGAGAAGCCAGGGTAAGTTTTAATTTGTATATCTCTTTCTTCTAAATTTTATGGAGTTTTTCCCTGGGAGAATAAAGGTCTGAGTCTTGTTCTCAAATATTCTCTGCTCAACTAACTATTTCCTCGGTCAGTGTGTTGTCTGTTTCCCTTACCTACTTCATTCTTCATTCTTGGTAAAGACTGGCTGGCAGGGACTGTGTCTTCCTCCGATCCTGCTCTTCTGTGTTCGGATTGCCGGCGCATGCGCAGAACGGCCGCCGGACGCCGACGATACTGCGCATGCACGGGATAGTTGCGCGCTTAAAGGTATATCGCGCCAAAAAAACGAAATTTCTAAAATCACTCAGAATTGATCCTTGCTTCTTCCCTGATCATCTGGTAACAAGGAAAGCTGCCCTTTTTTCTCCAGAATCTGTTTTTTTAAGGTAAAAATCCTATTTTATTTTATCTTTACTTTTCATAGTTTCTTTATAATTGGTTCTGCAATAAGTGTATTATTTCCTAGATGGCTTCTCCCTCTGCCTCAAGATCTCGCTCTAGAAGACATAGGTGAGCCGCATATATTCTTTTATATTAAGGGGGGAAAAGAGTGCCACTACAGGCCTATAATATGTTTCATATTGGCCTCTATTTCAGCCCAGAAAAATCTCAAGAAATGTCTCCCAGAAAATATCGAGAGAAATCTAACCGATGTGCAAACTGCAACCAAGTGGCTCCTCCAGGGAATAATTTGTGCAGATCTTGCCTGACGGAAGCAGCGAAAGACAGTTCCCCTCAGACTGACTTAAAGAAATGGATATCGGAAGCGATTGCTGAAGGGTTTAAAGCCTCTAATAAGATGTCTATCTCTAAACGTCTCAGAGTGGAATGCTATGTGGAATCAGAAGAGGAATCTGATATGATGGAAGACTATTCCGAGGAAGAGGAGGATGAGTGTGACTCAAAAATCGCTGGATTCCAGGTCTGTAGATAAACTGGTTTGTCTGATCAGAGACACATTGAGAATCCCTGAAGAGAGCAGGGAGAAGAAGGAGTCCGACAGATACTTTGAAGATCTGAAGCCTAACAGACCCTCTTTTCCAGTACATTCGGCCATCAAGGAAGTCATCAGTGAAGAATGGAATAGACCTGAGAGGAAGGTAACTCTAAAGAACAAAATTCCTAGATTATACCCGTATGCTCCTGAGGATTGCAAATCATGGATGTCGGTTCCGAAAATTGATGCAGCGGTCATTCACATGGCAAAAAGAACGACTCTTCCCATAGATTCAATGGCATATTTAAGGGAGCCAATGGAAAAGCGATTGGACGCCGACCTGATTAAGGCATACCTGGCCTTGGGATCAGCATTACACCCAGCAATTGCCCTTACCACCTTGTCCAGAGCTCTTAAAATATGGGTGAATAATCTAGAAGAAGATATCACTGGGGGAGTCCGTAGAGAACGCCTGTTGGAGGGCCTTAATGATTTAAAATTGGCCACAGAATTCTGTTCTGAAGCTTCCCTGGATCTCACTAAAATGGTGGCTAAAAGTATGGCGCTGTCTGTAGCCTCCAGGAGAGCATTATGGCTTCACTCTTGGGGGGCAGATTACGCCTCTAAGGCCTCTCTATGTGCGCTCCCTTTTCAAGGCGACCTTCTATTTGGCAAAGTCCTGGAAGATGCTATCCATAAAGCAGCAGATGGAAGAAAGGCTTTTCTCCCTCAAGGGAAAAGAAGATATGGTGCTTCCTACGGGAAGGATAAAAAAATTCAGAGACCGATCCTTTCGAGATGTCAGAGCATACAGGCCCGGAAGAGAATACTCCAGGAATTCTAATTGGAGAAACTATCAGTCCACTTCATCAAAACCGGTCAGAGGAAGAGGATCTAGACCAGCTAATAAAAGCTTCTGAACGTTTGCTGGCCCAGCCAGATGTTATAGGAGGCAGACTTCGCTTCTTTTATCCGGTTTGGGCCAGAAGTATTCAAGATTCTTGGGTTCTTTCTATCCTCAAGGAAGGATACAAGATAGAATTCAAAGAATTCCCGTCTCTAACCTCCTTTGTCCAAGTGGCAAGAGGAAGAAAAGAAGTTGCTCTGAACGACATTATTTTACAACTACTGCGGAATCAGGTCATAGAGGAAGTACCTTACGAAGAACGTTACAGAGGCCACTACTCTACGATATTCTTGGCCCCAAAACCTCAAGGGAAATGGCGTCTAATTCTGGACCTAAAAGTTCTGAACACTTATTTAGTTCCAAGAACGTTCAAGATGGAGTCCATTACCACGATCCTGCCCAACATCAAGACAGGGACCTGGATGACTTCTATCGATCTCAAGGACGCCTACTATCAGATACCGATTCACATCAGTCATCGCCGGTTTCTGAGGTTTTGGATTTCGGGAAATCATTTCCAGTTCAAGGGACTTCCTTTCGGCTTAAGTCTTGCGCCCAGAACGTTCACGAAAATTCTAGTTTCTCTGGTGGCCTTTATAAGAACGAAGAACATCGAGCTTTTTCATTATCTGGACGATTTCTTAATCGTAGGTCCATCCAGCCAGATAGTAAATGTCCACACGGTAATGACCATCAAATGCCTTCAAGATCATGGTTGGCTGATAAACCCCAAGAAGAGCTCTTTGGTGCCTTCTCAGAAGATGATTTTCCTGGGAGCAAACATAGACTCGGTGAATGGCCTGGTATCTCTGTCTTCAGACAGGAAAGAACGTATAATAAAAAAGATCAGAAGCATGCGTCAAAAATCCTTCGTCACAGCAAGAGAATTCATGAGCCTGTTAGGGTCCCTTACGTCCACGATTGGCCTAGTAAAATGGGCCCAATGGAGGATGCAACCCATTCAAAGGCACTTCCTCCTACAGTTCAAGAAAAACTCCAAGAATTGGGATCAGAAGATTAATTCTCTCCCGAGGATTTCGAAAGAGCTATACTGGTGGACAAGAGAAGAACACCTTCTTCATGGTTTTCCCCTGGAAGAGCCGGTTTGGATGACCATAACTACAGATGCCAGCCTCCTGGGATGGGGAGCACACTTGAACGACTCTTGGATTCAAGGAGCTTGGTCATGGAAGGAGTCAAAACTTCACTCAAATTTAAGAGAAATGAGAGCTGTTCTCAAGGCATTAATAGGGTTCCGTCCTCTATTAAGGGATGCCTGGGTAAGGATACATACAGACAACAGAGCTGTGGCATCCTACATAAATCATCAGGGAGGCACTCGAAGCTATGCTCTACTGATGGAATTATCCCCGATAATGAGGTTTGCTCAACTACATTTGCAAGGCCTAAAAGCGGTTTATCTTCCGGGACCAGAAAATCTTTTGGCGGATTACCTCAGCAGAACAAGGATTCTCCAAGGAGAATGGAAACTGCACCCAAAGATTTTTCACTTGACCACCCTGAGGTGGGGTGTACCCCAGATCGACCTGATGGCTTCATACCAGAATACTCAGGTGAAGAGGTTTTACTCCCTTCATGCAGATCATCGAGCTGCAGGACAGGATGCCCTGTCTCTTCCATGGGAATTCGATCTGGGGTACGCGTTCCCTCCCCTACCTATGATTTACCGACTACTGAGGAAAGTATGGAAGGAAGGCCTCAAGGTCATTGCCATAATCCCAATCTGGCCTCGCAGACCTTGGTTTCCCCTTCTAAACAAGATGAGCTTGGAACCTCCTTGGCCTCTTCCTCTCAGCCCAAACATCTTGACTCAGGGACCAGCAGTTCATCCCAACCCCAGCCAGCTAAAATTGGGGGCATGGCTCTTGAAAAGGAGAGACTTCTAGCTCAAGGGATCTCAGAAGCTGTGGTGTCTACACTCCTTAAATCCAGAAAGGTATCAACCTCTTCCTGCTACCATAGGATATGGGAAGTATTCCGTTCCTGGTCTCAAGTTAATAGTGTGGATTTTCTTCAACCTTCTAACATCAATATTCTACACTTTCTTCATACAGGTCTGGATAAGGGACTGAGTCTTAGCACTCTTAAAGTCCAAGCTTCGGCTTTATCTGCTCTCTGCAACAAGTCCTGGGCATCAGATCCTCTAATTGCCAGATTCTTTAAAGCTACCATCCGTATAAGGCCTCCAAATAGGAACTACTCTCCTCCGTGGAATTTACCTATGGTACTGGAGGCGTTGTCTGAAAACCCCTTTGCTCCATTAGATGAGCTGGGTCTGGTCTTATTAACATATAAGACATTATTTCTGGTGGCTGTTACTACGGCAAAACGCATGTCTGAAATTCATGCATTTTCCTGTGATGAAAATCACTTTCAAGTATTCCACGACAGGGTGATCTTGAGACCTAGACAAGAGTTTCTGCCTAAAGTAGTCTCGAATTTCCACATATTACAGGAAATTGTTATTCCTTCCTTTTATCCATCTCCTTCTACTCCAGAGGAAGTGAAACTTCATGAATTGGATGTCAGGCAGTGCCTTCTTAAGTACATAGAAGTTTCTACTCAATTTCGGAAGTCTCAACAGCTGTTTGTTCTTCCGATTGGCCCCCGAGAGGGGAGGCAGCCTCTACTTCCACCTTGAGACGTTGGATTTCCAATACCATAGTCAAGGCTTATCAGTTGAAAGACCTTGTTCCTCCTAGCAAGATCAAATCTCACTCTACAAGGGCTTTAGCAACTTCATGGGCTAATTGGGCAGAAGTTCCATCTGACGACATCTGTAAGGCAGCTACGTGGTCTTCTCCTCTCACTTTCATCAAACACTACAGACTGGATTTGGCTTCTTCCTCTACGGCCTTTGGTAGAGGTGTTCTGTCCTCGGTGGAATCTAAATTAAACTTTTTTCAGCATTATCTGGTTTGGAGTTTCTGTTTATTTCCCACCCTATGGTGAAGCTTGGGTATTACCCATAAGTGATGCTGCCATGATTAGCCGGGAATACGGAAAATTTTGTCATACTTACCGTAATTTTCTTTTCCTGGCTATTATTCATGGCAGCATCAGCAACCCTCCCTTTTTATTTTTGGGATTAGCTTTGGGACTAGACTGTGGGATAGAAGGAGGAGGGACCTTTTATACCCAGCCTGGTCTGGATTAATTGATTTTGTCCTGTCCTGTTCCTGATTGGGGCGGAGCTACCCATAAGTGATGCTGCCATGAATAATAGCCAGGAAAAGAAAATTACGGTAAGTATGACAAAATTTTCCGTATTATTACTCTGTGGATTACTTGGCCATTTTATTTTATGTGAAGACGGAAATGCTTGACGGAGTAAAGGATTGTAGCGTTCCAAGAGCATCTCATGGATATCTTGCCTCATACTCTCCCGAACCGCCTCTGCTATTCTGTACGGGGATTGCCGCGGAGGCGGTTGGTCGGGGGTCTCTACTCTGTGGGTGGCTAATGGGGTAAATCCTGGCAGATTGGAGAACGTCTCTCACTTTGCAGACAGCATCCTCTGCGCTTGCCTGCATTCCCTCTCAGTCAGTCGGTCCCCCAAGTGGACCTTATCTTTTGGACCCTGCCTGATTCCCATCCTCCAGGTCAAGCAGGGGAAGATTATTGAAATCCTCCGAGGCATGAGCACATATAGCAACCAACTCCTCTGTCCGCTCATGGTAGGGCTTCAGCATGTTAACATGTAACATACGTCTAACCGATGTACCCGATGTACCCGAGCATGGACTAATAACGTAAGTAGTGTCACATTTCCGTTTCACTACCCTGTATGGACCCTGCCAGGCAGCTTGCAGCCTATCATGTTGGACAGGTTTCAGAACCAGAACCTTCTGCCTGACTTGAAAGCTATGGCTCCCCGATCATACCAAGTGTTCTGGCGCCTCTGTGCCTGGGAGCCAAAGCATGGAAAAAGAGACCTTTGTCTTATAGGGCCAGAAAAGCCCGCCAAACTAGCCAGTGCCCCAAAAGTGTCTCCACCAACCTCAGGCGACCTCGCATTGGCACATTCCCCGACCAATCTCCATTCACGTGGTTCCTGTGCTGAAGCCTGCAAGGCAAGCGTCTCCTTTCGGGGTACAAATGCTTCCCCCTGTTTGGTGTTCGTCTATGCGAAATGGCGGCCTCCCAGGGGAGCACTCATTTACTTCCCTTGCGGTTTCACACTTATGTTGCAGGTGCGAACATTCTGATTAGTTGATGAAAACATTCTAATTGGGCACCGGTGTGGTCCCCATTTGGGAGACAAATGGGTTCCGGGTATAGGATGCAAAATACACGGGGACACATAAAACCAGGGAAACACATAAATAGACGATGGTTCCGCCACAGTGCCAGTGCATGTATCTGTGTGTCAAGTTGTGTATATGCCAGTGTGTGTGTATATTAGTGTGTGTATTTGGGTGTCAAGGTGTGTGAATGTGTCTGTGTTTAAATAGTTGTTATATTTTGTGTATGTGTGACTGTGTGTTGTTATATCCATGTATGTTATGTTTTTGCAAGTATTTATCCAATTGCTGTTTAAACATCTGTATGGACTCTGATAAAACCACCTCTTCAGGCAGAGAATTCCATATCCTTATAGCTCTTACTGTAAAAAAAAAAACCTTTGCCTTAGATTAAATCTAATTTCTTCCAGCCTAAATGCGTGACCTTGTGTACTATGTATAGCCTTGTTTATGAATAGAATACCAGATAATGGTTTGTACTGGCCCCGAAAATATTTTTAGAATGTCATATCCTCTCTGAGGCACCTTTTTCCAAGCTAATGAGATTTAAAGTTTTTAACTTCTCGTAACTAAAATGCTCCATTCCTTTTATCAATTTTGTAGCTCGTCTCTGCACTTTTTCTAGTGGCATGATACCTTTCTTTAGAACAGGTGCCCAAAATTGCACAGCATATTCAAAGTGTGGTCTTACCAGCTATTTATAAAAATTATATTTTCATCCTAAGAATGTATGCCCCTATTTTTAAAAACCTTACTGGCCTTAGCAACTGCAGATTGACATTACATATTGCTGCCTAAATTGTTGTCTATAACAATTCCCAAATCCTTCTCGTGTGTGGTTATCCCTAATTCACTACCATTTAGGTTGTAAGTTGCTTGTGCATTCTTGACCCCGAAGTGCATAATGTTGTATTTCTCTACATTAACCCCTTAGTGACCTCGGACGTATCAGGTATGTCTGACAAAAAAAACGGTCCTCAAGGACTGTGGCCGTACCCGATACGTCTGCGGGGAATTATAGCGCTGGAAGTGATCATGGTTGCTTCTAGCAGCTCTAATGGTATTGCTGCGATGCCTCAATGCCTGCAATACCTCCTTCACTGCCGGTGGCCGCCGGAGAACACCGGATGATCGCTTTCCCATGTAGGGATCACTTCCGGGTTGCTCCACGTGGAGCCCGATAGTGAGACAGAGCATCGGAAGCCATCAGGCAGGCTTCTGTTGCTCTGCCTGTAATGAGTGCCTCGAGGGGTCGAGCTTGGTTGAGATCTCGCCGTCTCCTTCCCAAAACAGTTCCATACACTCAACAACAAAACACTGCTGGACAATTTAAGATGGCCACCACCACGTGTTTGAATCTGTTCCAGTTAAAAGTCCAAGGGGCAGAAACAGTACTTTTGAACATGGGTTTTCACAGGGCCCATAGTCCCAGGGTATGAGGCTGGCAAGCAGGCCCCTCCAATAACACATGGCAAACGCCCTTAAAAGGTGGAGTTTGTCACACTCTGATTGTAACCTAAAGATTGGTTTTGTCTGTTTGTTCGTGAGTCCATGTGTGTTAGTCTCTTTTCCTGGTTTCATTCACTGAAACAAACTAACTACCAAATGGAGGGCCACCCAGCAGGGAAGTGTGCTGCTTGTTAACCTTTTTGACCTCTAACACTTTGGAGACTTCTATCTCCCGAACTGTCGGCTGGGTGGTCACCGTTCGTATGAACGAACACGTGATGGCGGCCATTTTAAACTAACGAACGCCCAGCGATGTTTGGTCGACCGCATGGAACTATTTTCGGGCAAAGTTTCACACAAGTTCCATCCTTTCGTTTGGATTCACATGAACGCGGCGGCGTTCATTACTTCTAAACTCACGAATCAGACCGACCCTGAGGACTAAAACCCATAGAGCTGATTCTGGGCAGATTATGCCGAACGGTTCGTGAAAATACTTAAACCCCATGGCGATCTGACTGTGTTCGTGGGATCTGAGCGCTTTTTGGACATATTGAGCGCTCAGATCCAAGCCATCTGTGGATATGTCGACCATGGGGGTTTATTTTGAAGAATATGAGTTATGTATTTTAATGTGTTTTTGTTATCGTTTAACTTGGGAATTGTGAAGAATCACCCTTCCTTCATTCGACTATTTCCCTCCCTGCTACTGTATTCGTTAGATTTTTTACTTTATTTGTTACTTCCTGTTCGTCAAAAGCCCTTGTTTGGTAAAATAGGTATTTTACCAAATGAGGACCACCCTGGGTAGCAATTAGAACTTAGAATCTTGTGAAACCGCAAGTTAATTGAGTGCTCCTAGGTGGCCGCCATTACGGGACCCGAACACGTGGTGAGAACAATGAAGGCGGCCATCTTACACTCCCGAACGGCTGGTCAGCGGGACTTAGGCGTCGAGCGCCTGGAACTATTTTCGGCATGGCCCTCCAGCATGACCCGGTCCCCCATGGAAGTCCAGTCTGACTTATTTCCACGAACTTAACACGAACGGTGTTCGGTAAATTCAAAGTACTGAATGAGGGGAGCACTTTCCACGAACTCTCTGCATTCTAACCCTGGTAGTTTTCGTGTAAATTGACACGAACAGACACCGGCTCTTAGCCCCAATTTCATGGAACTCTAAATCGGATACCAACACGCAGTGAGCCAGTCAAACTTCCACACAACGCGACACGAAAACTACCAAACGGATTTTCGTGAAATTTAAGTATGTTGCTCCCCAGACAATCAGCTACCCAGGGATGATATGTGATATTCAAAGTATTGTTTTAAAAAATGGTGGCGTATGTGTGGATTATTTGGCGATACCAGCAATATTTGTTCCTGTGGATTATTGGAGTTATTCTGCTATTGGGAAAAGGAATACTAGATGGTGATACTGATTACTACCGTCACATGAATATTCTCTCTACCTGGAGTCAATTAACTTTACTACAGCTTCTTAACCCAATTATCTCCAGGATAAAAAGGAGGGATTTTACTGTTTGTTTTGGAGTGTGTCACTTTGTACTGTAATTGTGATTGGTTACTGTAATATTGTTCCAGTCCTCCACAAGGTCCCGATGGGAGTGTCTAATGCTGGAGGACCTGCAGAAAACCCAGCCTGTGGCACTCATTAAACCAGTCCATGTTTTGACCCTCAACACAGAGCCTCGTCTCGTGCTTCGGGGGAAATTTCCTCAAGGTTCCTGTTCAGTGCTTGGGATTATTCGGTAGCAGACTTCATACTTTGACGGTGTTAACCCCTTCTTATACCCGGGGTGCTGTCGCAGTGCCCACAGTGCTGCCAGCAAGGGAACTGCCTGAACTGACAGAAAGTTAAAATAAAAAATAAAATAAAGTTAATAAATGTTATATATATATATAATCCAGAATCCAGCAAACTCGCTTATTCACTAAACAATTATTTCAAATCTTAGAGATTTTAATAGTTTTATTTAAAAACACCTCACCTAGGCAAAAAATGATGTGGGTTTTTAAATAAAACTATTACAATCTCTAAGATTTGAAATAATTGTTTAGTGAATAAGCGAGTGCGCTGGATTCTGTGTTTTGTGTATTTTGGCCCCAGCAGCACCCTATAATGTATGCATGTTCAGGTGAGTGCAGCCCTCTTGGATAGATATAATATTCTATATATATTTCCTACTTAAACCCTGTGAGCCCCTACTCACCTGTCAGCGACATTTCCGGAAGTGCATTGTCTACTTCCGGTTCACGTGTTCCAGACGTCAGTTTCGCCCGCCGGATGTGCTGGGGATCTCCTAGTTTGTTCCAGCGAGAAGCGTTCGCGGCTAGCTCCTGCCTTCGTCGGCTGCAGTCTCCTGGTAACAGTGAGTGAGCACATATACACTATACATAAGGAACCCCTACGCCTCTCCGGGGTCCCAGGCACGGGTGGCTAAGTTATTTCGCCCTCCCACGACGCGCAGAGTACTCAGCGTGCATACAGCACAGTACTGTAGACCGGCTTCCTTTAGCCATCAAACAACCATTTACTCCAAACTTTCATACGGGCAAAATTACGGTCAATTCACTAATTGTACAGCTTATAAGCAAGCTTCCAGCAGGGTACAGGATGTGTTTTAAAGGGCTTCTATTCTCAATATTTATATACAGGATTTTAGCTTACAGCAAACTGGCATGTATTTTGTTATATGGCTATTTCTGCTGTTATGTGGTAAAAGTGTGTTAAATATTTGCCATAAATTCCACCCTGAAACTTTTGCATGGCAACAGATATTTTATGTACAGTACCATCTGTTAACAATTTCTATACACACATTAAGCATGTAAACCGGTCGTACATAACGTGACATACGTTTCTCAGGGTGCTCAGCAGTCCGCACATGGGCTGACTCAGCATAATAGGAATTCAAGTCCATGATATTAAGCATGGCCACGGTACTAGTAAATTAGAAAGTAAATTAGAAATATCCTCGGTATGTATGCTTAGAAGTAAAGTGATTTAGGTGATATGTGGTTATTTTGTCTACAGAGTTTTTAATGCTGCTTTTATGTACCCATTCTGATTTTATAACTGCAACAATGGTTGTTATCCTGCTTACATTGGGTTGTATTCATATAAGCACTGATTTGATTTTATTTCTGCTCAGTTAAAGTATGACGGGTATTTTGGTTTGACCATTATTGGTCAGTAGCTTTCTTTTTAGGCGGGACAATTTTTATTTCGCATACTTATGTCTTTTTACTCTATACCATCATTAGGGGGGTAGGTAAATTGTAAATATTCCTCTGGTAATCACTGTCATAGCAACAGTACTTTGTTTATTAGATACATTATACAATCTAATGACCAGCCCGGTCTTGTGCATTTCATCATTGCTTTCTACGCTATTTCAGTATTACTTAAATGACATTATATACGTTTATATTTTGTTCTCTCCCCTCTGTTAAGATTATACTATTACCGACACAGCTTACAAACAGGCCTTATTGGTTAAAACAAAACGGTTATCGCCCTACCAAACCTTCTTATCGTTCTCTACATATACGGTTAGTATCTACCTTTTTGCGTGGCGGGGCAATTCTATATGGTATCACCTGGGGATTAGGTTATAATCTAAATCTATGACATATTTTAGGTTCAAGTAAGGATTATTCTATCTACTACTGTACACGTCATACAAGCCAATCATCAGGTAAGTTAACTGTTTAAACCCAGGCAGGGTCACAAGTAGATTATGAGCTCGCCAAATTAGGTATAGTCCCATAGGCCTCTTCACCTATTAGTCAAGTGGTCCCGCAAGGCATACAGTCAGCCCTTCCGTTCAGAGGTTCGTGCCCAATAGTCCCAATACATAGTTATAGCCTTGCATCAAGTCATAGTTAGGGCCTCACCCGTCACGGCCAATCGTTTTACATTCTTTTACGTGTCACCGAGAGGCCAACACCCCGCCACCCACCTCAGTGGCACAAATGCCCCACGAGTCAAATCATAGGTAGTGCCTCTCATAGCCACTTGGCAAGTAGTCAGGGCTTCACCTGTCACCAACATAAGCTAGTTAATACAATTTCGTCAGTAGGCACTAGCCTAGTTAGCGGGGTCACTACTGTTCTATTCGGTACCATACTAACCTTGTCCATCTGCATCAGTTTCGTAGCATGTCTAACGCTTCTACACAAGGAGATGATCTGTCGGTTGCCAGCACCCCACTCAGATCAGGCTCGCAGAGATGACCCAATCCACCAAGTCCAGCTTCCAGCTATCGTTCCTGGACTATCCCTAAAATCACCTCAGAACTTAAAAAGAGGAATATTCCTTTCCCTGCTACAGCCAGGAAAGCCGAACTGTTTTGTTTGTTAAATATTACTGAAGACAACAAAAGGCCTGGCCCTAGTACTGAATTCAATGTGCAAAATAGCCTTGCCGAATTACACGTTATGATGGCCTCCCTTGTTTCTTCAGTAGCAACGATTAATAATAGGTTGGATAATCTGGAGTCAAATAATGTTCCAACCATTCCAGAGATTCCAGTGCCCATTGCTCAGCCCGCACCCCACTCAGGAGGTAAAGATAACCCTCTACCAGCTACCAATATCATAAATCCTGTTCACATCATTCCTCAGTCTCTAAGACGGGACATTATAGAGGGGATAGGGGGCACATGTATGAAAGCTGCTGCCGCTGTGACCAAAACTTCATGAATGAGAGAATAAATAGTTGCGGTGCACTCAGACTACAACGAGAACAAAGAAGGCTACTAAAATGCCTAACTAAGCATAAATATGGGGATTTGGTTCCACCACATGGCCATATGTTGTTAAGCCCACCACTACTTTCAAAGTACCCCATTATTGGTGGGTCCTTCACTAAAATGTGGAGGGCAAATAAATAGTAATAGTGTTAAAAATAAAAGTGTGTGAAAGCAATTAAAAACAGTGTTAAGATGGGGCGTGGCCTGGCAGCCGACGAAGATGGCAGCCTAACAAGGGAGCTCCCGCGAATCCACACTAAATCCCGCACCGGCAAACAGCATCGCAACCGCTAAAAGGTACTCACATGCCCCACAAAGGTCCTAGTGCCACCCCACGCAAGAAAAAAAAAGGGGGGACCGCACGAATCCTCTCCCACAGTGGCTGACATGTTCGCGGCCTCCAGATCCACACAGGCCGCACAAGATGGCCGCCGGGCAGGCACACGAGGCTCCCACTCCCCATCCTCCAACACAGATAGGGGACAGCCCGAACAGAGCGAGGATACCGCCGCACAAATATCGAGGCAGCTTGCGGAGGTGAGAACCTATCTGGCGGGAGAGATCGCCCGTAGCGCCCGAGATATCAAGGCAGAGATTCAGGCCCTAGGCGCCCGCACTGCAGTACTGGAGCAGCGCGTGGAAACCATAGTGCAAGGCCACAACAAAGTGGTACAGCACTCCACATCCCTAAACCTTTACATCAGCGAACTGGAAATGCAAGTGGAGGATTTATCAAACCGCACGAGGCGGAATAACCTCCGAGTCAGAGTATGGCCAGAGGCAACACAAGAGGGCCCCCTGGCACCAATCATGGAGGCATACTTCAGCAACCTCCTACCAGACGTCCCTAAGACCCAATGGGCTATGGACCGGGCGCACAGAGCCCTGCGGGCCGACGCTCGAACACAGATGTGCCACGAGATAACATTATATGCTTCCATCACTTCTCAACCAAAGAGGCCCTTCTGCGGTATAACCGGCGACATGAACTCACCTACAAGGGCAAATCCATCGCATTATACCAGGATTTGGCTCCGAGCACTTTGCAAAGAAGGAGAGAGTGGAGACCGTTGACGGATATATTGCGGCAACATGAAATCCGCTTCACCTGGGGACACCCATTTAAAATAGTGGCCTTCAAAGCTGGAAGAACACTCGCTTACACACCGGGAGGAGACCCACACAAATTCCTCAGGGATCTAGATATCATACCACCGCAAGACTTCGCCCTACCGGGGCCTACCCGACCGGCTCTTACACCCCTCCCGAGAGAGTGGAACACGATCACAGCACAAGCGGACCGAGAGGACTGAGACCCGCAAACAGCCAGGCGCAACCCCAAAAGAGCGCCCACAAGACTTATTGCAGCAAATTTGGCACTCTGAACGGTTAAGTTCTTCTGAAGGAAGACACCAGGACTCACACACCCATTATGCCCCTATCAACCTTCTCCTCAATTTGTTTAATATCGATGGTTGAAACTGTCTTCGGCAAACCAAGGGGGAGAGAGAGGAGGGAGAGAGCAGGAGAACTCACTGTATGCTGCATAGCGACACTGACACAAAAAGCACTGCAGAACACAAACACAGCCCGAAGGGGCTTAACGCAAGGGTACTGCTTGCATTGGGGGTGATGCACTGAGACAGTTCAAATCCCATTTCATCTCGACTTTATATATTGCACCTTTAATGTGTTTCACTACTAAGAAGCCGGGATGGACACCCGAGTACAAAAGGGAGGGGGGAGGAGGGGGGGGATGACTCTCTGCACACGGCACAAAAACTGCCGTGATGACACCATGGCAAAGGACAAAACACTTGAAAACACCACACACTAAGGGGGACACACCAAGAGACACCGGGTTATGCCTCCCTCAACTCTTGCTCTCCATGCCTGTCAAGTATCCAGAGGCCCGTATAGGACATACCATCTGCAAACACGAGAGGGAGGAGAAGGAGAAGAGTAGGAACTCACACTGTAAATGCAGGCAAAGATTGCATACATGTAGGGGGACACACCTTGACATGCTGAACCACACCCAAATACACCTTACTCCGCCATCCCATTAATGTGCCTAACACACGGGGTAGGAAAGTTTCCTAATGCACTGATGAGGAATAATGAAGAAGGGAGAACAGGAGGGCATGCAGCAAGGCACACAACAATCCTGAAAAACACAGCCCCACAACAAATAGACTAATCCAGGAGGATATGAAAGTTAGAGCAGACACTCACAGAGGAGGTCCCACTGGCCCCAGGGGCAGCAACACAAAGATGGTTGTAACTCACACCACAGTGGATTAACGCGGGGCAATCACCGACTCAGAGAGGTGACTTTTTATACGCCACTCGGAGGGGGTGAACACCACCATTCTAATCTGGCACAGGTTAAGACCAGATGGCTAACAAACGTTTATGTTAAATGTTTATGTGAATATTTGACGCAAATGTTCTTTATTACTCAAGTTATTTTTCTTTTTCCTAATCTATTCTTTAAGACAAGTACTGATTCTCCATCCGTTCTCGCTGCCTGCGCCCCCGAGGAGGAGCCCCGCAATCAACACAGCGCACACCTCAGCCCACGGTTCCCGGAGGAAGGGGGACCCCGCCACACTCAATGCCCTGAATGCACCTCCAAATGGCCCTTAAGGTACTATCGTTAAATGTCAAGGGCCTTAACTCCCCCAACAAGCGCAGGTTGCTGGTGAGGGACTTAAAAGCCCCAAAAATTGACATAGCACTAATACAGGAGACACACCTCCCCAGGTCGGCGACCACTAGGTTGACAGACAGAAACTACACGACAGTTCACGAAGCACGAGCACTACGGAAACGAGCAGGGGTAGCGATTCTCCAACATAAAAACTGTCCCCTAAACATTACCACCATCCAAGCTGATCCAGAGGGGAGATTTATATGCATAGGGGGCACACTCTACACCACAAAAATACATATCATTAATGTATATGCTCCCAACGAGCCAGACCAACAGTTCTGGGTGAGCCTAGAAATGCTGGTGGCGGGAACAGGGGGAGGAGTCCTCCTGGTAGGGGGCGACTTTAATGCTGTACCCAGCCCAGCAGCTGACAGAAGCACGAAACCAGGCACCGTAAGATCACAGGGCAGAGGGAGCCAAGACAAGCAACTACACACATTCCTGACACACACAGGCCTCCTTGACGCCTGGCGGCTGCAACACCCAACCACAACAGACTACACGTTCTATTCAGCACCACACAACACCTACTCCAGAATAGACAACATATTTCTTAACGGAGCAGGGATGGCCAAAACAATCCACACGGAAATTAACAACATCACATGGTCAGATCACGCAGACATCACACTCACACTCAGCAATCTGTGCTACAATTCCAACTGGACGTGGAGGCTCAATAACAGCCTCTTAAGAGATGACACAACACGAACAACCATCCAACACGCCATCACAGAATACTTTGAAATAAACACAACCCCCGAGGTTAGCCCCACCACGGTATGGGCAGCGCATAAAAAAGTACTACGCGGACACTTCATAAAACTAGCCACACAGAAAAAGAGGGCCAAAACGAAACAGCTACTTGACTTACAATCTGCTCTACGTAAAAAGGAGCAACAACACAAAACAAATCCAACAGACCCACTCCTCAGGGAACTCAACGACATCAGACACTCAATCAGGGACATCACACTGGAGACGGTCTCACGGTCCATACTATGGTCGAAACGACTTTTTTATGAAAAGGCCAATAAGACAGATACACTCTTGGCAAGAGTCCTACGCCCGAGGCCGCAAGGCAAAATCATAACAGAAATACGCACAAACAACACACTAGTCAAAACTCCTGAAACTATAAACGAAGTGTTTACATCCTACTTCTCCGACCTTTACAACCACTCCCCCCACCTCAGGACCACCAATATGATTTATATGGCAGATTATATGCGCCGCTTCCTTTCCGAACTCCCTATTACGAGGGTGAGCGGTGCTGAAGCCGATGACCTGCAGGCACCAATCACACAGTTAGAGGTTGAGGCAGCAATAGCATCCCTAAAAGGCAATAAGGCACCAGGACCAGACGGCTATGACATTAGTTACTACAAACAATTTAAAGACATATTAGCCCCACCCCTCACAACCCTTAGCAACCATTTTCTACAGGGAGGGACACCTGATGGCGACATGGCAATGGCAAACGTTGTCCTTCTGCCAAAACCAGGGAAGGACGAGACACTGGCCCCGAGCTACAGGCCCATCTCATTAATCAACACCGACCTTAAAATATTCGCTAAAATTTTGGCATCCAGACTGACCCCCCTGCTCCCGCGCCTGATCCACCCGGACCAGGTGGGCTTTATGCCAGGCCGCCAACTATATGAAAACACACGCAGGGGGGTTAGCACGATCTGGCACATGGGGGCTTCCAAGGCTCCTTCTCTGGCACTCTCTTTAGATGCAGAGAAGGCGTTTGACAGAGTGCTATGGCCTTATCTGTTTTAGCTACTCCGATTTCAAGGGTTCCCAGAGACCTTTGTCACAGCAATACAAGCACTATACACAGACTTAAAAGCGCAAATACTCATCTCAGGGGCCCGCAAAAGACCCTTCACACTAGGGAACGGCACCAGACAGGGTTGCCCACTGTCCCCATTACTCTTTGCTCTAACCTTAGAACCACTATTACAAGCCATTAGACAGCACCCAAACATACAGGGCATTGTAATAGGAGGCACACCATTCACAGTTTCGGCCTATGCTGACGATGTCATGATAACACTTCAGGAACCTATGCAGTCTCTCCAACACCTCACACATGTACTGGAGCGCTTCGGGACGATTGCGGGGTACAAAATCAACTACTCCAAATCCGTGGCAATGCCCTTTCACCTAGAACCCCTGGACGTAGCCCGCATACACGACATGTATCACTTCAAGATAGCCACTGACGAATTTATGTATTTAGGGGTACGACTAACAGCAAATACCTCCTCATTGTTTACCCGCAACTATACACCCCTGTTCCGAACCCTCCTTATGGAACTAGAGCAGTGGACAGACAGACCCATCTCATGGATGGGAAGAGTAAACTCTATAAAAATGAACGTGCTACCGAGGATCTTGTTCCTCTTTCAGGCTCTCCCGATACCAGTAACCAGGGGGGACCTGATAGGCATACAAAGAGCGATCGATGCCTTCATCTGGCATAATAAACGCCCAAGGATAGCGCGCGCCCTCATGTACAGACCGAAACCTAGGGGGGGGGGGCTGGGACTGCCCAATATATACGCCTACTACTTAGCTGCACATCTGACACAGATAATACAGTGGCACACACCACCAGGAAAAAGAAGATGGGTAGACCTGGAGTCGCTGATGACAGGTCAGGACCTCCCACAATTTTTCATATGGGCACCCAAATCCCAAAGAGCCATACTAAGAACCGCGAACCCAGCCATACTCAACTCCATACAGATATGGGACCAAACCAAAACGAAGTACACCCTCAGTACCCAATTATCCCCCATGACACCGGTCCTTAGAAACAGGGTGTGGCGAAACCAGCTTCGCCACTGTGAACTGGAGAGGCCTGGCTGCTAGCCTCCTGCCCTGCGACTACGGCCCATGGACATATTGCTCTATAAACACTATATTTGGGCATGTAATAATTTATATTGCTGCTACTGGCCCTTTAAACTCAGCGATGGACATATTGGGACTTTTGGGACTAATGTCCCTTTAAGACTTTGTAACATATCACAGCAATACTGTCTTAAATATTATGTAGGTATTTATGTGTTCAGTTAAACTGGGGATATGTAGAAATGTGTGTTTTATGTGTTAAATGTATCAGTATGTAATTCTATGTCTTTTACTGTCTTTTTGCAACCATGTGGTTAATGGAGTCTGACCCTAGATAATTACTTCTCCAATTATCTCCAGGGCAGAAGGGGGGAAGCCGGGATGCATTGTGGGGGATGTTTTACTTCTGTTTGGGCCAGATTGTGCCATGCTGCAAGCCAGGGCCCAAAAGATACTTTTAGTAACTTTTAAACCCCTGTTCGGATTCATGCCATTTTTTAATATGTTGTTCCCCTGAATGGATTGATTGTGGATATGTATTTTTATGTGAATGTGATGTATGGTTTTAAAGTTATGAAAGTTGTGTAAAAGTATATTTTACTCTGTATGCATAATGGGATTATGTGTCACACTAAGGGGAGGGGATGTGTGGGAGGTAACATCTATGTCATTGGTTCTTTTATGCCTCCCCCTGGGTGTGGCCTGTTGTGTGAGTTGGAAATAAAAGCCAGACTGGGTGTCCCAGTCTAGAGTTCCTGCTTAACCCTCAAAATGAAGTGTCGTCTCGTTCTTGGGGGGGATTGGATTGTAAGCTGACTGCCAAGAGTGTAAGCCGATTGTATGCTTTTCTTGTTCAGCTGTTCCAGTTCGGAGTGTTATTTCGTATCCAGATCGGGAGTGTGGTGTTCTGCAGTAGCTGTGCCTGTATCCAGAAAAGGGGATTATCGCCTAAACAGATTTTAACCCCTCATATGCTGAAACGGTCCGTTACAATTGGTGGCAAGCGGCGGGATCGTTCCTACAACCAGAGGGACAGCTACAGACAACACTATTTCTGGATTACAAATTGAGGGCAACGCTAGTATCCGTACAGCGACCCTATCTACAAAGGAACTCAGAAAATGGAGAAGAAGCTTCAGGATGAAATGTCCAGTTACGTAGGCCTGTGGTCTGGAGTAGTCCCAGAGGAGGACATGATGAGGTACAGAGATATGGCCAGAGCCAGATTGTGGGACGAAGCCCTAGAAGAAGTACAGTATTCACGAGGGGATCAGCGCCGCAGCAGAAGGCAGCGAATTCTGGCTAGAATGGCAGAGCGGATGCCCCTCCTGAGAAAACAGACCACAGAAAAGTGGGTGACTAGACTCGAGATTCTAGTATACGCAGAACTGACGCTCGACAACGCGTACCAGGCGCTACAGTGGTACGCGGCTCAGTGTGTCCCCAGGATGGCAGAGTATGAGTTCCCAGAAGGCGGAGAATACACTGGCCCCGGTCTATTTTGGGATAATAGTGGTGACGAGGACTTTGGGGAAGATACCGACTATCGTTTTTGGGACCTGTACGGCATCCGAGAGAACATGCTGGGTCTCTTTGGCGCTATGGACCTCGAGGCAGACCTACGATATTTGGTCACCAAGGAATGGAACCTGGAGGGGGATTACCTGCGACTCATCAATGAGGCCTGGGAAGAGACAACCGGTCCTCCCGCCCAACAGCAACCAGCAGTACCCGAGGTAGCAGAGTTCCTAGACTGGTCCTGTGAGCAACCCCAGGGAGAGGAAGGTGTCGTCATTCCTCCCCAGCGGCAGTGTGTACCCCAGGGAGATGAAGGTGTCGTCCTTCCTCCCCAGCGGCAGGCTGAGTTACAGGGGGCAGAGGTTGTTGTTCCTGCCCCCCAGCAGAAAAGTGATGTGCCAGGAAGGCAGTGTGAAGTAAAGGGAGAGGAGAGCAGCGTCCTCCCTCCCCAGCGGCAGTGTGTGCCCCAGGGAGCCGAAGGTGCAGTCCTTCCTCCCCAGCGGCAGGCTGTGTTACAGGGGGCAGAGGTTGTTGTTCCTGCCCCCCAGCAGCAAAGTGATATGCCAAGAAGGCAGTGTGAAGTGAAGGGAGAGGAGAGCAGCGTCCTCCCTCCCCAGCGGCAGTGTGTGCCCCAGGGAGCAGAAGGTGCAGTCCTTCCTCCCCAGCGGCAGTGTGTGTCTCCGGGAGCGGATGGTGTCGTCCATCCTCCCCAGCGGCAGGCTGAGTTACAGGGGGCAGAGGTTGTTGTTCCGGCCCCCCAGCAACAAAGTGATGTGCCAGGAAGGCAGTGTGAAGTGAAGGGAGAGGAGAGCAGCGTCCTCCCTCCCCAGCGGCAGTGTGGACCCCAGGGAGATGAAGGTGTCGTCCTTCCTCCCCAGCGGCAGTGTGTACCCCAGGGAGCAGAAGGTGCCATCCTTTCTCCCCAGCGGCAGTTTGCCATCCAGAGAGAGGAACTTGTTACACCCTCTCTCCCACGGCAACCTAACCCACCAAGGGGAGATGTTAAGCCCCACAACTGTGCAGATGGGACCGTAGTCTCTGCACTTACAGCACAAGGGATAGGGACGGTCGGTCCTGTTCCCCAGCCTCAGTGTGATGGATCCAAAGGGGAGACAGTCGGTCTCCCCCTCCGGCAGTCGAGCTGTGCACCTAAAGGGGAGACAGCCAGTCTCCAGCAACCAGGCGCCCACCAGACTACTCCCGTGGTAGTGCTGGCAACAGGACAGAGTACCGCTGGTCTCTGCCCCCTCAGCAACCCACCAAGGCAGCCTACCCGTCTCCCACCCAGCGGTGGTGAAACACCAGAACTTGGACAAAATCCTTCCTCACCCAGATGTAGTAACCGGTTAGTGTGGGTGGGCTGCTCTGTTATTTCTGTTTTGTGGGTGGGTTGCTGGACTAACCAGGGCACTGACCGGCAGAAAGTCAGGTACCCTGTTAGTCTAATTGGCCAAGGGGAGAAATGTGGCGAAACCAGCTTCGCCACTGTGAACTGGAGAGGCCTGGCTGCTAGCCTCCTGCCCTGCGACTACGGCCCATGGACATATTGCTCTATAAACACTATATTTGGGCATGTAATAATTTATATTGCTGCTACTGGCCCTTTAAACTCAGCGATGGACATATTGGGACTTTTGGGACTAATGTCCCTTTAAGACTTTGTAACATATCACAGCAATACTGTCTTAAATATTATGTAGGTATTTATGTGTTCAGTTAAACTGGGGATATGTAGAAATGTGTGTTTTATGTGTTAAATGTATCAGTATGTAATTCTATGTCTTTTACTGTCTTTTTGCAACCATGTGGTTAATGGAGTCTGACCCCCAATCCTAGATAATTGGATTACTTCTCCAATTATCTCCAGGGCAGAAGGGGGGAAGCCGGGATGCATTGTGGGGGATGTTTTACTTCTGTTTGGGCCAGATTGTGCCATGCTGCAAGCCAGGGCCCAAAAGATACTTTTAGTAACTTTTAAACCCCTGTTCGGATTCATGCCATTTTTTAATATGTTGTTCCCCTGAATGGATTGATTGTGGATATGTATTTTTATGTGAATGTGATGTATGGTTTTAAAGTTATGAAAGTTGTGTAAAAGTATATTTTACTCTGTATGCATAATGGGATTATGTGTCACACTAAGGGGAGGGGATGTGTGGGAGGTAACATCTATGTCATTGGTTCTTTTATGCCTCCCCCTGGGTGTGGCCTGTTGTGTGAGTTGGAAATAAAAGCCAGACTGGGTGTCCCAGTCTAGAGTTCCTGCTTAACCCTCAAAATGAAGTGTCGTCTCGTTCTTGGGGGGGATTGGATTGTAAGCTGACTGCCAAGAGTGTAAGCCGATTGTATGCTTTTCTTGTTCAGCTGTTCCAGTTCGGAGTGTTATTTCGTATCCAGATCGGGAGTGTGGTGTTCTGCAGTAGCTGTGCCTGTATCCAGAAAAGGGGATTATCGCCTAAACGGATTTTAACCCCTCATATGCTGAAACGGTCCGTTACACAGGGCCTTCCCCCCGGGAATGAGGGCAGGCGACTACAAGGGGATAGAGGCCACAGGGCTCCAAAGATATGTCCACCTATATACAAACCAACAAGTGGTCACTTATGAACACCTAGCCACCAAAGCCACCTTACATACAAGAGATTACTTTAGATACATGCAGATCAGAGACTTTGCACGCAAACCCGAAGTACGGAAAGCAGCCCTAGCACCATTAACTTTCTACGAAAAACTATGCTACAACGAGACCACACAAACTAAACTCATCACGCTAATGTACAACCATCTCATAGGGGCCCCAGACGGGGAAGACGCACTGCGGTATACCAAACGGTGGGAAACCGACCTGGGGGAGACACTAGAGGGAACGGAGTGGCAGGATATATGGGAAGCATGCACCAAAACCACAATCTGTATAACACTTCAAGAGCAATCCTATAAAACACTATTTAGGTGGTACATGACACCGGTAAAACAGAAGCACATGGGATTGAGCCCCACAGATGACTGCTGGCATGGGTGTGGGGGGAAAGGAACATATATTCATATGTGGTGGGAATGCCCAAGGGTAGCAAACTACTGGCGCAACATAGTAGAACTTAGCTCCCAAATCCTGCATCGACGACTGGGAGTGGATCCTTGGGCGTGCCTACTCTCGAGACCCACTGAAGGCCTCCCCAGGCACGAACAAAGACTACTCAATATGCTTTACCTGGCGGCCCGCAGGGCCTTGGCACAACAGTGGTCTTGTCCAGACCTCCCGAGAATATCCCTGGTCAAAACAAAAATGCGAGATAACTACATAATGGATAAATTAACCGCCCAGGTACGAAACACAATGCCTAAGTTCCAAAAAGTATGGGACCTTTGGGAACAATACGACATCTAAGGGAGCAACTCGGGGAGCAGGGCAGCATCCACGCAGCTTCAAAAGCGGAAACCTAAAAGCACGAATAATACCAATTATCACCCCATCACCCGGACGGGTGGCAGCGGCACCACCACCGGACGAGTGTGGGATCAAACTCGAAAAACACAACGGAAACGCAACCTCAGCAACTACAGATACCTATGTACTTGTCTCTTACTTTTTACTTTCCTCTTAAATTTATTTTATTGAATGCAAGCTCTAGTGACTCATAAACTGACAAACGAGGGAATAAATCACAACACACTTACTATCAGTAGAAACTAACGGGAAGCGGGTAAACGGTCACACACCCTCCGGGGCCAGAGACCGAAATACTACTTCCTAACCCAACCCTCTATTTACATGCTATTGTACATAGTTAATTTTACTTGCCAACAAAATAGAAAATAACAGACGAAAATGAATACAGGAAAAGCAACGTATATAAAATGTATAATGTAACTCTCACCACTGACACTCTGTAAAGTTCTATAAGTAACTATATCAAATGCATAAATGTAAATGCTTATACGTTCAATATCCAAATCGTCTGCTCAAAAATAAAGAATTTAAAAAAAAAAAACACAGTGTTAAAACTAAATAGTTAATGTGTTTGTGCTAAAATGGGTATACTCACTATTGCAAATGACTGTGCTAAGTAGGTCTCGGGAGTGCCCCCTATCCTCTCTCTGTTCATATTATATTTGGAATCCAGACCAGATTCCTTAGGGGTTAAGCACCCCGCCCAGGCCCCCCCCAGCTTCAGAGTCTCCTTTAGAGGTGGCTACAGGTGTGTATATATAGGAGGAGTTTATCAATAGTCAGTTCACTTTTATTATTTTTTCCAGCTAGCACAGTCATTTGCAATAGTGAGTATACCCATTTTAGCACAAACACATTAACTATTTAGTTTTAACACTGTTTTTAATTGCTTTCATCACATATGTTTGTATACTCACTATGCTCTTACCAGTATTCGATTTAACACTTTTATTTTTAACACTATTACTATTTATTTGCCCCCCACATTTTAGTGTAGGACCCACCAATAATGGGGTACTTTGAAAGTAGTGGTGGGCTTAACAACATATGGCCATATGGTGGAACCAAATCCCCATATTTATACTTAGTTAGGCATTTTAGTAGCCTTCATTGTTCTCTTTGTAGTCTGAGTGCGCCACAACTATTTATTCTCTCATTATAGAGGGGAAGGACATCAACTTAGCCTCACTACTGATAGCATCTCAAGACGTGGTAGAGAACAGGGCTTATAGCTTTGAAGATCTGTCAGTAGTGATGAAGTCTAGCGATCCTAGACTAAATAGGAAACTTAACATCCCCGAGTTTGTCCTTGCATTCGGTCTATACAGAGACGTGATCTGTACAGCTTTCCCCCACCGTAGAGAGGAACTTGACTTATACCTTCATAAAGTGGTTGAGCTAGCATACAAGTACGGGGGCTATGCATTTTATGATTATAAGAAGTCATTTGCTTCCAGATCCGCAGCATCGCTGTCCCAGTACAATACAATTACTGATTGGGCACAGCTAGACACAGAATTGTTTCTTATGCATTTTGCAGGCCTTAAAACCCCTTCCTGCGCTATATGCTCTTCTGCTGCTCATTCAGTAAATTTCTGTCCAGAAAACGTAGCGACCCCTTCTAACACGACCCAGAGGGAAGTAAGAGACAAACTAGGCAGGGCAGTTGTTTTTCTAGGTAAAGCACAAGTCTGCAATAATTTCAATGCCGGGGGTTGCAGTTATAGTGCGTGTAGGCTTCTTCATGTGTGCTCACTGTTTTAGAGCACATGCCAAACAATGTGCCCCAACAGATTGTACCCTATCAAAACTTCCACTCCAATAAATGTACCTAAGTTGCAACGCTACCCATCTAATCATCCTTCTTTTCCTTTGGTGGAATTTCTCACGACTGGGTTCACTAATGGATCTGTGAGTGCTGACTGTAAGTTGGGGCATTCCAAAACACCTGTGGGGAGTGAGACGAACCCAGTGTTACTCCCCACAGGTGTTTTGGAATGCCCCAACTTACAGTCAGCACTCACAGATCCAGACAGCATACAAGAACTCTTACAGAAATAAATCACCAATGGTTTCATGATAGGCCCCTTTTCTACTCCTCCTTTCACTTCCTGGAGGACAAACCCTCTAGGAATCGCTGCAGGGAAAGATAACAATAAAAAGAGACTGATTATTGGCTTTTCTGCACCTCACTCATCCCCTACACCTAGCCTTAATGCTCTGATTCCGTCAGAAGACTTTTCCCTTCAATACGCCAGAATTGACGATGCCATCCAGGCAATCATTCATTCCGGGAAGGCAGCTTGGTTAAGTAAATCTGACATCACTAACGCCTTTAAACTACTTCCAATCCATCAGTCACTGACATCTGCATGGAGTTAAGTGGCAGGACAGCTACTATTTCGCTAGCAGACTTACCTTTGGATCCAAAAGTAGCCCCAAATTATTCGATATATTCGCCGAAACTTTAACCTGGCGTCTACTGAACTTTTACAGATGTCCGGTAGTCATACATTACTTAGACGACTTCTTCACCATTGAACCACACCAACACACGCCCCACAGTCTTAATCACATGCTCAATCTGTTCAAAGACTTAGGAGTCCCTGTAGCCCAGGACAAAACAGAATGTCCCAACACGGTGATTACTTTCCTGGGATATCACTCAATTCTGTCTCTATACAGGCCAGCCTGCCTCAAGAGAAAGTAGACCGGATTCTGTCTTGCATAATTATCTGCACCTCACAAGGCACTTGCACCAGGAAACAGCTACAGTCACTACTCGGTCCACTAAATTTTGTTATGAGAATAATTCCTCAGGGTAGGTCTTTCATTTCTAGAATCCTCTCACTGTTGCACGGTCTGCCCGACGACGACTCCACAACTTCCTTAGACGAGTCAGCTAGAGCTGATTTACAAATGTGGCAGATGTTCCTAGCATCTTGGAATGGCAGGTCGCTATTTGTTCCACCCTTAGCTGACGATTCCCCGGTAATTTGGACCGATGCTTCACCTGAAGCATTAGGGTATGCAGCTATACGACTTGGCAAGTTGAGACTACCTCACTCGAAAATTTCAATACCACCTAAGCACCATTTGAAATTTATCCTATAGTAGCAGCTGCACAGGTCTGGGGTAAAGAATGGCATGGACATTCTGTCAGATGTTTTTCGGATAACTTAGCTACCTGTAATATAGTAAACAAAAGCCGATCTCAGTCCCTCACGATTATGAATTTAATAAGGAGACTGACCTGGCTAGCAGCTAATCTGCAATTCTGCATAACCTGTATTCTGGTTCTGGATGTTCTGGATGTTCAAAATAATGTGGCTGATGCTCTCTCATGCATGAATTTGCAGGAATTTTTCAGGCTTCATCCATCAGTGAACCCGCATCCCAGATAACCTCCAAGCTTCTTGGAACTAATTATGCTTTAAGTTCTCTATTACAACATAGTACGTCTCTCACACAGGCAGGCTTGTCCCCTCATACAAGGAAAGCCTACTCAAGAGCATACAATTTGTTTATAAGTTTTGTTCGTGATTAACATATAATAAATGTTTTTGTTGAAACTGTTGTAGCTTTCACTACTTTTTGCCACATCTCTCTTAAGTTAGCATACAACACTATCAAACTCTACTTAACGGGTATACAACACCACATGTTGACCAGCTATCCCAACAAAACTCAGTAAAAAGTATCCCAAGAGGTGTTCACAGATTATCATTACACAATCCCATCAAGAGACTTCCCATAGACAGTAAGTTCTTTAAAAGTATCTCCGATATACTCGACACGTCCCCTTTCGAACACACCACAAACCTAATTGTCAAGGCCAGGGAACAGTGCCATGGGTTCCCTAAAAGGGCAGACCTGCATAGGGAATATGCTTTCCTTCATATTCACTGCTAGTCAAACAGATGATTTCAGAGTGGTCAACTTTGGCTCCAGTTAAATTCTTGCAGAAAATACATGAGAGAGAAGCAGCAGGATGTTTTGCTATAGGTAAAGCTGGAAAGAGTATGTTGTATCAGTCACAGGGTTTACAGCATCGTGACCCTAATCAGGCTGTGATTGGCCAGTGCAGCATGTGACCCAGCCTCTATATATAAGCTGGAGTCACGTAGCGCATCACGTCACATGAACTCTTAGTGTAGGGACAGGATGCTTCGAGGGACAGATAAGGAAAGAATTCTGGTGTTGAATCTGCAAACTGCAGAGATTATTTTTGTGGGTGCTATACTACATTTTTGTACCCTGCCCTGAGCCCAGTGCCACAGAGAGTGCAGTGCACGTGCAGCTGCATGTGTGCCAGGCACATTACTTTAATCCTGTTCTGGTAGCTCAGTGGGCAAGATCTAGGCATTTTTAAATACTGCAATTTTTTTGGTGCTAAATAGTACATTTGCGTACTGCATTTCTTGCAGTCCAATAAAACCCTTAAATACTAGTCATATGCAATTCGTTTCGGGCGGAATATGTATTCGGACGAATTTCGGGCAATTCGGATAATCGGGTACTTCCGAAGGTCCGAATAGCCGAAGTGCCAAATTACCAGGGTCCCGAAGTTCCGAAATTACTGAATTTCCCAAGTAGCTAAGTGCCGAAGTTCCGAAGTACAGTTTTGCCTAAGTACTAATATACTTACCCAGTGGAAGAAGAAGAATGTTACACTGTATACAATTTTTTAAAAAAAGAGTATACAAATGTAGCCAGGATTAAGCTGTAAGCATTTGCAACAGTTACAACAATCAAGTAACATACATTCATATAAAATGTAAGTTACTTAGCCAGTCAATGGAATGACAGGAATGAATAAGTAGATGACTAGCTAATTCCCACGTTATTAGGGAGCTATCTACTAAAAGGCTGAAAGTATTTCAGCCAAATTTATTAATACTAAGTAAAGATTACTTGGTATTCGTAAATTATGCCCCTACTCGCTCACTGTAAAAAAAAAAAAAAACGTTCCCCCATCCCCCTCCTAACCTGAAGGGGGGACCTATTGTCCTCCCCCCAGCCCCCACCCCTGAGCGGCAGGTGGGGGCCCTTAATTTAGAATAGGGGGGGACCTAATGTCATCCTCCCCCCTGGCCCCCACCCCAGAGTGGTGGGTGGGTGTCAGGGTTTCTTTGCGGTTTTAAACAGAGACCCTTCCTTTTTCAGTGTCTGAGTTTTCAGCAGAGATTAACGATCAGCTCCTTCAGTATGTTGCCATGGTTACTCACCTGATACTAGTAACCAGCCCTGCTGCTAATCAGTGCAGCCTATTTAAGCTGCGAATCCCAATACCTCCTTGCTCTTGCGTGGTTTCCTGTTCCCCAGAAGTCTCCCTGTTCCTGTGTTTCCTGTTTGTTCCTGGTTCCTGACTCTGGCCTTGTTCCTGACTTCGCTGCTCTCTGTTCTCCTGATCCTGGCTCATCTGACTACCCGCTCTGGTGACTGACCCCTGCTTGCCTCCTGGACTTTGCTTTTGGTTATTTCTTTATTTGTTATTTATTAATAAAAGGTGTTTTTGCATCTAGTTCTGTCTTTGTCTGGTTCCTGGTCCCTAACATTACGCAAGGGACATGAATACAGATGGTACAGGCAATACACCTATACCTAACCTTTTTACCCAGTTTGACCAGCAGAACCACCATTTAGACTAGTTTGCTCATCTGGATCCAGCACCTGGCCAACCTGCGATTGCGGCCGCCACTGCCTCACTTCCTGTTCTAGCACTGGTTGTAGCCTTCAAACCTGTTGCGGCTAGAGGAATGACTGGGTCTGTCCTGGTCCCTCAGTATTTTGGGGGCAACCCAGCTCAGTGCAAAGAATTTGTAAATCAGGTTAGAGGATACCGTGAAATGCTTCACCAGACATTTCCTACTGACAGAGACAAAGTCAGTTCATGATTTCCTAACTTGGGCAAAACCTCTCTGGGAAGCAGAGAGGCCCATTATTTACAATTACCCTGAATTTGTTGCGTCCTTTAACCCCTTAAGGACCAAACTTCTGGAATAAAATGGAATAATGACGTGTCACACACGTCATGTGTCCTTAAGGGGTTAAAAGGGTTTTAGATATTCCAGCTCGCTCCACCACTACTGCCAAACAACTCATGTCTAATGCTCAGGGCATAAGAACTATTGTTGAGTATGCCAGTGAATTCCGTACCATGGCAGCAGAGGGTGGCTGGAACAATGAGACTCTCGTGGCTGCCTTTGCACAGGGGCTCTCCTAAGTTATTAAAATGAGATTGCAGCCAGAGAATTACCTAAAGATCGAGGAACTGATATCCTTTGTCACCCTCATTGATATCAGACTCAGAGAAAGATCCTCATCCAGGGAGTGCCTGCGGAGGCCTCCTGTATATTTGGCACAGAGCTTTTCTTGGCAAAACCTCCCTCACCTCCCATGCCTCCTGGTAATGAGCCCTCTGTCGGTGCGGAGCCGAGGCGGTTAGGCTTCTCACGCCTCTCTGTCAAGGAGAGAGCCTTTAGGAGGAGGGAGGGCCTGTGCCTATACTGCGGACATAATGGCCACATGTTAAAGTTTTTCCCGATTCGTCCGGTAAAGGGTCTGTACCCAAGATACTGTTAGGGGCAAATCTTGGGTGGTCTTTCTGCAGACCCAGAGATTTATGAGGACAAATCCTTGGTGCCTATTATCCTCTACTGGCCTGATTCATCCATTAAAAACCCCTGCTGAGACATAGCAGTTTTCAAATTATTTCGGTGCTAAAAAGTAAATTTGGGGCCTGCATTTCATATCGGAGAGTCAAATAGAACCGTCAAAAAAATGTGCTTAACCCCTTAAGGACACATGACGTGTGTGACACGTCATGATTCCATTTTATTCCAGAAGTTTGGTCCTTAAGGGGTTAAAGTGCAGTTTTAAAAATTCAATTTTTTTTGGTGCTAAATAGTACATTTGCGGCCTGCAGTGCACTTTATATCTGAGAGTCAAATAGAACCGTCAAATACTGTGGTTACAGAACCGTCAAATACTGTGGTTACAATGCATTTTTAAACATTCAAATTCTTTAGGTGCTAAATAGTACATTTGGGGTGTGCACTTCATATCTGGTGTATGTGTGCAACACTGGCTAGTTACCACTTCTCAAGAAAGTCTAAAGACTTTAAAAAAAAAAAAAAGTGAAAAATAAGTGTTATTGTGATCGCTTCATATACAAAAGCATTAATATGCATTTCTATATTGTGTAAAGACACAACTACAAAGTTAAAAACCAAACACCAAAACAAGATGCCAGACAGACAGACAGACAGACAGACAGACAGACAGACAGACAGACAGACAATCTACCTGTGCATGGCTCGTGTGATACAATAAGTCTACATCTTAAAAATGCAATAACCAACAGAAGATGGGCAAGACATTTTTTTGCAAATGGAACTTTGATTCGAATTTACTACATCGGTCACTTGTAATATTGTTTCACACCTACAACACTTATTACACAGATCTAAGTGATAGAAAACAGATTGATATTTCCTACACTAGATACTACCAGATAACAAGCGGCTATATTTAAACCAGTTATCAATAACTAAGAGGTACTTAAACAATATTGAAATTCTGGGGCAATACCCTTACAAGTCAAACTGAGAGGTCAGATTATAGGGGGACTGTTGCCAGGATACAAGTCTAAAACAATTTCCATATGTCCTTTGCAGAGTTTACATGCTGGAAAAACACAGGTGCCAACTGCTGTGGCTTTTGGCAGTGTGCATACCGGCAAGGAGGGCAGGGTTGAGGAGTGGGTGGAAGATAATGTGGAGGATGATGAGGTCCTAGACCCCACATGGAATCAAGGTCATGCGAGCGACGTGTGCAGTGTGGAGGAAGAGGCGCTAGTCGCACCGAGGCACCAGCACAGCATAAGAGGTAGCAGGGTGCAAAAGCGGAGCGGCCGTCCCTTAGTGCTCGTCGGAATGTATTATCTTTAGAATTCCCACAGTTATCCAAGTAACAGTTGAAGCAATAAAAAGAACCATAACGGGGGGGTGTGGCTTGCCGTGCATGGAGTGAGTTGCACATCGCCGGAGCTCCGCAAACCCGGACCACAAAGCCCCTTATCAATGCCACATTTCACCTCTAAAATGGGGAAAACAAAGCGCCAGGGCACCCCAGGACCCTCAGGCTCTAGCCCATCGAGGAAAAACGCCGGACCGCTGGATGATTTCCTGGCCTACCCGGACGGCCCCCGAGCCGTGAGACACGTGGACAAGATGGCGGCCATATCATCGGACTTGGACGGCAACGCAGGCCCAGAATCGGGCCCGGCGGGGAGTGATCAGCTAACGCACATTACCGCTGAACTGGCATCTATATCGGCTAACATGCTCTCCAAAAGCGACAAAACTGCGCTTGTAACGGAACTGAGGGCGGCGATCAGAGAAGAGATCCAGGAGGTACGCAGAGACCTCACTGCCCTGGAGGAAAGAGTCACGGAGCTGGAGGGGGAGAACCTCAGGGCCATCCAACACTCCCAAACCGCTAGACATGGCTCGGTTCTGCTCGAGCTCCGCAGACAGGTGGAGGACCTGGACAACAGGGGGCGACGTAACAATATAAGAATCAGAGGCCTGCCGGAGGCTGAGCATGAAAACCTAGGCACAGCCCTTACACAGCTTTTTACCCATATCCTGGGTGATGATGCCCCAGAAGATTACCATATAGAACGAGCCCACAGGGCCCTTCGTCCCCCCAGAAGAGATGGCCTCCCACGTGACGTCATTTGCTGCCTCCTGTCCTTCCAGCTCAAAGACGCCATCATGAGAGCAGCACGTGCTCAGACTATCACCTTCCAAGATGCTGCAGTCTCGCTCTACCAGGACTTATCTGCCCTCACCCTGGACGCAAGGAGGGCGTTGCGGCCACTCACGCACATCCTCCAGGAGAAACTCATTCCAAACAAATGGGGCTTCCCCTTCAGCCTCCAGGCCAAGCGGGGAAACACATGGTGCTCCCTGAGGTGGCCCAACGACGTACCCAGCTTCCTGAGATCGATGGACCTGCCGCCTGTCACCATCCGCAACTGGATACTGGACCAACCTCCACCGCGCCCGGACCACCCAGAGGTACCTGAGTCGCTCCGCAACCAGGCACGTAGAAACACGCAGCCTACCCGATGGGGAGGCCCTAACGGGCCCGAAGAATAATTGAACCCGCACCGATCCCGGCCTCGGTGTCACCCGGCCCTCCAGAACTGCTTCCGTATGCTGCTGTACCTCCCTGACAGCCTCGATGACAGCTAAGTACACACATTATACTTCATAAGGGGTACACTGTTATTACCTATACCACACGGGCCACAGGGATCCGGGGCCGACAGCTTGGGACACTCCGGGCAATGGGGGGGGGGGACTCTATTTCCTACGTCTCCTATGGCTTTTGGGTGGGGTACGGGTGTAGGCCCTTACAATTTTGTCCCGGGACAGCCCACCAACAGATTTCCTCCCGCCCAGAGAGCCGGGGCACATCGTCTCCTTCTGGCATTTGACACCGCCAAAGTCGGGGCTCGGGACGCTACCCAGGGTCCGGCCCATACCCGCCCGACTGCCCATGTCGAATGGCAAGACTCCCCACAAGTATACAAGACTTCCAAGAGCCACTTGCTATCTCAACTGTTAGAACTGGGGGATCCAGCATCAGGTTGGGGTTGGGTGCTGGGTGGAGGGAGAGACTCGGGAGGTTCTGGTTATGAGTGTTATACTGCATGTCAACTGTATTGTAGCCCGTTATGTATGTTACCAGTAAATTCGCTCTCCCCGAAACCTACCGCATACATGTCTTAGCCTATTCAGCCACCATATATGCTACCCTACTGTCGCTGCCATGCCCCCGGGCCCGCCCCCCCCCCTTTTTTGCTAGAGATGAGGGGCATGCGGAAAGTTTTCGATTCAGCTTGAGTACTGCACGTTGCACGTAGCGATGCATATACTATAACGCACACTCTACTCTGCCCACGCCCTACCAGGCTCCATGCAAACCCAGGCCAGCCACTATACCTGTCACGCTGCCGGACTGCCACAGTTTTTAATACCCAAGGGAATTGGCAGACCTCCCTTTGCCCAGTAGCTAGGACATGGGGAATTACGGGTACGAGGGGAGATTGGTCATGGTTCATTTGCTGTAATATATGGGAAATGTTGTTTGAATTGTATGTTGTCTGCAAAATTGTTTCTCCCTTCATCAGAATGTGTGCATTTTCTCTGCTCCACCAGCTGCCCCGCACGCCTTTCTTCCCCCCCCCCCCCCCCATCTCTGCCCCGGCCGACTGGAGTCGCCCCAGGGCCCGGACGACGAGGCCACTATTGTCGTCTCGCCCTCCCCACTACATTTGGGTCGTCCAGGAGACACCCCCCCCACGGAAACGTGCTTAACGCAACTGAGTCCCCCCTCCAACTCCCGCTGTCCCATAGCCTTGACCGCTGACCCGCCACACGATAGCCCACATGGAAAGCCCAACATCCGACGTTTTTGTAGCCCCTCAATAAGACCGTTAACTCCACATATACTGCCCACCCTCCTCGCACTGACCCGTAGGACCCCTGATTGACATATTCTCCACCCAAATGTGGTCCGGGGGAGCGTGACACCCGGTGCCACCGGACAGATCACACACACTCGACTTCCTGGTCCCCCAGCAACGGACCCACCTGTATATTAGGTCACCCTTACTCGACTTAGGGCCACGGTTGCCTATAACCCCTGACCCCCCATTGGGAGTCCACCTCAACCTACCCGCCCCCCCCTCTCTACCCCCCCTTCCACCTTGCCACCTCCTACCCCCCCCCCAAGCCTGAGCTCTACGGACCAGTCCCTCTCCGTGTCTAGTGCCAGAACTCAGCCATGGCATCGGGCTATCTGCCCTCGCCTCTGCTCCTGAGGACACATAATGTCCGAGGCCTTAACTCTCCCGAAAAGAGGACCTCTGTAGCATTCATTCAAGAAACGCACCTACAAGGTAAAGACGCCCCCCTGATCAGGGACAAACGATTCCCCCTAGGCTATTACGCCAATCACCCCAAAGCCAAACGAGCGGGGGTCGCCATTATCTTCTCCCACAGCACCCCTTTTGTCAGCACCACCTCACAGGCAGACCCCCTGGGCAGGTACATATTTGTTAAGAGCGAAATCGCCGACCACAAGTATACTTTCGCCACGGTATACTGCCCAAACAAGGGACAGCCCCGATTCTTAACGAAAACCCTTACACTGTTGGAGAGATTCCGTGAGGGAACCCTGATCCTTGCCGGCGATCTCAACATCCCCCTGGACCCGCGGATGGACTCATCCGTGGGCACCAGCACCATTCCCCCACACTGTATACATCAGGACAAACAATCCTTAGCTAGATCAGGCCTGATTGACTGCTGGAGGGTGGCGCACCCCGAGGATAGGGATTACACATGCTACTCAGCAGCCCACACCAGATACAGCAGGATAGACTATATCTTCCTTGCGCAAGAATACCTCCCCTGATAGACTCCTCCATTGGCATACAACATGACTCGGACCATGCACCGGTCCAGGTTACAATCAAATCACCGCTCTTTAAACCCAGTGAACGCCACTGGAGACTCAATGAAAACATTCTGACGGACACTGTTATCACCACACACATAGCTCAAACACTGACCCAATACTTCGATGACAATGACACACCAGACGTCGCCCCCCTCACTGTATGGGAGGCACATAAATGTGTAATACGGGGACACTTGATCAGACTATGCACCCAACGGAAGAGGGAACACACCGCCAAGATCCAGGCTCTGTTACGCGAGATCGCTACCCTCGAGACACGGCACAAAACTGACCAAACAGACGATATCTATCGCCACCTCACGGACACACGAAGACAGCTTAAAGACCTCCTATCCCAGAACTTACTACACACCTTTCGCAAATCCAACAGACACTTTTATGAGTTTTCTGACAAATGCGGTAGGACACTAGCACGCACCCTGAAACAAAGACAGAGACTACACCACATACACCAGATCAAGGGACGAGACGGGACAATGAAAAGGACCCCGACAGATATCCTACAGACTTTCAGGCTCTTCTATGAGGATCTATACAACTTATATATACCGGTCGGATAGTACCGGTCGGCGTACTGACGCGCCCCAACACCTGCGCAAAATAGATTTCCTCACGGAACACGTAGGCCACACGCTCCCAGAAGGCCTGGCTGAGGAATTGCAACAACCACTCTCGGTGGAAGAACTAGCCAATGCACTCAAAAGATCCAAAACCCACAGGGCCCCGGGCCCTGACGGATTACCAGTCTCGTACCTACGCAAGTTCAGGGACATACTGCTCCCACGCCTAGTACAAGGCTTCAATTCCTTACTGGAAGAGGGTCGGTTCCCAACAGATACCCTACGCGCCACCGTGACGGTCATACCGAAGGAAGGAAAAGACCCCGCGGAATGCGGGAGCTACAGACCGATCTCTCTCCTCAACGCTGACCTCAAGCTTTTCACCAAAGCCATAGCCATGAGACTCTCCCGTGCGCTCCCCACCCTTGTCCACCCGGATCAGGTGGGATTCATTGCGGGGCGCGAGGCGCATGATAACACCATCTGAGCCCTACACATGATCCACGCTGCCCGGTCGACGAAGAGGGACCTAATCCTGGTCTCCACAGACGCCTTACCGATATCACTCACAGCAGAGAGGGTTGCACACCTAAAATCACAGTTCCACTTCTCATGGTGTGACTCCAAACTTAAATATCTCGGCGTATGGCTGCCCAACGACTTAACTCTCCTATTTCGACTAAACTTCCTCACCATACTTGCGGTAGTACAGTCGGATCTGCAACGCTGGAGGAACCTATACGTTTCCTGGTTTGGCCGAATCAACGTGGTAAAAATGAACGTGCTGCCGCGCCTCCTGTATCTGTTCCAAGCTATCCCTATATCTATCCCCAGAACATACTTCCAATCTTTGAACACAGCCATACGGCAGTTCGTATGGAACGGGAAGGCGAGCAGGGTCAGCAGGGCGCTATTAGAGCGCCCCAAAAGCAAGGGGGGCGCAGGCCTCCCGACCCCTCTGGGGTACTACCACGCGACACACTTACTCAGGGTGATAGACTGGCATGCCCACCCCACGGCCAAACTATGGGTCCCCATGGAGCATGTGCAGGCAAGGGGCGCGCTCCCTTCCCGCCTATGGCTCAGCTCCCTCACTCTAACATCGTTGCAAACAGGCAACCCCTTGATCGATGCTACACTGCGGGTTTGGTGCTCATTGCGGTATACACGTCAACTCACTACCACTGACAGCCCCCTTACACCCATTACACACAATCCGAGAGTGGGAGGAGGTCTCACGCCAGCAGACCTACACTAATTTTCCGACTCCGACTGGCTTAGCTTCCGACAGCTCTGCAGGGACACCAACTCAGACCCCTCGCGGACATCATAGGTGACAGGGTACCCACTGGACTGGATCACTTCCATTATGCTCAAATAAGGGCTTACTATAAGACCTTTTCAAACAAACAGTGCTTACACAGACCCCCCACGCAGTTTGAATCCCTGTGCACCTCCCGAACCCACCCGGACAAGGGAGTCTCACTGCTATACGCGACACTCTTAAACAGCGAACACCAGACACACCCCAGATATGTAACGAAATGGGAAGAGGAGACAGGGACTAAGCTCACAGATCAGGAATGGGACAAGATCTTTATACTGACGCACAAAAACTCCATCAGCTCCAAGGTTCAGGAGACAGGCTTTAAGATTCTCACGCGCTGGTATAGGACCCCTGAGGTTGTACACCATATAGACCCTGGGATCCCTAATGAATGCTGGAGATGCGGAGGCCCAGACGGATCCTTCATCCACATCTGGTGGAGTTGCCCCGATATTGTACCCTATTGGACACAGATCAGAGAAGCTATCCGCCTCATAACAGACATCACCCTCCCCCTCCACCCCCTCACCATGCTCCTGCACCATACAGACATGTCTATCTCAGCCTACAAAAAATCCTTGCTTAGACACCTGCTGACTGCAGCCATACCAACCAAGTGGAGACAAAAGGGTGCACCCACCTTCCAGCGGTGGCTAGACAGGGTGGGGGAGATACACCACATGGAATCACTCACAGCAGCCCTGCAGGGCAGACTAGAGAAGTGTGACCTCACCTGGATGCCATGGCTGTGGTACCTTATGATGGACGGGACCGGGAACCGTGGATCCCTCTCCCCCCCCCCCTCGTCCCCCTCGTCCCCATCCCCCCTCCTCCCTTACCCTCCCTGCTCACCTGCAATGAAGCATAGGCTATCCGTCACCCAGGCTCTGCCCCGCATTGACCATCTGACACCCGTAACTCGGCCCCGGACACAGGGATGTTGACCCCTCACGCTCCTGACTGTACTGAACCTACCCCTGATGACCGCCCAACATTACTGACCCTGCATTACCCAGATCCCTAGACCGCAGAACCTGACAATCCCTACCTAATCTTACCAGACTACCCCGCAGCCATCTCTCAACCAGGTGTAGCGAAACAGGTGAACACCTTTTATCCTGTAAACCGTGCCCCATACCCAGTTTACTGAATGTCACAACCTACAGTAGGGAGAATATCTCCGTACGCCTCTTTGGGTCAAGGTATCCCACCTTTCCCCTACATAGCACGGGCTAGGCCACTCACTGGTGTCAACTGTCATCGACAGCCACATAAAATGGAACTTCAACTAGTACTATGATCAGACTGAGATACCCCACATGTGGCTCCCACCTGATTTTATTGTGTCGGGCTATAACTTCTAACACAGTTCATTTACGTTAACCCCTCATGTTCCTGAAGCTCAGTGTAAATTACACTCCATTCCCGTTTCCCTCCGTGCTTGGCATAACACACAATTGGGAGAGGACCTCAGTATGCCCCAGCGACTCGAGGTACTCCGTCACCCCCCCCCCCATAGCACGAATCAGGCCACGCTCTGTTGTCAGCGTTTATTGATAATCACATAAACTTGAATGTCTACCAACTAACGATTGGGCTTAGACTGAGAGCCCTCATACATGACCCCTTTTTGACACTAACGAGCAGTGGTATAATTCCCTACACCGTTCACTTACGCTAATCACTTTGGCCGCCGAAGCTAGGTATAAATTGCATGTCAATTCCGTTACTACCACGATTGCTACTAATTACAGTTGGGAGTTTACCTCAGTACGCCCTATTGGTCCGAGGCAACCCACATCTCCTTTACATAGCACGGCCCGGACCACACGCTGGTGTTAACAGTTGTTTACAGTTGTATAAGCATACATGTCTACCGGTTGCCTATTATGCTCAGTCTAGAGCACTCCATATATGACTCCTACTTGATTTTAATGTGCTGTGTTGTAAATCCTTAAACCATTCACTTACCTTAATCCCTTATGTTTTTGATGATAAGTATACATTACAGCTTATCTTTGTTACGTGTCATGTGTAAATTGAAAATTGAAAATAAAGATTGTCAAAAAAAAAAAAAAAAAAAAAAGAACCATAACAGATTTAACGAGCTATTCGCAGTTTTGCAGTCCGGTGGCTGGGACCCAGACCCTGTTTGGGCGGCAGTCGGACAACCGGGACCCAGTATGCCTGATGTAGATGTTAGGAGTCACAGTGTTGAGCACCAGCGTTTGTGCGGCCACATACCAGGACCCTGGTGCAGCTTCAGTAAAAAGAGTACTGGATACCAGAAGCCATCCCCAGACTGATCCGCAACTTGGAACAGGATGTGACATTCACTGTAGCAGCTGTGCCCGCTTTCGGCATTCTCACCCTGCTGCTGCTCGCCTGTCTGCACTGCAGTGTAACTTTTGCCTTCCCGCTCACTGCCTCATATGCGACATGCCCACAAGGTGGAACTCCACCTTGCACATGCTCAGGGCCGGCGCTTCCTATAAGGCGAACTAGGCAGCCGCCTAGGGCGCCATATAGGACTGGGCGCCCTGATCGCCGGCCCTTTAAATGCCACAGGCTCCTGAGCAGTCTGTAGAAATCGCTCAGACGGCTGCCGCACTGCCTCACCTCCCCTTGCCTGTAGCGTGGCCGAGCTCCTCTGCGATCCGCGACCCGGCCGGATTAACAGGAAGTGCACACTCTCAGTGTGCACTTCCTGTCAGTCCGGCTGGGTCGCGGACTGCAGAGGAGCTCGGCCACGCTACAGGGGAGGTGAGGAGAAGATTGGAGGGGGGGGGGAAGAGTATTGGAGGGATGGGGGAGAGTATTACAGGGAGGGATGGGGGAAGAATATTAGAGGGAGGGGGAGAGCGGAGAGTATTACAGGGAGAGAGGGAGGGAGGGGGAGCGCAACTTCGGCCTTCCCACTCACCGCCTCATGAGACTGTGCGAGCAGCAGGCGATAGTGGAGTTTCAGATGCAGCATGCACGGGTCAGTAGCTCTGCGGAACAGTTTTCTTTTTTTATATGTCCCAATATTTCAGGGGCTACCCCAATTAAAATTAAAAAAATAAATAAAAATAAAATATATATATATATATATATATATATATATATATATAAAAAATTTAAAAAGCAGTGTTGGCTACCTCCTCCTCCTCCTCCTCCTCCTCCTCCACCGCGGTCACCGCCTCCTCAACCTATGGGTCACTTAGTATAAACTATGTACACAATAGCAGAGGCTTGTGAAGGCATTTTCTCCATGCATCAGGAGTTGAGCTCAATTTGAACAATGAAAGAATACCCTGCAGTCCAACCCAGTGGTGTTTCCTGGTTTTGTGCTGCCCTAGGCAGGACAAAACTCAGGTGCCCCCCTCCCCACCTTCTAAATACACACACACACACACACACATTTACTGACAGATACGCATACATTAGCTAACAAACACACACTCACTAACAGACAGACATATACACACACACACACTCACACTCACTGACACACACACACTCACTTTAAAACATTTTTTGTTTTTCATTTACCCCCCCCCCCCAGCCTCCTTACCTTTGGGAATGCTGGGGGGGGAGGGGGTTCTCCATCTCCCTGGGGTCTAGTGGGGCTTCCGGACTGGTTGCAGGGCGGGCGGCTGGCGAGGGAGCACTTCCTCTGAAATGTCTGCTCAGCTCCCTCGCATGCCGCCCGCAGAGTGAGGCTGGGAGCCGGAAGATGACGTCATATTCCGGCTCCCAGCCTCACTCTGCGGTGCGCGAGGGAGCTGAGCAGACAGCTCAGAAGAAGTGCTCCCTCGCCAGCCGCCCGCTAGTCCAGCATGTCAGTTAGCCGCAAGGCTAACAAGGCATTTGACATGGGCATTTGAGGGGCGGCTTTTTTGCCTCCCCTGGAAAATGCCGCCCAAGGCAAAAGCCTTGTTTGCCTCGCAGCTAAAACGTCCCTGGTCCAACCCTCTCTCAAATGAATAATTCTGGTGATCCTCCTGACAGTCATGCTTTAGATTTTGATTTATGTTCTTCCAAGGCTAAAATCAAAGATTCCATCTAGTGCTATTTTATGGCTCAGTTGTATTTTCAATTTTTGTTATTTTAAGTGATTTTCCCTATCCACATTTGTTTGCAGGGCACTTGTCCTACTCTTACCCCCCTACTCTTTACCTCTTTTTGCAGCTCTCCAGCCCTTTCCAGGAGTTTTTAGAGGCATTTTTGTGGCCAAAAGTTTGTGTCCCCATTGACTTCAATGGGGTTCGGGTTGGGGGTGAAGTTCGAGCCCGTACCAGGGCTTTTTTTCAAAGTTCGGCCGAACCCGCCGGACCCGAACATCCAGGTGTCCGCTCAACTCTAATCCCTACATATTGTAGGACTTGAGCAAGAATCGTTAATATGTCTCAAAAGATAATGTTCTCCTAGATCCATACAATAAAGCTCAGTGCAAAAAAAAAAAAAGGAAAAATTAAAAGCAAAATCAATATTAGCTAAAGATAAAGCCAATGAAATCCGGAAGTAAAAAAAAAAAAAAAAAAAATCTAGCAGCTTTTGGGTGGTGATCGAAAATCGACAATACTAAAGCTGGAAAAGAATAAAACAGAAGCAGTGTGGGTCTCAGGTGTCATCCATCTTGCTCCTCTTGTGTGCATGTGCTGGAGTTGAAGGTGAAAGCATGTGTGGTTGTGCTTGACGTCTGTTTATGGTATTGAGAAGTTCCATACCCTGCTCTTGTGATGCAACTAAAATTCCGGCCTTTCATATGGAAGAGTACTTTCACAAGGAATCCCCACCTGTAACGTATCCCCTTTTTTATGGAAAGGGGGAGTGAGCTTGAAGGTTTTTGTAGAAAAAAAAAGGGATACAGCTGTAGTGACCTTAAAGGCAATTAACAGTATATAGTGTAATATCGTATTAGGCATGTATAAACACACACTACTGGAAGCACTCACAAGATACAGCAAATCAAAGCGCCTTCACAATGCCACCCCTAGTCCCCTAGGGGGGATGGCCTAGAGTCTCACTCCTTAAGGACACAGGAACATGAATCAACATTTATAAATGGTTTATTCATAAAAAAGGCAGCAGGCCTACACATTTCGTTCTAAGCATAGAACTTCCTCAGGGAACTTTGCAGTAGTAAAATAATTTTGTACAATACAAATATGCAGCAAAAAAAAAAAACCTGCTTGATTCCCACCCTCCCATAGTTCCTAATATATAGGACTCTTCTCTTCAGTCATTGGTGGTGTGGTGGGGTGTTCCTCGTCATCCTCATTATCTCGTTCAGGTGTTCAGCCGTCCAACTCCAGGATTTGACGTATGCATTCCACGGAACACTTCTGTGTGTTCCAAAAGACGGCATCTCCTGTATGCGGTCAGTCGATAGCTGCACATGCGTGAAACCAATTAATATCAGTGAAGGAGGGGGCACTTATTGTGTGCATATTTCTCAATTGGAGAAAAGAGTATATATATATATATATATATATATATATACACACATACATACATACATACATACATATACATACACACACACACACACACACACAGAAATAAAAGAGATGCACTCCAAGGCCTGGGTAGATGAAAACAGAAATTTTTACTTACCGTAAATTCTTTTTTTCTTAATATGGTGGCAGTCACTTATGGGTTTTGCTCCTCCCTGTGGACAAGAACTTTAGCAAGCTATTAAAAAGGATCCTCCCCCTTTAGGTATAAATGCTAAGACCGCAAAACCTACCCCAGTACGTAACAAGTAAAGAAACCAGACCAAGCAAACATCCAATGCAAACATTTCTTTAATAAAAAGGGAGGGTAATAATACTGCCACCATATTAAGAAAAAAAATAATTTACGGTAAGTAAAAATTTCTGTTTTTTCTGTCATATGGTGGCAGTCACTTATGGTATATAGCAAGAATCCCTCTGGGCGGGACCTATGCCACAACGGCTTGTAACACCTTACGCCCAAAAGCAGCTTCAGAGGCAGAGAAAATGTCTAGCCGGTAGTGCTTGATAAAGGTGTTGAAAGACGACCAGCATGCCGCCTTGCAAATGACTTCTGGAGATGCAAGTGCTCTTTCTGCCCACGAGGTACTCATGGCTCGAGTAGAATGGGCCTTGATTGTAGCAGGAGACTGAAGACCTGAGGAAGAATATGCCAAATCGATAGCCTGAATAAGCCAACGAGATAAGGTACCACGGGAAGCTACCTTACCCTTTAGGTGACCCTGAAAATTAACAAACAGGTGATCCGAAACTCTGAATTCCTTTGTTCTGTGTAAATATATATGTAACGCTCTTCTGACGTCCAACTTTTGCCATCTGTGTTCTTGAAGGGATGAGGGCACACTAAAAAAAGGAAGGTAAAATAATAGGTTGATTCACATTCTTTGAAGATAAAACTTTAGGAAGAAATGATGGTCTCGGGTAAAGAACCACCTTGTCCTCATGAAAAATGGTGAATTCGTCTGAGGAGGATAGGGCGTGAAGTTCTCCCACTCTTTTGGCTGAGGTGATGGCCACCAAAAACAATACCTTAAGAGATAAAATTTTTAAAGGAACTTCCTCCAAAGGTTCAAACGGGTTAGTACTAAGAGCCTGAAGGACTAGGGCCAAGTCCCATGATGGAAACACTGATCGTTTAGGAGGTCTCTTGAGGCTGCCAAATCCTTAAGAAGAAAAAAATTCAAAGCGGATATCTGAACCTTGAGAGTTGAGACTCCCAGGCCAGCGTCAAAGCCTTCTTGCAAAAACTGGAGAATGTTATCAATTGAAAGTTGTAATATCGGGAACCGGTGATCCTTACACCAGTGAAGAAACTTGGACCAAATTCTAAAGTATATCCTAGAAGTTGATACTCTAGTGGCGCGGAGTAAGACTGTTATTCTCTCATCTTGCAATCCCTTGTTTCGAAGGATCAGCCTTGCAGTAGACAAGCCGTCAACCTGAACATCTCTAGTACTTTCAAGGGTAGGTTCCTGTTCACAATGAGATGAACTGAAATGGGAAGCTCCCAATAGTTGATAGTCATCTTTTTTAGGGCCGCAAACCAGACTCTGTTTGGCCAATAAGGAATTATTGCCAATATCCTCGCCTTGTCCGTTCGTATCTTGAGGAGGACCTTTGGGATCAGGGGCAGAGGTGGGAAGATGTAAGCCAGCTGAAAATCCCACCTTATTGATAGAGCGTCTATCCAACTGGGTTCTGAATAGGGAGGCGAAGTGGTAAACCTTCTTGTTTGATTCTCTTGCCATCAAATCTACTTCTGGTACTCCGAATTTCCCAGTCAAGATTCTGAATACGTCTCGGTTTAGAGACCATTCCTTTTGGTCCCACTTTCCCCTGCTCAAATCGTCGGCTATTACATTGTCGCTGCCTCTTATGTAAACCGCCGCGATGTCTTCCAGATTTCTCTGCGCCCATTCCATAACTTCTGTACAAAGACTGTAAAGCCTTCTTGCTCTGGTTCCTCCCTGTCGATTGATATAAGAGACTACCGTGCGATTGTCTGACTGTATCTTGACCGCTCTTTGAAGTAACCAAGGTCTGAGGTGATGAAGAGCATACAGAACCGCCAACAATTCTTTGAAATTTGTAGATTCCTCTGCTTCCCTGGAAGACCATTTTCCTTGGAACATGGTGGAGCCTAAGTGGGCTCCCCAACCTGAGTTTGAAGCGTCTGTGGTGACTATCAGCCAGACCTTTGGTAGAAAGGACAAACCTTTTAAAAGGCACTCAGAGGTTTTCCACCAATCTAGCTGCGTTTTCACCTGAGGGGACAGCAGGAATCTTTCGTCTAGATCTTCCTCCTTTTTTGACCAGGAAGTCAGGATGTTCCACTGTAAAGGTTTGACCTTTGATCTTGCCCATTTAACTGCCGGGAAGGTGGCCGTAAGAAGCCCTAACACACTCATGGCCTCTCTGAAGGAACAACTTTTCATCCTCTGGAGGTTGGAAATCGATTTTCGGATCTTTTTCCTCTTCCGTTTGGGAAGAAATATTGACATGGAGGCTGAATTGATCTCGAAACTCTATTACTCTTGTTGGAACACAAACTGATTTTTTTAGATTCAAGATCCAACCATGGTCCTGAAGAAACTTTATAGTGATCCGCAGATCCTCGTGCAGTTGACCTTCGGTATGTGCCACTAGAAGCCAGTCGTCTAAATATGGGATAATTGAAATACCCCTTTCCCTTAAATGAGCAGTTAGAGGAGACAGGATTTTTGTAAAGATCCTTGGAGCGGACGACAGACCGAATGGCAGGGCCCTGAACTGGAAATGAACGGTGTGACTTCTTCTTATTGCAAATCTTAGATATTTCCTTGAAGCGGTAGCTATCGGAACATGTAGATACGCATCCTTTAAGTCTATCTTTACCATAACGTCGCCTTTTTGTAATAGAGGAAAAATTGATGCGATTGATTCCATACGGAATCTGTGATAGGGGATAAACTGATTTATCTTCTTCAAATCCAGAATGGGCCGAAACGAGAGGTCCGGTTTTGGAACCAGAAACAGTCTTGAATAGACTCCCCGAAATTCCTGTTTCTGTGGAACTCTTTCTATAACCCCTTTGTGTAGAAGCAGCCTGGTCTGATAATCTAGAGCTCGAGATTTCCTTGTGGACTGGTAAGATGATAGTAGAAACCTTGATCTTGGCTTTTCCAGAAAAACAATCTTGTGTCCCTTTCGGATAATCTTTAGAACCCAAGGATCCTTTGTGGTCTGTTCCCACACCGGAAAAAAATATTGGAGCCGTCCTCCCACACCTCTGGCGTCAAAAACGTCTCCCTTTGTCTCTGAAGGTTCTTTTGACCTCATTACTTTGTTCAAATTTCCGGTTTTTATCCTTTCTTTGAAAATAATGTGGTCTCTCCTGAAAGGATCTCCTACCCTTGGATTGATACCCAAACCCATGATCCTGGAGGCCAATTTCATCACTTCTACTGACATATCCAAAAGGAATTCATTCGCCAAATGCATGTTCTGAAACATGTGACTAAGATCATCAACATGGCCAGACGATAGATTTTCCTGTACTAAATTTAGCCAAACTTCATTTGCTCTGGCTACTGCTGCCCCTGCCAGTAAGGCTTTGAATTGGAAACCGGCTGTCTGATAAGCCCGCCTACACGAGGTTTCGGCTCTCTTATCCATGGGATTTTTTAATGCTGTAGTTTCCCCTATAGGGATAGTGGTTCTCTTGGCAATCTGTGCCACCTGAACATCAACTTTTGGGAGATCTTCCCACATAACGTCGCTAGCCAGCCTGAAGATATCCTTGAAGATATCCTTGAAATAAAGGCACGCTTTTCCAGGTTTTTCCATTCCCTAAATATAAAATCAACTAGGCTCTGTTGCACCGAAAAACCTCTCTTAGGATTTTCTGATCCCTGAGGTAGGATTGTCAGATTTACTTCTTTAATAAATTTACGGATTGCCTCTGAGGGAAACCCCACTGGTTCACTCGACGAGGAACCTGAATCCTCTGATTCGACAGAAGAAGAACATTCTCCTGAAGATGATCCAGATGAAGAAATTATTTTTCTTTTATCGATCTTTTGTTGAATGCGGGCTTCTACCCTTTTAGATTCCTTAATCGTGTCCAAGGTCTGGGACAAACTCTCCTGGAACCAGGATAGGAAAGATTGCATATCCTTTTGCTTATCTCTTTCCAACGAGTTTGCAGTACACTGACTGTATATTTTCTTCCTAGACCCGTCTGGGAGAGGAGTTGCACATTCACTGCAAACAAGATGTTTGGACTTATCCGTATCCTTTCTAGGCGTGGGGTTTAGTTTCTCCTTATCCATCTCAGGTGGACTAGACATATCTGTAAAAATAAACGGAGGCTCTCAGAATTATAGATTCTTCTTCAGAAAGTATTTCAAAGTAAAGATCTTTTTCTGTAAATCTTACCTCAAAATACCTCTGAGCCGTGTGGGGGGGCAGGTGACACGGCGTACCTCTTCTGAGCTGCATCCATGCTGTCAGTGGGTACCAGCACAGCTTTTAAATTCAAATTTTGCGGGGGTTTTTTTTGTGTGTATTTCTTTAAGCTTCCGTTTGCGCATGCGTCTTTGCGCACCCGGAAGCTTAGGTGGAACGCAAACACCACCCGGGCGTGCGTTCCACCGCTGTGCGCTTGCTCAGAGCGAGCTCCGCCTCCCGGAAGTATTTGCCGGAAACCTTCTCGGCATAAATTACTCAGACCTCTGCTTACTCCGTAACGTTGAAAAAAACGGAGCATGGGCCACTCAGCTTACCACCCGGGCAGCTCTCGGACCGGATCCCCCAGACAACATCCCGTGTGCCTCACCAGACGACGAAAGTCCTGTCCATCCCTATCGGGACAAGAAAGAAGACTGGGGTAGGTTTTGCGGTCTTAGCATTTATACCTAAAGGGGGAGGATCCTTTTTAATAGCTTGTTAAAGTTCTTGTCCACAGGGAGGAGCAAAACCCATAAGTGACTGCCACCATATGACAGAAAAAAGGGGTAGTTTATTCCAAAGGGTATAGCATTAAAAAATAGCCGAAGTTTTGACCCATTCGGGTCTTTCTCAAGGTCCTTGAGAAAGACCCGAATGGGTCAAAACGTCGGCTACTTTTTAATGCTATACCTATTGGAATAAACTACCCCTTTTTTCATCTACCAAGTCCTTGGAGTGCATCTCTTTATTTCTGTTTATATATTCTCTCTTTTTTTTTAAATTCTTTATTCCAGTACAAGACATCACAAGCAATACACGTACAATAACACAGGATACTTAATCAACAAGGGACTATACTGAAATCATTACATGCAATGACAGCAAAAGGAGAGAACTGGTGTGAACTCCCAGAAATCGCGATCATAGACTACCATTGACATGTTTATCTCCAGTTTACCACGTATATCATATCTCTCTGGGAGCTTGGATGTCCCGCCTGGTGTTTAACAGTATATAAAACAATCCGATAACATGTGAGTAAGGAAGGCCGCACACATCGCAGATATAAGGAAAAGAGCAGTACGCCAGAACATAGTACGCCAGTGGACTACCTTTCCCAAGATTCAAGCGGCATACAGTAATGTTTCCATTGTGCGCGGTCTAGCCGATAAAATAATGAACTGAGATACAGGAAAAGAGAGAAAGATTTAGAGGTAGCGCCCCGATAGGCCGAGGCAATAGAGAAGAGGATAGAGGGTTAAGGGGAGGGGAAACCCGAGGAGTGGAGCCCTGTAAAGAGGCTTCGTGGGGGGTAGGTTACCCGTTTGCCACAGTCGCCCATGGGTCGGATCGAGACAGTACAATTCGCCACCTAGCTCAAAGGTCCCTTAGAGGAGTCCGGACGCCCCATTCAGTCCCACCTGTCTCAATCGCTTGCAGTGCTATTTATCCAGGGGCACCAAACTTTGTCAAATTTCTTCATTGTCCCCCTCACCTGTGCCGTCAGTTTATCCATCAGAAAAGTCTTTTATTTTTTGTTTTACCATCGCTACCATAGGGGTTTTCCCCTGTAGCCATACCTGCGCCAGGGCTCTTCTAGCTGACAGATTTATCTTGTGGACAAGGGTTTGTTCCGCGTTTGTCCAACCGTCCATGGATCTGGACAACAGAAACACCCATGGGTCTAATCGTACCTCCCTACCGAAAACCTCCCTCTGTAAATCAGCGATCCTTTTCCAATAGGCCTGTGTCTCCAGGCACTCCCACCACATGTGTATATACGTGCCCTTGCGGCCACAGCCTCTCCAGCAGAGGTCCGTCAGGTTTTTACCCATTCGGTGCAGCGTCACTGGGGTGGTGTACCACCGAAATAATGTCTTATAGGATTGTTCCTGCAACGAAGATTTTGCCACGGCTTCCCATATCTCTTACCATTCTATTCCTCCCAATACCTCGGCAAGGTCTGCCTCCCACCTATTTGTATATGTGATCTCCCCATTCTAATGTGCGTGTGCTCAAGTAGGAATATAAGCATGAAATTAGGCCATTAGGGAATTGTTCTCTCTTACACATCCTTTCGAAGAACGTTAATTGTGTCAATGCGGCCGCTTTGATCTGGGGGCGTCGGGCAAAATCGTTAAGCTGCAAATACCGGAAGTAGTCGAAGGGGCGCAATGGAGCTCTGCTCTTTAGTGCATCAAATGTGATAAAGGAGCCGCTTTCAAACAATTCGCACAGTCGTTGCAGTCCCGAATTTTCTATACCCTTGAAATCTCGGGGACACATGCCCGGGAGGAACGCTTTATTTCGTAAGAATGGGGTCATGGGCGACGGATCAGAGGCCAGTCCATATTTAAGGGCTGCGGTGTCCCAAACCTTGAGGGATGTACATATCGCCGGGCATACCGCTTGATCTATTGGTCGGTGTTCCTTAGGAATCCACATAAGGAACTGTGGCATATCTGGGCCCATCATGGAGGATTCCAGATCCACCCACCCCCTCTCCCCTGGGGGAGAGTGCCACAGTGCGATTTGAGCCAATTGAGCCGCCACGTAGTAAAAATAAAGGTTTGGGAGGCCAAGGCCTCCCCTGTCCTTTGCCCTATACAGGACGTTACGGGAAATCCTTTGCCTTTTATTCTGCCAAATAAACCTGCCTATAGCTTGTTGAAGCGGGCCTAAGACGGACTTGCTCAGGTGGACCAGTAGAGCCTGGAACAAAAAGAGTATCCAAAGCAACATTAATCTTCACTGAATGTATCCTTCCGATCCACGAGATCGGCTTGTCCACCCAATTCTCCATGTCGGTTATCAACTGTCTAAATCAGTGGGATATAATTTTGCCCATAGAGTTGGGAGGGGTCCGCCATCAGCCAAATCCCCAAGTATTTTATCTGGTCTCTCTATCCGCATGTGATAGGTCCTCCCAATATACGCTGCGTCTTCATCCGTCATACCTATGGGGATCGCGCTCGATTACTGAAAGTTGACTTTATAGCCCGCCACCTCGCCGTATGCTGTCAGAATCCTAGTCAGAGCTGCCATGGAAGTCTTCGGGTCCGTTAACGTAAACAAAAAGTCATCTGCGAAACCCGAGATAATATATTGTGCGTCCCCCACAGAGATACCCTTAACATCCGGTGCTTCTCGTATGGCTTGCATGAGGGGTTCCAGCGAAAGTACGAATAGCAGTGGTGAGAGAGGGCAACCATTGCTCAAGTGGAACGGTTCGATTCGCGCTCCTGAAATCTGAATCTGTGCCCTGACGTTTGAGTACATAGCCTGAACCGATGTAATAAATGTGACCGGCACGCCAAAGTGCCGCAACACCTCAAATAGATAAGGCCATTTCACCCTATTGAATGCCTTTTCGGCATCTAGTGACAGCATCAGTGTCGGGGTACCCTTTGTAACCTGTCTCCCTATAAAGTCTATATTGCGTCTAGTGTTCTTGAATAGTTGTCTCCCAGGCACAAAGCCCACCTGATCCGGGTGAATCATACCTGGAAGGAGCGGGTTCAATCTACCCGCAAGTACTTGACCCAAGATTTTCGAATCGTGATTGATCAGAGAAATAGGGCGATAGTTCTCCGGAACCGAGTCAACTTTTCCAGACTTGGGCAATAGAACGATATTTGCCAAAGATATATCCCTATCAGGCGTCCCTCCGTCCATCACTTCGTTAAACCAGGGTTCCATGTGATGCAGAAGTTCTTCACGGAAGGTTTTATAATAGCTTCCAGTAAAGCCGTCAGGCCCAGGTGCCTTGTTACTTTTCAAGGCGGATATTGCCGCATCTATTTCTTCGGCCGTAATTATGTTTCCCAGGGCTTCCGAGACCGCTGTCTCTAGTTTGGGGAGTTGTAATCGAGAGAGGAATCTCCGAATCCCCTTCAATTCCCGACCTGTGTCCATGGCATCGTCCGGCGAGTGGTTATAAAGTTTGGCGTAATAATCCGTAAACACCTTGGCTATTTCCGTGGGGTTCGTCTGGTAGACGCCTGCTGTGTTCTTAATCCTCGTAATGTGTGTGCCACATTGCCGCAGTCGAAGGGACCTTGCTAACAAGGTATCCATTTTGTTCGCCTTCTCATAGAAGGTGCGTTTTGACCCTATCATAGCCCTTGCGGTGTCATCTAGGAGCGTTTCTCTGATGGAGCTCCGTATGTTCTGCGTCGATATCAAATTGGCAGATGTGGGGTCCGATTTATGCCTTTGTTCCGCCGTTCTTAATGCTTCTAGTAATGAGGACAATAGTTGAGATTTACGTAGCTTCCGCAGTGTCGCTTCTCTGATCAGTATACCCCTTACGACAGTCTTATGAGCTGCACACTTCATAGCTTCCGTAACTCCTGACTCCGCTTCCCTAGCAAAATATTCTCTGAGTTCCGTGCGAATGGTCTCCACGATAGCTGGGACTTGAAGTAGGGATGTATTCAGCCTCCATGACCAAGGGGACGCCGCGCCCTTGTCCAGGGTGAGGGAGACATCCGCATGATCCGACCAGGTTATGGATCCCACCCTGGATTCCGATACCCTGGGAACAGTCAGGGAATTCACAAGGAAAAAATCTATCCTTGAATACGTATCGTGCGGTGGTGAGTAAAACGTATAATCAGTATCGTCCGGATGTTGAGCCCTCCATATATCTATCAGACCAGAATGTTGTATGAAAGTGTGCAATAATTGATCTTGCCCACCCCGTCTGTGCGATCTTGGGGCTCCCCTACATGGCCCCCTGTCTATAGCCGGGGACAGTGCTGCGTTAAAATCCCCCCCCCTCGACAATAATTATACCGTGTGGCAGCGAGTTTACTATACGAGTTAGTTCTGACCAGAAGTCTCTGGACGGATCGTTAGGAGCGTAGAGATTAAGGACATGTATAGTGTGGGAGTGTAAGGACCCTGATACCAAAATATAGTGGCCGCCTGGATCCGCACTAACCTTTCTAACCCTGATTGGGCATCTATGATGTATAAGAATAGCCACCCCATTCCTCTTATTAAGAGCCCTGGCCTCGAATGAGGTCCGGAATGTATGATCCTTATGGGCTAACTTTGCGGATTCCGATAAATGTGTCTCCTGTAAGAAGGCTATATCGGGTTCATGCACTTCAGTTCCCAAAACATGAGCCGTTTCTTTTTAGGGGCATTAGTTTCACAGGCATGTCTCACCCTGTAAGATATCGCTATAGTGAAGCTTACCGTCGTGACCTTTTGTAGCCGTAATGCTGAGGGTGCCCCTCGACTCCCCCCCAAAGGAGATACATGAGGGATAAGGGTAGTGGGAAGAGGAAGAAGAAAAAGTTTAAAGGAGAAGAAGAAAGTGAAACAAAACATTTTGTACAAAAATTGCCTGGTCTTACGTATAGCCAGGCGAATTTGGGGTAGATGTCCCGTCGCTCCCAGAACGAATAAAAGGCTCTGGGATGCTAGGGACATGGACCAGCCAATAAAGGCACTACTTGAGTGCCATCTGAAGCTGAATAGAAGAAAAACACATTGTAACCTGCGCAACCATTTAAGATATGAGGGGCAGACAGAAAAGAGTTTACGAGTTAGGGTGTCTAATAGCGTAAATTCCATTATACACATCTAGAAAATACAGGTTTTTTTTGGTTTTGTTTTTTTCTTCTTTTAGAATTTGTACATAATGAAGCGAGTCTAACAGCAGGAAATAGAGAACCCGTCGCTCATAAATATGTACGGAAGGTGCATACAAGTAGATATTAAGGCAACGCGCAGGAGCAAACAGGGGCGAATGGCCACCAGTGTGGAGGGGCGTCCCCCAAGGCCAGTTTATGCACTAAGGCCGGGTACAGGAGAGCCAAGGGGCAGGGAGGGGAAGGCCGCTCCACACCATCTTACCAAGGGAAACCCAGGCGCTACCCTGCGGCTCCGACCCAGATACCTCCCCTCCCCCTCCCACGGGAGGACGAGAGAGCGAGCCCCAGCTACCGGGGTCACCGCAGGGCTGAACCGTCGCAGTCAACGAAAAACAGACCCCTCTGTTTATATATTTTCAACGTTGGATTGCACCCAGGCTAAATTGAACTATACACATGAAAGGGTGAGTGCCAAGAAACACTGTGTGTGTGTGTGTGTATATATATATATATATATATACACATACATACATATATATACACACACACACATATATATATACAGGGTCAGAGAGGCTTTTTAGGTTAGTAATAGATTAGAGTGCTCTCTATTCCCAGCATGATGGGGTTGATTGGTGGGAGTCACCCCTTGAATGTTATCAACCAGGTGAATGTAATTAACCAGCACTAGGGTTTTAAAAAGTTAGCCTCTGAAGACAGAGAGTCTAACAGCTGGGAGAGAGGAGGCAGTTACGCCTGAGACTCTGAGACAAAGGTACTGTGTGAAACCTGCTTAAAGTGCTGTATTTCATTTGTTTAAAACTGGGAACCAGATTAGCTGGCTGGCTGAATAGTTAGTAACACTGTTGTTTAGTAAGTCTCCAAGTTAGAGTAGGATTTATTTTCTTTTTGTTTTATTTTGTGGGAGAGCACAACCTTGTATATATTGTGGAAAGTGACAATAAACTGCAGTACTATTATATCCTGACTGTTGCATTTGAAGTTTATTGTGACGAGCCTGGCCATCCTGCCACACTATATATACACACACAGGTCCATAAATATTGGGACATCGACACAATTCTTATCTTTTTGGCTCTATACACCACCACAATGGATTTGAAATTAAATGAGCAAGATGTGCTTTAACTGCAGACTTTCAGCTTTAATTTGAGGGTATTTACATCCAAATCAGGTGAACGGTGTAAGAATTACAACAGTTCGTATATGTGCCTCCAACTTTTCAAGGGACCAAATGCAATGGGACAATTGGCTGCTCAGCTGTTACATGGCCAGGTGTGTGTTATTCCCTCATTATCCCACTTACAAGGAGCAGATAAAAGGTCCAGAGTTCATTTGAAGTGTGCTATTTGCATTTGGAATCTGTTGCTGTCAACTCTCAATATGAGATCCAAAGAGCTGTCACTATCAGTGAAGCAAGCCATCATTAGGCTGAAAACACAAAACAAACCCATCGGAGAGATAGCAAAAACATTAGGTGTGGCCAAATAAACTGTTTGGAACATCCTTAAAAATAAAGAACGCACTGGTGAGCTCAGCAACACCAAAAGACCCGGAAGACCACGGAAAACAACTGTGGTGGATGACCGAAGAATTCTTTCCCTGGTGAAGAAAACACCCTTCACAACAGTTGGAAGATCAAGAACACTATCCAGGAGGTAGGTGTATGTGTGCCAAAGTCAACAATCAAGAGAAGACTTCACCAGAGTGAATACAGAGGGTTCACCACAAAATGTAAACCATTGGTGAGCCTCAAAAACAGGAAGGACAGATTAGAGTTTGCCAAACAACATCTAAAAAAGCCTTCACAGTTCTGGAACAACATCCTATGGACAGAGGAGACCAAGATCCACGTGTACCAGAGTGATGGGAATAGAAGAGTATGGAGAAGGAAAGGAACTGCTCATGATCCAAAGCATACCACCTCATCAGTTAAGCATGGTGGTGGTAGTGTTATGGCGTGGGCATGTATGGATGCCAATGGAACAGGTTCTCTTGTATTTATTGATGATGTTCTATGAGTCTGTGTGAGTTCTCTATTACTTGTCCAAAATGAATCTCCTTGTACTTGTATGTTCAATTTCATTCAAGGAACATGATTCTCTGCTTAGTTTTAAGTAGTGTTATGGAAGGGATATCCGGTGTAGCGCTCTAATAGTAGTGGATATATAGAAATGATAAAAGAAATCCTAACTGTACCTTAATAGGTCATATACACTTATGGGTAGTTTTCACTATAGTGAAACTATAGTGAAACTACCCATAAGTGTATATGACCTATTAAGGTACAGTTAGGATTTCTTTTATCATTTCTATATATCCCCTACTATTAGAGCGCTACACCGGATATCCCTTCCATTTCCACTATCTTTGATAGAAAGATAAGCACGGTGGTATAGCAGCTCACGAAAATATATATCTTTGGAACTATCCAGATTGCAAACCTATACACATAAGCGCTTGTACTTCCTATTCTATTTGTTCTTAAGTAGTGTTATGTCTGACAAAAGCAGCAGGATAATTTCTGAAGTGTTTCGGGCAATATTATCTGCTCATATTCAGAACTCATTGGACAGTGCTTCACAGTGCAGATGGACAATGACCCTTAGCATACTGCAAAAGCAACCAAAGAGTTTAGGGGAAAGAAGTGGAATGTTATGCAATGGCCCAGTCAATCACCTGACCTGAATCCGATTGAGCATGCATTTCACTTGATGAAGACAAAACTGAAGGGAAAATGCCCCAAGAACAAAGCAGGAACTTAAGACAGTTGCAGTAGAGGCCTGGCAGAGCATCACAAGGGATGAAACCCAGCGTCTGGTGATGTCTATGCGTTCAATACTTCAGGCTGTAATTGACTGCAAAGGATTTGCAACCAAGTATTAAAAAGTGAAAGTTTGATTTATGACTGTCAATCTGTCCCATTACTTTTGGTCCCTTAAAAAGTGGAAGGCACATATACAAACAGTTGTAATTCCTACACCGTTCACCTGATTTGGATGTAAATACCCTCAAATTAAAGTTGAAAGTCTGCAGTTAATATTTTATTAGAAACAACAAGATAGATCTCAGCTAGATTGTTAGCTTTATCTTGGTGCTCCAATCAATTTGAACATAAGTGTGACGAAAATAACTATAAAAAAACAATATGAATTAATAGTGTAAATTAGTAATCCCCTATTTTATTACAATCTAAATGACCCAGTCATTTGAAAATAGATCCAGTTTAAATTAAACAGACCAAATCAATATCAACATTTAACCCGCTCGGTTCCAGTGTTTGCAACCTATGAATCCACTACGTTTCTCTTGGGGATAGCTTTCTTGTTTTATCTCCCCCTTTCCAATGTGGAAGAACCTGTTCAATTCCCCTGCAAATCAGTTGTTTAAACTCAAAAGCTGGACAAGATAAGCCATGCACTGGAACCGAATGTGTAGTAACTTTCAAGGGTCTCTTAGTTTGTCCAAAATATTGCCTGTTGCACGGGCACTGAAGTAAATATACCACAAAGTCCATGTGGCAGCAGGAACGGATTCTTCTTGATTCCTTTGCTTCTGCATGATGAGTAAATCTTCATAAAAGTATTTATATGCTTCAAATTATTGCATTAAGTTTGCAAATTATATTTTTGGAACGGAATTGTCCCAATATCCCAGGAGCTCCTCTAAATGGTGGCCAAACTCCACCCCCCACAGCTCCCTTTTCTCAAAGCAGAAATAACATTACTAAAAACAAAGCAGAGAATCATGTTCCTTGATTGAAACTGAACATACAAGTTAAAGAAAATTTGTTTTGGATTGGAAATAGAGAACTCACACAGGCTCATATAACAGCTCACTTTTCTTTTCAAATAGTTTTTATTGAAATTTTTTGTAGAATTACAACAAATTATAAAAACATTATGATAAGGGTATGGAAGGGAAGGAAAACTTGGAAGAAAGAAAGGGGGATCCATCTAATGTAACGATTAATATAGTAATATACAAGGCATACACTTTGAATGATAAGTTACAACAATAGAACAAATTATTGACTTTAATTTTGTCTTCCCATAAATCCTAATCATATTTTAATTGGGCAAAGAGGTGCGAGTTACTTCTATGTGATAGTTCATGTGCTTTATTTTCTAGGATTAGGTTCAGTACTTCTCTGAGTGATGGTGAATTTTTAGACTTCCAGTACCTAGGTAAACAAGAAGTGGCCTACTATTATTTTTATTAATTATACTGATGGACTCAGGGAATTTCTTGAATAAAGCAAGTTCAGATACCGATGTTTCTATCAACGTTAATAATTAGGTCATAAATCATTCTCCAGTATTTGGTTATTCTTGGGCAATACCACCATATGTGGGTCATATTTTCCAAACCGCCACAATCTCTCCAACACCGGTCAGAATACATGTTAAATCATGTTATGTAATCTAGACGGAGCTAAGTACCAACGATTTAAAAATTTTAAATGATTTTCAAAATGGTCAAAGCAAAAAGATATTCCTTTCAATGATTTAAAAAAAAAAAAAAAAAAGGGGGGCGTGGCTAAGGCACGGACGAAGCTGGACGTGTGAGAGACTAGCTAGGTCGGACCGGGTACCTTAACAGCTTGTATCCACAGCATTAGACCGGAAAAAACGGCTGCCTCCACGGCTAAACACCGGCAGACCGCGATGTCGTCCAAACCAGCCAGAAAGCAGAGGCAGAAAGCCGCGAATCTGCAGATCTCGGCCCTCTCATCATCGAGCAAGCTGCTCCAAGATGGCGCCGACGTGGCGCACTCACCAGCATCTGAATCAGAGGCAAGTGATGTAACTTCGGTATCTCGCCTCCAACACATTCCCCAAGCTAAAGGGGACATTAGGATCCGGTTGTCAGACCTCAAACACACTATGAGAGCTGACTTCCAAAAATTAGCTGCGGATATTAAAAGAGATGTGCAGGCTATTGGGGACCGCACGGCCCATCTGGAAAACAAGATGGAGGTCATAGAAGCACATAATTCCCTGGCTGACGCCTACTCCACATTTCAGTCTCAAATCCAACAGTTGGAGACAAAAGTGGTGGATTTAGAAGATAGAGCCCGCAGAAACAACATCCGCCTGCGCGGCATTTCTGAAGAGGTTAAACAACCGGATTTAAGATGTTATGTCACCCAACTCTTTCAGGCACTGCTACCAGAGGCTTCTGAGCAGGAGTTACAGCTAGATAGAGTACACAGGCTGATGAAGCCCAGGGGCCTGCCAGCAGCAGTGCCCAGAGACATCATTGTAAGGGTGCATTTCTATACGACAAAAGAGAGGCTGATGATGGCGGCGCGAGACGCGCGGAACCTGGGAGAACGCTTCAAGGACATACAGCTATACACCGATTTGTCGCCAGCGACGATGGCTAAACGAAGAGCTTTTGGCCCTATCACCAAGGCACTCAGAGGCCCCATACAGTATAAATGGGGCTTCCCGACACGCCTCATCGCACGGAGAAATAGAGTGGAGAGGGTGTTTCTCAACCCAGAAGACGGGAGGAACGGGCTAACACAGTGGAACATTCCTTTGCCGCAACCTGAGTCGGCAGAAAAGAACACCCAAGCCCATCCATCCCGAGTAGCTGGAGACTGGCACAGGATTGACGCAGCTAAGTGAACGGCACACCACAGACACTTATATTGTCATTAGTTCTTTCCATCTCTTTTAAATGAGAGGGAAGGTGTTTTGGAGGCCGGGTCCTGTAAATGTAAAATGGGATGCAGGTAGAAATCACATGATGACATAATGGGATGAGACGTTAAACTAAACACACTAAAAAAAAAAAAAGAATAATAATAACAAAAAAAAACTATAACAAAAAAATTAAAAAATAAAAATAAAGGAAAAAATAATAAAAAAATACACGGGAAAATAACCGGGCATGTTTGACATATTCCCATAAGTTAACACGGTTAAAAGTATATAAGTATAAATGGACATGGAAGGTAAGCCGAAATATGTAGGGAGCAAGTCAGCGATACATAAGTCATGTCCTTTCATTATCTCGACTTGGAGACTTACCATCTCTGACTCGGTCTAAGGTTAAATCCATGGATAGGGACGGTCCCCTATGACATGTTGTATCCAACAGATGGTACCACCCGATACTTCACCCCCCAGTGGCCCAAGCAAGGCCACTCAGACGTATACAGTATACGTCACCAATTCTAATTGCCTACCGTGTGCTTGTCACGTGGTTTTCAGGCAACAGTATATATGTTTTTTCTGTTATTGTGTTCTTCAGTTCTTAAATCTTACTGTTTCTTTCGTTGTCTTGATTGAGGGAATCATAGTACGGACACATAAAGAGGCTTGCACTCAGAGCCCCAGGGAGATGGTAACTGACAGGGGGACTAGGTTAAAGGAGTATGAATCGCCATTCAGCAATACTGGACAGCATATTAGGTTGTATGTAATATAATGGTGCTGACGTTTCTATCATTGAACACTAAAGGACTCAACTCCCCAAATAAAAGGAGACTGGCACTATTGGAAGCGAAAAGGGCTAAAGCCCAAATTGTATTCTTCCAAGAAACCCATTTCCAATGGGGTAAAAGACCCAAATTTAACTCCCCTCTATATCCCCTAGACTTTCACTCCTGTTTCTCTAAAAAGAAGCGGGGGTGTCGATCCTTATCGGGAAAGATGTGGCGTTTGAACTAGTAAAAAAACGCACAGACAAACAGGGAAGATATTTAATTATACAATGTTTGCTGAATAACGCCCCGTACACCTTAATTAACGTTTATGGCCCTCATACAGCACAAACCACATTTCTCCTTACCATTTTCAATGCACTGGACGAAGGCAGACTAGGGGACGTAGTAATAGGAGGGGACACGAATTTCATCTGAGATACTCAACTGGATACATCCTCTTCACACACAGTGAAAGCATCGACTGAGATAGGCAGGAAAACAACCTCGGGGCACCTTAATCAACTTCTATTAGAGCAGAATTTTATAGACCCATGGAGGGTGACACATCCGCAAGAAAAGGATTTCACATTTCACTCAGTGGCTCATAACTCGTACTCCCGAATAGACCGCTTTTTGATACCTACCTCCTTGATTGGCAACGTTGTCAATACTAGTATAGGCCTGATAACGTGGTCGGACCATGCGCCGATTATTCTCCACCTGAACGAACAATTCCCTGCTAAAGGGAGAGGAACTTGGCGGCTTAACAAAAGCCTGCTCAGTGACCCCTAAGTATTAGAAGACCTCCATAGAGAACTGGAAGTCTATTTTTTGACCAACTCTCAACCAAACACATTCACAGAAAGTTTGCGGTTAGCCCATAAGGCATATATCAGGGGAGTACTAATTAAGCATGCGAGTAGGGCCAAAGCCGTGCGTATAGCCAAGTATATAACCCTCACTAGTCGCCTCACAAAACTGAATACACTCAATAAACAAACACCCTCAAAGACGCATCTTAGAGAGATTACAGACGTGCGAACGCAACTACAAGAACTGGAAGTGGCTAAAACAAATTTCTTTCTACGACGACTTAAAGCAAAATTCTATGAGCAGGGAAACAGGGCAGGGAAAGTACTTGCATCTAGACTTAAAAAGCGTAGCCTAGCAACCAAAATAGCTTACGTTCACAATCCCCTGGGTCAGAAAGTTGTAAACCCTGATAAAATAGTACAGGAATTTGCTCAGTTCTACCGCACACTCTATAATCTTAAAGATGATAACCTGACATCCCAACCAACACAAGAACAGATAAATAAATGTCTAGAAACAATCCATTTACCTTCGCTGCCCACTGATAAGATCCCTGACCTGATTAAACCAATCTCAGTTGAGGAAGTTACACAAATGATCACAGACTTACCCAACGCGAAATCACCAGGGCCCGATGGACTCTCATCCATATACTATAAAACCTTCCAAACTGCTCTTACCCCACATTTAGTGTCTCTGTTTAACCAAGGCTTCACACAAGGTAAATTACCTGGCGAAATGCTAAGAGCTCATATAGTTACACTACCTAAACCGGGTAAAAAACCCACAGCATGCGCTAACTTCCGCCCAATATCCCTATTGAATATTGACACCAAACTATATGCAAAAATCCTGGCAACTAGACTCAAACACTTACTCACCACTCTAATCCACTATAACCAATCTGGCTTTGTCAAAGGCAGGCAGGGCTCAGACAATTCTAGGCTTCTTCTTAACGTCCTGGAGGGTCTCAACACTAACAAACTGGGAGGACTGCTGCTTGCATTGGATGCGGAAAAAGCCTTCGATAGGCTCAATTGGCTATACATGAAATCGGCACTAGACAAATTTGGCTTTCCTTCCGCATTCATAACAGCGATTATAGCCTTATACACCTTCCCAGAAGCTAGTGTCACTAACGCAGGATTCATCTCCCCACCCTTCCCAATTTCGAATGGAACGAGACAGGGTTGTCCTTTGTCCCCCCTGCTTTTCATAATAGGTCTAGAACCTTTAGCTCAGATCATTAGGCAGAACCCGAACATCCACGGAGTCAATATCGACGAACATCAATACAAACTCTCATTGTTCGCCGATGATATTCTGCTGACACTGACAAGGCCAGAGGTGTCACTCCCAAACCTTATGCCCATCCTACAATCTTTCGGCTCTATCTCCTATTACAAACTTAATACGGCTAAGACACAAGCCTTGCCAATTAACCTCCCTTTGGAGAATGCTGAGGTGTTAAGAAAGACCTTCGATTTCGATTGGAGGACGGAGTCGGTAACCTATTTGGGAGTATGAGTTGCCAAATCGATACATACTATATACAAACTAAACCATATTCCTCTCTTGGAAACCATCCGCAAAGACCTGAACTCCTGGAAAGACGTGATGCTCTCATGGGCAGGGAGAGTTAATGCAGTGAAAATGATGGCCCTACCTAAACTACTGTACTTATTTCGTATGTTGCCTGTAACTATTCCACAAAGTTTTTGTAAAAAAGCCCAGGCCATCATTAATAGCTTTATATGGGGGAACAAACGTGCGAGAGTAGCAAGTCACACCTTGTATAGACCGTTCCAGATGGGAGGGATGGGGGTGCCGCAGGTGGCCATGTATCACTTGGCAGCCATACTATCCCAGGCAGTAAATCTCCATGCAGACAAGGGACAACTACTTTGGGTCGACATGGAACGCAAACAATGGCCTAAGGAGACACTCCTAGAGCACATGTGGTCCCCACCAGCTAAAAGGGGGAAGGCGCGCACGCTCCTTTCCACAACAAAACTGACGGTACACATATGGGATAAGTTTAGAGCAATTCAGACTAAGACTCCCAGATTGGCGCCATTAAACGCCATGTTCACAGTGTTACCATGGCTCTCACTATCCACATGGGCAGAAGCGGGCATCACTAGTGTCTCCCAATTGTTTACAGGTACGGAAATCACTCCCTTTGCTGAGCTCCAACAGAAGTACAGCCTAGCTCCTAGATATGTGTTCCCTTACCTCCAAATTAAAAGTGCACTATTGGAGCATGTAGATAGGACCACAGAGGGCAAGGCTGGGGAATCTACTCAGCAATGCGATCTCCTTATGACATGTTGGAAATACCCCCTTAGGCCTAAAATGCTCTCCAGGTGCTACAAAGCAATATCGAACTTCCCACTGTCCCCAAACCTATCATTTATGTCCCAATGGGAAAAAGAAAGTGGGACAACTCTTCTTCCCCACAAATGGCTAGCACTAGTTAATGCACTGACTGGGTATACCGCGTGCTACTCACATATTGAAGCTCACAGAAAGCTAATGTACCGATGGTATCTGACACCGGATAAACTTGGCAAAATATACCCAAACACTTCTGACCGATGTTGGAGATGCCGAGCATAAAAAGGCACGACGCTCCACATATGGTGGGGATGCAACCTTATTCGGCCATTGTGGTTGGAGGTTTCTAGGTTGCTTAGCAAAGTAGATATCATTCTCCCGCTGGAGTTTGGGGCCTGCCTATGGTTGGACCTTCCCGCCAGCTGGACGAAGCAGGAGAAAGCATTGGCCGCACAGGTGATACTAGCAGCTAGAGCTCTTGTAGCGCTCAATTGGAAATCAACCAATTGCCCGTCTGAAAAGAACCTCATAGACAAAATCCGACTAAATTATGTATATGACATCTCATCGGCGATAACTGCCGACCAAAAACATAAAATATCTAAAAACTGGGAACCTTGGTGTAGCCGCTTTCAGTTCCAGCCTCCATAAAACCTTCAATAGGCCTCAGATCCAGATCGTGCACACACCTGTTACTAACTATCAAAAAAAAAAAAAAGAGAACTTTAGGGCAGGGAGCTTCTTATCCTTTGCTTAAGTTTAATAGTCGGTTTGGTATTATGTAATAAGTAACATCAATATTGTGCCCTTTCTATTTAGGTCATGCAAAAACAATTTTTCTAGTGGCAATATTTCTAAAATGCATTCTTCAATGTTTAAATTGTAATTTTTCGTATAATAAAATAGCGTTACCATGGGAAAAAAAAAAATCTATATTGTTCAAGTGGCATCCATTCAGCAAGTCTGAATTCAAAGAGGGCATATAGTGTTCCAATTATTTGATCAGCATAGCCCTATAGACTCTCGCTCTGTGGCAATTATTTTTAAACACTATATCCCAGGGTAGTTTTTGTCGATAGAAATAATTTAGTGACTCCAGGCATTCTTTCAGTACTCAACCAGGGTAACATTGCCGTTTGTGGCAGGCTTATGCAATGTATGATCATATAATGTAACTAAACCCCCATTATTTTTTGCCTAGATTAGGTGTTTTTAATAAAACTAGTCAAATTAGCTGTTTAGTAGATAAGTGAGTGCGCTGGATTTTTATTTTTACTCTACTTATTGGCCCCCAGCAGCACCCCATTTAAGCATGTTTAGGTGAGTGCAGCCAGCCCCTTGTTCAACCAGGGTAATGCTTTAAGTTGGAATGGGAGAATTTTAGATTCCATTATTGCCATCCATCGTGGCCTGTTAACTTGACTATTAAGGCTTACGACCACTGCAGCATTGGTGGCAAAATAATATTTTCGGATATTTGGCACTCCAATACCCCCATGAAATTTATGGTGCTGCAGCGAGGTAAGCTTGATTCTGCTGGGCTTGTTTTTCCAAATAAACTTTAACATTACTGAATGCATTTTATTAATAAAAGGATAGTGGGGTGGATTTTAACGTAATATAACATTTTAGGAATAATTTACATTTTAATAGAAGCAATTCTCTCTAACCATGAAAGTTCCATCCCGCCCCATCTCTTTTTGTAGGTCCGGCCATGCGTTCTTTAAGTTTTTGATATGTATGTTCGACACATTTTTAGACAAATTCCTAGATACTCTAAGTATTCATTCCTCCAATCAAATGGATAGATTGACTTTAAGTCGAGTATAACAGATTTATTCATATGAAATGAGAGGGCCTGAGTCTTGGATTCATTAAATTTATAGTAGGATACCTCCCCAAACTGGAGCAAGATGTCTTTAAGAAATAAACACAATGCCTGAATACTACTTCAGACTACAGGGCGCCACAATCACTAGAATCTATGTTGATACTGTGTAGGAAAATCCCATAAATGAATAAATAACAATGGGTGGAAGTCCAAAAAATCCACTTTATTGAGAACAATAAAATATGATAGTGCAACCTGCACAGTGTATGCAGGAATATAAAATATAGTACAATACACAGCCAAATGGCCAAGAACCCCTAAGGACAGCAGCTATAAACTCACAGAAGCCTTCAAGTATAATAAGGTGCCAAGTGCTAAAGTGCAAGAATGCAAGAATGCAAAATACTTGATGTTACTGCTCCAAAAACTGGAACCAACACTGAATACACCAATATTGACAAATAAAGTGCTTACAGGAGACAAAAAACTGCTGTGCCGAAAGTGCAGGGATCTTGTGGGTGCTCAACGCGTTTCGTCGGTGTCGACTTCCTCAGGAGCTTGCTGGATTCACACTGGTCCTCTTCTTCTTTTAAATCTGCCGGTCCGGCCGCCATTTGTTGGTTGCGCATGCGCAGATCGTGCCGTACGCATCGTCATACGTAATGACGCACGGCCGGTCGATGTGCGCATGCGCCAACCAAGCTGGAACGCAAAAAAACTTTATGCATAATGTACACAGCCGCATAGCGGGCAGCACTATTCTAGAGCACTCGATGTGAATGCGGTCTGTGTTCACAGACCTACCTATTATGCAGTCTCTAATTGAATACAAGTTTGGCATCTTAAAACATGTAAATTGGACCAGGAGCAATAGGATTGGCCAATAGGACCAAGGTATAATTTCGTTTATATGCAAATGCAAACATGCTATGCATATATATATTATAAAAGGAGAAAAAAAAAATAATCATAAAATAATGAATACTAAAAAAGGACATTAAGGTCCATTTGCATCACTAGACTTATAATATAAGTTACATATATGTTGCTGAGGCTAACAGAGAAATAAAACTATTATCCAATGATTAAGTGGAGAAATAAAAGAAACTGACACTTAAATCCTTCAGTGTGTCAGTATGATTTGACAAAGGTATAAAGGGTTTCAAATAATCACTTGTTTAAATAACATAGTAAAGCAGGGTATGTATAAAAATAACGAAATGAACACTTTATAAACACTAGATCATATCACAAAAACATCAATTACTTCATTGAAAAAGGGATAAGATGTTTAAGAATAAAATATATAATATTTAAAAATTTAAGGAGGGAGAGATAAATAATGTGTGCATAATACATGAAAAATAAAATATTAATCAAAACAAATGGTAAAGTAACCCATACATATTAAAAAAGAGAAGAGAGAAACAGTGATCTTATAGGGTTCCAAGGATTTTTTCAGGGAAACTCGATTGGCATTTCATCCTTCACTTCAACAACAGGAACAAAAGAGAAAAACAGGACACAGTGGGTTAATATAAACAACAGACCAAGTTAATCAATAAAAACAAGTATATCGAGATCAGTGTTGAGGCCCGAGGGAACCGATGATTTCATTTTGTATATCCATTCGGTTTCCCTCATGGCTAGCATCTTCTCAGTATTTCCCCCTCTCCAATGTGGTGGGACCAAATCAATCTCAATGCATATAAAATCTTTCCAGTTAAAAACATCACAGGTGGTACAGTGTTTCGGAACACTATGTTTCATATTTTTATTATGGATTCCATTAAAATGTTCCCGTATTCTAACGTGTAATTTCCTGATGGTCCGTCCTATATACTGGATACCACATTTACATTGCAATAAATACACAACATTCTTACTCTGGCAATTGATAAAAATGTTTAATTTTAAAAACCTCCTTTGTAACAGTGCTTCTGAATTCTGTGGTTTTATTTGTCTGGAATTTACAGGTGCTACACCTTCCGCATTTAAAAAAACCTTTAGGTGTTTTAGATAAAAAATGGTCATTCACTTTCCCCTCTTTAGGTAATATACTGGGTGCTAGAATATTTTTCAAGTTATTTTTCTTGTACAGCACTTTTGGTCTTGGTGGTAAAACCTTTTTTAAATACTGATCTTGTAATAAGATGGGCCAGTTTTTCCTGATAGATCGTTCTATTAAATTTGCCCTACCATTATATTTAGTAAGGAAGGCAAAATCAAAATAGTTTCTATGACCTCTATTACTTATAGTTTTATTTTTATTTTTAGCTAGTAGAAGATTATTTCTTTGAAGTCCTTCTACTTCCTGTTGAGTTCTAGATAAAAGGTCATCGGGATAATTTCTATCGTGAAATTTCTTATTTAAAACCTGTACTTGTTGTTTAAAATCATTCTTATCAGTGCAGTTCCTAAAAATCCTCATATGTTGTCCCTTTGGAATGTTTGTCAACCAATTGCGGTTGTGACAACTAGAAAATGCAATGAACCCGTTCCCATCCGTGGGTTTAAAATAAGTCTTGCTTTTGCTTTCCTTCTTTTATAAATAAAGTAAGATCTAAAAAATTGATATGGGTGTCATGGATCTCTTCAGTAAATTTCAGACCATAGTCATTAGAATTAATAAAAGATAAAAACTCATCTAAAACCTCTCTCTCCCTTCCAAATTATTAAAACATCATCAATGTATCTTCTCCAATGTACCAGGTTCGCACCGAATGGATTGTTCTGCCAAATATTCTGAAGTTCCCAATCTGCTACAAAAATATTGTCATAACTTGGTGCGAACCTGGTACCCATCGCTGTTCCACACGTTTGAAGGTAATAGATCCCCTCAAACCAAAAGAAATTGTGGAACAGGATGAATCGTATAAGATCTAAAATAAAAGCAATTTGTTCTGTGTTCATTTCGGGATCCTTCATTAAAATCCTGTGAATGGCATCTATACCCTTTTCGTGGTCCATAACGGTGTATAAGGATGCTACATCCACAGTCACCCAGAGGTATTCATCACACCACTCAAAGTCCTCAAATTCTCTTATGATCTGTGCGGAATCTTTAACATACGATTTTGCCTGTGTCACGTATTTTTGGAGAAAAAAATCCATGCGCACATCGACCGGCCGTGCGTCATTACGTATGACGATACGTACGGCACGATCTGCGCATGCGCAACCAACAAATGACGGCCGGACCGGCAGATTTAAAAGAAGAAGAGGACCAGTGTGAATCAAGCAAGCTCCAGAGGAAGTCAACACCGACGAAACGCGTTGAGCACCCACAAGATCCCTGCACTTTCGGCACAGCAGTTTTTTGTCTCCTGTAAGCACTTTATTTGTCAATATTGGTGTATTCAGTGTTGGTTCCAGTTTTTGGAGCAGTAACATCAAGTATTTTGCATTCTTGCACTTTAGCACTTGGTACCTTATTATACTTGAAGGCTTCTGTGAGTTTATAGCTGCTGTCCTTAGGGGTTCTTGGCCATTTGGCTGTGTATTGTACTATATTTTATATTCCTGCATACACTGTGCAGGTTGCACTATCATATTTTATTGTTCTCAATAAAGTGGATTTTTTGGATTTCCACCCATTGTTATTTATTCGTTTATGGGATTTTCCTACACAGTATCAACATAGATTCTAGTGATTGTGGCGCCCTGTAGTCTGAAGTAGTATTCAGGCATTGTGTTTATTGTATATAGAGGTTGGGAGTGACCTCATGACAGTGGCTTGCCCACACTAGATTTGTGACTAATTATCACCTTCACCACCCGCTATTTCATTTTATTGTCCTTAAGAAATATCAGGGATTTGTTTGGATTTTTAAGCGCTAGGATATTATCGGTGAATAGACCAATTTTGTGGGTGGATCCCTTAATAATAAAGCTTTCAATTTCTGGGGTCATCCTAATTAATTCGGCCAAGGGTTCCATTTCTAAAACAAAGAGAACCAGGGATAAAAGGGCAACCCTGTTGTGTCCCATTGGTAAGGGAAAAGGTTCTTTATTGAAAACCTGAGGCTGACACATGGGCTGTACAATGCATTTATTGCATTTATGAAAGACGATGGGATATTAAACCTACTCAGTGTACTCCATAAAATACCCCCAGTGTACCCTATAAAACGCCTTCTCTGCATCCAATGAAAGGAGCAGAGAAGACGTTTGTCAAATTGATGTGTTGAATTGAATTTATGAACCTCCTCGTTCCATCTTGGTTGTTGTTGATTAATAAAAGGGATCAGTTTAGCTAGTCTATTTGCCAATACTTTAGAATAGATTTTCGAGTCATTGTTAGACATATGGGCATCTATTGGGAGCTTTTCCCAGCTTTGGCAAGGTGACAATTTGTGCGCACAAGGACTCCTCGGCATCTTCCTCTCAGACTTATAGGAATTAGACAATTTCGTCAAATGGGGAATTAAAATTTCTGGAAAGGTCTTGTAATATAAAATAGTAAATCCATCTGGACCAGGGGGCTTTCCAGATGGTATAAGTTTGATTGCCTCGGCTATCTCCTCATCGGTTATGTCACACAACATTTTTTTAATTATCACAAGACAGCCGAGGCTACGACACTTTATCTAACAAATTATTAATTGTTGCCTCAGATGGCTGGGTGAGGTTCGAATCGGATTCCAAATTATAAAGTTTACTATAATAGTCTGCAAATTGATCACTAATTTTAGTCAGAAATATTTTTTGTCCCTGGTCATCTAACAAATACGCTATTTTTGATTGGGCATTCACATGCCCGAGTTTAGACGCCAGAAGTTGAGGCCCTGTTACCTTTTAAATAAAATGTTTTCTTAAGGCATCTCACCATAAGATGCAGGGTCCAGATTAACCTTTTGTATTTTTGACTTAATCTATCCCATCATTGCTGACAAGGAAGATGGACCAAATGTGTTTGCCTGATTCAGATTTTATAATTCTTTTTCCACATCTTAGATTTTTATTATTAATGACCTATTTTCTACATAATTTAGCAAATAGTCGCCAAATTTCTATTGTCTGTTGGGGGCAGAATATATTATTTAGTCTAAATGCATAATGATTGGAGCATGGGGGGCGTGGCCTAACCGGAGATGTGAACGGTCACAGATTAACAGAGCTCCCGACTAACCTCTTATAAACCGCTGCCAACACACTTTCAGATGACCAACAAAAAAAAACCCCATGCCACCCAGGAGACCCCCTGACAGCCATCCGGTAAGAAAGACGGCGATCTCGACCGCTACTTTCGGGACAAAGTGAGGGCACTTGCAGAGACAGACGCGGACGGGCCGCCATCTTCCCCACGTCCATCTTCTTCACACAGCCCGGCAAGCTCGGAAACCTCAATATCATGTGGCACCAGCAAGCTGCAGAACAGATTTCAAAACCTCCCTTCCAAAGGAGATATGGCGACTATGCTGGCGAAGCTGGACGCCTCAATACAAGACAAACTGTCATCCCTCACGAATGAAGTAAGGCAGATAGGCCTGAGAGTGGGAGACCTAGAAGGAGACAGGGAACTATTTAAATGCGGATCCTCAATATAGAACAGAAACAGGAGGCTCAAGAAGCCAAACTTATACAAATACTTTGTCACACTGAAGATTTAGATAATAGGGGGAGAAGAAACAATCTCCGTGTGAGATGTATCCCAGAAGCACAGGGGACCCAGAAAATATAATAGACATGCTGCAGGTCTTATTCAATGACATCTTACAACGCCCCACGGATACACCCATTTTACTGGATAGAGCACACAGGGCAGTGAGGCCTAAGTGCCTACCTCAAGACGCACCAAGAGATATTGTGTGCAGAATTCACTATTATACTCTTAAAGAGGAAATCATGCGCAATGCAAGAAATTCTCCGGTCCTGAGCTCAGCCACCTCGCAAATCCAAATACTGCCTGACTTGGCCTGGCAAACATTACAAGGCAGAAGGGCTCTGAGACCCCTGACACAGATCTTGCAGGCAAAAGAAATACGCTATAGATGGGGATACCCTTTCTCCCTTACAGCGACACATAATGGGACACAAGGCTGCATCTCAACAGTACAAGATGTGCTGGATTTCCTCAAGCTATTTGAATTCCTCAGATGGAAATACAAAATTGGTATGACCCAGGACCCCAAGGAACTTCACAGGCTTTAACACAACGGCCTAGATGGAGAGTTCAGGCAGAAAGGAGAAGGACACCGGGAAAGAAACTTCCTTTCACAGCGGCATCCAGACCCAGATATGCCTCCCATGACACTTGAGGACTTCACAGTTGGAGAAGCCCCAAAATCCCATATTTATGAAATTTAGGACATTTTGGTCGAAGATAAGTTATATGTTTTCATTCTCCATCTTTCCCGTACAACACCGGATGCTTAGTGTCTGGGGATCTAGCTGGGACTTGGGACCCTTTGATACATGAGACAGTCGGAGGAGTCGTATCGACCTGCACGGAGAATGAGTGTAATGTATACACAATATAAAAGGGAAACTATGTATTATATAATTACATTGATATATATTAGTATGTTGCAACCACACTGATACCATATGTAAAATACTAGGAAATGCATTACTTAGTTATACAATGGAGAAGTAGTGGGGTTGATGTCAGCGGTGGTTCGAGTATCTTTGGGTCCCCGTCACAAGACTACCAGAATGCTGGGATAAATTACTAAATACACCGATAAAAGCAATTCTAGCGTAACACCCATCCTGTTATTTTAGTTCCTTTTTAGCGCAAGGCAGCGCAGATATATAAGGGACTTCCAGAGAGGTTGGAGGGAGCCATACCTGTTATGATATCTCTTTACTATTACACACTTAGCGGCCACGGTTAATACAACCTTTCGAATAAACCACTTTAAAAAAACCCTAAAGAACCATTAGTGGTTCCGAGCGGTACAAACCTAGTACTATATTCTACAGGGCAGTCATTCCCGATTCAGTTAATTGTGCTGAAGGGGAGAATATTGTGTACCGACTCCTTAAGAGTTGGTGACGACACCAGCTTTTGTTAGTGATTGCTGCATCTAGATTTCACGCTTGTACAAATCAGTTACATTGTTAATTACTGTTAATTTTCATATACTTTTATTCTTATTACCTTTCACTTTATATTTTTCTTTTTGATATAATTTTTGAAACAGCAGCGTACATTTATAGACTTCACCACTAACCACGATGACGACATGTTCAAAAACAAAAGGCTACGATAGACTCAATAAATATACTATCCTATAATGTGAGGGGACTTAATACTCCCCAGAAGAGAAATTTAGCACTTAGGGAATTTCACAGACTTCAAGCTGACGTAGTGTTTGTGCAAGAAACGCACTTTAGGGATCCAAAAGTGCCTAAACTAACTAACAAACATTATCCTCTGGCATACTATAGTAACTTCACTCAAAGCAAGTCACGTGGGGTGGCAATCCTGATCCGGGGAGAGATCTTTTACCTACCAAAATCATTTTAATGATAACTCAGGGCGTTATATTATCTTACAGGGTTCAATAGGTAACCAACCGATCACCTTTGTGAACCTATATTTACCAAATGTTAAACAGTGCCACACACACTACGTAGAATCATCAATAAGGTACAACAGCATACATCAGGTATATTGATCATAGGGGGAGATTTCAATATCTCCATTGACGGTCTCAAAGACAGCACAGCCCCACAATCTAAGCACCTGAACCACACGAGAACACAGATAAGACACCTCATGCATGACCACCAATTGGTAGATTGCTGGAGAGCCATACATCCGACGACTAAGGATTACTCCTACTCTAGATCAGCACCTACATATACTAGAATCGACCTCTTTCTCACGACTCAGAGAGACCTCTCATTAGTAACCTCAGCGAAGATACACAATATCACTTGGTCTGATCATGCACTAAAATGTCACTAAAATGTCACTAAAAATTCCATCCATGGCTCAAAGGAAAGGCCAATGTAGATTGAACACTTCTATATTACATAACACTAAGGCTAAACAAGCCGTTGCAGAAGTGATTGCCAATTACTTCCAGGACAATAATACCCAAGACACCACACCCTTTCTCCAATGGGAAGCTCATAAGTGTGTAGTGAGGGGGGAACTCATAAAATGGGGCTCCTTTATCAAGAAAGAGCAAATAAAAAAACAACAAGAACTTCTGCAAAACATAAAAAACTTAGAAGAGGTACATAAGGTCACCATGTCAGACACTGACTATAGAAACCTCTTATCTCTCAGATCGGAGCCGACTTTACTCTTACAAACCAAAGCAAAAAAATCCCTGATATGGAACAAACAATTATTCTATGCACAAGGTAATAGATGTGGGCAACTTTTGGCTAATGCTTTAAAACAGAGGAGGGGGAAAACATACATCCCCCAGATTAAAACCACAAACGACAAAATAGTACAAATGAACAAGGAAATAGCGAGGACGTTTAGTTAATTCTACCATTCTTTATACAATATTACAAAAGATTCCCAGGATAAAGAGGTCATAAAGACATACCTTGCAGATAAATTCAATTATGCTCTTCCACAAGCTATTGTCAAGTCCCTAGACGAACCATTCTCTATGATAGAACTCACACACGCGATTAGAGACACCCCATCAGGTAAAAGCCCAGGTCCTGATGGCTATGCTGCCTCTTACTACAAAACTTATACAAAAAAAAAAAGAGTTAAGCCAACATCTACTCCGAGCCATTAACTCCATAAATCTGGAAAACCCCATCCCACAACCTAGTCTAGAGGCCAATATTACCCTTCTCCACAAACCGGGAAAAGACCCAGACCTCTGTAGTAGTTACAGGCCAATTTCTTTAATCAACGTGGACATAAAAATATTTACTAAGATGTTAGCACTTAGATTGCAACCACTGCTACCAACCTTAATCCACCCCGATCAGGCAGGATTCGTGCCTTTGAGGGAAGCCAAAGACAATACCACTAAAATTATTAACCTGATACAGGCCTTAAAAAGACGGCAATGTTATTGGCCATAGACGCAGAAAAAGCGTTCGACAGGGTGGACTGGAACTCCTCCTGACAACGCTAGAAGTCCTTGGCTTCGGGACGAGATGGATGCAGTGGATCCAGGCGATATACTCCTTCCCTTTGGCCAGACTGAAAATCAATAGATCCTTGTCCGCTCCATTTTCAATTACAAATGGTACAAGACAAGGATGCCCCTTATCCCCTCTCCTTCATTCTAGGATTAGAGCCACTATTAAACGTAGTGATAATACGGACGGAGGTAGAGGGAATACAGGTGGGCAACTCACACCATAAGGTATCCGCTTTTGCCGATGACCTTTTATTTACCTTAACTAACCCCAAATCAACTCTCCCGGCCCTGATGAATATTTTATGAGTACAGCGCCCTCTCCAATTTTAAAATAAATATGGACAAATGTGAAATACTGAACCTTACACTTCCGGACAAAGAACAAACCCACTTGCAAGCATTGTACCCCTTTCATTGGGCCAAACACTCGATAAAATACTTGGGTATCAATGTCACCCCGCAAACTACCGCATTATATAATGCAAACTTTCCACGACTTCTAGAAGCCATTAGCTCTGATTTAGTGAGAGGGAATAAACCACATTTTCGCTGGTTTGGCCGCGTAAATATAATTAAAATGAATGTCCTTGAGGAATATTATATCTTCTAAATACACTCCCAATCAGGATCCCACGAGTGTTCTTTAGGAAGATATAGACACTATTCACTGCTTTTATCTGGGCAAATAGACGCCCAAGACTAAGTTACATCACTCTTACGAGACCCAAAGATAAAGGAGGTATAGGGCTACCAGATGTCTGGCTGTATTACCAGGCTATTCACCTCAACCGCATCATAGATTGGTCTCACCAAGGGCAATCTAAGTTATCGATCTCCCTTGAACAAGACTTAATAGGGGAATCACTAAAAACGATCCCATGGATGCTGACACCGTCCTCCAAGTGGCAGATCCCCAATAACCCAACAGTGGCACCAACACTACATCTATGAAAAAAACTCTAGGCAGATCAAATTTAGCCCCGATCCCTTCACCAATTTACCCAATAACGCACAACCCAGACTTTATAGCAGGAAAACAGGGTCTCCTGCTTACATTACCAAGTGGAAGCAGGCGGACTGAATCTATTACTTTATCTGAAGTGACAGGGAAGGAGGGAATAGTACCGGTGACCCACCTATGTTTACGACCCAAAGCTCCACCAAACGCAACCTCCCTCTGTTATAAACTTCTCCAAACACTAACCCACATCTTTACCCTACTTTACAAAAATTTGGGAGGCTCACATGGTAGAGAAACTGGAAGAGGACGACTGGACTGTTATATTTAAAACCATTTTTCATTCGCATTCCAGTGTCCCTGTACAAGAACTTAACTATAACATTTCTCGCGATGGTACACCACTCCGACTGACATTAATAGGTTTGACCCCTCTACCTCACCTGAGTGCTGGAGATGCACATCAAACACGTACATTTCAACATATATGGTGTACCTGTGACCTAGTTACAAGTTTCTGGAGAGAGGTTTGGAAGTTAGTTAACTTAGTGATGAACATAACAATCCCTTTTAGCCCAGAAGCGTTACTGCTATTCCATTTTAATATCCCAAGACGAAAATTCAAACACTCTCTCACATGTTAACAGCAGCAAAAGGCTGTCTGGTGAACAACTGGAGGTCACCTAACCCGCCTTCTAAGAAGGAATGGTATCTAAAGATTGAATATTTCCATGCCCTAGAGGAACTCAGATGGGGATCCCTAGACAAATACCATAGGTGCACGGACATATGGCAACCTTGGAGACAATTTTTACAGGGACTACCTAATAACACCAACGCTGCGTCTTTAACTTAGTAAGGGATACAAACCCCACAAGGGCACACCCTAGTCGAATTATGGCAAATAACAGTACGCAGGGGTACAGAATTCAATACTACACCTACGTTACTAAGGCGTTTTGGGGTCACAATCTGGTATTACAATCCCTATTAGTCTTTGTATGTATAGATTTATATAATAGTTATCAGTGAATGAAACTGAAGTCACTTAACATACGCGTATGAAATTTGATGTAATGCTGCTTATTGTTTTGGATTTATATAATTTTTTTCTTATTCTTTTATAGCTCGTTGTTTTGTGTATACAACATGATAAGGCTGTATCATTGAAAAATTAATAAAAATAAAATAAATAATGATTGGAGCATGGTCGGACTAATTGATATCCAAGATATCTGATTTCAAGATGTGCGGGATTAGAGCACTCTGGATCAAGAACCTGTCCAGGCTGGAGTACATGTTTTTGGACACTGGATAAAAAGTGAAATCCCTTTTGCTCTCATGCATTAATCTCCAAGGGTCATACAATCATATATTTCGAACAATTTTCAGCTAATCTCTCACTATCTCTCCTGTGGGGTTGATCAGATTCTTCCCTCGCATTATCCAGGTCACCATTCATAACAAAATTTGTTATTTTGTCAAGTTCTCATTCACCAGATCCATTATTTTCCACAAAAAAAAAAAAAAAAATCTTAGTGGACTGGTGTTGGGAAAATACACATACACATAACATTATTAATTTTGCCTATCCACAGTAAGTATCTCCCTTCATTATCCGCCATTACCTTATCTGTTGAGCAAGCCACATTCCTGCTAAAAATAAAATAAAAATAGAAGCACGTATAGATTTCGATTTGTAAGCACAATGAAATGGAGATGGGGAATAACCTTGACATAAGCCTATAATCTTTGCCTTCTTTAAAATGAGTCTCCTCTACACAAATAACATCTGACTTGTTGGATTTGGCTTTTTAAAACAGTAATCTTCTCGTGTGCGGTATTCAGGCCTCTCACATTTAATGACAAACTTAATAACCATGACCCATATCATAAATCAAGCTTAATGAAAAAAAAAAAAAACTGCCGTCAATGTAAGTGCCCGAATCTCCGCGTCCCAAGTGAAGCAATAAGAAATCCAACATTATGAACAAGGAATGTTTTGGGTAATACAGTAAGGAATTTGCTAAAACAATTGGAACAAACAATTTACATGTTATACCTCTAAACTGTGTCATACTGAATTGTTTACCTTTCACACATCTCAAAGTGTTAGGTCCAGGTTGGCGGAGAGAAGACTACCTGGGACAAGGGGAACCGATGTAAGCAATAAAAAAAAAAAAAAAAAAACCTAGTAGAAAATGTTCAGAGAAAAAACTGACAAATAGCAGAAAGAAAAAGAAGGCCCTTCCAGTCCTGAAATCTTAGCTAGACAAAAAAAAAGAAAAAACATCAGAATGAAGAAAAAAAAAAAAGAATGTTCTGGGAGAAAACATAATAGTGTAACCACCTCCAGGCATAAAAGGGGTTAAACCGCCATTTAGAAGATCTTCCCCTTCCAGAGAAACAGGCACAGCTACCGAAGAACCCCAAACTCCCGAACAGGATAAAAAGTAGCACTCCAAACTCCCGAACTGGAACCTCACGAATAGCTGCTAGCAGCTGAACAGGAAAAGCCCCTAAGCGGCTTACACTCCTGGCAATCAGTCTCTAACAGCATACAGTATCCCACAAAGAACGAGACAAGGCTCCGTGTTGAGGGTCAAAACAGGAACAGACAGAGCTGTGGGTTTATTGTTCTTATATACACACACACATTCTTAAACATTAGTACCACCCACAGGGTTTTGTAAAACAACCAATAAACACATAATACACAGTAAAACACTCCCATAATGACATCACAATCCCTCCTCTCTATCCTGGAGAGAATTGAGAAGTAATCCAATTATCTCCAAGGACAGAGGCAAAACTCCATTAAGCACATGGCAGTAAAAAGACAGTAAAATCAAATAAAATACACAAGGTTACATTTATTACATAAAATACAGACATGCAACATATCCCCAGATAGCTTAGGTCTGAGTGCACCTTATTACTGAATGGCGCTCAGACCACACACATACAGTTTAATTGCCATCGAGCCTATTACACAAATAGGCTCCATGGCATAGCTATCTGGGTTAAATGAGTTCATGGATTAAATCCGTGAATGAACTGGCCGCGTGTGAACTGTAGACTGCTGAAATCCAGTGTTCAGTATGCGTAGCTGTGGCCACCCGGTATAGTCAATTAAGCTGCGGTTAACTGCAGCTACTGAGGGGTCAATTGACTGCACACACTCATTAAGCCGCGGCTAACCGCGGCTTCTGGGCAGTCAATTGGCTGCGCTTGCCGGCTTCTGGGCGGTCAATTAACGGCGCCTGCAAGCTAACTGCGTCTTCTGGGAGGCCAATAGACGGCTGTTTGTTCAGTAGATAGAATCTACCGAACGCCCGGGCAGAAATACATAGGAAAATAAAGTATTTAAATGCCGGTCCAAAGTCAAAAGGAAACAGACAGGCAACCAGGCTCCTCCAATGCACAGTGGTGAGATTAGTCTCATCACAAATAGCAACAATTATCTGCTTTTAAAAAGGTTTGTCACGTTAATGCAGGAACAAAAACAGATTTTTCAGCAATCCCTGCATATTGCAGGAATAAACTAGAAAAGCTACACTTTCTGGGGAAATTGTGTGAAGTGTTCTTGCCTCCACCAGTAGTCTACAACTGGAGTGGGTGGAGTGGCTGGAGTAACTGTGGAAAGGTTGGACTGGGCAGAGTAACTGTGTGGAGTGTGTAAAGATAGTAAACATTACACTAACCAATTGATTGATCAAATTTAAAAAGTGCACATGGCAAGCTTAATAGAGTGAGAAATGCATTTCAACTTTTATTTATTGATATAGCACATTTAATTGCAACGTTGTTGCCAAAAGTACTTCAGTTACATTAAAACATAAATTTATAAAAACATTAGCAGGTGTTCAAAAGGCCCTGTCTTTTGGCGGTTGCCATGTTCAAATGGTCACATTTTACTATAAATCCTACAGTGAAGACCTTTGTATTGTGAGAACCACAAGACCCAGGCCTACATTTTGATGCATAGTATGTCTCTGAAATATTAACAATGAAGGCACAGTCGCAGTTTAGAAATTGCCCTTCAAATTTTAGGTGGCTAGAGTGGAGTTTCAATAAATGTCAATGGACGGCGTGAGTTGCAAACAAATGGTCATGTTGTGAAAACTATCAGGATTATGGCTTAGCCGTGGACATTTTTAGTGTCAGCAGGGATAGATGATAAGATTTGTGTAGGTGGGCTTGAAAATGAGGGAGTGGTGGCAGTTTAGAAACTTTTGCGAACTCCCACTCTAGTTTTGAACATTTTGCCATTCATTCCTATGGGACCAATTTCGCCACAAGAACAACGATCTTCCGTGAACCATTCCACAAAGTAATAGCAATCCAACCGGGAGCAATCCACACGTTTCGGTATATTACTGTCTGTCTATCTAGTGTAAAAACTGTGGGAGAATTTGGCTATAATAAGAAATGATATATATGTATTAAGGCCGTTTGGCCTGTATTTGTGGGAGGGGCTTAAATTAATTCACTCCCCTATATAAGGGACACCCCTTACCTGACTCATATCGCTTGAGGTCAGCATCAGAATGATTTCCACTTCCGGGTCATCCAGACGCCATGTTACCTGATTACTCCATGAGGTTTTCTAAGCAGAGCTGTGTCAGGAATCCGGCCTACCACCTTCTTTCTTCAATCCATCGCCGTGGATGGTGCCCAAGTGACTCACAAACCGTAAGTCGATCTACCAGTTACGCCAGGCATCAGTCCCACGGCACCATTCACGGGTCAGGTCCTCACTTTACGGCTGCATTTTGTCTAAGTCTGTTCTAAAACTATTGCATGTTCATGCATATCATTTGTTTAAACCCCCTACCAGTCTTTGGGTGTACTACAGGCTTCTTAGACATTATTGCATTTCATGTAAAAACCAACCAACCACTGCATTTGCGCCTACACACTGACCCCTACCGGTCATTCAGTGTACTACAGGCTTCTCAGACATTATTGCACTTCATGTACAAACCAACTAACCACAGCATTTTCGCCTACATGCTGACCCCTTCCGGTCAATCGGTATACTATAGGCTTCTCAGACTTTATTTCACTTCATAAGCAAACAAACTAACTACAGCATTTTCGCTTTTATACTGACTCCTATCTGCCAAACGGTAGGATTAACCCCTTAAGGACACATGATGTGTGACATGTAATGATCCCCTTTTATTCCAGAAGTTTGGTCCTTAAGGGGCTAAAGGGTATTTTAACATACAATCAGCATTTCTGACCCCTACTGGTCAACAGCAAAACAGTCTTCACATGTCATATACAATTTTCCAGCCAATATAAATTACACATAAGATTGTTTTAAACATAACCATAAATTAAACTCCAGCACGGGCTCAACTTCAGGTTTAATTCACAATAATTTACATTTCACATCAAGACCAACAGTGGTTCTATCAACACTGCCACCTACAGGTCTGTCAAGTACCGTATATACTCGAGTATAAGACGAGTTTTTCAGCACAAAATTTGTGCTGAAAAACACTCACTCGTCTTATACTCGAGTCAGTTGTCTGTATTATGGCAATTTTCATTGCCATAATACAGACATGGACCGGGGGCTGTCAGGAAGCTGTAACTTACCTTCACCGCAGCTCCTGTCAGCTCCCTTCTCTCTCCTCCGTCTGTGCAGCTCCCAGGTCAGCTCCCTCTGCAACTCTCGAGAGCCGCGGGGTCAGAGCGTTGCCACAGGTTACCGTGGCAACGCTCCGCGCGGCCGCGAGAGTTGCAGAGGGAGCTGACCTGGGAGCTGCACAGACGGAGGAGAGAGAAGGGAGCTGACAGGAGCTGCGGTGAAGGTAAGTTACAGCTTCCTGACAGCCCCCCTCCTACAGCCCATCCACTGGACCACCAGGGAGTGAGAGCCCCCCTCCCTGGCCAGCTAACAAGCAGGGAGGGGGGACGAAAAAACAAATAAAAAAAATAATAATAAAAAAAAAAAAATAATAATACAAAAAATAATAACATAAAAAAAAATATATATCACAATAATAATAAAATAATAATAATTAATAAAATGCCCACCCCCACCAATGCTCTGCACTCACACACACACACACTGCACTCACACACACACTGCACTGCATTCATTATATACACACACTGCATTCATACACACACTCATACACACACTGCACTGCATTCATTATATACACACACTGCATACACACTGCATTCATACATACACACATACACACACTGCATTCACACTGCACTCATACACACACTGCATTCATTATATACACACTGCATACACACTGCACTGATACACACACACTGCACTCATATACACACACGGCACTCCATTCATTATATACACACTGCATTCATACACACACTGCACTCATACATACACACTGCATTCATTATATACACACTGCACTCACACACTGCACTCATATACACACACTGCACTCATATACACACACTGCACTGCATTCATTATATACACACTGCACTGCATTCATTATACACACACTGCACTCATACACACACTGCACTCATATACACGCACTGCACTCCATTCATTATATACACACTGCATACACACACAGCATTCATATACACACTGCATTCATACACACACACACTGCATTCATTATATACACACACTGTAAATAAATATTAAATTAATATAATTTTTTTAGGATCTAATTTTATTTAGAAATTTACCAGTAGCTGCTGCATTTTCCACCCTAGTCTTATACTCGAGTCAATAAGTTTTCCCAGTTTTTTGGGGTAAAATTAGGGGCCTCGGCTTATATTCGGGTCGGCTTATACTCGAGTATATACGGTACATTGACAATTTTCATGGGGTTTTACAAACACCAAAACACTGACACCTATAGGTCAATAGACAAACAACATTTAACATACCAATCAGTATCCAACTACACTGCCACCTATAGGGCACTCGGCAGATCTCCAGTGCACTTGCATTTTGCAACACCATGTTCACTGACCCCTACCATTCAATAAGACATCCAACAATTCACATAGCAAGCACTATATCAACATCTGGTATAAATAAATATATTATTACACAATAGCAGACGCATCTGTATATACGTAACTGGTAATATAGTTCACATACATTTTTCACAGCACGCTGCTCACGCAACAGACTTTCCCCTAGCAAGGGGACATACAACATACAAGGTGGAGACAGACCACATTTTCACTTGTACATACGGCACTTAATGGGTTAAGATTGATACATATTTAACCAGTATGGCTACGATGTTTAATATTTACACATCACGGCGCTTTACTTTTCACATATACTGTACGTATTAAGATAAGCTTGGTCTATGCCATATTTCCTTATGCCATATGGTTTTATCCATTCAGGTTACAGTTACTACTAAAAAACCTATAGGGATTGTCAGGTTCAATACCATACTACCAAGTACATACACCTGCTCACGTAGTTATTCATCTCTTACCTTCCCTGGAATAGTAATAGTATACTGGCAATTAGGGTTCTAGGGCCCAATAGGTATTACCCCCTTTTTTCTCTGCATTATGCTTCGGTTAGTGGTCCCGCGAGGCCAACACCCCGCCTCACACTCGGAGGCATACACCCCTCGGGCCACTCGTGAGCTAGCCGCCTCGCATTGTATCTTAGAGAGGGCCTCACCTGTCACTCCCCTTCCTATTTTCTGGTTACTGTCACCGAGAGGCCAACATCCTGCCACAACATTTGGTGGCCACTCAAAATCCCCTCGCGCCAAGCATAGATAGAGCCTCTCAAGCCACTTGGCAACTAGCAGGGCCTCACCAGTCACCAAAAAACACCAAGCCTAATCGTTTCGCCTTACGGCTTAGCTAGCAAGCCAGTACAAGAACCCTGGGTACAAATAATAATTGCAGTCTTTATTGTTATTTAAGTATTTCTCAAAAAGATGGTGAAGAATCACCTCTTCCTAGCACCCCGGCTAGAATTGATACACCTTCAAGCAGAGGAGATGTTGCTAGTCCAGCAGCAATCAGATCCTGGACGATCCCACACATTACCACCGACCTAAGGAGGAGGTGACAAATCCCCTACCCTGCTACAGCAAGGAAAGCAGAGTTATTCAAACTCCTCCATACATCAACGGACAACACGGAGGCAGGGGAAGGCCCAGCTACATCAACTCAGGTGACACCCAGGCTATACTAGCCTCACTCATAAACTCATGAGCCAAAAAATTTATGACAGACTGGCAATCTCGAGTTGGTCACCACAGCCCTCACAAGGCTGGGTCTCACGCTACTGTACAACCAGCACCAACCAAAACTCGGTTACCTGGTACAATCAATTCTTATGACACACAAGACGTTAACCCTGCATGTATGATGTCAGCACATTGGGGAAGCAAGGCATATATATGTATGATGATGTATCTGTGGTGGTCAGATCCAGGGATTCCAGGTAAATCGGGAACTGACCATCCCTTGGTTGGGTTGGCAATTGGAATATGTAGAGATGTTTATTTTTGCAGGTACCCATACAGAAGGGATTTTGTCCCAAACAAATGGACGAGCGCTCTCAGGCTCCAGGTACCAGCACCTCTGAACTACCAGAGACCATTGATATGAGTAGTTGCATTGCATATAGACTGTTGCATATATGTTCAAATGGTTCAGGGCACATGACAAACCATGTGTCCCAATACAACTTACAAATAACGTACTCACCATCTGTACACACCAATGCATTTTCAACACTACTGACTCATCACCCTTCCAGACTTGTAGTAGATTTACTAAAGCTCTGGAGCTTCAAAGGGCTCCCATACAGGTATCATAAACACACCTTCAAGGAATATAGCATGCCCTCACTTACAGTCAGCACAACAAAACCATTGGCTGTAAACACACTCATAGCCAAGATTTGCAGAGGGGTCTTCCAATCTCCACCATTTACAGCATGGCACCAAACACAAACACATTGGTATTGTCACAAGGAATCTTCCCTTAAACAAAGACTAACCATAGACTTATTGGCACCACACACCTCCGCTACCCCAAGTCTCAACTCCCTCATACCCTCCGAGGAGTTTTCTTACTATACAACACCATTGATCTACCTTTACAGCTATCACTCAAGCATGGGTTGAAGCTTGGTTAAGTAAGACCAATATCATCAACGCTGTAAACGGCTACCATCTACCCTACACACTGGCACTTACATGGCATAAATTGGGCAATCCTTTCCCCTCTCAACTTTCGAGCTACAGATTAGACTACTATCGATATTTGCAGATAATCTGTGCTGGTTATGATAACATATCCAGCGGTCTTACAGTCATACACTATCTAGAAGACTTCTTGTTGATCAAAGATAACATATTTTTCACTAGAAGCCTCACGGCAGCTTAGTCCGGTTGACCACTTGGGCGTCCCAGTACCCCATAAGAAACAGAAGGCCCAGACACTATCATCACATTACTGGGCATATGACTTGAGTCGGCATCCATACACGCAAGTTACCACAAGACAAATAGGGAACATTCTCATCTACATCAATCACTACCTCCTGCTTAGTACTTACAACTGCAAGGAACTACAATCCCTACCAGGTTCCTTAATTTTGCCATGCCAATCATACCACAAGACCACACTTTCACATCCAGAGTACTTTCCCCTTTTTTCCACACTTCCAACATGATGATCAGATGATGTCCCTAGACACCTCAGCAACAGCAGACCTGCACATGGGGGGGAATTTCTTAACCATTTGGCATGGTAAAAGCATGTTCCTTCCAGGATTGTCTGACACTTCTCCAACCAGATGGTCAGACGCGGCGTCTACCACGGGTTTGGCAGCGATCTACCGGGAACGATTGCTTTGGAGCTGTTGGCCATGGCATCCAGGTTTGGAAATTTTTCCACCACCTCAGCCCCTTTGGGGGATCTACCCCATTGTAGCAGCTGCTGTGGCATGGGGTAAATCATGGTCAGGGTCATCAATCCGTTGTTACTCTGACAACTAGGCACAACTAGGTCATATCATCAACAATCGCCACTACTCCTCCATAAGGTCATGATATTTCTGGGGAACTCACTTGGTTGGCCACTTATCACATTTCACTTTCATGTACCAGACGGGGGTATACATCCCTGCCGATAATTGTCTCATTTATATTCCAGGCATGTTCATCATACGCTTCCTACAGCCGCCCATACAGTCACGGCCACGCTTTCGTTCCAGAGACAAAATCATGGATTAGACATACTCATGCAGCATAGCATGCACTATCCCACCTAGCACTTTCGTCCCATACTTGTAGAACACATAAAACAGCTTTACACCTGGCTTAAAGAATCTCATTGGAACACGACATAGCTCAACCTGTGTCATAACATTTCTCCTAGGTTTTGCTTCTTTTTGCCACCTTAAACTATCTCACACACCATTAATTATATATTTTACAGGCATTCAACAACACAGGATAACCTATGGACAAAACTACCATAACTTCATGCTATCATACCAGACAAGAATATACTCAGGTTTTCAGGAATCCATTCTCCCACGTTCCTCTCAGAGATTACCAATAGCCATCCAACTTTTCATCCTTATCGGACCTATTAGATCTACAAACATTCAATTATACTACCAAGTCGGCCATTACCAGCCATGCACATTGCCTTTTATGCCTTTCTCAGGCCAGAGAATTCACTACCATCACCACGACTCAGACAGATCATTGTCTTCAACGCTCCCACGTACGTAAACACATATATCATTACCTATTGGCTCTACCACATTCCGAAACGAGTCAACACGGACCAACAGTAGAGATAACATACTATCCTACCCACAACAAATTGTGTTCACTTTCGGTCCTAGATTCCTACCTTCAAAATTCTTCCAGGAATTAAATACTGTAATGCATTTAAGGAAATGTCTGGTTAATTTGTATATGTTTGTTGACTGTATTAAATCTTTGATTATTCATTTTTGCCCTCTTTATTTACAGGCCTACCGTATCGTCGGTCTCGGCACACCACAACCGACTTGCTCCCTTTATACTATCCTACGCTTATGCTGGATCCTTACTCCATATACGGCTATTTGCCCCTTACACAAGTATTAAGGCCGTTTGGCCTGTATTTGTGGGAGGGGCTTAAATTAATTCACTCTCCTATATAAGGGACACCCCTTACCTGACTCATATCGCTTGAGGTCAGCATCAGAATGACCCTCCCACCCACTCCTCATTTCAACACTTTCTCTTATCTTTCCATTTACTTTACTTTCTTACTCCTTGGTGGGCCCTCTTTATTTACAGGCCTACCGTATCGTCGGTCTCGGCACACCACAACCGACTTGCTCCCTTTATACTATCCTACGCTTATGCTGGATCCTTACTCCATGTACGGCTATTTGCCCCTTACACACATATATATATATATATATATACACACATACATACATATATACATATATACATATATACATATATACATATATATATACATATATATATATATATATATATATATATATAGAGAGAGAGAGAGAGAGAGAGAGAGAGAGAGAGATAACATTAAGTGGTCTATGCAAGAACACTTAATATGTCTCAAAGATAATGTTCTCTTAGATCCATACAGTAAAAAGTAAAAAAAAAGAAAAAAGAAAAGAATTTTAAAAGCAAAAATCAATGTTAACAAAAGATAAAGCCAAAGACATCTTGAAGTAAGAAAAATCTAGCAGCTTGTGAGTGGTAATCCAAAACCAACAATACTAAAGCTGGAACTTTAAAACAATAAAACAAAAGCTGCATAGGTCTCATGTGTCATCCGCTTTGCTCCTCTTGTGTGCATGTGCTGGAGTTGAAGGTGAAAGCACTTGTGGTTGTGCTTGGCATTTCATACCCTCCTCTTGTGATGTAACTGTAAAATTATGGCCATCCATTTGGAAAATAACTCACAGAGAGAAAGAGAGAGATATTAAAAATCTATTATGTCAACAATAAAGGATAATGTCCTTCTCTGATAAAAATTTTAAACCAAATGGATGACATCAAATCAAAACCTTGACAAAGGCATAACTTCCAGAGATCATACTGGAACAAGCAGATACTGTTGGATGAGAACAGTCTCACATAATGCTATTAAACATGGGGAGAATTACACAGAGAATCCTACTACTTTCTGGATGTATTTAATAAAGACGATTCACACTGCTTCATCTTGGCTAGTGAACTACTTACCTGTAGATACAGGAAACAAATCAATATCTGCCTGTCAGAAAGAGACAGAGCCTAGTAGAAAAATAAGAGTGTGAGATAGAGACAGAATATTATATATATATATATATATATATATATATATATATATATATATAAATCCAAATGTGTGGCTGCACTCACGATTTAAAAGTCCAAAGTTTAATGGAAAAACGATTTAAAACATCAGTGGATCAACGTTTCAGTCATGTAAGACTTTCATCAGGATCCTGATGAAAGTCTTACATGACTGAAACGTTGATACACTGATGTTTTAAATCATTTTTCCATTAAACTTTGGACTTTTAAACCGTGAGTGCAGCCACACATTTGGATTTTTTGGATATTGAAGCTATTGATGGTTGGCACCCAGCCATTAAGGGACACTAGAGCGTGAGTGCAGGAACCACTTGTGTTTTTTGGTATATATATATATATATATATATATATATATATATATACACACATACACACACACACACACACACACACACACACACAAATGGAAGCTTGGCACTCTCCTCCAAAAATAATTAATTATATCACATGTGCCTGGGTGCAAATTGCTGGCGTCAGATATATATACTCATAAATGAAAAAAATCAAAATGCACTCACAGGTCTTCAAATTAGTGGACAAATTGGTGCTTTATTTGGTCATCAAAAAAGTGTACAAAAATCAATCGACGTTTCGACCCTGCCGGGTCTTTTTCAAGGTCGGCAGGGTCGAAACGTCGATTGATTTTTGTACATTTTTTTGATGACCAAATAAAGCACCAATTTGTCCACTAATTTGAAGACCTGTGAGTGCATTTTGATTTTTTTCATTTGTGAGTATATATATATATATATATATATATATATATATATATATATATATATATATATAAAAAAAACAAACAGAAGTAACTGGGCTGCACTCACGGTCTGGAGTAGAAAAAAAAGTATAAATGTATTCCATAAGTTGTAGCAAAATCGACATTTCGGTCCTCACAGGGACCTTCCTCAGGATCAAATGACATACATACAATAGACAGATATCGCCATTATATAGCAATGAAATTAATACATAATTGACTTACCCCAGGTGCATAGAGTCAAGACCGGCGTTCTTCTTTATTCATTGCGCATGCGCGAAAAACACACGACCTTCCGGTAACCCGAACCATTGACCATTGTAAAATGGTCTCCTAGGTAACGCATACCACGTAACCATGGCAACGACGTTCAGTGACGTCATCGCGTAGAAGTTCCGGGTTACCGGAAGGTCGCGTGTTTTTCGTGCATGCGCAATGACTAAAGGAGAATGCCAGTCTTGACTCTATGCACCTGGGGTAAGTCAATTATGTATTAATTTCATTGCTATATAATGGCGATATCTGTCTATTGTATGCATGTCATTTGATCCTGAGGAAGGTCCCTGTGAGGACCGAAACGTTGATTTCGCTACAACTTATGGAATAAATTTACACTTTTTTTCTACTCAAGACCGTGAGTGCAGCCCAGTTACTTCTGTTTTTGTTCTATCTACATCCCCATGGGAATTGGCACCCGGCAAGTATCATTAATACAATTTATTAACTTTAAGCAAGAGTGCATGGATTTTTATACATATACATATATATATATATATATATATATATATATATATATATATTTGTGCTCGGAATTTAAATACGTAATGGATAGTAACTGTGAACAAAGTTGGTTGTGGTGTGCCGAAACCAACGTACGAGTGGGCCTGTAAATAAAAGAGGGCAAAAGATAAATTCGAGAAATACACACTTTATTGCATTTTACAAGACCAAGTTCCTGAAAGCTTGTCGAAGTTCTTTCTCGGGCTGTGGAATATATGCGTTATATATGGAGGATTTCCATCGTCCCAGTCTCTTGATGATGTGGACCGGTGTGTTAGTGCTAGAGGCTGCGGAGGCGGCTCCTATACGGAAGGAGTGCCCGGAGAATGCAGCCGGGTTGTGTCCGAGCTTAGATAACAGAGTTCTGATATGTACCATCAATTTTGCAGTGGTTAACGGGTGCCCTTGTAGTGTTAAGAGCGGAGAGTCCGGTAGGTGACCGTGCAGAGTTGACCGTAGGTGGTCTAGTACTTTTACCGGACACCAGGCATTATCAGTAGGGAAGAGAGGAATTATAGTAGGGTGTAGTGATCGGTTGGTTTTAGTGGTAGGGATCGAAAGCAGATAGTGATCCTCTATCTTAGTGAGGTGTGATATTTTAAGGCTTAGCGTAATATCTCCTTGGCAAACCACGGTGAACTCTCTAGGTCTGAGAAAACCATAGAAAGCGAGATATAGCAGCTTTGATCACCGTATTTGTGCCGATGTCGAATGGGGCGGTGTCAAGGAGATTGCTAAGTGACCTGAAGATAGGCCCATCTATAGGTAATCTAGTGGTAGTGAGTGGAGGTGAAACCTTTGATATACCTTTCAAGACCTTTTTGATGGGGTATGATGACAGGAAAGGAGTATTGTTAGGAAAATAGGTGAGGCTGTGGTGCTGAACCCCCGTGAGATAAAGTTTAATGGTGTTGTGAGATAGTTTAAGGTGTAGGTGGCAGAAAGAGGCAAAAGACACCATGGTTTGAATAGAGAAGTCACCTTGTAGACAGAATTCTGCAGTGAATTTGTTAAATATATTAATTGCCCTATTGTAAGTGATCGCAGTGTTGGGTGATAATGCTTGGTGAGTGAGTGCTCTAGCGTGATTCAAGAGTGTGCTTAATCCAGGATTAGTTCGTGGAACCGTGGTGTCCTGGATGGCTGTAGGTGAGCCGTTGGGAGTGCCTGAGAGAATGCCTGGAATTGAGAACGAGAAAGAGCGTCAGCGGCCGTGTTGTGAATACCCGGGATGTGCTTCTGATTGCTGTGGGTGAAGGTGACCCTGGCTCTATTAGTAAAAAGTCGTCGAGGTAGTGGATAACGGAGTGACACCTGATGACGTTCAGAAGCAGCCAGTATAGTGACTCTGCGAAAATGTCGAACAGTTTGGGGCTGCTTCGAGGACCGAAAGTGAGTCGTGTAGAGAAGTAATATTTCCCTCGCCATTTAACACCGTGTAAGTGCCAGAGTGAGGGGTGCATGGGTAGTAATTTAAACGCGTTTGTGATGTCCGTTTTGCTAAGCCAGGGTCGATTACCAGATGATATGATGGACTGTATGGCATCGTCGATGGTTACGTACTGAAGTGAGAATTCGTCTGCTGGAATGAGTGCGTTTATGCTTGGAACAAAAGAGGAGTGCGGTGCCGATAAATCAATAATTAGACGTTTTGATTAGAATATTTGTGAATAACAATACCAATGGGGTTAGTGCGCCAGGAGGAGAATGGTGAAGAGGTGAAGGGGCCGATCATGAAACCGTTGGTGATTTCAGAGGCAATGAGAGTGTCTATGGAGACTGGGTCTAAACGTGCTGACTGGAGATTAGGGCATTCTAGTGTACCTGGGGGAATGGCTACAATACCCGTGAGAAACCCTTTAGTGAACCCTGTGGTGAGATAATCCACCAGATGCCTGCTAGGGTGAGACCTTAGGTAAAAAAACAGGTTGTCGATGTTTGTTGGTTAGTCATTTGTTTGGTGACAACCTGGCTGGGCACATGGTCTTGGTATGTGCCCTGAAACATATGGAGCAGATGTGCAATAATCTACAGGCGCTGAAACTGCAGGAGCCTGCGTTGAAATTATTGCACACCTGCGCCTTCCCTAAAAAGGAGATGGGCCTACCTAGCTTATCCCGAAGACCACCCGCTGACTTGTTGTGAGGGGTGAAAGTGGAGTGAGGTGTGAAAGTAGAATGAGGGGTGGGAGTGGAGGTGGTGGGATCTGCTTCGACTGGACATAAGTCCGCCATGTGGGATGTCGAATTGCATCCCTTGAATGCCTTGTTCTCAAGTACATCCTGTGAGGCTATGAGCAAGGACACCAGACACACATCCTTCCCGTCTAGGATATCTTTCCTAATAGAGTCAGGGACGGAGTGTGCTGGTGACTCAAATGGTATAATGGCTGTGCCCGGTGCTGGAGGGGGGAGTATAGGAGGGCATGTTGGTATAGCAGGTACAGCCGTGATAGCGACTGGGACTACCGTGGTAGTACCTGGGGAGGAGATGGCGCTTTCCCCTTTAGATAGCCTGCTATTGAGGGTCTGTAGATTGGCCAAGATCTCTGCCAGGGTATCCTGGGTGGCCGTGCTGTTGCTTGGTGGTTGTCCTTGAGAGCTAGTCCCTGGCCTGGGCTCGGGGGCTTGGTGAGTAAGTAGCCTATAAAGTTCAGCCTTCCTAGCTGTGGCCGGAAAGGGGATTCCCCTGAGCCTAAGCTCGGCTGTAATTTTGGGAATAGTCCATGCTCTCAAGGACGTGGGGGTTGAAAGAGTGAGTGATTCGCCTGGAGACCCGGGTCTGGTAGGCGTGAATGGAGTTTCTTCTGTCAATTCTTCAGTTGGAATAGGTTCTTGGGACATTCTAAAAGGAATGATTATGTGAAAGATATATTAGAAGGGGCGTAAGGTAAGTAGGCGGGGTATGTGGGGTGGTGTATATGGAAGAACTGGACTGTAATGCTAGATGCCAAAGCGAAAAACGTAACTGTTTAATGTTTGGATAGGTGAGGCCCTGCTAATGCACAGTGATATCCAGTTCTATTAGCAGTCCAGTTTTTATGTCCATACTCTTTTAACTGCTGCCATGTCATATTCATCACATAAGTCCGTTCACAAGTGGTTTCCTGGGTTACACAGACGCATATTCACGATCTTTTCCGGTCGCACTTCGGGTGACGTCATCACTCACCGACAGGATCACCACGGGATTTTTTTGCAATCACACATTAGCGGTTACACATGGCTTGGGGATACACAGCTCTTTTCAGGTTAGTAATTACTCTTTTATTGGTTATGGTATATATTGCCACTGTTGTACATGTTTTAGTATCTTGATAAAGACCTAAGGGTCGAAACGTTGATTTTTCTACACCGAATAAATAATCTTATAACAAGACCTCTTGAGTGCTCTGTCTACTGTATGTATGTATGTATGTATGTATGTATATATAAAAATCAGACTCACAACAATACCCAACACCGTGGATGAATTGATACAGTAATGATCAGTCACAGGAGAGGTATAAACCAATGACCTTACTAGGCAAAGGCAAGAAGAATCATATACAGATTAATTGAAAAAAATAAAAATAAATATTGGTATGAACCGTAGAATTTTTGGCAACTAGGCAACTACTAAGTTATAAGTAGGCAATGTAGACCAAACACGTTAGTACCTACATTCAAAGATAAACATATGGTAAATAGTACATATTATGCCAAATGGTATAATCAAATTTATTAGAGACTGTTATGTAACATAAAGTAGGAGATCTGTAATACGCAGGATACTGATGAGAAGGTGGTAACCAGAGGCACATAATACATTGTGGCAACAGACACATAATAAGCAGGATTGTAGAGGATATTCAGTTATCCTTATGAGAACAAACAACTGCATACTTACGCTGACTTTATCTTCAAATAGTGATGAAGTACTTATGGCAGAGCCTATTGTGATAATAAGCAGCTGGTTTTATCTACAAAATATCAACACCAATCCAAGAATATAATCCACAAGCATTACATCAATGCAATGTTAGGAGTGACCATAACTTTTACCGATCTAGGTACAGAGACCATGTAAAACAAATCTGTCAAATGTTTATCATCAACAAGCTGCATTATATTATGCAGGATGAATCAACCACTTAAAGCCACACATTGGTTGCAAATTCCAGATATAAGGACACCTAGAAGAATCCCCATTCAGGGATTTCCTCTATTGTTCTGGTAGCCAGTGAATTTTACCGGAAATAGTAAACCTGGTAGAATGGTCTGGGGACTGGAAAGACCTTCCAATGTCTATTAAAATTCATCAAAGTTACCTGGAGCATATGAGCCTAAAAGAATACCTTTTATTGCAGAAAGGAAATTATGTTCCTCTTCAAAACAGAGGAATCTGTTCATTAACTACTTAAGAACCAAAGGCATGCCACCCCTGACATATACTAAAGGGATTGCCAAACTTTCAGGTCACCATGGGATAAAAGAGAATACTGAATACAAAGTATAAGCCAGACCAGGAGTAGTGAATCTTTCAGAGTACTAAATGGTACTAAAGTTATGACCAGGTGAAAGAAAAATCCAATATTAACATCCTTTAAATCAGTTAAATTAGATTAGATTTTAGGAAGAAAAGAAATATACCAGTGAAAACAGTCAGGTAATTGCTTCAGAGTTACCTACTTATGATATCAATAAATAGCCCAATTTGTGCTCCTGCAACCAGCATGAATCTACTAAGCTGTGCATCAGTAATCAGCATATATCTGAAGATTAACACTCCCACCAAATTTGAAAAAAACAAAAAACATTCCTTATCTTGATCAGAGAGGAGATGATTTCTGACAATAGAAACACTTTTGTAGAATGATCTCATGTATAAATACATAGGTGTGCACACAAAAAAAAACAATTCTTTTAAACATTACCATGCTCCATTTTGGAAAATCAGGTCTCCTCTCCTCAGAGAGGTTCAGTAACACCTGCAATATATCTGAAGTGCTAAAATTTGTTAATTGCTTATCCTGAAACACATGTTGGAGAAGGAATCCAATACAAAGCTAAAAGCAGTATGTTTCTCTTATCTGCTTCATTTAAAAAAACTGAAATAGAAAATCCACAGTTTGCAATAGTTACTTACCCAGTACAACAGTGCATTTGTTTTTTGCTAGAATTGGGCTGTATTATATTTCAGCGCAAAACAGACCTTAGATAAACCCAGTCATATACATGTGTGTACTTCAATCAGTCATCCAGGAAAGTCCTCTTACTTTGAATATTTCTCTGTCTTCAGGACTGTGGAATTCCAGCAGACTTTATACAACCAGGATATTGATTATTAGCACTCTTTTGCACAATGCCTCCTTGCATTATCAGCACTTTTTTGCACCATGCATCCTTTCATGAATAAACTTACCTAAATGCTCACCACACAAACCTCCTAAATGTGATCTATTTGTTAGAAGGAAGCCTAATGTAAGCAGCTGGGAGGGACAAAAAGAACAGAGACCCAGATGCCTAGTTTTAATCTAAATTGCTAATACACTTAACTGAACTACAGGCCTGTGTTTCAGCGGCAAAATGGGGATTTGAACAACTGACAGCCTAAACTGTTTAAACTATAGGCTTCCATCTGTACCCCATATGCCATGCATCATCACAAGTGGGAGAAGGTTTAAACCAAACCCCAGATAAGGTGGAATACATAGAAGAGGCATACCCAGGTAGTCACCTTATGGAAGTGCTGTTTACTGGTTCTTCAGGAATAAAGGCTTAGACTCGGCTTGGCCTCATGTATGCAGTGGACTGCTGTCATCTCCTCAGGGAGAGAGATAGGTTAGACTCCTGATTGCTGAAGGAGGTACCCAGGCTTGCAACTCCTATACATGTGCTGTTTACTGGTTCTTCAGGAATAAAGGCTTAGACTCGGCTTGGCCTCATGTATGCAGTGGACTGCTGTCATCTCCTCAGGGAGAGAGATAGGTTAGACTCCTGATTGCTGAAGGAGGTACCCAGGCTTGCAACTCCTATACATGTGCTGTTTGCTGGGTCTTCAGGGATAAATGCTTAGACTTGGCTGGGCCTCCGGTATGCAGTGGACTACTGTCATCACTTCAGAGAGAGAGATAGGTCAGACCCCTGGTTGCTGAAGTAGGTACCCAGGCTGGCACCTCTTACAGATGTGCTGTTTGCTGGTTCTTCAGGGATAAGAGGCTGAATCCCGGCCTGGCTTCATGTAGGCAGAATATCACATTCATCCCCTGAGGGGGTACCCAAGCTGGCCTGTTGCTGGGTCTTCAGGGATAAGAGGCTGAACCCTGGCATGCAGTGTACCATTTTCATCCCCTGAGGGAGAGGTTGGGTCCGACTCCCGGTCACTAAAGGAGCTACCCAGGCTAGCCCCTTTTACAATAGTGCATTGCTGGGTCTTCAGGGCTTAGAGGCTGAACCCTGGCAGGGCTACAAAAATATTGCCTGGTGAACATAAAAGAAAATCTAGGCCTGCATAAGCAGACACCTTCCAAACTGCTGTGAAGGACAGGAAAAAAGACTACCTGATGGGAAGGGGGGAGGATCTATTTATACCAGTTTCAGAGTTCTATTTCCTGTCCTTTTTGCTGTGAGGGGAGGAGCTAACCCATGAGTAAATGCTGCCATGATTGATCAGGAAATTCCTTTTAACGCATTAAAAAAACGAAACCATTCCTCTAACCCAGGGGTAGGCAACCTTCGGCTCTACAGATGTTGTGGACTACATCTGCCTTGATGCTTTGCCAGCAATATGGCTGTAAAAGCATTATGGGAGATGTAGTCCAAAACATCTGTAGAGCCGAAGGTTGCCTACCCCTGCTCTAACCCATATTGGGTACCCAGCTCCGTCTCCCAAGACAGCATGTGCTTAAGTTTAACAGTGGGTTTGGTATGTAATAAGTAACATATCGATATTGTGCCCTTCCTATTTGGGTCATGTAAAAACAATTTTTCCAGTGGCGATATTTCTAATGCTTTATAATTTTTATCGGTATCTGGTATATTGTATAGTTCTTTCAGTTTCTCAATAACCAACATGCATTCTTCCTTACAGTCATTAATCTATCTATGTTTAAATTGTCATTTTTCGTATGATGAAATAGCGTTACCGTGGAAAAAACTATCTATATTGTTCAAGTGGCATCCCTTCAGCAAGTCTGAATTCAAAGAGGGTATATAATGTTTCAACAATTCAATCGGCATAGCCCTATACACTCTCGCTGTGTGACAATTGTTTTTAAAAACTATATCCCATGCTTTAACCCCTCCCTCACTCTGCCACCCCCTCCCTCACTCTGTCACCCCCTCCCTCACTCTGTTAACCCCCTCCCTCACTCTGTAACTAAAATTATAGATCAGGGTGGTGCAGTAGACATTGCTTACCTAGATTTCAGTAAGGCTTTTGACACTGTTGCACATAGAAGGCTTATCAATAAACTGCAATCTTTGAGTTTGGATTCCAATATTGTTGAATGGGTAAGGCAGTGGCTGAGTGACAGGCAACAGAGGGTTGTAGTCAATGGAGTATATTTGAAGCTTGGGCTTGTCACCAGTGGGGTACCTCAGGGATCTGTACTTGGACCCATTCTCTTTAATATTTTTATTAGTGATATTGCAGAAGGTCTTGATGGTAAGGTGTGTCTTTTTGCGGATGATACTAAGATATGTAACAGGGTTGATGTTCCAGGAGGGATAAGCCAAATGGCAAATGATTTAGGTAAACTAGAAAAATGGTCAGAGTTGTGGCAACTGACATTTAATGTGGATAAGTGCAAGATAATGCATCTTGGACGTAAAAACCCAAGGGCAGAGTACAGAATATTTGATAGAGTCCTAACCTCAACACCTGAGGAAAGGGATTTAGGGGTGATTATTTCTGAGGACTTAAAGGTAGGCATACAATGTAATAGAGCAGCAGGAAATGCCAGCAGAATGCTTGGTTGTATAGGGAGAGGTATTAGCAGTAGAAAGAGGGAAGTGCTCATGCCATTGTACAGAACACTGGTGAGACCTCACTTGGAGTACTGTACACAGTACTGGAGACCATATCTTCAGAAGGATATTGATACCTTAGAGAGAGTTCAAAGAAGGGCTACTAAACTGGTTCATGGATTGCAGGATAAAACTTACCAGGAAAGGTTAAAGGATCTTAACATGTATAGCTTGGTGGAAAGACGAGACAGGGGGGATATGATAGAAACATTTAAATACGTAAAGGGAATCAACACAGTAAAGGAGGAGACTATATTTAAAAGAAGAAAATCTACCACAACAAGAGGATATAGTCTTAAATTAGAGGGACAAAGGTTTAAAACTAATATCAGGAAGTATTACTTTACTGAGAGGGTAGTGGATGCATGGAATAGCCTTCCAGCTGAAGTGGTAGAGGTTAACACAGTAAAGGAGTTTAAGCATGCGTGGGATAGGCATAAGGCTATCCTAACTATAAGATAAGGCCAGGGACTAATGAAAGTATTTAGAAAACTGGGCAGACTAGATGGGCCGAATGGTTCTTATCTGCCGTCACATTCTATGTTTCTATGTTTCTATGTCACTAGTCACCCCCTCACTTTAGTGACAGAGTGAGGGAGGGTGTGACTAGGGACAGAGGGAGGGTGTGACTAGTGACAGTCACCCCCTTCCTCACTCTGTCACCAGTCACCCCCTTCCTCACTCTGTCACAAGTCACCCCATCCCTCCCTCTGTCACTGGTCACCCCATGCCTCCCTCTGTCACTGTGTCACCCCCTCCCTCACTCTGTCACTAGTCACCCCTTCCCTCCCTTACTCTGTCACTAGTCACCCCCTCACTCTAGTCACCCCCTCCCTCCCTCTTTCACTAGTCACCCCATCCCTCCCTCTGTCACTGGTCATCCTATGCCTCCCTCTGTCCATGTGTCACCCCCTCCCTCACTCTGTCACTAGTCACCCCTTCTCTCACTCTGTCACTAGTCACCCCTTCCCTCCCTTACTCTGTCACTAGTCACCCTCTCAATCACAGTCACTAGTCACCCCTTCCCTCCCTTACTCTGTCACTAGTAACCCCCTCACTCACTCTGTCACTAATCACCCCCTCACTCTAGTGACAGAGTGAGTGAGGGGATGACTGGTGACAGAGTTAGGGAGGGAGGGGGTGACTAGGGACAGAGGGAGGGAGGGGGGTGACTAGTGACAGTCACCCCCGTCCTCACTCAGTCACTAGTCAGCCCCTCCCTCCCTCTGCCTTCAGGTACCCCCTCACTTTGCCACCTATCACCACCTCCCACACTCTTCCACCTGTCACCCTCTCCCTCACACACTCTGTCACCTGTCACATATGCATTCACACTGACACTATATACAAAAAAACACATGTAGTCATCCAGACATGCACATGTGCATTCACACGGACTCAAATACAAACATGCATTGATACACAGGTCTTCACAATATACACATCCAAAGGAATGCCGTATTATATGAGAGTTATATTTATAGGGACACTATAGTCACTCAGACCACTTCAGCTCAATGAAGTGGTCTGGGTGCCAGGTCCCTCAGGTTTTAACCCTTCAGATGTAAACATAGCAGTTTCAGAGAAACTGCTATGTTTACTTAGCAGGGTTAATCAAACCTCTAGTGGGTGTCATCTTGACGTGCAGAACATCTATAGGAAAGCATTGAGAAATGCTTTCCTATGGACTGTTTAAATGCGCGCTTGCTGCGCATGCGTATTCCGCTCCACTCGGGAGCCGACGTCGGCGGGGAATGAGAGTTTTAACCCCTTCAGTGCCACGGGAGGGGGACCCTGAGGGTGGGGGCACCCTTAGGGCACTACAGTGTCAGGAAAACCGCTTTGTTTTCCTGACACTATAGTGATCCTTTAACATTTATTTAATGCACATATATTTGTGCATTCAAAGGGCCTGGGATCTAATTTTGCCCGGGGGCCCCAAAGGCTCTCAGTCCGCCCCTGGCTCTTGGTAAAGTTGTCTTAACCATTGCCTGGAAAAAGTTCAATAAATCTGGGGCATCAACGGTGTCAGGGATCCCTCTGATCCTCAAATTATTGTGCCTACTTCTAACCTCAGTGTAACGGATCGACGGGCACCCTGACTGGGTACCTCCGTTGAAGGATGCTCCTAGCGCTTCCTGAGGACTCCAAGCACTGCAGCAGACACCATAACCACCGAACCGGAGAAGCATATGAATGCTCTCAAGCATTGGAATGCTGTAAACAGCTGAACAGGAAAAGCATACAATCAGCTTACACTCCTGGCAATCAGCATACAATCCAATTCCCCCAATAACGAGACGACACTTCGTTTGGAGGTCAAGCAGAACTGACTGTACTGGCACATACAGCCTCTTTTATTCACAATCCACAAACTTAGTACTGCCCACAAGGTTTTACAGAGCAACCAATAACCAGTGGCGTCTCCAGCATTCATATTTAGGGGGGGGGGGGGGGGGCACATGGGGGGCCAGTGACAAAAGTGGGGGGGCAATTATAAAACTTGTGTGTGTGTATATATATATATTTATATATATATCTAAAGATCTTGAGCCCCTAAACTAAACTGCAACCACAGGACTTGCCCCTGCAACCAGATTTCAATTTCAAATAGAAAAACAAATTATATAAAACTAAAAATACTATTCTAAATGTTATCCCCTCATTCCTCTTAAATCGATAACAAGGTTGGCCCGATAAGCAGCTGTCAGGGCTTTTTCGTTTTGTCTGTACTGTGGCTTCAAAGCCAGGGCCCATTTTAATGATAAATGTAAATTGCATGTTAACCCCTTCAGGACACAGCTTCAGAAGCTTGACTTACGCTTAATGACACAAGCTATTTTTGCATTTTCTTGCTGTTTGCGTTCAACTGCAATTTGCATCTCTCTCATTTATTGCACCGGCACATATTATATACTGTTTTTTAAAGGACAGAAAGGGCTTTAATTTGATACAACATATATATATATATATATATATATATATATATATATATATATATATAAATGCTTACTTATTATAAAAAAATACAGAAAAATGCAAAAAAAATGAAAAATATTGTTTTTTTTTACAGTTTTTGCAATCATAATGTGTGCCTAATTAGTGCAGGTTAAGAAAAGTAATTAAAAATAAATTCATTTATTTGTTCTGATTTACAGAATATATAAAGGGTCTGGGATTTTCAGTTTTTTTTGGTAGTTACAGGCAGGGGAGGGCTGGCAGCCTTAGGCCTGGGGGGCAAAACCAGTCAAGTGGCCCTTTGCGCCACCAAATCAGTTCACCATCCATGCCCACCTTTTTCTGGTTTTATAACGGATATTGATGTAATGCTAATCAGTAGCTCTTTGCCATACCCGCTCCTTCACGGCTCTGACTTTCAATGTTGTCAGAGCACAGGCTGAGAATCTCTGAGCCTGTGCTCTGACTCAGTAACTGAGCGCCGGAACCACGAGGGAGAGGATATGATCTGACTGCACCTACTGCTGGTGCGCACCAGTGGACCACCAGCGAATCGTTTAAATTAAATATGCTGGTGTACCCAACTTGTGAGCTGTGTTGGCCGCCGGGCGCCTCTGTGGTCATGGCACCCTGCGTGACCGCACAGCTTGCCCACCCCAACGGCTGGCCCTGCTGACACACACTGATGTTACTACTTAGACATCCCTCAATATTAATACAGAGATGAGAGTAAACACAAATAAACTGTGGAAACTAGAGCTGATCCCCCACAAATTTATAAAGGTTTGCTTAGAGGATTTATTCAAGATTAAATCATGCCTCCTCCTCTCTCCCCCATGCGCTGCTCTGTAGGCTGGGAGGAAATGAAGAGTAATCACAGTCTCCCAGCACAACGCCACCTGTGGCTGCATGGGGTACAGCTGTTTAATGTAATGCTTGCAGGACGGCCAGCTGCCGCAGAACCTCTTTGTTTCCGTCTCTGCAAAGGGCTCCAGGCACTGCTTGTTGTGAGTGTGAGCCACTGTAAATTAGGGGCAGAGGGCACTTGCACTGCGGTCAAGACGGGTCTGGCCCAGGATCAGAGCCGGTGCAAGGATTTTTGCCGCCCTAGACAAAATATAAATTTGCCGCCCCCCCCCCCCCCATGTGACATCACAATGCCCCACCCGTATGATCTGCCATATGAACTAACGCCAGTGCTGCACACAGTGTGTGTTTACATTAAAAAGCCTGCAGGGACCAGCTATAGACACCAGAACCACTTCATTAAGCTATAGTGTCCCTTTAATGTGAGGTAAATTATAGATTAGTGTCACTAATAATATACTAGATTGCCTACTTACAATTAGATGAGGATGATGATGGGCTGCAGTTTGGCTCCACTGGTCTGGTGTAGAACAGGACCTCTGGAGGCTGTTTGCAACTGTGGTCACAAAATTCAACGTTCTGGGAGAATTGGAAGCAGCTCCATTTTTTGGGGGCCTCTTACACAGCTCAAGGTCTGGGCTCCAGTGCCTGACGGTGAGTATGCCCATAAGGCCCACTCATAAGTCCACTTGTATGTTCCACCCACCCATGAGCTCGCTCACAGGGAGTGGAGTGTGTAGGGGATGTGTTATGTGTTATCTAATATGTGTGCTTATGGTATGTAGTGTATAGGGATACCAGTTTGTGCAGGTGATGCAGTGTGTTTGTGTGTAGTGGAAGCAGTGTGTATTTGTGTATAAGGGATGTATTATGTGTTTCTGGTTGTGTGTGAGGGATGCATTGTGTGAATCTGTGTTTGTATGCATAAGGGATGCAAGGTGTGTGTCTGTATGTGTGTGCATTGAGTGTAAGAGATGCATTGTGTTTCTGTGTGTATGTAAGAAAAACAGTGTGTGTGTTTGCATGTGTGTGTAAGGGTTTGCATTGTATGTTTCTGTGTATGTGTGCAAATGATGCATTGTCTTTGTGTGTAAGGGTTGCATTGTGTGTGTGTGTAATGGATGCATTGTGTGTTTCTCTGTGTGTAAGGGAAGCATGTTCTGTTTCTGTGTATGTATAGGGATGCATTGTGTGTTTCTGTGTATGTATAGGGATGCATTGTGTTTCTGTGTATGTATAGGGATGCATTGTGTGTGTGTGCGCGCGTAGTGTTAAAGAGCTCCCTGTCTTGCCCCCTGTCCTATAGAGCTGTCCCTTCTGTCCCTTAGAGCTCTCCTCTGCCCCTTAGTGGTCTCTCCTCTCCCCCACCCTCCCCTAGCGGTCTCTTCTCACACTCACCCACCCTCCCTGTGCTCTTATCATCCCCCCTCCACCCTCCCTGTGTTCTTCTCACTCCTCCCTCTGTGTGTTCTCACTCCTCCCTCTGTGTGTTCTCACCCCCCCCCGTGATCTTCTTACCCCCCTCCTCCCTGTGTTCTTCTTACTCCCCCCCTTGTTCTTCTTACCCCCTTCTTCTTATTACTCCCCCTTCTTCTTACCCTCCTCCTTCTTCTTACCCCTTCCTTCTTCTTCTTACCCCCCTTCTTCTTCTTACCCCCTTCTTCTTCTTACCCCCCTTCTTCTTCTTACCCCCTTCTTCTTTTTACTCCCCCCTCTTCTTCTTACTCCCCCCTTGTTCTTCTTACCCCCTTCTTCTTATTACTCCCCCTTCTTCTTACCCTCCTTCTTCTTCTTACCCCTTCCTTCTTCTTCTTACCCCCCCTTCTTCTTCTTACCCCCCCTTCTTCTTCTTACCCCCCTTCTTCTTCTTACCCCCTTCTTCTTCTTACTCCCCCCTCTTCTTCTTACTCCCCCCTCTTCTTCTTACTCCCCCTTCTTCTTCTTACCCCCCTCTTCTTCTTACTCCCCTTCTTCTTCTTACCCCCCTCTTCTTCTTGCCCCCTTCTTCTAATTACTCCCCACTCTTGTTCTTACTCCCCCCTTCTTCTTCTTACCCCCCTCTTTTTCTTATCTCCCCTTCTTCTTACTCCCCCATCTTATTATCCCCCTCCCCTCTTCTTACTCCCTCTCTTCCCTCTTCTTACTCCCCCCTCTTCTTACTCCCCCCTCCCCTCTTCTTACTCCCCCCTTCTTCTTACTCTCCCCCCTCCCCTTTTCTTACTCTCCCCCTCCCCTTTTCTTACTCTCCCCCCCTCCCCTCTTTTTACTCTCCCCCCTCCCCTCTTTTTACTCTCCCCCTCCCCTCTTTTTACTCTCCCCCCTCCCCTCTTTTTACTCTCCCCCCTCCCCTCTTTTTACTCTCCCCCCTCCCCTCTTTTTACTCTCCCCCCTCCCCTCTTTTTACTCTTCCCCCCGCTCCCCTCTTCTTACTCTCCCCCCTCCCCTCTTCTTACTCTCCCCCTCCCCTTTTCTTACTCTCCCCCCCTTTTCTTACTCTCCCCCCTCCCCTCTTTTTACTCTCCCCCCTCCTCTCTTTTTACTCCCCCCTCCCCTCTTTTTACTCTCCCCCCTCCCCTCTTTTTACTCTCCCCCCTCCCCTCTTTATACTCTCCCCCCTCCCCTCTTTTTACTCTCCCCCCTCCCCTCTTTTTACTCTTCCCCCCTCCCCTCTTCTTACTCTCCCCCCTCCCCTCTTCTTACTCTCCCCCTCCCCTTTTCTTACTCTCCCCCCCCTTTTCTTACTCTCCCCCCTCCCCTCTTCTTACTCTCCCCCTCCCCTTTTCTTACTCTCCCCCCCCTTTTCTTACTCTCCCCCCTCCCCTCTTTTTACTCTCCCCCCTCCTCTCTTTTTACTCCCCCCTCCCCTCTTTTTACTCTCCCCCCTCCCCTCTTTATACTCTCCCCCCCTCCCCTCTTTTTACTCTCCCCCCCTCCCCTCTTTTTACTCTCCCCCCTCCCCTCTTTTTACTCTTCCCCCCTCCCCTCTTCTTACTCTCCCCCCCTTCTTCTTACCCCCTCCCCTGTAGGTGGCCGAGCTGCACTCCGGTCCGCGGTCCCGGCCGGAGTGACAGGAAGGTGCTCAGTGTGCACCTTCCTGTCAGTCCGGCCGGGTACAGGAAACAGAAACTCCTGTTCCGCGCGGAACAGGGGTTTCTGTTTCCTGTACCCGGCCGGACTGACAGGAAGTGCACACTCAGTGCACTTTCCTATCACTCCGGCCGGGACCGCGGACCGGAGACCAGCTCGGCCACCTACAGGGGAGGGGAGGGAGGGGAGAATCTGTTCTGCAGCCGCCTGAGCGCTCTTTACAGAGCGCTCGGCGGCTGCAGCATTTAAAGGGCCGGCCCGCCGCGGCCGGTCCTAAAAGAATTTCGGGCGGCCTGGGGGGCAATTGCCTCCCTGCCCCCCGGCCAGCCCGCCCCTGGTTACAGGTCACAAAGCACAAGGAGTAAAATAAAATTTTAATCTGGAGCTATTTTAGAATTTGGTATGTTTGTCTTGTAAGCCTAATGGCCATAAAAGAAAACAAAATTGCCACACAAAAGTATATATTTATATAAAGTAGACATCACAGGATATTTACCTAAGGTTGTTTTGACACTTTCTACGTAGCCATTTTACCGCCAACCTCTGCTAAATATTGGAGTAAAATTGTGTTTTTTGGGGGTTTTCGCACACAAACGTATAACAAAGAACTTCTCATGTGTATTTTGTAAAGTTGGTGTGTGCTATTCCTGTACAAAGTTTTATTATGTGTTCAGTTACTTCTGCTGAGTACAACGGTACCCCCATTGTATGTCTTTGGCACTATTTTGTGAAGCTACAGTGCCATATAGGAGACCTGTCCTTTTCAGTATTCACAGTAGAATTTTGAGAGAGGGATTTAATGAGCCTATGCTTCCATTTGGGGTATTATAACAGTTTGACTGTTCAAAAACCCCCACAAAGGCCTACCATTTGTAAAAGTAGACACTCCAGGGTATCTCATAAGGTGCATATTGTGCCTTAACATGCCCCCATTTTTTTACCATTACATGCCAAAGTATGTGGCAAAAAATAATTTTGTGCATTTTTTACATACGGATTGCATTTTTGCTGGGCATTTTGTATATTTCATATGTGCCACTAAGTTCAAACCCCCCAAATTATGCTCAGCTAAGTCTTCTGAGTAAAAGGACACCCCCATTGTATGTCTATGGCACTATTTTGTGAAGCTACAGTGCCATATAGGAGACCTGTCCTTTTCAGTATTCACAGTAGAATTTTGAGAGACGGATTTAATGAGCCTATGCTTCCATTTGGGATATTATAACAGTTTGACGGTTCAAAAAAAACCCACAAAGGCCTACCATTTGTAAAAGTAGACACTCCAGGGTATATCATAAGGTGCATATTGTGCCTTGGCATGCCCCCATTTTTTCACCAATATATGCCAAAGTATGTGGTAAAAAATTATTTTGTGCATTTTTTGACATACGGATTGCATTTTTGCTGGGCATTTTGTATATTTCATATGTGCCACTAAGTTCAAAACCTCCAAATTATGCTCAGCTAAGTCTTCTGAGTAAAAAGACATCCCCAATGAATGTCTTTGGCACTATTTTGTGAAGCTACAGTGGCATATTGGAGACCAAGCCATATCAGTTTTTACAGAACTTTGAATTTTGACGCTGGGCCTATGTGCAATTTCCAAGCATCTTCGCAGGTTTTAAATTCAAACTACCCCACAAAGGCCTACCATTTCTTAAAGTAGACACCCCAGGGTATTTCAAAAGGCATATTTTGAACCTTAGCGTGGGATCATTTTTCCGCTAGCTTGTACCAGGTGTAGTGGTAATAAGCGTTTTTTCTGCCTTTTTGACACACAAAGTGAGTTTGCACAGTATATTTTGCAAACCTTATGTGTACCACCACTCTATAATACTTTATATGTTGCTCAGCTATGTCGGCTGAGTACAAAAATACCCCCGTATGTACCTTTACCAGGTATATGTGGACATCGGAGGGGCACATTTGGGACGCAGCCATTCCATTTTTTTTTCAAACTTTACATTTTTACGCTGTGCCCATGTCCCATTTTAGAGTATTTTACCAGGCTATATAATCCAAATACCCCATAAAGCCATACCATTTCTTAAAGAAGACATCCCAGGGTATTTCAAAAGGCATATTTTGAACCTTAGCGTCAGGTCATTTTTCCGCTAGCTTGTACCAGGTGTAGTGGTAATGAGCGTTATTAAATTAATTTTTTAACTTTTTAAAACTTTTTTTACTTTTTAAAACTATTTTTTAAACTTTTGTTTTGCTTATTAATTTTTTTAAAGTTTCCTAAACTTTCGTAAAACTTTTTTTTACAGATTTAACATTTTTCTAAGCTTTTTCTTTTACCGTTAACCCCTAACTAGCAGTAAGCAGCACTAACAGTAAATTCCCCATTTTCCCATAACTCCCACCCACCCCAGCTAGCAAAATATTTAATTATACAATATTTAAATTAGTTAATTAAATAAATTTAACCCCTGAGGGTTAACAAATAAATAAAAGTTAATTGTCAGGGGTTAAAAAAAAATTAGATCACAGTATAATACTGTGATCTGTATTTTGGTCACTGTAGGCAGTGATAGACTGGCAGGGAAGGGGTTAATTTTTATTTGGACTGGGTAAAGGGCTTATTTTTTGTTAATTTTTTACTTAAACGTTATTAAAGCTTTTTTTTTACTAAATTTTTTAACTTTTTAAAGCTTATTTTAAAACTTTTTTTAACGTTAACCCCTAGTTAGCCTAACACTAATTCCCCCAATTCCCCGCTAACTTCCACCCTCACCAGCTAGCTAAATTTATAATTTTAAAATATTTAAATTAATTAATAAAATAAATTGAACCCCTGAGGGTTAAAAAAAAAAAGAATTAACCCTCAGGGGTTAAAAAAAAAAAAAAATCAGATCATATTAAAATGTAATCCCTGCCAATTGATCACTGTAGCCAGTGATCAATTGGCAGGGAAGGGGTTAATTTTTTATTAATATGGGTAAAGGGGGGGTAAAGGGGGGTGGGATTTTAATTGTACTTTATTTTTTTAACACCAGGGGGCAGGATCACTGAAGATCCGTCTCCCTGCACTTCACACTGAACCCGGAAGTGCAGGGAGGCGGAGGTGAGTATGCAGAGCACATGTGCCCGCTCAGACATGCTGTCAGAGCGGGCACATGTACAGGGGCAGCCCGATCCGGTGCTCCCGGTCTGCCTCTAATGCAGAGGCAGACCGGAGCACCATTAACCCCACGATCGCCGCAATTGCGGCGATCTGGGGTTAATTTTACCGCGTGACGGACGAGGTCCGTCATCCGTCGTTAAGGGTATCCCCTGGATGACGGACCTCGTCCGTCACCCGTCGTGAAGGGGTTAAATCATCATTATGCAAGGCCGCCAATAGCACTGCACTATTATTATTTCTGAATAGGGAAATTGCTTTTTAAACACAATTGAAAAATACACTGTTCATATACTGGACACAAATAAAAAAGGACATATTTGCTCCTCATTCATAACCTGCCTGCTTTTTGGGGACAGAGAAGGCACCGCCACACCGTCGTCAAGCTGTCTGGGAACATAGATAGGACCGGCAAACTGAGGGAAGAGATGAAACGAGACTCAAAGTCTCTCAGTCCCATTTGCATTCCCCCATCAACTAGGGTAGTGTGGTCTGCATGGAGGGGACCCAGTATTCTGACTAAATTAGGGATCGACCGATTATCGGTTTTACCGATATAATCGGCCGATATTCGTTATTTTCGGCAATATCGGTATCGGCCAATATAGCTACCGATATTGCCGATAATACCTCCTAGGACCGCCAGGCTCATTACAAGCCCGGCGATCCTGGGGGGGCCGGCAGCAAGCGCTGACTTACCCTCCCAGCAGCTCCATGTCTAAATCTCGCGAGACCCGCGGCTGCAGAGCGTTGCCACGGGTTACCATGGCAACGCTCCACGCGGCACTAAGGGACGCGAGATTTACACTGGGGAGCTGGAGGAGCTGCTGGGAGGGTAAGTCAGCGCTTGCTGCCAGCCGCCCCACAGTACATAACAAGCCACCGGACCACCAGGTAATACTATATCCCCCCCTCCCTGGTAAGAAGCAGGTGGGGGGGGGGGACTAAAAGAAACAAAAACAATACAATTTAAATATTTAAAAAAATTATAATAAACATAAAAAATCCCCCCCTCCATTTTACACAAATTACATCACTACACAAACACACACACACACTCACTGCATGACATACATACACACTACACAAACACACACACACACTGCATTACATACATACACACTACACAAACACACACACACTGTATTACATACATACACACTACACAAACACACACACACACTGCATTACATACATACACACTACACAAACACACACACACACTGCATTACATACATACACACTACACAAACACACACACTGCATTACATACATACACACTACACAAACACACTGCATTACATACACACACACTACACAAACACACACAAACTGCATTACATACATACACACTACACAAACACACACTCTGCATTCACTATACACACACTACACAAACACACACTCTGCATTCACTATACACACACTACACAAACACACACTCTGCATTCACTATACACACACTACACAAACACACACTCTGCATTCACTATACACACACTACACAAACACACACTCTGCATTCACTATACACACTCTGCATTCACTATATATATATATATATATATATATATATATATATACATACACACACACTACACAAACACTCACTGCATTCACTATACACTCTGCATACACTATATATACACACTACACAAATACACACTGCATCCACTACACACACAGCTCCCCTGTCTAAATACACTTCATCACTACATGTGGCATGTATATTTTGTGCATTTACCGTTAGAAAGAGTTTATTTTTTCAAAATGGTAAATGTACAGAATATCGGCAAGTTATCGGCTATCGGCATGAAAGTTCACAGCTTATCGGTATCGGCTCTAAAAAATCAATATCGGTCGATCCCTAGACTAAATGACTTGAAGTGTTTAAAAATGGATGATGGGCATCATCCATTTTTTAACTCTCCAAGTCATTCAGTCACACTAGATTATTCACCCAACCCATTCAGTCCACACTCACTTCAACAATTGATGTAGGTGTGGGATAATGTGACTGAATGACTTGGAGAGTTAAAAATAAATGATGGTCATTATTATAAAAACCTGTCACTGAACCTGTCAGTTTAAACCTGCCATTTCTGGTTTGGAACAGTTCACACCAATAAAGAAAATGGCTACAATTCCATTATTCCAACAATGTAAATGGCTGCTGCGCAAGCTGCAATAGACTGCCATGACAATGTAAAATTCATTATATGCAGTCTACAATATAAAACTAATCTCTTAATGGATTAATTAATAACATTAATAATATAACGAAATGTGTTTTATATTGTCATAGCAGGCTGCATATTATGAATTTTAAATTTTCATGTTATGGATTTCTAATGCAACTTTGCAACATACATTGTGCACAGTAGCCATTTTCTTTATTGATGTGAACAGTTTCAAATCAGAAATACCTGGGTTATTAAATGATTCATCTTAAAAGCCCCTGGACTTTTTGCCTCTAAGCAACGCCCCAGTTCAAGCTAGAAATCTTTAAAGTAAACAACTACACTGTAAAAATTAAACCTCTTTTTTATTGAGGCTATGTGTGTCACAGCAAGGGGAGATGTGGCAAGAGCTGTAAAGAAAAAGTGTTTTAACTCATAAACTGCAGGGGCATGATTTACACACCAAAAGCTCAATGAAGTGGTCTGGATGCCAGGCAGGGGCGTATTAGCCGCGAGGCAAACAAGGCATTTGCCTTGGGCGGCATTTTCCAGGGGGCGGCAAAAAAAGCCGCCCCCAAATGCCCAAGGCAAATGTCTTGTTAGCCTTGCGGCTAACAGACATGCCGGCGGGCTGCTGGGCGATCGGGCGGCACTGCCGGGCGGGCGGGCGGGCGGCGAGGGAGCACTTCCCCTGAGCTGTCTGCTCAGCTCCCTCGCGCGTCGCAGAGTGAGGCTGGGAGCCGGAATATGACGTCATATTCCGGCTCCCAGCCTCACTCTGAGGCACGCGAGGGAGCTGAGCAGACAGCTCAGGGGTAGTGCTCCCTCGCCGGCCGGCCGCCCGCCCGATCGCCCAGCAGCCACTGGACCACCAGGGAGGAAGAGACACCCCCCTCCCCAGCATTCCCAAAGGTAAGGAGGCTGGGGGGGGGGGGGGTTAAATAATAAAAAAAAATGTGTTAAAAAAAAATGTGTTACAAATAAATTTAAAAAAAACGTGTTAAAAAAAATGTGTTAAAAAAAATAAAAAAAAATGTGTTAAAAAAAATAAAAAAAGTGTTAAAAAAAATTTAAAAAAATGTGTTACAAATAAATTTAAAAAAAACGTGTTAATGTGGGTGGGTGAGTGTGTGTCTGTGTCTGTTAGTGTGTGTGTCTGTGTCTGTTAGTGTGTGTGTCTGTTAGTGTGTGTCTGTGTCTGTTAGTGTGTGTCTGTTAGTGTGTGTGTGTGTCAGTGTTTGTGTCTGTTAGTGTGTGTGTGTGTGTGCCCACCCGATCGCCCAGCAGCCACTGGACCACCAGGGAGGAAGAGACACCCCCCTCCCCAGCATTCCCAAAGGTAAGGAGGCTGGGGGGGGGGGGGGGGGTTAAATAATAAAAAAAAATGTGTTAAAAAAAAAATGTGTTACAAATAAATTAAAAAAACGTGTTAAAAAAAAATGTGTTAAAAATAAATTAAAAAAAATGTGTTAAAAAAAATAAAAAAAGTGTTAAAAAAATTAAAAAAAATGTGTTACAAATAAATTTTAAAAAAACGTGTTAATGTGGGTGGGTGAGTGTGTGTCTGTGTCTGTTAGTGTGTGTGTCTGTGTCTGTTAGTGTGTGTGTCTGTTAGTGTGTGTCTGTGTCTGTTAGTGTGTGTCTGTTAGTGTGTGTGTGTGTCAGTGTTTGTGTCTGTTAGTGTGTGTGTGTGTGTCTGTTAGTGTGTGTGTGTGTGTGTGTGTGTGTGTGTGTCTGTTAGTGTGTGTGTGTCAGTGTGTGTGTCTGTTAGTGTTTGTGTCTGTTAGTGTGTGTGTCTGTGTGTGTGTGTGTGTCTGTTAGTGTGTGTGTCTGTTGGTGTGTGTCAGTGTGTGTGTCTGTTAGTGTTTGTGTCTGTTAGTGTGTGTCAGTGTGTGTGTCTGTTAGTGTGTGTGTGTGTGTGTGTGTGTGTCTATTAGTGTGTGTGTCTGTGTCTGTTAGTGTGTGTGTGTCTGTTAGTGTGTGACTCTGTGTGTCTGTTAGTGTGTGTTTGCCTGTGAGTGTGTGTGTATGTTAGTGAGTGTGTGTGTCTGCTAGTTTGTGTCTGCTAGTGAGTGAGTGTGTGTCTGTTAGTGAGTGTGTTTGTCTGTTAGTGAGTGTGAGTGTGTCTGTTTGTGTGTGTGAGTGTGTCTGTTAGCGAGTGTGTGTGTGTGTATTTAGAATGCGGGGCGGGGGGAAAGGTTGGGTGGGGGTGGCGCGGGGGGAGGGGGGGCACCTGAGTTTTGTCCTGCCTAGGGCAGCACAAAACCAGGATACACCACTGGTGCCAGGTGCCCCTAGTTTTAATCCTGCAGCTGAAAATATAACAGTTTCAGAGAAACTGCTATGTTTACACTGCAGGGTTAATCAAATAAGATCCCCATAGGAAAGCATTCGGCTACACTCGAGATCTGACGTCGGCGGGGGAGGAGAGGTCACCAGCGCCGAGGGAGCCCGGCGCTGGATTAAGGTAAGTGGCTGAAGGGGTTTGAATTCCTGGCACTATAGGATCGCTTTAAATGTGTGCCCTGACCAGCCTATTACCTGTATAAAAGTTGGTGAATCCATTACATACACAAACTAAAACTAAAATTACTTGTTTCATTGTTATACGCACTATAGGTAATCCTGGGTACATACATATAATTTACTCAAAAGTTTCAATTAAAGTTCACGTTACTTACAGTAGTAATGCCAGTGTCTGAAGTGTCCGCTCGCTCAGTCCCTCTGCAAACTGCAATCTCAGGTAGGTAAGGTGTAGCCGCACTGTCTGCTCCACTCACTCCCTCTGCAAACTGCACTTTCAGGTAGGTAAGGTGTAGCCGCACTGTCCACTCCACTCGTTCCCTCTGCAAACTGAAATTTTAGGCAGGTAAGGTTTAGCTGCACTGTCCGCTCCACTCGCTCCCTCTGCAAACTGCACTCTCAGGTAGGTAAGGTTTCACACCTTACGTGTGGCTGCACTGTAAACTGTCTACAGTCTCCGGTAAGTAAGGCTCCTCTCTGCCTGCTTGCTCTGCTTCCCTCTACTTACTCTGCTCCCACTTACTTGCTCTGCTCTCTGCTTCACCTTTCTTTAAGTTACTCGCACTGCTCCCGCCTACTTGCTCTGCTCCCCCTTACTTGCTCTGCTCCCCCTTACTTGCTCTGCTCCAGGGGCGGGCTGAGAAGGGGAGCAGGGAGGCAATTGCCCCCCAGGCCGCCCTAAACCCAGGGGCCAGGGCCGCCCACACCCAGCAAAAAAAGGAAAAATCTGAATCCCCTGCTTCTGGCTGAGGAGTCAGATTTTTCAACTTACCTGCAGCCTGCAGTCAGTGGAGTCGGCCGGCCTCTCCTGATGATGTCAGGAGGAGGGGGCATGACTTCCACTGCTCTTCTCACAGGACCGCTGGGGAGTCTGGGAGAAGAGCAGAGGAATTCACGGCCCCTCCTCCTGACATCATCAGGAGAGGACGACTTCACTGGCTGCTGCTGGTTGCTGCTCCTGTTGGTTGCTGTCCACCCCTCCCTGGCCTAAGGTAAGACTCAGGGAGGGGGGAAATACACTAGTGTTTTTTTTTATTCCCCTCCTCAGCCCTGTCCCCTCCTCAGTCCCTGTCCCCTACCTCAGCCCCTGTCCCCTACCTCAGCCCCTGTCCCCTACCTCAGCCCCTGTCCCCCTACCTCAGCCCCTGTCCCCCTTCCTCAGCCCCTGTCCCCCCTCCTCAGCCCCTGTCCCCCCTCCTCAGCCCCTGTCCCCCCTCCTCAGCCCCTGTCCTCATCTCAGCCCCTGCCCCCACCTCAGCCCCTGTCCCCACCTCAGCCTTAGTCTGCCCCTGTCCCCACCTCAGCCCCTGTCCCCCCTCCTCAGCCCCTGTCCCCCTCCTCAGCCCCTGTCCCTCCTCCTCAGCCCCTGTCCCCTACCTCAGCCCTGTCCCCTACCTCAGCCCCTGTCCCCTTAGTCAGCCCCTGTCCCCTTAGTCAGCCCCTGTCCCCTTAGTCAGCCCCTGTCTCCTACCTCAGCCCCTGTCTCCTACCTCAGCCCCTGTCTCCTACCTCAGCTCCTTTCCCCTTCCTCAGCCCCATGCCCCCCACCACAGCCCCATAACATCCCCACTACAGCTCCTCTCCCCCAATTGCAACCCATATTACCCACACCACAGCCCCTTTCCCAAATTGTAGCCATCAACTTGCTTCAGCCCCTATCTCCCCGTACATTTCCTAAACCCCCAATTACAGCTTATACCCTCCACTACCACCCCCTGTCCCCCACTACAGCAGTGTCCCCTTACTCAGCCCCTGTCCACTGGTTTTAAAAGTGTAAAGTTTGGGTGTGTGTATGAGTATGTCTGTGTGTGTGAGTATGTCTGTGTGTGTGAGTATGTCTGTGTGTGTGAGTATGTCTGTGTCAGTCAGTATGTCAGTATGTCTGTGTCAGTCAGTATGTCAGTATGTCTCTGTGCGTGCGTTAGTATGTCTGTGTGTGTGCATCAGTATGTCTGTGTGTGTGCATCAGTATGTCTGTCTATGTGTGTGCCAGTATGTCTCTGTGTGTGTGCCAGTTTGTGTGTGTGTCAGCCAGTATGCCTGTGTGTGTGTGTGTGTGTGTGTCAGTATGTCTGTCTGTCTGAGTCAGTATGCCTGTAACAGTGTGTCTTTATGTGTGTGTCTGTGTGAGTACCAGTATGTATCTCTGTGTGTGTGTCAGTATGTCTGTGTGCAAGTATGTCTGTGTGTGTGCCAATTTGTCTGTGTCAGCCAGTATGCCTGTGTGTGTCAGTATGTCTGTCTGTCTGAGTCAGTATGCCTGTAACAATGTGTCTTTCTGTGTGTGTCTGTGTGCCTGTCAGTGAGTGTGTGCGTGTGCCTGTCAGTGAGTGTGTGTTTTTTAGTGTGTGCCAAATCAGCAAGTGTGTGTGCCTGTCATTGATTGTCTGTTTAGGTGACTGCTTCCTCCCCCCACACACACACACTTTCAATCACATGGGAAAGGTGTTATTACTCTCCTCTTGGTGCAATGGGCCACTTGACTGGATTTGCCCCCCAGGCCTAAGGCTGCCAGCCCTCCCCTGCTCTGCTCTCTGCTCCGCGTTACTTGCTCAGCCTCCCCTTACTTGCTCACCCCCCCTATTTGCTCAACCTCCTTACTTGCTTACCCCACCTTACTTTCTCAGCCCCCACTTATATGCTTAGCCCCCCTTATATGCTTAGCCCCCTTACTTGCTTAGGCCACCTTACTTTCTCAGCCCCCCTTATATGCTTAGCCCCCCTTACTTGCTTAGCCCACCTTACTTTCTCAGCCCCCCCCTTATATGCTTAGCCCACCTTACTTTCTCAGCCCCCCTTATATGCTTAGCCCCCCTTACTTTCTCAGCCCCCCTTATATGCATAGCCCCCCTTACTTTCTCAGCCTCCCCTTATATGCTTAGCCCCCTTACTTGCTTAGCCCACCTTACTTTCTCAGCCCCCCTTATATGCTTAGCCCCCCTTACTTGCTTAGCCCACCATACTTTCTCAGCCCCCCGTATATGCTTAGCCCCCCTTACTTTCTCAGCCTCCCCTTATATGCTTAGCCCCCCTTACTTGCTTAGCCCACCTACTTTCTCAGCCCCCCTTATATGCTTAGCCCCCCTTACTTGCTTAGCCCACCATACTTTCTCAGCCCCCCGTATATGCTTAGCCCCCCTTACTTTCTCAGCCTCCCCTTATATGCTTAGCCCCCCTTACTTTCTCAGCCTCCCCTTATATGCCTAGCCCCCCTTACTTTCTCAACCTCCCCTTATATGCTTAGCCCCCCTTACTTTCTCAGCCTCCCCTTATATGCTTAGCCCCCCTTACTTTCTCAGCCCCCCCATATATGCTTAGCCCCCCTTACTTGCTTAGCCCACCTTACTTTCTCAGCCCCCCTTATATGCTTAGCCCACCTTACTTTCTCAGCCTCCCCTGATATGCTTAGCCCCCTTACCTTCTCAGCCTCCCCTTATATGCTTAGCCCCCCTTTACTTGCTTACCCCACCTTACATTGTCAGACCCCCCTCCCCTCCCCTTACTTGCTCTTTTCTCCTCTTGATCTTCTCCCTCAGTGCTCACTCTGCTTCTCTTTTGCTTGCTCTGTGTCTTCTCCCTCAGTGCTCACTCTGCTTCCCTTTGCTTGCTCTGTGTCTTCTCCCTCAGTGCTCACTCTGCTTCCCTTTGCTTGCTCTGTGTCTTCTCTCTCAGTGCTCACTCTGCTTCCCTTTGCTTGCTCTGTGTCTTCTTCTCACTGCTCTTGCTCTGCTCTCTGCCTCTAAGGTGTGGTTCCCGCGCTCTGCTCCCTCTCCCTCTCTATGGTCTCCGCTCACCGGCGCCACCATGTGGTGCAGAGCTCAGAACAGCCGAGCTGCCAGAAACAACAAAAATCATCAGGGGAGTTCTGATAGAGAGGTGAGACTCTCCCTCGCGGCTGTCAGAACTTCCCTGATAATAAAAACACCCGCGCTGGCTGGCTTAGCCCGGCCATATCACTTTGTTTTAAATTGGGGGGGCACAAGGGGGGGCACAGCCTGACCTAGGGGGGGCCATGGCCCCCTCTGCCCCCCCCCCCCCCCCCTAGCGACGCCACTGCCAATAACACACGTACATTACAGAAAACACTCCCAGCACAAACTCCTCCCCTCTGCCTGTGATCTAATTATGGTACGCAATGGGTTAACATAATTATCACAAGCAGGAAAAATACAGTTTTTATATATGTACTATAACTTAAAAAAATATATACATCCAATCTTCATAAAAATTACATATTATTAATCAGCGTACTTGAACATACATATATATTTATGTTATAGAATTATTAAAACCTTTATTAAATTTCCCAATTAACTCCATTAACTTCATTATATGACAGATTTTCCCAACATCATTTAGAATATTAGAAAGAGAATGTATTTTCTAGAAGGATATGAGTAACACCGGAATTGTCAAGTTCCTGCAATATGTAACAATGTATGCCATAGTTAGATCATGAGAACTGTACTAATGAAATGTCCATTCACTAAAAAGCCTTGAACCTGACCTCAAATCTAACATCACTAACTACTCAAAATGGCGCCTAAAGCCCCCCTCCCATCGAGTAAAGCCTCGTGCTAGCAAGATGGCGCCTGGGCCATCGTGTCCACTCCCATGTCCAAGATGACGCCACCTCTCGGTGGGAGGTCATGTAGCCGGCCACTTAACACTTAAGCCAATTAATAATATTGATGGGTGGGTATTGACATAGCCACTTAACACCTAACCCAATTAATGATGTTTATTTTTTGTTATCTTGATATTCTATGATGATGTAATATTGCTCTTATAAGGGTCTGCGAGCTGGAAGACCTAGAAGACGCTGGACGGAGGAATCCTGGGGGAAGGAAAGGAGACTGATCACCTCCCAGTACACGGTAGAGACTGCTGCAGAGCCTAGCCGGTATGTTCCAGCCCCTTTGATTGACCTGTCCCAGTGTCTGTGACTGCTACCGGGAGGACATCAAAGTCAGGTAATAACTTGCCCGGTGCCTTATTGTTACCCACCTGTTTACCTGCATTTTGCCTATCTGTTGCCTGGGTGTGTTTGTATTGGTCTGTCTTTAGCTTAAGTGCCCGGGTAGAGTGTTTGCCTGTTTACCCCTTTTGGGATAAAGGGGGATGGACCTGTGGTAGTTTTCCTGGGGGTCCTCTGTTGCCTGTTTACCCCTTTTAGGAGCCACGTGGCTGTGGCTGTAAGGAAAAAGGGGGGTGGACCTGTGGAAGTTTTCCTGGGGGTCTTCTTTTGCCTGTTTACCTCTTTTAGGTGCCGGGTAGCTGCGGCAGTAGGGAAAAAGGGGGGGTAAGGGATCTGTGGAGGTTTGTGTAGACTCATAGCTTCCTGGGGGTTCCTTTGGTGTCACTTTGATAGCCTAGCTAGCCTCATTGTGCACATTGCTCTGCTTGCAGAGAGGTGGTACCCTCCAGCCTCGAGCGCTGAGGCTGGTGGCATTCCAATTTTATTTGTGGCGCGTGGATTCGGGCAGGCATTGCTGTCTCCATCACCACGTGGTAGTGAGACTTACGGGTGGGTCCGTAGGGGCACTACGGGAGTGAGGGAAGTGGTGGTCACGTTTATCGGTCCACTTTAACGGGGAGGCTTACGGATCTCGGGCCGGTGTTAGCTGTTTTCCGTGGCCGCTGGTAGTGAGACTTACGAAAGTCGGTCTCCGAGCGGGGACACTACGAGGTTGAGGGAGATGGCTTTGGCCACATGAGTAAAGGAAAGGGATTACTGTTGAATTTATTTGAACTGTGATGCATGCACTGTATTTCAATTGAAATGTTGTCTTAATTGGGAGTCATTCAAACTCCTGTGTCTGTCTCTACTTTCACTTTTTTACTTTTACTCTACTTCCTGTGTTATTTACACTTTCCCCTCCTATTTCTCTTTGTGAGAGAAGTGATTGGTCACACACTTCTCACCTCGCTCCAATCCGTGGCTACCTCGGGTAGGCGGAATAAGTGACTAGTCTACGTTTTGGGAAGACGCACGTAGGGACCCACCCTTCACGTGGCAGTCGAGCATTGTAGACACTCTGTTTAATTTTCTTCCTCTATATCTGGGACGCCTTTTATAGAGGGGAATGGGACAGGGGTTAGATAAGCCCAGTAAGGGCTGGTTAGCATGTGATCTAGTTGAAGACAGAGAGGGTGAAGAGATGGTCAAGGGAGTTGAAAAGATTGCTAAAGTGTGTAGAATTGCTGTACCTTCATGTGGTAGATTACAGCCAGAGAGCTGGCGCAGATTACTGACAGAGAAGAAAGGCAAGCTTACAGATAATGGTTTGCTTCGTACAGCAGAAGCCTGGTACAGAGTAGCAAGAGCTATTCAGCAGGAAGGTTGGGATGAGGAAGAAATTGATCACAAAGGTTTAAAACTGTATGTATATCATAATAATTATGTTGCTGGGGGGTCCCCTCAGCCAGCGCCCCAAAATGGCGCCCAGGGGATGTCCATTCCCAAGGTTCAGTCAGCAATGAGTGACATTCAGCTGACCATGTTCCCCACCCCTAACTCTCCCATCACCCATCCCGTCATCGTCCCTGTTTGCCCAGTCCTGAATTCTGATGGGTCTCTATTCTCCCCCCCATCATCCCTACAACTACCATCACCCTCATCCATCCCTGCCTAATCCATCTATTCCATCCATCATTCCTTCTCTACGCTCTCTCTCTCCGTCAATAATCCTACCCTCCCACTTGCATCCACCCAGTCCACTAACCCCTCCTCACTTGCTTTTACCCATCCTACTACACCCGCTTCGGTCCCTCCTACTACACCTGCCTCTGCTAATCTCTCTCCGTCCTCCCCTTTGCCTACTCCCCCCGCAGCCCAAGTCCCCGCCTCCCCACCTTCACATCCCTACCCCGGATATCCCACCTCCCTTCCTAATCCTTGCCCAGCTATCCCGCCCTCCCCAGGTTCCGCCTTAGTCCCTGCCCAGATGGCCTGGCCCATAACCCTACCCCTACCCCGTGACCCTGTCCTATCCAAACAATCCCTACTTCCTTTCCCTAGCCACACCCCAGGCCCCGTTCACGCCCATCCCGATACAGTCTGCCCCGGATGTGCCCACATCCAACATGGCCGCCACTACCTCTCTTGACCCTAACGCAGCTTCCTTTCACGCCTCCAATATGGCGGCCCCCAGTAATCCAGCACCCTTAATGCCGGTACTTCCTGATGATTTCTCACCCCGAGCTCATAACCCACTGGCCACCCCGGCATCCGGGATCCCCTCATATCCCCCGGTCCTGACACCTCAAGCGGCTCCGCTTCCCAGGGGGGTCCAGGTCACATACGAAGATGAGTATGAAGAGGCCGGCTCTCATGGTTACCATGGCTCACCGGATGCCATAGAGCCTCAGCCTCGCTGTTCCCTCGATGATCCCTTTGGACATATGGGCCGGGGAGAGCAGGCCCCTCCTAAATATGTTTCTTTTAATCCCACTCAGGCTAGTGCTCTGATTAAATCACTCCCTGACCCAGAAAAGCAACCAATGCCTTTTTACCGAGGGATAGTCCAGATCCAAAAGACCTATTCTGCCGCATGGCGTGATTTACTAAGCATTTGTGCCATTAAGGCCGGAGATGCATACTGGCCTAGCATAGCCCGCCACCTCAGCACAAATTTGCTTGAGACTGATATTGATTACTCTTCAGGAATAGCATTCTGCAATCAGCTAAAGGACTGGGCTACGGATAAACTTGCAGATCAGGCTGCTGGCCTTACTGATATTGTACAAGAAAAAGGAGAATCAGTGGAAAGGTTCCATGCAAGACTGTTTCAAGTATTCACAGATTTGGGATTTGATCTAACTAATAAGATTCATTCTCAAATGCTGTCCGGTGCCTTTGTCCTAGGCATTAAAGACTCTATACGCAAGGGGATCATTGCTGCACGCCCTGAATTTAGAGTTGTTCCTCTGGATACATTACTCCAAGTTGCTAGGGGACTAGAATCTGCTCAGACTCCAAGAAAGCCCAATTCAGCTCCCCTTATGGTGTCCCGTCCTGGCACTGTTCCCAGAGCAACCAGACCAGAAGATGGATTCTGCTTCAATTGCAAAGCAAAAGGGCACTTCAAAAATGAGTGCCCAGGGGGGCGGGGCCTGACCGCCGAGCTGGCTGGACGTGGGGCACCTCGGCTCCTCAAGGAATCCCCAATATCCAGCGCAAAACACCCTAATCTCTCCTGAATACCCGAACAGCTGCTACAAGAAGGCGAGGGGGGACCCGAGCACAACTTAAGGGGTGAATACTGACCCCCGTCCTGCCGGCAAGGATGATCGCTGGATGGCTGGGATTGTGGCCTGTCGTGAGGCTCTGGCGGGAGATGCGGCCGGTCTCCCGTGCTTAGTCCGGCGGGACCTCCCATGCACTTAACGAGGGCCCCGTTCACCCCCCCCTGTGGGCCGGGGGGGTTATCCCGGACCCCAACCGGGGAAGCAGCGATCTCCTATGTAGCGTCAGTGACAAACGGCGCAAATAGGGACCGCATGGCGAAAAACAAAATGGCCGCCGCATCAATCACCAGCGGCAGAATAGGAGACCCACAGGCACAGACACACTCTTGCTGCACACCAAACAACTCTAAGGAGGAAACGCTCAGACTGTAAAGAAGGCTCACACCTGCATAACATGAGGCAATCTCTCACCATGGTCACCGGAGGATCAGAGGGAACTCAATCGGGACTCTAACCCTGCTGTGTCACAAGCTCCCTCTCTCAAATACCAGAAGCTGCAGCTAGCACAACAAGAGATTAACCCCTCCCTGGCAAGAGACCTGACTACATCAAGGACACTGACCGATCCAGCACAGAGGCAGGGATGATCAAGCGGAGGCTAATTATATATGCCATGTGTATATGTATGTATAAGGTTGTGGACTATGGCAAACCCTATGTTTCAGCACCTTACCTTTACAAAAATCCCGAGTGTATACTGCAGCTGAATCTCCTTCTGTAATTCCCCATAGAGAGCAAATATGAAGCGAGACCATGTGGAAAACCTAGCGCTCTGCTGCCCCCTGGTGGTTAAATTTATTTAAGCATACAGAAATACACTCTTGATGTTTACTTTTATAGCCTGTACTAACAATCTAATGTTCACACTACTTTAAAAAAACCAAAATGTGCATTGTTACACATGCCTCACTAACACTGATCTATGTTAAACGATCTCTCGGCAACAGCTGTTGGGGCATTGCCAGATTATTTGTACTGTTTATCCTATGCACCAAAAATAAAGAATTTAAGAAAAAAAAAATGAGTGCCCAGAACCCAAGAAAGTGATCAAGTCTGCTCCTGCCCCCAAGGCCCCAAAAGCCATTCCACTTGTTGAGGAGCCAGAATATTAGGAAATTGGCAAGCCTGTGTCATTAACCCCTGTCATGGCAGTGTCTTCAGGGGATCAAGGGGGGCCACTTGCCACTGTGACCCTACCCATTGAAGGACAACCTACTACATTTCTTGTTGACACAGGTGCAGCCCGAAGTGTTCTACGAGAACAAGACCTGCCAGACCCTTCATTTCTGTCAAAAATTGATGTTTCATGTGTAGGAGTGGATGGCCTACCAAGACAAAGTCCTTTAACAACTCCCTTACGGGTTGGCAACTATCCTAGCTTGCTTGCTCGTTTTGTGGTGTCCTCCACATGCCCCATTAACCTGTTAGGCGCTGATGTTCTTTCACGCCTGCAGGCATCTATCATCTTCACTCCAGATGGACAAGTAGAATTATCTACCCCTCTATCTGTTTCTGACACCTCAGCTTTGTGCTCCCTGCCTCTGATGCTCCATTTAGAAGAACCCCATGGGGATGCAAAGGAACTGAGGTCTAATTTCCCTGATTCACTAAAGACAGATGTTCCTGCAAAACTGTGGTCCTCAGGCCCAGAGGACATAGGTCACCTAAAAGTCCCACCTGTGATGGTAAAACTCATTCCAGGAGCAAAGTTACCAAGGAAATCACAGTACCCTTTGAAACCAGCACAAGCTGCAGCTATCACAATTCAAATCCAAGCACTCCTGGAGAAGGGTGCTCTTGTCAAATGTGAATAACCATGCAACACCCCGTTGTTTCCTGTGAAGAAAAAGACACCCAAAGGAGAACCAGAGAAATACAGAATGGTCCAGGATCTCCGTGCAGTGAATGAAGCAACAGTCCTGGACACCCCTATTGTGCCAAACCCACACACTCTGCTCTCTGGAGTTCCACCTTCTGCAAAGTACTTCACAGTCATTGATCTGGCCAATGCCTTCTTCAGTGTACCCCTGGATCCAGTCTGTCAATACCTGTTTGCCTTCACACATGAAAAACAACAGTATACATGGACTGTCATGCCCCAAGGGGCACAAAATTCTCCAAGTCAATTTGCAAAGGCCATGTGTTCTATTCTTGATCCATGGCAATCTGACCATCCAGAGGTTGTCTTACTTCAGTATGTGGATGATTTGCTGCTCTGTGGAGATGATGTACCCACAACAGAAGAATGCTCAATTAATCTCCTTTGCTATTTAGCAGAACAAGAATGTAAAGCTTCACGTCTTAAACTTCAATTCTGTCAACCTACTGCTATCTTCCTTGGCCATTGCCTATCTCAGGGTACTAGACATCTCACCCGTGACCGAGTTAGAGCAGTACTGGATATTCCACCTCCAAGGACTTCAAAGTCTCTACATGCCTTTCTAGGCCTCATTTCTTACTGCCGTGCCTGGATCCCAGAAGCTTCTCTGCTCATGCAACCACTCTATGATACCCTCAAATCAGACCCATTCTGCTTGACCACAGAAGCCCATGACAACTTCTGCACTCTAAAACGTGCTATTGCATCTGCTCCTGCCCTTGGCCTACCAGACTATACCAAACCCTTCAAGTTATTTGTCTCTGAAAGACAGGGCCATGCTACAGGAGTTCTTACCCAAACACATGAATCTAGAGGACGACAGAGGCCTATTGGATTTTTGATGGAGCAGGATATGCCTTCTGTACCATGTGGTACAAGCCAAACATCACTCCTGAACCTTGCTATGAAGATGAGCTCTATCATCTGGTAGAGGTGAAACTTACTTCACAAGACTTCTACTGTGACTCTGAAGGCAACAGCATGGTCTTGATTCATCTACCTTCAGAACTCAAACATTTGTATCGTCATTGGGACACTGCCATTCCACATGTCCCTGTCACCAAGTTAAAGACAAGATCATGGAATGATCTTGGGCCCATGGCAAAATTATGGGCCACCATGAATGAATCACAGCTACAGGAAAATGGCGTTGTCAAATACCCAGCAACTGACCATCTAGAAGCATGGCCACGCCACTTCCTGGAAAATAAATTTCAAGATCTGGTCATAGTAAATGACTATGACCCAGAGACACCTCATGACTGCTTTGAACAGATGAAAATGGAGACAACACATCTACCAACCGTGCATGAGGATCCACTAGTAGATCCTGACCTCACTCTGTTTGTGGATGGCTCAAGGTATGCTGATGAAGAAGGAAAGTACCACACAGGATATGCCGTAACCACAACAGATGAAATTATCAAGTCATCATCTTTACCACCAACAATGTCTGCACAAGAAGCCGAATTGCAAGCCCTGACTTCAGCGTGCAAGATCTGAAGGCAAGCGCGCCAACATCTACACTGATTCAAGATATGCATTGGGCGTGGCACATGACTTCGGATTAATTTGGAAAACAAGAGGATTTCTTACCACTGCCGGTACGCCAGTCAAACACAGTTCTGCAATCAAGGAACTAATGGATGCCCTCCTACTCCCAGAAGAAGTGGCCATTCTGAAAGTGAAGGCACATGGGAAATTGGATACAGGTGAAGCAAAGGGCAACCATTTAGCTGGTCAGGCTGCTAAGCAAGCAGCAAGAGAATTGCAGGAAGTGGATGAAGGAGTGTCCTGACACGAAGAAATTCCTAGTTTTACCTTGCAGACTCTTCCTACTGACCTAAGAATCCTACGGGAACAACAAGCTGCAATTGCCCCTGAGGAAATACAGAAATGGAAGAAGAAAGGAGCAGTCCTAAAAGATGGAGTATACTACAACAATCTTAAATTCTGCCTCCCTAAGAATTTATATCCAGCAGTAGTCCAATGGGCACAAGGACCTGCACATCTGTCAAAAGACCTAATGGCTGCCCTCATACAGAAGTATTATGAAGCACCTGGAATTACAACACTGGTCAACAACTTTTGCAAGGCCTGTGTCATTTGCGCAAAATGCAACCCAGGGAAACCAACCAAAGTGCCCTTGAAACACCTGGCTAAGCCTATGTACCCATTCCAGAGAATTCAGATTGACCACATACAAATGCCAAAGAGTGGTCCCCATGAATATGCACTAGTGATAGTGGATATGTTTTCAGGATGGCCAGAAGCCTATCCAGTAGCCAATATCACTGCCAAGACAACAGCAAAGCGTCTACTTGCAGATATTGTATGTAGATTTGGACTCCCAGAAGTTATTGAGTGTGACCAGGGCCCAGCTTTTACAGCAACAGTGACTAAAGAAATTTGGACTGCTCTGGGGGTGACCCTAGCTTTCCACACCCCTTACCACCCACAAAGCAGTGGCAAAGTGGAACGCATGAATGGTACCCTAAAAGCTAGAATGTTAAAGATGTCACAAGAAACCAAGATGCCCTGGCCAGAAAGCTTGTCAATAGCTTTATTCAGCGTTAGACACACACCTAGAGGAGGGTCATGACGTGCTGACGTGCTGACGTGCTGGCGTGCTGACGTGCTGACGGCGGGCGTGACGGAATAGGAGGGGTGAAGGACTCTGTGGAGCATGGCGAGATACACCACGCTGCTATGAACGCCCAGGCTTCCCGCACGAGACACTGAGTTTTCCCGAGTTGTGTCTTCTCTATAATATATAAGCTGGAGTACGCTGGCTTCTATAGGCGTAATACCGCCCTCTGAATACACATGTGGACGATCCCGCCTGGATACTCACTAACGTCGATTGCAATTTTCTGGATGGACGAAGTCACAACAGTCACAACTTCAGCAAATTTCATCCCTGTATGACACATGAATACGAAATCTCAGATAAGTGCATTACTTCATAATTCAAAATTCTTCCAGTTATAATGTATAAGGCAAATTACTAAATCATATATGGAATTACTATTTTTTTCCTCAACATTCTACTGAATACCAACAAGGATATATATCCACATTAAATGAAGACAGTCAAATGAAGTAAATTCATATTATACAATTGCACGATCCCACTGCTTAAGTGAAAAAATTGAGACTTAAACTTAAACTGGTGATTTAAAACATCTCCTAATATCTGCTGCCTACTTAAAACTTGTCAACAAGGGCTGGTCTACTAAAAAAGTGACCTCATTAATGGCCTTAAGATAAACTTAATACAACATAATTAAAAAGGCCATATACTTATAGCTAATGAAGCTACTTAATTGATGCGCCACCATATTTTATAATTGCACCATTTTTATTACCTAAGTGAAAAACTTGTGACCGAAAATATCTGCTATCTCACCAAAACTGACAATAAGGGCCGGTCAACTAAGCAGTGACCTCAACACAGATACAAGAAAAACTTAAGCATTTAAAATTATAAAAAAAAAAAAAAAAATGTCTTCACTCTAATTGAAGATAATAATGGATGCATAATTATAATTTATATCTCCACCAGCCTTACTGATTAAGGGGAAAAACTCGAGATCTAAAACATCTGCTATTTTATTAAATCTGACAAGATACAGTCTATCAAGTAATGCCTTCATTCCGGCTTTAAGAAAAATCCTAGACAACAAATCTAACTGCTAATTGATGCGCAACTATATTGTTTAATCACATCACCTATAGTGACTAAGTGGATTACCTGAGATCCAAACTATCGACTTTCCCAATAAATCTCCAACAGCGCCTGTCATTTAAGAAGACACTCTACACAGTCCTTAAGAAAAACGCAGTCAATAAAACTAAAAAAAAAGGCTATATACTTACAGCATTGGAAGACAGCCAATGGTAGCATAATTACACTTCTCAACTACATTATCCCTACTGCATAACGTGGAATATTCAACATTCAAAATACTTGCTATCTTATTTAAATTGACAACAAGGTCCAACCAACTAAGAAGGGATTCCAGTACGGCCTCAAGCAACAACCCAGACAAGAATATTAGAAATTCTACATAAAAAATTTAAAATCAAGAGTTTACATATTTACACTAAATGAAGACAGCCAATAAAGCACAGTTATATTCAAAAACTGAAATATTTTTAACGCCTCAGTGGTAATTTTGAGATTGAAAATACCTGCTTTCCAATTAAAATTGATAACAAGGGCCGGACACTAAGTAGCGATTTCAATATGGCCTCAAGAAAAACTCAAGACAACAAAACCTCGGGAAAGAAGGATAAAAAAGAAGTACCTCAAGATAGATCAATGTCTACATACTTCTCCCCTCAACAGCATAAAGAAAATACAAAAAATAACAAACATAATTTGGATGAATCACTGACTAATGTGGGTAACCCCATGACTGAGGAAAATAAGGATCTGATAACTGCCTCTCAACTACAAGACCGTTTAAGCGCAAATTTGTCAGAAATCAAGAATATTTTAAAAATAAGTACTGCCGAAATTAAATCAGAAATTAAACAGGAAATACATGCACTTATCGCAAGATTTCAAAATTTTGAAGATCAAATAGCCAAGATGGACTCTCATATTCATTCCCTTACTGACGAAAACAAACAAATGAACCAAAAAATCCAAGAACTGGAGCTGAAAATTAACGACATGGAAGACAGAAGCAGACGCAATAATTTGAGGTTTAGAAATTTTCCAGAAGCAGGTCCACAGGAAAATTTAAAACAGACCTTATATCAATATTTTCAAGCTTTGAATTTACCCGTTGTTATACCGGATAATGTTATACAACGATGTCATAGGATGTTCAAGCCCCAAGCTCTTCAAGCAGACATTCCCAGAGACATTATCGTTTCCTTCACTTCTTCCGAATTTAAAGATACAGTTCTTCGGCTTGCAAGATCAAACACGACAACTACTGGACAATTTGAGAAGATCCAGGTTTATCAAGACCTATCATTCGCTACCAGAACGAGAAGAAAATCATTCCACCCTTCAACACAAATTATTAGAAAACTAGACATTAGATATAAATGGCTATTTCCAGTAAAAATAGCCCTCACTTTTGAAGGCACCAGGGAGACATTTGATTTGAACACAAAATTGATACAATGGATAAAACTAAAGAATTTGATAACAGAATAGGAATAATGAGTGTCTCGTTGGGGCGCTAGGGAGGGAGAAAGGGAAGGGAAGGAATTTAGTGTTATTTATCTATTCATATTTTTTTGATAACTTGTTATTTTTTGTTTTTGTTAAAATACACCATAGATATTATTATCTTATATTCCTTTTACAAAGTAGGATAAATTGTAATATTTCAATGTCGTTTGATGTAGACACAATATTAACATATTTTAACTCCACATTTATGCTGATAATAATTACTTTTGTTCTATTAATCACGTTATGAGATATACACAATATTTACACATAGATACTGTCACTCTATATTCAACTGGATTACACAGGGGATACACAATACTAATCCCGAGGGTACCCTTAGTGGTATATTTACACGGTTATATAACATACTTCAGGCATATTTATTCATTTATCTATTTTTTTTTATTTTTTCCTAACTTTTTTGATAATGTTGATAATACGACTTACAATTTATATTTCACACACGGGATACACAATATTAACCCCGAGGGTAACCCCTTCTGGTCTACTTACACCGTATGATAGTACACTTCAGGCTTATTTTTTCACTCTCTTTATCTCTTAATCTTTTTGATAATGCTGATAACACTACTTATAATTCATAATCTAAATTTTGGAGGATGGATACGATGAAATCCCTTAAAAATAATCACTTAATTTATAATTTACCCATTATGTGTTTGCTTTCCTTTTGGATAAATTTTGAAGGATTTTTTTTTTTTTTTCTTCTCCTTTTCTTTTCTCTTTTCCCCCCTGGAGTCCTTCCCCCTCTATATGTAGTTTTGCTACATTTACTCCGGAGACCTTATGGCCTCCCTAGGATGCGGTAGAAATCTCTACCGATGGTATGCTATATTCTCGGGTCGGGTCAGCCCTATACCGTTGTGTCCTTCCCGAAAATTAGGAATGAATGGATGTATGAATGTTATTCAGACTGAGACGATGGAACCCCTAAACCTTGAAATTTGCTATTTTTGAGAGTATTGAGTTCTAATGTGCAGGGTTTAAATACGAATAAAAAGAGGAATAGGTTATATCATTCTTTAATTCAAGAAAAAATTCAAATAGCTTTTATTCAAGAGTCCCACTGGCTTATAAATTCTAGACAAACCTGGGGTGGAAATTTATACTCAAAAATCATCCATGCGTCTTTAACTGATAGGAATTAAAGGGGTGTTGCAATCATTTTTAGGAACGACCTTAAATTGGAAGTTATTCACTGTGATCTAGACAAAGAGGCTAGATACATTATCTTAGTGTGTAATATCGACAATAAGCCATATACGCTCGTGAATTTGTATCTACCTAATCTAGACCCAATGACTACTTTCTCCCACTTAATGACTAAGATAGATAAAATTTCTAAGGGTACTTTGGTTATCGCCGGAGACTTCAATTGTGTATTAAATCCTATTTTAGATAAACAATCTCGGGTGCAGATTAATACAGATAAAAAAATACACAAACAAGCAAAAAGATTTAGTAATATATGTAAATTATACAATCTCTGTGACCCATGGCGTATATACAATCCCTATGAGAGAGATTATACTCATTTTTCTCACGTACATGGATCATTCTCTAGGATAGATCTATGTTTAACTAACCCTATTTCTTTAAAACTTATCCACAAAGTTAGAATTAAGCAAAATCTCTGGGCAGATCATAGCTTCATTATTATGGACATAGGTACGGCTCCCTATCCTGGTATCTCCACTTGGAGACTTAATAATTCACTAATTGAAAACGAGAAGAATAGAAATGATTTACTTTCTCTAATAATCCACTTCTTTGAGGAGAATTGCCCTCAGGATACTTCTTGTTCCACTAATTGGTGTACACAAAAAGCAGTAACAAGAGGTTACCTGATTAAAATGGGACATATCTTTAAAAAAAATAATGGACAATCCCTGGCAAATTTATATATTGAATTTTATAGGCTCTCTAATTTAGATAAACAACAATCCTCAGATGGAATAAGAACTTCATTAAAACAAATACAACATTTAATTAACTCTAAAGAAGAACAAAGAATTCAAATCAATATAAAAAAACTAAAAGTGAACTATTATCACACGGGAAACAGAGCATCTAAAAATCTCACAAAACGATTACAAATTCACCAAGCGAGAAATAGAGTAGAAAAATTAATAGAAGGAAATAATACCTATACCACTCCAACTCAAATAGGAGAAAAATTTAACCAGTATTATACACAGTTGTACAACCTTAAGGATACCCCTCAACGCAGTGACGTTTTAAAATATCTGGGAAATATCCAGATTCCGACAGTCTCTCCGTCAGATCTAGCGTTACTTAACTTACCATTTACACAAGCAGAAGTTCAGCAACAAATTGAAAAGCTAGCATGGAATAAAACGCCCGGCCCTGATGGCTTCACAAACGCTTTTTATAAGCATATGATGCCAGTAGTGGTTACTCCACTAACTGATTTGTTCAATGAGATTATCGAAAAAAAAATGGCACCTAATGAACTTCTCCAATCTAATATAATCCCTATTTTAAAGCCTAAAAAAGACCCTAATGATCCAAAAAATTATAGACCCATTGCTCTAATAAACGTTGACATGAAGATTTACTCCGCAATTATTGCAGCTAGAATAAACACTGTTATCGATAAACTGATCCATCGAGACCAAATTGGGTTTGTATCTGGACGTATGTCCTCTAACAATACTAGAAGAATAATTGACATATTGGACATGGCAAATAGATCTGATACTCCCCTCCTGACCCTGTCTCTAGATGCTGAGAAAGCGTTTGACAGGGTCGGGTGGGGATACCTTAGGGAGACACTGGCGTCGTTTGGTTTCCAGGGTAGAATCTGTAATGCAATAATGGCATTGTACACTAACCCCTCTGCTAGGACAGTTGTCCCCAACATATTAGCAGGATGGTTCCCACTCCGAAATGGTACCAGACAGGGATGTCCATTATCCCCACTTTTATATATCTTAACTCTGGAACCTTTGGCTATCGCTATAAGAAAAAACTATAACATCAAAGGATTCCCCATTGCACATACTGAACTAAAAATATCCCTATATGCGGATGATGCTCTGATATCGTTGACCGCCCCAGAATTTTCTTTGCCTTTTCTAATGCAAGAAATAGAATCTTATAGTATTGTTTCTAACTTTAAGCTTAATATCTCCAAATCTATCGCCATGTATACTAACCTATCACAGAAAGTGGTTAAGACATTATCTGATCAATATAATTTTATTTGGTCTAATAAGGAAATAGAATATCTTGGGATCATTATACCAGTAAAAACTGAGGATACAATGGAGATCAATATCCTCAGACTGATTAAAGAAATGAATTACAAATTACAAAAATGGAAAAACCTGGAGACTACCTGGATCGGCAGAATTAATATCATAAACTCATACATACTGCCAAAATGGTCCTATTTATTCTCCATGGTACCCATGAAAATTCCTAAGGCTTGGTTAAATCTGATCCAATCGTATATTTCCAACTTCATATGGAAAAATAAAAAACCGAGAATCAGTTCTAAACTTCTGTCCAATAGAATAACGAAGGGGGGCTTAAACTTTCCTAATATTATCACAAGTTATTATGCAAACATGATAAGACATATATTTTGTCTTCAAGACCCACAATTCGTAGACGAACCTTGGTACATTTTGGAGTCACTGGTAGTCAAGCCCAATAAAGCAGAATTGTTGATGTGGAAAGAACTACCGGATAAATCTCAATTTTTTACGCAGATTAAATCTCATATACTTAGCCAATCATTAAACATATGGCAAGAAATTAAAATATTGTTGGGATATGTAAATAAGATACCAAAGACTTGTTCTTTGGCGGTAATTGAGCAGAACGTAACTGACTTATCTCTCAATACCTGGTTTGAACATGGTATAAATATTGTTTCGGATATCATGATAGACAATAGATTAACATCATTCCAACAGATTGTAGATACTTACAAATTACCATCTAGAGAAATTTTTACGTATTTAAGGATTAAACACTACTTACACTCTTCTCTTATTTGTGATAAATCTACAATTTCTAATTTAATGGAAATTATATTTTGTAATAGTACTAAGAAAAAAGTAGTATCATTAGCGAATGTCCTGCTAAAAGAAATAGGTCAAAAACCTATAAAGATCATAGATTACTGGCAAAAAGAACTGGACATATCAATTTCAAACAATCAATGGTGTTCTTCTATTTCTTACCTAACAAAATTTATACACGGAATAAATCTGGTAGAATGCCATTTTAAATTAATATACAAATGGTATTATACCCCATCTAGATTATCTAAAATGTATCCTCACTTACAGAATTTATGTTGGAGATGTGGGTCGTCTGTTGGGACATATATACACACGTGGTGGGAATGTCCGATTGTAAAAACATTATGGGCATGGACTTTTGATATTCTGTATGAGTTGTCTCATAAACGATTGGAACAAAAGCCAGCTGTAGCGATTTTACATTATAATTGGAATTTGGACACACAAAAAACTAAATGCATAGCATCTCATTGCTTTGTGGCTGCCAAAATAATAATTGCCAGAAACTGGAAAACATCTATTCCCTTCCAAAAAAGACATCTTATAAGTCAAATTAAATTACAACTCTTGATGGAAAATAACCTTATTAATAACACACTGAGCTCAACCCTTAAAAAAGGTATATACAAATTATGGTTGGACAAAGTAATATCAATTTATGAATGAAAAAGGACTGCTTCCTACTATTGCTTATCCATAATACCAATGGAGAAAATATGAGTATTTGTATTGTATCCCTCTGATCTAATCCTAGGATGTATGCGAACTGTGGGCTTTACTTACCACCACTTTCTCTTTATTTCCCCCTTAATTGTGCAGAAATATAGTCATAGTCTTAACGATCACCAGTTCCCCATTAATAAGATGTTATATTACATGGGATTATAATTATCTCTTTTTTTTTTTTCTTCTTTTTTTCTCTTTGCTTAAGGGAAGGATTAGAGATGGTTATGCATCATAATGAAAAATAATTCAAGACTTTTGATGTTCACCCTATGTAATATAGCCTCACCGTTTAATAAATCCCTGCCCATTTTGTAATAACAATAAGGTCAAATTATATGTTTTCTTTTCTCTCTCTCCCATAATTGATGATAACTAATCAGGTTGGATCTATCCCTCAGTCTGACAGTATGAATGAATGTGTGTGCAAGATGTATTTATTTTTTAGTAATATAGTCACACGATGATCTTAGATGCCCATCTACTGATATTTATATTACAATAAGACAACACATTTGAGATTTGAACATGATGTAAACTAAAAACATAATATACAAATGGTGTTTATATGGTTAAAGATCCTTATGTAATGTATTGTTTGACTGTATAAAAATAAAATTCTTAAATAAAGATGATTATAAAAAAAAAAAAAAAGACACACACCTAGAGGGAAGCACTCACTATCCCCATATGAGATCCTATTTGGGACTGCACCCAGACTAGGTTGTTATTACCCCCAACAGCTTCAGCTTCAAACTGATGTTTTGGTAGATTATGTGACTGAACTTGCAAGTGCTTTGAACAAAATACATGCCCAAGTTTTCTCTTCAATTCCAGATCCCGATTTTGATACGGGTACCCACAGCCTGCTTCCCGGAGATTGGGTCCTGGTCAAGAAATTTGTGCGGAAACACACCCTGGAACCAAGATTTGACAGACCATTCCAAGTTCTCCTGATCACTTCAACCTCCGTCAAGTTGGCTGGCAGGCCACATTGGATCCACGCTTCCCATTGCAAGAAGACTCCTGCCCCAGAGGAAGCAGACACCGCACAACAATGTACCCCTGGTACATTATCACCTTAATTAGCCTAATTAAGGCCCAACAAGTAGCCATTACTAAAGATGCCAGTGGGTATACCTTCTGGTACAATTCCTCATGTACCCGTGTGGCTACATATACTTTTGACTATTGTGACATTGTAGACTGCCCATTCCCTACGTCACAAATTCAAACCATCTATAGAGATATCCCTCATTTAAAGGACCCCTATGTTTGTGTAGTTGACAAACAATGGGGGCATAACTGTAACCATTGGGGGGCTGCAGGGTGGAATGCTGGGCCTGCCTGGGGTTACAAGCCCAAAAGTGCCTTATCTAAGGTAGATGACCATGGTAGATCCCTCCTCCAAAGAATGACTTTGAGGAAGCCTGGAGGAGGTACACCCATGAAATTAATTCTAAACATAGAGCATCCCAGCCCAACGGATGCTGACCAGTATGTAATGGGAATGTATTGGAAGAAAGGTTCCTATAACAAATTAGGGCACTTCTCCAGAGTGGCAAGGGGCTACCCACATGGTCCCAAACCCATTAAAACCACACATCCAGTCCTTTAAAGACATGATGGCCATTGCTAATCCCACCTTTGAAGATACCATGGCCGCTGAAACAGGTTTTAATGATGTCAATTTATGGTTGGAATGGATGAAATATAGTGCCAACAAACATAACAGAACCGCATGCTATGTGTGTGGTGGTGCCCGGCCTCCCCTCGGCACCGTGCCCTTGACTTTGCCACTAGAAATAGAAAATTGCATATTAAGTCTTTTTGCCTACCATTATAATTATAACAGGTCCCTCTGCAAAGCATGGACAGTAGAATATCCCCTCCTAATCAAAGATGTCAAACCCCCAGATGGTATTACGATCTATAAGGGAAACTACACCTGTTATGCCAATTATGACGGAATTGGTAAGTTCATGGGTAACTTTTCCGAAGGATGACAGGGTGGCAAAAAGCTTTAATTCACATTGGTATGGCATTACTAATTTTTCTTTTTATTCTCGCTCTTCTCGTTTGTTGTGTCCTCCCCTGTCTGAGAAAATTCCTACAGAAGACTGCAGACCAAGCGGCACCAACTTTTGCACATCTGACAGTTGATGACCAACATTTCACTTCACCCTGTATACCGCTGCAAACTATCCCTTTTACTGATAAAGTGCAAGAGTTTTAGGTAGGGAACCAGCTTAGGGACAGCGTCCGTCTTTATGGATAGACTGCCGTGCGGAGATGTGGTGGGCAAGCCACTGCGGGTTACCAGCGGAGTGAAGAAAGTTCCTGACCGTATTGACGGATGAGCTGCAGCCTATTAGGGACAGGAAGGGACAGAATTGCACTCTGCAATAACACCTAGCTAGCGGTCATGGGGTTTCTGTGCCTTTGGGCTAACACGTCTTCTGGTATTAACAAATAAAGTTTATCTTTTTAGTGCCTAACATTTCATAGGGGGGACTGTTATAGAATTATTAAAACCTTTATTAAATTTCCCCATTAACTCCATTAACTTCATTATATGACAGATTTTCCTAACAGCATTTAGAATATTAGAAAGAGAATGTATTTTCTAGAAGGATATGAGTAACACCGGAATTGTCAAGTTCCTGCAATATGTAACAATGTATGCCATAGTTAGATCATGAGAACTGTACTAATGAAATGTCCATTCACTAAAAAGCCTTGAACCTGACCTCGAATCTAACATCACTAACTACTCAAAATGGCGCCTAAAGCCCCCCTCCCATCGAGTAAAGCCTCGTGCTAGCAAGATGGCACCTGGGCCATCGTGTCCACTCCCGTGTCCAAGATGACGCCACCTCTCGGTGGGAGGTCATGTAGCCGGCCACTTAACACTTAAGCCAATTAATAATATTGATGGGTGGGTATTGACATAGCCACTTAACACCTAACCCAATTAATGATGTTTATTTGTTGTTATCTTGATATTCTATGATGATGTAATATTGCTCTTATAAGGGTCTGCGAGCCCGCTTTTTAACCAGATGCCATTAAATTTTCTCGAAGTTCTTTTAACCTGAACTCCGTGTGTCAGTGTGAATTTACTTCTGCGTATACGCAATTTAATCATCTCAAATTTGGACAGGAACAGATAGACATTCAAACTTATTTGTTTGCTTAAAATAATCCATATCATATACAGGGAGTGCAGAATTATTAGGCAAGTTGTATTTTTGAGGATTAATTTTATTATTGAACAGCAACCATGTTCTCAATGAACCCAAAAAACTCATTAATATCAAAGCTGAATATTTTTGGAAGTAGTTTTTAGTTTGTTTTAGTTATAGCTATTTTAGGGGGATATCTGTGTGTGCAGGTGACTATTACTGTGCATAATTATTAGGCAACTTAACAAAAAACAAATATATACCCATTTCAATTATTTATTTTTACCAGTGAAACCAATATAACATCTCAACATTCACAAATATACATTTCTGACATTCAAAAACATAACAAAAACAAATCAGTGACCAATATAGCCACCTTTCTTTGCAAGGACACTCAAAAGCCTGCCATCCATGGATTCTGTCAGTGTTTTGATCTGTTCACCATCAACATTGCGTGCAGCAGCAACCACAGCCTCCCAGACACTGTTCAGAGAGGTGTACTGTTTTCCCTCCTTGTAAATCTCACATTTGATGATGGACCACAGGTTCTCAATGGGGTTCAGATCAGGTGAACAAGGAGGCCATGTCATTAGATTTTCTTCTTTTATACCCTTTCTTGCCAGCCACGCTGTGGAGTACTTGGACGCGTGTGATGGAGCATTGTCCTGCATGAAAATCATGTTTTTCTTGAAGGATGCAGACTTCTTCCTGTACCACTGCTTGAAGAAGGTGTCTTCCAGAAAAAACTGGGAGTTGAGCTTGACTCCATCCTCAACCCGAAAAGGCCCCACAAGCTCATCTTTGATGATACCAGCCCAAACCAGTACTCCACCTCCACCTTGCTGGCGCCTGAGTCGGACTTGAGCTCTCTGCCCTTTACCAATCCATCCATCTGGCCCATCAAGACTCACTCTCATTTCATCAGTCCATAAAACCTTAGAAAAATAAGTCTGTGGAGTGCTGCATCCCTCTGCAAGATATCTCACTATTTTTAACTTTTCTGAGCCTGTCAAGTCCTTCTTTTGACCCATTTTGCCAAAGGAAAGGAGGTTGCCTAATAATTATGCACACCTGAAATAGGGTGTTGATGTCATTAGACCACACCCCTTCTCATTACAGAGATGCACATCACCTAATATGCATAATTGGTAGTAGGCTTTCGAGCCTATACAGCTTGGAGTAAGACAACATGCATAAAGAGGATGATGTGGTCAAAATACTAATTTGCCTAATAATTCTGCACGCAGTGTATATATATATATATATTTTTTTTTTTCTTTGATTCCCTGCACACACACTCTCAGATTTTAGCAAAATGCCGGGTGCATTACAGCCATAGCCAAAAATCACATAACATACTAAAAAAAGGCTTGCACTCACGGTCTGTTTCTTTTATAAAAGTTTTCTTCTTTATTCCAAAGCTTGTTAAAACATAATCTTAGTCATCAACGTTTCAGTCATCTCTTGTGGCTTTCATCAGGATCAGTTCAGCACAAAATACATTTACAAACATTTGCGTTTATATAGCTTAACAGACTGATTATTTAATTATTAAAACACTCACCACCTGTATCACAACTCGCCCGGCGTCTCTCTACCTTCTGTGTGCATGTGCGAACACGCCGAAACCCGGAAGTGGCGTGTTGACGTCACCGTCCATCGCCAGGGTTACCCGATATGTTTACAGGCTCCCTGGCAATGAGGTGTCTCTATTCAGTGCCCGGGCGGAGATACCGTTTACAGACAAATTAAAACAACGGCACAATAAGCCTAACTGATACACATACATTTCAGCATAATTTATACATCCCAATAATGCTTTATTCTGTTATAATGTTATACATGCCCATAAAACCTATCACCAAATTGAATATTATAAAATATTGCATCAATGTTCTTATATACTCCATATATTTGACATAATAATTGGTTTGATTTTTAATTTTTATTTAATCTATTTTAGCATTACAACTTCTTAAAGTGATACTCATACTATTATTTATAATAAAGTGTCATATGTGTATTATGTACATTAAAGTGAACTAGTGTTAATTTATATACATCAAAGTGCTTCATGTTTTCTTAAAGTGATACTTATGCTATTATGTACAATAAAATGCTATGTGTATTTTATGTACATTAAAGTGAATAATTTCATTAATTGCTAATATATCTTCACTGCTACTTAAAGTGATAGTAGTGCTACTATTTACATGAAAGCGAACATGTGTCTTTTATGTACATCAAAGTGCTAAATGTTTACTTAATGTTTAAGAACAATCCATTACTTCTTAAAGTAATACTAGTGCTACTATTTACATAAAAATGAACATGTGTCATTTATGTACATCAAAGTGCTAGATATTTACTTAAAGTGATACTTTTGCAATTATTTACATAAAAGTGATAAGTGTCTTATATATACATTAAAGTGAACCTATACATGAAAATCCTCTTATTGTATTTAAAGTGTCACTAATACTTTGTTTATTTTAAATTACTTCAAATTTAACCCCTTAACGCCGTTACGGCGTTCTATGCCGTCGCGGCTTTAAAGGGCTTTAAAGCCGTTGCGGCGGCATAGAACGCCGTAACGGCTGAAGCCCCCAGGAGGTAAGCTATACTTACCTCCGCCGCGATCCTCTTCTGGGGGTCTGCCTGAGAGCCCAGGCAGCCCCCCTCCGGCAAATGAGGCCCCCGGGGGCCATGTGATCGCTCTCAAAGAGCGATCACATGGCCCCCTATAGCTGGCTATGGATCTGCCAGCAGGGGGACTGTCTAAAATATTAGAGAGTCCCCCTGCTGGTAGGTAGTGTAAAAAAAAAATTAAATACACATGTTAAAATAAAATACAAGTATTTATATATATATAATATATGTATATATATTATATATATAATATATATACATATTATATATATGTAACGTCATACGTAATGTATTTTAATATTAATATTAGTATATATATTAGTATTAAAATACACTTAGAATGACGTTACATATATAATATGTATATATATGTTATATATATAATAGATCTACATATATATATTATATATATACGTATAATTACAATAATAAATAAATAAAATAATAAAATAAATAAATAAAATATTGAAACAAAATTTAAAATAAATTATATATTCATATGTAATTTCATTCTAACTGTATTTTGTTATTAATATATATATATTGGAAACAGAATACACTTAGAATGACATTCTATATATATCTATCTATATATAAAATACAAATAACCGCAAATATATATAGATAGATAAATACATATAATTACATGAAAGATTACATTAGTATACACGTAGAATTTAAATACCTATAAATGCATATATATTAAAATTCTACGTGTATATTTAAGTAATTTTTTAACATAATTATGTCATTTAATTAATTAAAATTTGATTGACATGCCTGACAACACAGGGAGAAAGTGCAGAGAATTTAATTCGCAAGCACTATATTTGACCCTGTAACTCTCCAAGACACCATAAAACCTGTATATAGGGGGTACTGTTTTACTCGGGAGACTTCGCTGAACTCAAATATTAGTGTTTCAAACTGGTAAATTGTATTACAACGATGATATTTTAAGTAAAAGTGACGTTTTTTGCATTTTTTACAAACAAACGGCACTTTTATGGACTATATTATTGTTGTAATATGTTTTACTGTTTTAAAACACTAATATTTGTGTTTAGTGAAGTCTCCCAAGAATAACAGTACCCCCCATGTACAGGTTTTATGGTGTTTTGGAAAGTTAGAGAGTCACATATAAGGCTCGCATTTCATTTTTTTGACATTGAAATTTGCCAGATTGGTTATGTTGCCTTTGAGACCGTATGGTAGCCCAGGAATAAGAATTACCCCCATGATGGCATACCATTTGCAAAAGTAGACAACCCAAGGTATTGCAAATGGGGTATGTCCAGTCATTTTTAGTAGCCACTTAGTCACAAACACTGGCCAAATATTAGTTTTTTGCTTTTTTCACACAGAAACAAATATGAACGCTAACTTTGGCCAGTGTTTGTGACTAAGTGGCTACTAAAAAAGACTAAACATACCCCACGTTCAATACCTTGGGTTGTCTACTTTTTCAAATGGTATGCCATTATGGGGGTAATTCTCATTCCTGGGCTACCACACCGTCTCAAAGGTAACATTACTAATCTGGCAAATTTCAATTTGAAAATGGAACGTTCTATATTTGACCCTGTAACTTTCCAAAACACCATAAAACCTGTTAATGGGGGGTACTGTTGTACTCGTGAGACATCGCTGATTACAAATATGTGCATTTTGTTGCAGTAAATCCTAACAGTATTATGACATTTACAGCTAAAATGTGAGGCGGAACTACAAATTTAAAAAAAAAATTCTAATTTCTTACAGTTTTTTTTTATTTTATTCATAATAAATTGTTTCATATATAAATATTTTATATGAAATGAAAGCCCTGTTTCTCCTGAACAAAATGATATATAATAAGTGTGGGTGCATTTAATATGAAAGAGGTGAATTACGGTTGAACAGACATATAGCGCAAATTCCAGTTTTTGTTTACGTTTTGTTTTGATCAGAACGTGCACTATTGACTCCGTCCTGAAGGGGTTAAAGTTTAATTTTACCTTAAGCAACTCTCCAATATACAAACTAATAAAATCTGTCAACATTGAAGTTGCTGTTTAGTAGATAGGAGAGTGCGCTGGATCTTGTGTATTTATTGTATAATATGGCCCCCAGCAGCACCCCATTTAAGCATGTTTAGGTGAGTGCAACCATCCCCCCATGTTTCCTATATATATTTGGGAGTCTAGCCAACTCCTTGGTTCTGCACCCCTCCCTGTTACAGGTGCCTCATCTCAGGTCCCTATTTAGCCTTGTACTGCAGAGAGCCTCAGATGGAATTTTTTCCCAAGTAAGTGGTTAATCTCATAAAAGCAGACATTAGACTGTGAGAGTAGGACCTGCCAAAGATGGGGTACATTGACGTTGTGGCAGGCTTATGCAATGTATGATCATATAATGTAACTAAATCCCCATTTTTTTGCCTAGATTAGGTGTTTTTAAAAAAAAAAAACTTTTACAAACTAATAAAATCTGTCAACATTGAAGTTGCTGTTTAGTAGATAGGAGAGTGCGCTGGATCTTGTGTATTTATTGTATAATATGGCCCCCAGCAGCACCCCATTTAAGCATGTTTAGGTGAGTGCAACCATCCCCCCATGTTTCCTATATATATTTGGGAGTCTAGCCAACTCCTTGGTTCTGCACCCCTCCCTGTTACAGGTGCCTCATCTCAGGTCCCTATTTAGCCTTGTACTGCAGAGAGCCTCAGATGGAATTTTTTCCCAAGTAAGTGGTTAATCTCATAAAAGCAGACATTAGACTGTGAGAGTAGGACCTGCCAAAGATGGGGTACATTGACGTTGTGGCAGGCTTATGCAATGTATGATCATATAATGTAACTAAATCCCCATTTTTTTTGCCTAGATTAGGTGTTTTTAAAAAAAAAAAAAAAAAACTTTTACAAACTAATAAAATCTGTCAACATTGAAGTTGCTGTTTAGTAGATAGGAGAGTGCGCTGGATCTTGTGTATTTATTGTATAATATGGCCCCCAGCAGCACCCCATTTAAGCATGTTTAGGTGAGTGCAACCATCCCCCCATGTTTCCTATATATATATATATATATATATATATATATATATATATATATATATATATATAAAATTACAAAGTGATATTTTTGCCATTATGTGCATTAAGGTGCTAAAGTCCACTACATATGGCCCTCTATTAATAGGCATAATTAATAACTTTTAACATTAATCATACTTAATTACTGGCTAGATTGTATTGCTAGTTATTTACTATTAATTGACTTTAATCCCTCAATCTTGATTATGTCTAAAATTAATATATTCTATAATTATTCTATAATTATTAATTATGCTGAAAATGAGGATATCTACTCTAGAAGACTCCTATTCATTACAAAGTTACTCATATAAACGGGTAATATGATAACATTTCATTTAGTCCCCGTGGTGCAACTGTGTCCAGTTCTTGGATCCAAAATGTTTCTCTCCGTAACAATATATTTCCTCTATTTCCTCCTCTTCTTGACAACGGTATGTGATCTATTGCTACAAATTTTAATGTAGCCAAATGCTCCAAAAAATGCTTTGCCACAGGTTTGTCAGTGCATGCATCCCTAAAGGCAGTTCTAATATTCGATCTATGTCCTCTGATCCATTCACATAGTTGCGTCTCGGTCTTACCAATATAGCACAGACCACAGGGACATAATAACTTGTATATAACAAACGTAGTTTTGCACGTAATTGTATATCTTATCTTATAGCTCTTATTCTTATGTGGATGAGTAAAAGTTCGTGCTGGCACCATGTGGCCACACGTCACAAGCCCAGGCAACGAACGCTCCCTCACACTTGTGGTTTCTGTTGTTGAACGTAACTTTCTTCTGGATCAGTTTTCATCAGTATATCTTTTAAATTCCTATTCCTCCGAAAGCATATCTTTGGTGATTCTTTAAATTCACTAGGTAAAGTATTAACATATTCCAATTTCTCTTCACTATATTGGATATTTTTTGTGCTTTATTATGGAATGTTATGGGAAAAAACAATGTAGGCCTTTTAGTGAAGTCTTGTGGCTTGGTCGCTCTTTCATTTCCTTTTTCCAATGCTCTATCTAAGACTCTTGCACCATATCCCCGTTCCAAGAACTTCATTCTCATTTGTGTTAATTGTTGTTGTCTCACACTTTCATTAGTTATTTCTCATAACTCTGAGGAATTGAGCTTGAGGAATAGAATTCTTCAAATTTCTAGGATGAGCACTTGTGTAATGTAATATCGTGTTTCGGTCTGTGGGTTTGGAATAAAGGCTATATTCTACTTTATGATCCACAATGGATAATTCCACATCCAAAAAATGAACCTTTTTTGTACTTATATCTGCTGTCATCCGTACTGGAGTTGGAAGCCTTTGTGCCACCCCATAATATTAAGACATCATCGATAAAACGAAAATACTTTATGATGTTTTGTCGAAATGGTTTTAGTATGTATTCCTCTTCAAACACATACATATACATATTAGCGTACATAGGCGCCATGGGTGCGCCCATCGAAGTTCCAGATATCTGCATATACCATTGTTCCTCAAAACTAAAATCGTTGTTTTTCAGTGCCACCTCTAGTAACATGTATTCTATTGTTTTAATGATTAAATAATCAGTCTGTTTAGCTATATAAACGCAAATGTTTGTAAATGTATTTTGTGCTGAACTGATCCTGATGAAAGCCACAAGAGATGGCTGAAACGTTGATGACTAAGATTATGTTTTAACAAGCTTTGGAATAAAGAAGAAAACTTTTATAAAAGAAACAGACCGTGAGTGCAAGCCTTTTTTCAGTATGTTATATATATAGAAGGCGTATGCCTGAAGTTGTGGGAGGGATTTTATGCCTATTTAAACCCAGCAAATCCCCTTACTCACCTGTCTTCGACGATTTCGGAAATTTTCGCCTTCATTTCCGCTTTGCAGACCTCTGACGTCAGTCTGCCGCGACGCTTGTACACAGCCCGCCGGTTTCGTGGGTATTTTCACTTGAACGGTAGCCTCCCGACAGTTTCGTCCAAACTGTAAGTCCTTTCAAAAGATCTTCGTTATTAGTATTTGTTTTTCACGCATAAGTCATTCAACGGTATGATGAGAGTAGACGTGTGGGTCGGTAGTTTGGCAAGAGGGTGTCACTCGCATCGCTCAGTTCTAGCGCTGCTTCAAGAGAGGCAGGTCAGTGGAGTAAGGGGATAATGGGAGTGTACTCCCTATGTCAGCGAGTGCATGAGGGGCATAGGGACACGTCCCTAGGAGCGGACTTTATGTTATGACTGTGTCGGTACGGATCGCTATTTAGGAAGTACCTGTTCTCCACGAGGTTTCCCCTACTCTACCTGTTCTTGGTACGAGCAACGGGGTTTTCCATTCAAACGGGTCCTTACTAGCAGTCATCGCCGAGGATAGAGTCCAAATACCCACGAAACCGTAAGCCATGACCTACCCGTCGTGCCAGGCGCAGTCCCACGGCGTCATCGCGGGTCAGGTCTATACTTTACTTTTCATTCGCATGGTTTCACGCGTTCTATTGCTTACAATGACTGCTCCGTACTAACCGTTACTTTCACTGCTCGTTTTGCTGAATCGGAAATTCCATTCGTTACATTACTGGCTTTCGTTTATGCAAACTCCCGGACGTACTCGGCTAATTTTTCGTACACATGGTTCACACGAACACAACATTTCAGGCATTTTACCAGTTTCATAATCTCTGCTGGCATTTGCATTCGAAGGGGCACTTATTCCCGTATGTAACTGCACATACGCTTGACAGGGCACTGTTACATGGAAATAAGTATCCCCTAATGCACATTTGTACTGTTTTCACTGTTCAATACGTCAAGCTGTAGGTGAATGTACTGCAGGCCAGAGTTTCTGTTCTCTGTGCTTCAATTTGGTATTTTAATGTGTGCACCTGTAGATCTTGGCATTAACTGGGCAATTTGATATTGGCTACTTCGAATTGCTATAAGCATCATTTCATAGCGGTCACCAGAGGTACGAGGCTACGTTACAAATGCCAAGGGATAACACTCTGTCCAAATGGGGGAAGATCTTTCAATTTTAAGACCGTGCCGCTGTCAATATTTACTTATCAGAACGTAAAATAATTTACTGTATGTTCAGGGAACCTAATTCCCAGGGTAATGAACCATGATTTAAATAACTGATTACACAGCATCTCCACGTTTGGCTTCTATTAGTAATAAAAAAAAAAAGTTCATACAGACATTTAACTTAAGCAATTATACAGCGCTCTTCTAATTTACGGAGTTAATAGCTGTTCGCTTACTTCCAAGATGCTCTTACAAATGTGTTTTATTTGTGGTTATATTGTTTTGTCCTTTTGGTTTGTTTCATCAGCATATATACATTTTAGATAGGGAATAAGTCGCCATGCTCTCAAGGTCCAAATACGTTTGGAAATAATATCGAGTAAGTATGAAAGTTGGAAAAAAAAAATATATATAAATAAATAGAAAATAAATGGGTAGAGCACATAAGGTCGTCATTATTATTGGTCTTCCTCAGTATACACAGATTCTCTAACTGTTATATACATCTTACATTCATCAGCACACGCTTGTGGAAACACAGCTAGGCATACTTGACAATTAAGCCGTGCATTACATCACTATACCTATTTGAAGATCCTAACATATTCAGCGTTGCATTCAGTCCTATCATGGCCTGGTTACCTTGCCTTGTACACCTGCGCAGACAAGCACATATGTTGCTAGACAAGTGCATTTAAGTTCACACTACAGTTCTGATGTCCAAGCCTCGGCAAGGGCAAGTATGCGTTTTTTAACACTGCCATGAACGAGATCCGCATAATAAAAAATAAAAAAAAAGGGAAAATATATATACATACATATAAATAAACTCGTATTTCGTTACAAGTCAAGGCCACGATACGGCACCTCGAGCCCCGAGGGCCATACATTCAATCATACACGCATCCTAGTTTTACATCCCGACATGCTCACAGGGCACTCCAGTTTCGGTCAAGCTGTACGATCCTAACTCATTACCACCCACGTTTCGTTCATTGGTGTGTCCTCTCTCACTAACTAACTATCCATCTTAGTTAGCAACTGCTGGCTGTTAGGTTCCTAGGTGTCCACTAGTTATTATTCCCCCTTTGCCATAGGTTAGTGGTCCCGCGAGGCCAACACCCATCCTCATACTCGGAGGTACTACGCCCCTCGGGCCACATCATAGCTAGTCGCCTCGCATTGTGGCATAGAGAGGGCCTCACCCGTCACTCCCATTCTATCTTATGTTTAACTTTCACCGAGAGGCCAACACCCCGCCACACCGTTCAGTGGCCGCACTGCCCCCTCGCGCCAACGCATAGATAGAGCCTCTCAAGCCGCTTGGCAAATAGCAGGGCCTCACCTGTCACCAACCTAGAGTAATCGTTTCGCCACATCGCGGCACTAGCTAGTCAGCCAGCACTCACTCACTCACACTCACGCACCCCTAGTACGCTGGGGGGACGGCACACTACAGACCCGTCACGCATAATCATTATGTTTTGAATCCTATAACCGACGCGGGTATTCCTGGCACTTTATTTCCCGCTTTGGTTTGGTTGTGAGTTACATACTCTTAGGGTAATGCGAACAGTATGTCAGGACTGTCATACTAGGCTAATCCCGTGCTTTCAATACGTAATCTCTTCCGGGCTACGGGTTTGCTGGTTACTGAGACATAACAGTTCAAGGATACCAATTTGTATATTACCCCGACCTGTCACTCGCTGGTGTTCCTCACATGCCGCGTACACTACGGGCCCAGGCCAAGCTAGTAGAAACCAGGACCGGCGGTCCCTCCAATCGTTTCAGGCGTTTCTTACATATATTCAGCTAAGTACATATGTGGGGTCTCACGTTGCCTTTCGCGTTGCACGTTGTTCAGGTTAGGCCTTGTATTTGACCTTCGTCAGGTCCTCCAGACACTGTCGTACATACAGTGACTGCTTCCGGACTCATGTATTGCGGATATGCTATTTATTACTTCACAGCATTTTGGGGGCATTTTTCGTACATTGAGTTCTAAATTACCGTTTATCGACTCATACTATCACTTCATTTTCACGTCAGCGTCACTTATACAAGCAATGCAGGTTAAGCTTAGCAGTCTGATTTGACCGGGTATACGGAACTCCCACTTGTTTTCATATCGAACATAAAGGCATCCCTCTGCCTCCATTTCGGCCAAACGAATGCCTTTGAAATCCTTCATCTACTGTATTTGGGACTTGTCTGCACGCTTGACATTCACAAGGTCCTCCATGCGCATTCAATTCATTCGTCACGCATTTTGACGTTGTTCACGTTTCACTTCATCTAAGTTTAAGAAGTCCATCAGGAGTTACTTTCGGTCATGCTGGTTGTTTCGATTTAAGTTGTAACACCTTATGCATCCTATAGTATATTCTTTACGATCTCATGCCTGCCAAGTGACTGCTATAGGGTACTTGCTATACAAACGCATATCGCCTTCAAATTTAGTCAAAGCTTCCCTTCAGGTTCCTCTCTCGTGCAAACATTTCCCTACGGTGAGTCACGGCTTTGCATTCTATTCTTCGGTTCCCATCTCCACAGTTGGTTTCATCAGGTGCCTGTTACAGTCCTTTTTCGCTGTGTTGTAATGCAGGTAATCACACGTGTACGGTCAGGTTAACGCTTGTTCACAAGGGGTTAACACCCTGCTGCGCGTAGTTAGTTCAAGTCCACATGGCCCAAATCGTGGGTAGGGCTCTCTCACACACAGGGCTTACGGCACGGCCTCAACTCTTACGGGATAGTCCTTATCTTCGCCTATTCGTACCCATTCGCTAAGCAGCTCTACTACACGAGAATTTCAACGGGTATCTGAGTTTTGCATAATTTAAACATATTACGCTTCTTTCCTCCTCACAGCATGCTACAAGAACTAGGTCCAGGTAACGTACTCTCTTTGATACACGCTAACCCTGTCGTCTCAAGTCCCCTGCAGTATCCTCCGCCCTAGCCACTTCCGAAGTCGGTCCTTGCTTAAACGTTACAGTTGACATAAAAGAACACGCAGTCCGGATTTCCTCTGCAGGTCAAAAAAGGTATCGATCATGCTTGGAGTTAGAGTCTACACAGGTAAGATTTGTCTACTAATGCTGAGCAAACGTACTCTACGAAGCTTACGATATGTGTAAGTATTGTATGTGGTTCAAGATTATAAGTGCGTTCCGATTATAATGGTTGCTCGTACTATTTTTGCCACATCCCTCAAACAATTCATGCCATGCATTCGCTCCTTGTTTGTTAGTCTTGGCCTCAATCCGAATTCCTTCTCGGGACATTCATTCCGTGTTAGGGCCGCCACAGCAGCCTCAAGTCGTCCAGTTCCAACTCATCTTGTAGAGAAGATGGGTCGCTGGAAGTCCTCGGCATACAACCGGTACATTCCAAATCCAGAAAGAAATCAGGCTCGCTTTCTATAATATGTCTAAATGATTTGTTATGTTTAATAAATGTCACACACTTTTTGGCCCTCTTTTGCAGGCCTAACCTCACGTCGGTTTCGGCACACCTCAACCGACTCTCATATATAAAAATCACACACAGTTTAATGTGCGCCCCTTCCATAATCCCGTACACAAATAGAAGGCGTATGCCTGAAGTTGTGGGAGGGATTTTATGCCTATTTAAACCCAGCAAATCCCCTTACTCACCTGTCTTCAACGATTTCGGAAATTCCCTCCCACCACACCCTCTTCATATATCATTATACCTGGGTGGGCCCTCTTTTGCAGGCCTAACCGCACGTTGGTTTCGGCACACCTCAACCGACTCTCATATATTAAAATCACACACAGTTTAATGTGCGCCCCTTCCATAATCCCGTACACAAATATATATATATATATATATATATATATATATATATAAACATACTCAAAAATCATGCAAATCCTTCCATTAATTCAAAAGTTAGCTGGAAGTCCTTTGTGCCCAAAACAGTTAAATAGATTTGGGCTCTGCGGTCGGTCAATTTCACACTGAAAAAATGACATGCGTTCGAATCTTTAAACGGGACTTAGTCTCTGCAGCTAAAAACTGAGTGTAGGAGAAGGTAAGGGTCAGCGGTGTTCGTTGAAATGTGTAGCCGATTTCAGTTCCATGGATTTGGCTACACATACCGTTGACCTCGTTCGAATGAACAAAGATGGCCGCCGCCACGTGTTCATTTGTCGAATGGCGGCCACTTCGACTACTTCGGCTGCATCCGAAGTGCCAGTTTAAAGCTGCAGAACTGCTCCAATACAATTTAAAGGGGCAGCAAGTCTTATAAAATCCAATCTGCTAAAATATTCTTTAACAGGCAATATCTTCCAAGGGCCATAGTCTTAAAGGGGCATTGTTCCCAAAAGTCACAGTATGTCCCCAGATAGGCACCCTAATCATTACTGCTTTTAGAAGAAGTCAACTATAACTGAGCACCCAATGTAGTATAATAAATAAGCTGAGACCTCTTAAAATGAAGTGGCGTATTTAAGCAAGAAGGCACCGTTGTAATCAGAGACGGTAATTGTATGAACTTTAACCAGAGGCAAGATAAACTAACTTAACTTGACATCTAATTTAAATACAGCCTAGTGTAATTAGGAACATGAGATGCAGGAGACAGAAGTGGGCGTAAAATAGTCTTATTTAACAAGCTTACATATACCAAAACACCTTAGCTATGGTTTAAGAAAATTAATACACCGTGAATATATGACCTTAATTGCCCTAAAACATCCTGATTAGGATATTGATGTTCGTTTTTAATTTAGACATAAATACAATGAAAAGGCTGATTTTAAAGAAAGACTCATATGTACAGGAATAGTAATTTAGGCAGACGGACAACTAAACATTCATAAATGGTACTGAGCTGACGACAGTTAACCGAAAGCCAGACCATACGAAATGCCGTGGTACATAATGACCGATTAACGTGAGTGTTATAGTATTGAATGAAAGTTTAGACGAAGATGTAAATGAAGATAAGTACAGGGAAACGTGTGAATGACAGAATATAACCAACGGTGTAGCCGTACGATTGCTGGCTGTTTAGTGATACTCCCTAGACAGATTAGTGTATATAAAAGGGCGTATACATATAACTGTACTAAGAAAAACACAGTAGATGACAACAATAGTACAAAGCTTATTGACGGCCAAATGAAGAATCTTTGGCAATTATATACTATAAGATAATATCAAAAGCAGACAGCTGCTGCTGTATAAATGTACATAAGAGCATGGAGAGCGTGTGTGCATGCTTTCATTACCACAACTAAATTGTCAGGGGAATACAGTTGCAAATAATTGCCACACCATAAAAAAACTAAATTTAACCAGAACCGTATAAATACCATGAAACTTAACTTTTAATGTATACAGAGCGTGTGGAGCCGTTAGGCACCCGACACCAGCAGGACCTAGACCCATCTGATAATTACATTCAGTTTTTTGACACAGTGTAAAATTTGAAAAAGTATATGAAAGTTTATACAAACCTTTAAATGAATGAAACCCATATGTATGGACCATAGCCACAAGGTGGTGATATTTAGCCCCACCTACTGAGTAAACGACATTCTGACAGATAAAACCTTTTACTTTTTTGAAACCAAAACAGCGTAGATAAATTATACAAAGAAGTATTATACACACCTCTAGAGAGGCATTCTGAGGACACAATGTACAGAAATGCAGGTGTTCTCTATATCGCTACAAATAATAATTTTTTCTTATAATGTTAAACAGGTTGCTTATGAAAAATGAAACAATTGCTAACTGGGGCGCAATCTATAAAAGAAATAACAGCTTCATAAAATCAATGTATTTGTACATTTTCTAAAATGCAATGAACGTCTGTCCAATGTTGCGAAAACATTAACAGCAAGATAAACATATGTAAGAGGTAGCTACAAAACAGTATTGCAGCGTCTGAATGGTAAAACGAAGCCGGTACGCGGCATGAAAGCGATTATGCACCCTTTATGTGCCGTGCCCCTGTGAGTACGTGGGGGGTCCCTTTGAGGCTAGCACGTTGCCGGGGAGCCTGAGGGACGAAGGGGTTCCCTAACTAATGCTGCTCGTGGCGCTGGATGCGCCCGTGCAGTCACTCACTGTTTTACCCGTGGGACAGCCTTGTACAGCGGTTTAGGCTTCCGTTTACCGGCCCGACCTCGATATGCTGACCCTATCTCGCTTGCCGCCGCGTCTGGATTACGTGAACCGGAAGTAGAACGAATCACTTCCGAGATCGTCGACAGGTAAGCAGGGGCTCACCGGGTTTAAATAGGGATGATAGTGCCTCCCACAATTACAGGCCAAGCCTTCTATATATATATATATATATATCTATATATATATATATATATATATATATATATATGTATATATATATATACACACACACAAAAGAAGTATACTGTAGGACAAATAACAAACTAGAAGAAAATGACTAGCAGGTTTATTGTATTACTATACAAAAGAGTAGATACTCACAATAACATGCACTTTGCAGATTGCCCACTTGTATGCTTTGTTCTGTGGACTCACGTCATCCTTAATGAGGCGGTCTCTCATTTGGTCAGTTTTATACTCTGGATAGTAACATGTAGAGTAATCAGTCGCCAGCCATGAAAGTAGAATAATGCCTGGAGCATCATCTTCATCTATAAATTTGACGATTGCAAATGTATTTGCTTCTGCCATATCCAACTTTCACAGAAAAGTAACTCACTCTTATGAAAAAAAATAAGATAAAGTATACACAAAATTAATGATGAAAGTAATATTATATATCATGTACCCTAGCCTTCATTAAAAATGCATTTAAGAAATGAATGAAATTACATAAACTGGATAGATTAATAAAACTTGCAGATTAGCCACTTCCATGCCATGTAATGGAAGGGGTTAATGCCCGCAGAGTGTCAAGCATGTATTTTAAACACAGGACAACCCCTTGATTGAAATGCGTCCTTCCATGTTTCCAGTCAGGCCCTGCCCCACCAGCCGTGTTGATTCTTAATGAGTTGAGGGATCTCTTCCCTTCACCTTAGCCAGACGGCTGGAGACCATACAGTGCAGGCGAAATACTGCTTAAATAGCAGTAATGAGCCTTAGTCAACCTCACCTCTGATACGGTTTAAGATCCTTTCGCCTGCCATTTGGCTGCCAGTACAGCTACCCTTGGTCCTTAATGAATTACCCTGTAAATATATTTAATTTTGTTAATAAATAGCTAAATAATGCTTAAATGTGGCACAAAACAGAAACAAATACAAAGATTAACAGAAAGTATGCATAGCGCAATGTCTCAAAAGACCTTACACCCACAAGGTAGAGAGGCCTACTCTAAATGTAAGAGAGAATAGACAACAGAGACACCGTCAAGATATAGTAGCATCAACTTTTCAGTTACATCTGCAACTTTACTTAAAATAAGGTCGACTATCTAACTCACTAACTTTATAGATTCCTAAGTAAATACTGTTGCAAAAACCCTCTTCATAGAAATGTACTACTTATTTGAATTTGTGTCCAATTATGCACATTCCATGAGAAAATGAATGGATAATATTTTCTATAATAACAATTGATCCATCAGTTAATCTGCAGCAAAGGTTAGGTTGTGAGGTTGTCATTTTCATACCGCTCACTTTTAAACATCTGTATTGTTCACCTGTATCTAAACAATTCAATAATGGACCTGATGTATGCAGTGAAGTGTAAGTGGCCTCAAAGCCCAGGAAGGCATTCCATTTGCAAAAGTAGACAACCCATGGTATTGCAAATGGGGTATGTCCAGTCTTTTTTAGTAGCCACTTGGTCACAAACACTGCCCAAAATTGGTGTTCAAATTACACACAAAAAAATATTAACGCTAAATCCCTATTTCTCCTGAATAAAATGATAAACAATAAGTGTGGACTGTACTTAACATGAAAGAGGTGAAGTACGGTTGAACAGACATATAGTAAAATTCCAAGTTTTGTTTATGTTTTATTTTGATTAAAACATGTACATTTGACTCAGTCCTTAAGGGGTTAATGCTTCAAAGGTAAATATTGCCGTTTTTAACCCCTTCAGGACCGGCCTGTTTTTGCGATGTTTGTACGTTAAGGACCAGAGCAGTTTTAACACTTTTGTGGTGTTTGTGTTTAGCTGTAATTTTCCGCTCTCTCATTTACGGTTCCCATACAAGTTATATATTGTTTTTTTCACGACAAGAAGGGCTTTCTTTACATACCAGTATTTATATTATGTCATATATTGTATTTAAAAAAAATAATAAAATATGGTGGAAAAAAAAACATGTTTTTGGACTTTTACTTGAAAAATCTTTTACTTATCTACAAAAGCTAATGAAAAAAACTGCTAAATAGATTAAAAATGTTGTCCCGAGTTTAAAAACACCCAGTGTTTACATGCTTTATTGCTTTTTTTTGCAAGTTATAGGCCTATAAATACAAGTAGGAAATTGCTGTTTCAATATATATATATATTTTAAATGTATCAATAGTGACATTGTTACACCGTTATCTGTCATAAATCCCCGAAACACACCTAACATGTACATATTTTTTAAAGTAGACAACCCAGGGTATTTAAAATGGGGTATGTCCAGTCTTTTTTAGTAGCCACCTAGTCACAAACACTGGCCAAAGTTAGCATTTATATTTGTTTGTGTGTTAAAAATGCAAAAAACGCTAACTTTGGCCGGTGTTTGTGACTAAGTGGCTACTAAAAAAGGCTGAACATACCCCATTTGCAATACCTTGGGTTGTCTTCTTTTGCAAATGGTATGCCATCATGGGGCTAATTCTCATTCCTTGGCTACCATACGCTCTCAAAGGCAACCTAACCAATCTGACAAATTTCAATAAAAAAAAAAAAGTAAAATCAAGCCTTATATTTGACCCTGTAACTTTCACAAACACTATAAAACCTCTACATGTGGGGTACTGTTATACTCAGGAGACTTCGCTGAACACAAATATTAGTGTATCAGAACAGTAAAATATATCACAGCAATAATATCCTCAGTGAAAGAGCTGTTTGTGTGTGAAAAATGCAAAAAACTTCACTTTCACTGACAATATCATCGCTGTGATATGTTTTACTGTTTTGAAACACTAATATTTGTGTTCAGCGAAGTCTCCCAAGTAAAACAGTACCCCCATGTACAGGATTTAGGGTGTCATAGAAAGTTACAGGGTTAAGCACAGTGCTAGCAAATTAAATTATCTGGACTTTTGGCCTGGGTTGGCAGGCAGGTCCCTCAAATTGCAATCATTAAAATTACTTAATTAGGTAAAAATATTACATAAATATGCACGTAGAATTTTCATATATATACATATTTATATATTTGACGTCTACGTGTATATTTATGAAATTATTAATGTAATTTTGTATGTGGACATATGTATATTTCGTATTATTTTTATTTATTTATTTATACATAGATATATATATCATTACATTCTAAGTGTATTTTGATATAAATATATATATATATATCAATATCTAAATACTGTTAGAATAAAATTGAATATATATATATAATTTTTTTTTAATTATTAAAAATTATTTTTATTTTTTGTTATTTATTTTTATTAACATATTATTTGTATTTTATAATAATATATATATATACCATATATATATAGTTATTATATATATTGTATATATTCGTGTGTAATTTAAATATAAGTGTATTTTTATATTAATATACGTATATATAAATATAAAAATACACTTAGTGCGACATTTTATATATGATATATATACATATATTATATATAGGTATATATAGATATAATACATGTATATATATCATATATATATACACATATTATAATTTTTTTTACACTGATTGCTATTTTTTTTAAACTTTATTTGTGATTTTTCACTTGCAGGGAGACTGCCTGTCAGCACAGACAGTCCCCCTGCAGGCAGATACAAAGACCCCTATTGCGGTCATGTGATCGAGTGATCACATGGCCGTGGGGTCCTGATCTGCCGAGGGGGGACTGCCCGGGCAGACAGGCAGTCCCCCTGGACCGGGAGGAGAGCTGATCGCCGCCGTGGGACCGACGGCGATCAGGTAAGTTGCCCAAAACCGTTATGACGGTTCAGGACCGTCAGCGGTCCAAACGCACGTTTTACCGCTGACGGTCCAGAACCGTTAGCGGTCCTTAAGGAGTTAATAAAACGTGATTTGTTTTAGTGAGCTATTCCAGTTATTAATGTCATTAAATGGGAAATTTTTAGATACCAAGGGTTTGTTAGGTGTACACATAAAGTTAAAAAGAGTGAACGTTTTAAAACAAACATTTTATTTATGAATTTATTTTAGGAAGTAAAGGTGACTGCTTTGCAGCTCATTCAGGTATAGAGCTACTGAATGAGACAGTTTTCTCAGAAGGATTGCATGCTGCTTTAAGCCCCTGTTAAGCAAACTCTCAGCATATACATGAAACTGTGCTACACCAATGTAATATTATGTTTAGTTACTCCTTTATTTCTATCCTCCCTGAACTCTATATCAGAACTCATGGTTCCCACTCACCTCTCTTCACACAACCTCTAAAGTGATTATAAAATGGCTGCCAGAACCATAGAAAGTAAAGCTTACACTCAGCAATGAGATGGAATGTCAGCCCATCACACTGACCTCTGTGGTGGGATGTACACATTGCACACAACATTCCAACCTGAAGAAGAACTTGTAGCAGACTTGCAGCAAATTTGCAAAGCAAGTTGATCTGGAGACTTGCAATGCAGACTTTAAGCAAATGTGCAACACACTTGTGAAGCTTGGCAAGTCAAGCAATAGCATAGCAAGTCATTTTCAAACTTGCAGCTCACTGGATTGCTATCTGGGTACTTACCCCCACAGCAGGCTTGTTGTTTTTTTAGTTGCAGGGACAGATTTTTCTTGATTCCTTTGCTTCTGCATGATGAGTAGTGATGTACCGAACTGTTCGCCGGCAAATAGTTCCTGGCGAACATAGCGTGTTCGCGTTCGCTGCCACGGGCGAACACATCGGCGGTTCGATCCGCCCCGTATTCGTCATCATTGAGCAAACTTTGACCCTGTGCCTCACGGTCAGCAGACACATTCCAGCAAATCAGCAGCAGACCCTCCCTTCAAAAACCCTCCCACCTCCCTCCCAGCATCCATTTTAGATTCATTCTGAAGCTGCATGCGTAGTGAGAGGAGGGAAAGTGTAGCTGCTGCTGATTAGATAGGGAAATTGATAGCTAGGCTATGGTATTCAGTGTCCACTACAATCCTGAAGGACTCATCTGATCTCTGCTGTAAGAACAGCACCCCAAAAAGCCCTTTTTAGGGCTAGAACATCAGTCTGCTTTTTTTTTGTGTGTGTAATGTAATTGCAGTTGCCTGCCTGCCAGCTTCTGTGTCAGGCTCACAGTGCATACTGTGCCCATTTGTCCAGTGCCACCACTCACTCACTGCTGGTGTCACAATAGCTTAAGAATGCATTTAAAACCAAACATTTTTTTCACTGTAATAGATTGAAAAAGAGCAGTTAGTTGTCTGCCAGCTTCAGTGTCAGGCTCAGTGGATACTGTGCCCATTTGCCCAGTGCCACCACTCATATCTGGTGTCTCTGTAGCGTGCTTTTACAAAGAAAAAAAGTTTTCCAGTGTAAGCTAATAGCAGTCAGTGTCCTTAAAGCGGGTGTGTCAGGCCTTCAGCGTGTGCCCTGCAGAACCCTGCCAGCGTACTTTGACAGTTGCCACTGATATCTGGTGTCTCTGTAACATGATTTTACAAATAAAAACAGTTTTCCAGTGTAAGCTAATAGCAGTCAGTGTCCTTAAAGTGGGTGTGTCAGGCATTCCTTCAGCATGTGCCCTGCAGAACCCTGCCAGCGTACTTTGACAGTTGCCACTCATATCTGATGTCTCTGTAGCATGCTTTTACAAAGAAAAAAAAGTTTTCCAGTGTAAGCTAATAACAGTCAGTGTCCTTAAAGCGGGTGTTTCAGGCCTGCAGTGTGTGCCCTGCAGAACCCTGCCAGCGTACTTTGACAGTTGCAACTCATCTGGTGTCTCTGTAGCGTGCTTTTACAAAGAAAAACCGTTTTGCAGTGTAAGCTAATAGCAGTCAGTGTCCTTAAAGCGGGTGTGTCAGGCCTTCCTTCAGTGTGTGCCCTGCAGAACCCTGCCAGCGTACTTTGACAGTTGCCACTCATATCTGGTGTCTCTGTAGCGTGCTTTTACAAAGAAAAAAAGTTTTCCAGTGTAAGCTAATAGCAGTCAGTGTCCTTAAAGCGGGTGTTTCAGGCCTTCAGCATGTGCCCTGCAGAACCCTGCCAGCGTACTTTGGCAGTTGCCACTCATATCTGGTGTCTCTGTAGCGTGCTTTTACAAAGAAAAAAAGTTTTCCAGTGTAAGCTAATAGCAGTCAGTGTCCTTAAAGCAGGTGTTTCAGGCCTTCAGCGTGTGCCCTGCAGAACCCTGCCAGCGTACTTTGACAGTTGCCACTCATATCTGTTGTCTCTATAGCGTGCTTTTACAAAGAAAAACAGTTTTCCAGTGTAAGCTAATAGCAGTCAGTGTCCTTAAAGCGGGTGTGTCAGGCCATCCTTCAGCGTGTGCCCTGCAGAACCCTGCCAGCGTACTTTGACATTTGTCACTTATATCTGGTGTCTCTGTAGCATGCTTTTACAAAGAAACAAAGTTTTCCAGTGTAAGCTAATAGCAGTCAGTGTCCTTAAAGCGGGTGTTTCAGGCCTTCAGCGTGTGCCCTGCAGAACCCTGCCAGCGTACTTTGACAGTTGCCACTCATATCTGGTGTCTCTGTAGCGTGCTTTTACAAAGAAAAAGAGTTTTCCAGTGTAAGCTAATAGCAGTCAGTGTCCTTAAAGCTGGTGTGTCAGGCCTTCCTTCAGCGTGTGCCCTGCAGAACCCTGCCAGCGTACTTTGACAGTTGCCACTCATATCTGGTGTCTCTGTAGCGTGCTTTTACAAAGAAAAAAGTTTTCCAGTGTAAGCTAATAGCAGTCAGTGTCCTTAAAGCGGGTGTTTCAGGCCTTCAGCGTGTGCCCTGCAGAACCCTGCCAGCATACTTTGACAGTTGCCACTCATATCTGTTGTCTCTATAGCGTGCTTTTACAAAGAAAAAAAGTTTTCCAGTGTAAGCTAATAGCAGTCAGTGTCCTTAAAGCGGGTGTGTCAGGCCTTCCTTCAGCGTGTGCCCTGCAGAACCCTACCAGCGTACTTTGACAGTTGCCACTCATATCTGGTGTCTCTGTAGCGTGATTTTACAAAGAAAAAAAGTTTTCCAGTGTAAGCTAATAGCAGTCAGTGTCCTTAAAGCGGGTGTGTCAGGCCTTCAGCGTGTGCCCTGCAGATCCCTGCCAGCGTACTTTGACAGTTGCCACTCATATCTGTTGTCTCTATAGCGTGCTTTTACAAAGAAAATACGTTTTCCAGTGTAAGCTAATCGCAGTCAGTGTCCTTAAAGCGGGTGTGTCAGGCCTTCCTTCAGCATGTGCCCTACAGAACCCTGCCAGCGTACTTTGACAGTTGCCACTAATATCTGGTGTATCTGTAGCGTGCTTTTACAAAGAAAAAAAGTTTTCCAGTGTAAGCTAATAGCAGTCAGTGTCCTTAAATCGGGTGTTTCAGGCCTTCAGCGTGTGCCCTGCAGAACCCTGCCAGCGTACTTTGACAGTTGCTACTCATATCTGGTGTCTCTGTAGCGTGCTTTTACAAAGAAAAAAGTTTTCCAGTGTAAGCTAATAGCAGTCAGTGTCCTTAAAGCGGGTGTTTCAGGCCTTCAGCGTGTGCCCTGCGGAACCCTGCCAGCATACTTTGACAGTTGCCACTCATATCTGTTGTCTCTATAGCGTGCTTTTACAAAGAAAAAAAGTTTTCCAGTGTAAGCTAATAGCAGTCAGTGTCCTTAGAGCGGGTGTGTCAGGCCTTCCTTCAGCGTGTGCCCTGCAGAACCCTGCCAGCGTACTTTGACAGTTGCCACTCATATCTGGTGTCTCTGTAGCGTGCTTTTACAAAGAAAAATAGTTTTCCAGTGTAAGCTAATAGCAGTCAGTGTCCTTAAAGCAGGTGTTTCAGGCCTTCAGCGTGTGCCCTGCAGAACCCTGCCTGCGTACTTTGACAGTTGCCACTCATATCTGTTGTCTCTATAGCGTGCTTTTACAAAGAAAAAAAGTTTTCCAGTGTAAGCTAATAGCAGTCAGTGTCCTTAAAGCGGGTGTTTCAGGCCTTCAGCGTGTGCCCTGCAGAACCCTGCCAGCGTACTTTGACAGTTGCCACTCATATCTGGTGTGTCTGTAGCATGCTTTTACAAAGAAAAACAGTTTTCCAGTGTAAGCTAATAGCAGTCAGTGTCCTTAAAGTGGGTGTATCAGGCCTTCCTTCAGCGTGTGCCCTGCAGAACCCTGCCAGCGTACTTTGACAGTTGCCACTCATATCTGGTGTCTCTGTAGCGTGCTTTTACAAAGAAAAAAGTTTTCCAGTGTAAGCTAATAGCAGTCAGTGTCTTTAAAGCGGGTGTTTCAGGCCTTCAGCGTGTGCCCTGCAGAACCCTGCCAGCGTACTTTGACAGTTGCCACTCATATCTGGTGTCTCTATAGCGTGCTTTTACAAAGAAAAAAAGTTTTCCAGTGTAAGCTAATAGCAGTCAGTGTGCTTAAAGCGGGTGTGTCAGGCCTTCCTTCAGCGTGTGCCCTGCAGAACCCTGCCAGCGTACTTTGACAGTTGCCACTTATATCTGGTGTCTCTGTAGCGTGCTTTTACAAAGAAAAAAAGTTTTCCAGTGTAAGCTAATAGCAGTCAGTGTCCTTAAAGCGGGTGTTTCAGGCCTTCAGCGTGTGCCCTGCATATCCCTGCCAGCGTACTTTGACAGTTGTTGTCTCTATAGCGTGCTTTTACAAAGAAAAAAAGTTTTCCAGTGTAAGCTAATAGCAGTCAGTGTCCTTAAAGCGGGTGTGTCAGGCCTTCCTTCAGCGTGTGCCCTGCAGAACCCTGCCAGCGTACTTTGACAGTTGCCACTAATATCTGGTGTCTCTGAAGCGTGCTTTTACACAGAAAAAAAGTTTTCCAGTGTAAGCTAATAGCAGTCAGTGTCCTTAAATCGGGTGTTTCAGGCCTTCAGCGTGTGCCCTGCAGAACCCTGCCAGCGTACTTTAACAGTTGCCACTCATATCTGGTGTCTCTGTAGCGTGCTTTTACAAAGAAAAAAGTTTTCCAGTGTAAGCTAATAGCAGTCAGTGTCCTTAAAGCTAATAGCAGTCAGTGTCCTTAAAGCGGGTGTGTGCCCTGCAGAACCCTGCCAGCGTACTTTGACAGTTGCCACTAATATCTGGTGTCTCTGAAGCGTGCTTTTACAAAGAAAAAAAGTTTTCCAGTGTAAGCTAATAGCAGTCAGTGTCCTTAAAGCGGGTGTTTCAGGCCTTCAGCGTGTGCCCTGCAGAACCCTGCCAGCGTACGTTGACAGTTGCCACTCATATCTGGTGTCTCTGTAGCGTGCTTTTACAAAGAAAAAGAGTTTTCCAGTGTAAGCTAATAGCAGTCAGTGTCCTTAAAGCTGGTGTGTCAGGCCTTCCTTCAGCGTGTGCCCTGCAGAACCCTGCCAGCGTACTTTGACAGTTGCCACTCATATCTGGTGTCTCTGTAGCGTGCTTTTACAAAGAAAAAAGTTTTCCAGTGTAAGCTAATAGCAGTCAGTGTCCTTAAAGCGGGTGTTTCAGGCCTTCAGCGTGTGCCCTGCAGAACCCTGCCAGCATACTTTGACAGTTGCCACTCATATCTGTTGTCTCTATAGCGTGCTTTTACAAAGAAAAAAAGTTTTCCAGTGTAAGCTAATAGCAGTCAGTGTCCTTAAAGCGGGTGTGTCAGGCCTTCCTTCAGCGTGTGCCCTGCAGAACCCTACCAGCGTACTTTGACAGTTGCCACTCATATCTGGTGTCTCTGTAGCGTGCTTTTACAAAGAAAAAAAGTTTTCCAGTGTAAGCTAATAGCAGTCAGTGTCCTTAAAGCGGGTGTTTCAGGCCTTCAGCGTGTGCCCTGCAGATCCCTGCCAGCGTACTTTGACAGTTGCCACTCATATCTGTTGTCTCTATAGCGTGCTTTTACAAAGAAAATACGTTTTCCAGTGTAAGCTAATAGCAGTCAGTGTCCTTAAAGCGGGTGTGTCAGGCCTTCCTTCAGCGTGTGCCCTGCAGAACCCTGCCAGCGTACTTTGACAGTTGCCACTAATATCTGGTGTCTCTGTAGCGTGCTTTTACAAAGAAAAAAAGTTTTCCAGTGTAAGCTAATAGCAGTCAGTGTCCTTAAAGCGGGTGTTTCAGGCCTTCAGCGTGTGCCCTGCGGAACCCTGCCAGCATACTTTGACAGTTGCCACTCATATCTGTTGTCTCTATAGCGTGCTTTTACAAAGAAAAAAAGTTTTCCAGTGTAAGCTAATAGCAGTCAGTGTCCTTAGAGCGGGTGTGTCAGGCCTTCCTTCAGCGTGTGCCCTGCAGAACCCTGCCAGCGTACTTTGACAGTTGCCACTCATATCTGGTGTCTCTGTAGCGTGCTTTTACAAAGAAAAATAGTTTTCCAGTGTAAGCTAATAGCAGTCAGTGTCCTTAAAGCGGGTGTTTCAGGCCTTAAGCGTGTGCCCTGCAGAACCCTGCCTGCGTACTTTGACAGTTGCCACTCATATCTGTTGTCTCTATAGCGTGCTTTTACAAAGAAAAAAAGTTTTCCAGTGTAAGCTAATAGCAGTCAGTGTCCTTAAAGCGGGTGTTTCAGGCCTTCAGCGTGTGCCCTGCAGAACCCTGCCAGCGTACTTTGACAGTTGCCACTCATATCTGGTGTGTCTGTAGCATGCTTTTACAAAGAAAAAAGTTTTCCAGTGTAAGCTAATAGCAGTCAGTGTCCTTAAAGTGGGTGTATCAGGCCTTCCTTCAGCGTGTGCCCTGCAGAACCCTGCCAGCGTACTTTGACAGTTGCCACTCATATCTGGTGTCTCTGTAGCGTGCTTTTACAAAGAAAAAAGTTTTCCAGTGTAAGCTAATAGCAGTCAGTGTCTTTAAAGCGGGTGTTTCAGGCCTTCAGCGTGTGCCCTGCAGAACCCTGCCAGCGTACTTTGACAGTTGCCACTCATATCTGGTGTCTCTATAGCGTGCTTTTACAAAGAAAAAAAGTTTTCCAGTGTAAGCTAATAGCAGTCAGTGTGCTTAAAGCGGGTGTGTCAGGCCTTCCTTCAGCGTGTGCCCTGCAGAACCCTGCCAGCGTACTTTGACAGTTGCCACTTATATCTGGTGTCTCTGTAGCGTGCTTTTACAAAGAAAAAAAGTTTTCCAGTGTAAGCTAATAGCAGTCAGTGTCCTTAAAGCGGGTGTTTCAGGCCTTCAGCGTGTGCCCTGCATATCCCTGCCAGCGTACTTTGACAGTTGTTGTCTCTATAGCGTGCTTTTACAAAGAAAAAAAGTTTTCCAGTGTAAGCTAATAGCAGTCAGTGTCCTTAAAGCGGGTGTGTCAGGCCTTCCTTCAGCGTGTGCCCTGCAGAACCCTGCCAGCGTACTTTGACAGTTGCCACTAATATCTGGTGTCTCTGAAGCGTGCTTTTACAAAGAAAAAAAGTTTTCCAGTGTAAGCTAATAGCAGTCAGTGTCCTTAAATCGGGTGTTTCAGGCCTTCAGCGTGTGCCCTGCAGAACCCTGCCAGCATACTTTGACAGTTGCCACTCATATCTGGTGTCTCTGTAGCGTGCTTTTACAAAGAAAAAAGTTTTCCAGTGTAAGCTAATAGCAGTCAGTGTCCTTAAAGCTAATAGCAGTCAGTGTCCTTAAAGCGGGTGTGTCAGGCCTTCCTTCAGCGTGTGCCCTGCAGAACCCTGCCAGCGTACTTTGACAGTTGCCACTAATATCTGGTGTCTCTGAAGCGTGCTTTTACAAAGAAAAAAAGTTTTCCAGTGTAAGCTAATAGCAGTCAGTGTCCTTAAAGCGGGTGTTTCAGGCCTTCAGCGTGTGCCCTGCAGAACCCTGCCAGCATACTTTGACAGTTGCCACTCATATCTGTTGTCTCTATAGCGTGCTTTTACAAAGAAAAAAAGTTTTCCAGTGTAAGCTAATAGCAGTCAGTGTCCTTAAAGCGGGTGTTTCAGATCTTCAGCGTGTGCCCTGCAGAACCCTGCCAGCGTAATTTGACAGTTGCTACTCATATCTGGTGTCTCTGTAGCGTGCTTTTACAAAGAAAAAAAGTTTTCCAGTGTAAGCTAATAGCAGTCAGTGTCCTTAAAGCGGGTGTGTCAGGCCTTCCTTCAGCGTGTGCCCTGCAGAACCCTGCCAGCGTACTTTGACAGTTGCCACTCATATCTGGTGTCTCTGTAGCGTGCTTTTACAAAGAAAAAAAGTTTTGCAGTGTAAGCTAATAGCAGTCAGTGTCGTTAAAGCTGGTGTGTCAGGCCTTCCTTCAACGTGTGCCCTGCAGAACCCTGCCAGCGTACTTTGACAGTTGCCACTCATATCTGGTGTCTCTGTAGCGTGCTTTTACAAAGAAAAAGAGTTTTCCAGTGTAAGCTAATAGCAGTCAGTGTCCTTAAAGCGGGTGTGTCAGGCTTTCCTTCAGCGTGTGCCCTGCAAAACCCTACCAGCGTACTTTGACAGTTGCCACTCATATCTGTTGTCTCTATAACGTGCTTTTACAAAGAAAAAAAGTTTTCCAGTGTAAGCTAATAGCAGTCAGTGTCCTTAGAGAGGGTGTGTCAGGCCTTCCTTCAGCGTGTGCCCTGCAGAACCCTGCCAGCGTACTTTGACAGTTGCCACTCATATCTGGTGTCTCTGTAGCAACTTTTACAAAGAAAAAAAGTTTTCCAGTGTAAGCTAATAGCAGTCAGTGTCCTTAAAGCGGGTGTTTCAGGCCTTCAGCGTGTGCCCTGCAGAACCCTGCCAGCGTACTTTGACAGTTGCCACTCGTATCTGTTGTCTCTATAGCGGGCTTTTACAAAGAAAAAAGTTTTCCAGTGTAAGCTAATAGCAGTCAGTGTCCTTAAAGCGGGTGTTTCAGGCCTTCAGCGTGTGCCCTGCAGAACCCTGCCAGCGTACTTTGACAGTTGCCACTCATATCTGGTGTGTCTGTAGCATGCTTTTACAAAGAAAAAAAGTTTTCCAGTGTAAGCTAATAGCAGTCAGTGTCCTTAAAGCGGGTGTGTCAGGCCTTCCTTCAGCGTGTGCCCTGCAGAACCCTGCTAGCGTACTTTGACAGTTGCCACTAATATCTGGTGTCTCTGTAGCATGCTTTTACAAAGAAAAAAAGTTTTCCAGTGTAAGCTAATAGCAGTCAGTGTCCTTAAATCGGGTGTTTCAGGCCTTCAGCGTGTGCCCTGCAGAACCCTGCCAGCGTACTTTGACAGATGCTACTCATATCTGGTGTCTCTGTAGCGTGCTTTTACAAAGAAAAAAAGTTTTCCAGTGTAAGCTAATAGCAGTCAGTGTCCTTATAGCGGGTGTTTCAGGCCTTCAGCGTGTGCCCTGCATATCCCTGCCAGCGTACTTTGACAGTTGCCACTCATATCTGTTGTCTCTATAGCGTGCTTTTACAAAGAAAAAAAGTTTTCCAGTGTAAGCTAATAGCAGTCAGTGTCCTTAAAGCGGGTGTGTCAGGCCTTCCTTCAGCGTGTGCCCTGCAGAACCCTGCCAGCGTACTTTGACAGTTGCCACTAATATCTGGTGTCTCTGAAGCGTGCTTTTACAAAGAAAAAAAGTTTTCCAGTGTAAGCTAATAGCAGTCAGTGTCCTTAAATCGGGTGTTTCAGGCCTTCAGTGTGTGCCCTGCAGAACCCTGCCAGCGTACTTTAACAGTTGCCACTCATATCTGGTGTCTCTGTAGCGTGCTTTTACAAAGAAAAAAGTTTTCCAGTGTAAGCTAATAGCAGTCAGTGTCCTTAAAGCGGGTGTTTCAGGCCTTCAGCGTGTGCCCTGCAGAACCCTGCCAGCATACTTTGACAATTGCCACTCATATCTGTTGTCTCTATAGCGTGCTTTTACAAAGAAAAAAAGTTTTCCAGTGTAAGCTAATAGCAGTCAGTGTCCTTAAAGCGGGTGTTTCAGATCTTCAGCGTGTGCCCTGCAGAACCCTGCCAGCGTACTTTGATAGTTGCCACTCATATCTGGTGTCTCTATAGCGTGCTTTTACAAAGAAAAAAAGTTTTCCAGTGTAAGCTAATAGCAGTCAGTGTCCTTAAAGCGGGTGTGTCAGGCCTTCCTTCAGCGTGTGCCCTGCAGAACCCTGCCAGCGTACTTTGACAGTTGCCACTCTTATCTGGTGTCTCTGTAGCGTGCTTTTACAAAGAAAAAAAGTTTTCCAGTGTAAGCTAATAGCAGTCAGTGTCCTTAAAGCGGGTGTGTCAGGCCTTCAGCGTGTGCCCTGCAGAACCCTGCCAGCGTACTTTGACAGTTGCCACTCATATCTGGTGTCTCTATAGCGTGCTTTTACAAAGAAAAAAAGTTTTCCAGTGTAAGCTAATAGCAGTCAGTGTGCTTAAAGCGGGTGTGTCAGGCCTTCCTTCAGCGTGTGCCCTGCAGAACCCTGCCAGCGTACTTTGACAGTTGCCACTTATATCTGGTGTCTCTGTAGCGTGCTTTTACAAAGAAAAAAAGTTTTCCAGTGTAAGCTAATAGCAGTCAGTGTCCTTAAAGCGGGTGTTTCAGGCCTTCAGCGTGTGCCCTGCATATCCCTGCCAGCGTACTTTGACAGTTGTTGTCTCTATAGCGTGCTTTTACAAAGAAAAAAAGTTTTCCAGTGTAAGCTAATAGCAGTCAGTGTCCTTAAAGCGGGTGTGTCAGGCCTTCCTTCAGCGTGTGCCCTGCAGAACCCTGCCAGCGTACTTTGACAGTTGCCACTAATATCTGGTGTCTCTGAAGCGTGCTTTTACAAAGAAAAAAAGTTTTCCAGTGTAAGCTAATAGCAGTCAGTGTCCTTAAATCGGGTGTTTTAGGCCTTCAGCGTGTGCCCTGCAGAACCCTGCCAGCGTACTTTAACAGTTGCCACTCATATCTGGTGTCTCTGTAGCGTGCTTTTACAAAGAAAAAAGTTTTCCAGTGTAAGCTAATAGCAGTCAGTGTCCTTAAAGCTAATAGCAGTCAGTGTCCTTAACGCGGGTGTGTCAGGCCTTCCTTCAGCGTGTGCCCTGCAGAACCCTGCCAGCGTACTTTGACAGTTGCCACTAATATCTGGTGTCTCTGAAGCGTGCTTTTACAAAGAAAAAAAGTTTTCCAGTGTAAGCTAATAGCAGTCAGTGTCCTTAAAGCGGGTGTTTCAGGCCTTCAGCGTGTGCCCTGCAGAACCCTGCCAGCATACTTTGACAGTTGCCACTCATATCTGTTGTCTCTATAGCGTGCTTTTACAAAGAAAAAAAGTTTTCCAGTGTAAGCTAATAGCAGTCAGTGTCCTTAAAGCGGGTGTTTCAGATCTTCAGCGTGTGCCCTGCAGAACCCTGCCAGCGTACTTTGACAGTTGCCACTCATATCTGGTGTCTCTATAGCGTGCTTTTACAAAGAAAAAAAGTTTTCCAGTGTAAGCTAATAGCAGTCAGTGTCCTTAAAGCGGGTGTGTCAGGCCTTCCTTCAGCGTGTGCCCTGCAGAACCCTGCCAGCGTACTTTGACATTTGCCACTCTTATCTGGTGTCTCTGTAGCGTGCTTTTACAAAGAAAAAAAGTTTTCCAGTGTAAGCTAATAGCAGTCAGTGTCCTTAAAGCGGGTGTGTCAGGCCTTCAGCGTGTGCCCTGCAGAACCCTGCCAGCGTACTTTGACAGTTGCCACTCATATCTGTTGTCTCTATAGCGTGCTTTTACAAAGAAAAAAAGTTTTCCAGTGTAAGCTAATAGCAGTCAGTGTCCTTAAAGCGGGTGTGTCAGGCCTTCCTTCAGCGTGTGCCCTGCAGAACCCTGCCAGCGTACTTTGACAGTTGCCACTCATATCTGGTGTCTCTGTAGCGTGCTTTTACAAAGAAAAAAAGTTTTGCAGTGTAAGCTAATAGCAGTCAGTGTCGTTAAAGCTGGTGTGTCAGGCCTTCCTTCAGCGTGTGCCCTGCAGAACCCTGCCAGCGTACTTTGACAGTTGCCACTCATATCTGGTGTCTCTGTAGCGTGCTTTTACAAAGAAAAAGAGTTTTCCAGTGTAAGCTAATAGCAGTCAGTGTCCTTAAAGCGGGTGTGTCAGGCCTTCCTTCAGCGTGTGCCCTGCAAAACCCTACCAGCGTACTTTGACAGTTGCCCCTCATATCTGTTGTCTCTATAACGTGCTTTTACAAAGAAAAAAAGTTTTCCAGTGTAAGCTAATAGCAGTCAGTGTCCTTAGAGAGGGTGTGTCAGGCCTTCCTTCAGCGTGTGCCCTGCAGAACCCTGCCAGCGTACTTTGACAGTTGCCACTCATATCTGGTGTGTCTGTAGCATGCTTTTACAAAGAAAAACAGTTTTCCAGTGTAAGCTAATAGCAGTCAGTGTCCTTAAAGTGGGTGTATCAGGCCTTCCTTCAGCGTGTGCCCTGCAGAACCCTGCCAGCGTACTTTGACAGTTGCCACTCATATCTGGTGTCTCTGTAGCGTGCTTTTACAAAGAAAAAAGTTTTCCAGTGTAAGCTAATAGCAGTCAGTGTCCTTAAAGCTGGTGTGTCAGGCCTTCCTTCAGCGTGTGCCCTGCAGAACCCTGCCAGCGTACTTTGACAGTTGCCACTCATATCTGGTGTCTCTGTAGCGTGCTTTTACAAAGAAAAAAGTTTTCCAGTGTAAGCTAATAGCAGTCAGTGTCCTTAAAGCGGGTGTTTCAGGCCTTCAGCGTGTGCCCTGCAGAACCCTGCCAGCATACTTTGACAGTTGCCACTCATATCTGTTGTCTCTATAGCGTGCTTTTACAAAGAAAAAAAGTTTTCCAGTGTAAGCTAATAGCAGTCAGTGTCCTTAAAGCGGGTGTGTCAGGCCTTCCTTCAGCGTGTGCCCTGCAGAACCCTGCTAGCGTACTTTGACAGTTGCCACTAATATCTGGTGTCTCTGTAGCGTGCTTTTACAAAGAAAAAAAGTTTTCCAGTGTAAGCTAATAGCAGTCAGTGTCCTTAAATCGGGTGTTTCAGGCCTTCAGCGTGTGCCCTGCAGAACCCTGCCAGCGTACTTTGACAGATGCTACTCATATCTGGTGTCTCTGTAGCGTGCTTTTACAAAGAAAAAAAGTTTTCCAGTGTAAGCTAATAGCAGTCAGTGTCCTTATAGCGGGTGTTTCAGGCCTTCAGCGTGTGCCCTGCATATCCCTGCCAGCGTACTTTGACAGTTGCCACTCATATCTGTTGTCTCTATAGCGTGCTTTTACAAAGAAAAAAAGTTTTCCAGTGTAAGCTAATAGCAGTCAGTGTCCTTAAAGCGGGTGTGTCAGGCCTTCCTTCAGCGTGTGCCCTGCAGAACCCTGCCAGCGTACTTTGACAGTTGCCACTAATATCTGGTGTCTCTGAAGCGTGCTTTTACAAAGAAAAAAGTTTTCCAGTGTAAGCTAATAGCAGTCAGTGTCCTTAAAGCGGGTGTTTCAGGCCTTCAGCGTGTGCCCTGCAGAACCCTGCCAGCATACTTTGACAGTTGCCACTCATATCTGTTGTCTCTATAGCGTGCTTTTACAAAGAAAAAAAGTTTTCCAGTGTAAGCTAATGGCAGTCAGTGTCCTTAAAGCGGGTGTGTCAGGCCTTCCTTCAGCGTGTGCCCTGCAGAACCCTGCTAGCGTACTTTGACAGTTGCCACTAATATCTGGTGTCTCTGTAGCGTGCTTTTACAAAGAAAAAAAGTTTTCCAGTGTAAGCTAATAGCAGTCAGTGTCCTTAAATCGGGTGTTTCAGGCCTTCAGCGTGTGCCCTGCAGAACCCTGCCAGCGTACTTTGACAGATGCTACTCATATCTGGTGTCTCTGTAGCGTGCTTTTACAAAGAAAAAAAGTTTTCCAGTGTAAGCTAATAGCAGTCAGTGTCCTTATAGCGGGTGTTTCAGGCCTTCAGCGTGTGCCCTGCATATCCCTGCCAGCGTACTTTGACAGTTGCCACTCATATCTGTTGTCTCTATAGCGTGCTTTTACAAAGAAAAAAAGTTTTCCAGTGTAAGCTAATAGCAGTCAGTGTCCTTAAAGCGGGTGTGTCAGGCCTTCCTTCAGCGTGTGCCCTGCAGAACCCTGCCAGCGTACTTTGACAGTTGCCACTAATATCTGGTGTCTCTGAAGCGTGCTTTTACAAAGAAAAAAAGTTTTCCAGTGTAAGCTAATAGCAGTCAGTGTCCTTAAATCGGGTGTTTCAGGCCTTCAGCGTGTGCCCTGCAGAACCCTGCCAGCGTACTTTAACAGTTGCCACTCATATCTGGTGTCTCTGTAGCGTGCTTTTACAAAGAAAAAAGTTTTCCAGTGTAAGCTAATAGCAGTCAGTGTCCTTAAAGCGGGTGTTTCAGGCCTTCAGCGTGTGCCCTGCAGAACCCTGCCAGCATACTTTGACAGTTGCCACTCATATCTGTTGTCTCTATAGCGTGCTTTTACAAAGAAAAAAAGTTTTCCAGTGTAAGCTAATAGCAGTCAGTGTCCTTAAAGCGGGTGTTTCAGATCTTCAGCGTGTGCCCTGCAGAACCCTGCCAGCGTACTTTGATAGTTGCCACTCATATCTGGTGTCTCTATAGCGTGCTTTTACAAAGAAAAAAAGTTTTCCAGTGTAAGCTAATAGCAGTCAGTGTCCTTAAAGCGGGTGTGTCAGGCCTTCCTTCAGCGTGTGCCCTGCAGAACCCTGCCAGCGTACTTTGACAGTTGCCACTCTTATCTGGTGTCTCTGTAGCGTGCTTTTACAAAGAAAAAATTTTTTCCAGTGTAAGCTAATAGCAGTCAGTGTCCTTAAAGCGGGTGTGTCAGGCCTTCCTTCAGCGTGTGCCCTGCAGAACCCTGCCAGCGTACTTTGACAGTTGCCACTCATATCTGGTGTCTCTGTAGCGTGCTTTTACAAAGAAAAAAAGTTTTCCAGTGTAAGCTAATAGCAGTCAGTGTCCTTAAAGCTGGTGTGTCAGGCCTTCCTTCAGCGTGTGCCCTGCAGAACCCTGCCAGCGTACTTTGACAGTTGCCACTCATATCTGGTGTCTCTGTAGCGTGCTTTTACAAAGAAAAAAGTTTTTCAGTGTAAGCTAATAGCAGTCAGTGTCCTTAAAGCGGGTGTTTCAGGCCTTCAGCGTGTGCCCTGCGGAACCCTGCCAGCATACTTTGACAGTTGCCACTCATATCTGTTGTCTCTATAGCGTGCTTTTACAAAGAAAAAAAGTTTTCCAGTGTAAGCTAATAGCAGTCAGTGTCCTTAAAGCGGGTGTGTCAGGCCTTCCTTCAGCGTGTGCCCTGCAGAACCCTACCAGCGTACTTTGACAGTTGCCACTCATATCTGGTGTCTCTGTAGCGTGCTTTTACAAAGAAAAAAAGTTTTCCAGTGTAAGCTAATAGCAGTCAGTGTCCTTAAAGCGGGTGTTTCAGGCCTTCAGCGTGTGCCCTGCAGAACCCTGCCAGCGTACTTTGACAGTTGCCACTCGTATCTGTTGTCTCTATAGCGTGCTTTTACAAAGAAAAAAGTTTTCCAGTGTAAGCTAATAGCAGTCAGTGTCCTTAAAGCGGGTGTTTCAGGCCTTCAGCGTGTGCCCTGCAGAACCCTGCCAGCGTACTTTGACAGTTGCCACTCATATCTGGTGTGTCTGTAGCATGCTTTTACAAAGAAAAACAGTTTTCCAGTGTAAGCTAATAGCAGTCAGTGTCCTTAAAGTGGGTGTATCAGGCCTTCCTTCAGCGTGTGCCCTGCAGAACCCTGCCAGCGTACTTTGACAGTTGCCACTCATATCTGGTGTCTCTGTAGCATGCTTTTACAAAGAAAAAAGTTTTCCAGTGTAAGCTAATAGCAGTCAGTGTCCTTAAAGCTGGTGTGTCAGGCCTTCCTTCAGCGTGTGCCCTGCAGAACCCTGCCAGCGTACTTTGACAGTTGCCACTCATATCTGGCATCTCTGTAGCGTGCTTTTACAAAGAAAAAAGTTTTCCAGTGTAAGCTAATAGCAGTCAGTGTCCTTAAAGCGGGTGTTTCAGGCCTTCAGCGTGTGCCCTGCAGAACCCTGCCAGCATTCTTTGACAGTTGCCACTCATATCTGTTGTCTCTATAGCGTGCTTTTACAAAGAAAAAAAGTTTTCCAGTGTAAGCTAATAGCAGTCAGTGTCCTTAAAGCGGGTGTGTCAGGCCTTCCTTCAGCGTGTGCCCTGCAGAACCCTACCAGCGTACTTTGACAGTTGCCACTCATATCTGGTGTCTCTGTAGCGTGCTTTTACAAAGAAAAAAAGTTTTCCAGTGTAAGCTAATAGCAGTCAGTGTCCTTAAAGCGGGTGTTTCAGGCCTTCAGCGTGTGCCCTGCAGATCCCTGCCAGCGTACTTTGACAGTTGCCACTCATATCTGTTGTCTCTATAGCGTGCTTTTACAAAGAAAATAAGTTTTCCAGTGTAAGCTAATAGCAGTCAGTGTCCTTAAAGCGGGTGTGTCAGGCCTTCCTTCAGCGTGTGCCCTGCAGAACCCTGCCAGCGTACTTTGACAGTTGCCACTAATATCTGGTGTCTCTGTAGCGTGCTTTTACAAAGAAAAAAAGTTTTCCAGTGTAAGCTAATAGCAGTCAGTGTCCTTAAATCGGATGTTTCAGGCCTTCAGCGTGTGCCCTGCAGAACCCTGCCAGCGTACTTTGACAGTTGCTACTCATATCTGGTGTCTCTGTAGCGTGCTTTTACAAAGAAAAAAGTTTTCCAGTGTAAGCTAATAGCAGTCAGTGTCCTTAAAGCGGGTGTTTCAGGCCTTCAGCGTGTGCCCTGCAGAACCCTGCCAGCATACTTTGACAGTTGCCACTCATATCTGTTGTCTCTATAGCGTGCTTTTACAAAGAAAAAAAGTTTTCCAGTGTAAGCTAATAGCAGTCAGTGTCCTTAAAGCGGGTGTTTCAGATCTTCAGCGTGTGCCCTGCAGAACCCTGCCAGCGTACTTTGACAGTTGCCACTCATATCTGGTGTCTCTATAGCTGTCAGGGTACCTGTAGTCTCTACCTCTAATAAGAGGAGAGACTTAGACGTTTTCCCGTCCAGAAGGGCTGTTTCCTCCGTTCCTCGCGGTTCCTCCGGTCGGTTACACGCCGGCCGCGAGGGATCCACGCCCTTTTATGACGTGACGCTCAGTAGCCGACGTCATGACGCCAAGCCTGCTCGACCTGTCACTCAAACCCTGAACACGAACCAGGACTCGTCGGGGGTGTGATTACCTCCTAGAACCGGGGTATTTAATAGAGCTTCCCGCATTTGCTCATTGCCCTGTCGTGGTTCTAGCCAGTCTAGTCACTCAGTGCTCTTGTATGTCTATTGTCTCTTTGGTTCTGACCTGGCTTGTTTGTATTACTCTGCTTATCTCTGTTATCCTTTGACCCGGCTTGTCTCTCGCTTACCTGTCTTCTCGTTCCCTCGACCTCGGCTTGTCTCTGACCATTCTCTACTTACTCCTTACGTTAAGTCCGGCCATTCTAAGGTCCGGTATACGTACCTACTACACTTTGTACTCTGCGTGTTGGATCCCTGTCCCGATCCTGACATTACGACAGGGCCAATGGATCCTGCAGGTACAAGTAGTCAGCTTGGTCCTTCCGATCCTAGGTTTGACGCCATGGAACATAGAATGGATCAGATGGCCTTAGCGCCACAGGCGTTATTATCTCGTCCTAATAATCCACCAGAAGAGATGCGTAATAATTCTATCTCTCCTGTAAGTTCAGGTTTAGAGGTAGCCGCTGTAGGTGCCTCCTCCCGTATTACCCCACCTGTACGTTATGGTGGTTCTCCTGAGAAGTGTCGAGGTTTTTTAAACCAAATCAGTATCCACTTCGAATTCCAACCCCGTTCCTATCCTACAGATAGGGCGAAGGTCGGATTTATTATCACCTTACTCGTTGAGAAAGCTCTGAGATGGGCCAATCCGTTGTGGGAAAACGATAACCCGTTAGTATATAATTATAATGCCTTTGTAGCTGCTTTTAGAAGAACTTTTGACCCTCCTGGTAGAAAGGTCATTGCAGCCAGATTACTGTTGCGCCTTAGACAAGATAACCGAACACTTGTGGATTATGCACTAGAGTTCAGGTCCTTGGCGGCAGAAGTTAAGTGGAATGAACAGGCTTATATAGACGTATTTTTAAACGGATTATCAGATGTAATACTTGATGAGGTTGCTACTAGAGAGCTTCCTGAGAATTTGGAGGATTTAATTTCTTTTATCTCTCGCATTGATGAACGCTTAAGAGAGAGGCAGAACACTCGAGATAGAACCTGTAGACCTCTCTTCAAACTAGCTCCCTCATTTCTAAGTCCTGAGACCAAAACCTTACCTTTTCCAGAACCTATGCAGATAGGCAATACTCATCTCTCAGAAGAGGAGAGACAGTACAGGAGAAGGGAGGGGCTGTGTATGTACTGTGGAGTCAGAGGCCACTTACGCCTAAATTGTCCTAATCGATCGGGAAACGCTCACACCTAAGTTTCTCTAGAGGACAGGCCTTGGGTGTTTCTATTTTGTCCTCTACTCATAATTATAAAGATCATAGGCTTCTGCTACCCGTTTCCTTAACTTGGGAGAGGGGAGTAGTAGAGACTGTGGCATTGATAGATTCCGGAGCTGCTGAGAGCTTTATCGACCAAGTTTTTGTCACTAAACACACTATTCCATCTCAGTTAAGGGAGACGCCCTTGGCCGTTGAGGCCATAGATGGTAGACCTTTAGTTGAGCCTGTGATTTTTCGTGAAACCATACCCGTCAACTTAACTGTTGGTATTCTACACGAGGAAGACATATCTCTGTTACTCATTTCATCTCCTTCTGTTCCCATAGTCCTGGGGTATTCTTGGTTAAAGAGACATAACCCTATTATTGATTGGGAATTAGGGGAGATAATCTCATGGGGTCAGAATTGTCAGGAGAAGTGTTTACAGAAAGTCTCACCGCTTTGCATAGTTAATACATCCACTCAGTCTACCGACTCTACAGAAGTACAAATACCGCCACTATACCTGGACTTAAAGGCGGTATTTGACAAAAAGAAGGCTGATACTTTACACAGGACCGTTAATTGTAAGATTAATCTACTCCCTGGTACTATGCCTCCCAGGGGCAATGTATACCCTTTGTCTACTAAAGAGAACTTAGTCCTAGAGGAGTATATTCGTGAAAATCTAGACAAAGGATTCATTAGGAGATCTTCCTCCCCTGCCGGGGCTGGGTTTTTTTTTGTTAAAAAGAAGGATGGTACGCTGAGACCTTGCATTGACTACCGAGGTTTGAACAAAATAACCGTTAGAAATGCCTACCCGATTCCTTTGATTACCGAGCTCTTTGATCGTTTAAAGGGTTCCAAGATTTTCACCAAGTTAGATCTCAGAGGGGCATATAACTTGGTGAGGATTCAGCAGGGTCACGAGTGGATGACAGCGTTCAACACTCGATATGGGCACTACGAGTATACCGTAATGCCTTTTGGTCTCTGCAATGCGCCGGCAGTATTTCAGGACTTGATCAATGAAGTTCTTAGGGAATTTCAACATGACTGTGTTATTGTATACCTGGATGATATACTTATACATTCTAGGGACATTGAGACTCACCACAGACAAGTCAGAAGGGTTTTGCGCAAACTTCTTCAACATGGCTTGTACTGCAAACTGGAGAAATTTAGTTTTGATCAGTCTCAGACAAACTTTCTTGGTTATGTGATTTCTGGGGAAGGGTTTAAGATGGATCCGGATAAACTCCAGTCCATTTTAGACTGGCCCTTACCTAAGGGTCTCAAGGCCATTCAGAGGTTTATTGGATTCTCCAATTATTATAGGCGCTTCATTAAGGGTTACTCGTCAATTATTGCTCCTATCACCAATATGACCAGACAGGGGGCTGACACTAAGAATTGGTCTACTGAAGCACTTCTTGCTTTCAAAACTCTCAAAGAACTTTTTGCTTCCGCACCAATTTTAGTTCACCCTGATACTACTCTGCCTTTCCTACTCGAAGTAGACGCCTCAGAGACGGGTGTAGGCGCTATCCTGTCCCAAAGGTTAGGTGTGGATAAACCATTACATCCATGTGGTTTTTTTTCCAAAAAGCTATCTGGCCCGGAGAGCAGATATGACATTGGTGACAGGGAACTACTAGCAGTTATCATGGCTTTAAAGGAGTGGAGACATCTATTGGAAGGGACCTTACATCCTGTTTTGACGGACCACAAGAACTTGTCCTATATTGGGGAGGCCAAGCGATTGTCCTCCAGGCAAGCTCGTTGGTCTTTATTTCTCACCCATTTCAATTACGTACTCACTTATAGACCTGGTTCTAAGAATTCTAAAGCCGATGCTTTGTCTCGCCAATATGAACCTTCTACTGTATCTGAGCCAGTGTTATCCTCTATAGTCCCCAAGTGCAATATTATCGCCAACGCAAGTCTTAAAATTCATTCTCCACTGCTTGACCAAATCATGAAGTTGCAACATCTGGCACCTGGGCAGACTCCTGTGGCAAGACACTTCGTTCCTCCTGAACTCCAACGGGAGCTCTTACAGTGTTTTCACGAGAGTAAGGTGGCGGGCCATCCTGGCATTCGCAAGACATATTCCTTAATCTCTAAAGATTTCTGGTGGCCTTCTTTACGAAAGGATATTAAGGATTTCATTGCAGTGTGTGAGATCTGTACTAAGACTAAGCAACCTCATACTCTTCCATGTGGTCTATTACAGCCCTTGGGCATTCCAGAGAGACCATGGTCCTGTTTGGCCATGGACTTTATTGTTGATTTGCCTATTTCTAAAAAACAGACTGTTATTCTCACTGTAGTCGATAGGTTTACTAAGATGGCTAATTTTGTGCCTTTACCTAAACTTCCGACTTCTCCTGAATTGGCGGAAATATTCGCTAAAGAAATTTTTCGTTTACATGGGATACCTTCCGAAATTATTTCTGATAGAGGTTCCCAATTTGTTTCACGTTTCTGGAGATCCTTTTGTTCTCAATTAGGCATCAAATTGAATTTTTCTTCTGCTTATCACCCTCAGTCTAACGGAGCTGCTGAACGTACCAATCAAAAAATTGAACAATATTTGCGTTGTTTTGTTTCCGAACATCAGGACGATTGGGTCGGTTTGATTCCTTGGGCGGAGTTCGCACACAATAATCTTGTTTGTGATTCCACTCGTTCTAGCCCCTTTTTCATGAATTATGGCTTTCATCCTTCCATTCTTCCCTCGGTCTCTCCTTCCCAAGGGGTACCGTCGGTTGATGTTCATGTTGCCAATCTGAGGAAGTTGTGGGATCAGACTCGACAAATTCTCCTACATAATTCCATGTTGTTCAAGAAACACGCTGATAAACGCAGAAGGGCGGCTCCTGTTTTTGTTCCTGGTGAAAGGGTATGGTTGAGTACAAAAAACATTCGTTTAAAGGTTCCTTCTATGAAATTCGCTCCTCGTTACATTGGTCCTTACAGGGTCCTGACTCGTATTAACCCGGTTGCGTATCGCCTAGTACTTCCATCTGCCTTACGCATCCCTAATTCTTTTCATGTTTCCTTGCTGAAACCGTTAATTTGCAACAGATTTTCCTCCACTGTTTCCTCCCCTCGCTCTGTTCAGGTTGAGGGTCAGGAGGAATACGAGATCAACTCCATCATCGATTCTCGAATTTCTCGAGGGAGGTTACAGTATCTTGTCGACTGGAAGGGATATGGTCCTGAGGAGAGGACTTGGGTACCTCAGGAGGATGTACATGCTCCTCGCCTCCGCAGGGCTTTTCACTCCCGCTTTCCATCTCGTCCTGGTTGCTTCCGCCCGGTGGGCGTTTCTGAGAGGGGGGGTACTGTCAGGGTACCTGTAGTCTCTACCTCTGATAAGAGGAGAGACTTAGACGTTTTCCCGTCCAGAAGGGCTGTTTCCTCCGTTCCTCGCGGTTCCTCCGGTCGGTTACACGCCGGCCGCGAGGGATCCACGCCCTTTTATGACGTGACGCTCAGTAGCCGACGTCATGACGCCAAGCCTGCTCGACCTGTCACTCAAACCCTGAACACGAACCAGGACTCGTCGGGGGTGTGATTACCTCCTAGAACCGGGGTATTTAATAGAGCTTCCCGCATTTGCTCATTGCCCTGTCGTGGTTCTAGCCAGTCTAGTCACTCAGTGCTCTTGTATGTCTATTGTCTCTTTGGTTCTGACCCGGCTTGTTTGTATTACTCTGCTTATCTCTGTTATCCTTTGACCCGGCTTGTCTCTCGCTTACCTGTCTTCTCGTTCCCTCGACCTCGGCTTGTCTCTGACCATTCTCTACTTACTCCTTACGTTAAGTCCGGCCATTCTAAGGTCCGGTATACGTACCTACTACACTTTGTACTCTGCGTGTTGGATCCCTGTCCCGATCCTGACAATAGCGTGCTTTTACAAAGAAAAAAAGTTTTCCAGTGTAAGCTAATAGCAGTCAGTGTCCTTAAAGCGGGTGTGTCAGGCCTTCCTTCAGCGTGTGCCCTGCAGAACCCTGCCAGCGTACTTTGACAGTTGCCACTCTTATCTGGTGTCTCTGTAGCATGCTTTTACAAAGAAAAAAAGTTTTCCAGTGTAAGCTAATAGCAGTCAGTGTCCTTAAAGCGGGTGTGTCAGGCCTTCCTTCAGCGTGTGCCCTGCAGAACCCTGCCAGCGTACTTTGACAGTTGCCACTCATATCTGGTGTCTCTGTAGCGTGCTTTTACAAAGAAAAAAAGTTTTCCAGTGTAAGCTAATAGCAGTCAGTGTCCTTAAAGCTGGTGTGTCAGGCCTTCCTTCAGCGTGTGCCCTGCAGAACCCTGCCAGCGTACTTTGACAGTTGCCACTCATATCTGGTGTCTCTGTAGCGTGCTTTTACAAAGAAAAAAGTTTTCCAGTGTAAGCTAATAGCAGTCAGTGTCCTTAAAGCGGTTGTTTCAGGCCTTCATCGTGTTCCCTGCAGAAACCTGCCAGCATACTTTGACAGTTGCCACTCATATCTGTTGTCTCTATAGCGTGCTTTTACAAAGAAAAAAAGTTTTCCAGTGTAAGCTAATAGCAGTAAGTGTCCTTGGAGCGGGTGTATCAGGCCTTCCTTCAGCGTGTGCCCTGCAGAACCCTGCCAGCGTACTTTGACAGTTGCCACTCATATCTGGTGTCTCTGTAGCGTGCTTTGACAAAGACATTTTTTTTCCAGTGTAAGCTAATAGCAGTCAGTGTCCTTAAAGCGGGTGTTTCAGGCCTTCAGCGTGTGCCCTGCAGAACCCTGTCAGCATACTTTGACAGTTGCCACTCATATCTGTTGTCTCTATAGCGTGCTTTTACAAAGAAAAAAAGTTTTCCAGTGTAAGCTAATAGCAGTCAGTGTCCTTAAAGCGGGTGTTTCAGGCCTTCAGCGTGTGCCCTGCAGAACCCTGCCAGAGTACTTTGACAGTTGCCACTCATATCTGGTGTGTCTGTTGCATGCTTTTACAAAGAAAAACAGTTTTCCAGTGTAAGCTAATAGCAGTCAGTGTCCTTAAAGCGGGTGTGTCAGGCCTTCCTTCAGCATGTGCCCTGCAGAACCCTGCCAGCGTACTTTGACAGTTGCCACTCATATTTGGTGTCTCTGTAGCGTGCTTTTACAAATAAAAAAGTTTTCCAGTGTAAGCTAATAGCAGTCAATGTCCTTATAGCGGGTGTTTCAGGCCTTCAGCGTGTGCCCTGCAGAACCCTGCCAGCATACTTTGACAGTTGCCACTCATATCTGTTGTCTCTATAGCGTGCTTTTACAAAGAAAAAAAGTTTTCCAGTGTAAGCTAATAGCAGTCAGTGTCCTTAAAGCGGGTGTGTCAGGTCTTCCTTCAGCGTGTGCCCTGCAGAACCCTGCCTGCGTACTTTGACAGTTGCCACTCATATCTGGTGTCTCTGTAGCGTGCTTTTACAAAGAAAAATAGTTTTCCAGTGTAAGCTAATAGCAGTCAGTGTCCTTAAATCGGGTGTTTCAGGCCTTCAGCGTGTGCCCTGCAGAACCCTGCCAGCGTACTTTGACAGTTGCCACTCAAATCTGGTGTCTCTGCAGCGTGCTTTGACAAATACATTCTTTTTCCTGTGTAAGCTAATAGCAGTCAGTGTCCTTAAAGCGGGTGTGTCAGGCCTTCCTTCAGCGTGTGCCCTGCAGAACCCTGCCAGCGTACTTTGACAGTTGCCACTCTTATCTGGTGTCTCTGTAGCGTGCTTTTACAAAGAAAAAAGTTTTCCAGTGTAAGCTAATAGCAGTCAGTGTCCTTAAAGCGGGTGTGTCAGGCCTTCAGCGTGTGCCCTGCAGAACCCTGCCAGCGTACTTTGACAGTTGCCACTCATATCTGTTGTCTCTATAGCGTGCTTTTACAAAGAAAAAAAGTTTTCCAGTGTAAGCTAATAGCAGTCAGTGTCCTTAGAGCAGGTGTGTAAGGTCTTCCTTCAGCGTGTGCCCTGCAGAACCCTGCAAGCGTACTTTGACAGTTGCCACTCATATCTGTTGTCTCTATAGCGTGCTTTTACAAAGAAAAAAAGTTTTCCAGTGTAAGCTAATAGCAGTCAGTGTCCTTAAAGCGGGTGTGTCAGGCCTTCCTTCAGCGTGTGCCCTGCAGAACCCTGCCAGCGTACTTTGACAGTTGCCACTCATATCTGGTGTCTCTGCAGCGTGCTTTGACAAAGACATTTTTTTTCCAGTGTAAGCTAATAGCAGTCAGTGTCCTTAAAGCAGGTGTTTCAGGCCTTCAGCGTGTGCCCTGCAGAACCCTGCCAGCGTACTTTGACAGTTGCCACTCATATTTGGTGTCTCTGTAGCGTGCTTTTACAAAGAAAAAAGTTTTCCAGTGTAAGCTATTAGCAGTCAATGTCCTTATAGCTGGTGTTTCAGGCCTTCAGCGTGTGCCCTGCAGAACCCTGTCAGCATACTTTGACAGTTGCCACTCATATCTGTTGTCTCTATAGCGTGCTTTTACAAAGAAAAAAAGTTTTCCAGTGTAAGCTAATAGCAGTCAGTGTCCTTAGAGAGGGTGTGTCAGGCCTTCCTTCAGCGTGTGCCCTGCAGAACCCTGCCAGCGTACTTTGACAGTTGCCACTCATATCTGGTGTCTCTGCAGCGTGCTTTGACAAAGACATTTTTTTTCCAGTGTAAGCTAATAGCAGTCAGTGTCCTTAAAGCGGGTGTTTCAGGCCTTCAGCGTGTGCCCTGCAGAACCATGCCAGCGTACTTTGACAGTTGCCACTCATATCTGTTGTCTCTATAGCATGCTTTTACAAAGAAAAAAAGTTTTCCAGTGTAAGCTAATAGCAGTCAGTGTCCTTAAAGCGGGTGTGTCAGGCCTTCCTTCAGCGTGTGCCCTGCAGAACCCTGCCAGCGTACTTTGACAGTTGCCACTCATATCTGGTGTCTCTGTAGCGTGCTTTTACAAAGAAAAAAAGTTTTCCAGTGTAAGCTAAAAGCAGTCAGTGTCCTTAAAGCGGGTGTGTCAGGCCTTCCTTCAGCGTGTGCCCTGCAGAACCCTGCCAGCGTACTTTGACAGTTGCCACTCATATCTGGTGTCTCTGTAGCGTGCTTTTACAAAGAAAAAAAGTTTTCCAGTGTAAGCTAAAAGCAGTCAGTGTCCTTAAATCGGGTGTTTCAGGCCTTCAGCGTGTGCCCCGCAGAACCCTGCCAGCGTAGTTTGACAGTTGCCACTCATATCTGGTGTCTCTGTAGCGTGCTTTTACAAAGAAAAAAAGTTTTCCAGTGTAAGCTAATAGCAGTTAGTGTCCTTAAAGCGGGTGTTTCAGGCCTTCAGCGTGTGCCCTGCAGAACCCAGCCAGCATACTTTGACAGTTGCCACTCATATCTGTTGTCTCTATAGCGTGCTTTTACAAAGAAAAAAAGTTTTCCAGTGTAAGCTAATAGCAATCAGTGTCCTTAAAGCGGGTGTGTCAGGCCTTCCTTCAGCGTGTGCCCTGCAGATCCCTGCCAGCGTACTTTGACAGTTGCCACTCATATCTGGTGTCTCTGCAGCGTGCTTTGACAAATAATTTTTTTTTCCAGTGTAAGCTAATAGCAGTCAGTGTCCTTAAAGCGGGTGTTTCAGGCCTTCAGCGTTTGCCCTGCAGAACCCTGCCAGCGTACTTTGACAGTTGCCACTCATATCTGTTGTCTCTATAGCGTGCTTTTACAAAGAAAAACAGTTTTTCAGTGTAAGCTAATAGCAGTCAGTGTCCTTAAAGCGGGTGTGTCAGGCCTTCCTTCAGCGTGTGCCCTGCAGAACCCTGCCAGCGTACTTTGACAGTTGCCACTCATATCTGGTGTCTCTGTAGCGTGCTTTTACAAAGAAAAAAGTTTTCCAGTGTAAGCTAATAGCAGTCAGTGTCCTTAAAGCGGTTGTTTCAGGCCTTCATCGTGTTCCCTGCAGAAACCTGCCAGCATACTTTGACAGTTGCCACTCATATCTGTTGTCTCTATAGCGTGCTTTTACAAAGAAAAAAGTTTTCCAGTGTAAGCTAATAGCAGTAAGTGTCCTTGGAGCGGGTGTATCAGGCCTTCCTTCAGCGTGTGCCCTGCAGAACCCTGCCAGCGTACTTTGACAGTTGCCACTCATATCTGGTGTCTCTGTAGCGTGCTTTGACAAAGACATTTTTTTTCCAGTGTAAGCTAATAGCAGTCAGTGTCCTTAAAGCGGGTGTTTCAGGCCTTCAGCGTGTGCCCTGCAGAACCCTGTCAGCATACTTTGACAGTTGCCACTCATATCTGTTGTCTCTATAGCGTGCTTTTACAAAGAAAAAAAGTTTTCCAGTGTAAGCTAATAGCAGTCAGTGTCCTTAAAGCGGGTGTTTCAGGCCTTCAGCGTGTGCCCTGCAGAACCCTGCCAGAGTACTTTGACAGTTGCCACTCATATCTGGTGTGTCTGTTGCATGCTTTTACAAAGAAAAACAGTTTTCCAGTGTAAGCTAATAGCAGTCAGTGTCCTTAAAGCGGGTGTGTCAGGCCTTCCTTCAGCATGTGCCCTGCAGAACCCTGCCAGCGTACTTTGACAGTTGCCACTCATATTTGGTGTCTCTGTAGCGTGCTTTTACAAATAAAAAAGTTTTCCAGTGTAAGCTAATAGCAGTCAATGTCCTTATAGCGGGTGTTTCAGGCCTTCAGCGTGTGCCCTGCAGAACCCTGCCAGCATACTTTGACAGTTGCCACTCATATCTGTTGTCTCTATAGCGTGCTTTTACAAAGAAAAAAAGTTTTCCAGTGTAAGCTAATAGCAGTCAGTGTCCTTAAAGCGGGTGTGTCAGGTCTTCCTTCAGCGTGTGCCCTGCAGAACCCTGCCTGCGTACTTTGACAGTTGCCACTCATATCTGGTGTCTCTGTAGCGTGCTTTTACAAAGAAAAATAGTTTTCCAGTGTAAGCTAATAGCAGTCAGTGTCCTTAAATCGGGTGTTTCAGGCCTTCAGCGTGTGCCCTGCAGAACCCTGCCAGCGTACTTTGACAGTTGCCACTCAAATCTGGTGTCTCTGCAGCGTGCTTTGACAAATACATTCTTTTTCCTGTGTAAGCTAATAGCAGTCAGTGTCCTTAAAGCGGGTGTGTCAGGCCTTCCTTCAGCGTGTGCCCTGCAGAACCCTGCCAGCGTACTTTGACAGTTGCCACTCTTATCTGGTGTCTCTGTAGCGTGCTTTTACAAAGAAAAAAGTTTTCCAGTGTAAGCTAATAGCAGTCAGTGTCCTTAAAGCGGGTGTGTCAGGCCTTCAGCGTGTGCCCTGCAGAACCCTGCCAGCGTACTTTGACAGTTGCCACTCATATCTGTTGTCTCTATAGCGTGCTTTTACAAAGAAAAAAAGTTTTCCAGTGTAAGCTAATAGCAGTCAGTGTCCTTAGAGCAGGTGTGTAAGGTCTTCCTTCAGCGTGTGCCCTGCAGAACCCTGCAAGCGTACTTTGACAGTTGCCACTCATATCTGTTGTCTCTATAGCGTGCTTTTACAAAGAAAACAAGTTTTCCAGTGTAAGCTAATAGCAGTCAGTGTCCTTAAAGCGGGTGTGTCAGGCCTTCCTTCAGCGTGTGCCCTGCAGAACCCTGCCAGCGTACTTTGACAGTTGCCACTCATATCTGGTGTCTCTGCAGCGTGCTTTGACAAAGACATTTTTTTTCCAGTGTAAGCTAATAGCAGTCAGTGTCCTTAAAGCAGGTGTTTCAGGCCTTCAGCGTGTGCCCTGCAGAACCCTGCCAGCGTACTTTGACAGTTGCCACTCATATTTGGTGTCTCTGTAGCGTGCTTTTACAAAGAAAAAAGTTTTCCAGTGTAAGCTATTAGCAGTCAATGTCCTTATAGCTGGTGTTTCAGGCCTTCAGCGTGTGCCCTGCAGAACCCTGTCAGCATACTTTGACAGTTGCCACTCATATCTGTTGTCTCTATAGCGTGCTTTTACAAAGAAAAAAAGTTTTCCAGTGTAAGCTAATAGCAGTCAGTGTCCTTAGAGAGGGTGTGTCAGGCCTTCCTTCAGCGTGTGCCCTGCAGAACCCTGCCAGCGTACTTTGACAGTTGCCACTCATATCTGGTGTCTCTGCAGCGTGCTTTGACAAAGACATTTTTTTTCCAGTGTAAGCTAATAGCAGTCAGTGTCCTTAAAGCGGGTGTTTCAGGCCTTCAGCGTGTGCCCTGCAGAACCATGCCAGCGTACTTTGACAGTTGCCACTCATATCTGTTGTCTCTATAGCATGCTTTTACAAAGAAAAAAAGTTTTCCAGTGTAAGCTAATAGCAGTCAGTGTCCTTAAAGCGGGTGTGTCAGGCCTTCCTTCAGCGTGTGCCCTGCAGAACCCTGCCAGCGTACTTTGACAGTTGCCACTCATATCTGGTGTCTCTGTAGCGTGCTTTTACAAAGAAAAAAAGTTTTCCAGTGTAAGCTAAAAGCAGTCAGTGTCCTTAAAGCGGGTGTGTCAGGCCTTCCTTCAGCGTGTGCCCTGCAGAACCCTGCCAGCGTACTTTGACAGTTGCCACTCATATCTGGTGTCTCTGTAGCGTGCTTTTACAAAGAAAAAAAGTTTTCCAGTGTAAGCTAAAAGCAGTCAGTGTCCTTAAATCGGGTGTTTCAGGCCTTCAGCGTGTGCCCCGCAGAACCCTGCCAGCGTAGTTTGACAGTTGCCACTCATATCTGGTGTCTCTGTAGCGTGCTTTTACAAAGAAAAAAAGTTTTCCAGTGTAAGCTAATAGCAGTTAGTGTCCTTAAAGCGGGTGTTTCAGGCCTTCAGCGTGTGCCCTGCAGAACCCAGCCAGCATACTTTGACAGTTGCCACTCATATCTGTTGTCTCTATAGCGTGCTTTTACAAAGAAAAAAAGTTTTCCAGTGTAAGCTAATAGCAATCAGTGTCCTTAAAGCGGGTGTGTCAGGCCTTCCTTCAGCGTGTGCCCTGCAGATCCCTGCCAGCGTACTTTGACAGTTGCCACTCATATCTGGTGTCTCTGCAGCGTGCTTTGACAAATAATTTTTTTTTCCAGTGTAAGCTAATAGCAGTCAGTGTCCTTAAAGCGGGTGTTTCAGGCCTTCAGCGTTTGCCCTGCAGAACCCTGCCAGCGTACTTTGACAGTTGCCACTCATATCTGTTGTCTCTATAGCGTGCTTTTACAAAGAAAAACAGTTTTTCAGTGTAAGCTAATAGCAGTCAGTGTCCTTAAAGCGGGTGTGTCAGGCCTTCCTTCAGCGTGTGCCCTGCAGAACCCTGCCAGCGTACTTTGACAGTTGCCACTCATATCTGGTGTCTCTGTAGCGTGCTTTTACAAAGAAAAAAGTTTTCCAGTGTAAGCTAATAGCAGTCAGTGTCCTTAAAGCGGGTGTTTCAGGCCTTCAGCGTGTGCCCTTGCAGAACCCTGCCAGCGTACTTTGACAGTTGCCACTCATATCTGGTGTCTCTGTAGCATGCTTTTACAAAGAAAAACAGTTTTCCAGTGTAAGCTAATAGCAGTCAGTGTCCTTAAAGCGGGTGTGTCAGGCCTTCCTTCAGCGTGTGCCCTGCAGAACCCTGCCAGCGTACTTTGACAGTTGCCACTCATATCTGGTGTCTCTGTAGCGTGCTTTTACAAAGAAAAAAGTTTTCCAGTGTAAGCTAATAGCAGTCAGTGTCCTTAAAGCGGGTGTTTCAGGCCTTCAGCGTGTGCCCTGCAGAACCCTGCCAGCATACTTTGACAGTTGCCACTCATATCTGGTGTCTCTGTAGCTTGCTTTTACAAAGAAAAAAAGTTTTCCAGTGTAAGCTAATAGCAGTCAGTGTCCTTAAAGCGGGTGTGTCAGGCCTTCCTTCAGCGTGTGCCCTGCAGAACCCTGCCAGCGTACTTTGACAGTTGCCACTCATATCTGGTGTCTCTGTAGCGTGCTTTTACAAAGAAAAAACGTTTTCCAGTGTAAGCTAATAGCAGTCAGTGTCCTTAAAGCGGGTGTGATAGGCCTTCCTTCAGCGTGTGCCCTGCAGAACCCTGACAGCGTACTTTGACAGTTGCCACTCATATCTGGTGTCTCTGTAGCGTGCTTTAACAAAGAAAAAAAGTTTTCCAGTGTAAGCTAATGGCAGTCAGTGTCCTTAAAGCGGGTGTTTCAGGCCTTCAGCGTGTGCCCTGCAGAACCCTGCCAGCGTACTTTGACAGTTGACACTCATATCTGTTGTCTCTATAGCGTGCTTTTACAAAGAAAAAAAGTTTTCAGTGTCCTTAAAGCGGGTGTGTCAGGCCTTCGTTCAGCATGTGCCCTGCAGAACCCTGCCAGCGTACTTTGACAGTTGTCACTCATATCTGGTGTTTCTATAGCGTGCTTTTACAAAGAAAAAAAGTTTTCCAGTGTAAGCTAATAGCAGTCAGTGTCCTTAAAGCGGGTGTGTCAGGCCTTCCTTCAGCGTGTGCCCTGCAGAACCCTGCCAGCGTACTTTGACAGTTGCCACTCATATCTGGTGTCTCTGTAGCGTGCTTTTACAAAGAAATATTTTTTCCAGTGTAAGCTAATAGCAGTCAGTGTCCTTAAAGCGGGTGTTTCAGGCCTTCAGCGTCTGCCCTGCAGAACCCTGCCAGCATACTTTGACAGTTGCCACTCATATCTGGTGTCTCTGTAGCTTGCTTTTACAAAGAAAAAAAGTTTTCCAGTGTAAGCTAATAGCAGTCAGTGTCCTTAAAGCGGGTGTGTCAGGCCTTCCTTCAGCGTGTGCCCTGCAGAACCCTGCCAGCGTACTTTGACAGTTGCCACTCTTATCTGGTGTCTCTGTAGCGTGCTTTTACAAAGAAAAAAAGTTTTCCAGTATAAGCTAATAGCAGTCAGTGTCCTTAAATCGGGTGTTTCAGGCCTTCAGCGTGTGCCCTGCAGAACCCTGCCAGCGTACTTTGACAGTTGCCACTCATATCTGGTGTCTCTGCAGCGTGCTTTGACAAATAATTTTTTTTTCCAGTGTAAGCTAATAGCAGTCAGTGTCCTTAACCCCTTAAGGACCAAACTTCTGGAATGAAAGGGAATCATGACATGTCACACATGTCATGTGTCCTTAAGGGGTTAAAGCGGGTGTGTCAGGCCTTCAGCGTGTGCCCTGCAGAACCCTGCCAGCGCACTTTGACAGTTGCCACTCATATCTGTTGTCTCTATAGCGTGCTTTTACAAAGAAAAATAGTTTTCCAGTGTAAGCTAATAGCAGTCAGTGTCCTTAGAGCGGGTGTGTCAGGTCTTCCTTCAGCGTGTGCCCTGCTGAACCCTGCCAGCGTACTTTGACAGTTGCCACTCATATCTGTTGTCTCTATAGCGTGCTTTTACAAAGAAAAATAGTTTTCCAGTGTAAGCTAATAGCAGTCAGTGTCCTTAAAGCGGGTGTGTAGGCCTTCCTTCAGCGTGTGCCCTGCAGAACCCTGCCAGCGTACTTTGACAGTTGCCACTCATATTTGGTGTCTCTGTAGCGTGCTTTTACAAAGAAAAAAGTTTTCCAGTGTAAGCTATTAGCAGTCAATGTCCTTATAGCTGGTGTTTCAGGCCTTCAGCGTGTGCCCTTCAGAACCCTGCCAGCATACTTTGACAGTTGCCACTCATATCTGTTGTCTCTATAGCGTGCTTTTACAAAGAAAAAACGTTTTCCAGTGTAAGCTAATAGCAGTCAGTGTCCTTAAAGCGGGTGTGTCAGGCCTTTCTTCAGCGTGTGCCCTGCAGAACCCTGCCAGCGTACTTTGACAGTTGCCACTCATATCTGGTGTCTCTATAGCGTGCTTTTACAAAGAAAAAAAGTTTTCCAGTGTAAGCTAATAGCAGTCAGTGTCCTTAAAGCGGGTGTGTAGGCCTTCCTTCAGCGTGTGCCCTGCAGAACCCTGCCAGCGTACTTTGACAGTTGCCACTCATATCTGGTGTCTCTGTAGCGTGCTTTTACAAAGAAAAAAAGTATTTCAGTGGAAGCTAATAGCAGTCAGTGTCCTTAAAGCGGGTGTTTCAGGCCTTCAGCGTGTGCCCTGCAGAACCCTGCCAGCGTACTTTGACAGTTGCCACTCATATCTGGTGTGTCTGTTGCATGCTTTTACAAAGAAAAACAGTTTTCCAGTGTAAGCTAATAGCAGTCAGGGTCCTTAAAGCGGGTGTGTCAGGCCTTCCTTCAGCGTGTGCCCTGCAGAACCCTGCCAGCGTACTTTGACAGTTGCCACTCATATTTGGTGTCTCTGTAGCGTGCTTTTACAAAGAAAAAAGTTTTCCAGTGTATGCTAATAGCAGTCAGTGTCCTTAAAGCGGGTGTGTCAGGCCTTTCTTCAGCGTGTGCCCTGCAGAACCCTGCCAGCGTACTTTGACAGTTGCCACTCATATCTGGTGTCTCTGCAGCGTGCTTTGACAAAGACATTTTTTTTCCAAAGTAAGCTAATAGCAGTCAGTGTCCTTAAAGCAGGTGTTTCAGGCCTTCAGCGTGTGCCCTGCAGAACCCTGCCAGCGTACTTTGACAGTTGCCACTCATATCTGGTGTCTCTATAGCGTGCTTTTACAAAGAAAAAAAGTTTTCCAGTGTAAGCTAATAGCAGTCAGTGTCCTTAAAGCGGGTGTGTATGCCTTCCTTCAGCGTGTGCCCTGCAGAACCCTGCCAGCGTACTTTGACAGTTGCCACTCATATCTGGTGTCTCTGTAGCGTGCTTTTACAAAGAAAAAAAGTTTTCCAGTGGAAGCTAATAGCAGTCAGTGTCCTTAAAGCGGGTGTTTCAGGCCTTCAGCGTGTGCCCTGCAGAACCCTGCCAGCGTACTTTGACAGTTGCCACTCATATCTGGTGTGTCTGTTGCATGCTTTTACAAAGAAAAAAAGTTTTCCAGTGTAAGCTAATAGCAGTCAGTGTCCTTAAAGCGGGTAAGTAGGCCGTCCTTCAGCGTGTGCCCTGCAGAACCCTGCCAGCGTACTTTGACAGTTGCCACTCATATTTGGTGTCTCTGTAGCGTGCTTTTACAAAGAAAAAAGTTTTCCAGTGTAAGCTATTAGCAGTCAATGTCCTTATAGCTGGTGTTTCAGGCCTTCAGCGTGTGCCCTGCAGAACCCTGCCAGCGTACTTTGACAGTTGCCACTCATATCTGTTGTCTCTATAGCATGCTTTTACAAAGAAAAAAAGTTTTCCAGTGTAAGCTAATAGCAGTCAGTGTCCTTAAAGCGGGTGTGTCAGGCCTTCCTTCAGCGTGTGCCCTGCAGAACCCTGCCAGCGTACTTTGACAGTTGCCACTCATATCTGGTGTCTCTGTAGCGTGCTTTTACAAAGAAATTTTTTTTCCAGTGTAAGCTAATAGCAGTCAGTGTCCTTAAAGCGGGTGTTTCAGGCCTTCAGCGTGTGCCCTGCAGAACCCTGCCAGCATACTTTGACAGTTGCCACTCATATCTGGTGTCTCTGTAGCATGCTTTTACAAATAAAAACAGTTTTCCAGTGTAAGCTAATAGCAGTCAGTGTCCTTAAAGCGGGTGTGTCAGGCCTTCCTTCAGCGTGTGCCCTGCAGAACCCTGCCAGCGTACTTTGACAGTTGCCACTCTTATCTGGTGTCTCTGTAGCGTGCTTTTACAAAGAAAAAAAGTTTTCCAGTGTAAGCTAATAGCAGTCAGTGTCCTTAAATCGGGTGTTTCAGGCCTTCAGCGTGTGCCCTGCAGAACCCTGCCAGCGTACTTTGACAGTTGCCACTCATATCTGGTGTCTCTGCAGCGTGCTTTGACAAATAAATTTTTTTTCCAGTGTAAGCTAATAGCAGTCAGTGTCCTTAAAGCGGGTGTGTCAGGCCTTCAGCGTGTGCCCTGCAGAACCCTGCCAGCGCACTTTGACAGTTGCCACTCATATCTGTTGTCTCTATAGCGTGCTTTTACAAAGAAAAAAAGTTTTCCAGTGTAAGCTAATAGCAGTCAGTGTCCTTAGAGCGGGTGTGTCAGGTCTTCCTTCAGCGTGTGCCCTGCAGAACCCTGCCAGCGTACTTTGACAGTTGCCACTCATATCTGTTGTCTCTATAGCGTGCTTTTACAAAGAAAAATAGTTTTCCAGTGTAAGCTAATAGCAGTCAGTGTCCTTAAAGCGGGTGTGTAGGCCTTCCTTCAGCGTGTGCCCTGCAGAACCCTGCCAGCGTACTTTGACAGTTGCCACTCATATTTGGTGTCTCTGTAGCGTGCTTTTACAAAGAAAAAAGTTTTCCAGTCAATGTCCTTATAGCTGGTGTTTCAGGCCTTCAGCGTGTGCCCTGCAGAACCCTGCCAGCATACTTTGACAGTTGCCACTCATATCTGTTGTCTCTATAGCGTGCTTTTACAAAGAAAAAACGTTTTCCAGTGTAAGCTAATAGCAGTCAGTGTCCTTAAAGCGGGTGTGTCAGGCCTTTCTTCAGCGTGTGCCCTGCAGAACCCTGCCAGCGTACTTTGACAGTTGCCACTCATATCTGGTGTCTCTGCAGCGTGCTTTGACAAAGACATTTTTTTTCCAAAGTAAGCTAATAGCAGTCAGTGTCCTTAAAGCAGGTGTTTCAGGCCTTCAGCGTGTGCCCTGCAGAACCCTGCCAGCGTACTTTGACAGTTGCCACTCATATTTGGTGTCTCTGTAGCGTGCTTTTACAAAGAAAAAAGTTTTCCAGTGTAAGCTATTAGCAGTCAATGTCCTTATAGCTGGTGTTTCAGGCCTTCAGCGTGTGCCCTGCAGAACCCTGTCAGCATACTTTGACAGTTGCCACTCATATCTGTTGTCTCTATAGCGTGCTTTTACAAAGAAAAAAAGTTTTCCAGTGTAAGCTAATAGCAGTCAGTGTCCTTAGAGAGGGTGTGTCAGGCCTTCCTTCAGCGTGTGCCCTGCAGAACCCTGCCAGCGTACTTTGACAGTTGCCACTCATATCTGGTGTCTCTGCAGCGTGCTTTGACAAAGACATTTTTTTTCCAGTGTAAGCTAATAGCAGTCAGTGTCCTTAAAGCGGGTGTTTCAGGCCTTCAGCGTGTGCCCTGCAGAACCATGCCAGCGTACTTTGACAGTTGCCACTCATATCTGTTGTCTCTATAGCATGCTTTTACAAAGAAAAAAAGTTTTCCAGTGTAAGCTAATAGCAGTCAGTGTCCTTAAAGCGGGTGTGTCAGGCCTTCCTTCAGCGTGTGCCCTGCAGAACCCTGCCAGCGTACTTTGACAGTTGCCACTCATATCTGGTGTCTCTGTAGCGTGCTTTTACAAAGAAAAAAAGTTTTCCAGTGTAAGCTAAAAGCAGTCAGTGTCCTTAAAGCGGGTGTGTCAGGCCTTCCTTCAGCGTGTGCCCTGCAGAACCCTGCCAGCGTACTTTGACAGTTGCCACTCATATCTGGTGTCTCTGTAGCGTGCTTTTACAAAGAAAAAAAGTTTTCCAGTGTAAGCTAAAAGCAGTCAGTGTCCTTAAATCGGGTGTTTCAGGCCTTCAGCGTGTGCCCCGCAGAACCCTGCCAGCGTAGTTTGACAGTTGCCACTCATATCTGGTGTCTCTGTAGCGTGCTTTTACAAAGAAAAAAAGTTTTCCAGTGTAAGCTAATAGCAGTTAGTGTCCTTAAAGCGGGTGTTTCAGGCCTTCAGCGTGTGCCCTGCAGAACCCAGCCAGCATACTTTGACAGTTGCCACTCATATCTGTTGTCTCTATAGCGTGCTTTTACAAAGAAAAAAAGTTTTCCAGTGTAAGCTAATAGCAATCAGTGTCCTTAAAGCGGGTGTGTCAGGCCTTCCTTCAGCGTGTGCCCTGCAGATCCCTGCCAGCGTACTTTGACAGTTGCCACTCATATCTGGTGTCTCTGCAGCGTGCTTTGACAAATAATTTTTTTTTCCAGTGTAAGCTAATAGCAGTCAGTGTCCTTAAAGCGGGTGTTTCAGGCCTTCAGCGTTTGCCCTGCAGAACCCTGCCAGCGTACTTTGACAGTTGCCACTCATATCTGTTGTCTCTATAGCGTGCTTTTACAAAGAAAAACAGTTTTTCAGTGTAAGCTAATAGCAGTCAGTGTCCTTAAAGCGGGTGTGTCAGGCCTTCCTTCAGCGTGTGCCCTGCAGAACCCTGCCAGCGTACTTTGACAGTTGCCACTCATATCTGGTGTCTCTGTAGCGTGCTTTTACAAAGAAAAAAGTTTTCCAGTGTAAGCTAATAGCAGTCAGTGTCCTTAAAGCGGTTGTTTCAGGCCTTCATCGTGTTCCCTGCAGAAACCTGCCAGCATACTTTGACAGTTGCCACTCATATCTGTTGTCTCTATAGCGTGCTTTTACAAAGAAAAAAGTTTTCCAGTGTAAGCTAATAGCAGTAAGTGTCCTTGGAGCGGGTGTATCAGGCCTTCCTTCAGCGTGTGCCCTGCAGAACCCTGCCAGCGTACTTTGACAGTTGCCACTCATATCTGGTGTCTCTGTAGCGTGCTTTGACAAAGACATTTTTTTTCCAGTGTAAGCTAATAGCAGTCAGTGTCCTTAAAGCGGGTGTTTCAGGCCTTCAGCGTGTGCCCTGCAGAACCCTGTCAGCATACTTTGACAGTTGCCACTCATATCTGTTGTCTCTATAGCGTGCTTTTACAAAGAAAAAAAGTTTTCCAGTGTAAGCTAATAGCAGTCAGTGTCCTTAAAGCGGGTGTTTCAGGCCTTCAGCGTGTGCCCTGCAGAACCCTGCCAGAGTACTTTGACAGTTGCCACTCATATCTGGTGTGTCTGTTGCATGCTTTTACAAAGAAAAACAGTTTTCCAGTGTAAGCTAATAGCAGTCAGTGTCCTTAAAGCGGGTGTGTCAGGCCTTCCTTCAGCATGTGCCCTGCAGAACCCTGCCAGCGTACTTTGACAGTTGCCACTCATATTTGGTGTCTCTGTAGCGTGCTTTTACAAATAAAAAAGTTTTCCAGTGTAAGCTAATAGCAGTCAATGTCCTTATAGCGGGTGTTTCAGGCCTTCAGCGTGTGCCCTGCAGAACCCTGCCAGCATACTTTGACAGTTGCCACTCATATCTGTTGTCTCTATAGCGTGCTTTTACAAAGAAAAAAAGTTTTCCAGTGTAAGCTAATAGCAGTCAGTGTCCTTAAAGCGGGTGTGTCAGGTCTTCCTTCAGCGTGTGCCCTGCAGAACCCTGCCTGCGTACTTTGACAGTTGCCACTCATATCTGGTGTCTCTGTAGCGTGCTTTTACAAAGAAAAATAGTTTTCCAGTGTAAGCTAATAGCAGTCAGTGTCCTTAAATCGGGTGTTTCAGGCCTTCAGCGTGTGCCCTGCAGAACCCTGCCAGCGTACTTTGACAGTTGCCACTCAAATCTGGTGTCTCTGCAGCGTGCTTTGACAAATACATTCTTTTTCCTGTGTAAGCTAATAGCAGTCAGTGTCCTTAAAGCGGGTGTGTCAGGCCTTCCTTCAGCGTGTGCCCTGCAGAACCCTGCCAGCGTACTTTGACAGTTGCCACTCTTATCTGGTGTCTCTGTAGCGTGCTTTTACAAAGAAAAAAGTTTTCCAGTGTAAGCTAATAGCAGTCAGTGTCCTTAAAGCGGGTGTGTCAGGCCTTCAGCGTGTGCCCTGCAGAACCCTGCCAGCGTACTTTGACAGTTGCCACTCATATCTGTTGTCTCTATAGCGTGCTTTTACAAAGAAAAAAAGTTTTCCAGTGTAAGCTAATAGCAGTCAGTGTCCTTAGAGCAGGTGTGTAAGGTCTTCCTTCAGCGTGTGCCCTGCAGAACCCTGCAAGCGTACTTTGACAGTTGCCACTCATATCTGTTGTCTCTATAGCGTGCTTTTACAAAGAAAACAAGTTTTCCAGTGTAAGCTAATAGCAGTCAGTGTCCTTAAAGCGGGTGTGTCAGGCCTTCCTTCAGCGTGTGCCCTGCAGAACCCTGCCAGCGTACTTTGACAGTTGCCACTCATATCTGGTGTCTCTGCAGCGTGCTTTGACAAAGACATTTTTTTTCCAGTGTAAGCTAATAGCAGTCAGTGTCCTTAAAGCAGGTGTTTCAGGCCTTCAGCGTGTGCCCTGCAGAACCCTGCCAGCGTACTTTGACAGTTGCCACTCATATTTGGTGTCTCTGTAGCGTGCTTTTACAAAGAAAAAAGTTTTCCAGTGTAAGCTATTAGCAGTCAATGTCCTTATAGCTGGTGTTTCAGGCCTTCAGCGTGTGCCCTGCAGAACCCTGTCAGCATACTTTGACAGTTGCCACTCATATCTGTTGTCTCTATAGCGTGCTTTTACAAAGAAAAAAAGTTTTCCAGTGTAAGCTAATAGCAGTCAGTGTCCTTAGAGAGGGTGTGTCAGGCCTTCCTTCAGCGTGTGCCCTGCAGAACCCTGCCAGCGTACTTTGACAGTTGCCACTCATATCTGGTGTCTCTGCAGCGTGCTTTGACAAAGACATTTTTTTTCCAGTGTAAGCTAATAGCAGTCAGTGTCCTTAAAGCGGGTGTTTCAGGCCTTCAGCGTGTGCCCTGCAGAACCATGCCAGCGTACTTTGACAGTTGCCACTCATATCTGTTGTCTCTATAGCATGCTTTTACAAAGAAAAAAAGTTTTCCAGTGTAAGCTAATAGCAGTCAGTGTCCTTAAAGCGGGTGTGTCAGGCCTTCCTTCAGCGTGTGCCCTGCAGAACCCTGCCAGCGTACTTTGACAGTTGCCACTCATATCTGGTGTCTCTGTAGCGTGCTTTTACAAAGAAAAAAAGTTTTCCAGTGTAAGCTAAAAGCAGTCAGTGTCCTTAAAGCGGGTGTGTCAGGCCTTCCTTCAGCGTGTGCCCTGCAGAACCCTGCCAGCGTACTTTGACAGTTGCCACTCATATCTGGTGTCTCTGTAGCGTGCTTTTACAAAGAAAAAAAGTTTTCCAGTGTAAGCTAAAAGCAGTCAGTGTCCTTAAATCGGGTGTTTCAGGCCTTCAGCGTGTGCCCCGCAGAACCCTGCCAGCGTAGTTTGACAGTTGCCACTCATATCTGGTGTCTCTGTAGCGTGCTTTTACAAAGAAAAAAAGTTTTCCAGTGTAAGCTAATAGCAGTTAGTGTCCTTAAAGCGGGTGTTTCAGGCCTTCAGCGTGTGCCCTGCAGAACCCAGCCAGCATACTTTGACAGTTGCCACTCATATCTGTTGTCTCTATAGCGTGCTTTTACAAAGAAAAAAAGTTTTCCAGTGTAAGCTAATAGCAATCAGTGTCCTTAAAGCGGGTGTGTCAGGCCTTCCTTCAGCGTGTGCCCTGCAGATCCCTGCCAGCGTACTTTGACAGTTGCCACTCATATCTGGTGTCTCTGCAGCGTGCTTTGACAAATAATTTTTTTTTCCAGTGTAAGCTAATAGCAGTCAGTGTCCTTAAAGCGGGTGTTTCAGGCCTTCAGCGTTTGCCCTGCAGAACCCTGCCAGCGTACTTTGACAGTTGCCACTCATATCTGTTGTCTCTATAGCGTGCTTTTACAAAGAAAAACAGTTTTTCAGTGTAAGCTAATAGCAGTCAGTGTCCTTAAAGCGGGTGTGTCAGGCCTTCCTTCAGCGTGTGCCCTGCAGAACCCTGCCAGCGTACTTTGACAGTTGCCACTCATATCTGGTGTCTCTGTAGCGTGCTTTTACAAAGAAAAAAGTTTTCCAGTGTAAGCTAATAGCAGTCAGTGTCCTTAAAGCGGGTGTTTCAGGCCTTCAGCGTGTGCCCTTGCAGAACCCTGCCAGCGTACTTTGACAGTTGCCACTCATATCTGGTGTCTCTGTAGCATGCTTTTACAAAGAAAAACAGTTTTCCAGTGTAAGCTAATAGCAGTCAGTGTCCTTAAAGCGGGTGTGTCAGGCCTTCCTTCAGCGTGTGCCCTGCAGAACCCTGCCAGCGTACTTTGACAGTTGCCACTCATATCTGGTGTCTCTGTAGCGTGCTTTTACAAAGAAAAAAGTTTTCCAGTGTAAGCTAATAGCAGTCAGTGTCCTTAAAGCGGGTGTTTCAGGCCTTCAGCGTGTGCCCTGCAGAACCCTGCCAGCATACTTTGACAGTTGCCACTCATATCTGGTGTCTCTGTAGCTTGCTTTTACAAAGAAAAAAAGTTTTCCAGTGTAAGCTAATAGCAGTCAGTGTCCTTAAAGCGGGTGTGTCAGGCCTTCCTTCAGCGTGTGCCCTGCAGAACCCTGCCAGCGTACTTTGACAGTTGCCACTCATATCTGGTGTCTCTGTAGCGTGCTTTTACAAAGAAAAAACGTTTTCCAGTGTAAGCTAATAGCAGTCAGTGTCCTTAAAGCGGGTGTGATAGGCCTTCCTTCAGCGTGTGCCCTGCAGAACCCTGACAGCGTACTTTGACAGTTGCCACTCATATCTGGTGTCTCTGTAGCGTGCTTTAACAAAGAAAAAAAGTTTTCCAGTGTAAGCTAATGGCAGTCAGTGTCCTTAAAGCGGGTGTTTCAGGCCTTCAGCGTGTGCCCTGCAGAACCCTGCCAGCGTACTTTGACAGTTGACACTCATATCTGTTGTCTCTATAGCGTGCTTTTACAAAGAAAAAAAGTTTTCAGTGTCCTTAAAGCGGGTGTGTCAGGCCTTCGTTCAGCATGTGCCCTGCAGAACCCTGCCAGCGTACTTTGACAGTTGTCACTCATATCTGGTGTTTCTATAGCGTGCTTTTACAAAGAAAAAAAGTTTTCCAGTGTAAGCTAATAGCAGTCAGTGTCCTTAAAGCGGGTGTGTCAGGCCTTCCTTCAGCGTGTGCCCTGCAGAACCCTGCCAGCGTACTTTGACAGTTGCCACTCATATCTGGTGTCTCTGTAGCGTGCTTTTACAAAGAAATATTTTTTCCAGTGTAAGCTAATAGCAGTCAGTGTCCTTAAAGCGGGTGTTTCAGGCCTTCAGCGTCTGCCCTGCAGAACCCTGCCAGCATACTTTGACAGTTGCCACTCATATCTGGTGTCTCTGTAGCTTGCTTTTACAAAGAAAAAAAGTTTTCCAGTGTAAGCTAATAGCAGTCAGTGTCCTTAAAGCGGGTGTGTCAGGCCTTCCTTCAGCGTGTGCCCTGCAGAACCCTGCCAGCGTACTTTGACAGTTGCCACTCTTATCTGGTGTCTCTGTAGCGTGCTTTTACAAAGAAAAAAAGTTTTCCAGTATAAGCTAATAGCAGTCAGTGTCCTTAAATCGGGTGTTTCAGGCCTTCAGCGTGTGCCCTGCAGAACCCTGCCAGCGTACTTTGACAGTTGCCACTCATATCTGGTGTCTCTGCAGCGTGCTTTGACAAATAATTTTTTTTTCCAGTGTAAGCTAATAGCAGTCAGTGTCCTTAACCCCTTAAGGACCAAACTTCTGGAATGAAAGGGAATCATGACATGTCACACATGTCATGTGTCCTTAAGGGGTTAAAGCGGGTGTGTCAGGCCTTCAGCGTGTGCCCTGCAGAACCCTGCCAGCGCACTTTGACAGTTGCCACTCATATCTGTTGTCTCTATAGCGTGCTTTTACAAAGAAAAATAGTTTTCCAGTGTAAGCTAATAGCAGTCAGTGTCCTTAGAGCGGGTGTGTCAGGTCTTCCTTCAGCGTGTGCCCTGCTGAACCCTGCCAGCGTACTTTGACAGTTGCCACTCATATCTGTTGTCTCTATAGCGTGCTTTTACAAAGAAAAATAGTTTTCCAGTGTAAGCTAATAGCAGTCAGTGTCCTTAAAGCGGGTGTGTAGGCCTTCCTTCAGCGTGTGCCCTGCAGAACCCTGCCAGCGTACTTTGACAGTTGCCACTCATATTTGGTGTCTCTGTAGCGTGCTTTTACAAAGAAAAAAGTTTTCCAGTGTAAGCTATTAGCAGTCAATGTCCTTATAGCTGGTGTTTCAGGCCTTCAGCGTGTGCCCTTCAGAACCCTGCCAGCATACTTTGACAGTTGCCACTCATATCTGTTGTCTCTATAGCGTGCTTTTACAAAGAAAAAACGTTTTCCAGTGTAAGCTAATAGCAGTCAGTGTCCTTAAAGCGGGTGTGTCAGGCCTTTCTTCAGCGTGTGCCCTGCAGAACCCTGCCAGCGTACTTTGACAGTTGCCACTCATATCTGGTGTCTCTATAGCGTGCTTTTACAAAGAAAAAAAGTTTTCCAGTGTAAGCTAATAGCAGTCAGTGTCCTTAAAGCGGGTGTGTAGGCCTTCCTTCAGCGTGTGCCCTGCAGAACCCTGCCAGCGTACTTTGACAGTTGCCACTCATATCTGGTGTCTCTGTAGCGTGCTTTTACAAAGAAAAAAAGTATTTCAGTGGAAGCTAATAGCAGTCAGTGTCCTTAAAGCGGGTGTTTCAGGCCTTCAGCGTGTGCCCTGCAGAACCCTGCCAGCGTACTTTGACAGTTGCCACTCATATCTGGTGTGTCTGTTGCATGCTTTTACAAAGAAAAACAGTTTTCCAGTGTAAGCTAATAGCAGTCAGGGTCCTTAAAGCGGGTGTGTCAGGCCTTCCTTCAGCGTGTGCCCTGCAGAACCCTGCCAGCGTACTTTGACAGTTGCCACTCATATTTGGTGTCTCTGTAGCGTGCTTTTACAAAGAAAAAAGTTTTCCAGTGTATGCTAATAGCAGTCAGTGTCCTTAAAGCGGGTGTGTCAGGCCTTTCTTCAGCGTGTGCCCTGCAGAACCCTGCCAGCGTACTTTGACAGTTGCCACTCATATCTGGTGTCTCTGCAGCGTGCTTTGACAAAGACATTTTTTTTCCAAAGTAAGCTAATAGCAGTCAGTGTCCTTAAAGCAGGTGTTTCAGGCCTTCAGCGTGTGCCCTGCAGAACCCTGCCAGCGTACTTTGACAGTTGCCACTCATATCTGGTGTCTCTATAGCGTGCTTTTACAAAGAAAAAAAGTTTTCCAGTGTAAGCTAATAGCAGTCAGTGTCCTTAAAGCGGGTGTGTATGCCTTCCTTCAGCGTGTGCCCTGCAGAACCCTGCCAGCGTACTTTGACAGTTGCCACTCATATCTGGTGTCTCTGTAGCGTGCTTTTACAAAGAAAAAAAGTTTTCCAGTGGAAGCTAATAGCAGTCAGTGTCCTTAAAGCGGGTGTTTCAGGCCTTCAGCGTGTGCCCTGCAGAACCCTGCCAGCGTACTTTGACAGTTGCCACTCATATCTGGTGTGTCTGTTGCATGCTTTTACAAAGAAAAAAAGTTTTCCAGTGTAAGCTAATAGCAGTCAGTGTCCTTAAAGCGGGTAAGTAGGCCGTCCTTCAGCGTGTGCCCTGCAGAACCCTGCCAGCGTACTTTGACAGTTGCCACTCATATTTGGTGTCTCTGTAGCGTGCTTTTACAAAGAAAAAAGTTTTCCAGTGTAAGCTATTAGCAGTCAATGTCCTTATAGCTGGTGTTTCAGGCCTTCAGCGTGTGCCCTGCAGAACCCTGCCAGCGTACTTTGACAGTTGCCACTCATATCTGTTGTCTCTATAGCATGCTTTTACAAAGAAAAAAAGTTTTCCAGTGTAAGCTAATAGCAGTCAGTGTCCTTAAAGCGGGTGTGTCAGGCCTTCCTTCAGCGTGTGCCCTGCAGAACCCTGCCAGCGTACTTTGACAGTTGCCACTCATATCTGGTGTCTCTGTAGCGTGCTTTTACAAAGAAATTTTTTTTCCAGTGTAAGCTAATAGCAGTCAGTGTCCTTAAAGCGGGTGTTTCAGGCCTTCAGCGTGTGCCCTGCAGAACCCTGCCAGCATACTTTGACAGTTGCCACTCATATCTGGTGTCTCTGTAGCATGCTTTTACAAATAAAAACAGTTTTCCAGTGTAAGCTAATAGCAGTCAGTGTCCTTAAAGCGGGTGTGTCAGGCCTTCCTTCAGCGTGTGCCCTGCAGAACCCTGCCAGCGTACTTTGACAGTTGCCACTCTTATCTGGTGTCTCTGTAGCGTGCTTTTACAAAGAAAAAAAGTTTTCCAGTGTAAGCTAATAGCAGTCAGTGTCCTTAAATCGGGTGTTTCAGGCCTTCAGCGTGTGCCCTGCAGAACCCTGCCAGCGTACTTTGACAGTTGCCACTCATATCTGGTGTCTCTGCAGCGTGCTTTGACAAATAAATTTTTTTTCCAGTGTAAGCTAATAGCAGTCAGTGTCCTTAAAGCGGGTGTGTCAGGCCTTCAGCGTGTGCCCTGCAGAACCCTGCCAGCGCACTTTGACAGTTGCCACTCATATCTGTTGTCTCTATAGCGTGCTTTTACAAAGAAAAAAAGTTTTCCAGTGTAAGCTAATAGCAGTCAGTGTCCTTAGAGCGGGTGTGTCAGGTCTTCCTTCAGCGTGTGCCCTGCAGAACCCTGCCAGCGTACTTTGACAGTTGCCACTCATATCTGTTGTCTCTATAGCGTGCTTTTACAAAGAAAAATAGTTTTCCAGTGTAAGCTAATAGCAGTCAGTGTCCTTAAAGCGGGTGTGTAGGCCTTCCTTCAGCGTGTGCCCTGCAGAACCCTGCCAGCGTACTTTGACAGTTGCCACTCATATTTGGTGTCTCTGTAGCGTGCTTTTACAAAGAAAAAAGTTTTCCAGTCAATGTCCTTATAGCTGGTGTTTCAGGCCTTCAGCGTGTGCCCTGCAGAACCCTGCCAGCATACTTTGACAGTTGCCACTCATATCTGTTGTCTCTATAGCGTGCTTTTACAAAGAAAAAACGTTTTCCAGTGTAAGCTAATAGCAGTCAGTGTCCTTAAAGCGGGTGTGTCAGGCCTTTCTTCAGCGTGTGCCCTGCAGAACCCTGCCAGCGTACTTTGACAGTTGCCACTCATATCTGGTGTCTCTGCAGCGTGCTTTGACAAAGACATTTTTTTTCCAAAGTAAGCTAATAGCAGTCAGTGTCCTTAAAGCAGGTGTTTCAGGCCTTCAGCGTGTGCCCTGCAGAACCCTGCCAGCGTACTTTGACAGTTGCCACTCATATCTGGTGTCTCTATAGCGTGCTTTTACAAAGAAAAAAAGTTTTCCAGTGTAAGCTAATAGCAGTCAGTGTCCTTAAAGCGGGTGTGTAGGCCTTCCTTCAGCGTGTGCCCTGCAGAACCCTGCCAGCGTACTTTGACAGTTGCCACTCATATCTGGTGTCTCTGTAGCGTGCTTTTACAAAGAAAAAAAGTTTTCCAGTGGAAGCTAATAGCAGTCAGTGTCCTTAAAGCGGGTGTTTCAGGCCTTCAGCGTGTGCCCTGCAGAACCCTGCCAGCGTACTTTGACAGTTGCCACTCATATCTGGTGTGTCTGTTGCATGCTTTTACAAAGAAAAACAGTTTTCCAGTGTAAGCTAATAGCAGTCAGTGTCCTTAAAGCGGGTGTGTCAGGCCTTCCTTCAGCGTGTGCCCTGCAGAACCCTGCCAGCGTACTTTGACAGTTGCCACTCATATTTGGTGTCTCTGTAGCGTGCTTTTACAAAGAAAAAAGTTTTCCAGTGTAAGCTAATAGCAGTCAATGTCCTTAAATCGGGTGTTTCAGGCCTTCAGCGTGTGCCCTGCAGAACCCTGCCAGCGTACTTTGACAGTTGCCACTCATATCTGGTGTCTCTGTAGAGTGCTTTTACAAAGAAAAACAGTTTTCCAGTGTAAGCTTATAGCAGTCAGTGTCCTTAAAGCGGGTGTGTCTGGCCTTTCTTCAGGGTGTGCCCTGCAGAACCCTGCCAGCGTACTTTGACAGTTGCCACTCATATCTGGTGTCTCTGCAGCGTGCTTTGACAAAGACATTTTTTTTCCAAAGTAAGCTAATAGCAGTCAGTGTCCTTAAAGCAGGTGTTTCAGGCCTTCAGCGTGTGCCCTGCAGAACCCTGCCAGCGTACTTTGACAGTTGCCACTCATATCTGGTGTCTCTATAGCGTGCTTTTACAAAGAAAAAAAGTTTTCCAGTGTAAGCTAATAGCAGTCAGTGTCCTTAAAGCGGGTGTGTAGGCCTTCCTTCAGCGTGTGCCCTGCAGAACCCTGCCAGCGTACTTTGACAGTTGCCACTCATATCTGTTGTCTCTATAGCATGCTTTTACAAAGAAAAATAGTTTTCCAGTGTAAGCTAATAGCAGTCAGTGTCCTTAAAGCGGGTGTGTCAGGCCTTCCTTCAGCGTGTGCCCTGCAGAACCCTGCCAGCGTACTTTGACAGTTGCCACTCATATCTGGTGTCTCTATAGCGTGCTTTTACAAAGAAAAAAAGTTTTCCAGTGGAAGCTAATAGCAGTCAGTGTCCTTAAAGCGGGTGTTTCAGGCCTTCAGCGTGTGCCCTGCAGAACCCTGCCAGCGTACTTTGACAGTTGCCACTCATATCTGGTGTGTCTGTTGCATGCTTTTACAAAGAAAAACAGTTTTCCAGTGTAAGCTAATAGCAGTCAGTGTCCTTAAAGCGGGTGTGTCAGGCCTTCCTTCAGCGTGTGCCCTGCAGAACCCTGCCAGCGTACTTTGACAGTTGCCACTCATATCTGGTGTGTCTGTTGCATGCTTTTACAAAGAAAAACAGTTTTCCAGTGTAAGCTAATAGCAGTCAGTGTCCTTAAAGCGGGTGTGTCAGGCCTTCCTTCAGCGTGTGCCCTGCAGAACCCTGCCAGCGTACTTTGACAGTTGCCACTCATATTTGGTGTCTCTGTAGCGTGCTTTTACAAAGAAAAAAGTTTTCCAGTGTAAGCTAATAGCAGTCAATGTCCTTAAATCGGGTGTTTCAGGCCTTCAGCGTGTGCCCTGCAGAACCCTGCCAGCGTACTTTGACAGTTGCCACTCATATCTGGTGTCTCTGTAGAGTGCTTTTACAAAGAAAAACAGTTTCCAGTGTAAGCTTATAGCAGTCAGTGTCCTTAAAGCTGGTGTTTCAGGCCTTCAGCGTGTGCCCTGCAGAACCCTGCCAGCGTACTTTGACAGCTGCCACTCAAATCAGTTGTCTCTATAGCGTGCTTTTACAAAGAAAAAAGTTTTCCAGTGTAAGCTAATAGCAGTCAGTGTCCTTAAATCGGGTGTTTCAGGCCTTCAGCGTGTGCCCTGCAGAACCCTGCCAGCGTACTTTGACAGTTGCCACTCATATCTAGTGTCTCTGCAGCGTGCTTTGACAAATAATTTTTTTTTCCAGTGTAAGCTAATAGCAGTCAGTGTCCTTAAAGCGGGTGTGTCAGGCCTTCAGCGTGTGCCCTGCAGAACCCTGCCAGCGCACTTTGACAGTTGCCACTCATATCTGTTGTCTCTATAGCGTGCTTTTACAAAGAAAAAAAGTTTTCCAGTGTAAGCTAATAGCAGTCAGTGTCCTTAGAGCGGGTGTGTCAGGTCTTCCTTCAGCGTGTGCCCTGCAGAACCCTGCCAGCGTACTTTGACAGTTGCCACTCATATCTGTTGTCTCTATAGCATGCTTTTACAAAGAAAAATAGTTTTCCAGTGTAAGCTAATAGCAGTCAGTGTCCTTAAAGCGGGTGTGTAGGCCTTCCTTCAGCGTGTGCCCTGCAGAACCCTGCCAGCGTACTTTGACATTTGCCACTCATATTTGGTGTCTCTGTAGCGTGCTTTTACAAAGAAAAAAGTTTTCCAGTGTAAGCTATTAGCAGTCAATGTCCTTATAGCTGGTGTTTCAGGCCTTCAGCGTGTGCCCTGCAGAACCCTGCCAGCATACTTTGACAGTTGCCACTCATATCTGTTGTCTCTATAGCGTGCTTTTACAAAGAAAAAACGTTTTCCAGTGTAAGCTAATAGCAGTCAGTGTCCTTAAAGCGGGTGTGTCAGGCCTTTCTTCAGCGTGTGCCCTGCAGAACCCTGCCAGCGTACTTTGACAGTTGCCACTCATATCTGGTGTCTCTGCAGCGTGCTTTGACAAAGACATTTTTTTTCCAAAGTAAGCTAATAGCAGTCAGTGTCCTTAAAGCAGGTGTTTCAGGCCTTCAGCGTGTGCCCTGCAGAACCCTGCCAGCGTACTTTGACAGTTGCCACTCATATTTGGTGTCTCTGTAGCGTGCTTTTACAAAGAAAAAAGTTTTCCAGTGTAAGCTATTAGCAGTCAATGTCCTTATAGCTGGTGTTTCAGGCCTTCAGCGTGTGCCCTGCAGAACCCTGCCAGCATACTTTGACAGTTGCCACTCATATCTGTTGTCTCTATAGCGTGCTTTTACAAAGAAAAAACGTTTTCCAGTGTAAGCTAATAGCAGTCAGTGTCCTTAAAGCGGGTGTGTCAGGCCTTTCTTCAGCGTGTGCCCTGCAGAACCCTGCCAGCGTACTTTGACAGTTGCCACTCATATCTGGTGTCTCTGCAGCGTGCTTTGACAAAGACATTTTTTTTCCAAAGTAAGCTAATAGCAGTCAGTGTCCTTAAAGCAGGTGTTTCAGGCCTTCAGCGTGTGCCCTGCAGAACCCTGCCAGCGTACTTTGACAGTTGCCACTCATATCTGGTGTCTCTGTAGCGTGCTTTTACAAAGAAAAAAAGTTTTCCAGTGGAAGCTAATAGCAGTCAGTGTCCTTAAAGCGGGTGTTTCAGGCCTTCAGCGTGTGCCCTGCAGAACCCTGCCAGCATACTTTGACAGTTGCCACTCATATCTGGTGTGTCTGTTGCATGCTTTTACAAAGAAAAACAGTTTTCCAGTGTAAGCTAATAGCAGTCAGTGTCCTTAAAGCGGGTGTGTCAGGCCTTCCTTCAGCGTGTGCCCTGCAGAACCCTGCCAGCGTACTTTGACAGTTGCCACTCATATTTGGTGTCTCTGTAGCGTGCTTTTACAAAGAAAAAAGTTTTCCAGTGTAAGCTAATAGCAGTCAATGTCCTTAAATCGGGTGTTTCAGGCCTTCAGCGTGTGCCCTGCAGAACCCTGCCAGCGTACTTTGACAGTTGCCACTCATATCTGGTGTCTCTGTAGAGTGCTTTTACAAAGAAAAACAGTTTTCCAGTGTAAGCTAATAGCAGTCAGTGTCCTTAAAGCTGGTGTTTCAGGCCTTCAGCGTGTGCCCTGCAGAACCCTGCCAGCGTACTTTGACAGCTGCCACTCAAATCAGTTGTCTCTATAGCGTGCTTTTACAAAGAAAAAAGTTTTCCAGTGTAAGCTAATAGCAGTCAGTGTCCTTAAAGCGGGTGTGTCAGGCCTTCCTTCAGCGTGTGCCCTGCAGAACCCTGCCAGCGTATTTTGACAGTTGCCACTCATATCCGGTGTCTCTGTAGCGTGCTTTTACAAAGAAAAAAAGTTTTCCAGTGTAAGCTAATAGCAGTCAGTGTCCTTAAAGCGGGTGTGTCAGGCCTTCATTCAGCGTGTGCCCTGCATCACCCTGCCAGCGTACTTTGACAGTTGCCACTCATATCTGGTGTCTCTGTAGTGTGCTTTTACAAAGAAAAAAAGTTTTCCAGTGTAAGCTAATAGCAGTCAGTGTCCTTAGAGCGGGTGTGTCAGGTCCTCAGCGTGTGCCCTGCAGAACCCTGCCAGCGTACTTTGACAGTTGCCACTCATATCTAGTGTCTCTGCAGCGTGCTTTGACAAATAAATTTTTTTTCCAGTGTAAGCTAATAGCAGTCAGTGTCCTTAAAGCGGGTGTGTCAGGCCTTCAGCGTGTGCCCTGCAGAACCCTGCCAGCGCACTTTGACAGTTGCCACTCATATCTGTTGTCTCTATAGCGTGCTTTTACAAAGAAAAAAAGTTTTCCAGTGTAAGCTAATAGCAGTCAGTGTCCTTAGAGCGGGTGTGTCAGGTCTTCCTTCAGCGTGTGCCCTGCAGAACCCTGCCAGCGTACTTTGACAGTTGCCACTCATATCTGTTGTCTCTATAGCATGCTTTTACAAAGAAAAATAGTTTTCCAGTGTAAGCTAATAGCAGTCAGTGTCCTTAAAGCGGGTGTGTAGGCCTTCCTTCAGCGTGTGCCCTGCAGAACCCTGCCAGCGTACTTTGACAGTTGCCACTCATATTTGGTGTCTCTGTAGCGTGCTTTTACAAAGAAAAAAGTTTTCCAGTGTAAGCTATTAAAAGTCAATGTCCTTATAGCTGGTGTTTCAGGCCTTCAGCGTGTGCCCTGCAGAACCCTGCCACCATACTTTGACAGTTGCCACTCATATCTGTTGTCTCTATAGCGTGCTTTTACAAAGAAAAAACGTTTTCCAGTGTAAGCTAATAGCAGTCAGTGTCCTTAAAGCGGGTGTGTCAGGCCTTTCTTCAGCGTGTGCCCTGCAGAACCCTGCCAGCGTACTTTGACAGTTGCCACTCATATCTGGTGTCTCTGCAGCGTGCTTTGACAAAGACATTTTTTTTCCAAAGTAAGCTAATAGCAGTCAGTGTCCTTAAAGCAGGTGTTTCAGGCCTTCAGCGTGTGCCCTGCAGAACCCTGCCAGCGTACTTTGACAGTTGCCACTCATATCTGGTGTCTCTATAGCGTGCTTTTACAAAGAAAAAAAGTTTTCCAGTGTAAGCTAATAGCAGTCAGTGTCCTTAAAGCGGGTGTGTAGGCCTTCCTTCAGCGTGTGCCCTGCAGAACCCTGCCAGCGTACTTTGACAGTTGCCACTCATATCTGGTGTCTCTGTAGCGTGCTTTTACAAAGAAAAAAAGTTTTCCAGTGGAAGCTAATAGCAGTCAGTGTCCTTAAAGCGGGTGTTTCAGGCCTTCAGCGTGTGCCCTGCAGAACCCTGCCAGCATACTTTGACAGTTGCCACTCATATCTGGTGTGTCTGTTGCATGCTTTTACAAAGAAAAACAGTTTTCCAGTGTAAGCTAATAGCAGTCAGTGTCCTTAAAGCGGGTGTGTCAGGCCTTCCTTCAGCGTGTGCCCTGCAGAACCCTGCCAGCGTACTTTGACAGTTGCCACTCATATTTGGTGTCTCTGTAGCGTGCTTTTACAAAGAAAAAAGTTTTCCAGTGTAAGCTAATAGCAGTCAATGTCCTTAAATCGGGTGTTTCAGGCCTTCAGCGTGTGCCCTGCAGAACCCTGCCAGCGTACTTTGACAGTTGCCACTCATATCTGGTGTCTATGTAGAGTGCTTTTACAAAGAAAAACAGTTTTCCAGTGTAAGCTAATAGCAGTCAGTGTCCTTAAAGCTGGTGTTTCAGGCCTTCAGCGTGTGCCCTGCAGAACCCTGCCAGCGTACTTTGACAGCTGCCACTCAAATCAGTTGTCTCTATAGCGTGCTTTTACAAAGAAAAAAGTTTTCCAGTGTAAGCTAATAGCAGTCAGTGTCCTTAAAGCGGGTGTGTCAGGCCTTCCTTCAGCGTGTGCCCTGCAGAACCCTGCCAGCGTATTTTGACAGTTGCCACTCATATCCGGTGTCTCTGTAGCGTGCTTTTACAAAGAAAAAAAGTTTTCCAGTGTAAGCTAATAGCAGTCAGTGTCCTTAAAGCGGGTGTGTCAGGCCTTCATTCAGCGTGTGCCCTGCATCACCCTGCCAGCGTACTTTGACAGTTGCCACTCATATCTGGTGTCTCTGTAGTGTGCTTTTACAAAGAAAAAAAGTTTTCCAGTGTAAGCTAATAGCAGTCAGTGTCCTTAAAGCGGGTGCTTCAGGCCTTCAGCGTGTGCCCTGCAAAATCCTGCCAGCGTACTTTGACAGTTGCCACTCATATCTGTTGTCTCTATAGCGTGCTTTTACAAAGAAAAAAAGTTTTCCAGTGTAAGCTAATAGCAGTCAGTGTCCTTAGAGAGGGTGTGTCAGGCCTTCCTTCAGCGTGTGCCCTGCAGAACCCTGCCAGCGTACTTTGACAGTTGCCACTCATATCTGGTGTCTCTGTAGCAACTTTTACAAAGAAAAAAAGTTTTCCAGTGTAAGCTAATAGCAGTCAGTGTCCTTACAGCGGGTGTTTCAGGCCTTCAGCGTGTGCCCTGCAGAACCCTGCCAGCGTACTTTGACAGTTGCCACTCATATCTGTTGTCTCTATAGCATGCTTTTACAAAGAAAAAAAGTTTTCCAGTGTAAGCTAATAGCAGTCAGTGTCCTTAAAGCGGGTGTGTCAGGCCTTCCTTCAGCGTGTGCCCTGCAGAACCCTGCCAGCGTACTTTGACAGTTGCCACTCATATCTGGTGTCTCTGTAGCGTGCTTTTACAAAGAAAAAAAGTTTTCCAGTGTAAGCTAAAAGCAGTCAGTGTCCTTAAAGCGGGTGTGTCAGGCCTTCCTTCAGCGTGTGCCCTGCAGAACCCTGCCAGCGTACTTTGACAGTTGCCACTCATATCTGGTGTCTCTGTAGCGTGCTTTCACAAAGAAAAAAAGTTTTACAGTGTAAGCTAATAGCAGTCAGTGTCCTTAAATCGGGTGTTTCAGGCCTTCAGCGTGTGCCCCGCAGAACCCTGCCAGCGTACTTTGACAGTTGCCACTCATATCTGGTGTCTCTGTAGCGTGCTTTTACAAAGAAAAAAGGTTTCCAGTGTAAGCTAATAGCAGTCAGTGTCCTTAAAGCGGGTGTTTCAGGCCTTCAGCGTGTGCCCTGCAGAACCCTGCCAGCGTACTTTGACAGTTGCCACTCATATCTGGTGTCTCTATAGCGTGCTTTTACAAAGAAAAAATTTTTCCAGTGTAAGCTAATAGCAGACAGTGTCCTTAAAGCGGGTGTGTCAGGCCTTCCTTCAGCGTGTGCCCTGCAGAACCCTGCCAGCGTACTTTGACAGTTGCCACTCATATCTGGTGTCTCTGTAGCGTGCTTTTACAAAGAAAAAAAGTTTTCCAGTGTAAGCTAATAGCAGTCAGTGTCCTTAAAGCGGGTGTTTCAGGCCTTCAGCGTTTGCCCTGCAGAACCCTGCCAGCGTACTTTGACAGTTGCCACTCATATCTGGTGTGTCTGTTGCATGCTTTTACAAAGAAAAACAGTTTTCCAGTGTAAGCTAATAGCAGTCAGTGTCCTTAAAGCGGGTGTGTCAGGCCTTCCTTCAGCGTGTGCCCTGCAGAACCCTGCCAGCGTATTTTGACAGTTGTCACTCATATCTGGTGTCTCTGTAGCGTGCTTTTACAAAGAAAAAAGTTTTCCAGTGTAAGCTAATAGCAGTCAGTGTCCTTAAAGCGGGTGTTTCAGGCCTTCAGCGTGTGCCCTGCAGAACCCTGCCAGCGTACTTTGACAGTTGCCACTCATATCTGTTGTCTCTATAGCGTGCTTTTACAAAGAAAAACAGTTTTTCAGTGTAAGCTAATAGCAGTCAGTGTCCTTAAAGCGGGTGTGCAGGCCTTCCTTCAGCGTGTGCCCTGCAGAACCCTGCCAGCGTACTTTGACAGTTGCCACTCATATCTGGTGTCTCTGCAGCGTGCTTTGACAAAGAATTTTTTTTTCCAGTGTAAGCTAATAGCAGTCAGTGTCCTTAAAGCGGGTGTTTCAGGCCTTCAGCGTGTGCCCTGCAGAACCCTGCCAGCGTACTTTGACAGTTGCCACTCATATCTGGTGTCTCTATAGCGTGCTTTTACAAAGAAAAAAAGTTTTCCAGTGTAAGCTAATAGCAGTCAGTGTCCTTAAAGCGGGTGTGTAGGCCTTCCTTCAGCGTGTGCCCTGCAGAACCCTGCCAGCGTACTTTGACAGTTGCCACTCATATCTGGTGTCCCTGTAGCGTGCTTTTACAAAGAAAAAAAGTTTTCCAGTGGAAGCTAATAGCAGTCAGTGTACTTAAAGCGGGTGTTTCAGGCCTTCAGCGTGTGCCCTGCAGAACCCTGCCAGCGTACTTTGACAGTTGCCACTCATATCTGGTGTGTCTGTTGCATGCTTTTACAAAGAAAAACAGTTTTCCAGTGTAAGCTAATAGCAGTCAGTGTCCTTAAAGCGGGTGTGTCAGGCCTTCCTTCAGCGTGTGCCCTGCAGAACCCTGCCAGCGTACTTTGACAGTTGCCACTCATATTTGGTGTCTCTGTAGCGTGCTTTTACAAAATAAAAAGTTTTCCAGTGTAAGCTAATAGCAGTCAATGTCCTTAAATCGGGTGTTTCAGGCCTTCAGCGTGTGCCCTGCAGAACCCTGCCAGCGTACTTTGACAGTTGCCACTCATATCTGGTGTCTCTGTAGAGTGCTTTTACAAAGAAAAACAGTTTTCCAGTGTAAGCTAATAGCAGTCAGTGTCCTTAAAGCTGGTGTTTCAGGCCTTCAGCGTGTGCCCTGCAGAACCCTGCCAGCGTACTTTGACAGCTGCCACTCAAATCAGTTGTCTCTATAGCGTGCTTTTACAAAGAAAAAAGTTTTCCAGTGTAAGCTAATAGCAGTCAGTGTCCTTAAAGCGGGTGTGTCAGGCCTTCCTTCAGCGTGTGCCCTGCAGAACCCTGCCAGCGTTGCCACTCATATCCGGTGTCTCTGTAGCGTGCTTTTACAAAGAAAAAAAGTTTTCCAGTGTAAGCTAATAGCAGTCAGTGTCCTTAAAGCGGGTGCTTCAGGCCTTCAGCGTGTGCCCTGCAAAACCCTGCCAGCGTACTTTGACAGTTGCCACTCATATCTGTTGTCTCTATAACGTGCTTTTACAAAGAAAAAAAGTTTTCCAGTGTAAGCTAATAGCAGTCAGTGTCCTTAGAGAGGGTGTGTCAGGCCTTCCTTCAGCGTGTGCCCTGCAGAACCCTGCCAGCGTACTTTGACAGTTGCCACTCATATCTGGTGTCTCTGTAGCAACTTTTACAAAGAAAAAAAGTTTTCCAGTATAAGCTAATAGCAGTCAGTGTCCTTAAAGCGGGTGTTTCAGGCCTTCAGCGTGTGCCCTGCAGAACCCTGCCAGCGTACTTTGACAGTTGCCACTCATATCTGTTGTCTCTATAGCATGCTTTTACAAAGAAAAAAAGTTTTCCAGTGTAAGCTAATAGCAGTCAGTGTCCTTAAAGCGGGTGTGTCAGGCCTTCCTTCAGCGTGTTCCCTGCAGAACCCTGCCAGCGTACTTTGACAGTTGCCACTCATATCTGGTGTCTCTGCAGCGTGCTTTGACAAAGAATTTTTTTTTCCAGTGTAAGCTAATAGCAGTCAGTGTCCTTAAAGCGGGTGTTTCAGGCCTTCAGCGTGTGCCCTGCAGAACCCTGCCAGCGTACTTTGACAGTTGGCACTCATATCTGGTGTCTCTATAGCGTGCTTTTACAAAGAAAAAAGTTTTCCAGTGTAAGCTAATAGCAGTCAGTGTCCTTAAAGCGGGTGTTTCAGGCCTTCAGCGTTTGCCCTGCAGAACCCTGCCAGCGTACTTTGACAGTTGCCACTCATATCTGGTGTGTCTGTTGCATGCTTTTACAAAGAAAAACAGTTTTCCAGTGTAAGCTAATAGCAGTCAGTGTCCTTAAAGCGGGTGTTTCAGGCCTTCAGCGTTTGCCCTGCAGAACCCTGCCAGCGTACTTTGACAGTTGCCACTCATATCTGGTGTGTCTGTTGCATGCTTTTACAAAGAAAAACAGTTTTCCAGTGTAAGCTAATAGCAGTCAGTGTCCTTAAAGCGGGTGTGTCAGGCCTTCCTTCAGCGTGTGCCCTGCAGAACCCTGCCAGCGTATTTTGACAGTTGCCACTCATATCTGGTGTCTCTGTAGCGTGCTTTTACAAAGAAAAAAGTTTTCCAGTGTAAGCTAATAGCAGTCAGTGTCCTTAAAGCGGGTGTTTCAGGCCTTCAGCGTGTGCCCTGCAGAACCCTGCCAGCGTACTTTGACAGTTGCCACTCATATCTGTTGTATCTATAGCGTGCTTTTACAAAGAAAAACAGTTTTTCAGTGTAAGCTAATAGCAGTCAGTGTCCTTAAAGCGGGTGTGTAGGCCTTCCTTCAGCGTGTGCCCTGCAGAACCCTGCCAGCGTACTTTGACAGTTGCCACTCATATTTGGTGTCTCTGTAGCGTGCTTTTACAAAGAAAAAAGTTTTCCAGTGTAAGCTAATAGCAGTCAGTGTCCTTAAAGCGGGTGTTTCAGGCCTTCAGCGTGTGCCCTGCAGAACCCTGCCAGCGTACTTTGACAGTTGCCACTCATATCTGGTGTCTCTATAGCGTGCTTTTACAAAGAAAAAAGTTTTCCAGTGTAAGCTAATAGCAGTCAGTGTCCTTAAAGCGGGTGTGTCAGGCCTTCCTTCAGCGTGTGCCCTGCAGAACCCTGCCAGCGTACTTTGACAGTTGCCACTCATATCTGGTGTCTCTGTAGCGTGCTTTTACAAAGAAAAAAAGTTTTCCAGTGTAAGCTAATAGCAGTCAGTGTCCTTAAAGCGGGTGTTTCAGGCCTTCAGCGTTTGCCCTGCAGAACCCTGCCAGCGTACTTTGACAGTTGCCACTCATATCTGGTGTGTCTGTTGCATGCTTTTACAAAGAAAAACAGTTTTCCAGTGTAAGCTAATAGCAGTCAGTGTCCTTAAAGCGGGTGTGTCAGGACTTCCTTCAGCGTGTGCCCTGCAGAACCCTGCCAGCGTATTTTGACAGTTGCCACTCATATCTGGTGTCTCTGTAGCGTGCTTTTACAAAGAAAAAAGTTTTCCAGTGTAAGCTAATAGCAGTCAGTGTCCTTAAAGCGGGTGTTTCAGGCCTTCAGCGTGTGCCCTGCAGAACCCTGCCAGCGTACTTTGACAGTTGCCACTCATATCTGGTGTCTCTATAGCGTGCTTTTACAAAGAAAAAAGTTTTCCAGTGTAAGCTAATAGCAGTCAGTGTCCTTAAAGCGGGTGTGTCAGGCCTTCCTTCAGCGTGTGCCCTGCAGAACCCTGCCAGCGTACTTTGACAGTTGCCACTCATATCTGTTGTCTCTATAGCGTGCTTTTACAAAGAAAAAAGTTTTCCAGTGTAAGCTAATAGCAGTCAGTGTCCTTAAAGCGGGTGTGTCAGGCCTTCCTTCAGCGTGTGCCCTGCAGAACCCTGCCAGCGTACTTTGACAGTTGCCACTCATATCTGGTGTCTCTGTAGCGTGCTTTTACAAAGAAAAAAGTTTTCCAGTGTAAGCTAATAGCAGTCAGTGTCCTTAAAGCGGGTGTTTCAGGCCTTCAGCGTGTGCCCTGCAGAACCCTGCCAGCATACTTTGACAGTTGCCACTCATATCTGTTGTCTCTATAGCGTGCTTTTACAAAGAAAAAACGTTTTCCAGTGTAAGCTAATAGCAGTCAGTGTCCTTAAAGCGGGTGTGTCAGGCCTTTCTTCAGCGTGTGCCCTGCAAAACCCTGCCAGCGTACTTTGACAGTTGCCACTCATATCTGGTGTCTCTGCAGCGTGCTTTGACAAAGACATTTTTTTTCCAGTGTAAGCTAATAGCAGTCAGTGTCCTTAAAGCGGGTGTTTCAGGCCTTCAGCGTGTGCCCTGCAGAACCCTGCCAGCGTACTTTGACAGTTGCCACTCATATCTGGTGTCTCTATAGCGTGCTTTTACAAAGAAAAAAAGTTTTCCAGTGTAAGCTAATAGCAGTCAGTGTCCTTAAAGCGGGTGTGTAGGCCTTCCTTCAGCGTGTGCCCTGCAGAACCCTGCCAGCGTACTTTGACAGTTGCCACTCATATCTGGTGTCTCTGTAGCGTGCTTTTACAAAGAAAAAAGTTTTCCAGTGGAAGCTAATAGCAGTCAGTGTCCTTAAAGCGGGTGTTTCAGGCCTTCAGCGTGTGCCCTGCAGAACCCTGCCAGCGTACTTTGATAGTTGCCACTCATATCTGGTGTGTCTGTTGCATGCTTTTACAAAGAAAAACAGTTTTCCAGTGTAAGCTTATAGCAGTCAGTGTCCTTAAAGCGGGTGTGTCAGGCCTTCCTTCAGCGTGTGCCCTGCAGAACCCTGCCAGCGTATTTTGACAGTTGCCACTCATATCTGGTGTCTCTGTAGCGTGCTTTTACAAAGAAAAAAGTTTTCCAGTGTAAGCTAATAGCAGTCAGTGTCCTTAAAGCGGGTGTTTCAGGCCTTCAGCGTGTGCCCTGCAGAACCCTGCCAGCGTACTTTGACAGTTGCCACTCATATTTGGTGTCTCTGTAGCGTGCTTTTACAAAGAAAAAAGTTTTCCAGTGTAAGCTAATAGCAGTCAATGTCCTTAAATCGGGTGTTTCAGGCCTTCAGCGTGTGCCCTGCAGAACCCTGCCAGCGTACTTTGACAGTTGCCACTCATATCGGGTGTCTCTGTAGAGTGCTTTTACAAAGAAAAACAGTTTTCCAGTGTAAGCTAATAGCAGTCAGTGTCCTTAAAGCTGGTGTTTCAGGCCTTCAGCGTGTGCCCTGCAGAACCCTGCCAGCGTACTTTGACAGCTGCCACTCAAATCAGTTGTCTCTATAGCGTGCTTTTACAAAGAAAAAAGTTTTCCAGTGTAAGCTAATAGCAGTCAGTGTCCTTAAAGCGGGTGTGTCAGGCCTTCCTTCAGCGTGTGCCCTGCAGAACCCTGCCAGCGTATTTTGACAGTTGCCACTCATATCCGGTGTCTCTGTAGCGTGCTTTTACAAAGAAAAAAAGTTTTCCAGTGTAAGCTAATAGCAGTCAGTGTCCTTAAAGCGGGTGTGTCAGGCCTTCCTTCAGCGTGTGCCCTGCATCACCCTGCCAGCGTACTTTGACAGTTGCCACTCATATCTGGTGTCTCTGTAGCGTGGTTTTACAAAGAAAAAAAGTTTTCCAGTGTAAGCTAATAGCAGTCAGTGTCCTTAAAGCGGGTGCTTCAGGCCTTCAGCGTGTGCCCTGCAAAACCCTGCCAGCGTACTTTGACAGTTGCCACTCATATCTGTTGTCTCTATAGCGTGCTTTTACAAAGAAAAAAAGTTTTCCAGTGTAAGCTAATAGCAGTCAGTGTCCTTAGAGAGGGTGTGTCAGGCCTTCCTTCAGCGTGTGCCCTGCAGAACCCTGCCAGCGTACTTTGACAGTTGCCACTCATATCTGGTGTCTCTGTAGCAACTTTTACAAAGAAAAAAAGTTTTCCAGTGTAAGCTAATAGCAGTCAGTGTCCTTAAAGCGGGTGTTTCAGGCCTTCAGCGTGTGCCCTGCAGAACCCTGCCAGCGTACTTTGACAGTTGCCACTCATATCTGGTGTCTCTGTAGCGTGCTTTTACAAAGAAAAAAGTTTTCCAGTGTAAGCTAATAGCAGTCAGTGTCCTTAAAGCTGGTGTTTCAGGCCTTCAGCGTGTGCCCTGCAGAACCCTGCCAGCGTACTTTGACAGTTGCCACTCATATCTGGTGTCTCTGTAGCGTGCTTTTACAAAGAAAAACAGTTTTCCAGTGTAAGCTAATAGCAGTCAGTGTCCTTAAAGCGGGTGTTTCAGGCCTTCAGCGTGTGCCCTGCAGAACCCTGCCAGCGTACTTTGACAGTTGCCACTCATATCTGGTGTCTCTGTAGCGTGCTTTTACAAAGAAAAAAAGTTTTCCAGTGTAAGCTAAAAGCAGTCAGTGTCCTTAAAGCGGGTGTGTCAGGCCTTCCTTCAGCGTTTGCCCTGCAGAACCCTGCCAGCGTACTTTGACAGTTGCCACTCATATCTGGTGTCTCTGTAGCGTGCTTTCACAAAGAAAAAAAGTTTTACAGTGTAAGCTAATAGCAGTCAGTGTCCTTAAATCGGGTGTTTCAGGCCTTCAGCGTGTGCCCCGCAGAACCCTGCCAGCGTACTTTGACAGTTGCCACTCATATCTGGTGTCTCTGTAGCGTGCTTTTACAAAGAAAAAAGGTTTCCAGTGTAAGCTAATAGCAGTCAGTGTCCTTAAAGCGGGTGTTTCAGGCCTTCAGCGTGTGCCCTGCAGAACCCAGCCAGCATACTTTGACAGTTGCCACTCATATCTGGTGTCTCTGCAGCGTGCTTTGACAAAGAAAAAAAGTTTTCCAGTGTAAGCTAATAGCAGTCAGTGTCCTTAAAGCGGGTGTGTCAGGCCTTCCTTCAGCGTGTGCCCTGCAGAACCCTGCCAGCGTACTTTGACAGTTGCCACTCATATCTGGTGTCTCTGCAGCGTGCTTTGACAAAGAATTTTTTTTTCCAGTGTAAGCTAATAGCAGTCAGTGTCCTTAAAGCGGGTGTTTCAGGCCTTCAGCGTGTGCCCTGCAGAACCCTGCCAGCGTACTTTGACAGTTGCCACTCATATCTGGTGTCTCTATAGCGTGCTTTTACAAAGAAAAAAGTTTTCCAGTGTAAGCTAATAGCAGTCAGTGTCCTTAAAGCGGGTGTGTCAGGCCTTCCTTCAGCGTGTGCCCTGCAGAACCCTGCCAGCGTACTTTGACAGTTGCCACTCATATCTGGTGTCTCTGTAGCGTGCTTTTACAAAGAAAAAAAGTTTTCCAGTGTAAGCTAATAGCAGTCAGTGTCCTTAAAGCGGGTGTTTCAGGCCTTCAGCGTTTGCCCTGCAGAACCCTGCCAGCGTACTTTGACAGTTGCCACTCATATCTGGTGTGTCTGTTGCATGCTTTTACAAAGAAAAACAGTTTTCCAGTGTAAGCTAATAGCAGTCAGTGTCCTTAAAGCGGGTGTGTCAGGCCTTCCTTCAGCGTGTGCCCTGCAGAACCCTGCCAGCGTACTTTGACAGTTGCCACTCATATCTGGTGTCTCTGTAGCGTGCTTTCACAAAGAAAAAAAGTTTTACAGTGTAAGCTAATAGCAGTCAGTGTCCTTAAATCGGGTGTTTCAGGCCTTCAGCGTGTGCCCTGCAGAACCCTGCCAGCGTACTTTGACAGTTGCCACTCATATCTGGTGTCTCTGTAGCGTGCTTTTACAAAGAAAAACAGTTTTCCAGTGTAAGCTAATAGCAGTCAGTGTCCTTAAAGCGGGTGTTTCAGGCCTTCAGCGTGTGCCCTGCAGAACCCTGCCAGCGTACTTTGACAGTTGCCACTCATATCTGGTGTCTCTGTAGCGAGCTTTTACAAAGAAAAAAAGTTTTCCAGTGTAAGCTAATAGCAGTCAGTGTCCTTAAAGCGGGTGTTTCAGGCCTTCAGCGTTTGCCCTGCAGAACCCTGCCAGCGTACTTTGACAGTTGCCACTCATATCTGGTGTGTCTGTTGCATGCTTTTACAAAGAAAAACAGTTTTCCAGTGTAAGCTAATAGCAGTCAGTGTCCTTAAAGCGGGTGTGTCAGGCCTTCCTTCAGCGTGTGCCCTGCAGAACCCTGCCAGCGTATTTTGACAGTTGCCACTCATATCTGGTGTCTCTGTAGCGTGCTTTTACAAAGAAAAAAGTTTTCCAGTGTAAGCTAATAGCAGTCAGTGTCCTTAAAGCGGGTGTTTCAGGCCTTCAGCGTGTGCCCTGCAGAACCCTGCCAGCGTACTTTGACAGTTGCCACTCATATCTGTTGTCTCTATAGCGTGCTTTTACAAAGAAAAACAGTTTTTCAGTGTAAGCTAATAGCAGTCAGTGTCCTTAAAGCGGGTGTGCAGGCCTTCCTTCAGCGTGTGCCCTGCAGAACCCTGCCAGCGTACTTTGACAGTTGCCACTCATATTTGGTGTCTCTGTAGCGTGCTTTTACAAAGAAAAAAGTTTTCCAGTGTAAGCTAATAGCAGTCAATGTCCTTAAATCGGGTGTTTCAGGCCTTCAGCGTGTGCCCTGCAGAACCCTGCCAGCGTACTTTGACAGTTGCCACTCATATCGGGTGTCTCTGTAGAGTGCTTTTACAAAGAAAAACAGTTTTCCAGTGTAAGCTAATAGCAGTCAGTGTCCTTAAAGCTGGTGTTTCAGGCCTTCAGCGTGTGCCCTGCAGAACCCTGCCAGCGTACTTTGACAGCTGCCACTCAAATCAGTTGTCTCTATAGCGTGCTTTTACAAAGAAAAAAGTTTTCCAGTGTAAGCTAATAGCAGTCAGTGTCCTTAAAGCGGGTGTGTCAGGCCTTCCTTCAGCGTGTGCCCTGCAGAACCCTGCCAGCGTATTTTGACAGTTGCCACTCATATCCGGTGTCTCTGTAGCGTGCTTTTACAAAGAAAAAAAGTTTTCCAGTGTAAGCTAATAGCAGTCAGTGTCCTTAAAGCGGGTGTGTCAGGCCTTCCTTCAGCGTGTGCCCTGCATCACCCTGCCAGCGTACTTTGACAGTTGCCACTCATATCTGGTGTCTCTGTAGCGTGCTTTTACAAAGAAAAAAAGTTTTCCAGTGTAAGCTAATAGCAGTCAGTGTCCTTAAAGCGGGTGCTTCAGGCCTTCAGCGTGTGCCCTGCAAAACCCTGCCAGCGTACTTTGACAGTTGCCACTCATATCTGTTGTCTCTATAGCGTGCTTTTACAAAGAAAAAAAGTTTTCCAGTGTAAGCTAATAGCAGTCAGTGTCCTTAGAGAGGGTGTGTCAGGCCTTCCTTCAGCGTGTGCCCTGCAGAACCCTGCCAGCGTACTTTGACAGTTGCCACTCATATCTGGTGTCTCTGTAGCAACTTTTACAAAGAAAAAAAGTTTTCCAGTGTAAGCTAATAGCAGTCAGTGTCCTTAAAGCGGGTGTTTCAGGCCTTCAGCGTGTGCCCTGCAGAACCCTGCCAGCGTACTTTGACAGTTGCCACTCATATCTGGTGTCTCTGTAGCGTGCTTTTACAAAGAAAAAAGTTTTCCAGTGTAAGCTAATAGCAGTCAGTGTCCTTAAAGCTGGTGTTTCAGGCCTTCAGCGTGTGCCCTGCAGAACCCTGCCAGCGTACTTTGACAGTTGCCACTCATATCTGGTGTCTCTGTAGCGTGCTTTTACAAAGAAAAACAGTTTTCCAGTGTAAGCTAATAGCAGTCAGTGTCCTTAAAGCGGGTGTTTCAGGCCTTCAGCGTGTGCCCTGCAGAACCCTGCCAGCGTACTTTGACAGTTGCCACTCATATCTGGTGTCTCTGTAGCGTGCTTTTACAAAGAAAAAAAGTTTTCCAGTGTAAGCTAAAAGCAGTCAGTGTCCTTAAAGCGGGTGTGTCAGGCCTTCCTTCAGCGTGTGCCCTGCAGAACCCTGCCAGCGTACTTTGACAGTTGCCACTCATATCTGGTGTCTCTGTAGCGTGCTTTCACAAAGAAAAAAAGTTTTACAGTGTAAGCTAATAGCAGTCAGTGTCCTTAAATCGGGTGTTTCAGGCCTTCAGCGTGTGCCCCGCAGAACCCTGCCAGCGTACTTTGACAGTTGCCACTCATATCTGGTGTCTCTGTAGCGTGCTTTTACAAAGAAAAAAGGTTTCCAGTGTAAGCTAATAGCAGTCAGTGTCCTTAAAGCGGGTGTTTCAGGCCTTCAGCGTGTGCCCTGCAGAACCCAGCCAGCATACTTTGACAGTTGCCACTCATATCTGTTGTCTCTATAGCGTGCTTTTACAAAGAAAAAAAGTTTTCCAGTGTAAGCTAATAGCAGTCAGTGTCCTTAAAGCGGGTGTGTCAGGCCTTCCTTCAGCGTGTGCCCTGCAGAACCCTGCCAGCGTACTTTGACAGTTGCCACTCATATCTGGTGTCTCTGCAGCGTGCTTTGACAAAGAATTTTTTTTTCCAGTGTAAGCTAATAGCAGTCAGTGTCCTTAAAGCGGGTGTTTCAGGCCTTCAGCGTGTGCCCTGCAGAACCCTGCCAGCGTACTTTGACAGTTGCCACTCATATCTGGTGTCTCTGTAGCGTGCTTTTACAAAGAAAAAAAGTTTTCCAGTGTAAGCTAAAAGCAGTCAGTGTCCTTAAAGCGGGTGTGTCAGGCCTTCCTTCAGCGTGTGCCCTGCAGAACCCTGCCAGCGTACTTTGACAGTTGCCACTCATATCTGGTGTCTCTGTAGCGTGCTTTCACAAAGAAAAAAAGTTTTACAGTGTAAGCTAATAGCAGTCAGTGTCCTTAAATCGGGTGTTTCAGGCCTTCAGCGTGTGCCCCGCAGAACCCTGCCAGCGTACTTTGACAGTTGCCACTCATATCTGGTGTCTCTGTAGCGTGCTTTTACAAAGAAAAAAGGTTTCCAGTGTAAGCTAATAGCAGTCAGTGTCCTTAAAGCGGGTGTTTCAGGCCTTCAGCGTGTGCCCTGCAGAACCCAGCCAGCATACTTTGACAGTTGCCACTCATATCTGTTGTCTCTATAGCGTGCTTTTACAAAGAAAAAAAGTTTTCCAGTGTAAGCTAATAGCAGTCAGTGTCCTTAAAGCGGGTGTGTCAGGCCTTCCTTCAGCGTGTGCCCTGCAGAACCCTGCCAGCGTACTTTGACAGTTGCCACTCATATCTGGTGTCTCTGCAGCGTGCTTTGACAAAGAATTTTTTTTTCCAGTGTAAGCTAATAGCAGTCAGTGTCCTTAAAGCGGGTGTTTCAGGCCTTCAGCGTGTGCCCTGCAGAACCCTGCCAGCGTACTTTGACAGTTGCCACTCATATCTGGTGTCTCTATAGCGTGCTTTTACAAAGAAAAAAGTTTTCCAGTGTAAGCTAATAGCAGTCAGTGTCCTTAAAGCGGGTGGGTCAGGCCTTCCTTCAGCGTGTGCCCTGCAGAACCCTGCCAGCGTACTTTGACAGTTGCCACTCATATCTGGTGTCTCTGTAGCGTGCTTTTACAAAGAAAAAAAGTTTTCCAGTGTAAGCTAATAGCAGTCAGTGTCCTTAAAGCGGGTGTTTCAGGCCTTCAGCGTTTGCCCTGCAGAACCCTGCCAGCGTACTTTGACAGTTGCCACTCATATCTGGTGTGTCTGTTGCATGCTTTTACAAAGAAAAACAGTTTTCCAGTGTAAGCTAATAGCAGTCAGTGTCCTTAAAGCGGGTGTGTCAGGCCTTCCTTCAGCGTGTGCCCTGCAGAACCCTGCCAGCGTACTTTGACAGTTGCCACTCATATCTGGTGTCTCTGTAGCATGCTTTCACAAAGAAAAAAAGTTTTACAGTGTAAGCTAATAGCAGTCAGTGTCCTTAAATCGGGTGTTTCAGGCCTTCAGCGTGTGCCCCGCAGAACCCTGCCAGCGTACTTTGACAGTTGCCACTCATATCTGGTGTCTCTGTAGCGTGCTTTTACAAAGAAAAAAGCTTTCCAGTGTAAGCTAATAGCAGTCAGTGTCCTTAAAGCGGGTGTTTCAGGCCTTCAGCGTGTGCCCTGCAGAACCCAGCCAGCATACTTTGACAGTTGCCACTCATATCTGTTGTCTCTATAGCGTGCTTTTACAAAGAAAAAAAGTTTTCCAGTGTAAGCTAATAGCAGTCAGTGTCCTTAAAGCGGGTGTGTCAGGCCTTCCTTCAGCGTGTGCCCTGCAGAACCCTGCCAGCGTACTTTGACAGTTGCCACTCATATCTGGTGTCTCTGCAGCGTGCTTTGACAAAGAATTTTTTTTTCCAGTGTAAGCTAATAGCAGTCAGTGTCCTTAAAGCGGGTGTTTCAGGCCTTCAGCGTGTGCCCTGCAGAACCCTGCCAGCGTACATTGACAGTTGCCACTCATATCTGGTGTCTCTATAGCGTGCTTTTACAAAGAAAAAAGTTTTCCAGTGTAAGCTTATAGCAGTCAGTGTCCTTAAAGCGGGTGTGTCAGGCCTTCCTTCAGCGTGTGCCCTGCAGAACCCTGCCAGCGTACTTTGACAGTTGCCACTCATATCTGGTGTCTCTGTAGCGTGCTTTTACAAAGAAAAAAAGTTTTCCAGTGTAAGCTAATAGCAGTCAGTGTCCTTAAAGCGGGTGTTTCAGGCCTTCAGCGTTTGCCCTGCAGAACCCTGCCAGCGTACTTTGACAGTTGCCACTCATATCTGGTGTGTCTGTTGCATGCTTTTACAAAGAAAAACAGTTTTCCAGTGTAAGCTAATAGCAGTCAGTGTCCTTAAAGCGGGTGTGTCAGGCCTTCCTTCAGCGTGTGCCCTGCAGAACCCTGCCAGCGTATTTTGACAGTTGCCACTCATATCTGGTGTCTCTGTAGCGTGCTTTTACAAAGAAAAAAGTTTTCCAGTGTAAGCTAATAGCAGTCAGTGTCCTTAAAGCGGGTGTTTCAGGCCTTCAGCGTGTGCCCTGCAGAACCCTGCCAGCGTACTTTGACAGTTGCCACTCATATCTGTTGTCTCTATAGCGTGCTTTTACAAAGAAAAACAGTTTTTCAGTGTAAGCTAATAGCAGTCAGTGTCCTTAAAGCGGGTGCTTCAGGCCTTCAGCGTGTGCCCTGCAAAACCCTGCCAGCGTACTTTGACAGTTGCCACTCATATCTGTTGTCTCTATAGCGTGCTTTTACAAAGAAAAAAAGTTTTCCAGTGTAAGCTAATAGCAGTCAGTGTCCTTAGAGAGGGTGTGTCAGGCCTTCCTTCAGCGTGTGCCCTGCAGAACCCTGCCAGCGTACTTTGACAGTTGCCACTCATATCTGGTGTCTCTGTAGCAACTTTTACAAAGAAAAAAAGTTTTCCAGTGTAAGCTAATAGCAGTCAGTGTCCTTAAAGCGGGTGTTTCAGGCCTTCAGCGTGTGCCCTGCAGAACCCTGCCAGCGTACTTTGACAGTTGCCACTCATATCTGGTGTCTCTATAGCGTGCTTTTACAAAGAAAAAAGTTTTCCAGTGTAAGCTAATAGCAGTCAGTGTCCTTAAAGCGGGTGTGTCAGGCCTTCCTTCAGCGTGTGCCCTGCAGAACCCTGCCAGCGTACTTTGACAGTTGCCACTCATATCTGGTGTCTCTGTAGCGTGCTTTTACAAAGAAAAAAAGTTTTCCAGTGTAAGCTAATAGCAGTCAGTGTCCTTAAAGCGGGTGTTTCAGGCCTTCAGCGTTTGCCCTGCAGAACCCTGCCAGCGTACTTTGACAGTTGCCACTCATATCTGGTGTGTCTGTTGCATGCTTTTACAAAGAAAAACAGTTTTCCAGTGTAAGCTAATAGCAGTCAGTGTCCTTAAAGCGGGTGTGTCAGGCCTTCCTTCAGCGTGTGCCCTGCAGAACCCTGCCAGCGTACTTTGACAGTTGCCACTCATATCTGGTGTCTCTGTAGCGTGCTTTCACAAAGAAAAAAAGTTTTACAGTGTAAGCTAATAGCAGTCAGTGTCCTTAAATCGGGTGTTTCAGGCCTTCAGCGTGTGCCCCGCAGAACCCTGCCAGCGTACTTTGACAGTTGCCACTCATATCTGGTGTCTCTGTAGCGTGCTTTTACAAAGAAAAAAGGTTTCCAGTGTAAGCTAATAGCAGTCAGTGTCCTTAAAGCGGGTGTTTCAGGCCTTCAGCGTGTGCCCTGCAGAACCCAGCCAGCATACTTTGACAGTTGCCACTCATATCTGTTGTCTCTATAGCGTGCTTTTACAAAGAAAAAAAGTTTTCCAGTGTAAGCTAATAGCAGTCAGTGTCCTTAAAGCGGGTGTGTCAGGCCTTCCTTCAGCGTGTGCCCTGCAGAACCCTGCCAGCGTACTTTGACAGTTGCCACTCATATCTGGTGTCTCTGCAGCGTGCTTTGACAAATAATTTTTTTTTCCAGTGTAAGCTAATAGCAGTCAGTGTCCTTAAAGCGGGTGTTTCAGGCCTTCAGCGTGTGCCCTGCAGAACCCTGCCAGCGTACTTTGACAGTTGCCACTCATATCTGGTGTCTCTATAGCGTGCTTTTACAAAGAAAAAAGTTTTCCAGTGTAAGCTAATAGCAGTCAGTGTCCTTAAAGCGGGTGTGTCAGGCCTTCCTTCAGCGTGTGCCCTGCAGAACCCTGCCAGCGTACTTTGACAGTTGCCACTCATATCTGGTGTCTCTGTAGCGTGCTTTTACAAAGAAAAACAGTTTTCCAGTGTAAGCTAATAGCAGTCAGTGTCCTTAAAGCGGGTGTGTCAGGCCTTCCTTCAGCGTGTGCCCTCTAGAACCCTGCCAGCGTATTTTGACAGTTGCCACTCATATCTGGTGTCTCTGTAGCGTGCTTTTACAAAGAAAAAAGTTTTCCAGTGTAAGCTAATAGCAGTCAGTGTCCTTAAAGCGGGTGTTTCAGGCCTTCAGCGTGTGCCCTGCAGAACCCTGCCAGCGTACTTTGACAGTTGCCACTCATATCTGTTGTCTCTATAGCGTGCTTTTACAAAGAAAAACAGTTTTTCAGTGTAAGCTAATAGCAGTCAGTGTCCTTAAAGCGGGTGCTTCAGGCCTTCAGCGTGTGCCCTGCAAAACCCTGCCAGCGTACTTTGACAGTTGCCACTCATATCTGTTGTCTCTATAGCGTGCTTTTACAAAGAAAAAAAGTTTTCCAGTGTAAGCTAATAGCAGTCAGTGTCCTTAGAGAGGGTGTGTCAGGCCTTCCTTCAGCGTGTGCCCTGCAGAACCCTGCCAGCGTACTTTGACAGTTGCCACTCATATCTGGTGTCTCTGTAGCAACTTTTACAAAGAAAAAAAGTTTTCCAGTGTAAGCTAATAGCAGTCAGTGTCCTTAAAGCGGGTGTTTCAGGCCTTCAGCGTGTGCCCTGCAGAACCCTGCCAGCGTACTTTGACAGTTGCCACTCATATCTGGTGTCTCTGTAGCGTGCTTTTACAAAGAAAAACAGTTTTCCAGTGTAAGCTAATAGCAGTCAGTGTCCTTAAAGCGGGTGTTTCAGGCCTTCAGCGTGTGCCCTGCAGAACCCTGCCAGCGTACTTTGACAGTTGCCACTCATATCTGTTGTCTCTATAGCATGCTTTTACAAAGAAAAAAAGTTTTCCAGTGTAAGCTAATAGCAGTCAGTGTCCTTAAAGCGGGTGTGTCAGGCCTTCCTTCAGCGTGTGCCCTGCAGAACCCTGCCAGCGTACTTTGACAGTTGCCACTCATATCTGGTGTCTCTGTAGCGTGCTTTTACAAAGAAAAAAGTTTTCCAGTGTAAGCTAAAAGCAGTCAGTGTCCTTAAAGCGGGTGTGTCAGGCCTTCCTTCAGCGTGTGCCCTGCAGAACCCTGCCAGCGTACTTTGACAGTTGCCACTCATATCTGGTGTCTCTGTAGCGTGCTTTCACAAAGAAAAAAAGTTTTACAGTGTAAGCTAATAGCAGTCAGTGTCCTTAAATCGGGTGTTTCAGGCCTTCAGCGTGTGCCCTGCAGAACCCTGCCAGCGTACTTTGACAGTTGCCACTCATATCGGGTGTCTCTGTAGAGTGCTTTTACAAAGAAAAACAGTTTTCCAGTGTAAGCTAATAGCAGTCAGTGTCCTTAAAGCTGGTGTTTCAGGCCTTCAGCGTGTGCCCTGCAGAACCCTGCCAGCGTACTTTGACAGCTGCCACTCAAATCAGTTGTCTCTATAGCGTGCTTTTACAAAGGAAAAAGTTTTCCATTGTAAGCTAATAGCAGTCAGTGTCCTTAAAGCGGGTGTGTCAGGCCTTCCTTCAGCGTGTGCCCTGCAGAACCCTGCCAGCGTATTTTGACAGTTGCCACTCATATCCGGTGTCTCTGTAGCGTGCTTTTACAAAGAAAAAAGTTTTCCAGTGTAAGCTAATAGCAGTCAGTGTCCTTAAAGCGGGTGTGTCAGGCCTTCCTTCAGCGTGTGCCCTGCATCACCCTGCCAGCGTACTTTGACAGTTGCCACTCTTATCTGGTGTCTCTGTAGCGTGCTTTTACATAGAAAAAAAGTTTTCCAGTGTAAGCTAATAGCAGTCAGTGTCCTTAAAGCGGGTGCTTCAGGCCTTCAGCGTGTGCCCTGCAAAACCCTGCCAGCGTACTTTGACAGTTGCCACTCATATCTGTTGTCTCTATGGCGTGCTTTTACAAAGAAAAAAAGTTTTCCAGTGTAAGCTAATAGCAGTCAGTGTCCTTAGAGAGGGTGTGTCATGCCTTCCTTCAGCGTGTGCCCTGCAGAACCCAGCCAGCATACTTTGAAAGTTGCCACTCATATCTGTTGTCTCTATAGCGTGCTTTTACAAAGAAAAAAAGTTTTCCAGTGTAAGCTAATAGCAGTCAGTGTCCTTAAAGCGGGTGTGTCAGGCCTTCCTTCAGCGTGTGCCCTGCAGAACCCTGCCAGCGTACTTTGACAGTTGCCACTCATATCTGGTGTCTCTGCAGCGTGCTTTGACAAAGAATTTTTTTTTCCAGTGTAAGCTAATAGCAGTCAGTGTCCTTAAAGCGGGTGTTTCAGGCCTTCAGCGTGTGCCCTGCAGAACCCTGCCAGCGTACTTTGACAGTTGCCACTCATATCTGGTGTCTCTGTAGCGTGCTTTTACAAAGAAAAAAAGTTTTCCAGTGTAAGCTAATAGCAGTCAGTGTCCTTAAAGCGGGTGTTTCAGGCCTTCAGCGTTTGCCCTGCAGAACCCTGCCAGCGTACTTTGACAGTTGCCACTCATATCTGGTGTCTCTGTTGCATGCTTTTACAAAGAAAAACAGTTTTCCAGTGTAAGCTAATAGCAGTCAGTGTCCTTAAAGCGGGTGTGTCAGGCCTTCCTTCAGCGTGTGCCCTGCAGAACCCTGCCAGCGTATTTTGACAGTTGCCACTCATATCTGGTGTCTCTGTAGCGTGCTTTTACAAAGAAAAAAGTTTTCCAGTGTAAGCTAATAGCAGTCAGTGTCCTTAAAGCGGGTGTTTCAGGCCTTCAGCGTGTGCCCTGCAGAACCCTGCCAGCGTACTTTGACAGTTGCCACTCATATCTGTTGTCTCTATAGCGTGCTTTTACAAAGAAAAAAAGTTTTCCAGTGTAAGCTAATAGCAGTCAGTGTCCTTAAAGCGGGTGTGTCAGGCCTTCCTTCAGCGTGTGCCCTGCAGAACCCTGCCAGCGTACTTTGACAGTTGCCACTCATATCTGGTGTCTCTGCAGCGTGCTTTGACAAAGAATTTTTTTTTCCAGTGTAAGCTAATAGCAGTCAGTGTCCTTAAAGCGGGTGTTTCAGGCCTTCAGCGTGTGCCCTGCAGAACCCTGCCAGCGTACTTTGACAGTTGCAACTCATATCTGGTGTCTCTATAGCGTGCTTTTACAAAGAAAAAAGTTTTCCAGTGTAAGCTAAAAGCAGTCAGTGTCCTTAAAGCGGGTGTGTCAGGCCTTCCTTCAGCGTGTGCCCTGCAGAACCCTGCCAGCGTACTTTGACAGTTGCCACTCATATCGGGTGTCTCTGTAGAGTGCTTTTACAAAGAAAAACAGTTTTCCAGTGTAAGCTAATAGCAGTCAGTGTCCTTAAAGCTGGTGTTTCAGGCCTTCAGCGTGTGCCCTGCAGAACCCTGCCAGCGTACTTTGACAGCTGCCACTCAAATCAGTTGTCTCTATAGCGTGCTTTTACAAAGGAAAAAGTTTTCCATTGTAAGCTAATAGCAGTCAGTGTCCTTAAAGCGGGTGTGTCAGGCCTTCCTTCAGCGTGTGCCCTGCAGAACCCTGCCAGCGTATTTTGACAGTTGCCACTCATATCCGGTGTCTCTGTAGCGTGCTTTTACAAAGAAAAAAGTTTTCCAGTGTAAGCTAATAGCAGTCAGTGTCCTTAAAGCGGGTGTGTCAGGCCTTCCTTCAGCGTGTGCCCTGCATCACCCTGCCAGCGTACTTTGACAGTTGCCACTCTTATCTGGTGTCTCTGTAGCGTGCTTTTACAAAGAAAAAAAGTTTTCCAGTGTAAGCTAATAGCAGTCAGTGTCCTTAAAGCGGGTGCTTCAGGCCTTCAGCGTGTGCCCTGCAAAACCCTGCCAGCGTACTTTGACAGTTGCCACTCATATCTGTTGTCTCTATGGCGTGCTTTTACAAAGAAAAAAAGTTTTCCAGTGTAAGCTAATAGCAGTCAGTGTCCTTAGAGAGGGTGTGTCATGCCTTCCTTCAGCGTGTGCCCTGCAGAACCCAGCCAGCATACTTTGAAAGTTGCCACTCATATCTGTTGTCTCTATAGCGTGCTTTTACAAAGAAAAAAAGTTTTCCAGTGTAAGCTAATAGCAGTCAGTGTCCTTAAAGCGGGTGTGTCAGGCCTTCCTTCAGCGTGTGCCCTGCAGAACCCTGCCAGCGTATTTTGACAGTTGCCACTCATATCTGGTGTCTCTGCAGCGTGCTTTGACAAAGAATTTTTTTTTCCAGTGTAAGCTAATAGCAGTCAGTGTCCTTAAAGCGGGTGTTTCAGGCCTTCAGCGTGTGCCCTGCAGAACCCTGCCAGCGTACTTTGACAGTTGCCACTCATATCTGGTGTCTCTGTAGCGTGCTTTTACAAAGAAAAAAAGTTTTCCAGTGTAAGCTAATAGCAGTCAGTGTCCTTAAAGCGGGTGTTTCAGGCCTTCAGCGTTTGCCCTGCAGAACCCTGCCAGCGTACTTTGACAGTTGCCACTCATATCTGGTGTCTCTGTTGCATGCTTTTACAAAGAAAAACAGTTTTCCAGTGTAAGCTAATAGCAGTCAGTGTCCTTAAAGCGGGTGTGTCAGGCCTTCCTTCAGCGTGTGCCCTGCAGAACCCTGCCAGCGTATTTTGACAGTTGCCACTCATATCTGGTGTCTCTGTAGCGTGCTTTTACAAAGAAAAAAGTTTTCCAGTGTAAGCTAATAGCAGTCAGTGTCCTTAAAGCGGGTGTTTCAGGCCTTCAGCGTGTGCCCTGCAGAACCCTGCCAGCGTACTTTGACAGTTGCCACTCATATCTGTTGTCTCTATAGCGTGCTTTTACAAAGAAAAAAAGTTTTCCAGTGTAAGCTAATAGCAGTCAGTGTCCTTAAAGCGGGTGTGTCAGGCCTTCCTTCAGCGTGTGCCCTGCAGAACCCTGCCAGCGTACTTTGACAGTTGCCACTCATATCTGGTGTCTCTGCAGCGTGCTTTGACAAAGAATTTTTTTTTCCAGTGTAAGCTAATAGCAGTCAGTGTCCTTAAAGCGGGTGTTTCAGGCCTTCAGCGTGTGCCCTGCAGAACCCTGCCAGCGTACTTTGACAGTTGCAACTCATATCTGGTGTCTCTATAGCGTGCTTTTACAAAGAAAAAAGTTTTCCAGTGTAAGCTAATAGCAGTCAGTGTCCTTAAAGCGGGTGTGTCAGGCCTTCCTTCAGCGTGTGCCCTGCAGAACCCTGCCAGCGTACTTTGACAGTTGCCACTCATATCTGGTGTCTCTGTAGCGTGCTTTTACAAAGAAAAAAAGTTTTCCAGTGTAAGCTAATAGCAGTCAGTGTCCTTAAAGCGGGTGTTTCAGGCCTTCAGCGTTTGCCCTGCAGAACCCTGCCAGCGTACTTTGACAGTTGCCACTCATATCTGTTGTCTCTATAGCGTGCTTTTACAAAGAAAAACAGTTTTCCAGTGTAAGCTAATAGCAGTCAGTGTCCTTAAAGCGGGTGTGTCAGGCCTTCCTTCAGCGTGTGCCCTGCAGAACCCTGCCAGCGTATTTTGACAGTTGCCACTCATATCTGTTGTCTCTGTAGCGTGCTTTTACAAAGAAAAAAGTTTTCCAGTGTAAGCTCATAGCAGTCAGTGTCCTTAAAGCGGGTGTTTCAGGCCTTCAGCGTGTGCCCTGCAGAACCCTGCCAGCGTACTTTGACAGTTGCCACTCATATCTGTTGTCTCTATAGCGTGCTTTTACAAAGAAAAACAGTTTTTCAGTGTAAGCTAATAGCAGTCAGTGTCCTTAAAGCGGGTGCTTCAGGCCTTCAGCGTGTGCCCTGCAAAACCCTGCCAGCGTACTTTGACAGTTGCCACTCATATCTGTTGTCTCTATAGCGTGCTTTTACAAAGAAAAAAAGTTTTCCAGTGTAAGCTAATAGCAGTCAGTGTCCTTAGAGAGGGTGTGTCAGGCCTTCCTTCAGCGTGTGCCCTGCAGAACCCTGCCAGCGTACTTTGACAGTTGCCACTCATATCTGGTGTCTCTGTAGCAACTTTTACAAAGAAAAATAGTTTTCCAGTGTAAGCTAATAGCAGTCAGTGTCCTTAAAGCGGGTGTTTCAGGCCTTCAGCGTGTGCCCTGCAGAACCCTGCCAGCGTACTTTGACAGTTGCCACTCATATCTGGTGTCTCTGTAGCGTGCTTTTACAAAGAAAAAAGTTTTCCAGTGTAAGCTAATAGCAGTCAGTGTCCTTAAAGCTGGTGTTTCAGGCCTTCAGCGTGTGCCCTGCAGAACCCTGCCAGCGTACTTTGACAGTTGCCACTCATATCTGTTGTCTCTATAGCATGCTTTTACAAAGAAAAAAAGTTTTCCAGTGTAAGCTAATAGCAGTCAGTGTCCTTAAAGCGGGTGTGTCAGGCCTTCCTTCAGCGTGTGCCCTGCAGAACCCTGCCAGCGTACTTTGACAGTTGCCACTCATATCTGGTGTCTCTGTAGCGTGCTTTCACAAAGAAAAAAAGTTTTACAGTGTAAGCTAATAGCAGTCAGTGTCCTTAAATCGGGTGTTTCAGGCCTTCAGCGTGTGCCCCGCAGAACCCTGCCAGCGTACTTTGACAGTTGCCACTCATATCTGGTGTCTCTGTAGCGTGCTTTTACAAAGAAAAAAGGTTTCCAGTGTAAGCTAATAGCAGTCAGTGTCCTTAAAGCGGGTGTTTCAGGCCTTCAGCGTGTGCCCTGCAGAACCCTGCCAGCATACTTTGACAGTTGCCACTCATATCTGTTGTCTCTATAGCGTGCTTTTACAAAGAAAAAAAGTTTTCCAGTGTAAGCTAATAGCAGTCAGTGTCCTTAAAGCGGGTGTGTCAGGCCTTCCTTCAGCGTGTGCCCTGCAGAACCCTGCCAGCGTACTTTGACAGTTGCCACTCATATCTGGTGTCTCTGCAGCGTGCTTTGACAAAGAATTTTTTTTTCCAGTGTAAGCTAATAGCAGTCAATGTCCTTAAATCGGGTGTTTCAGGCCTTCAGCGTGTGCCCTGCAGAACCCTGCCAGCGTACTTTGACAGTTGCCACTCATATCGGGTGTCTCTGTAGAGTGCTTTTACAAAGAAAAACAGTTTTCCAGTGTAAGCTAATAGCAGTCAGTGTCCTTAAAGCTGGTGTTTCAGGTCTTCAGCGTGTGCCCTGCAGAACCCTGCCAGCGTACTTTGACAGCTGCCACTCAAATCAGTTGTCTCTATAGCGTGCTTTTACAAAGGAAAAAGTTTTCCAGTGTAAGCTAATAGCAGTCAGTGTCCTTAAAGCGGGTGTGTCAGGCCTTCCTTCAGCGTGTGCCCTGCAGAACCCTGCCAGCGTATTTTGACAGTTGCCACTCATATCCGGTGTCTCTGTAGCGTGCTTTTACAAAGAAAAAAGTTTTCCAGTGTAAGCTAATAGCAGTCAGTGTCCTTAAAGCGGGTGTGTCAGGCCTTCCTTCAGCGTGTGCCCTGCATCGCCCTGCCAGCGTACTTTGACAGTTGCCACTCTTATCTGGTGTCTCTGTAGCGTGCTTTTACAAAGAAAAAAAGTTTTCCAGTGTAAGCTAATAGCAGTCAGTGTCCTTAAAGCGGGTGCTTCAGGCCTTCAGCGTGTGCCCTGCAAAACCCTGCCAGCGTACTTTGACAGTTGCCACTCATATCTGTTGTCTCTATGGCGTGCTTTTACAAAGAAAAAAAGTTTTCCAGTGTAAGCTAATAGCAGTCAGTGTCCTTAGAGAGGGTGTGTCAGGCCTTCCTTCAGCGTGTGCCCTGCAGAACCCAGCCAGCATACTTTGACAGTTGCCACTCATATCTGTTGTCTCTATAGCGTGCTTTTACAAAGAAAAAAAGTTTTCCAGTGTAAGCTAATAGCAGTCAGTGTCCTTAAAGCGGGTGTTTCAGGCCTTCAGCGTGTGCCCTGCAGAACCCTGCCAGCGTACTTTGACAGTTGCCACTCATATCTGGTGTCTCTATAGCGTGCTTTTACAAAGAAAAAAGTTTTCCAGTGTAAGCTAATAGCAGTCAGTGTCCTTAAAGCGGGTGTGTCAGGCCTTCCTTCAGCGTGTGCCCTGCAGAACCCTGCCAGCGTACTTTGACAGTTGCCACTCATATCTGGTGTCTCTGTAGCGTGCTTTTACAAAGAAAAACAGTTTTCCAGTGTAAGCTAATAGCAGTCAGTGTCCTTAAAGCGGGTGTTTCAGGCCTTCAGCGTTTGCCCTGCAGAACCCTGCCAGCGTACTTTGACAGTTGCCACTCATATCTGGTGTCTCTGTTGCATGCTTTTACAAAGAAAAACAGTTTTCCAGTGTAAGCTAATAGCAGTCAGTGTCCTTAAAGCGGGTGTGTCAGGCCTTCCTTCAGCGTGTGCTCTGCAGAACCCTGCCAGCGTATTTTGACAGTTGCCACTCATATCTGGTGTCTCTGTAGCGTGCTTTTACAAAGAAAAAAGTTTTCCAGTGTAAGCTAATAGCAGTCAGTGTCCTTAAAGCGGGTGTTTCAGGCCTTCAGCGTGTGCCCTGCAGAACCCTGCCAGCGTACTTTGACAGTTGCCACTCATATCTGTTGTCTCTATAGCGTGCTTTTACAAAGAAAAACAGTTTTTCAGTGTAAGCTAATAGCAGTCAGTGTCCTTAAAGCGGGTGTGCAGGCCTTCCTTCAGCGTGTGCCCTGCAGAACCCTGCCAGCGTACTTTGACAGTTGCCACTCATATTTGGTGTCTCTGTAGCGTGCTTTTACAAAGAAAAAAGTTTTCCAGTGTAAGCTAATAGCAGTCAATGTCCTTAAATCGGGTGTTTCAGGCCTTCAGCGTGTGCCCTGCAGAACCCTGCCAGCGTACTTTGACAGTTGCCACTCATATCGGGTGTCTCTGTAGAGTGCTTTTACAAAGAAAAACAGTTTTCCAGTGTAAGCTAATAGCAGTCAGTGTCCTTAAAGCTGGTGTTTCAGGCCTTCAGCGTGTGCCCTGCAGAACCCTGCCAGCGTACTTTGACAGCTGCCACTCAAATCAGTTGTCTCTATAGCGTGCTTTTACAAAGAAAAAAGTTTTCCAGTGTAAGCTAATAGCAGTCAGTGTCCTTAAAGCGGGTGTGTCAGGCCTTCCTTCAGCGTGTGCCCTGCAGAACCCTGCCAGCGTATTTTGACAGTTGCCACTCATATCCGGTGTCTCTGTAGCGTGCTTTTACAAAGAAAAAAAGTTTTCCAGTGTAAGCTAATAGCAGTCAGTGTCCTTAAAGCGGGTGTGTCAGGCCTTCCTTCAGCGTGTGCCCTGCATCACCCTGCCAGCGTACTTTGACAGTTGCCACTCATATCTGGTGTCTCTGTAGCGTGCTTTTACAAAGAAAAAAAGTTTTCCAGTGTAAGCTAATAGCAGTCAGTGTCCTTAAAGCGGGTGCTTCAGGCCTTCAGCGTGTGCCCTGCAAAACCCTGCCAGCGTACTTTGACAGTTGCCACTCATATCTGTTGTCTCTATAGCGTGCTTTTACAAAGAAAAAAAGTTTTCCAGTGTAAGCTAATAGCAGTCAGTGTCCTTAGAGAGGGTGTGTCAGACCTTCCTTCAGCGTGTGCCCTGCAGAACCCTGCCAGCGTACTTTGACAGTTGCCACTCATATCTGGTGTCTCTATAGCGTGCTTTTACAAAGAAAAAAAGTTTTCCAGTGTAAGCTAATAGCAGTCAGTGTCCTTAAAGCTGGTGTTTCAGGCCTTCAGCGTGTGCCCTGCAGAACCCTGCCAGCGTACTTTGACAGTTGCCACTCATATCTGGTGTCTCTGTAGCGTGCTTTTACAAAGAAAAACAGTTTTCCAGTGTAAGCTAATAGCAGTCAGTGTCCTTAAAGCGGGTGTGTCAGGCCTTCCTTCAGCGTGTGCCCTGCAGAACCCTGCCAGCGTACTTTGACAGTTGCCACTCATATCTGGTGTCTCTGTAGCGTGCTTTTACAAAGAAAAAAGTTTTCCAGTGTAAGCTAATAGCAGTCAGTGTCCTTAAAGCGGGTGTTTCAGGCCTTCAGCGTGTGCCCTGCAGAACCCTGCCAGCATACTTTGACAGTTGCCACTCATATCTGGTGTCTCTGTAGCTTGCTTTTACAAAGAAAAACGTTTTCCAGTGTAAGCTAATAGCAGTCAGTGTCCTTAAAGCGGGTGTGTCAGGCCTTCCTTCAGCGTGTGCCCTGCATCGCCCTGCCAGCGTACTTTGACAGTTGCCACTCTTATCTGGTGTCTCTATAGCGTGCTTTTACAAAGAAAAAAGTTTTCCAGTGTAAGCTAATAGCAGTCAATGTCCTTAAATCGGGTGTTTCAGGCCTTCAGCGTGTGCCCTGCAGAACCCTGCCAGCGTACTTTGACAGTTGCCACTCATATCGGGTGTCTCTGTAGAGTGCTTTTACAAAGAAAAACAGTTTTCCAGTGTAAGCTAATAGCAGTCAGTGTCCTTAAAGCTGGTGTTTCAGGCCTTCAGCGTGTGCCCTGCAGAACCCTGCCAGCGTACTTTGACAGCTGCCACTCAAATCAGTTGTCTCTATAGCGTGCTTTTACAAAGAAAAAAGTTTTCCAGTGTAAGCTAATAGCAGTCAGTGTCCTTAAAGCGGGTGTGTCAGGCCTTCCTTCAGCGTGTGCCCTGCAGAACCCTGCCAGCGTACTTTGACAGTTGCCACTCATATCTGGTGTCTCTGTAGCGTGCTTTTACAAAGAAAAAAAGTTTTCCAGTGTAAGCTAATAGCAGTCAGTGTCCTTAAAGCGGGTGTGTCAGGCCTTCCTTCAGCGTGTGCCCTGCAGAACCCTGCCAGCGTATTTTGACAGTTGCCACTCATATCCGGTGTCTCTGTAGCGTGCTTTTACAAAGAAAAAAAGTTTTCCAGTGTAAGCTAATAGCAGTCAGTGTCCTTAAAGCGGGTGTGTCAGGCCTTCCTTCAGCGTGTGCCCTGCAGAACCCTGCCAGCGTATTTTGACAGTTGCCACTCATATCCGGTGTCTCTGTAGCGTGCTTTTACAAAGAAAAAAAGTTTTCCAGTGTAAGCTAATAGCAGTCAGTGTCCTTAAAGCGGGTGTGTCAGGCCTTCCTTCAGCGTGTGCCCTGCATCACCCTGCCAGCGTACTTTGACAGTTGCCACTCATATCTGGTGTCTCTGTAGCGTGCTTTTACAAAGAAAAAAAGTTTTCCAGTGTAAGCTAATAGCAGTCAGTGTCCTTAAAGCGGGTGCTTCAGGCCTTCAGCGTGTGCCCTGCAAAACCCTGCCAGCGTACTTTGACAGTTGCCACTCATATCTGTTGTCTCTATAGCGTGCTTTTACAAAGAAAAAAAGTTTTCCAGTGTAAGCTAATAGCAGTCAGTGTCCTTAAAGAGGGTGTGTCAGGCCTTCCTTCAGCGTGTGCCCTGCAGAACCCTGCCAGCGTACTTTGACAGTTGCCACTCATATCTGGTGTCTCTATAGCGTGCTTTTACAAAGAAAAAAAGTTTTCCAGTGTAAGCTAATAGCAGTCAGTGTCCTTAAAGCTGGTGTTTCAGGCCTTCAGCGTGTGCCCTGCAGAACCCTGCCAGCGTACTTTGACAGTTGCCACTCATATCTGGTGTCTCTGTAGCGTGCTTTTACAAAGAAAAACAGTTTTCCAGTGTAAGCTAATAGCAGTCAGTGTCCTTAAAGCGGGTGTGTCAGGCCTTCCTTCAGCGTGTGCCCTGCAGAACCCTGCCAGCGTACTTTGACAGTTGCCACTCATATCTGGTGTCTCTATAGCGTGCTTTTACAAAGAAAAAAAGTTTTCCAGTGTAAGCTAATAGCAGTCAGTGTCCTTAAAGCGGGTGTTTCAGGCCTTCAGCGTGTGCCCTTGCAGAACCCTGCCAGCGTACTTTGACAGTTGCCACTCATATCTGGTGTCTCTGTAGCATGCTTTTACAAAGAAAAACAGTTTTCCAGTGTAAGCTAATAGCAGTCAGTGTCCTTAAAGCGGGTGTGTCAGGCCTTCCTTCAGCGTGTGCCCTGCAGAACCCTGCCAGCGTACTTTGACAGTTGCCACTCATATCTGGTGTCTCTGTAGCGTGCTTTTACAAAGAAAAAAGTTTTCCAGTGTAAGCTAATAGCAGTCAGTGTCCTTAAAGCGGGTGTTTCAGGCCTTCAGCGTGTGCCCTGCAGAACCCTGCCAGCATACTTTGACAGTTGCCACTCATATCTGGTGTCTCTGTAGCTTGCTTTTACAAAGAAAAAAGTTTTCCAGTGTAAGCTAATAGCAGTCAGTGTCCTTAAAGCGGTTTTTTCAGGCCTTCAGCGTGTGCCCTGCAGAACCCTGCCAGCGTACTTTGACAGTTGCCACTCATATCTGTTGTCTCTATAGCATGCTTTTACAAAGAAAAAAAGTTTTCCAGTGTAAGCTAATAGCAGTCAGTGTCCTTAAAGCGGGTGTGTCAGGCCTTCCTTCAGCGTGTGCCCTGCAGAACCCTGACAGCGTACTTTGACAGTTGCCACTCATATCTGGTGTCTCTGTAGCGTGCTTTAACAAAGAAAAAACGTTTTCCAGTGTAAGCTAATAGCAGTCAGTGTCCTTAAAGCGGGTGTTTCAGGCCTTCAGCGTGTGCCCTGCAGAACCCAGCCAGCATACTTTGACAGTTGCCACTCATATCTGTTGTCTCTATAGCGTGCTTTTACAAAGAAAAAAAGTTTTCCAGTGTAAGCTAATAGCAGTCAGTGTCCTTAAAGCGGGTGTGTCAGGCCTTCCTTCAGCGTGTGCCCTGCAGAACCCTGCCAGCGTACTTTGACAGTTGACACTCATATCTGTTGTCTCTATAGCGTGCTTTTACAAAGAAAAAAAGTTTTCAGTGTCCTTAAAGCGGGTGTGTCAGGCCTTCCTTCAGCATGTGCCCTGCAGAACCCTGCCAGCGTACTTTGACAGTTGTCACTCATATCTGGTGTCTCTATAGCGTGCTTTTACAAAGAATAAAAGTTTTCCAGTGTAAGCTAATAGCAGTCAGTGTCCTTAAAGCGGGTGTGTCAGGCCTTCCTTCAGCGTGTGCCCTGCAGAACCCTGCCAGCGTACTTTGACAGTTGCCACTCATATCTGGTGTCTCTGTAGCGTGCTTTTACAAAGAAATTTTTTTTCCAGTGTAAGCTAATAGCAGTCAGTGTCCTTAAAGCGGGTGTTTCAGGCCTTCAGCGTGTGCCCTTGCAGAACCCTGCCAGCGTACTTTGACAGTTGCCACTCATATCTGTTGTCTCTATAGCATGCTTTTACAAAGAAAAAAAGTTTTCCAGTGTAAGCTAATAGCAGTCAGTGTCCTTAAAGCGGTTTTTTCAGGCCTTCAGCGTGTGCCCTGCAGAACCCTGCCAGCGTACTTTGACAGTTGCCACTCATATCTGTTGTCTCTATAGCATGCTTTTACAAAGAAAAAAAGTTTTCCAGCGTAAGCTAATAGCAGTCAGTGTCCTTAAAGCGGGTGTGTCAGGACTTCCTTCAGCGTGTGCCCTGCAGAACCCTGCCAGCGTACTTTGACAGTTGCCACTCATATCTGGTGTCTCTGTAGCGTGCTTTTACAAAGAAAAAACGTTTTCCAGTGTAAGCTAATAGCAGTCAGTGTCCTTAAAGCGGGTGTTTCAGGCCTTCAGCGTGTGCCCTGCAGAACCCAGCCAGCATACTTTGACAGTTGCCACTCATATCTGTTGTCTCTATAGCGTGCTTTTACAAAGAAAAAAAGTTTTCCAGTGTAAGCTAATAGCAGTCAGTGTCCTTAAAGCGGGTGTGTCAGGCCTTCCTTCAGCGTGTGCCCTGCAGAACCCTGCCAGCGTACTTTGACAGTTGCCACTCATATCTGGTGTCTCTGTAGCGTGCTTTTACAAAGAAAAAAAGTTTTCCAGTGTAAGCTAATAGCAGTCAGTGTCCTTAAAGCGGGTGTGTCAGGCCTTCCTTCAGCGTGTGCCCTGCAGAACCCTGCCAGCGTACTTTGACAGTTGACACTCATATCTGTTGTCTCTATAGCGTGCTTTTACAAAGAAAAAAAGTTTTCAGTGTCCTTAAAGCGGGTGTGTCAGGCCTTCCTTCAGCATGTGCCCTGCAGAACCCTGCCAGCGTACTTTGACAGTTGTCACTCATATCTGGTGTCTATATAGCGTGCTTTTACAAAGAATAAAAGTTTTCCAGTGTAAGCTAATAGCAGTCAGTGTCCTTCAAGTGGCTCTGTCAGGCCTTCCTTCAGCGTGTGCCCTGCACAACCCTGCCAGCGTACTTTGACAGTTGCCACTCATATCTGGTGTCTCTGTAGCGTGCTTTTACAAAGAATTTTTTTTTCCAGTGTAAGCTAATAGCAGTCAGTGTCCTTAAAGCGGGTGTTTCAGGCCTTCAGCGTGTGCCCTGCAGAACCCTGCCAGCATACTTTGACAGTTGCCACTCATATCTGGTGTCTCTGTAGCATGCTTTTACAAATAAAAACAGTTTTCCAGTGTAAGCTAATAGCAGTCAGTGTCCTTAAAGCGGGTGTGTCAGGCCTTCCTTCAGCGTGTGCCCTGCAGAACCCTGCCAGCGTACTTTGACAGTTGCCACTCATATCTGGTGTCTCTGTAGCATGTTTTTACAAAGAAAAATAGTTTTCCAGTGTAAGCTAATAGCAGTCAGTGTCCTTAAAGCGGGTGTTTCAGGCCTTCAGCGTGTGCTCTGTAGACATCTGCCAGTGCACATTGCCACTCATATCTGGTGTCACAATAGCGTGCATTTAAAACCAAAAAACTTTCTTCACTGTTATAGATTGAATAGCAGTTGGTTGTCTTCAAGCGGGTGTCAGGCCTACAGCGTGTACTCTGCAGATCTCTGCCATTGCACATTGCCACTATATCTGGTCTCATAGTAGCTTGCACGCATAGTACCACTAATCCCCCAAAAAATGATAGGCAGAGGCAGGCCACCCCGCAGGGGCCAACGTGGTCGTGGTGCTGTGTTTCCCTTTGGCCCTAGAATAATGCCCAGTTTTCAGAGGCCACGTACCCTGAACTTGAAAAGTTCTGAGGACATAGTTGACTGGCTAACACAGGACACCCAATCTTCTACAGCCTCCGCTCGGAAACTTGACGCACCATCCTCCTCCAGCTTAGCTTCAGGCACCTCTCAAGATACCACTCACCCGCCTGCCGCCACCACCAAATCTAGCACCACAGCCGCTTTACTTGGTATGTCAGAGGAGTCATTCACACATCCGTTTGAAGAAATGAGTGATGCGCAACCATTATTGCCAGAGGATGTAGATAACAGGGATATGTCTCAGGCAGGCAGCATTACACACATGGACGTACGGTGTGATGATGATGATGTTGTACCCATTGCTGCTTCCTTTGCTGAGTTGTCAGATACAAGTGAAGCGGTTGATGATGACGATGCGTCCATGGATGAAGAGGCAAGAAGAAGAACAGGGCGAAAGTTCAGATGGGGAGACAGAGAGGAGGAGACGAGTTGGAAGCAGGGGGAGGTCGTCGCAAGGAGCTAGTGGCACAGTCAGACAGCATGCATCGGCACCCGGGGTCAGACCGACAGCACGCCAATCAACGCATGCTGTGTCCACCACCAGAATGCTGTCATTGCAGAGCTCAGCAGTGTGGAATTTTTTTGTGTGTCTGCCTCTGAAAACAGCGATGCCATTTGCAACCTGTGCCAAAAGAAACTGAGTCGTGGGAAGTCCAACACCCACCTAGGTACAACTGCTTTGCGTAGGCACATGATCTCACATCACAAACGCCTATGGGATCAACACATTACAGTACAAGCAGCACGCCTACTCTAAGCCGCCATCCTCCTCCTGGTCCAGCATCTTCAGCCACGTCAACCAATGCTGTCCTCCTTGCCCCCTCTCAACCATCCGCCACTCCGTCTCCCGCCTTGAGCAGTTCCCGCTCATCTGCCCACAGTCATGTGTCTGTCAAGGACATGTTTGAACGTAAGAAGCTAATTTCAGAAAGTCACCCCCTTGCCCAGCGTCTGACAGCTGGCTTGTCCGAACTATTAGCCCGCCAGCTTTTACCATACAAGCTGGTGGAGTCTGAGGCGTTCAAAAAATTTGTAGCTATTGGGACACCACAGTGGAAGGTACCTGGCCGAAATTTCTTTGCACAAAAGGCAATCCCCAACCTGTACTCGATTGTGCAAAAGGAAGTAATGGCATGTCTGGCACACAGTGTTGGGGCAAGGGTCCATCTGACCACTGATACCTGGTCTGCAAAGCATGGTCAGGGCAGGTATATCACCTACACTGCGCATTGGGTAAACCTGCTGACGGCTGCCAAGCATGGAATGCATGGCTCTGCAGAGGAGTTGGTGACACCGCCACGACTTGCAGGCAGTCCTGCTGCCACCTCCTCTACTCCTCCTACTCCATCCTCTTCCATAACCTCCTCGGCTGAGACCTCTTCTGCTGCTGCGTCTGGCTCCACATCAACGGCACCCCCTCAGCTCCCCAGGTACTTTTCCACATCCCGGATACGGCAGTGTCATGCCGTCTTGGGTTTGACTTGCTTGAAAGCAGAGAGTGACACCGGACAAGCACTCCTGTCCGCCCTGAACGCACAGGTGGAAAAGTGGCTGACTCCGCAGCAAATGGATATCAGCAAAGTGGTTTGTGACAATGGAAAACATTTGTTGGCGGCATTGAAGTTGGGCAAGTTGACACATGTGCCGTGCATGGCACATGTGTGTAATCTGATCGTACAACGCTTTGTGCATAAGTACACAGACTTACAGGATGTCCTGAAGCAGACCAGGAAGGTGTGTGGCCATTTCAGACATTCCTACACGGCCATGGCTCACTTTGCCGATATCGAAACAACATGCCAGTGAGGCGCTTGATTTGCGACAGCCCGACACGTTGGAATTCAACACTCCTAATGTTCGACCACCTGCTCCAACAAGAAAAAGCTGTTAATTAATATTTGTATGACCGGGGTGCTAGGACAGCCTCTGGGGAGCTGGGAATTTTTTTGCCACGTTACTGGACGCTCATGCGCAATGCCTGTAGGCTCATACGTCCTTTTGAGGAGGTGACAAACCTAGTCAGTCGCACCGAAGGCACCATCAGTGACATCATACAATTAGTTTTCTTCCTGGAGCATGCACTGCGAAGAGTGCTGGATCAGGCCGTAGATAAGCGTGAAGAGGAAGAGGAAGAGTTGTGGTCACCATCACCACCAGAAACAGCCTTATCAGCATCGCTTGCTGGACCTGCGGCAACGCTGGAAGAGGATTGTGAGGAAGAGGAGTCAGAGGAGGAATGTGGCTTGGAGGAGGAAGACCAACCACAACAGGCATCCCAGGGTGCTCGTCACCTATCTGGTACCCATGGTGTTGTACGTGGCTGGGGGGAAGAACATACCTTCATTGACATCAGTGAGGAGGAGGAACAGGAAATGAGTAGCTCGGCATCCAACCTTGTGAAAATGGGGTCTTTCATGCTGTCGTGCCTGTTGAGGGACCCTCGTATAAAAAGGCTGAAGGATAACGACCTGAACTGGGTGTCCACGCTACTAGACCCCCGGTATAAGCAGAAAGTGGCGGAAATGTTACCGAATTATAACAAGTCGGAAAGGATGCAGCATTTGCAAAATAAATTAAAAAGTATGCTTTACACAGCGTATAAGGGTGATGTCACAGCACAACGGGAGTCTAACAGGGGGAGAGGTGGAAGTCATCCTCCTCCTCCCACGACCATGCCGGCAAGGACAGGACGCTTTAAAGACGTGTTGTTGATGGAGGACATGCGGACCTTTTTAAGTCCTACGCATCGCCACAGCCCTTCGGGATCCACCCTCAGAGAACGACTCGACCGACAGGTAGCAGACTACCTCGCCTTAACTGCAGATATCGACACTCTGAGGAGCGATGAACCCCTTGACTACTGGGTGTGCAGGCTTGACCTGTGGCCTGAGCTATCCCAATTTGCGATAGAACTTCTGGCCTGCCCCGCTTCAAGTGTCCTGTCAGAAAGGACCTTCAGTGCAGCAGGAGGTATTGTCACTGAGAAGAGAAGTCGCCTAGGTCAAAAAGGTCTAGATTACCTCACCTTTATTAAGATGAATGAGGGATGGATCCCAAAGGGACTGACACTGGGCGATACATTCGATTAAAAAAGGCCTGATGAGATTAGCTGCCTTGGGCTAAAAAGGTCCACACGCTGCTGTATTTTAGCTCTGAATGCCGGTTGACTTGCGTGACTTATCCGCCACCAACTAGAGTTCAAGCCGCCATGTTTTAGGGCACTTTCTGTCTGTGAAACAAACATCAATTTTTCTGGCCGCTGCTACAGCAGCGGCTGCAACAATACCAAATTTTTCAGGCATGTGTACATGCCTAATTTTTAGGCCCTCTGGTGCTGCACTGTGGCTTCAAAAACCAAACCAAACAAAAGGCACATTGTGACCCTATGTAGGGGGAACAGTCCCTATTCTGCTCTGTGTCAGTGTGTATCAGGGATTTGACTATCTTTATTCAGATTCCAAAATTACAATTCCAGGAAAAATTTAACAAACATTTAAAAGAACATGTTATGCACATCATAGAAACAACGTGAACCTCTTTAAAGCCACAAACTTAAGACAAAAAATACGTACACACAATGTGTAAGGGTTTGAACGAAAATTCTGAATCCTTACATGTTTACTTTATCGTTTGTTTGATTTTTGTGAACCATATATAAACTACAAGCAGCGTGAAAACTATAAAAACTCAAGTGGCCATGCTGATCAAATTAAATAGTATGCTTTACACAGCGTATAAGGGTGATGTCACAGCACAACGGGAATCTAACAGGGGAAGAGGTGAAAGTCATCCTCCTCCTCCCACGACCATGCCATATCTGCCAAGTGACCCTATGTAGGGGTAACAGTCTCTATTCTGCTCTGTGTCAGTGTGTATCATGGTCTCTGAGGACGGGGAACAGTCTCTATTCTGCTCTGTGTCAGTGTGTATCAGGGGCTTTGAGGACGGGGAACAGTCTCTATTCTGCCCTGTGTCAGTGTGTATCATGGTCTCTGAGGATGGGGAACAGTCTATATTCTGCTCTGTGTCAGTGTGTATCAGGGGCTTTGAGCACAGGTGTCAATCCATACCTGCCAAGTGACCCTATGTAGGGGGAACAGTCTCTATTCTGCTCTTTGTCAGTGTGTATCAGGGGCTTTGAGGACGGGGAACAGTCTCTATTCTGCTCTGTGTCAGTGTGTATCATGGTCTCTGAGGACGGGGAACAGTCTTTATTCTGCTCTGTGTCAGTGTGTATCAAGGTCTCTGAGGATGGGAACAGTCTTTATTCTGCTCTGTGTCAGTGTGTATCAGGGGCTTTAAACACAGGTGTCAATTCATACCTGCCAAGTGACCCTATGTAGGGGTAACAGTCTCTATTCTGCTTTTTGTCAGTGTGTATCAGGGGCTTTGAGGACAGGTGTCAATCCATACCTGCCAAGTGACCCTATGTAGGGGGAACAGTCTCTATTCTGCTCTTTGTCAGTGTGTATCATGGTCTCTGAGGACGGGGAACAGTCTCTATTCTGCTCTGTGTCAGTGTGTATCATGGTCTCTGAGGATGGGGAACAGTCTCTATTCTGCTCTTTGTCAGTGTGTATCAGGGGCTTTGAGGACGGGGAACAGTCTCTATTCTGCTCTGTGTCAGTGTGTATCATGGTCTCTGAGGACGGGGAACAGTATTTATTCTGCTCTGTGTCAGTGTGTATCAGGGGCTTTAAACACAGGTGTCAATTCATACCTGCCAAGTGACCCTATGTAGGGGGAACAGTCTCTATTCTGCTTTTTGTCAGTGTGTATCAGGGGCTTTGAGGACAGGTGTCAATCCATACCTGCCAAGTGACCCTATGTAGGGGGAACAGTCTCTATTCTGCTCTTTGTCAGTGTGTATCATGGTCTCTGAGGACAGGGAACAGTCTCTATTCTGCTCTGTGTCAGTGTGTATCAGGGGCTTTGAGCACAGGTGTCAATACATACCTGCCAAGTGACCCTATGTAAGGTGAACAGTCCCTATTCTGCTCTGTGTCAGTGTGTATCAGGGGCTTTGAGGACGGGGAACAGTCTCTATTTTGCTCTGTGTCAGTGTGTATCATGGTCTCTGAGGACGAGGAACAGTCTCTATTCTACTCTGTGTCAGTGTGTATCACGGGCTTTGAGGACAGGTGTCAATCCATACCTGCCAAGTGACCCTATGTAAGAGGAACAGTCCCTATTCTGCTCTGTGTCAGTGTGTATCAGGGGCTTTGAGGACAGGTGTCAATCCATATCTGCCAAGTGACCCTATGTAGGGGGAACAGTCTCTATTCTGCTCTGTGTCAGTGTGTATCAGGGGCTTTGAGGACAGGTGTCAATCCATACCTGCCAAGTGACCCTATGTAGGGGGAACAGTCTCTATTCTGCTCTGTGTCAGTGTGTATCATGGTCTCTGAGGACGGGGAACAGTCTCTATTCTGCTCTGTGTCAGTGTGTATCAGGGGCTTTGAGCACAGGTGTCAATACATACCTGCCAAGTGACCCTATGTAGGGGGAACAGTCTCTATTCTGCTCTTTGTCAGTGTGTATCAAGGGCTTTGAGGACAGGTGTCAATCCATACCTGCCAAGTGACCCTATATAGGGGGAACAGTCTCTATTCTGCTCTTTGTCAGTGTGTATCAAGGGCTTTGAGGACAGGTGTCAATCCATACCTGCCAAGTGACCCTATATAGGGGGAACAGTCTCTATTCTGCTCTTTGTCAGTGTGTATCAAGGGCTTTGAGGACGGGGAACAGTCTCTATTCTGCTCTGTGTCACTGTGTATCAGGGACTTTGAGGACAGGTGTCAATCCATATCTGCCAAGTGACCCTTTGTAGGGGGAACAGGCCCTATTCTGCTCTGTGTGAGGAGGAGAAACGGGAAATGAGTAGCTCGGCATCCAACCTCGTGCAAATGTCTTTCATGCTGTCGTGCCTGTTGAGGGACCCTCGTATAAAAAGGCTGAAGGTGAACCACCTGTGCTGGGTGTCCACGCTACTAGATCCCCAGTCTCTATTCTGCTCTGTGTCAGTGTGTATCATGGTCTCTGATGATGGGGAACAGTCTCTATTCTGCTCTTTGTCAGTGTGTATCATGGTCTATGAGGACGGGGAACAGTCTCTATTCTGCTCTTTGTCAGTGTGTATCAGGGGCTTTGAGGACGGGGAACAGTCTCTATTCTGCTCTGTGTCAGTGTGTATCAGGGGCTTTGAGGACAGGTGTGTCAGTGTGTATCATGGTCTCTGAGGATGGGGAACAGTCTATTCTGCTCTGTGTCAGTATGTATCAGGGGCTTTGAGGACAGGTGTCAATCCATACCTGCCAAGTGACCCTATGTAGGGGGAACAGTCACTATTCTGCTCTGTGTCAGTGTGTATCAGGGTCTCAGAGGACAGGTGTCAATCCATATGTCAAGGTGTCAATCCATATGTCAAGGTGTCAATATGTCATATGTCAGGTGTCAATCCATATCCATTGTGATTTAGGAATGTTAGTTGATTTCTGCCCTTTATGGATTAAAACCAGACTCTGCATCAACTGTGTAATTTTCCATGGGAGTTTTGCCATGGATCCCCCTCCGGCATGCCTCAGTCAAGGTGTTAGTCCCCTTGAAACAACTTTTCCATCACTTTTGTGGCCAGAAACAGTCCCTGTGGGTTTTAAAATTCGCCTGCCCATTGAAGTCAATGGCGGTTCGCCCGGTTCGCGAACATTTGCGGAAGTTCCCGAAAATTTCCTGTTCGCGACATCACTAAAGGAGTTTTTTGACAAGTAATAGAGAACTCACTCAGGCTGTTTTGGGCATGAAAATGTGCTTGCGGTCGGTCAAAAGTGACTTATACCTATCTCCCGAACGGCTGAATGGATTCAAATGATTTTTGCTTATGTTTGTATTTGGAATGTGCTGATTAATAATATGTAACTATGTAACTAATATTTATTAATATTGGATGTATGGTTTTAGAGTTATGAAAGTTGGGTAAAAAGTATGGAGGGTTACCTCTCAGGCTAAGGGGAGGAGATGTGTGGGATGTAACCATTGTGTGATTGGGTAATGTATAATGTATAATTGTCTGTGGGCGTCTCCCTTGCAGGGGAGAATTGCATAAAAGTGTGTGCCATTAAACGGGAGTTCTACTTCACCCTCAATTTGGAGTGCCGTCTCTTATTGAGGGAATCTGCTACAAGGGATTGCTATGCTTGTCATACTCCTTTGCTAAATCACTGCTAAGCTCTCGTAAGAGCTTGTTCCTGTTTTGCTCTCTGGAGGAGTCTACGGTGGTTATGGTGGTTATGGTGTCTGCTGCAGTGCTTGGAGCCCTCAAGAAGAGCATCCTTCAACGGAGGTACCCAGTCGGGGTGCCCGTCGATCCGTTACAGTAACAGCTCACTGTACTCAATGCAGAGTTAACATTACTTAAAACTAAGCAGATAATAATGTTCCTTGAATGAGACTGAACATACAAGTAACAGGAGATTAATTTTGGACAAGTAACAGAGAACTCACACAGGCTCATGTAACAGCTCACTTTACTCAAGGCAGACATAACATTACTTAAAACTAAACAGAGAATCATGTTCCTTAATTGAAACTGAACATACAAGTAAAAAGATATTCATTTTGGACATGTAATAGAGAACTCACACAGGCTCATATAACAGCTGACTTTTCTCAAACAGACATAACATTACTTAAAACTAAGCAGAGAATTGTGTTCCTTAACTGAAACTTAACATACAGGTAAAAGGAGATTCATTTATTCATTTGGTTATGCTTGTATTTGGAATGTGCTGATTAATAATATGTAACTTTTATTAATATTGGATGTATGGTTTTAGAGTTATGAAAGTTGGGTAAAAAGTATGTTTAAACTGTACGTATAATTGGGTTACCATGGGGGGCGTGGCCTGGACGCCGTGAGAAATGGCAGTATAGACGGTGAGCTCCCCACAGGCTCTGCTTAACTAAAATGGGGAAATCTCACAGGGTAACACAAGCGGCCAAATCTGCCGACACCCCGAGGGGGTCCCCAACCCCGTCCATGAAGCAATATCTCACCACACCGGCCGACCTCGCTTCACAGGCCTCCAACGACTCAGAGGCCGCTGATCTCACTCCGACACCTACCTGGGGAGGGGAGCCGGCCCCACATGGGGCACCAGCGATGCCTCCGGAATGGATGCAAATGCTCAGCAACATCCCGACGAAGGCGGACTTGAGAGAGGCAAATAAAGCCCTGCAACACTCCATCATGGAGGAACTGCACGCAATGAGGGAGGACCTGCAAGGCCTCAACCATAGAGTCTCACAACTGGAGGCGGACTCTGACCACGTGCAGTCAGTGCAGACGACGAATTCGGACGCCATAGCTAAACAAGCGGACCAACTCCGACAGATGGCTCACCACATCGAAGACCTCGACAACAGAGGCAGAAGACAAAACATTAGAGTCCGGGGTGTCCCTGAGAGCACAACAAACTCAGAATCAGTACAGGAGATCCTGACAGGCCTCTTCAATAAAATCCTCAGAAGACCAGAGGCCTCTACTATAGAGTTCATAAGAGCTCACAGGGCTCTCTGCCCTAAGGGGACTCCAGAAGATCCCCCTAGAGACATTATATGCTGTTTGGCTAGCTATCAACTCAAAGAGGAGATCCTACAACGGGCCAGGGAGATGGACCGAATACCTCTGAATGGAACACTGATTCAACTGTTCCCAGACCTCTCCCCAGCGACGCTGGCCTACCGCAGGGCCATGCGCCCACTCACGAGGATCCTGCAGTCCAACAAACACCGCTACCGCTGGACTTTCCCGTCCGGCTTACAAATTTTCGCACCGACAGGCCCCTTTCTGGTGCGGGAAGCAGAGGATCTACCGGAGCTGACCCGGGAGCTGCAACTTCCCCCGATCCAGATGCCATGACCGGACCCACTGGCCTTCTACCTACCAGCCACCAACGCCCAATTACTTCAGCAGAGACCACAAAGACAACGACGGGGCCGACAACAGGCGATGCGCCTATCCGGGGCCTCAGCGTAGATCGCCAGGTATGCCGCCCAGGCCCCGCTGGGGTCCAGGACCCTTCCGCATCCTACGCTTGCGACCCACCCAACCCCAAGTAACACCACCCGTTGGCACCCAGACACCATGCCCCCAGTTAACCCCAACACTCACAAGACACTCCCGATGCCAACTTGGCACAAGACGGAGGGTCTGGTTTGGCTTGTCCTTCAGCGTCTCTATGCCCCCTGAACTAACAATGCTAGCGGACCACCGGAACTCCACATTGGCACCCTGGGGACTGAAATAGGCCGTCCCGCCATATTTTCCCTGGTAACCGGGACTGTGAGGGCCGCAAGGCCACATGGGGGGGGGGACCCGGGGCACTGGGGAAGAGGGGAGGATACTGGGGGGAAAACGGGGGTCTGTGCCCCTGGCCGGGCCGGGTCGGGGGGTCCCCCACCCAGACGCGTGACGACCCATGCAGGAGAGCGCGTGGGGGGGGGGGGGCCCGGGCCCCCAGGGAGGGAGATGAGGGATGGCACAAGCGGGCAATTTTGTTATGGACGGTGATACTGAACAGGATGGGGGGTGGGCCCCGCGGGGGCAATGGGCAAATAGTGCTGGGCTGAGAAAAGGCCCCAGTGTAATGCAGGTTTTATTTTATTTTATTTTCTGTTTCTGCTAATGTTCCAATGTTTAAATGTTCATTGGTTATTGTATACACACCCACAAACGCTATATCCTGACCCACTAGAGATTCGACACGCAATGAGGCTACATGGCCTAGGGCCACGTTTTAGGCAGCGAGGAACATATAGGCTACTATTGCACACGACGAGCCGATAGGGGATGACATGGGAAGTGAACCCCAGGATTTAGGGGACTGGTGCCGCAACAGCCCACACACTCACAAGTGCTGCCACGAGGCTCGCGACCTCCCTCGACCACCGAAAGGAGGGGGAGACCGACCCTGGGCAGGGGGTCACCCCACGCCCCTGGTGGGTGGGTGACTAGCCCTCCCCGGGCAACCCACATCCTAGACAGCGATCAGACAGACGTTGGTTCGCTACAGACAGACTACCTACCCCTACTTCCCCCCTTTCCCTAGACTACCTCCCCCAGACCAACACCCTGGGGTCCCCTAGGGGACCTAACATGGCACTATGCCAAGCAGACCTCAACATCACCACTATAAACGCAAGGGGCTCAATAAACCCGAGAAACGCACGAGCACACTGAGAGACTTCCATAAATCCAGAATAGACGTGGTCTATATCCAGGAAACGCACTTCAAAGAAGGGTTCCGGCCCAAACTGACAGACCACAGATATACCAAGGGGTTCAAGCAAATCGAGAGGGGTCGCCATACTAATTCACAAATGGGTACCATTCCATGAAACAGAGGCTAAGTCGGACCCGGACGGACGATATCTGTTCCTAAAGGGCACCATAGCCGAAACCACATATACATTCGCAAACATCTATGCCCCTAATCAACGGCACTATAGATTCCTCAACCGCACCATACACAAACTACAAACCTTCACAGAGGGCATATTAATTTTAGGGGGGGACTTTAACTTGACAATGGACCCTAAATGGGATTCGTCCTCCGGGTCATCCAGGGTCCCGACGCAACACCTAACCCTCATAAAAGCCCTACTAAAACGCTCACAACTGATAGACTGCTGGAGAGCACACCACCCAGATGAAAGGGACTATACGTTCCTGTCCCAACCACACAACACATATTCACGACTAGACTATTTCTTCACGACACACCATCACCTAACCCTGGTGAAGACAACGGAACTGGGAACGGCAACGTGGTCTGACCACGCGCCGGTAACGCTCACTCTCTCCTCACAATTATATAGGCCAAGGGCGACCAAATGGAGACTGAATGACAGCAACAAAAGCGGAACACTGTTAGCAAGAATGCTGACCAAACATAGACAGCTGACATATATAAATAGAATTAAGGACAGATAGTACACCGCCTCCCTACCGAAATACAAAAGATCATACGTTCCTACTACAAAGATCTCTACTCCCTACCGGGCCCACAAGACACACAATCACGAGCCAACCTCATGACCCGGATAACTGACTTTCTCCACACCAACACACACACACACATGGAACAAGAAGTAGCAGACGCGTTAGACGAACCCATCGCAGTAGAGGAAATAGCGATGGCAGTCAAAGCCTCCAAACTGGGCAAAAGCCCGGGTCCCGATGGCCTCCCACTGCGCTACTACAAAAGCTTTGTGGGAACCCTATACGCACCAATGCTGTCCTCTTTCAACACGATTAGGGAAGGACACCACCTGCCCCCGCAGTCCCTAAGGGCACACGTCACGCTCATCCCAAAAGAGGGGAAGGATGGCGACTACTGCAATAACTATAGACCTATTTCCCTCATAAATAGTGACACAAAGCTTTTAGCGAAAATCCTGGCGACCCGCCTGCAGCCGCACGTTCCCACCCTGGTGCACCCGGACCAGGTGGGGTTCGTGATGGGGCGGGAAGCCAGGGAAAACACGATTCGAGCTCTGTCAATAGCCCACGGGGACTTGGAGGGAGTCTGGGGCCTTCTCCTGCTATACACGGATGCGGAGAAGGCCTTCGACAGGATTGGGTGAACTTACCTATTCCAGGCCCTCACACACCTTGGCATAGGGGCATACATGAGAGGATGGATATACAGACAACCCAAAGCTCAGATACTTATGAATGGGGCTCTCACAGAAGACTTCACAATACAGAACGGCACCTGGCAGGGATGTCCCCTGTCACCAATCCTTTTCGTTTTAGCATTAGAGCCATTCCTACAAGCAATCAGAACAAACCAGGACATTACAGGGATAGTTAGAGGCAGCACACAACACAAGGTTGCGGCTTACGCCGACGACCTTCTCTTCTTTGTTTCCAAACCTGACCTCTCGCTCCCTAATATTATTAAAGCTTTCCGAGATTACGGAGAGATTTCAAATATGAAAATCAACTTCGCCAAATCGTATCCTTAACATCTCCATACCCCAACAGCGGGAAACACCTCTCCGCCAGAGCTTCTCGTTCCAATGGGCAGACTCTAAAATTAGGTATCTGGGCATTTGGCTCACACAAAACAGCACGGACCTTTTTAAAGAAAACTTTGCCCAGATGCTGGGCGTGCTCAAGAGGGATGCGGGGGAATGGTCATACCCCCACATCTCCTGGTTCGGCCGGGTCCAGGTTATTAAAATGAACTTCCTACCAAGGCTGCTATATCTGATGCAGACAATACCTATACGTATCCCTAGGACATATTTTGCAACCCTACACAGGACCCTGAGAGAATATGTATGGAAAGGGAAGAAGCCTAGGCTAAAATTCTCACAACTCACGCAGCCTAGGGACCGGGGAGGCATGGCACTGCCAGACTTCCACCTCTACTATATAGCGTGCCATCTCCTTAGAATACTGGAATGGTCGAAACTCAACATCCACAAACAATGGAAGATTGTGGAGGAGGCGGACCTGCAGATCCCCATAGCGCTGGCCCCATGTTTACCCAGAGGGAGGCGAGACAAGACACCCATATATGTGGGGAACACCCTACAAATATGGCACGGTATAGCAGACAGAACTGGCCTGACCCCATACCCGTCACCCCTGCTTCCCCTGACACATAATGCGGATTTCCCACCGGGACTCAACCCACTAACTCTCAGGAGCATTATCCCAGACCAACTACCTCGGCTCCACCACATCAATACGTCATCGGGCCGGAAGACCCTGTCAGATCTCACGGGAGACCGGCCCCCGACCTTCATACAGACATTCACATACGCACAATTGACAAGCTATCTCCAGACTCTACCTCAGGGTAGGGCCCTATGATGTACTCCCACAGAGTTCGAGCAACTGTGCCTCGATCCGGAACCACTCCCGCATGGGATATCCAAACTATACGGCCTGCTACAAAACCAGATCCCAGTAGAAACACCTAGGTTTAAGGGAAAGTGGGAAACGGCCTTGAACCGAAAATTTAGCGACGGGGAATGGGACAAAATCTGCACACTGACACACCACTGCGCGGTCTTCAGCAGACACCAGGAGACTGCATATAAATTGCTCACGCATTGGTATCGCAGTCCGGACATACTACACAACATACACCCGGATCACGCCGCACAATTCTGGTGCAGGACAGGAACGGGGACACACATACACATCTGGTGGTTCTGTGAGAAGATACAACCCTTTTGGCGAGGGATACACAAATGAATACAGAAATTCTCAGACCACCCTCCACCTTTCGAACCGGCAGCAATGCTCCTACACCATACTACGGTGCCTAGCAACATATACAAACGATCATTGACCATAAGGATATTAAATATTGCCAAACAACTCATCCCCCAACACTGGAGGGACACTGAGGCCCCTACCCTTGGGGAATGGTTTGCGAAAATTGAGGACCTCAGGGTGACGGAAGACCTAAACTTGACGGCTACATATAGGGCACAGAGATACCTGGACACCTGAACGCACTGGATTCTGACAACGTCAGGAGACAAATTCCTGGATGCACTGGGGGAGACCGGCCGACCCTGAGACCCCAGACTTCTGAAGGAATAGACTGACAGCCCCTGCGAGACTCACATCAGGAAGCCATACCTAACTACTGAACCCCGACAGATGGTTCCCCTGGGAATACCGCCCCCCCACCCACCCCACCCGACAGCAACGGACGCCTGACTGACTGATAGGCGAAGCCACACAAGAACCTTCGCTCAACCTTGCACCAAAAGCTGACATAAAGAGGCCAAATACACTAACGTACACAGGAATTTGTAACGACCCATAGAACGACACATCAGGACCTAAGGGCCCAAGATGATGGCACACTGACCTGTGGGTCTCCCATAACGGGCAATTTGACAACATAGAGGCTGGAGAGCCTTCACACAAGCCACACCCCTAGTTGGACATATGAGTCCTGCCCGAACCTATGCTCCGAACTGCCAATACCGTTTACCGGCTTATTTTATGGGCACTAAGCACCCTAGGGTACTGACATTGAGATCACCCGACCACTAGATATATTACCACAATTTCACTGTTTTCACGAAACACAGGGACCTGTGCGTCCCAACGCGATTCAATGTACCGCATGAATGAGAGACCTGCGAGTCTACCATGTATATTTCTTTGACGGAAAGATCTGCATCTGTAAATTGGACCGAGCAATTAACTAAATACAAGCCACGTTTTTCTTTTAATATTGTTGTAATAACTACAAACCGCATAAGGCCTGACTTTCACGTAGACATGCTGCTGATACCGGAGAAACTGACGGAAGCCAAGCACAGAGAGATGGACACAGGTTTCTTCAGGAAGGAAGAGATTCTTTATTCGATTCACCGACCGGGACTCAGGGGGACTAATGTCACCAAAAAAACAGCAAAGTCTGAGTCCTGATCATACAGTGTAGGTCCCTTATATAGGCATGTAGCTCCTCCCATAATCAGTTCAACATACACATAATCTTATCTAATCAACCGAATAGAGACTAAAATCCTGTTTGACCACATGGCTTGCTCAGCACAATGGAGGAGGTGAAATACTCATATATCCTGTATTCCTACTTATGCTCCTTACACTACTGATTGTATCTTAGCTACGTGTAACTGACTTAACTGGTACATCAACATATGCAAGTGCACATACCACGTGGCAATCTTGTCCTAGTAAATTTATTTTTACTGAGATTCCACCACACTGCGACTACTACCTGAGCTACATAGGCGTAAAAGTGTTGTTTTACTTCATGCATTGAAATTATTCTTATGACTTTAAATATGGTTTTCGTACACCGCACCATTAACAGTTTTGTATACAGCATAACTGTGCATTACAACTATTAATCATAAACCTGTATAATACGCTTTGTACTGCTTTAGACATATATAATCTTGCAAAGTATATGCATATTTACTCTCCACTATTGTACACTCACTTTGATTTACTAGCCTCTGCGCAGGCAACCATATGCTTTTATACTGCACTGTAACATGTCTGACGTTATTATATCATCAAAATAAAAAACATTTCAATTTAAAAAAATAATAATAATTGGGTTACCTCTCAGGCTAAGGGGAGGAGATGTGTGGGATGTAGAGATGTTGCGAACATGAAATTTTCCGTTCGCGAATGGCGAGCGCGAATTTCCGCAAATGTTCGCGAACGGGCGAACCGCCATAGACTTCAATAGGCAGGCGAATTTTAAAACCCACAGGGACTCTTTCTGGCCACAATAGTGATGGAAAAGTTGTTTCAAGGGGACTAACACCTGGACTGTGGCATGCTGGAGGGGGATCCATGGCAAAACTCCCATGGAAAATTACATAGTTGATGCAGAGTCTGGTTTTAATCCATAAAGGGCATAAATCACTTAACATTCCTAAATTGTTTGCAAAAACGTGCTTTAAAACATCAGGTATGATGTTGTATCGATCAGGTAGTGTAAGGGTTATGCCCGCTTCACAGTGACAGACCAAACTCCCCGTTTAATGCAGCGCAAACAACCGCAAACAGTCCATTTGCACAACCGCACACTCCCCATTTGCACAAGGTTGGATACCAAGCTAGCCATGTCCCGTTCCGGGTCCTCACTGATGTCATTGAAGGTCTCTTCCTCCACCCAGCCACGTACAACACCAAGGGTCCCCGAAAGGTGACAACAAGCCCCCTGGGACGCCTGCTGTGTTTGGTCTTCCACCTCCTCAAAGCCACCTTCCTCCTCTGACTCCTCTTCTTCAGACTCCTCTCTCTGCATTGCCTCTCTCTGCGTTATTATAAGGTATGTTAAGTAGTACTATTCCTATCAGTTTAATCCCTGTTATGTCCCCTATCAGGGGACGTGTATATGGCATCGATTTTAGGAACCGGGAGATGGAAAAAGATGCTTGGTCGGTCCTCCTACTTCAAATTTGGGGCACTGCGCATGCAATCTAATGTGCCACCAGATAGGAGTGGTATGTTAAGTAGTACTATTCTTATCAGTTTAATCCCTGTTACGTCACCTATCAGGGGACGTGTATATGGCATCGATTTTAGGAACCGGGAGATGGAAAAAGATGCTTGGTTGGTCCTCCTACTTCAAATTTGGGGCACTGCACGTGTAATCTAATGTGCCACCAGATAGGAGTGGTGTGTTAAGTAGTACTATTCTTATCAGCTTAATCCCTGTTACGTCCCCTTTCATGGGACGTGTATATGGCATTGATTTTAGGAACCGCGAGATAGAAAAAGAGGCTTGGTCTGTCCTCCTACTTCAAATTTGGGGCACTGCACGTGCAATCTAATGTGCCACCAGATAGGAGTGGTGTGTTAAGTAGTACTATTCTTATCAGTTTAAACCCTGTTACGTCCCCTTCATCAGGCCTTTTTTAGTCGAATGTATCGCCCACTGTCAGTCCCTTCGGGATCCATCCCTCATTCATCTTAATAAAGGTGAGGTAATCTAGACCTTTTTGACTTAGGCGACTTCTCTTCTCAGTGACAATACCTCCTGCTGCACTGAAGGTCCTTTCTGACAGGACACTTGAAGCGGGGCAGGCCAGAAGTTCTATCGCAAATTGGGATAGCTCAGGCCTCAGGTCAAGCCTGCACACCCAGTAGTCAAGGGGTTCATCGCTCCTCAGAGTGTCGATATCTGCAGTTAAGGCGAGGTAGTCACCCTTATACGCTGTGTAAAGCATACTTTTTAATTTATTTTGCAAATGCTGCATCCTTTCCGACTTTTTGTAATTCGGAAACATTTCCGCCACTTTCTGCTTATACCTGGGATCTAGTAGCGTGGACACCCAGTACAGGTCGTTCTCCTTCAGCCTTTTTATACGAGGGTCCCTCAACAGGCACGACAGCATGAAAGACCCCATTTGCACAAGGTTGGATGCCGAGCTACTCATTTCCCGTTCCTCCTCCTCAGTGATGTCAATGAAGGTATGTTCTTCCCCCCAGCCACGTACAACACCACGGGTACCAGATAGGTGACAACGAGCACCCTGGGATGCCTGTTGTGGTTGGTCTTCCTCCTCCTCCTCAAAGCCACATTCCTCCTCTGACTCCTCTTCCTCACAATCCTCTTCCAGCGTTGCCGCAGGTCCAGCAAGCTGTTTCTTCTTCTTTACGCTCATCTACGGCCTGATCCAGCACTCTTCGCAGGGCACACTCCAGGAAGAAAACAAATGGTATGATGTCGCTTATGGTGCCTTCGGTGCGACTGACTAGGTTTGTCACCTCCTCAAAAGGACGCATGAGCCTACAGGCATTGCGCATGAGCGCCCAGTAACGTGGCAAAAAAATTCCCAGCTCCGCAGAGGCTGTCCTAGCACCCCGGTCATACAAATAGTCGTTAACGTCTTTTTCTTGTTGGAGCAGGCGGTCGAATATTAGGAGTGTTGAATTCCAACGTGTCGGGCTGTCGCAAATCAAGCGCCTCACTGGCATGTTGGTTCGCCGCTGGATATCTGAAAAGTGCGCCATGGCCGTGTAGGAACGCCTGAAATGGCCACACATCTCCTTGGCCTGCTTCAGGACGTCCTGTAAGCCTGGGTACTTATGCACAAAGCGTTGTACGATCAGATTACACACATGTGCCATGCACGGCACATGTGTCAACTTGCCCAAATTCAATGCCGCCAACAAATTTCTTCCGTTGTCACCGATCTCCAGTTGGTGCAGAGTCAGCCACTTTTCCACCTGTGCGTTCAGGGTGGACAGGAGTGCTGGTCCGGTGTGACTCTCAGCTTTCAGGCAAGTCAACCCCAAGACAGCGTGACACTGCCGTATCCGGGATGTGGAATAGTACCTGGGGAGCTGAGGGGGTGCCGTTGATGTGGAGCAAGACGCAGCAGCAGAAGAGGACTCAGCCGAGGAGGTTATGGAAGAGGATGGAGTAGGAGGAGTAGAGGAGGTGGCAGCAGGCCTGCCTGCAAGTCGTGGCGGTGTCACCAACTCCTCTGCAGAGCCACGCATTCCATGCTTGGCAGCCATCAGCAGGTTTACCCAATGCGCAGTTTAGGTGATATACCTGCCCTGACCATGCTTTGCAGACTAGGTATCAGTGGTCAGATGGACCCTTGCCCCAACACTGTGTGCCAGACATGCCATTACTTCCTTTTGCACAATCGAGTACAGGTTGGGGATTGCCTTTTGTGCAAAGAAATTTCGGCCGGGTACCTTCCACTGCGGTGTCCCAATAGCTACAAATTTTTGGAACGCCTCAGACTCCACCAGCTTGTATGGTAAAAGCTGCCGGGCTAAGAGTTCAGACAAGCCAGCTGTTAGATGCCGGGCAAGGGGGTGACTTTGTGACATTGGCTTCTTACACTTAAACATGTCCTTAACAGACACCTGACTGTGGGCAGATGAGCAGGAACTGCTCAAGGCGAAAGACGGAGTGGCGGATGGTTCAGAGGGGGCAAGGAGGACAGCAGTGGTTGACATGGCTGAAGATGCTGGACCAGGAGGAGGATGGCGGCTTTGAGTTTGTGTGCTGCTTGTACTCATGTGTTGATCCCATAGGCGTTTGTGATGTGCGATCATGTGCCTTCGCAAAGCAGTTGTACCTAGGTGGGTGTTGGACTTCTTTTGGCACAGGTTGCAAATGGCATCGCTGTTGTCAGAGGTAGACACAAAAAAAAATTCCACACTGCTGAGCTCTGCAAGGACGCCATTCTGGTGGTGGCAACAGCATGCGTTGATTGGCGTGCTGTCTGGCTGACCCCGGGTGCCGATGCATGCTGTCTGACTGTGCCACTAGGTCCTTGCGACGACCTCCCCCTGCTTCCAACTCGTCTCCTCTTCCTCTCTGTCTCCCCATCTGAACTTTCCCCCCTTTTCTTCTCTTCTAGCGGGCACCCATGTGACATCCACGGACGCATCGTCATCATCAACCGCTTCACTTGTATCTGACAACTCAGCAAAGAAAGCAGCAGCGGGTACAACATCATCATCATCATCACACCGTACGTCCATGTGTGTAATTCTGCCTGACTGAGACATATCCCTGTTATCTACATCCTCTGGCAATAATGGTTGCGCATCACTCATTTCTTCCAACTGATGTGTAAATAACTCCTCTGACAGATCAAGTGAAGCGGCTGTGGTGCTAGTGTTGGTGGTGGCAGCAGGCGGGCGAATGGTAACTTGAGAGGTGCCCGAGGCTAAGCTGGAGGAGGATGGTGCGTCAAGGTTCTGAGCGGAAGCTGTAGAAGATTGGGTGTCATGTGTTAGCCAGTCAACTATGTCCTCAGAACATTTCGAGTTCAGGGTATGTGGCCTCTGAACACAGGGCATTATTCTAGGGAGAAAGGGAATCACAGCACCATGACCATGACGGCCCCTGCGGGGTGGCCTGCCTCTGCCTGTCATTTTTTTTTTCGATTAGTGGTACTATGGGTGCAAGCTACTGTGACAACAGATATGAGTGTCACTATGCACTGGCAGAAGTTGGCAGAGTAGACGCTGTAGGCCTGACACACCCGCTTGCAGACAACTAACTTCTATTCAATCTATTACAGTCAATATTTTTTTTTTTTTAAATGTACACTACTGTTACACCAGATATGAGTTGCACTGGTGTGACACTGTGCCCTGGCAGGCACTGAAACGCACACGTGTGAAGGAAACTGACTGCTATTATTTCACAGTCAAAAAAGTGTTTTGTTTTTTTAATGTACACTACTGTTACACCAGATATGAGTTGCACTGGTGTGACACTGTGCCCTGGCAGGCACTGAAACGCACACGTGTGAAGGAAACTGACTGCTATTATTTCACAGTCAAAAAAGTGTTTTGTTTTTTTAATGTACACTACTGTTACACCAGATATGAGTTGCACTGGTGTGACACTGTGCCCTGGCAGGCACTGAAACGCACACGTGTGAAGGAAACTGACTGCTATTATTTCACAGTCAAATTTCTAGGTTTTTTTTTTAATGTACACTACTGTTACACCAGATATGAGTTGCACTGGTGTGACACTGTGCCCTGGCAGGCCCTGAAACGCACACGTGTGAAGGAAACTGACTGCTATTATTTCACAGTCAAAAAAGTGTTTTGTTTTTTTAAATGTACACTACTGTTACACCAGATATGAGTTGCACTGGTGTGACACTGTGCCCTGGCAGGCCCGGAAACGCACACGCGTGAAGGAAACTGACAGCTATTGTTTCACAGTCAAAAAAGTGTTCTTTTTTTTTAAATGTACACTACTGTTACACCAGATATGAGTTGCACTGGTGTGACACTGTGCCCTGGCAGGCACTGAAACGCACACGTGTGAAGGAAACTGACTGCTATTATTTCACAGTCAGAAAAGTGTTTTTTTTTTTAATGTACACTACTGTTATACCAGATATGAGTTGCACTGGTGTGACACTGTGCCCTGGCAGGCCCTGAAACGCACACGTGTGAAGGAAACTGACTGCTATTATATTACAGTTAAAAAAGTTTGTTTGTTTTTTAAATGCAAGCTATTGTGACACCAGATATGAGTGGTGGCACTGGGCAAGTGGGCACAGTATACGCTGTGAGCCTGACACACACTCTGGCAGGCAGGCAACTGCAATTAGATTACACAGGAAAAAAAAAAGCAGACTGATGTTCTAGCCCTAAGAAGGGCTTTTTGTGGTGCTGTCCTTACAGCAGAGATCAGATGAGTCCTTCAGGACTGTAGTGGACACTGAATACACTAGCCTAGATATCGATTTCCCTATTAAATCAGCAGCAGCTACACTGTCCCTCCTCTCACTAAGAATGCAGCTTCCGAATGAATCTAAAATGGATGCTGTCCAGGAGGTGGGAGGGTCTGGGAGGGAGGGTCTGCTGCTGATTGGCTGGAATGTGTCTGCTGACTGTGAGGTACAGGGTCAAAGTTTACTCAATGATGACGAATAGGGGCGGACCGAACATCGCATATGTTCGTCCCGCTGTGGCGAACGTGAACAAGCTATGTTCACCGGGAACTATTCGCCAGCGAACTATTCGGGACATCTCTAGTGACAAGCCGCTAGCCAGGTTAATTTCCTGAGAAATGTCATGATCATTAAAGATGATGAACGGCCTTTGTGAATAATGTGGCATGTGGCTTTGTTATCTGAGTAACAACGAAGCGAATAACCTGACCACAAATGACCCCAAGTCACAGCAGCCGCTATGAAGGGGTAAATCTCGAATAGGGCTGACGTAGTGGAGAAACCTTCCAAATTCTGGACTTCTGCAGGCCAGCTCCCCCAAAGCCATTCATTCCCATAGATGGCTGCAAAGCCCGTGGTAGACGCCGCGTCTGACCAAATGGTTGATGAATTCTCTGACAATTCTGGGAGGAACATGTTCTTTCCATTCCATGTGATTAATAAACTCTGCCACATGAGCAGGTCTGCTGTGGCTTGGGCATCTAAGGTAAGTCGGCTACCGTCATTGGAAAAATGTGGGAAAAGACAAAGCAATCTAGATGTGAATTAGCGCCCTTGGGGAATAATTTGCATTGCAAAGTTTAAGGAACCTAATAGTGATTGCAATTCTTTACGATTGCAGGAACCTAAATGAAGATATTGATTAATGCATGTGAGGAGGTTCCCTATTTTGTCTTGCGGCAAGCTTTCCTAATTGAATGCCTAGGAAGTTAATGATAGTGTCCGGGCCTTCAGTTTTCTTTGGTGATACTGGAATTCCTAATTGGTCAAAGAGGCTGATGGCTTCCCTGAGGGTGCTCTCTTCGACCATCAGGAAGTCATCTAAGTAATGGGTGACTGTGGGGCATCTGTTTATGTTCAAGAGTAACCAATATAATGTCTCTGCAAAAATGTCAAAGATTGTGGGGCTACTCTTTGATCCAAAAGTTAGTTGTGAGAAAAAATAGTACCAGCCTTTCCATTTAATTCCATGTAGGTGCCAGAGTGTAGGATGTATAGGTAGCAGTTTGAAAGCCTTCACTATATCTGTCTTGTTTAGCCATGCTTCTACCCCCGCTTTAATGATAGCTGCAATGGCATTCTCAATGGTGGCGTCCTGTAGGGAAAACTCCTCTGAAGGGATCAGTGAGTTCAGACTTGGAATTGTTGACAGGTAGTTGATTATTCTTTGTTTTAAGGAGTTTTTCCCCGTAACAATACCGATAGGGTTTGTCTTCCATGCAGTAAATGGCGGGGACTGGAAAGGCCCTAGCAGGAAGCCCTCAGCAAGTTCTTGTGCTATGTGTGTGTCTACGGCTGTGGGATTCTTCTGTGCTGACCGCAAGTTTTGGCATTCTAGGTTACCTGTATAATCCCGAAAAACCTGATACTAGGAAATCCACAAAAAATCTCGATGGATGTGTAGACAGTAAAGCTGATAATGTAGTAACATTGACAGATGTTAAATAAGGTTTAGGGTGTAGTTTATTGGGACATATGGTTTTTGCATGTGTCCGGAAACATTTTGAACAGATATGCAAAAGCCTGCATGCGCTGAAGCTAAACGTACCGGTATTGAAATGATTGCATATTTGGGATTTCCCAAGGAAGATAAAGTTTTCACTGTTCTATCAGAGGTGCGTGGAACAAGAGCATTGGGAGAATCCTCAACTGTGTTGGGACAAAAATTGGTTGTATGGGCGGAAGATGAGCAAGTGTCTGCAAAAAAATTCCATATCTAATTTGCTCCAGTTGGTCCTACTTCCATATTGAGAGAGAGCTGCAGACACTTTAGCTGAAAATGACCTATGATAGTCATAGAAAGCCTTACCTCCATATTTGTTGCCTAGATCTACCAGCTTGTGTATGTACAAATCAAACACTTCTCTTCTATTTGGGTAGACCGAGCGTACCACATCCCTACATATACCAAAGCTGTGACAAACTTAGGGATGGGCAGTTTCCTGTTTAACCTGGAGTCCCTAGCCTTAATCACCACTGATAAATCCCATATGCATAGGTTTTGTTCTCTATGATTTCCTGGGAGCCAATTAGGAGTGATGCCAGGTCAACATCTTTACCTTCCAGGATATCTTTTATAAGATGAGCTGGGATCATGTGAGCAGGATTAATATCCTGTAAATCTGAAGTAGTCACTGAACTACCAAGGTGAGTTTCGGTAGTGATTGGTTGAACTGCAGTGGAAGGCCCGGATGTTGTCAGAGCTTGCGTGACTGATTCCAGTTTCTCCAATCTGTCATTAACTTTACCCATGGAGGCCATTAGTGATGACAGCATGGAGTGAATATCCACTGAATTAGAACCGTTTGGGCCTTCCCTTGCCTCCACATTATCTGTGGATGTGCGTAGTAGTCTGAACAGTTCCGCTTTCCCAGCGGTAGCTGGGTACGGAATCTGACGTTTTCTGACTAGTAATGCAGGGATAGTCCAGGATCTGATAGATGATGGACTGGCCATGTCTCCTCTACGTGAAGGTGTACCGGATCTAGCCGGAGTGCTGGGTAAAGATAGCTCTTCGCCACCTTCTTGGGACATACTAAATAACATAAAGATTACCATTATTACCTGTACATCTTATAATAGTACTGGCTTGCTAACTAATGCCAAGTGGCAAAACAATTATACTAAGTTGGTGACTGGTGAGGCCCTGCTAGATGCCCAGCAGCTTGAGAGGCTCTATCTATGTGTTGGCGCGAGGGGATTTTGTGGCCACCGAACGTTGTGGCGGGGTTTCAGACTCTCGGTGACTTATAACAGCTTAAGATAGAATGGGAGTGACAGGTGAGGCCCTCTCTATGACACTATGCGAGGCGGCTAACTATGATTTGGCCTGATGGGCGTATACCTCTGGGGCTGAGTATGGGTGTTGGCCTCACGTTTAGTTGTACCTGAAATCTAATGGTAAAAACAGAGTGCTGGAGTATGAAAACATAAATTGAAATGATCCTTATGCCTAATATTTACGTATAAGTGAAAGAGCAAAAGTGCCCAGCAAAACCAAGCTCCTTGTATCGTACTAACTCTCCCCCCAACGTGGTGACTGAAACGGGAATTGCCTATTTTATATATAGCTGCTGACCCGAAGCCCATTGCTGGTAACCGTGCTATGGTGACCTTGGAAAGCTGAGATTTATGTGCATGGTTGTACGGAAGAAAACACAGGAAGAAAGTATAGAAAACTATGTCCTTAATTATCTACTTATGTAGTAACTTGAGAGCTGAAAATTATAAGTTCCTGGTGATTTTAATACAAACTGATAAATATGAAAATATGTACATAGATACCCTAACATCATGGCAAACAGATAAGTATTGTGACCGAAAAATGCAGCACCCAAATCTAAACATTTAAGACAGAATACAATTATTAAATGCGGTATAAGAAAGATTAAATCAATTAAACATGTAGAAATTCTGTTGCTTTAATAAAATGCTTGAACCGAGAGAGACTGCTAGGGGTCAGTATTGTAGCTTGACTTATACTGCAATCTTATGTTCGTGTGATTGTGTGCACGAAAGTCCTGGTGTCACAGGCTTTCATGTAGTTTTATCAAGGTGAAACTAATGAACCTTATTGGCCCCGTTCGGGAGTTTTATACGAAAAACTGTACCATAATATGAAAAGTGAGATAGGCTTAACATGAACCTCGTTCGGCAGATTGTAAACAAATTAAAATTTTTAACGAATGAAAAACAAGCCAGTGTTTTGTAAGAGTTATGCGAACTGAAAGTGTGAAGAAAGACCCGACCCGTGATGCAGGTCAGCGGCTTATGGTTTTGGTGCGTTCCTGGCTCTATACTTGGAGATGTCTGCTCGGAGGGAGCTGTTTGGATGCCGAAATCCGCAACCGTTGTCAGGAACAGCAGGAACAAGTGAACCATGTGGAAACAGGTACGCTTTTTCAAGATGGGACTTGCACGACCTGGAAGTAATCTTATGCAAATTGCTAGACCTCGGACGGTATGGAGTAAGGTAAGGGGTTCCCTTAAGTACGGACGCACACATAGCCCCTCCCACAATTACAGGCCAACCGGACTTAATATATATATATATATATATATATATATGCACACACACATATATAATATGTGTGTATGTATATATATATATATATATATATATATATACACACATATACATATATGTGTGTTTATAATACGTGTGTGTGTGTGTGTGTATATATATATATATATATATATACTTTTATTTCCAATATATGTATATTATAATTAAAGCATTTTATAATATATTATACATATATAAAGCATACATACTGTGACAAAACCAACCTCGCCACTATGTTCTGGAGAAGCCTGGTTGCCCGCCTGCTACCTCTGGACTATGGCCCAGTGTTAAAAACCTTTATTTTTCCCCGCAGAAAGGCTTTTTCGTGCCTTTCTGCCAGGGTGTTCGGTAAATTCAATTTACCAAACAAACGCACGAATGACCGGACCACCTAGGTATGGAGTGTGCAGGCAATTGATCTCCCACAAGCTGCGGTTAACCACAGCTTAATTGACGAATGCTGGGTGGCTGTTGTTCGTATAGCCGAACACGTGGCAGCAGCTATCTTAAACTGCCGGATGGCCAGCGGTGTTCAGCTACAAAACTGCAGAACTAAAAATGGACACTTATATTCACGAACACTGCTGAGCCGCCGACCTCCCTCCTCCTGCATTTATCCGAATGCCAGTCCATTTGGTACTTTCTCTGTGTGAACAGTGCTACCCCAGATAGCTATGCCATGGAGCCCATTCCTATAACGAAAGACTATGTGAAAGACTTTGGCTCCATGGCGATTGAACTGTATGTATGTGATCTGAGCGCCATTCGGTAATAATGTGCGCTCAGATCTAAGCTATCTGGGGATATGCTGAACGTATATGTTTTTTTTTTATATTTAAAATTTTTATTGTAACATATTTGGGTTATACATAAAGGAATCAGCTCGGTACGTTACATTTTTAAGTGCATACATATGTGGTAGGAAAGGTGTTGTACACTTTAACAGAAAGACAAGATGCATGATATGACATTATTCCTGCCTAGCTTTTTATAATCTGGAAACAATTGCACAGTATGGTGCGTACTATGGAAAGTCATCAGGTGGACTCGCATTGGATGGGAGGGAATGAGAGTCCCGAGAGAGTGTAATATACCCTGCAAAAATGATCGCTATGGAGCGATGTGGTGGAGTTCGAACTTAAAGATCAAAAATTACAATTGAAAATTAAAAATATAGCAGTTCTCTGCATGCAATAAAATAGGGTATGTGTGGTCTTAGGGCCAACTTTAGCGTTTGCGTTAAAAGCGGATAGGTGTACTTTCCCGCTGGCTTACGGTTGCAAGCGACCAGTGTCCTTGAGTGGTCCTGGTGTCGTGGCTCGCTTCTTTCTGGGGTAAAACGGCTGGATATTGGCAACGTCCCAAGGTGATGGGGTATGTTCCATGGAGGTAGGTGGGATATGTCCCTGTACATTCTCTAATGCTGGCAGGTTCAGAGCTTTGAGAAAACGTCCCGCTTCTGAAGCTTGTGCGAGGTAAAGTCTCTTTGCGCCGTGTTGTACCGACAGCTTTCGTCCTGGTCCCCAGCGGTATCTGACTCCATTTTCTCGCAATAACTTTGTGACCGCTTGCACAGATTGTCTCTATATCATGGTGGGTCTGGAGATATCGTTGAAAAAGGAGAGGCATGTGCCTTCGAAGTGGAAGGTAGGTGACTCTCGGCTGTTTGCTCTGGAGTAGCTGGAAGCTCAGGAGCAGGTCTCGTGGTGCGTCGGCTGGGGCCTTAGGAGACTTAGTAATCCTGTAGTAGTGGTCGAGTTGTATAGTTTTTGCCCTGGATGGTGAGAGCATTGCGCTTAAGAGCCTTCTGAGGTAATGTGGGACCTCAGTGTCTATGATGTCCTCAGGAACTCTGCGGAGCCTTAGGTTGCGCTGCCGCTTAGAGTCCTCCAGCACGGCTATTTTTTCTTCCATGGTGAGGGTGACCTGTTTTAGTCTGTCTATATCAGCAGACATATTGCTTTGTAGGTCTCTGGTGATGCACCCCTCATCCTCCAGTGACTGCAGTCTGGTGGTTATAGCCCCCATATCTTGGCGGACAAGTGCGATGTCTGCCGAGAAGTAGGCCTTCATTTCAGCCAGCATGTTCTTAATGTCAGCTTTGCTGGCTGGTGTGTTCTCCATGTGCTGTGTAAGGCTGGTACCTCTGTGTACTGGGGTCAGCTCTGTGTTGGCTGTTTTCCGGCCGAGTATGCCACTTTCAGAGTGTGCTGATATACTCTCCTCCGAGACAGATTCTGAGTCTCCCCTTGCGTGCGCCATTTTGGCGGCCCGCGGCATCGGCGTGCAACGGAGCAGGGCTCCGATATCTTTGGCGGAGGACGCTGTTTCGCCTCTACGGAGTTTTGTTTTCCTCCCCATCGCTTCTGGTTCGATTTGGGAAATTTTGGAGGTGCTTTGGGTGTGGTTTGTCTGGGTTTTTGTAGATCTCCCTTGGGAGCCTTCTGCATGTGCGTCCGATCAGGTCAGTGGCTAGCTCTGCCCCCGAACGTATATGTTTTATGCAGTATTTGTAACATTGTGTATTTTTAGGTCTTTTTGCTAACATGTGTGTAATGGAGTTTTGCCTCTATCCTTGGATATAATTGGATTACTTCCCAATTATCTCCAGGATAGAGAGGAGGGATTATACTGTACTCGTGAGAGTGTTTCACTATGTATGTCTGTGATTGGTCACTGTGCAATTTGTGTCCCAGTTTTCCACCAGGTCCACTACGGGAGTGTCCACCTGGTGGAAAACCTGCATAAATACCGGGCAGGTAGCCCCATTAAATCAGATCACTGCTTGACCCTCAACACGGAGCCTTGTCTCGTTCTTGGGGGGATTTATTGTATGCTGTTCCAGTTCGACTGCTAGGAGTGTAAACCTATTCGTATGGTTTTTCCTATTCGGCTGTTTACAGCATTCGTATGTTTGAGAGCATTCATATGCTTCTCCGGTTCGGTGTATTGGTGTCTACAGTAGCTGTGCCTGTGTCTCTGGAAGGGAAGATCTACTAAACGACTGTTAACCCCTTTTATGCCTGGGGGTGCCGTTACATATATCAATAATTATATAAATTAAATGACCACTACAGTGCAAGGAAAACAAACTCGTTTTCCTGGCACTATATAGTCCTTAGGTGCCCCCCACCCCCAGGGCCCCCCTCCCGCTGGACTGAAGGGGTTAAAACATATGGTACTGAAGGGGTTAAAACATATGGTACGTCTGAGGTCGGGAAGGGGCTAAACTTGCACATCGGACTTTGTCATATACAAACTACAATGCCCATGTGGTTTATCCTATGTGGGGAAAACTGAACGGATTAGGAATCATAGATCTAAATCTCCATTGCCTATCGGGACAACAAGGCTGACCTCCCAGTGGTGAAACACTTTCTGATAAAAGGACATACTCCCCTACTCTACAATTCATAGCGATTGATCACGTCCCCTCACTCCGCAGAGCAGGAGATAGGAAGAGACTTCTTCTTTAACAGGAAGCGTATTGTATTAAGACTCTTGATACAGTGTGGCCAAGGGGTCTCAATGAAAAATGTCCCCTATCTATGTTCTTATAATTCATAAGTTAAACAGCAGGCATATGCATGGGGAAAAGTTTTGGTTCGGTTCAGCTCGGCATTCCGAAATTCGGCAATTCGGGACTTGTAGAGTGTGATGGAGAGCCTTGGTTGGGGGTGGGCATTTTTATTATAATTTTTTTTAATGATTATTTTAATAAAAAGTTTTTGTTATATTATTTTTTATTTTATTATTTTTTATTTTATTATTATTTTATTTTATTATTATTATATATATATTTTTTTTCGTCCCCCCTCCCTGCTTGATACATGGCAGGGAGGGGGGCTCTGACTCCCTGGTGGTCCAGTGGCATTGGCAGTTAAGTGGAGGGTGCTGGCAGAGAGCGCTTACCTCTCCTGCAGCTCCTGTCAGCTCCCTTCTCCTCCGCGCCGCTCCGGTCAGCTCCCTCTGCAAGTCCCAGTGTAAGTCTCGCGGCCGCGCTATGACCCCGCGGCTCTCACAAGACTTACAGTGTGAGCTGACAGGGGAGCTGATCGGACCGGCGCGGAGGAGAAGGGAGCTGACAGGAGCTGCAGGAGAGGTAAGTAAAGGCTCTCTGCCAGCCCCCTCCTACACAGCCCCTTGTCTGTATTATGGCAATGTAAGTTGCCATAATACAGACATTGACTCAAGTATAAGTCGAGTTGGGGATTTTCAGCACAAAAAATGGGCCGAAAAACTCGACTTATACTCGAGTATATACGATAAGTAAAAATTACTTAGTATTAGGAAATTTTGCCCCTACTTGCCAAACCGCGAGTAGGGGCATGTCTATTAAACAGTAAACGAAGCGCGAGTGGGGGCCGTGAGGGCTTTTAAACTAAAGGGAGGACCTATTGCCCCCCCAGCCCCCACCCATGAGTGGTGGGTGGGGGCCCTAAAGTAATATAATGGGGGGACCTATTGTCCTGCCCCCGGCCCCCACCCCTGAGTGGCGGGTGGGAGCCCTAAAGTAAAATAATGGGGGGGACCTATTGTCCTGCCCCCTGCCCCTACCCCTGAGCGGTGGGTGGGGGCCCTAAATACTAATAAGGGGGGACCTAGTGTCCTCCCCCACGGCCCCCACCCCTGAGTGGCGGTGGAGACCCTAATGTAAAATGATGGGGGGGACCTATTGTCCTCCCCACTGGCCCCCACCCTTGAGTTGTAGGTGGGGGCCCTAAATACTAATAAGGGGGGACCTAATGTCCTCCCCCTGGCCCCCACCCCTGAGCGGTGGGTGGGGGCCCTAAATACTAATAACGGGGGGACCTAATGTCCTCCCCCCTGGCCCCCACTCCTGAGCGGTGGGTGGGGGCCCTAAATACTAATAAGGGGGGAGGACCTAATGTCCCCCCCATGCCTGAGTGGCGGGTGGGGGACCTAAATAAAAAATTTGGTGGATTCAGTAACCGATCAGAGTGTTAAATTCCAAAGAACTTTCCCACGCTGTGTAAAATGACAGAGAGCACTCTAATTGGTGGATTTCAAGCCAACCAATCAGAGTGCTGTGACAGGTAAATGTAGAGACTTACCTGTCAGTCTCTTCATTTACCTGTCAGAGCACTCTGATTGGATGGCTTAAACCCACCAATCAGAGTGCTCTGATCCTAATTGCAGGGTGTGGCAAGGCTTTACATTAGGCCCCCCCCTTATTAGTATTTAGGGCCCCCACCCACCGCTCAGGGGTGGGGGCCATGGGGGAGGACATTAGGTCTCCCCTATTCTAATTTAGCCCCCCCCACCATTCAGGGGTGGGGCCAGGGGGGAGGACATTAGGTCCCCCCCTTATTAGTATTTAGGGCCCCCTGAGGACATTAGGTCCCCCCTTATTCTAATTTAGGGCCCCCATCCACTGCTCAGGGGTGGGTACCAGGGGGGAGGACATTAGGTCCCCCCTTATTAGTATTTAGGGCCCACACCCACCGCTCATCTGGCACGAATCATACCAGGGGTTCAAAAGTTATCAAAAGTATCTTTTGGGGCCTGGCTGGCAGCATGGCAATCTGGTTCAAGCAGGTTTTACAGGGCCCTCTATCCTGGCGTCAATGGGAAAAGTAATCCAATTATCCAGGGCTAGAGGCAGACTCCATTAACCACATAGTTGCAAAAAGACATAAAACACTTTAAAATACAGAAAGTCACCTTTTACACATAACACACAGACATTTCACATATCCCTAGATAGCTGGGATCTGAGCGCACAAAACTACCGAATAGCGCGCTGATCCTATTCACACAGTTCAATTGCCATGGAGCTAAAGTCTTTCCCATAGTCTTTCATTATATGAATAGGCTCCATGGCATAGCTATCTGGGGTATCACCGCTCACACAGGGCCATAGTCATAAGGAAGGAGGCTGGCAAATAGGCTTCTCCACAATCCAGGGAAGCAGGGCAATTTTCCATTTAAAGGGCCAGTTACAAATAGCAGTTTGTAACAAGGACAATAGTAACAAGGACATTATTTTACTTTAGGGCTCCCAACCGCCACTCAAGGGTGGGGGCCGGGGGGAGCAATAGGTCCCCCCTTTAGTTTAAAAGCCCCCACTCGCGCGTCACTGCTCACTGTTTAATAGACATGCCCCTGCAGGTATAGCGAGTAGGGGCATAATTTACTTAGTATTAGTAAATTTGGCTGAAAGACCAATTTAGGTCTTTCAGCCTTTTAGTAGATAGCTACCTAATACCGTGGGAATTAGGGAGTTATATACTTATTTATTCCTGTCATTACATTGACTGGCTAAGTAACTTACATTTTATATGAATGTATATTACTTGATTGTTGTAAGTGTTGCAAATGCTTACAGCTGAATCCTCGCTACGTTTATATACTCTTTATTTAAAATTGTATACAGTGTAACATTCTTCATTCTTCAACTGGGTAAGTATATTAGTTCTTAGACAATACTGTGCTTCGGAACTTCGGCACTTTGACACTTCGGAACTTCGGCAACTTCGGCACTTCGGAAATTCGGTAATTTTGGAACTTCGGCAATTCGCCAATTCATCTATTCGGACATTCGGAAGTACCAGAATTCGGTAATTTTGGAACTTCGGCAATTCGCCAATTCATCTATTCAGACATTCGGAAGTACCGAATTGCCTGAAATTCGTCCGAATTCACATTTGGACCGAAACTAATTGCACATGTCTATTAAACAGTGCCTTTTTTATTTGCTTTCTATTATTTAAATATTTATTTCCTTATCTATTATGCACTATGATGTTGGTTATACCAAATTATTTATTTCGAAATTTAAAGGACCACTCTAGTGCCAGGAAAACATACTCGTTTTTACAATGCTTTCCTATGGACGCTTGCGTGCTCTCACTGTGATTTTCACAGTGAGAATCACGCAAGCGCCTCTAGCGGCTGTCAGTGAGACAGCCACTAGAGGATTTGGGGGAAGGCTTAACCAATTTATAAATTCAGTTTCTCTGAAACTGCTATGTTTATAAAAAAAATGGGTTAACCCTAGCTGGACCTGGCACCCAGACCACTTCATTAAGCTGAAGTGGTCTGGGTGCCTAGAGTGGTCCTTTAAACCCATCAGTATTTTTGGCCTTTGTTATAGATTTATACGTGAAGTTTTTTCCTCTATATAGTATTACTCCCCTTATCTATTTCCAAATTCTCACCCATCATGATATATACCGTAAAACCCGGTGACTACACCTTTATCCTAGTACGGTACTTTTCTGTTCCCATTTTTTCCCTCTAGGTTGGGGTAGGTGCTATATTCTTACTAATGTGATTACCGCCTCTGGTGTTAGTGTGAGCCCAAACCCTATCTCTCTGTATATATTCCCCTTTTTTCCTTCTTAGCATCTTTAGTATATAGCCTTATGTACAGCCCAATGCATACAATTTTGCGAGTAACGGCGGAATTTCCAGTGTGGTCTATTACCACCTCGCAGATCCTTATGTACAGATCGCAATATTAATTTATCATAGCTAAATATTTATTTTTTTCAGATTGGCTGTATACTTTTAGGCTTATAATTACTTTGTATCTCTGTACCAATATCGTATCATTAACTCATTCTTTTTCTTTGCTGTCTACTAGCTAGGAACAATTTTGCTTTTATCACATGTAAATTACTATTATTTTTTATCTTGCATGATTTGTATCCATTTTGTAGTTGCTCCTTTTTTGCTGTTATCCTACCTAACCAGCCAGCCGAGGACCATGCAATATGCTTTCCCTATCTGCTCTGCCTCTCCTCACAGTGTGTTCAAGATGTTGCTTAGCAACAGAGAGACATGCAAACACCTGGTTCCCCCTCCCCTTTGGGCCTTCAGCATGTCAGCAGTATGCAAGCAGGAGCACATCACGGCCAGCTGCTCTGGGTTTGGATAAAGGCTGGGTGAGTTTGGAATGTGGGTGTTTCTTTGGGGATGTTGTGTTGGTATACATTTTCTCATGTTTGCACAGTATATTGTTTGTCCTGATGAAAGCTCCTTGTGAGAGCTGAAACGTTGATATTTTTATGAATTAAATAAAAGCTAAGTTTTACTTTCATCTATCCAAGTCCTTGGAGTGCGTTTATTCCTACATTTATATATTTATATATGTATGTCATATTCAAGGGCCCTGTTTAACTTTGACCTGCAGAGAGTCCCAGGAGAAAGCATTTCCCAAGTAAGTGAATTAATCTCATAAGAGCAGGCATTAGGTGGCTAGAACACCTGTCAGGACCTGGCAAGAATGGGGTTCATTGACATTGTGGCATGCTTACGCAATGTATGATCACAAACTGTAATTCAACTACCATTTAAATTAGGTGTTTTTAACCTGAAATTGCAGTTTAGTGCATGTGCGAGTGTGTGCAGGTACATATATATTCACTGAACTTACTGAATTTTGATATATATATATATTATTATATTATTGATATAGCGCCATCAGATTCCGTAGCGCTGTACAATGGGTGGACTAACAGACATGTAATTGTAACCAGACAACTGGACGTACAGGAACAGAGAGCTGGAGGGCCCTGCTCAATGAAACCAGAAAACAGATCACCCCTATTGGCTTGTTGCTGTCAAGACTCCACATACTATTACCTGTAGCAGACGCTGTCTTCTTAGTAATATTTTTGTTCAACAGGCAACATGTTTTTGATGTAGCATTCTCACATAAAAGGTCTATGTAGATGAACTGTAACATATTATTTGACACCCATTCACCTAAAAGACCAAAGATCCATTTGCTTCTTATTTTCTTACGATTTGTCAATTCGCGATCTCTCATTATCAACCCAGCTCTATACATGATCTTCCCAGTTGGAGTGTTGTGATATATTTCCTGGCCATATCCATGACAGCATAACAATGGGTAGCTTCTCCCTATCCCTAATTAGACAGAAACCTAATTAAAACAGAAGGTATAAGTAACCCCTCCTAACCCTCCCACCCTCAGTCTTATTGTTCCTGTCCTATCCTTAGGACAGCCTTAGTCATTCTAAGACTAGAGAATTTGTATTTTTGGCTTACCTGAGGGTTGTTACCTTCTGCATCATGGGAGTTATTATAATTATTATTATTTATATAGTGCCTGCAAATTCTGTAGTGCTGTACAATGGGTGGACTAACAGACACATAATTGTAACCAGAAAAATGGACGCACAGGAACAGAGGGGTTGAGGGCCCTGCTCAATGAGCTTACACGCTAAAGGGAGTGGGGTATAGTGACATTAAGGGTATAAGTAGGGGTAATGAAATAGGTTGCTAGAAAAGTAATCACTGAGGAGTAGGGGTAATGAAATAGGTTCAGCCTCTCTCCCTTGGGAAGTCTTCAGTACACAGCCCTGTGCAAAGGTGACCCCCTGAAGATACCCCTTTAGTGACACTTGCTGTGACACTAGGTTTTACTTGCTGTGGCACAAGGGGTAGCAAGATCATGACATGAACATAATTCCTGCATTCACATACAGAGCGGATTTACGTGCTGGGCATTCACATACAGAGTATACGGATTTACTTGCTGTGAAAGTTAATGCCATCACCCTTTTTCCTGGTAGCAGACTGGACATGCACATACAGAGCATATGGATTGCAAGGATTATTATGACATTAAATAACATTCCATTGCTTAAATGTGAGACTGACAGATTAAATGTGAGACTGACTAGCATTCCATCGTTGAAAGAGTTAAAGTACAACTCTGCTATCTTGTACTTTCACATGGATTTAATTGATGTGAACCTAAGGGTAGCAAGATCCCATTGTACAGCGCTAGGGAAGTTGATGGCGGCGGCGCTATATAAATAATGAAATAATAATAATAATAATAATCATGCCATCACCCTATTCCCTGCTGTGCAAAAGGGGTAGCAGGCTGGGCAGAGCATATATTTGGACCTCAAAAACTGAACCTCATGTTTATCAAATACCCCTTCTACCCTTCATCGTTTTCATCTAAACAGTAAGGGTTTTCTGCTAATTTCAATCAAACCTATTCCTAGGCTCCCGTGTCTCTTAATCCTAGGCCTCTGTGTCTTTTAACATATCCACTGAAGTAACTTATTTCCAAACCTCTATGGCTTTTAATATAGCCACTGGAGTCACTTATTATTAGGCCTCTGTTGGGCCTTTGAATATAGCAACTGGATTAACTTTTTCTTAGGCCTCTGTTGTGCCTTTGGGTTAACCCCTTAAGGACACATGACAGAAACATTCCATCATGCTTTCGTTTTATTCCAGAAGTTGTGTCCTTAAGGACTTAATGCTTTGTCAGAAGAATTTGTTTAATCCTTGGGGGTCACAGGTTCAATTCCCAGCAGGGTTCACTCTCAGTCATTCATCCCTTTGAGGTAGATAATGAGTACCATTAAGTTGGGCAAAAGTAACTTCCCCAGGATGCATTTGGAAACCAGAAAATATCTGAATGTCTCTTTCCTGGTTAAACACTGTTATACTTTTTCCTACTGCTTTTGAATACAGCTGCTGGGTTCGCTTATTCCAAGTGAATTTAATTTGCATTTGCCACCAGTGGCTTCACAAGGGAGGTGCGGAGTGCATTGGGGTGGGGTGACACCTAGGGTCGGCATGTCCTATAGGCAGCATAGGCAGTCACCTAGGGCGCACTGGCCCGGGGCGCAAGATTTGAGTGACCCAGCAGGAGGGAAGAGCACAGCGCTCCCTCCTGCCTTTCACTCAGTGTAGTGTTGCCAGGCGCCGAGAGCATCTCACTGAGAGAGCACTTGCTGTCAGTCTGGCCGGCTACAGGAAACAGAAGGTCCTGTACAACAGTCCGCTGCCCGACCACAGTACAAAGATAGGTAGGAGCCACAAGGGGGGAGGGAAGAGGAGGACCACCACCAAGAAGGGGGTTGGAGGGGTAGAGAGTGAGGACCACTCTCTCCTCCTACCACCCCCTTCTTAGTGGTAGGGTGAGGTAGGACCACTAAGAGGGGCGACAGGACCACTAAGGTGGGGGGAGGGAAGGAGAAAGCACTAAGGGACCGGATGGGAGACCTCTAAGGGACACGAGGGGAGATGAGGAGACCACTAAGTGACAGGGGGAGGAGAGGAGGTGAGACCACTAAGGGACAGGGGAGTGAGAGAGATAATTAAGGGACGGGGAGAGTAAGAGAAAGCGGTGAAAGAGAAGCACAGAGGGGCTGGTAGAGGAGACAGAGGCATGCAGAGGAGCTCAGGAGAGAGACACAAAGGAGGTGGTAAGAGTAAGACACAAATGGGCTTGGGGAGTAAGACACACAAAGGGGTTGGGAGGATTTAGGAGACATACAAAGAGGGGTGAGGTAAGAGAGACACAAGGGACTTTTAAGAGATAAACTAAAGGGGAGGGTGTAAAACACAAAATCTAAAGAACACAAATATTCAACAAAAGTATATTAACAAAATAAATATAGCCCCTATTCTACCCCACATACACATACCCTATACACATACACAATATATCCTTAGACATACACAGAAACACACACTGCATCCCTACTAACACACAGACACACCGAAACATAAAATGCATCCTACACTTACACAGAAACATACAATTCATCCCTTACACACACACACACTGCATCCCTTATATACAAAAACACACAATGCATCCCTTATGCACACTCAAAGCACACCTTACAGACACATACACTGCATTCCTTACACACACACTGCATCCCCTATACACACACACTACATCCCTTACACAAATTGGTTTTCCTATACAGTACATTCCATAAGAACACACACATTACATATTACATACACCTCTACAATAACACACAACACATCCCCTACACACATACACTCCACTCCCTGTGAGCGAACTCACGGGTGAGCCATGTAGGTGGACTTATGGGTGGGCCTTGTAGGCATACTCACGGTCAGGCCCTGGGGACCCAGACATTGAGCTGTGTATGGGCTCCAAAAATGCAGCTGTTCCTGTTCGTTGATTTTTGTGAGCACTGTTACAAACAGCCTCCAGAGAGCGTGTTCTACACTAGACCAGTGGAGCCAGGCTGCAGCCTGAGCCCATCATCCTCTTGTCCTCATCTGGTGGTAAGTAGGCAACGCAGTATATTATTAGTGGCACTAAACTCTATTTTACCTCACATAGGGACACTGTAGTCACCAGAAACACTACAGCTTACACATTATTAAGGGGGTGACACCAACCCTAGTGACGCCACTGTTTGCCGCTTTATTCACTTTTTCTAGGCCTCTCTGATTTTTATACCTTGTGATTCCTTTGTGCATTCATGACTATCTGCCACTTTTATTACATTATTATATGCCTCTGTGTTTGGTTTTAGGCATTCACTAGCTTTATTATATTATTTCTATGTCTCTGTTCTTGGTATATAGGCTATTCACTCTTCTGTTCCTCTATCTCAGCCTTTCAACCTGTTTTATTATAGATCCCTAAGTTTCTATACTTACTTGGGCGCCCATTCAGGTTTTTTCCTAGGCATTTAATCCACGCAAATACGAAGGCACTAGCTGCATGCGCAAAAATCGGAAATGTATTCTGAAGTGTAAGTCCAGCTGCGGTGGTTGCAGTGTCGTATTGGCTCCACCTTTTTTCCTATATTAAGTAAGTAGATTTGTGTGCAGTTTTAATCTTTTTTTTTTAATTCTCCTGTTTGTTTTTTCTTTATTGAAGGCATATTTAATCTTTTTCTGTATCTATCAATCTCTACTTGTTTTAGCAGAGATTTGCTTTAGGTATAAAAAGGAATCTTATTCAGATATGGATTTAGATCCCTCTGCACCCGAAAAAAAAAGGTAATATTCTAAGAGACATAGGTTTTTTCCTGTCATTAATAAACAAAAGAATGCATATTCATAACTGGAATTCCCTATGATGATGGCTCTACGGGAATAAAATAATCTGGATCATACAAGGGAACTTGCCATGTGACGGACTGCCTGGCACCCCGACTGGGTGCCTCCTCCAATCGCTGCCTACTAGTTGCCTATAAGCAACACACCGGACACCATAAGCACCATAACCCCTTGGCTGCTGCACATTGGCTGGGGTCTCGCTGTCCTCCACCCACCCTGGACATAAGACAAGGATCTAGCTTCCATTGGGTGGACCTCTCCTCTCCTCCTCCAGAGAGTATAGCAGGACTGGCTGTGTAGCTCTTACAAGACCTAGTGATTATAGCCAGTATAGTAATCCAAAGCAGGTATAGCAGGTATAGCTGTTCCCTACAATCACGAGACGAGGCTGCGTGTTGAGGGTGAAGTGGACTGATTTAATTGCCTTTTTTGACAATCCCCATGCAAGGGGCACTCCCACATGGACCCGATGTTGGACTGAATTACAAAGTCACAGGCCAATGACAACAATGTTACAATACATGACCCTCCCATACTGTCAGGATTACCAGTTGATCCAGCACGCAGTACTGTGTCAAACCTAGGACTAAGGATTACATATAACTGGACCTTAGAATGTCAGGACTTAACGTCCACAAGAATAGACAAAATACTTGCCGAGGTCAGGGACACAAAGATGAGGGAAAGCCAAAAGTCAAGGATACCAGTTTTCAGGAAAACAAAGCCAAAGTCAAATACCAGAAAATCAAGATCAGGAACACACTCTCGGATAACCATAGGCATGAAACCACAACAGGGCAATGAGCAAGTGGAGAATTGGTTTAACCCCTTAAGGACACATGACATGTGTGACATGTCATGATTCCCTTTTATTCCAGAAGTTTGGTCCTTAAGGGGTTAAATACCCCTCCTGTGGATCCGATTGGCTGTAACCGGCTTTTGACCCCAAAGTAAATTACCAGGTTTCCATGTGCATGATTGCTGCTCAGCACAAACCCTCCTGTGGATTTGATTGGCCATGACCGGCCTTTGACCCCAAAAGTTATTACCAGGTTTTCATGTGCATGATTGCTGCTCAGCAGAACTTTTCCTGTCATGACGGTAATGTTGCTCGGTACCACTTTTCCTGTCAGGACAGTAAATGCCATTAACCACGGATGTGGATGAATACGTGACATTACCCCCATCTGAAGATCGCCCAACGGGCGGGCAGGACCAGTTTTTAGAGGAAACTTGGCGTGAAAAGAACAAATTTTATGGCCAGCATGGATATCAGAAGCCGAAACCCAAGAACGGACGGCAGGCCCATACCCCCTCCAATCAACCAAATACTATAAGGAACCATGAGAAAACCTGGAATCAATGATGGAGGAGACTTCGTACTCCTCCTGTCCAGAAACAACCAAAGGAGGAGGGGGAACAATCGGACTTGTGTACTGATTGCAAACAAGTGGTTTTAGCAAGGACACATGAAAAGTATTAGGTATACGTAAGGACGTTGGAAGGGCCAGAGAATAAGAAACAGGGTTGATTCTTCTAACCATACGAAAAGGACCAAGGAACCTCTGAGCAAACTTCATGCTGGGAGCCTTTTACCTGATGTTGCGTGAGGATAACGAAACCCAATCACCCTCCTGGTAAATTGGATTGGCACTCCGCCATTTATCCGCATGAAACTGAAAGTGAGCAGCCGCAGTTTCAAGAGCGGAGTATACCTTAGTCCAGGTATCACAAATAGAGGTAAGGTGATCATCCAGAGTAGGGATAGCTGTATCAGAAAACACAGCAGGGAGAAAAGCAGGATGATGACTTGTATTGGCAAAAAATGGACTATGCCCAGATGAGTCATGGGTAGCGTTATTCCTTGCAAATTCGGCCCAAGGCAATAATTCAGCCCAGTTAGACTGTGTACTATTCACAAAGCCAATTAAATACAGCTCAAGTGATTGGTTAGCTCTTTCAACCATACCATTAGTTTGGGGATGATAAGCAGAGGAAAATAACAATTCAATGCCCAACTGTTTATTGAATGCCCTCCAGAACCGTGATACAAATCGGGAACCCCTGCCAGACACAATATTTTGAGGAATACCATGTAGCCTGACAATATATATAACGCGTACAAATATGTGCACCAGATCCTGAGACGATGGCAATTTTTTAAGTGGAGTAAAGTGTGCCATTTTGCAAAAATGGTCAACTACCATGAGGATGGTAGTATACTCATTGGAACTATGCAGTTCAACAATGAAATCCATTGATAAATGAGACCATGGGATACTGGGTATAGGAAGTGGCTGTAACAAGCCACACAGAGGTTTATCAGGGACCTTCCAAACTGCACAGACAGAGCAAGCTTCTACATAATCTTTAATATCCCTCCCGAGTGACTCCCACCAAAATGACCAAAATGACCTGGAAATGGCGGATACAGTTTTATTAATAACCGGATACCCAGCGGTCACATTGTCATGGAATACCTTCAGCACCTCTTTCCTGTCAGGCAATGGAACAAACAATTCATCTTGAGGTTTGTTGCAAGGTGCCTGGGGCTGAGCCACCATGATAGCATGGAGCAAAGGGGACGATAAAGAAAGGACAGTGGATGCAATAACACACTTGTTCTAGATCCGATTCAACGTCAAATTGCCTAGACAAGGCGTCAGCTTTAACGTTCTTATAACCGCATCTGTAGGTGATAATGAAGTTAAAGCGAGACAAAAATGACCATCTAGCTTGTCTAGAAGACAGTCATTTGGCATCCCCAATATATGCAAGGTTCTTGTGATCAGTAATAATCAGAATGGGATCCTTGGAATCCTACAAAAGATGTTGCCATTCCTTAAGTGCTAGTATGATAGCGAGCAGTTCTCTATTATCAATGTCATAGTTACGTTTGGCATGAGACAACTTTCTGGAGAAGAAACCACAAGGATGCAAAGGGGCATCCTGACTCTCTCTCTGAGAAAGAACAGCCCCGACCCTGTCTCAAAGGCATCAACCTCAAATAGGAAAGATTTACTAGTTTTAGGATGTCTTAATATGTCAGCAGATGCGAACATTTGTTTAAGAAGCTCAAAAGCCTCTTTAGCTTCTTTAGACCATATAGTCCAATTAGCCCCCTTGCGTGTCATATTGGTGATGGGGGCTATTACCGAATAGAAACCTTTGATGAATCTCCTGTAATATTTAGAGAAACCAATAAACCTTTGCATGGCTTTTAACCCACTGGGTAATGGCCATTGTAGAATGGCCTCTAGTTTGCAAGGATCCATTTGGAAACCAGAGGCAGAAATGTTATACCCCAAAAACTGAACCTCATGTTTATCAAATACGCATTTCTGAAGTTTACAATAAAGACCATTTTTAAGCAAAGTTTGTTGGGGGATGTTGGGGGAATAAATAAGGATATCATCCAGGTATACAAGCACAAAAGAGTAAATATAGTCTCTGAGTACATCATTAATGAAGTCTTGAAATACGGCCGGAGCATTACATAACCCGAAGGGCATAACAAGATATTCGTAGTGCCCACTCCTAGTGTTAAACGCTGTCTTCCATTCATGATCCTCCCTAATTCTCACCAAATTGTATGCACTCCTAAGGTCAAGCTTAGTGAAGATCTTAGCACCCTAGTCAAACAATTCGGATATAAGGGGAATGGGAATAGCCATTTTTGATAGTAATCTTGTTTAATGCCCTGTAGTCAATGCAAGGTCGTAATTCTCCATCTTTCTTAGCAGGAAAAAAGAACTCTGCACCAGCAGACGAGGATGATTTACGTATATGGCCTTTACGTAAAGATTCCTTGATGTACTCATCCATGATTTTACTTTCTTGTGGGGATAGGGCATATACTGCTCCTTTAGGAGGCATAGCCCCGGGCAACAGATCAATGGAACAATCAAAATATCTGTGTAGTAGAAGAGCATTAGTCTGGCTTTTACTAAACGCCTCTCTAACCTCCCAATACTGTATGTGAATTTCGAGAGTCGGAGACATAGCAGCGGGTAAAGAAACGATGCCCACTTTTCTGATAGTCTCTACCCCATTCCAGTATTTCCCCTCTAGTCCAGTCAATTTGAGGGTTATACAATGGCACAACACTAATAAAATGGCACAAGAAGGGGAAGCAATTATCTGGAAAGTAATGTCTTCCTTATGCAAATCTCCTATCGTAATGCAAATAGGCAAGGTCTCATGGGTAATAAGAGTTTGAGATTAAGGTTCTTAGGTACGGAAGTTTTCCGGACGTATAGGACAAGCATCACTCATATACCCTTTTTTGCCACAATATAAACATAGACCCTCTCTTTTCCTATACTGTTTCTCTACCTCAGACAGTCCTGTAACCCCTAACTACATAGGTTTCTGTTTAGACAGCGTTGAGAGGTCAGGGACAACTGGTTTGGAGAACTGAGGTGCTATTGACGTAGTTAAATGTCTAGTTCTGTTTCTAGCAATTTCCCTGGTCCTGAGTCTATTATCGATCTGCATAACATAGGTAATAAAGTAATTTAACCCCTTAGGTAGGTCTTTGGCAGCAATTTCATCAAGTATAGCTTCGGATAATCCTTTTTTAAAAGCAGCGATTAATCCGTTGTTAGTCCAATCTACCTCAGATGCCAAGGTACGATATGTTATGGCATAATCCCAGATACACCGGTTCCCTTGTTTGATATGAATTAGGGCGGTGGAGGCGTCTTTCTCTCTGCCTAATGGTCCAAACGTGAGTTTGAATTCCTCCAGGAATTTCTGGTAAGAATGAGCAATACGAGGGGCGTGGTTAGCAGCCGAGCAAGCTGGACGTGTTCGAGTAGAGCTCCGCTGCAGCCATGGTGCCAACGGCATACATTTGCAGAGACAAACTATAAAAATTGCATAATCCTGTGGGGGAACTAAGATGGATAAGAGGGCACCGAGGAAACAGACTTAAAAAGGTGACGGAATCGGCTACAACGGTGTCCGAGTTATTTGCGGCCTCTCGCGCCATGCGATTAAACTCACAAGATGGCGGACGGGACGGCCTGGGAACACCACGATCACCCTCGAGCCCGGGTAGTGGCGTGGCCTTAGGGGGCTCGGACTCCGATACCGGCCAGATACTGGCTAAACTAGCCGAAGTGCGATCTTACCTGGCCACCGAGATGGTCCGCAACACTGCTGAGGTAAAAGCGGAAATCCAGGCCTTGGGCGTCCGGACGGCGGCGTTAGAACAACGGGTGGAATCTACTGTTGTAGCCCACAATGCAGCCGCCGCACAGATTAACTTCCTGATGGCCCAGCTCCTCACTGCTACATCGGCGATCGATGACCTGGGGAACAGATCGCGGCGAAACAACGTTCGCCTCCGCGGCCTACCGGAACAGGAAGGGGAAGGGTCCCTCGCCGAGGTTATCTTGGCTATTTTCCGTCCACTTCTCCCTGATATACCGGACCATCTGTGGCATGTCGAACGGGCACATAGAGCCCTCCGGGCCAAGAGAGCGGAGGACAGAAGACCTTGAGATGTAATTGTTAAATTTCTCTCCTTCCAAACAAAAGAAGCTGTGATGAGATGTAGTAGGGATCGCCCTATAACCTACAACGGGGCGGAAATAGCCCTATATCAGGATCTCACCCCGCAAACTCTACAACGACGGCATGAGTGGCGCCCAATAACCGAGCTCTTACAGAAACACTCGGTTCGATACGCCTGGGGTCACCCCTTTCGCCTGCTGGCATTCAAAGACGGACGCACTAAGATTCTGTTTCCAGATGGCGACCTGGCAACCTTTCTCAGTGACCTGGGGATCCAAGTTCCTGAGGGTCTTGCGGTACCGATGGCACCGACGGAGGTCCTTGCAGCTGGTTGCGAGTGGTTGTCGGCCGGCGAATGATGAGGTCAGCTCTCCGATGGCGGTCTGCGGTTGGATGTCTGTGGTTCCGGGCGGTGAGGTCCTCCGGGCGGGTTAAAATTGTTTGGGAGGGTGGTGCCGATTCCCCTTTCCTTTTTTGGTCCTAGTTTGGGGTTTTATTTATGGGGATCCCACGGGGGTACCAGGGTTCCTTTCGCGGGTGGGATCTTTCAGATTGGGGGGGCTAGGGCTGTACGATATATCCCCGATCTCTGCCTTCCCGTACCAGTATGCTGACTGGGTCACCACACTGTCGCTTTTTATATATATCTTTCCCGACCTGGCGACGGGTCATCCTTAGTTTGGGGTTTTATTTATGGGGATCCCACGGGGGTACCAGGGTTCCTTTCGCGGGTGGGATCTTTCATATTGGGGGGGCTAGGGCTGTACGATATATCCCCGATCTCTGCCTTCCCGTACCAGTATGCTGACTGGGTCCCCACACTGTCGCTTTTTATATATATCTTTCCCGACCTGGCGACGGGTCATCCTTACGGGAAGGCCTTTCTTACGGGAAGGCCTTTCTGGGAAGGCCTTTCTTCTCCTCCTTGCGGACCCAACAGGACTTGCAGCAGTGGCCCATCATATCTCGGCCCCCCGGAATGACTATTTGATTTTTGCATCTGTACCGGGTGACGGGCGGCGGGCGGTAACCCCGGAAATATGTTTGGGGTTTTTGTTCAACCATACAATGTGATTTACTGTGTGTTTTCACCACTAAGGGATATATGCCTAGGGGTGTTCAGAGGGGGTGGGGGGTGTATCGCCCTAGCTCTCTCGACACGCTTAAGGGGATTGTACTGAACGGAAGATGGGGTGTATGCTCTCTGCTCTTCCTCCTCGGCTACCCTGGAGCATTTTATGTGCTCTGGAGTCGCTTCAACACATACCCCATATTGACCTGGCTACAGATAAGCCCAGGCAAAAGTTTTCATAATTGTTATTCTTCTTCTTCTTCTCCTTCTCTATTCCCTTTCCTTCCTCTATTCTTTCCCTTCCCTTTTCCCCCTTTCCCCTCATCCCTATCCCACATCCTTGGAAGGGGGACGTTGGCGTACTTAGATACATTGCAAAGTCCAGATCTGATCGGCATGGATCGAGCTACTGCTCGCTGTACTTACTCCCTACGCTACAAAGTGCACGTTGGCTCCGGGTGGGTCAGGCACGTGAGATAAGCATGACTCTTTACCTGACGCAATGCCATTAAAGTTACTGTCCCTGAATGTCAAGGGCCTTAACGCACCGAGCAAGTGTCGCCTTATGTTTAGGGATCTTAAGCGCTCGAACCCGGATATAACATTCCTGTAAGAGACACATATACCGGCGCCGGCGAAGTTCGCTCTGAAAGATCATGTATTTCGAACCGTGCACGAAGCTAGGGCTTTGAACAAACGGAATGGTGTTGCTGTGCTTATACACCATAGATGGCCATTTAGACTGGGAAAGGTGATAGCGGACCCATCAGGGCACTTTATTCTTGTGTCGGGGAGTTTGTACTCCCATGCGATTCATTTTCTTAACATCTATGCCCCCAACGACCCCTCTGCTGAATTCTGGGATAATATGGCCCAGATGGTACATGATTTACCACATGGCATGGTAGTAGTGGGAGGAGATCTTAATGCTACCCCATGTCCAGCTGTAGATCGGAGCCAGAGCGGTGGCCTGCCGAGGTCACATAGGAGAGGGGGACAGGATAAACTGCTCCGTTCCTTTATTCTCCGAACAGGCCTATTGGATATCTGGAGGGCGCATCATCCGACTGACCACGATTATACTTTCTATTCTGCTCCCCATGATACTTACTCCAGAATCGATATGTTTTTGGTAAACTCACATTCAGCATCAAAGGTTTCGGGATCTACGATAGGCTCTATCACTTGGTCGGATCATGCTGAGGTCACACTGACCTTGGATAATTTATCTATAGCGTCCCCATGGTCCTGGAAGTTGAATACTTCCTTGCTGCAGGATCCGACCGTGGTAGAGATAGTTCGGAAGGAATTGATTGACTATTTCACTAGGGAAACAGGGTCTGATCTTTGTCCGGCTACGGTATGGGCCGCCCATAAAGCGGTTATTCGTGGTGTTTTGATTCGCGAAGCCTCGCTGAGGAAGAAACGCAAATCGCAATTACTGTCATCTCTCCTAGCGGCTTTGGGAAAAGCTGAGGAGAAACATAAGACTGCCTCGTCACCCGCTACATTAGCGAGCGTACGGGACGCACAGGCCTCGGTTCGCGAGGCACTCCTTGATGATACAGCTAGAGCCATAGTGTGGTCCAAGAGGACTTACTATGAAAAATCCAACAAAATGGATACGCTCTTAGCCAGATCTCTCCATCCGAGGCAGGGCCAGTCGCATATAATGAGAATTAAGGATACTGCGGGTAAGTATTGTACAGATCCCACCGACATAGCCAAGGTTTTCACGGATTACTTCTCCAATTTATACAATCATTCAAAGGATGACGACGCGACACGTCAGCGTGATATTGATGATACCAGGACTTTTTTGTCGCATCTATCCCTGCCGACGTTGAGGGGGGAAGATTCCGCTGCCCTTGGAACACGAATTACAGCAGAGGAGATTGACGCAGCGATCTCCTCCCTGAAAGGCAATAAAGCTCGGGCCTGGATGGCTTTGAAGGTAGCTATTATAAAATATTTTGCGAGGAACTTACGCTCCACTTGGAAACCTTGTTCAACGACCTTATGGAGGGAGGTGTACCGGATAGAGACATGTCACTGGCTGACGTGGTCCTTTTGCCAAAACCTGGCAGGGACGATTCGATTCCGGAAAACTTTCGCCCGATGTCATTAATAAATCACGATTCAAAAATTTTAGCAAAGATCCTGGCTACTTGACTGAACCCTTTCTTAACGCATTTGATTCACCCGGACCAGATGGGGTTTATCCCTAGTAGACAATTGTTTGAGAACACTAGACGCAACATCGATCTTATATGGAGGCAGACAGACAAAGGGATCCCGACGTTGCTTTTATCACTCGATGCAGAGAAGGCCTTCGACAGAGTCAAGTGTCCTTATCTCTTCGAGGTTCTCCGACATTTTGGCCTCCCGGATACTTATGTATCCGCGATTAGGGCAATGTATACTGATATTCAGGCGCGGGTCCGGATCGCGGGATCGAAAGTTATGCCCTTCAGGTTGGGCAACGGTACGAGGCAGGGCTGTCCTTTGTCACCTTTACTATTTGCTCTATCATTGGAACCCCTTTTGCAAAAAGTGCGTAATACTCAGGAGATTCGAGGGATTCAGATCAGAGGACAGCGATACGTTGTATCCGGTTTTGCCGATGACGTGCTGCTGCCCCTAACGGACCCAAGAACATCGATGGCAGCATTGATGGCTGTGTTGGACGCTTATAGTGGACTGGCCGGATATAGGGTGAACCTGTCCAAATCGAGCGCTCTCCCTCTCAATATGCTTGATTCGGATGTGATTCATATAAAGGAGACTTATACGATTAATATTGCTAGAGACCATATCAAATACCTTGGGGTTCGACTGACGGCAGATCCGGCCCGGCTCTACCAGCAAAATTATGTGCCCTTAATTCGCACTTTAATTTTGGATATGGAAAAATGGCAGGATAAGCCGATCTCTTGGATCGACAGGATCCACGCAGTGAAAATGAATGTGCTCCCTAGAATCCTGTTCCTGTTTCAAGCTCTTCCGGTTAGGCTAACTAAATCTGACCTGGGCACACTCCAACAGGCTATTGGAAAATTTATTTGGCAGAACAAGAAACATAGAGTCTCACGAAATATCTTATATCGAGCCAAATCGAGGGGTGGTTTAGGTTTGCCGAATCTATATTTTTATTACTTAGCGGCCCAGCTAACGCAAATAGCGTTATGGCACTCTCCTCCGGACGAGAGGAGGTGGGTAGATTTGGAGTCTTCCCTCATGGGGCCTGACATCCCCCAGTTTTTCATGTGGATTCCTAAAGCTAACAGACCGTCACCACACATTCAATGCCCAGCAATAGCGAACTCCTTGAAACTTTGGGATGCCACGTCACTAAAATATGGGCTATCCCCACAGAATTCCCCATTAGCTCCATACCTAAGAAACACAGCCTTTAGCCCGGGTTTGAATGCTAGGGATTTCAGGGGCATAGAGAGCGCTGGTATCCAACGTCTCTGCCATTTATACGAAGGCGGTTCGCTTCTTCAGTTCGAGGACTTGAAGGCTAGGGCTCCTATGCGCCCTTCTGATTTCTTCAGGTATCTGCAACTTAGGGATTATGCCCAGACACCGGCAGTTAAAACTGTTGCGTTAACGCCGCTTACCTTTTTTGAAAACATGTGCCTTAAAGAGCATTTCCCGAAAGGTCTTATTACCACTATGTATTCGCATTTAAGTACTACCACGTCGGAATGGGGGACGCTCACCTACACATCCCAATGGGAGGCTGACCTTGGTGAGGAGCTGGAGGGGGTGGAGTGGCAGGAAATATGGGAGGCTGCGGCAGCTTCGTCTATATGTGTCTCCATGCAGGAACAAGCGTATAAGACCATGTTCCGGTGGTATACCACCCCGGTAAAACTTTGTAGAATGCACAAAATGTCTGCGGATTTGTGCTGGAGAGGTTGTGGCCACAAGGGAACCTATTTACACATGTGGTGGGACTGCACGGAGGTCCAAAAGTTCTGGAAGCAGGTTGCGGAGCTACTAAAATATATTTTTAATAGAGAGATATTGGACCCTTGGGTGTTCCTTCTGGCCAGACCTATGGAGGACTGGTCCAAAACAGAACAGAAGTTGATACATAAAGTGAATTTAGCTGCTAGGAGAGCCCTAGCACAAGGGTGGCTACAGAGTGTTACTCCCCCACTGAATGTTGTTCTGCAAAAAATTAAAGATTCCTTTCTTATGGATAAATTGACGGCGAAGGTCAGAGGCACAATCGCGAAGTTTGACAAGGTCTGGGCTCCATGGATAGACAGTGGAGTGGGCGATTAGGAGATGGGAGGGATGGGCTCATTCCCCCATACCCCTATCTCTATGGGACTTTTGTTTCCTGTTAACTCACTCCATATTATATTATATCCTTTCGTGGGACTTTCAGGATCCCGCTGGGGGGCATATGGTGCGCGATTGGCCCTTTAGATGTCAAGCATCTCGTTGCCGTCAAAATCCTATATACCATCTCACTTGCGCATGCCGATTGTCAATTACATAAATAGATTCCAACGTCTCCCCCTTAACATCCCTTCCCTCCCCTCTCGACTTATCTTTCTTGTCTTCTCTTGTTCCTATTTCTATTTTTTTTCTCTCTTTCATCCCTTTTTTCTCTCTCTCTCCTTTAAATCTGACTGGCCTGTCTTTCCCTCTTCATATGCGGATACCTTCTTAGCCCTGCTTGCAGGGAACTATGAACGCCTAGGGTTTGCCATGGATTAGATGGGGCATCTATAGAGGCAAACACATGCTCGGGGCTATTCCTCTGATTAACATGACTCATGTGATGTTGCCAGACAAATGTTCTTTTTTCTTTCTTTGTTTTATACGTATATTAAAATTGGGTGGAACACCATATATATATATATATATATGAACCTTCATGGCTGATGTACGCTCACCATATCCACCATTACCGACTGTTTTTTTGTTGTACTCTTATGCCAGATTCCTTTCTCTGCTGTTGCCTGAAAGTGTTCAGTTCTTTGTATGTAAGATATTGCTACTGTTATATATGGTGTTGAAACCTTGTAATAAATAAAGAATAAAAAAAAAAAGAATGAGCAATACTTCTATTACTTTCCCACAATGGATTAGCCCAGGTTAAGGCCTTACCTTTAAGTTGGTTCATCAGATATCCAATCTTAGCTCTATCTGAAGGAAATGAATCAGGTGAGGCCTCAAAGTGGTACTCAATCTGATTGAGAAATCCCCTACATTTCTGGATATTAACAGAAAGATGCGGGGGAGGACATAAGGAGATCGTAGGTGCCTTATATACTATAGGTGTAGGTACATTAGGCAGTGGTATCATAATTTTAGAAGCCTCGGGTTGTAAACGAGCCATCCTAGTAAAGAGAGTGCTAAATTGGATCAGGAACTGTACTAATCTAATCCAATTATCTCCAAGTACAGAAAAACACACTTTTTCCCAAACACCTCAAACGTACTCCCAAAACACATAAAACCCAACAAATGTTACATCCCCTCAATAGCCCTAATTTGGGGGACCAACATTTCCAAAAATCACCCAGATCAGTTCAGGGGTTCAGGAATTTCCTGGAAATCATTTATTTGACCAACTGCAGACATGGTCCCATGCCCAAAACAGTTCCAGAGTATCAGGGCTTGCGGTCGGTCTAGTTCGGTAGTTTGAAAATGAACAATCTACCGAACAGAGTCAATAGTCTTACCCTGGAGCTTGTTCCCCTCATCCAGGCGAATTATTTCATTGAACAGTTCCCTTCTAAGTTGCATAGAACTGAATGTATAGCTTCGGGAGTAGGCTCAATTTATGTGTCTTGTTCGGGAGTTTATTTCCACTGAACGCTGTTCGATTCCCATTCGAATAGCTGAACATCGGTGGAAGGTATGTGCTCATGGCTAAAGATGGCCGCTGCCACGTGTTTGAATGCCAGTGGACCGCTTCGAACCGCTTTGAGAGTTCGAAGTGCCGATTCAAACAAGTGTGACAGAGTGGATAATGGTGGCACAAACAGGACCAGTTTACAAGGGAAGAGGGCCTAGCTGTCTCCTTTTCCGGTATCTCCGGCTGCCGCTGGGGAGTAGGACCGACTGTCCCTACTCCTGGTAACTCGCTCTGCTGCTGGGGAGGAAGGATGAGACGCTTCTCTCCCTGGGACACAAACCTCATGAATGTAGGAGGTGCCCTCATTGCGTTATGTCATGTTTGCTTGGCACCCACTCTGGGCCACTAGCTCTCCAATCCTCGCCCTTAAGATTCCTCTGTAGACAAGGACGCTGCACGGTGGCTAGCTCTATTCCTCCATTATAAATTCATAATGATTTCAGCGTCTCCAGCATGCTTCTCCTCGCACTAGGAAGCTCTTGACAAAGGTGCACAATAGCGCTTAAATGCGCATTGGGCTAATTTCCACTACTGTGGGTTTCTTTTAGACTAGGACAACTACTTTATTTTGTTTCTTTACTTTTATCTTGCTTAAGATTATTTTGTGAGATTGATCGGCGGATTATTTTTGCAATTTATGAAGTTTATACTGTAGCCAGGCTCAGACAGTATCAGAGACAGCTTATATTTTCAGTCAGCACAAGGATTTATCGGATCACCACCAGGTTCACCCAATACTACCTTGCAGCTAGAATTTAACTCTACATTACCTAGCATATCACTAAATCAGATCCAGACAGCATTCTTTAACAGATTACTCACTGTGAGATAGACAGCTGTGAATCTTTTAGTCGATACAGAGAGGTATCCAATACTGCTTTGGAGCGATCTCTATACTGAAAATCACTTTTTTTGAGGTGGCTGGGTGCTATCATAGAAGTTGTAGCAGGGACGACATAGTTGGTACCGTTGATCCTTATTTAAATCCAGCCGATATTGCAATTTGTCAGTCTAGACATCTATTTGGATGTAACTGAATGTATCCACATTAGGCTCATCTCTGAATATATCAGTCTATCTATACGAATAAAGGCGGTGTTGTAACTTTGCATATTGAAAAAAGCGAGCCAATTTTACGGCAAGAATAGCATATTATAATTGGGGCATACGATATAGTGACTTTGGTTACTTTCACCGCTAGCTTCACGATTGACTTATTACCCAATCCTTAATATGCTACTCTGAACCTCCCCAAATATCCCAATAAGCTTATCACCGAGCACTGCATTTATTTTCTCGATCCTTGAAACAAATACCAGTACATTCGTCTGTATTTAGACATTAAATTAGAGATCCATATTCCTAATAATTTATTACTTTATTTGAAGGGTGCTTATATGTACTCAGGAATTGTACTACTATACAATTCTTTTGACAGTATCCACAGTTCAGCAACCTCAGACTCAGACTGATATTTTGTTGCAAACTGCTGTGGCAACATTATATCACATCTGTCTCAGTTTGTACCACCACACAGGTGGATAATATATACTTCATGGATACTACAGACTTGAATACCAGCAGTTGGTCCTATTTTAACTAATTACATATATTTTTCGTTTTGCACTTTATAGTCACATTGTTTGTTTATTTATTTATTTTCTTTACCCATACAGGTATAAAAACAATTATAGTTCTCTTTAAAAAGGCACTTTTTTGACTGTTACTGGCAGAGCAGCCTATATTGGGATACCTGGACGGATATTGGGTGCGATGTTTAGTTAACCCATTTCAGTCTTTCTTTCCACGGTACAGCTCTCTTCAGAGTGTGCAGTAAGAATTATCAAGTAAGTAAAGGATGTTGAGTTTTGATCCAGGTCCTCCACCATAGTTCTGATAAGATGGCACAAGGGAGGAGGTTAACTTTCCTATAGAAATCCCTTGGACAGTGATAACTATGAATACCATACACTAGGGTTGAGGATTTTTTTCCCCCAAAATCTAATACATTCAGGAAAGGGACACCCTTAACACCCAACACTTCTCTTCTGCATAGGTTGCACAGCTAATATCAATCATCCTGACAGTTCCATATTGGTACTCAGTCCATGGTTTCCACTTCTGCTTATCTTCTTCAGTACCTCCATGGGATCTCCCAAAATAGTTCTTCCCTTTTTTATCAGGTCCAGTGCTACTTTCCTCATTCTGAAGGTTTTGTATATTGTAAAGAAGGCTTAAATATAAGGATTTTTCAACTGCAATAATGAATACCCTTCTGAAGGTCATGGGAAACGCATATCCTTGGCTACTTTTACAGAGTTGGGATGCCTTTTTTCCTGGTCTATTTCTAATTAGGTGGTCATTCAATTTCATTCTACCAAAGAGGTTCTAAGTTCTTCAATCCAGGACTCATCTAGGAATTAGCCACATCACCTCAGAGGTACATGTCTCAGCACTCTCTAATCTCTCTTTTCGTGAATGGCTTTGATATGGAGGTATCTAAACACTTGCGTACATACCGCGGTCGCAGGGGTTGCAGCTGCGCCCGTCCCGTCACTCCAGGGGGCACGGCCGCCCTGCGGACCCCTGCCACCGAATACCCACCGCCATGTTTTGCTGTCCTGGCCCGCGCAGCAAACCGCCAGGGCCGCACATGAAAGGGGCCCATCGGGTGGCCCATGCTGTTAGGGCCGCTTTAACAGCACGACCGGGCCCCCTGTGATGACATCAGACAGAGCTGGGAGGAAGTGACTGCCCCGGTCACTCCTCCCAGCTATCTGAGAGCCGCGCAGGAGGAGGGAGTCAGAGTGGGAATTCTGACTCCCATCAGGCTGAGCCCCCACTGGACCCCAGGGAAAGTCACCCTCCTGCAAAAGGTAGGAAACAGGAGGGTGACTTAAACATTTTGTATATGTGTGTCTTTCTGTGTGTGTGTCTCTGTATGTATTTGTATCATACAGACACATACATACATACAGACACACACACATACAGACTAGGGATGCACCGAAATGAAAATTCTGGGCCGAAACCGAAAATTCAGGATACTCTTGGCCGAAAACCAAAACCGAAAATGACTTTTTTCCCCCAAATGATTTTTAAAAAGTTTTTTTCCTATAATTTTTTTTAATATTAGACTTTTTAATTAATCTAATATGAAAAACTTCCCTTCTCTTTTAGTAGTCCCCCCCGCTTAATGTTCCTCTCTCCCCCTCTGTTCCTCTCCTCTCACTCCCATAGTGTTCTCCCCCCTTTGCCTGTCCCAGTGTTCTCCCCCCCTCACCTGTCCCATATTATTCTTCCTCCCTCCCCTGTCCCATATTATTCTGCCTCCCCTCCCCTGTCCCATATTATTCTTCCCCCCTCCCCTGTCCTATATTATTCTCCCCCCACCCCTGTCCCATATTGTTCTTCCCCCTTCCCTGTCCCATATTGTTCTTCCACCCCTCCCCTGTCGTATATTGTTCTTCCCCCCGTCCCATATTGTTCTTCCCCCCTCCCCTGTTCCATAGTGTTCTCCCCCCTCCCCTGTTGCATAGTGTTCTTCCCCCCCTTCACCTGTCCCATAGTGTTCTTTCCCCCCTCCCCTGTCCCATAGTGTTGTTTTTTTTCTGCAATTTTGACCTGTGCCTCTTCCTCTTCCCCTTTTTCCTGTCCATTGTTCTCCAGCAGGGCGTTGTCCCAGGGACACTGCCAGAACAGCTGAAACTGGCTGCTTTGTCCTTCCTCAATCTCTCATCAGCCCTTGCTATTGTTTAACCCCATGGCGATCCAACTGTATTCGTGAGATCTGAGCGCTTTTTGGACATATTGAGCGCTCAGATCCAAGCTATCTGGGGATATGTTGGACATATAGGTTAAACATTGTATTATAAGAGTTATGTATTTTTATGTGTTTTTTGTAACAGTTTTTGGACTTAGAGATATTTCCTGTACTGGAGATAATTGGCTTACCACAGCCACTTAAGCCAATTATCTCCAGAATAGAGGAGAATATTGACCAGCCACACAGCCTAAATCTGTGGAACTGTTTTGGGCATGAAAGCCATGCTTGCGGTCGGTTAAATGTGACTTTCACAAAACTTTTTAACCCCTGCTCTGATCTGGGTGATTTTTGGATATGTTGTTCATCCAGATCAGGGCTATCCAGGGATTTGGGGTGTTTTCTGTGTTTTGTGAAAAATGTGTGTTTTCTGCCTGTGGGTAATTTAGTTAGTCCATTGTGTTTGTTAATTGTATCATAGGCAGAGGGGAGGGATTGTGTACATTATCTGGGAGTGCCTAACTGTTCAAGAGTGTTTTGATTGGCTTTGTAACTTTGTGTCCTGTGTACCACAAGGTCCACATGGGTGGTAACCTTGTGGCAAAACTTGTATAAAAGAGACAATAAACCCTCAGTTCATTCTGTTCCTGCTTAACCCTCAATCTAGAGTCTTGTATCTTATTGGGGGAATTTCTATATCACTACAAGGGATTGCTATGCTCTGCATACTCCCTTGAATAAGCACTACTAAGCTCTTTTAAGAGCTTTTTCCTGCTTCACTCTCTTGGAAAAGAGGTTCACCAACTGGAACCTGGAGCCTTGTCGTAGGTCCAGGGTGGGTAGGAGACGGCGAGACCCCAACCAAGCTGCGGCGGTTCGTGGGGTCTGCAGTGGTTATGATGTCTGGAGGAGTGTTTGTAGCCCTCGGGAAGCACTAGGAGCATCCATCAACGGAGGTACCCAGTCGGGGTGCCAGTGTCACGATTCGGGAACCTAACACGCTAACAGGTCACAGATAGTAAAGGGTGCAATTTTGGTCCTTAGAATGGCCGGGTTAAGCACACTAAGAATAGTCAGGAGACAAGCCGAGTAAAGGGAGCCAGAAAACAGAAGAACGAGAAACAAGCCGAGGTCAAAAGGAATGGAGAATACAGGAGAATCGGAATAACAAGCCAAATATTCGGTAACCAGAGAGACACACGAGCAAATAGCAATACAGGTATCAAAGACCACAACAGGGCACTGAGAGACAGGAAAGGTAAGTATTTAAATCCTGTGCTTAATTCTGATTGGATAATTTCCAATCAGAATTAACAATCACACGTGTTTGTAGTGCTGTGACTTTAACACCGGGTCACATGGCTGACCCCGTCGTTTGTATGAATGTGCGGTCTCCCAGCGTGCAGCGTTATACATGCTGCCGCTGGGAGACGAGAAGGAGGATGCGAGCGCCGTCCGGGGCTGTGAGGACGCCGCTCACCGACAGGTAGGGGAAGGGGAGTGTCACGATTCGGGGAACCCAACACGCTAACACACACACACACACACAGAAAAGGTGCAGTACCGGACCTTAGAGTGGCCGGGCTAAGCACACAAAGAATAGTCAGGAGACAAGCCGAGTAAGGGGAACCAGAAGACAGGATAACGAGAAACAAGCCGAGGTCAAAGGGTAGGAAAAAGTCACAAAGTCAGATTAACAAGCCAGAGAGTACGTAACCAGAAAACACAAGTTCAGTAGCAATACTAGCAAGCAAAGACCACAACAGGGCAGGGAGGAACAGGATAGGTAAGTATTTATACCAAAAGGTTAATTCTGATTGGATAATTTCCAATCAGAATTAACAATCACACGTGGGAGATATCTAAACCTCCCACTGTGATTGAGGCACTGTGCCTTTAACGCCGGGTCAGGTGACTGACCCCGACGTGTGATATATTGGGCGGTCTCCCAGCGTGCAGCGTCATGCATGCTGCCGCTGGGGGACGTGGAGGAAGTCGCGGGCGGCATCCGAGGCCGGAAGGATGCCGCTCGCCGAACCCACGAGGAGGAGAGGACCGCGGACGGCTGGAGGGTGAGTACTGCGAGCGGAGTGCAGCCTCCCCTTGCAGCCACCCGCGGGACCCTGACAGCCAGGTGGTCTGTTACAGTGGGCAATCAGTTTTTTATTTCCAATGTCCTTATGAGGAGTGTGTTGTCAATTTGCATTCATATTTTGGAAGTCTTCTGTATTTCTTCCCTCCCTTGGTTATTGCTTGGGTATTACCCATTATTGTGCTGCCATGGATTTGGCCAGGGAAAAGGAAAGTTTATTCCTACTTACCGTCATTTTCTTTTCCTGGTCATAGGCCATGGCAGCACAAAGATCCCACCCTGGGATATTGCTGGAAACAAGACTGAGGGTGGGAGAGGTAGGAGGGGTTACTTATACTTTTTGTTTAAGGTTTCTGTCTAATTAGGGATAGGGAGGAGCTACCCATTGTTGTGCTGCCATGGCCTATGACCAGGAAAAGAAAATTATGGTAAGTAGGAATACATTTTCCTTTATATATAAATATCAAAATACAGTAACAATGAAAATATATATGTCTAATACATTATTGAAATGCTTTAAAGGAACACAAACATGCATTCCTGACCCTATAGTATTAAAACCACCATATAGCCCCCCTCCCTAAATATAGTAAAATCTTACTTGTATTCAAGTCTCCAGCTGCCGCCTCTGCCCCTGATTTGCCTGCTTGGCTGACATCCTCATGAGTGATTATCTGAGCCAATCACAATGCTTTTCCTTAGAATTGGCTGAGACTGTCAAGGAGGCAGATCAGGGGCAGAGCCAGAATAAGTCAGACACAGCCTTGGCCAATCAGCAACTCTTCATAGATATGCATTGAATCAATAATGGCATTGAAAATAGAATTGACTTGGAGATTTTTTCTTATTTGACTCTTTTAGCCTTCATTTTTAAATGTTGCTTAAATTCCCATTATTTCTCACTTTGGTGAATAATCATGATAGACTTGCTTTGTTCTACATGTTTTTCATTGAGATACAAAATGTACTGTTAGGCATCACCTGCATAACTCAAGTTGGACTATGAGAAGTACTTCTTGGGTATAGACCCTCAAGAAATCATGTTTCCACAACTATCCCAGAGTTTTTAGCTTGAAATGAATGTAATTGAACACAGACAGGTATCATGTTTTAGACTTCATACTGCATATCTGCATGTTTTTTAGCAATTAAACCAAAACATGGGCTAGGATTTATAAGGATCACTGACCAAAAACCAGTCATGGGCTGCAGTTTTGTCCTTGTGGATCTCATCAGCATGGCAACCCTTTACGCAGGCAAGTCTCTTAGAGAGTATATAGGTAGATACCAAAAAGTTTGTGTTGGGACCAAACACGATAAAACTCCCCACATCCTTACTTTCTAGTACCAATTCCATGTCAGGTAAACAGTTTTAGTTTTGGTATGTGTCATTTTAAAACTATCTTGTAATCTGTTAGCTGTGCAACTATAGCCTAATCTAATTTGCAAGTGTAAAACTCCTATTTATAAAAACTTACCTGTAGGCAGATTTATAACTTCATTAGTACCTGACTGCTATAAATAGAAGAAAACTGTCTCTCTGGATCGTTGGCTCTAAGTGTACCTGGTTACAGGTGGCTAGCAAGAGTTAACAAGAAGGAACTGCAAACATCATCGTAGAACTACTTACTAACAAGTTGTTTTGAATTATTATACAGCTTCTCTATGACTGTCTTTGCAAAAACACTGTCTGCTTCGACACAAATAACTTCTGTATCATATATATGCCTAGCTCTCTTGGTCTCTGTGACACTGCCCTATCTTGGATTATATCACTTGAAGGTCCTCTTCTGTAACTTATTTATGTCATGTGCGGGTGACTCCTCTTCAATGACTCTGTCAATTGGAGTACCTCTAGGTTCTGTCTTAAGTCCTGTACTCTTCTCAATTTATACTTTTCTATGTAAGCTTATAAACAACTATGGCTTCAAATAACTGATGACTCTTAGATTTACCTCTCCACCCAACTCATGTCACTCTGTATTGACATCACTCTAACCCTTACAAACCCCCTACTGTTTCTCACCCCTCTTATGCATCTAAATTGTAAGTTCCCATGGGAATAGTGCCCTCAATTCCACCTGTATTTGTTTGTGAAATGTTGTATTGTCTTTTGGACAATGTATTTTACTTGTTCCAATTGTACCAATGGACAGCACTGCGGAATGTGTTGGTACTTTATAAATAAAGTATAATAAGTATAAAAAATATCCACATTCAAACAAAGTAATTCACACAGGATTTACCTTTGGAGTCTTATTCAAAGAACAAGACTCCACATGTAAAACCCTGACAAATCAATTCGTTCGTATATGGATTAGAAGGATTATGATTTGACCAAAACACAATTATGAGCATGTTTAATTAAATTACCTTTAGAGATGAAACCTTTGTACTGTTGTCTATATTTCTCCCCAGTATAAGACTTTTATTTGTGCTTAGCTATGTATGAGAAGATGTGCAGTCAGGGCCGCCATCAGGGGGTGACAACCGTGATGGTTGTCACGGGCTCGGCGGTCCTGGGGGCCCCACAATTACACTCTGCACATATATATAGCAATCATCGCTATATATATGTGCAGCCGCGGGCCCCCCGGCTCCCTGTATTTGCAGAGGGGGCCCAGCGGACTGCAGGAGCACTTTCCAGCATTTGCCTGTCTCTAACTCCCGCGAGATGTGCGGTCGGTAGAGCGTTGCCATGGGTTACCATGGCAACGCTCTGCGCAAACCACGTCTCGCGGGAGTTAGAGACAGGCAAATGCTGGAAAGTGCTCCTGCAGTCCGCTGGGCCCCCTCTGCAAATACAGGGAGCCGGGGGGCCCCAGAATGCCATCGGACCACCAGGGGATCAAAGGATCTTCCCCCCTCCCTGAACCAGGTAAGAAACAGGGAGGGGGGAATAACTTTCATTACATTCATACATGCACTACTAAACACACTAACACACACTGCATCCACTACACTAACACACACACACTGCATCCACTACACTAACACACACACTGCATCCACTGCACTAACACACACTGCATCCACTGCACTAACACACACACTGCATCCACTGCACTAACACACACACTGCATCCACTGCACTAATACACACACTGCATCCACTGCACTAACACACACACTGCATCCACTACACTAACACACACACTGCATTCACTACACTAACACACACACTGCATCCACTACACTAACACACACTGCATTCACTACACTAACACACACACACTGCATCCACTACATTAACACACATACTGCATCCACTACACTGACACACACACACACTGCATTCACTACACTGACACACACTCTGCATCCACTACACTAACACACACACTGCATTCACTACACTAACACACACACTGCATCTACTAAACACACTGTATTCACTACACTAACACACTGTATTCACTACACTGACACACACGCTGTATTCACTACACTGACACACACTGTATTCACTACACTGACACACACGCTTTATTCACTACACTGACACACGCTTTATTCACTACACTAACACACATGCTTTATTCACTACACTAACACACACCCTGCATCCACTACACTAACACACACATACTGTATTCATTACACTGACACACACATACTGTATTCACTACACTGACACACACTCTGCATCCACTACACTAACACACACACTCTGCATTCACTACACTGACACACACACTCTGCATTCACTACACTGACACACACACTGAATTTATTACACTAACACACACTCTGCATTCACTACACTGACACACACTCTGCATTCACTACACTGACACACACTCTGCATTCACTACACTGACACACACTCTGCATTCACTACACTGACACACACTCTGCATTAACTATACACACAGCATCCACTACACAAACATCCTGTATTCACAGTACACGGACTACATCCACCACACATTTAAACATTCTGCATTCACTATACAGAGACACTGCGTCTAAAACACACACTACATCCACTAAACACATTGCATCTAGTACACAAAAAAATAACATCCACTACACAAACACACTACATCCACTACACACACTGCATCCGCTACACAAACACACACTCTGCATTCACTGCACAAACAGTATCTAATACACACAAACACTACATCCATTACACACATTCTAATTCACTTCCACTATACACACCACATTCAGCATCATTGTCTGCGGACTAGGTAAGAGTCCTGTGGGCGGACTCGTGGGCGGGCCTGGGGGGATGGGGCGGGCCGGGGGGATGGGGCGGGGGGGCCCAGACCTTGTGCTTTGTCAGGGGCCCCAAAATTTCTGGTGGCGGCCCTGTGTGCAGTTCTCATGTGACTGCAACTCTGGAGCATTCTTCAACTTCCATGTGCTGCATCCTCTCATATTTTTGCATACCCATTCTAGTCTGTTAGACAGGGATAAAAAAAAAAATGCTCCATAGAAGTAAAAATAACTTATAATCTTCTAGTTTGAGTTTAATCCATATTTCCTGGCATCCAAAAGGATCCTCCACTATTATTTTTATACTGGAAACATTTGGCTCTTTCAAACCCTGACAGTAAGCAGAAATAATATGTGCCCCACTAAACTGGAAATTTGGGAGAAGTGACATGGGAGTTAAAAAAATATTATTCAAAAAACAGTTGAGATATGACTTTTTCTTTTTTTTTTTTTTAGACAATCTTTATTTTTCAAATAATTTTTCACACATATGGTAAGTGGCATGGTACAGAACAGTGAAGTCGGTAAACATATGAACAATTGTACTTCTCATTCAAATAGTTTTTTACACATATGGTAGGTGGCAAGGTACAGAACAGTGAAGTCAGTAAACATATGAACAATTGTACTTCTCAACACACAGTCAATAATCTATTACATACTAAATGCTTAACCGTTCAGTTGGCAGAAATAACATAGCAATTTGATCGGTTCCTACAGTTTGTATAGACTGAGAGGCGTGTAGTGCAACGGTGATGGCGGTCTGAATGAATCTCTCCACCTGAGTGGCAACTCCGGGCCTCAATCCGTGACTTCTACCATGTGATTTATACATTAAGACGGCTCTGAGTCACATTAGTGTGGGTTTGTACTGCTATGAGTATTCATAGTTTAAGATATGACTTTTTCCACCTTGGCTATTGCTAAATAATATTTACAAATGCTTTAAGAAAAATACCAAATTTTGTGTACAAACAGAATTGAGATTTTTGAACTCTAAATTCAAGAATGCTCTTCATTAAACAGTGCATCTATATGACATGTTCTAAAGTTAGGTAAAAATAATCACATAGGAAAACCCCTCTAACTCATCTACATTCTCATTATGACTGTTTTATGCTACAGTTTCTGTTTCACTGTTTTATGAAAAAAAGCCACTGTTGGATGTGTTTAGTTTATAAATGAGACCTAACAATTTTATTTTTAGTTACCTGATATTAGATAGCATTCAACTAATTTATAATGAGAATCAGGTGATAAGTTGTGCATCTATATAATGCCCTCATAATTAAAGGGACACTATAGTCACCAAAAGAACTTTAGCTTAATTAAGTAGTTTTGGTGTATAGATCATGCTCCTGCAGTTTCACTGCTTAATTTTGAAGTTAAATCACTTTGTTTATGCAGCCCTAGTCACACCTCCCTGCATGTAACTTACACACCCTTCCTAAACTCTTCCTGTAAAGAGTCATCTAATGTTTACACTTCCTTTATTGCAAATACTGTATAATTTTGAATGTCTTATCTCCTGCTCTGTAAAAGCTTCCCACAGGAGTGTCCTATATGTAATTAAAGTTACATTTACAGAGCATGAAATTAAAACTTTTTAAAGTAAGTTACATCTGATTGAAAATTAACCCTTTTTTTCATGCAGGCTGTGTGAGTCACAGCTAGGGGAGGTGTGGCTAGGACTGCATAAACAGAAACAAAAGTAATTTAACTCCTTAAATTAATTATTTGAGCAGTGAAACTTTAGAGGCATGATCTATACACCCAAACTGCTTCATTAAGCTAAAGATGTTTTGGTGTCCCTTTAAATTACCACAGCACTTGGGATTTGTTCAAGATGAGCACACTATGTTTGCAATACAATAGGAAAGGGATCCTGAAATACTAGAAACACTGACATAAATAAATATTGCCTTAATGATGTATGCATTCAATCTGTATTTGGCTGACATGCGATTTAGGCTGCAATAAAAATACATTTTTGGTTGAGAATGTAACTAGCAAATGTAAATATGGGATGTGCACTGTACCAATCTTTTAAAAATCGATTCCTTCTCTTTTCTCTGATATACAAACAAATATATGTACAAAATAACATGGAGTGTACATTTCACATTGGCAGCTACACAGTCAGTGACTTGATGGCTGTACAGGGGCCAATCACGGTTTGATTAAGGGGGCACACAGTGTGTTCTCACTCATGTGAAATTCCATCCTCTATAACTGCACAATGAGTCATTTAGAGAGTTTGCTGATCACCCGGATCAAGGCTCCATTTTCATCCTTCAGGCGCTGGTTGTCAGATTTTAAATCAGTGAGTGCCTAACAAACAAAAGTATATAGATTAATAAGACGATTTTTCCTGGAGAGCTTTGTAAATTTGGAATTACTACTTTTAGAATACCAGACAAAATAAGTAAACTTATAACTTGTAAATCAGTTCTCTACAGGTCTATGGCCTTTATAGTGTCTAGCTAAAAATGTGTGAATGTAAGCAATGTGTTATATTGAAATTGACAGGATTTGGTCACAAAGAAATTTAAAAGTAAGTCCAGAATCAAAGATACCAAGATAGTAAAATTGCAAGGTTAGGCTGATGGGTGTACTACAACTGAGACAGGTCAGTGGGAGAAAATGTTACCAGAAAAGGAGACCCAGAATAAGCGTTCAGCATTACTTAAAGGGACACTTCCCTGCCCAAATACAAATGAAAGAAAAATCTGCTGTTATTAGATATACCCCAAATGAAAATGTGCATGCACTTATTTATTTGGAGATATATAAAAAACAGCTTTGCCTTTGCAAGCCCTACCCTTCTAACCCAGTCCAGGCATTCCTTAGCTGTCCAATTACAGACTTCCCAATGAAGAGCTCAATGAGAAGTCTTTGCAAGGCAGGTGACCTGGGCAATTGCTGCCTATTGAGTTTGGCTCCACTGAGCTAACCAAACCAGGAATATCTATTGTACAGCACTCCAGAATATGTTGGTGCTATATAAATAATTGTAATTGTAAAAGTATATATATGTATAAATGGCATCCAAAGGGACGATGTGCGCATGTGTGAATGTGCCCAACCTGGAAGTTGTGTAATGGCGCACAATATGTTGCCATAGTAACCGCTACATGTAAAGTGGTACAGTGCTGAAAAAGTACAAATTGTACTATTAAAGTGATAATGAGTGCTGAAAAAGTACTGATAGTACATTAAAGTGGTACAGGGCTAAAAAGTGCTAACTGTACAGTACTAATATGTTCTAAAATACGAGTTTTCTAAGGCCTCTTAGTACGGCCAATATATTGTTTGCCGCACGGACACTGCAGTAAATAAACCACAAAGTCTGTGCGGCATTCAACCTCCATATAGAAAAAATCTGAATTTAAAAAATCTCATACTCCTAGTTATGCATAAAAAAACAATACCAGAAGGGAGACAGAATACCCTAAGGATTTTAGGGGATGTAATAGCTGTAGGGCTTGCTCGGTTGACTTCACAAGAACGAATATCTTTTGTAGTACAGTGACTGGGGAGTCTTTCTATGTTAAGACGGAGATTGGATGCTGCACGGACTTTGTGGTTTATTTACTGTAGTGTTCGTGCGGCAAACAATATATAGGCCGTACTAAGAGGCCTTGGAAAATTCGTATTTTAGAACATATAGATAATAACGTAAAGAAGGGTCTTATGTCACATTCGGTTTCTGTACATTGTAACTCTTGTCCTTACTTTTCCTTCAAAGATTTTAAGTGTATTGGAATAGAGAGAGTTCTGCCTCATTGGAGAGGAGGGAATAGAGTCCAACGATTATCCCAAAGGGAAATCTTCTGGATACACAAGTTATGCACTTTGGAACCACAGGGATTGAATGTTGACATAGACCTGATCTGTTTTCTGTGACCAATCCTCCATTTTTTCTTTTCTTCTTTTCATTATTGTATTATGCAGCAGATATATAGTTGCAGTTTTTGTCTCGTTATAACTCCCACTGATGTAAATACTTATTTTTGTACTCTGCTTCAATTTGAAGAAAAATCAGGTTTCTCTTTAAGAAAAGTAATCATATAACTATCTACATAAATTGTTGTAGGGGTTAGAATCCCTTCTAATTACAATATGATGAATACAGTATTCCCTAAATAAAGGAATTGCTGAAAAAGACCTTTATCTTGTACATATGGAAAAATGGATATATGTGGCTTCATTTTATTTTATATTTGTTTATGTATTTTTTTTTTTGTACTGACTGATGTCAGCAAAGGAACATTAGCAATTAAATATAAAGTTAAAGGACATAATATCAATAAAAAACTGTATAATGATATACCTTAAACATTATTTGTATAGTCTCTGAAAAGTCCTGCTTCTGGCTTGCTTTATTTTTAACTATCAGATTGATCTAATGACATTTTACTGCCTAGATATAACTCTCCATTGGAGATTAACTGCATTAAGTTCTTGTGAGGTTTGATTCCCCCTGGAGACCACCAGGGGGAAATCAATCCACTCTGTCATACTACAGTGGAAAGTATAGCTGGAACGCATATTGGAACATAAGGAAGTAGGTGGATGACGTCACTTCCGGTTTCCACCGATTTCAGAATATTGAACAGCTAAGACTACAACATTCATCATCCTCGACCAGGGACAGGTGAAACTAACCCAAGAACCACCAAGAGGAAGAATGAAAAGGAAGATACCCCCTGGAATCACCAATGAACGAGAAGGGATTAGCCATATTTAAGGGGACTGATGGGAGGGTGGTATTAGGCTGTTTTTTTGGGAGCATTACTATTGTGATTGTTTTTATTGAATATTGGTCTCTGAGGAAGGACGAAACGCATAAGACCAAAATTGCTTTTTAATCACTACTTTTAAATTGTGTTCAATAAATCTTTTTTCTACTGATCCACCTGTTGGAGTCCTGTATGGTTGCTGAAATTGGGTGACACCTGATCCTGAGAGGGAGATACTAGCCCCCCAAACATCATGGGAGTCACCATTAGAGCGCATTTAACTTCAAATCCCGTGAGTGCAATCTTTAGCAGGGCTTATTATATATTTATTAACTGTATTACGCTATGTTCTGTTTTATTATATTTTAGGTTCAACAACTGTTGCCCACGTATATTATACTAATCGGCTTGTTTAGACGTAACACTACTTGGGAAGTGTTCTGTGGGAAGCTGTTCTCTGTTTTATTAATACGTATATATTATTGATCTTTTTTTCTGTTTTGTTATACTTTTTATTGGATTAACAGAATTTTTTATTGACATCTTCTGTACTGTCTTCTTGTTTTTTTCCCTCCCTCTCCCCCATCACTCTGCTCTTTAGAAATATATTTATGACCCTTTGCAAGAATTTCTAACAAACCTGTGTCTTATCTGCACTCATGTCGCTTAACCCCTGTATCACAACTCAACTTTGAATTCTATGTGTCGTCTTGCTCAGACATGCTTCAGACTTGAGAAAGGGGGTTCTCCCGAATGCTTGTCATTAAAAAATTCTGTTATATATAAAAAGGTATTACAAGATATGAATTGTATTTGTTTTTTACATATGCACTTTAATGTATATAACAGGATGTACATAACCCAACATGCACATTTTTGTCACAATGTTACCATTGATGCACTATGTTTTACTTTATCACAGTATATACTCAGCACTTTATATACTTTTGGCAATTATTATTGTAAAACAATCACATTTGCTTAGTAATAGCATATCACTACGTCTTGCAGATAGGTCACAATTGCCTTTCAATTCTTTTTAATCTTGTACCTTATTTTGAGTGGCAAATCAATCTTCTTTCTTCACTGTGTTTACATCTGTTTGTTTATTTTCATTTCTATGGTCACGCTATGTAGCGGTATGTTACTATGGCAACATATTGTGTGCCATTACGCAACTTCCGGGTTGGGCACGTTCACGCATGGGCACATCGTCCCTTTGGACGCCAAGAGGATAACGCAAGGGTATAGATAACTTCAAATAAAGAAATAATTTTAATCTACAAAAGACCGTGAGTGCAAGCTGCTTTTTGCATTGATATTATATATATATATATATATATATATATATATATATATATATACATATATATATATATATATATACATACATATATATATATATATATATATATATATATACATATATATATAAAACACAGAAGATTGATATATGCATACAATGGGGCCAATTTCAGTATCCGTCTATACATCTGCATTTTAGCAGTCTTCTACACTGGCCTCTTTCTAGCAATATTTACACAAGTGGACAGGCAAATGTAAAAAAAATGTTTAGCTTGCTCGATTTCAGGGGTCAATATTAGAGAAAAAAATAAATATGTTATCTCTGCATGGAACAATTCTGAAGTTAATAGCTGCACATATGTCATATTAACATTTAGTAGAGTTAATGACTTATTAGCTCTAGGATTGTCCGCGTTGGCAGATATAGACCCAAGCATACCAACACTTATTGGTAAGGTTGTTTTACCAGGATTCATACCTGTTTTTTTTTTTCTATGATGTAACCACTGCTCTAACAAGCCGATATGGCTTATACTACAACTAATTTACCCACACAGCAAATTGCTGTTCTATTTTAAGATGCAACTTTAGTGATTTTACTTTTTTTTTTAATCCTATTTTGTGGGTGATTTTTAAAGGGTTTCTTTCAGCTTTTAAAAGTTTGCAGACTATTCTGTTTGTGTTTATCAGCTCTGGATTAATGAATGTATGCATTTGTATTGCACTTTAGAATAGCTGGGCTTAAAAAGTAGGTAAACTATGTAAGAATGTTTATGGCAAGCTCATGTCATTAGTCACAAAAAACTAACAGAGTTGGTCTTTAACAAACTTTGTCTCACACACAAAATTAGTATGGAATCAACACACTAGGAATTGGATGAAAGGCTATAGATAGCAATTAGGCACAGTACATAGGTTACAATAGCCTTTTCTGTGCATAGGTTACAATAGCCTTTGATAGTGTCACTTTTAGTTATGGATATTGCTAGAGCCATTTTCTATCAGTTGCTTTTGTCCAGAAAGTCACAAGCTGTGGGATTAGGTATTACAGGGATCCTGACCAGTGGCATCCACACAATCTATGGGGCCTTGGTGCAAAACTGATCCATGGGCCCCCCTCCAAAACATGTCAGCTGGTTTCCAGTCGCAGGGCAACCTAGCCCTCTGGAGTGACGGGCCTGGTCGCAGCTGCGACCCCTATATGTATGCCACTGATCCTGACAGGATAGTAGGGTTGTTGGACTTAACGAAGAGGGGGAACACAGAGTTACACTCAGTAATAATACACATTATATATTACATATAATAAAGTTTTAAGGAGATCTGGAAACCTTGCCAAAACAACCAATGTATTGGGGGAAATAATTCTCTTAAGAGTGTATTCCTAACACTATAGTGCCCTATGGCCTTCACCTACCAGCATGTAAAGGGTTAAAAAAATTTTTATTTTTTTTTGTCAATCTTTATTTTATTGAGGCATATCAGAAGGGTACAGAATGGAGAAAGGGAAATGCAAGGGTATTCCACAAGAGATACGAGTAAATACAGCTTTCACAGTGCCATTTACATTTCCGAGAAAAAAAAAAAAGGGTGCCTCGTTTTGTTTTTTTTTTAAGTCGTTAAACCGAAGCGTATATTGAACATGTTTTGTTAAAATGCAATCTAAAACAACTGTTATGTGTTTCACGTTAAGTATGCTAAACAACGCTTACGTTATGGTTACTGAAGTTAATATTAAGAGTAGGTTACATGCTGGGCAGGGAACAACTGTAAATATCCTGGTCAAATCTGATTGGGAACACGCTAAGTATCACACAGTAGGCCCCTCAGGAAGTTAAATAATCTGCACAAGCTAGGTACACGCTATGACCAAAGCCCTCATAGTGAGTTGCTTAGGTGAACTGTTTAAAAACTTCCTGTTAGCCCCGGCATCAGGCTATACATGAGTAGTTTAAGGGTACTTACTTAAAATTAAGGTGGGAAATAAAGAAAAATATTGAAAAAACAGCACCCTCATGCATTATGCAAAAGGAGACCTCTAGGAGGCATTTAACTGGTGAAGGCAGAAAACGATTATAATATCATTAATCATTGAGATTACTCATGTCCCGCTGCAAAACATCACAATAGCTCGCTTAAACTGTCAAGTAGCCTTGTTACATTCTCTAGACAAATCAAGCTTATAAGTCTGCAAATGATAGCTCAGGACGTGAGTAGCAGGTGACATAGCCCCGTGTGGACAGTACAGCATAGAACATTTAGGCTAAGAGTGACATGCAATTGTTAAACTTGTGTGAACAAGACAAGAGAGATGTTACACATTGGGGCTGTGAGGTTTACTTAAGTGCTAAGTCAGTCTCAGTATTGGAGGTTGTGGTAAGGTCTGGGCAGCGTCCTGAACTGCAGAGGCAGTGTGTAAAGGCCTCCACCAACTCCTGGGGTGCTTGTGCCCAATCATCCTATGCCTCGTTTATAGGAGGGCTTTGGGTCTGCTTGAGTGTCCCGCAGAGGTCGGGCAGAGTGGGGTGGTGTGGATGCCGTCGTTCTCCCCGGCCACTTGCCTTTACGCTGATCTGCGCTGATGTTGCCGGTGTACAGTGTGTTCGGCTGGGTGAGTGGGACGCTCTTTGGCTGTGGCTGTGCTTGATGTGGTGCGGTATGCTCTCTTGCTGGCGGTATCTTCACGGTTCTCTGCCATGCCTTGGGTCTAGTGGTGGCCCTTGGGCCTTTTCGGGTCAGCCTCACCATGTGCCGCTGATGAGTCGGTTTGCGTGCACGCAGGTGGGGTCTCTGTCTGCGGCGCCATCTTCGTGATTGTAACAGGGGTCGCTAAAGTGGCTGTAGCGGGGGTCCTTGGGCTTTTTGTCAGGCGTGTTCGCCGGTTTTGCGGTCTGTTGCTGTCTGCTCTCCAGGCTTGCCCAGAAGGTGTCTATTATGGCTTCAATTCGTGCCCAAGTATGTTGCCATTTTGTGTCGCTGCGTTCACACGTGGCGTCCGCCATTGTGTGTCCCCCCGTTTTTGCAGGCAACCCGCTGTGAGTCTGTTTTCTCACCCGTAAAAGCCTTGATGCCAGGGGTGGTTGGACCGGGATCACCCCCGCCGGTCCTGAGCAAGAGCTCGGTACCCCCAGCTTTTGGGCGAGGAGAGCGGCCGTCTCTCCTCAGCTCCATCTGCCGTGGGCCGCAGTCCGCCTTCATCGGTTCAGGATTGCAGGAGGAACTCGGGTCTGGTATCCTCTGGTTCGCCAGGGTGCCCCCGTCCTGGGTAGCTACTCCCGGATTTTAAGCTTAGTGGCGGTGAGCATTCTCCTTGTAGGCAGCATGTTTGTCGGGAGCTCCTCCGCCATGCGACCGATCGGCTTGCAGGTCAGGCCCCGCCCCCCTAAAAAAATATTTTAGTCACTTACCTGATTCCAGTACTGATGTCCCTTGGATGCTTGGTCAGTGTGCATTAAGCCACAATGCTTTCCTATGCGGAGTGTAAGGACGTCCAGCATCATTTAGACGACATGGAGTCTGTTTACATCCAGGAAATGCCTCTAGTGGCTGTCTGATTGACAGCCACTAGAGACAGTCTTAGTCCTGCAAGGTAATCATTGCAGTTTCTCTAAAACTGCAATTATTTATAATGCAGGACTAAGTGGGACAGGGACGTTGCACCCAGGCCACTTCAATGAGCTAAACTGGTCTGGTGACTATTGTGTCCCTTTAACAACAGAGTAAAGGTTGCCAGTTTATTGGAAACTAATTTGTTTTTTTAAATAGGTGTACATACAAGAATGATTACTGGTAGGCTGTTATAAAACCCAGTGATGGTTTAAGAGCCTATTGGGCCTGGTACTGATGAGCCAAATGAAGGGCCAAATTGCAGAGTTGTATAGACAGAAAACACTAAACCAGCTATAACTCCAAAGTATATTCTATTTAATAGCAGTGGTGCTGGAGGTAAACTCACAGGCTGCATTTCTAAGAATACACATACCCTGTGCTAACCTATTTCTTTCATCTCTCAACCAAGTTTATCTGTCCATCACAAATTTTGAATCCTCTATCTTGAAATGAAGTGGAGAAACAGAAACATTGTCTCGTTTTTCCCTCTTCTCTGTATACTTATTCTATGCCAACTGCCAGGTGCAAAATAGAGCATATAACAATGATTGACAGCACCCAGAATGGAGGTTACATGATGGATTTAACAAATTCACATTTGTTAAATATGGGAATAATTGAAAGATATTACACATCTTGTGAAGTCATAGTTCCCCTTAAAAGGGACACAGAAGACTGGGCACCTCCTGGACTCTAACTGATTATCCATCACAATGTTGCCAATTATGTTAAGGATGGGATATAGCCCACTGGTCAGCCTTATAACAAGTATTATTGGGACCAGACAAGCCACATTTTTTTAAATTTTTTTTTAGTTTTCTGTGCCTTTTATTGCCTGAGCATAGTGCATAGTTCCACTGTATTTTGTTCCTGATTTTGTTGTAATTTAATGTGGTGATATTTGATGATATCTATATATTTGGTGATAGCTATCTGTTGGATATTAAGAGCCATTAAAAATAGCAACAAGGTTAAAGACAAGCCCTTTGTTTGTTGCTGTTAATGTCTGGTATTCCTTTCAGTGTACCACATTAACACTTTATTGGTATAGGACCTTTTTTTTTATATATGTATGTTTATACTACTACTATTATTATATTTAGCATTACCTGATAAATCTATTGCACTTTACGCACATTTTGTTTAACTTTCAAAAGGAGAAACCACACAATTTTTTTATTGTAATTAAGCCTAACAAAAACTGCTTATTTGATCAATAATGTTGCATGTCCATACCTTTAGCTCGTCTTCCATTTCAGACATCTTTCGCTCCAAAGCTCTTTTCTCCTGAAAAAGAAAATTAGATTTAGTTTGTAAGGAGCTTACAAGAATTAATTATGTGTAAATCTTTGCAATTTTACAACATGACAGGAGGCTGAATATTTTGCATATCTTTCTCTACAGGCGGTGGTATTATTTGTTTGGCAACGGCCAATCATTGGTTCTTCGGTACTCATTCGGTACTTTGCGGTGGCCATCTTAGATCTCGCATTTATCAAGATGCCTGGCGACTATATTGGTGATTAGGGGGCTGACCGCTCCTTCACACAGTACCTGCCTGCATTTGATGCTCCTGGTGGTGCTCGCTTCAGCAGCACATATATTAAAATTGGAACAATATAGAGAAGATTAGCATGGCTTCTGCACAAGAATGACAAGCAAAATTTGTGAAGCGTTCCATGGATTCTACAAGTTTATACCTTTTTACAATCAATTCTACCTGCCTGGGTGTGGGGACTGAATTCAAGGTCAGTGTATTGATCCTGGAGGTTTTACTTGAGTGGTAGGTGCTGCTTGCCCTACTGGATTATGGGGTGACCCCCTTATTACTCACATTTAATTATGCTGATGACAGGAGGCTGCTGTTGCCATCTCTTATACTGGGTGAGCCCCAGTTCTTTGACCACCTTTGATATCTGTACGTACTGTGCCTGATTTTTTACTGCAAAACTTTACACTTTGGCCCATACTTCCAGCACCTCATCTCACGCCACCCTCTGCACTTAGTGTCTAATAAATTGATATTGCTGTGGTCTATCTGCCTAAGTTCTGTTGCTCTTGTGGAACTTTACATTGGTTGAGCCCCAGTGGCCTGTGATTGTGATTGAATATGGAAGACCCCCAAAAACCTCCAGTACATTTTCAGGCCATGATCAATGCAGCAGTGGCTGTGTCAGTAAAAAAGGTACTTTCCAAGGTGTTCCCGGTGAGCTCTGACCCCGCTAAAGTTGCCTCTACCACCAAATATTCTTACGATAGGGCTTAATCCAATGACTCTACCTCCTAGTAGGGAGTGTTTTGCCCACTAAACGCCACAGCAAGTGCTAAGGGGCTCAGAATAAATCATCCACAGGGAAAAAAGTCCTCAAATGTGGCAAGTAACACCACCTGCCTCGCTCCTCCCACACTGTCACTCCTCGGATGAAGGCAGAGTCCCTTTCAATACTTGATGCATGGCAAAAGCAGATGCCTCTGCATTGGATGATGAAGCTTGGTTCCACCGTGAGGTCGGACTCGGTGTTTGTAAAAGAAACCTTCCTGGGTGAGCCCCAGGTGCTGGAGGGTGGGGATGGTGCATAAGGTGCCTTCCTAGGTAGACACGGAGGTCATTCTAGCTGCCACAGGCCAACGCATGTTCAAACTTTGCAACATAGTCCACCCCTGCTCTGGGGATTGGACACCGCCTGATCTCATCTTGAAATTTATGCACATGTGGCTAAGGAAGCCATTGGAGAAGAAGGTCAGCAACCTTTTGTGGTCTAAATTTCCGAGGTCTTCATTGCCAGACAAGATGTCCTGACCCCAGAATTTGACCAGCTGATGTTGGCGTTAATGGTCGGTGGAGGCTGAGACCCACGTAAAGGGGTTGAAAGAGGTTTTAAAGGTGTGCAGGACAAGCTCCTGGATGCCGTTGGGCCCCTCACATGCATAATGTGTCCTAGTCTCAAGCTGAGTCATTTGATGTGGGCATGGTGTGCCCAATTGTTGCATTCGGCCCCGGACAGACAATGTATCTACAAGATGAGTAATACACTACAATATTGCATATAACTTTCAGTGTATGTGACTGGTTTCACAACTTGGGGTCATCTACTTGATAAGTGTGATAATGATCAAAGCTTTCAGTTGCATTTTATAGCATCCAGCTAGAAAAACAAAAGCTTACATCCCTCCAGTAGTTCTCCCGCCAACCAGTTTTCAATACATGTTATCAGGAGATCAGAATGTCAGAGAACCTAACATCTAAGTGGTTTTTTTAAGAAATATTGTGTTCATCTTTACTATAACATATATAAAAAGGAGGTTACAAGGGTCACATTATCAGGAGATCAGAGTAACATCAGAGTAATTAACATCTAGGTGTAACCATGCAAGAATGTGTTTTCCCAAGCTATACCCAGAAACCTACCCTAACTGGTCGCTTCATACAGAATGTTCTAGTATAGCTGGGGGAAGAGATCAAATGAAAAAAAAACTTGTGTAAAGACAGAACTCTCTGGAAAAAGGGGGCTGTGCAAATGACTTTTGGGAGGAAAGGGGGATTCTGGGATATCCTTTTAAATACTGCAAGAATACATCTTAAAGAAAGAAATTTAGGAAGATCAGCCAAGGAGAACCATTCTTGAGAAGATGAAGACACAAAGAAAATATGTTAATTTTAAATGTCTAAGTATTACCATTTTTCTATGTGTCAGTTATGGACTGGATATGTTTTTAATGTGTATTGTGTATATTCTTTAAAAATCTGTAACAGTAAATATTAACAATACATTTTGTATACACTTGTATTTGTGTCTTATTTTTACACATTCCCTAAAGAATAACCTTATAAGATGGTCATAATTTCTTACAGTGTGTTACATCAATTACCTGGGGAGCGCTTGTTCCCACGTTTTGTCTGATCTCACAAGGAAAATTTAGATTTTTGTCTTCGCTGCAACATATTGTTGAAGGTGGATTGGTTCTTTTTCCATTGGAGGGAAGGCAGTGTAAGCTGGACCCACTGAGGTTCCCTGCCCTCAGATCCTGGAGGGGCCTTTTCCAGTTAAAACTTTTTCCTTCTCGTTATAATCACCAAGTGCTGGACTTCTTCAGTTGTCTAGCGGATCCGGAGAGCAAAGAAGTAGACGCATTTCTTCAGACTTAGCCGGTCCGTAGGGCCTCTGCTTTTCCCATCAGTGCAATAATCGCAAGGGTCTTTCATCATGGTGATGATAACCCTGGTTGTTCATTTGTTGCACAGCTAGCATTTGTCCCCAGACCTGCTGGAATTGTCTGTTCATTTTACCATCGTACTAGAAGGGGAACCCTCACCTGTTGCTCCTAGAAAATTGGCTTTTGTTGATGGCTTGTACTCTTTCTTGCATTCCTGACACTAATCTGTCCATGAATTTCAAGCAGACAGGGAACACAATCTCGTACCAGGGGCCCTTGAGTCCCTGAGGAGGTCCCTAGCAGCCTCTGATAAGGCATTGATCATGCCTTATCACAGGCTGCTAGGGACCTCCTCAGGGACTCAAGGGCCCCTGGTATGAGATTGTGTTCCCTGTCTGCTTGAAATTCATGGACAGATTAGTGTGTGGAACAGGACTGTTTCCTCAGTCCTGAACTTTCTCTTTGTTCAAGGGGCGGTCTTATTCTGCTTTTACGGCGGGCGCTTTAATTGCAGAAATTTGACATGTGGTGGATTGTTCTCGGGAGGATACTTTTCAGACTTTTGATTTATATCCCTCTTCTATGCTGTGCTTTCTCTTCTCTCATAGTTAAACATGCAAAATATGAAGCCTCCTGTTGTAAAATTGAATATTATGCCAGCTTTAGTGTACTGATAATCTTAATTTTAGTAATGACAGGAGGCTAGTATTTTCCCTTCCCCTCCTCTTTCTTTGTTTTCCACTGTTTGTTGTCAAGAGGGGTATGTGAGATTGTGAATGTTAAGGCACTGTACCTAAACTGTCAATGATTCTTCAGTAAATTCTCTGGGTTGTAGGAAACCGTAAAAGGCAATATAAATTGTGGCTTTAATAACTGAATTTGTTTGAGTTTCAAATGGGTGACTATCAAGTAAGAGAGTGCTCAGAATTTAGGCCCACCAGTAGGTTCTAGGATTGTTGGGGGATCTATGTGTTTGATACCCTTAACCCCTTAAGGACCAAACTTCTGGAATAAAAGGGAATCATGACGTGTCACACACGTCATGTGTCCTTAATGGGGTTAAAGGGAAACTCCAGTGCCAGAAAAACGATCCGTTTTTCTGGCACTGGAGGGTCCCTCTCCCTCCCACCCACCAATCCCCGGTTACTGAAGGGGTGAAAACCCCTTCAGTCACTTACCTGGGACAGCGGCGATGTCCCTCGCCGCTGTCTCCGCCTCCGCGACGCTCCTCCTAATGATTACGTCGGCCGGTGGGCGAGACTAATCTCGCTCACCGGCCGAGGAGACCTAATGCGCATGCGCGGAAATGCCGTGCATGCGCATTACATCTCCCCATAGGAAAGCATTGAAAAATCATTTCAATGCTTTCCTATGGGGTTTTGAGCGACGCTGGAGGTCCTCACACAGCGTGAGGACGTCCAGCGACGCTCTAGCACAGGAAACCTGTGCTAGAACCCAGGAAGTGACCTCTAGTGGCTGTCTAATAGACAGCCACTAGAGGTGGAGTTAACCCTGCAATGTAAATATTGCAGTTTATGAAAAACTGCAATAATTACACTTGCAGGGTTAAGGGTAGTGGGAGTTGGCACCCAGACCACTCCAATGAGCAGAAGTGGTCTGGGTGCCTGGAGTGTCCCTTTAATTATATTTTTTATAGGGAAAGTAGGCACAAAAGGTGTCTTATTGGGGAATGTGTTTAATAAGTGGTGTAGGATACCTGTCATGTACAGTTTAATTGTGTTATATGTTAGTTCCTGGCAGTTGTGTGAGTCTTGAAAACAAGAATGGAAAAGGGCATCATCAGAAAATTCTGACAGCCTGGAATATGAACACAAATTAGGAAAAATTGGTGTGTTGCTGCTAGCCAGGTTGGTTTCCTGATTAGCTTAATAATTATCAAAGAGGAAGATTGTCCTTTCTTAATGAGGTTATATTATCAAAATAGCATTTAGATAACAGGTCTATGCCTGACCTTTCCATAGATTTCCCCATGTGTGTGCAATATTGGATAAATCTCGAACAGAGCTGAGGTTTCACGGAAAGATGGCTGATTGAGGGTTACGGGAGGCCATGTGTCCCTGAACCATAAGTCATTGTAAATAGCTGCATAAATGACTGGTAATTGTTTTTTTACTGGGGGGATAAACATTGATTTACCGTTTCAGTTGGTTATAAACGATTGCCACATGATTAAGTGAGCGTAAGTCTAGGGTGACTATGCTGCTGTCATTTGGAAGGTTTGTCAGGAAGCAGAGAAACCTGGAAATGAATGTTTGGCCTTGTGGTATTATGAGCATCGCAAAGTTTAGTGAACCTAGGAGGGATTGTATTACACTGCATGAGCAGAGAAATCTGATTAATTCCTCCCAAATTTGCTAAATATTTATGTCTGAGAGATTGGATTTCATTAAATTAGAATCTAGTTACAAACCTAAAAAGACAACGTTAGTTGTGGGATCTATCGCCTTGTTTTCTGACCAGAACCATGGTTGTAGCGGATTACGTTTGGCTGTCCATCACTTTTCATATTTGCAACATTATTCACTATGGTTTTGGATTATATACAATGTGTTTCCAAAGCTTTCGTCTGGTTGTTCGGTAGAAACACAAAAGATACAAAGTTGCGTACCTCCGTTTGACATACGAACAAACTATCGAACAACCAGACCACCCCGGAGAGAAGTGTGGCTCTAATTTACTATCCCCATCATTCTTCACAACAGCCTAATTGCTAACTATACGAATGCACTGCCGTTTGACATGCGAACATGTGGAGGTGGCCATCTTGCCATACAAATGCCCAGCGGTGTTTGGTCGTCGAGTGTCTGGACCCCAAATCGGACACTCGACCACGCGAACACTGCAGAGACCTCCATACTTCCACTCGTTCGTGAGAAAATACATGAACGGGCCGGTGTTTGGTAAAAAGATGCCCACGAACTAGGGGATTCATACGAAGTCTATTCTGCCCAGTATTTTCATGTATTATTTCTCAGGCTGAGAAGATGTGTGGGTTGCAACCTGTATGTGATTGGTTAATGTACATGTTTTTGTGGGTGTCTCCCTTGCATGGGAGAGTTGCATAAAAGCAGGGTATGTGGCATTAAACATCAGTTCTGCTCCTGATACTGTGTGTCGTCCAGTTATTGGAAAAGGTGATGGGATATTCGTGGATTATTTTATTTACTACTGATGCTGTTCTTCCTGTGCTAACTTCTTGTTCCTGAGCTACTCTTGGATTACCAGTGGAGAAAGTCTATTTTAACCTAGCGTTCTGCTTCAATGGTGTTATTGATGCTTTGTGGTATAATGTACTCTGGTACTATCAAAAAATCATCTAGAAAGTGAATTACCTCTGGAATCTTGTGATATTAAGAATGAGCCAACAGAGAGTTTCCGCAAATATGTTGAAAGATTTTGGGCTACTCTCCGTGAGTCAGGTTGAAAAAAAATGTTTTTCTTTCCATTTCAAACCATGTAAATGTCATAAAGATGGGTGGATTGGAAGTAGCTTGAAGGAGTTGGAAATATAGGTTTTGCTGAGCCACATTGCCTTTCCTGCCTTTCCAAGATTTACTGTATGGCATGGTTGTATATTGAAAATTCTTCAGATTATATTAGGGAATTGATGCTGAGTGTAGCTACTGAATGAGGAGCCAATACAGTTTTAATCATCCTCTTTTTGTTATTACATTTTCCAGTGGCTATACCAATTATAAAGTATCCCATTCACTATATGGCCAAACAAAAATTATGTCCAAATTCCTATTCCTTATGTTACTTGCAAATGATGTGGAGTCTAATCCTGGTCCCCAGCTAATTCTAGTCCTAATCTCCCCACTCAAAAAGGACTATTTTTGTGCACTGCAACATCCGTAGCTTACTCCCTAAACTGGATGCACTGCAAGCCTGGTGTTCCCATTACAAACCAAAAATCTTTGTGCTCTCAGAATCATGGTTAACAACTAAAATACCAGACTCCGCCATTGCAATACGGGGATATTCATGTTTTAGAAATGACAGAGCAAAGAGAGGAGGACGCATTGATATTTATGTTGACAATTCCATATGGTTTACCCCCTTACAAAACTTTAGCCCTCCTGCCACCTTTGATTTCCTTTCTGGCACAATTGAGATCCTGTGCAGTAAATCAATCATTATTGCAGGAATCTACCGCCCACCTAACTCCTCAGTGCATTCCCTATCTGGCATAGCCCATCTCCTTAGTGAAGCCATAGCTCAAAACCCAAAAAGTGAACTGTTGGTCTTTGGAGATTTTAATATTGATTGGCTGAATCCTAAAAATAATAGTTCTGCTTAAGACTTTGCAGCTAACACAATTAGTCTCCTCCCCAACTCGCATAAAAACTAAAAGCCATAACCATACCCTGCTCTATTGGATTATCTTCACTTCTCCTGATAGAATGCAGGAGGCAGGTGTTCTCCCTAACAGTTTCAGTGATCACTGAAGGCGCAAACTAAAGGCTACTAAATCCTCTCCCAAGGTTAAAATCACCAGGTACATTAACATTTTTAATCTTGTATCCTTTCTTAATGGCATAAATAACCTCCCATGGCACAGATTAAACACTATACCAGATCTAGACTGTGCAGTTGAATTCTTTCAGTCTGAACTCCTACAGGTTTGGAATTTGCATGCCCAGCTATGTAAGGTGAGAGTAAAAGGGGCACATATGAACTAGATCACAGCTGACCTCATCCAAATGTACCAGTTTCAGGATTCATTGTGGTCAATGTTCAAACATACTGGCTTTATGAATGATCACTGTGCATATAGACAATGGCGAAATATATGCACAAAACAAACAAAATTGGCCAAGGCCCAATATTTCAGTGAAAATCTGAACAATATCCTATCAAACCCTAGACACTTTTGGAAAGTCATAAATAAATTACAAACTCTCCAATCCACTCCCAACCCTCCACTGTCAAAGTGGATAACCAAACCCTGCAACTTCCCTTAGATGTAGCAAATGCTTTTAACAATTATTTTGTTGGATGCTCCATTACCCTGATTGCCAAGCTAATAAATGAAACACATACTGAAACTACAAATGTGGATCAGGCCCCACTAAAATTGCAAAGACCCAATATAGACAAGTTCATTTTTAGACCTGTACCTATTAGTGTCATTAAGAAACAACTTAATAATCTAAAAATGAAAAAACAGTCTGGACCTGACCAAATCCCAGCAATGCTGTTGAAGCTAAGTGCACCGGGAATTGCTAAACCTGTAACAACCATAATTAACAAATCCTTGGTGTCTGGATACATACCCAAACTTTGGAAGACTGCAAGAGTAATAATAGTTTATGGCAAAATGTGCCATAGTACTTACTAAATGTGACCTTTGGATTTCCGGAAAGGACACCCCACCCTTGTTCTTTAACTTCTGTAATATTTATAGGGCATATTCTAGGTCATCTGTCCTGCCATATGTATTCAGAGAACTGTCTATGGAATCTGCGGATCGTCTGGAAGTCTACCATCAGCTGCATATTCCTAAATAAGTATAACAGTTTAGGTAGTAAATAAAAGTTGATTACCTCGATTCTGCCTAGCCATGACAACTGGGAACCCTTCCAAGTTTCTAAATTGTTCTTAAATTGCGTGGTCAGTGGCGAATAGTTGAGTCTATTAATTAGTGTGAGGTCTTACACACAAGTAATTTATGCACTTTGCCTCCCAATCTAACTTAAACTTCTCCTTAAAAGTATCCGTCCTGAATCCACTTAGGCCATGAAAATCCACTGAAACTTGAAACCAGAAACTCTTGCTTGTATAGCTTATAGGTCCCCATATAGAGCCATAGTATAGTCTCTAAAGGTACCCCTGATGCCAAAGGAGCCCAAGACCTGTTCCACAACCAACCAACATGGTCAAAGGCTTTCTCTGCATCGAGGGCAACCAAAGCAAAGGGGGACCTTTGCTGACTGGCATAGTAAACAACGGAACTTCCCGTATTCCGACCAAGTACCTTCCGTTGATGGACACTTCCTAGCTTGCGCCGAGGACCACAAACACCGCACCGGACACCACAACCACTGCAGACTCCACAACCGCCATAGCTTAACTGGAGTCCACCCTGGATCAGCCTCAGTCCTCCAGGACCGTGTGGTGAAGACCTCTCCTCCAGGAGAACGTATCAGGAACAAGTTCTTAAAAGAGCTAAGTGATTCAAACTCAGTATGCAGAGTGTGGCGAAACCGACCTCGCCACGTGTCCTTGGAGGGGGCTGCTTGCCCGCCTCTTGCCTTTGGACTATGGACCAGACTTTATGTGAATGTGTTAACCCAGATAGCTATGCCATGGAGCCCATTCATGTAGTTACAGACTTCGGCTCCATGGCAATTGAACTGTGTGAATAGGATCTGCGCGCTATTCGGTAGTTTTGTGCGCTCAGATCCCAGCTATCTGGGGATATGTGAAATGTCTGTGTGTTATGTGTCTTTATGTATTTTAAAGTGTTTTACTGTCTTTGTGTCCCCATGTGCTTAATGGAGTCTGGCCTGGGAGGTAATTGGATTACTTCTCTAGGAGAGAAGGCTCTGTAAAACCGTCCTGAGCCGGAAAGCCATGCTGGCAGGGGTTTTAAAAGATACTTTACTAACTTTTGAACCCCTGGTCTGATTCATGCCATTTTTTAATATGTTGTTCCCCGGAATGGATTGATTGTGGATATGTATTTTTATGTGAATGGGATGTATGGTTTTGAAGTTATAAATATTGTGTAAAAAGTATATTTTAAACTGTATGAATAATGGGATTATGTGTCACACTAAGGGGAGGGGATGTGTGGGTTGCACCCGTGATGCTATTGGATATTTTACACCTCCCCTGTGGGCGGTCTTATATGTGTGAGATGGAAATAAAAGCCAGGCTGGATGTGCCAGTCCAGAGTTCCTGTTTATCCCTCAAAGTGAAGTGTCGTCTCCTTATTGGGGGAGGATTTATTGTATGCTGTTCCAATTTGACTGCTAGGAGTGCAAACCTATTCGTATGGTTCCTATTCAACTGTCTACAGCATTCAGAGGCTTGAGAGGATTCATATGCTTCTCCGATACGGTGATTGTGGTGTCTGCCATAGTGCTTGGAGTCCTCAGGAAACGCTAGGAGCATCCTTTAACGGAGGTACCCAGTCGGGGTGCCAGGCGATCCGTTACACAGAGCATAGCAATCCCCAGTGTGATTATAGCATCTCCCTCTAATAACAAGACATGGCTATGTATTGAGGGTCAAACAGGATCTCTTTAATTGGCACCAAAGGGAGGTCTTACACATACAGGACCGCCCACATGGTTTTGCAGAACAACCAATAACACACGTAATATACAATAAAACACTTACATTCATTCCAGCAAAAACCCATTGTACACAATGGGTGAAAGTAATTATCACAGGCAGGAAAAATATACTTTTTTATACAGACACTGTAACTTTAAAACTACACATCCAATCTCCATAAATCAGCATACTTTAAATATGAACATAACCAAAAATCAGACAATTCCACCCAGTAGTTCAAAAGTTAGCTGGAAGTCCTTTATGACCAACCGCAAGCACATTTTCCTGCCCAAAACAGTTCCATAGATTTGGGTTGTGCGGTCGGTCTATTTTAAACAGAAAAATGACTACGTCCCATTCGAATGCACGAACGGGCCCGTTTGTACATTTGGCTCAGTATAACAGTGAGTTCAAACAGCCAAACGGGACTTAGTCTCTGTGGCTGAAATCTCAGTGCAGGAGAAGGTAAGGGTCAGCGGTGTTCGTTGAAATGTGTAGCCGATTTCAGTTCCATGGATTGGCTACACATACCCCTAACCTCGTTCGAATTAACAAAGATGGCCCCCTCCACATGTTCGTTTGCACGAACTGTGGCCACCCAGCGGTCGGCAATTTACCTACAGCAGGCTCCCAGCATGGGAGGTAAATTGCCTGCACACTTCCACGTCTGGGTGGTCTGCCTGTGCAGTAAATGGCTCGGTAAGCCCCAATTACCGAACCATGAGGGAAAACGCCATGTAAAAGTTATTTCCACAGTCTGGGGACTCTGGGGACACCGTCTTAAAGAGGCATTGTTCCGATTTTCACCATGCCCCAAAAATGTGCTTAAAGGGCCAGCACCAATCCCATAAAAGTACATAAGCCCCAATAATGTTTTTAGAGGGCCATACACCCCCAGGTAGTCATAAGGTAGGAGGCTGGCAATCAGGCTCCTCCAAAAGCCAGGGGCAAAGGGCAGTGGGTCACTCAAAACACCAGTGACAACAGGCAGTTTGTCACAACAATATTCAAAATTTTCCTGATATTGTCAGATGTGCTTCTGCCCCCCACGAAACCAGATTGATCAGGATGGACAATATCTGATATGACCCCCAATAGGCTTAAGCCTATTTGCCAAAATCCTAGAATATACCTTTATATCTAGATTGATGAGTGATATAGGCCTATAGTTACATGTTTGTGCCGGGTCTTTGTCCGGTTTGAGAATTGGTATAATGGATGCCCGGACCATCTCCGGTATGATAGAATTACATCTAGCAAACTCTATAAAAGTCCTCAGCATGAAGAGGGAAATTAAATTGTTTAGCTTCTGGTGGAATGCTGATGAAATCTCCGAAGCCTAGCAGGGGGATCTACCCAGTGGGTCTCTTGAATGAATCAAATATCTATTTTATTAACTAATAACATTTTATATAGATGACTATATCTTATAAAAGATATAAGGAAGCAAATAATGCGTGCAAAAAGGCAATTAGATTTGCTAAACTTCAAAATGAAAAAAATTATAGCTAAAGAGCAAAACCAACCCCAAATTATTTTTTAAGTACATAAAAAAAAAAAAAAAATGAACGTGTATGTACTAAAAACTGAAACGGGGGTGTTAGTTAATGAAGACCAGGAAAAGGCAGGAATTTTAAATAACTATTTCTCCTCTGTGTATATTAAGGAAGAACCCATGGCAATAGATGTGCAAATGATTGCTACTAAAAACTTGCAGAATAATTGTAATTGGTTAACTCAAGACAAGGTGCTGCAGCAACTAAAGGAAGTTAATATAAACAAAGCTCCGGGGCCTGGCGGTATCCATCCACGAGTACTTAAGGAACTAAGTGTAGAAATAAGTGAACCTCTGTTTTTTTTTTTTTTAATACTTTATTTTTTTATTTTTGTGTGCAAGAATTCACAGATGGGCCGTGGTGCCACAATAGCAGTCACTTGCGCAAATTCAACATACATTTCACATATGGCAACTGTAATGTCTGCACAATTTTTATAATGATAATGGTAGATTAATGAGCTTAAGCATGTGGTGTTCCCGCTATATTCGTCGCTAATACTGGCATTTTTAACAATTGGAGCATAAACACAGGTGTACGTAAGGTTACGATTTGTTTCACTGAGGGTTGTCTGGCATATAGTTAAACGTATGCTGGTTCTGATAGCAGTCTATCATTGAATGCTAAGGCTAGCAAAATAGAGTACATTTCTTTCAGTTAGTTGTGCTGTAAATGCCTAGCTGCGTAATAACAGTCATTGACATAAAATAAAATAACAATGCTGCGGGTGAGCTTAGGTAGAGGTGAGTGTACTGAGAAGATTAGAACATGCTGGCATGTTAGCTTGCTTTCGGCTCGCTCATGGTACTACATAGTATTCAATATACAAAATGATTAGTGATGTACCGAACTGTCCGCCGGCGAACAGTTCCCGGCGAACTTAGCGTGTTCGCGTTCGCCACGGCGGGCGGACACATGCGCAGTTCGATCCGCCCCCTATTCGTCATCATTGGGCAAACTTTGACCCTGTGCCTCTCGGTCAGTAGACACATTCCAGCCAATCAGCAGCACTCCCTCCCTTCCACACCCTCCAACCTCCCTCCCAGCATCCATTTTTGATTCATTCTGAAGCTGCATGCTTAGTGAGAGGAGGGAAAGTTTAGCTGCTGCTGATTAGATAGGGAAATTGATAGCTAGGCTAGGCTATTCAGTGTCCACTACAATCCTGAAGGACTCATCTGATCTCTGCTGTAAGGACAGCACCCCAAAAAGCCCTTTTTAGGGCTATAATATCAGGCTGCTTTTTTTTTTTTTTTTTCCTGTGTAATGTAATGGCAGGTGCCTGCCTGCCAGCTTCTGTGTGAGGTTCACATTGGATACTGTGCCTACTTGCCCAGTGCCACCACTCATATCTGTTTTTACAATAGGTTAAGCTTTACATTTAAAAGAAATAATTTTTTTTCACTGTAATAGAAGAGCAGTTGCCTGCCTGCCAGCTTCTGTGTCAGGTTGGATGCCTTGCCCATTTGCACAGTCAGTGCCACCACTCATATCTGTTTTAACAATAGGTTAAGCTTTACATTTAAAATAAATAATTTTTTTCACTGTAATAGAAGAGCAGTTGCCTGCCTGCCAGCTTCTGTGTCAGGTTGAATGCCTTGCCCATTTGCACAGTCAGTGCCACCACTCATATCTGTTTTAACAATAGGTTAAGCTTTACATTTAAAATAAATACATTTTTTTCACTGTAATAGAAGAGCAGTTGCCTGCCTGCCAGCTTCTGTGTCAGGTTGGATGCCTTGCCCATTTGCACAGTCAGTGCCACCACTCATATCTGTTTTAACAATAGGTTAAGCTTTACATTTAAAAGAAATATTTTTTTTCACTGTAATAGAAGAGCAGTTGCCTGCCTGCCAGCTTCTGTGTCAGGTTGGATGCCTTGCCCATTTGCACAGTCAGTGCCACCACTCATATCTGTTTTAACAATAGGTTAAGCTTTACATTTAAAATAAATACATTTTTTTCACTGTAATAGAAGAGCAGTTGCCTGCCTGCCAGCTTCTGTGTCAGGTTGGATGCCATGCCCATTTGCACAGTCAGTGCCACCACTCATATCTGTTTTTACAATAGGTTAAGCTTTAGATTTAAAAGAAATAATTTTTTTTCACTGTAATAAAAGAGCAGTTAGTTGTCTGCAAGCGTCTGGGTGTCAGGCCTACTTCAGCGTGTGATCTGCAGACTTGTGCCAGCGTGCTTTGACAGTTGCCAATCATATCTGGTTTCTCTTTAGCGTGCTTTTACAAAGAAAAAAGGTTTCCAGTGTAAGCTAATAGCAGCCAGTCAGTGTCCTTCAAGCGGCTCTGTCAGGCCTTCCTTCAGGGTGTGCCCTGCACAACCCTGCCAGCGTACTTTGACAGTTGCCACTCATATCTGGTGTCTCTATAGCATGGGTCGTCAACCTGGTCCCTACCGCCCACTAGTGGGCGTTTCGGGATTCCAGGTGGGCGGTAGGGATTTTCACATTTTTTTATGGATTGGGTGAGCGGGCGGGCGGGTGTGAAACGGCGGTACCCCTGCGATCGGGTACCGCCATCACCACTTGCGGCCCCGGCCCGCGCGGCAGACCGCCGGGGCCGCATATAGAGGGGTCCATCGGGTGCCCCATGCTGTCAGGGCCACCCGATGGATGTGGATTGTGAGGGGGCCCGGTCAGCGCTGGGCGCTTTAACAGCGCGACCGGCCCCCTGTGATGACATCATCTCTGCTGGGAGGAAGTGATTCCCCGGTCACTCCTCCCAGCATACTGAGAGCCCGCGCGGGAGGAAGGAAGAGGAGGGAGTCAGAGTGGGAACTCTGACTCCCATCCACCTGAGCCACCACTGGACCCCAGGGAAAGTCACCCTCCTGCACCTTAAAGGTAGGAAACAGGAGGGTGACTTAAATATAATGTGTGTTTGTTTGTGTATGTTCTTTGTATGTATGTCTTGTGTGTGTCTGTATGTGTGTCTTGTTTTTGTATGTATGTCTTGTGTGTGTATGTGTCTTTGTGTCTTGTGTGTGTGTCTGTATATATGTGTCTTGTTTTTGTATGTATGTCTTGTGTGTGTGTCTGTGTGTGTGTCTTGTTTTTGTATGTATGTCTTGTGTGTGTGTCTGTGTATGTGTCGTGTGTCTGTCTGTATATATGTGTGTATGTATGTGTGTCTTGTCTTTGTATGTATGTGTGTCTTGTCTTTGTATGTATATGTTTCTTGTGTCTGTCTGTATGTGTGTGTGCCTGTCTGTATGTATGTGTGCCTGTATGTATGTGTGCCTGTATGTATGTGTGCCTGTATGTATGTGTGCCTGTATGTATGTATGTATGTATGTATGTATGTATGTATGTATGTATGTATGTATGTATGTATGTATGTATGTATGCCAGCAGGGCCGCCATCAGAAATTTTGGGGCCCCTAATACAGCTCAAGGTCTTAGCCCCCCTTCAAGCCCACCTCCAAATCCTGTCCACAGGAATACACACACACACACTAACAGATACAAATACTGAAACAGACATACACACATGCATACACACATGCATACACACATGCATACACACATGCATACACACTGGCATACACACAGTGCATACGCATACACTGGCATATACACATACACTGGCATACATACACACACACATACACTGGCATACATACACACACACATACACTGGCATACACATACACTGACATACACATACACTGGCATACACACTGGCATACACACACACTGGCATACACACACACACTGGCATACACACACACACTGGCATACACACACACTGGCATACACACATACACCTCATTTTCAGCCACCCTCCTCTCCCCTTACCGTCGCAGGAGGGAGGCTGGGGATGATGCGAGTCGGCTGCCTCTCCTCGCGGCCTTTCTCTCCTCCTTCCCGCGCGGAGTAAACTGGGAGGAAGTGACCGGACGTCACTTCCTCCCAGCAGCACTTGCTTCCGGCTGCATTTTTTTTTTTTAAAGGGGCCCGGTCTCGCTGACCGGGCCCCTGAAGATAATAGGGCCCATTTGGTGGCCCTAAATGCTTGGGCCACCTGATGGGCCCCATAAGCGTGTGGGCCCCGGTGCAGATGCACCGGCGGCAGTTCCGCTGATACACGTGGGGCCCCCAGGGCCGCCAGGCCCGTGACAATTGTCACGGTTGTCATGCCCTGATGGCGGCCCTGTGTGCCAATCTGTTATACTGGGATACCTAGCTCAGCCTTCCTTCTGGGCATTGCTATAAGGAAGGTTAAAAAAGGGGGGAAAAAAAGGTGGGGAGGGGAATTGAGGAGGGATAAGAGGGGAGATGACGCACAGATGAGAAATCCTATTATGCGCAAACAGAGAAGTCGTCTGAATATCACCGAAAGAGGAGACCTTTGTTTGTTCCTTACGAAAATCGAACCAGATATCAAATATTTAGTCTTGCAGCATCAACCTCAAGGATCTCATTAATCACTAGTAAAGGTAATTTCAATTTACTTTATTGTTTTCTCATTAAACTTTATAAAGTTAAAAACATTATAAACATGCATTAATTGGAAATAAAAAGATAAATGAACGTACACGCTCCTTTCGAAAAACATTCCGCACTTGCGCGAAAACTGGTGGGCGGTAAGGAAAATTTTTCAACCAAAAAGATGCATTAGTGGGCGGTAGTTAGAAAAAGGTTGACTACCACTGCTCTATAGCGTGCTTTTACAAAGAAAAAAGGTTTCTAGTGTAAGCTAATAGCAGCCAGTCAGTGTCCTTCAAGCGGCTCTGTCAGTCCTTCCTTCAGCGTGTGCTCTGCAGACCTGTGCCAGCGTGCTTTGACAGTTGCCAATCATATCTGGTGTCTCTATAGCGTGCTTTTACAAAGAAAAAAGGTTTCTAGTGTAAGCTAATAGCAGCCAGTCAGTGTCCTTCAAGCGGCTCTGTCAGTCCTTCCTTCAGCGTGTGCTCTCCAGAACTGTTCCAGTGCACATTGCCAATCATATCTGGTGTCTCTATAGCGTGCTTTTAAAACCAAAATTTTTTTTCACTGTTATAGATTGAATAGCAGTTACTTGTCTTCAAGCGGGTGTGTCAGGCCTACAGTGTGTGCTCTGCAGAACTGTTCAAGTGCACATTGCCAATCATATCTGGTGTCCCTATAGCGTGCTTTTACAAAGAAAAAAGGTTTCTAGTGTAAGCTAATAGCAGCCAGTCAGTGTCCTTCAAGCGGCTCTGTCAGTCCTTCCTTCAGCGTGTGCTCTCCAGAACTGTTCCAGTGCACATTGCCAATCATATCTGGTGTCTCTATAGCGTGCTTTTACAAAGAAAAAAGGTTTCTAGTGTAAGCTAATAGCAGCCAGTCAGGGTCCTTCAAGCGGCTCTGTCAGGCCTTCCTTCAGCGTGTGCCCTGCACAACCCTGCCAGCGTACTTTGACAGTTGCCACTCATATCTGGTGTCTCTATAGCGTGCTTTTACAACCAAAATTTTGTTTCCACTGTAATAGAAGAGCAGTTGCCTGCCTGCCAGCTTCTGTGTGAGGTTCACAGTGGATACTGTGCCCTCTTGCCCAGTGCCACCACTCATATCTGTTTTTACAATAGCTTAAGCTTTAGATTTAAAAGAAATAATTTTTTTTCACTGTAATAGAAGAGCAGTTAGTTGTCTGCAAGCGTCTGGGTGTCAGGCCTACTTCAGCGTGTGCTCTGCAGCAGACCTGTGCCAGCGTGCTTTGACAGTTGCCAATCATATTTGGTGTCTCTTTAGCGTGCTTTTACAAAGAAAAAAGGTTTCTAGTGTAAGCTAATAGCAGCCAGTCAGTGTCCTTCAAGCGGCTCTGTCAGGCCTTCCTTCAGCGTGTGCTCTGCAGACCTGTGCCAGCGTGCTTTGACAGTTGCCAATCATATCTGGTGTCTCTATAGCGTGCTTTTACAAATAAAAAAGGTTTCTAGTGTAAGCTAATAGCAGCCAGTCAGTGTCCTTCAAGCGGCTCTGTCAGTCCTTCCTTCAGCGTGTGCTCTCCAGAACTGTTCCAGTGCACATTGCCAATCATATCTGGTGTCTCTATAGCGTGCTTTTAAAACCCCAATTTTTTTTTCACTGTTATAGATTGAATAGCAGTTACTTGTCTTCAAGCGGGTGTGTCAGGCCTACAGTGTGTGCTCTGCAGAACTGTTCAAGTGCACATTGCCAATCATATCTGGTGTCTCTATAGCGTGCTTTTACAAAGAAAAAAGGTTTCTAGTGTAAGCTAATAGCAGCCAGTCAGTGTCCTTCAAGCGGCTCTGTCAGTCCTTCCTTCAGCGTGTGCTCTCCAGAACTGTTCCAGTGCACATTGCCAATCATATCTGGTGTCTCTATAGCGTGCTTTTAAAACCCAAATTTTTTTTTCACTGTTATAGATTGAATAGCAGTTACTTGTCTTCAAGCGGGTGTGTCAGGCCTACAGTGTGTGCTCTGCAGAACTGTTCAAGTGCACATTGCCAATCATATCTGGTGTCTCTATAGCGTGCTTTTACAAAGAAAATTAGTTTTTCACTGTTATAGATTGAATAGCAGTTACTTGTCTTCAAGCGGGTGTGTCAGGCCTACAGTGTGTGCTCTGCAGAACTGTTACAGTTCACATTGCCAATCATATCTGGTCTCACAGTAGCTTGCACGCATAGTACCACTAATCCCCCAAAAAATGACAGGCACAGGCAGGCCACCCCGCAGGGGCCGTCGTGGTGCTGTGATTCCCTTTTGCCCTAGAATAATGCCCAGTTTTCAGAAGCCACGTACCCTGAACTTGAAAAGTTCTGAGGACATAGTTGACTGGCTAACACAGGACACCCAATCTTGTACAGCCTCCGCTCGGAACCTTGACGCACCATCCTCCTCCAGCTTAGCTTCAGGCACCTCTCAAGATACCACTCACCCGCCTGCCGCCACCACCAAAACTAGCACCACAGCCGCTTTACTTGGTATGTCAGAGGAGTTATTCACACACCCGTTTGAAGAAATGAGTGATGCGCAACCATTATTGCTAGAGAATGTAGATAACAGGGATATGTCTCAGGCAGGCAGCATTAAACACATGGAGGTACGGTGTGATGATGATGATGTTGTACCCGCTGCTGCTTCCTTTTCTGAGTTGTCAGATACAAGCGAAGCGGTTGATGATGATGATGCGTCCATGGATGTCACGTGGGTGCCCGCTCGGCAAGAAGAACAGGGCGAAAGTTCAGATGGGGAGACAGAGAGGAGGAGGAGACGAGTTGGAAGCAGGGGGGGGTCGTCGCAAGGAGCTAGTGGCACAGTCAGACAGCATGCATTGGCACCCGGGGTCAGCTCGACAGCACACCAATCAACGCATGCTGTGTCCACCACCAGAATGCCGTCATTGCAGAGCTCAGCAGTGTGGCATTTTTTTTGTGTGTATGCCTCGGACAACAGCGATGCCATTTGCAACCTGTGCCAAAGGAAACTGAGTCGTGGGAGTTCCAACACCCACCTAGGTACAACTGCTTTGCGTAGGCACATGATCTCACATCACAAACGCCTATGGGATCAACACATGAGTACAAGCAGCACGCCTACTCTAAGTCGCCATCCTCCTCCTGGTCTAGCATCTTCAGCCACGTCAACCACTGCTGTCCTTCTTGCCCCCTCTCAACCGTCCGCCACTCCGTCTCCCGCCTTGAGCAGTTCCCGCTCATCTGCCCACAGTCATGTGTCTGTCAAGGACATGTTTGAGCGTAAGAAGCCAATGTCACCAAGTCACCCCCTTGCCCAGCGTCTGACAGCTGGCTTGTCCGAACTATTAGCCCGCCAGCTTTTACCATACAATCTGGTTGAGTCTGAGGCGTTCAAAAAATTTGTAGCTATTGGGACACCGCAGTGGAAGGTACCCGGCCGGAATTTCTTTTCACAAAAGGCAATCCCCAACTTGTACTCGATTGTGCAAAAGGAAGTCATGGCATGTCTGGCACACAGTGTTGGGGCAAGGGTCCATCTGACCACTGATACCTGGTCTGCAAAGCATGGTCAGGGCAGGTATATCACCTACACTGCGCATTGGGTAAACCTGCTGACGGCTGACAATCAAGGAATGCGTGGCATTGCAGAGGAGTTGGTGACACCGCCACGAATTGCAGGCAGTCCTGCTGCCACCTCCTCTACTCCTCCTACTCCATCCTCTTCCATAACCTCCTCGGCTGAGTCCTCTTGTGCTGCTGCGTCTTGCTCCACATCAACGGCACCCCCCCCAGCTCCCCAGGTACTATTCCACATCCCGGATATGGCAGTGTCAAGCCGTCTTGGGTTTGACTTGCTTGAAAGCAGAGAGTCACACCAGACAAGCACTCCTGTTTGCCCTGAACGCACAGGTGGAAAAGTGGCTGACTCCGCAGCAACTGGATATCGGCAAAGTGGTGTGTGACAACGGAAAAAATTTGATAGCGGCATTGAAGTTGGGCAAGTTGACACATGTGCCGTGCATGGCACATGTGTGTAATCTGATCGTACAATGCTTTGTGCATAAGTACACAGTCTTACAGGACGTCCTGAAGCAGGCCAGGAAGGTGTGTGGCCATTTCAGGCATTCCTACACGGCCATGGCTCACTTTGCCGATATCCAGCGGCGAAACAACATGCCAGTGAGGCGCTTGATTTGCGACAGCCCTACACGTTGGAATTCAACACTCCTGATGTTCGACCGCCTGCTCCAACAAGAAAAAGCTGTTAATTAATATTTGTAGGACCGGGGTGCTAGGACAGCCTCTGGGGAGCTGGGAATTTTTTTGCCACGTTACTGGACTCTCATGCGCAATGCCTGTAGGCTCATGCGTCCTTTTGAGGAGGTGACAAACCTAGTCAGTCGCAACGAAGGCACCATCAGCGACATCATACCATTTGTTTTCTTCCTGGAGCGTGCCCTGCGAAGAGTGCTGGATCAGGCTGTAGATGAGCGTGAAGAGGAAGAGTTGTGGTCACCATCACCACCAGAAACAGCCTTATCAGCATCGCTTGCTGGACCTGCGGCAACGCTGGAAGAGGATTGTGAGGAAGAGGAGTCAGAGGAGGATTGTAGCTTTGAGGAGGAGGAGCAAGACCAAACACAACAGGCATCCCAGGGTGCTCGTTGTCACCTATCTGGTACCCGTGGTGTTGTACGTGGCTGGGGGGGAAAACATACCTTCAATTACATCAGTGAGGAGGAGGAACAGGAAATGAGTAGCTCGGCATCCAACCTTGTGCAAATGGGGTCTTTCATGCTGTCCTGCCTGTTGAGGGACCCTCGTATAAAAAGGCTGAAGGAGAACGACCTGTACTGGATGTCCACGCTACTAGACCCCCGGTATAAGCAGAAAGTGGCGGAAATGTTACCGAATTACAACAAGTCGGAAAGGATGCAGCATTTGCAAAATAAATTAAAAAGTATGCTTTACACAGCGTATAAGGGTGATGTCACAGCACAACGAGAATCTAACAGGGGGAGAGGTGGAAGTCATCCTCCTCCTCCTCCTCCCACGACCACGCCGGCAAGGACAGGACGCTTTAAAGACGTGTTGTTGATGGAGGACATGCGGACCTTTTTAAGTCCTATGCATCGCCACAGCCCTTCGGGATCCACCCTCAGAGAGCGACTCGACCGACAGGTAGCAGACTACCTCGCCTTAACTGCAGATATCGACACTCTGAGGAGCGATGAACCCCTTGACTACTGGGTGTGCAGGCTTGACCTGTGGCCTGAGCTATCCCAATTTGCGATAGAACTTCTGGCCTGCCCCGCTTCAAGTGTCCTGTCAGAAAGGACCTTCAGTGCAGCAGGAGGTATTGTCACTGAGAAGAGAAGTCGCCTAGGTCAAAAAAGTCTAGATTACCTCACCTTTATTAAGATGAATGAGGGATGGATCCCGAAGGGACTGACACTGGGCGATACATTCGATTAAAAAAGGCCTGATGAGATGAGCTGCCTTGGGCTAAAAATGGTCCACACGCTGCTGTATTTTAGCTCTGAATGACGTTTGACTTGCGTGACTTATCCGCCACCAACTAGGGTTCAAGCCGCCATGTTTTAGGGCACTTTCTGCCTGTGAAACAAACATCAATTTTTCTGGCCGTGCTACAGAAACAATACCAAATTTTTCAGGCATGTGTACATGCCTAATTTTTAGGCCCACTGGTGCAGCACTGTGGCTTCAAAAACCAAACCAAAAAAAAATCCTCCAAGATGGCACCAATATACCAGTGGTCTAAGCATCTTCCCACCTTGGCCTAAAAAGGGGAGGTGATTCAACAATTAAAAATCTCTGCCATTTACACGTCCACTGATAGGAGACGCGGAAGGTATTAAACTGATATGAACAATACTCCACTCCTATCAGTAGGTCCGTCCCATTGTGATTTATGCCCCCCACCCACCGCGCAGGGATGGGGACCGGGGGGGAGGAAAGTAGGCACCCCCATTGTGATTTATGGCCCCCACCCACCGCGCAGGGGTGGGGGCCGAGGGGGGGAGGACAGTAGGTCCCCCCATTGTGATTTATGGCCCCCACCCACCGCGCAGGGGTTGGGGAGGACAGTAGCTCCCCCCAGTGTGTATCATGGATTGACAGGTGTCAATCCATACCTGCCAAGTGACCCTATGTAGGGGTAACAGTCCCTATTCTGCTCTGTGTCAGTGTGTATCATGGTCTCTGTGGACGGGGAACAGTCTCTATTCTGCTCTGTGTCAGTGTGTATCATGGTCTCTGTGGACGGGGAACAGTCTCTATTCTGCTCTGTGTCAGTGTGTATCATGGACTCTGTGGACAGGGAACAGTCTCTATTCTGCTCTGTGTCAATGTGTATCATGGTCTCTGTGGACGGGGAACAGTCTCTATTCTGCTCTGTGTCAGTGTGTATCATGGTCTCTGTGGACGGGGAACAGTCTCTATTCTGCTCTGTGTCAGTGTGTATCATGGACTCTGTGGACAGGGAACAGTCTCTATTCTGCTCTGTGTCAGTGTGTATCATGGTCTCTGTGGACGGGAAACAGTCTCTATTCTGCTCTGTGTCAGTGTGTATCATGGACTCTGTGGACAGGGAACAGTCTCTATTCTGCTCTGTGTCAGTGTGTATCAGGGGCTTTGAGGACAGGTGTCAATCCATACCTGCCAAGTGACCCTATGTAGGGAGAACAGTCCCTATTCTGCTCTGTGTCAGTGTGTATCATGGTCTCTGTGGACGGGGAACAGTCTCTATTCTGCTCTGTGTCAGTGTGTATCATGGTCTCTGTGGACGGTGAACAGTCTCTATTCTGCTCTGTGTCAGTGTGTATCATGGTCTCTGTGGACAGGGAACAGTCTCTATTCTGCTCTGTGTCAGTGTGTATCAGGGGTTTTGAGGACAGGTGTCAATCCATATCTGCCAAGTGACCCTATGTAGGGGGAACAGTCCCTATTCTGCTCTGTGTCAGTGTGTATCAGGGGTTTTGAGGACAGGTGTCAATCCATATCTGCCAAGTGACCCTATGTAGGAGGAACAGTCCCTATTCTGCTCTGTGTTAGTGTGTATCAGGGGTTTTGAGGACAGGTGTCAATCCATATCTGCCAAGTGACCCTATGTAGGGGGAACAGTCTCTATTCTGCTCTGTGTCAGTGTGTATCAGGGATCATTAGGATAGGTGTCAATCCATATCTGCCAAGTGACCCTATGTAGGGGGAACAGTCCCTATTCTGCTCTGTGTCAGTGTGTATCAGGGATTTGACTATCTTTATTCAGATTCAAAAATTACAATTCCAGGAAAAATTTAACAAACATTTACAAGAACATGTTATGCACATCATAGAAACAACGTAAACCTCTTTAAAGCCACAAACTTAAGACAAAAAATACGTACACACAATGTGTAAGGGTTTGAAAGAATATTCTGAATCCTTACATGTTTACTTTATCGTTTGTTTGATTTTTGTGAACCAAAAATAAACTACAAGCAGCGTGAAAACTATAAAAACTCAAGTGGCCATGCTGATCAAATTAAATAGTATGCTTTACACAGCGTATAAGGGTGATGTCACAGCACAACGGGAATGTAACAGGGGAAGAGGTGAAAGTCATCCTCCCCCTCCCACGACCCCGCCATATCTGCCAAGTGACCCTATGTAGGGGTAACAGTCTCTATTCTGCTCTGTGTCAGTGTGTATCATGGTCTCTGAGGACGGGGAACAGTCTATTCTGCTCTGTGTCAGTGTGTGCTTTGAGGACAGGTGTCAATGTTAGGTGATTTCTGCCCTTTATGGATTAAAAGCAGACTCTGCATCAACTGTGCAATTTTCCATGGGAGTTTTGCCATGGATCCCCCTCCGGCATGCCACAGTCCAGGTGTTAGTCCCCTTGAAACTACTTTTCCATCACTTTTGTGGCCAGAAAGAGTCCCTGTTGGTTTTAAAATTCGCCTGCCCATTGAAGTCAATGGCGGTTCGCCGGTTCGCGAACATTTGCAGAAGTTCGCGTTCGCCGTTCGCGAACCGAAAATTTCGGGTTCGCGACAACACTAAAAATGATCTGTGCTTTATAGGCGCTTTAAAATAAAATTAACAAGTGCTCTTTAATGCAGCTGCTCACACACAAAAAGTGGGACCTCTCCAATCCCTCCAAATTCAATGAATACAAGGTACACTATTTCCACAACCCGTGTGTAGTAGTGAAAGTGTGTAGCGCTATAACATTTTTACTTACTCCCCAAATTGCTTTAGGGGTGTAGATAGTCTCCTGGTAGCTAGAAGAAATTTAAAGGTACATAGTGTATTCCAATTTTTACAAATAATTATACCCCTTATAATTAAGAAGCACTCACGTGGTTTAGAGCCTATTTGGATTGGCTCTAATCACTTTCGCTTTGTGTCATTCAGGTGACACACACCTCAACGTCCAGATGGAGTGTACTCCTCAGAAAGGGAAACAAAAACAGGGGAGGGGAGGACAGGAAGAACTCGCCCTGGTGTTGAAATCCTTATGGACACAGTATAATAATAGGATAAGTGCAAAAGTAAAGGTTACTCCTCACCTGGTTAAGAGCCTGTAACCTGCCTCCCAGTATAATAGTGTATGAGCTAGTTTAAGGACAGCTCTCTCCCTTCTTTTAGCAGGATAGATGAAACTTCAAATGCATGTATTTCAGCTTTTTAAGAGCATTTATTGCTTAAACATTAAAAATCAATCTGATACATACATTCAAATAGTCCAAAACGCATTTCGCCGAATCCGTTCAGCTTTCTCAATTGGTCACTACATAGTATGCCTATCTGACCTCCTGTGCTGCAAAAAGCTTAATATAGACATGCATGTTATGAGACATAGAATGCAGACAGCAAAATCATAAATAGGTTCAGACTTGCTTGAATCTGAGCCAGTCTGGGCATAATTATTCTCATGTTACAACAGAGAAACTACCAGTGACATCTCTCCCCGCAGACCCCCGTGTGAACAGGCTAGGAAAACGAGAGGGAAAAGGCAATGGCGGCAGACAGTCATGGGAGTCCAGTTAGAGTAGAGAAACCTGAGCAGTAGCGAGCACTCAGCCCATAACGTCCTAGTCTCTTTAGTATCAGCCAATGCCTCTTAGGGGATGAGTGGGAGACCCCTGTGCCAGTCTGTGCTGCCGTGATGTGAGTCGTAGTCCCCTTGGTCCGGCAGTGTGTGGCTTGGGTGTCTCAGCGTGGACCGGTTTCTGTGTCGGTGAGTAATCTGTGGCTCTGGTAGTGGGTCCCTCAAGCTGTAGCCGTAAAGGTGCATCCAGTAGGAATCACTCGTGAAAGTGTCGCCTCTTGCCGGGTCGGCCCGGAGGTACATTCTTTGCAGGGGGAGCGGTGTGGGCCACTTCTGGGCCTCGCTGCCGATTTTGGCGCCGTCACCTATGGCCTCCGCCATCTTGACTGCTGCGTCTTGGTGTCGGATCAGGGCGGCCCTGTTGCTGCTCTCTGGGTGGTCGGGGCATGCGGGGGTGAGGACCGGGATCACCCCCCCGGTCCTAAGGGGGGGGTGCGGGGCCATTTCCCAACTGGTCTGGCCCTTGGTTGAGCACCGTTGGGCAGGATAGCAGAGCAGCGGCCGTCTGCTCCACTCACCGCCGGAGTAGGCCTCCTTGGCGCCAGTGAGGATTCTTCCACCAGGGGACTGAACCCAGTCAGGCCAGCCTCACCCTGGGTCCGGTACTCTCCACCCGATGAGGTTTACCGCCATTGGTCAGCTTTTTTATGCCAAAAGTCTGATTTTCTTGCTCGTTTCGTTTGAATTTTTAGGAGCTGGTCTGACATGCGACAATCTTGCTCGGCGGCCTGGCCCCGCCCCCCAACCTCTGTTTTTAATCTTTCAAGATTCTTTTCTTTCAGGAAGTGTTCCGGAGGATTGGAGGAAGGCAGATGTGGTTCCTATATTCAAAAAGGGTTCAAAATCCTTGCCTGGAAATTATAGACCTCTGAGCTTAACTTCTGTGGCTGGTAAACTATTTGAAAGGTTATTAAGGGATAATATTCAAGAATTCCTTGAGAAGAACATAGTTATGAGCAAAAATCAGCACGGTTTTATGAAGCACAGGTCATGTCAAACTAACTTGATTGCGTTCTAAGAAGAAGTAAGTAGAAGTATAGATCAGGGTGTTGCAGTGGATGTGATCTAATTGGATTTTGCCAAGGCATTTGATACAGTTCCACACAATAGATTAGTGTTCAATTTAAGGAAATCGGTCTAGATGGAAATGCTTGTTCTTGGGTAGAACATGGACTTAAAAACTGAGTACAAAGAGTTGTCATTAATGGTAAATGTTCAAGCTGGACAGAGGTGACAAGTGATGTCCCTCAGGGGTCTGTTCTGGGACCCCTTCTATTTAACATGTTTATAAATTATCTTGAAGACAGCATTGAAAGTCATGTTTCAGTGTTTGCAGATGACACAAAACTCTGTAAAATAACACAATGTGAGCAAGATATTACTTTGCTGCAGAGGGATTTAGATAGACTGGGGGACTGGGCACTCAAATGGCAGATGAAATTTAATGTTGAAAAATGCAAAGTTATGCACTTCGGCGTAAAGAATACACAAGCAATGTATACCCTTAATGGAAGTGAATTAGGGATAACAACACACGAAAAGGACTTGGGGATTATTATAGACAACAAACGATGCAAAAATGTGCACTGTCAATCAGCAGTGGCCAAAGCCAGTAAGGTATTGTCATGCATGAAAAAGGGCATTCATTCTCGGGACGAGAATATCATTTTGCCTCTTTATAAATCACTGGTAAGACCACATATTGAATATGCTGTGCAATTTTGGGCACCTGTTCTAAAGAAGGATATTATGGCACTAGAAAAAGTGCAGAAGCGGGCTACAAAATTAATAAAAGGAATGGGACATATCAGCTATGAAGAAAGGTTAACAAATTTAAACCTATTTAGTTTATAAAAATGTTGCCTGAGAGGGGATATGATAACATTATACAGATATATTCGGGGCCAATACAAACCATTGTGTGGAAATCTATTCACAAACTGGACTTTACATAGGACACAAGGTCATGCGTTTAGACTGGAAGAAAGAAGATTTCGTCTAAGGCAAAGGAAAGGTTTTTTTTTACTGTAAGAACAATAAGGACGTGGAATTCTCTGCCTGAAGAAGTGGTTTTATCAGAGTCCATACAGATGTTCAAACAGCAACTAGCTAGCAAACAGCAAACAGCATATTTGCAAAAACAGAATATTCAAGGATATAATTTTTCAATATAGGGTAATAGCTGCTTGATCCAAGGATTAATCTGACTGCCATTCTGGGGTCAAGAAGGATTTTTTTTCCTAGTTTGTTGCAAGTGCTTCAAACTGTTTTTTTCTTTTTGCCTTCTTTTGGATCAACAGCAAAAAACAAATGTGAGGGAGGCTGAACTTGATGGACACAAGTCTCGTTTCAGCTGTGTAACTATGCGTCTCATTAGCCCCCCATTTGTCCCATTAGACCCCTCCCATCCCTGTATGTGTCCCATTAGCCCCCAGCCCTCCATGTGTCCCTTTCCCAGTATCCCGGTGGGCCAGTCCGGCCCTGGGTGCGGTATGATTTACACCTTTGTGTTGACTTCCTGAATTACAACATTCTCTACAAGAGGTAGGAGCCATGCAGGACACTGCACACCTACATAGTAATCATCTGGAAGAGTTTTGACCATGTTAGCAGCTACATTGTGATCACCATGAGCCATATGTAAAGATTGGTGTGTGTCTGCACTCCCATCCAATTTGACATAATTTTCTGATTGTCTGCAAGATATTTGCTGAAGTGCACTTTTGTCTATGTAGCAAGAGAGATCGATAGCCCTGCCCTACCACAAGTGTGCCTTTGAAGAGAGGAAGGCATGCTGGCTAGTAGGAATACTTCAAAAATCTTTGGTGAAGTGCACCCCCTGAGCTACAGCATTAGCAAGCGGTGCCTTTACTAGTAGCAGACAGGAACGGTACACTGATGATCTTCCTGATGAAAGACAATTGATAGGGAAGTACATAACGCGGTACAAGAGCCTGTGATAGCTGCTTAAAGGATTCCCTTTCTATCATGGATCAACAACAATCTACGAAAATCCGCTTGGCAGTCAGGTGAGTGATATTGTTAGTCTGCTGTATCAACATTCCCTTGGAATAACATCAAAATGTTTGAGTGGGCTGACAGACATTCTTGGGCTAATTTGGACTGAGAGTCTGTCTGTCCCTGCCACCTAGAGGCACCAAGCTCAGCAATCCCCTCTGCCTTTCACAACTACTACTCAACTACTATCGCCTTCAGACAGTGCAGGGGGATGTTGAGACTAGCTGGCAGCTGTTCGAATCAGATACAGCTCCATTGGCCCTGCTGTCTGCCCTAGTATCTTTTCTTTCTGCTTCTTCCTTTGGTAATATAGACTTCATATTGGCACTAGTATGATAAACTTTCACTCTCCCCCTACTCACTTCCTTGCCACACAATTTACAATTTGCTATTCGCTGTTGAAGCAATGCCAAACTTTGCTTCAGTGAGATCTATTAGCCACAACCCTTGCCCTTCTGGCAGATTTGCATCTTTGAAAGCTATTGCAATACTAGCCTTGCTTAACTAGTGCAATCGGAAGGGAGCTAATTGTGTTAATAATAATAATAATCTTACTGGGTGAGATACTTCTGGAACTGGTGGGAGATGACATATTAACTGTTTCCATTAAATGAGGCGAGTCTACCTCTCAAAGTGGCAAATCCACAATAGGTGCAAACATAGTGGAATTCTCCCTCTGTACTCTATTCCAGGCCTGGACTGGCCAGCGGCAAATGCCCAATGGGCCGCAATGGTCATGGGCCGAGGAGAGCATGGGAGATCACAGAATCTCCCATGTCTGTCCATGCAGAGCCGAGCAGCGGCCCTGCTGTGTGCCTTCATGGGCCGGTGGGGAGATCAAAGATCTTCCTTACCGGCCCACAGGCACTGATATGCGGCTGCTGGCTGGGGAGGGAGGGAGGCAGAAGAGGACCCGGGAAGCTCTAGCCAGCAGCTCCGCCGGGTTCCTCTTGCGAGGTCTGAGCGTTGCCGCGGTTACCACAGCAAAACGCTCAGATCTTGCGAGACTGAACTCTAGCCCTGTAGGCTAGAGTTCACTCACCACTAAGACCAAGAGGAACTGCAGCACGGCCTCCCTCCCAGGCTAAAATTAAGAAGGGGGGGGGTGTATAAATTGTTTTTGTTTTTTAATACAAAATGAATGCATATTTAAATAAACATATTCACACTAACAGCACCCTCACACACACAGCACTTTCACACTAACAGCATACACACAAAGCACCTTCAGACAGACAGCACCCTCACTCACACAGCCCCCTCAAACACACATCACCCTCACACACACACACACACAGCACGCTCACACACACACAGCACACTCACACACATATATAGCACACACACATGTATAATATATAAAATAACCCTCAGTGAGTTAACAAAGATAATTAGAAACATAGAATGTGACAGTAGATAAGAACACCCTCACAAACACAGCACCCATCTTACACACACACAGCACACCATCTTACACATACAATACGTCCAAACATATACATTGTGACAAAAGTACTCCTTTCCCTTGGTACATTGTCCTGGGATTGGGGTGTTACACACAGTCTTTTCAGGCCTTAGAGACACTTCACACACTGGATGAGGTAAAAGGACTTGCTCTTTTTATTGTGGTTCCAAAATAAATGCACAGTAAGGTATAAAAGGTAACAAAATATATAAAACAAAATCCTTGCTCTTCTGAGCACTAACTAAACAAAATAATTAGCTAACTGGGTTGGGTGTCTTGTCCATTTCCCAACATAAACATAAACAACAACCTTACTGTTTCAGGGTTTTTCAGCTCTCTGTTTCCACTCACAGAAATCAAACACAATCTCCCTCCTCCCTTGGCAGGGGAGTACTTAATAGCACCTGTAATTGACAATCCTTTTCAGGTGAGTTAAATTAGGATTGAAACTCTGGAACTGGACTTCTCACCTGTAGGTTCCAAGCAACTTCCAAAATGTGGAGTGGAGCACTGACCTACCCTACTCTCCAAGTGCTCCACCCCAGGGCCCAAATATTAATTTTAACATAACACATTTCCCTGGGGCTAATTACACAGTAGGTAGTAAGTAGGAACCTTGCAAAATCTGGGGAGGTATATAGATTCCCTCCAGCACAATTCCTTGCTTTCGGTCATATATATAATAATTAATACAATGTTAAACAAAAATCTGCACACCAGTCAAGCCATAAGCCTTGCTTTTTCCACAGATTAAAAGGAATCCATGTTTAAAATGGAATGAGGCAAAAATGTGATTCTTTGTTAAACTAATTTGCATATGCCCACCCAGAATCCTTTGCGGTTGTAACACCGCTGCAGTTATGGGATTTCTGTGGGAAAAGCAAGTCTTATGGCTTGACTGGTGTGCAGATTTTTGTTTAGCATTGTATTAATTATCCACAGACTTCAGGTGGAAAGGGTTTTCAATCACAATTTTTCCCCACCATAACCTATTTGGATTTTGCTTCCCAAGCACTACCAAGCCTCAATAAGCAAACCAGTAACCAACCTCATGCTGACGAGTTGCATTAACAACGAAACAGCTGTCCATGAGTGGTTCACTGGTTTTGCATCTTTTCCTATATTGTGTTTCAAGCTGTTGTATACAGCAAACACAGTTTAAAGGGAATCCATGTTTAAAATGGAATGAGGCGTGGCGTGGCCTGACACCTAGCTGCATGGACGCATTCTAACGAGGCTCCTGCTAACCGGGTGATTCAGGGCTAAAAATAACCGGACTGAAAAAAAATTAAACGCAAAATTAACATCTCTCGACCCTTCAGAGATGTCGCAGAGGCAAAAAACTAAAGCTGCAAAGGCAGATCGAGCCTCCTTCTTCCTGGCCAAGACGGCGACACCACACACGTGAGAAGGCCGCAGCCCGCTTGAAGATGGCGGTGCCGCTCGCTCCGAAGAGGACCCCCCTCTATCCCCAATGTCCTCAGATGCAGGACCAGAGGACAGCCCGCTTACAACTCAGCAACTGAAATGAATGTTGTCAGAACTCACTGACACCATCCAGAGAAACATGGCGACGCAGATTCAAACCCTCACGGCAGATCTCAGAAAAGAGATAATTGAGGTAGGCCAGCATACTGCTCATATAGAGAAAAGGATGGATGATTTCGCTGAGGCACACAACGGTCTCGCAGAGAAGCTGCAAGAACTGGACACCGTCCTACACGACCATGCGGTCAAAATGGCCGATATGGAGGACAGATCGAGACGCAATAATTTGCAAATACGCGGCATCCCAGAATCAGTGCTCAATCCAGCACTTAATACTTACCTGCTAGACCCCTTCCAGGCGCTGACACCGGAGACCCATCCAGACCAGCTCATCATCGACCGAGCACACAGGCTGAGAAGGCCGAAACACCTCCCCAACTCCACCGCGAGGGATGTGATAGTCCGAGTCCACTTCTACCATGCTAAAGAGAGGCTGGTCAGAGCATCCCGAACACCCGGCATGCCAGATCCCTACCAGGACTTAAAAATCTTCACGGACCTGTCGGCTGCAACCCTACAATTCCGCAAAAGCCTGAACCCCCTCACGACAACGCTATGAGCAAAAGGGATTATATACCGATGGGGATACCCTGCAAAGTTGCTCATCCAGTACCAAGACTCGCTACACGCTGTACACTCGCTAGCGGCTGGCAAAGAGAAATTTAAGTTGTGGGGACTCCCAGTTGCTATATTAGGTGACCCCAACCAAGCAAAGATACCTCGGATGTCCCCAGAGTGGACCCCTGCCTGAACACAGAAAGAATGCAAGGCCTGCCTCTCCACCCACTAAGAGAGTGTTAAGTATACCTAACTTCAACTGCTGCATACAGAGCAGTCATTAGTATCTATGTACTGTTGGTTAAGAAATGTTATAAAATGTTATGTCTTTTACGTGCAACTCAGATAGGGAAGTTTGCGGCTCCTAGGAAGCCTCTGCATCCTCACACAATTAATAGAGGGTAATAAGCATCTGTGCCAAAAGGAAGAAAGGGTACCAGACACCCAGGACTGTAAATATAGTAGTTACAGCTATAAACTACACATAAAATACTCATAGCCCTGAAGGCCACACGTGAGCCACTCCAAACACCAGGCTTATTTCATGTACCCCCTCAATTGCAGCCAAGATCAGCTTGGCGCGCTCCAGCTCTCTCGTGTAGAGCTTAATAGGGTTTTTTACCCCCTACCCCATCCCCAGTTTATTCCCTCCTTAGTTCCCTCTTTCCCCTACCTAACCAGGTTTACCTCAGCAGACTGTAAATTAACACGGGACACAATATCCCAAAAAAGCCGTATAGTACGACCCAACTGGAGCAACCAGAACGATATGTCCGTGATATACCGTATTTTTCTCTCCATAAGACGCACCTCACCATAAGACGCACCTAGTTTTTAGAGGAAGAAACCCAGAAAAAAAATATTCTGAACAAACTGTCCCATAGTGTTTCTTACTATGGGACAGTTTGTACAGAATATTTTTTTTCTCCCCTGTCCCATAGTGTCCCCCCCTTCCATAGTCTTCTCCTCTCTCCCATAGACTTCATCTCCCCCCCTCCCCATAGACTTCATCTCCCCCCCTCCCCACAGACTTCATCTCCCCCCCTCCCCATAGACTTCATCTCCCCCCCCTCCCCATAGACTTCATCTCCCCCCCTCCCCACAGACTTCATCTCCCCCCCTCCCCACAGACTTCATCTCCCCCCTCCCCACAGACTTCATCTCCCCCTCTCCCCACAGACTTCATCTCCCCCCCTCCCCACAGACTTCATCTCCCCCCTCCCCACAGACTTCATCTCCCCCCCTCCCCACAGACTTCATCTCCCCCCCTCCCCACAGACTTCCACCCCCCCTCCCCACAGACTTCCACCCCCCCTCCCCATAGACTTCAACCCCCCCCCTCCCCATAGACTTCCACCCCCCCTCCCTCCCTCCCCATAGACTTCCACCCCCCCTCCCTCCCCATAGACTTTATCCCCCTCCCATACTGTCCCCCTCCCCTTGTCCTATAATTACTTACCTGTCTTGCAGCGTTGGCCGGCAGCACAGGGCGCACAGCGGTAGTGAAACTTGAATTTCATGTTCCGGTTTCCGGCGGGACTGAAAGGAAGTGCGCACTCAGCTTGTGCGCGCTTCCTTTCAGTCCCGCCGGAAAACCGGAACATGAAATTCAAGTTCCACTACCGCGGTGCGCCCTGTGCTGCCGGCCAACGCTGCAAGACAGGTAAGTAAAGCTTCATATTCGCTCCATAAGACGCACAGACATTTCCCCTCACTTTTGAGGGGAAAAAAAGTGCGTCTTATGGAGCGAAAAATACGGTACTTGCTATCTAGGTATAACTACAATATGGGCAACTTGATTGTCATCACTCTATCCTCAGTTCACCTTCACTCAGCATGCGCCATAGCGAAACTTGTCCCCAACTATCATAAGAGTAGTAACGTATAATGTGAATGGGTTGAATACCCCAGGGAAACGGTGTTTATTGCTCAAGGATTTGATAAAATCTAAAATAGACATTGCATGTATTCAAGAGACCCACTTTAAGAAAAGCTATACACCTAAGATCTTTAATAAACACTTCCCAATACAATACCATGCGCTCTCGGCAACCAAAACCAAGGGCGTATCTATCCTAATACATAAAGACATCGCATTCACTACCCAGAGGCAATATATAGACCCCCAGGGTAGATTCATAATCCTGCAGTGCCTCATTAACGCAGCCCAATACACGCTTGTCACGGCATACTTCCCCAATGAGAATTCCAATCAATACCTTAAGTCCCTGCTAACGAAAATCGACCAATATCGCCTAGGTAATCTATTGCTATGTGGCGACTTTAACTTCACCCAATCACCCCTGGACAGATCAACTCAGAGGGGCAATAATACTCGATTGTCACAGGACAAGACCCACAAGAACATCACCAAGACACTCTCGCTGCATGACCTCTATGATGTTTGGAGAACCCTTAGTCCTGAAACAAGAGATTATACTTTTTACTCGAGGGTACACAACTCGTATTCTCGGATAGATGGGGTTTTTTTTGATAGAGTGATCTTGCCCCTTATCTCTGATTGTGGGATTGGTGAGATTATGTGGTCAGATCACAGCCCGGTCATCCTGGTATTGAAGGATGAATTCCAGTACAAAGGGAAAGGTACTTGGAGGTTTAACGACTCCCTATTGAATGATGAGAAATTCACCGCTACCATTAAGAATGAGCTCATAAACTACTTTAAATTAAACACCATCCAAGAGACCACGGCATCCAATGTCTGGTCCGCACATAAGGCGGTGCTTAGGGGCCTATTTATTAAACAAGCTTCACATATTAAAAGAATCCAAGATTCGGCATTGTTGGAATGCCACATAAAGATAGCACAACTTTCTGCATTAAACAAGACTCAGACCAACATAGAAACAGGGACGGAACTCACCCTACAATATGACAAACTAAGAGACTTGACAGCGGACAAAACTAGGAGACTACTCCATAAACTAAAGGCTACTGCCTACCATCAAAGCGGTAAAGCCACTAAATTGTTAGCAGCGAGATTACGCAACAACTGCAATGTACAAAAGATAGCACACCTTATAAATGATAGGGGTCAGAAAATACTAAATCCCAATGACATATCTCAAACCTTTGCGAGATTCTACGCCAAACTGTACAACTTGCACCTCAGGGCCGGGTGTGCCTGGGCACACCCTAATCCCCGCGGCACGCCTATGTATTGAGACCGGCAGGGGAGATCTCAGGATCCCCCCTGTCGGCTCATGCAGAGCCGGCGCTATCCGAGCGCCGGCTCTGCTCTCAGCCTCTCTCCCCACCGGCTCACAGGCAGTGAGGGAGGCAGGAGAGGACCCGGGGAGCTATTGCCAGCAGCTCCGCCGGGTTCCTCTCGCGAGATCTGAGCGTTGCCGTGGCAACGCTCAGATCTCGCGTGAGTGAACTCTAGCCCTGCAGGGCTAGAGTTCACTCTTCACTGGACCACCAGGGATGGATGGCAGCAGCAGCAGGATCCCCCCTCCCAGGCATAAGGTAAGAAGGGAGGGGGGAAAACTGATCTGCCCCCACCTCCACTGGACCACCAGGGAAGGCAGCAAGGAAAGATCCCCCCTCCCTACATAAAGTAAGAAGGGAGGGGGGATATTAAGTAATGTACCCCCACCTCCACAATCACACACACACATACACAGCACCCACACACATACACAGCACACACACACATACACAGCACCCACAGACATACACAGCACCCACACACATACACAGCACCCACACACATACACAGCACCCACATACAGCACCCACACACACAGCACCCTCACACACATTACACAAACAGCACCCTCACACACACATCACACTAACAGCACCCTCACACACACATCACACTAACAGTACCCTCACAAACACAAACAGGACCCTAACAAACACACACACACACAGCACACTACCAGTACCCTCACACACAAACAGCACCCTCACACACAGTACATTTACAGCACCCTCACAAGTGCACACACACACACAAACAGCACCCTGACACACAGTACATTCACAGCACCCTCACAAGCACGCACACACAAACACCCTCACCCACATAGTACACTACCAGCACCCTCACATACACATGACACTAACAGCACCCTCACACAGCACACACACAGCAGTGTGTGTGTGTGTGTGTGTATATATATATATATATATATATATATATACGCGGCGTGTGCTTGTGCTTTAGGGTGCACACCCTAATGCAATAGGCTGCGCACGCCTATGCATATAACCCGACTGAAGATAGCATCTCCAAATACCTCAACCAGATACACTTGCCACAAATCACACCCGAACAAGCTACAACACTCCAACAACCCATAACCTTGACCGAAGTCAGCGCAACCATCAAAACCCTGCCTCTGGCAAAATCCCCAGGAGCTGATGGTTTCACTAACATATACTATAGGAAATTTGCAGACACATTGGCACCCCACCTATTGAGAGTCTATCAACAGGCCTCCACGACTGGCTCCCTTCCTCCAGAGATGCTTACGGCCACAATTATCACCATCCCAAAACCCGGTAAACCCGCAGATGACTGCAAAAACTATCGCCCGATCTCCCTCCTTAATATGGACGCCAAAATCTACGCTAAAATCGTGGCAAACAGACTGGGCGGATTGCTGCCAGAGCTGATTGGTGATGATCAAACAGGGTTTGTCAGAGGGAGACAGGGCTCGGACAATACGTACAAAGTGATGCATACCATGGAGCAGCTCCGGAGGCCCAGCCGAGAGGGTCTGCTTCTAGCCTTGGATGCGGAAAATGTGATTGTTTGTTAAACTAATTTGCATATGCCCACCCAGAATACTTTGCGGTTGTAACACCGCTGCAGTTATGGGATTTCTGTGGGAATAGCAAGTCTTATGGCTTGACTGGTGTGCAGATTTTTGTTTAACATTGTATTAATTATCCACAGACTTCAGGTGGAAGGGGTTTTTATCACAATTTTTCCCCACCATATATATATGTATACTACAGCACCCCTCACACTGCACCACTACACACATTACGCTCCAGATACACACTAGATCCCTTACCCTATATACACTCTACACACACACAATCTCCTATACACACTCTGGGTCCTTTACACACTAGATCTCCTACAAACACACACACACACACACACACTGCACCACCTACACACACTAAATTCCTGACAAACTCTGGATCCCCTATGCACACATTACATTCCTTGTAAGCAAACACACACAACATTCTCTAAACACACACTCTCTACAACCCCTGCACACACTATGTCATCTATATATATACACACACTACAGCCAATATGCACACACTCACTATATTCCCTATACACACAATGCCCCTTATACACACACTCTCTACAGCCCCATGCCACACATATTACACCACAAACATGAATACCACAACACAATCAGCTCACTCTACACACACGCAATCCCACAAGCAGGCTCCAAACACATGCACAATACGCTTTCCTGGCCCTTTTGTCCTCTGGTATCCCACTTATGGAGACACCAGAGACAAGTTAAAAGCAAACACAGCGCAATCATGTAATTACATTTGCTTGCGCTGCGCAGAACAAATACAGGGCCTTTTTCTCATGCTTGAGCTCTTCAGCGGGACTCTGCAGATTGAACCAACATGCTCACTTTGAGAGGGGGCATGCTTGTTATTAGTGATGACAAAACACACACTCTCTGGCCCCGCCCCCTTCCCAGGGGGCCGCTGTGATTGAAAACTGCCCGGGCCAAATTTTTTCCCCAGTCCGGCCCTGATCTCTTCTTGTAATTCCTCTGTATCATAGTCGATTATTTCCTGGGGCAGACTTACAAAAATGTCTGTATTGGTAAAGGAAAGAACAATATTATCATCACTAGATTTCTCACCAGCAAGACCATACATTGGGAACATTACTTGGGTACTCTGCTTTACTAATTTAGTAAAGAGTGGCACAGATGGCACTGACAGTCTATGCTGAGCTCTCCCTAAGTTGCTTATTGGTGGATGGCTAGAAACACAGAAGCTGTAATGCTTAATCTAGCTGTGTTAAAATGAGCTGCATGCCAATGGAAGTGGCAGCAGCAGTTATTGCAGCATGAAAATGCTGAGAAACATAAAATTGCCTCCTGGGTGGTGAACCAGAGATTATGAGCATTCTGCTAAATCCACTATCTTCAGTCTGCATACTTCTAACAGTGGTGGTGGTGGCAGAAGTGGAGGACATGGCAGCAGTTCTCATGGCTGAAAAATAGCTGTTCAGATTCTCGATGGCACTACTACTAATGGTTGATTGGGGAACTCAATGCCTTCCAGGACTCTTTCTCAATTTTTTCTTGAGAGTTAGGGAGTAACATTGTTGATTATCTGTTGCTTTTTTCTTATTGGATTAAATTAGGTATACAAATAATTGTGTAATATGTTAAACTAACAACTTTATTCAGCAAAAAGATGTTTGTATTGCAAAATGGGTTTCTGCTTGGTGGGTTTACTACTGCTTCATTATTCTGTTTCATGTTAAAGGAACGTTACAGGGTAAGGAACACAAACATGTATTACAGACCCTATAGTGTTAAAAACACTATGTAGCCCCCATGGCCCCCCTAAATATAGTAAAATATTACATAAATTCTAGTCTGCTGCCCACTCTGCCCCTGATCTGCCTCCTTGGCTGATATCATCAGAAGTGATGATCTGAGACAATCACAATGCTTTCCCATAGGAAAGCATTGAATTGGCTGAAATTGCCAATGAGGTGGGGCAAGGGCAGAGACAGTGCAAGCCAAACACAGCCCTGGCCAATCAGCACCAATGCTCTATGAGGAAAGATCAGTATCTCTATTCAGATGGTGAAGATACTGAATGTCAGCACTGCCCCAGGAAACACCTCTAGTAGCCATCTGAGGAGTGGCCAGTGGAGGTATCCCTAGGCTGTAATGTAAACACTGCCTTTTCTCTTAATATACAGTGCTTACTGCAAAAAGCCTGAACGGAATAATTCTACTCACCAGAACAAATACAATAGTTGTTCTGGTGACTATAATGTCCCATTAAGAAACACTGCACAGTAGATTGGTAATCTAGTCTTACACTAGGATCAATGACACAGTACCTGCCAGTCTCCTATTTGTCACTCAAAAATAGTTCTGGCACTGGTTTCTAGCTAAGTACAGTAAACATCTGAAATAAATCTCCAAGTCTAGTAATTATGTATATTGGGTTCAGAAAAAAACATGTTATGGGAAAGCATTGGATTTGGTGTGTCCAGCACTGGAAGACCAGCACAACGCTGGAATAAAGGTGAGTTTTTATCCTATTTAAGGGGTGCAGCCACCCAAATAGTGTTTTAACACTATAGGAAAATGCTGATTCATAAAATAAAAAAATAAAAAAATAACGATAGTGATTTTAGGGCACTGGCCATGGTAAAAAATCTGGCTTTTATATTGTGATTTATGTTTTTTTGATGTGTTAGATGCACCTGTAATTTAAAAGTACATTATTATAAGGATATAGCAATATGCTACATAAAGCGTACATCATATTTATGCTGCAAAAAAGTTTCCTGCTATATTAGGGTATGATGTGCTTGCTGTCGTGGAGGTGTGACTGTCACATTAAATTTGTTTTTAATTTTCCCAAGGGAGTACGGTAAATAAAAGTATCTTGCATGATCGTATGGAAAGCATATTGCTGCAAGTATTTTGTATATGTTATATACTCATTGCAAATTACAAGTTGCTTATGTTTTAAGCAGACACTCACCCTCTTCTCTGCCTCCAGCAACCCTGACTGACTTGAAGACTGGTCTTGTTTCTGAAAAATATTTGAATAGTATAAAAATCAGATATAAATTCAGAGAAAAATAGTATACACTTTGAGTAATTAAGTAGGATATTCTCAAATTAAAACCCCTTGAACTCTTTTAGTGAATTACTCATTTATTGTGTTTGTGTGTGAAGGAATGCACAAATAAAGTAGAAATACTCAAAAACTAGAAAGTAATACAAACATTACTACATTTTTTGCATTTAGAACATCTTTTTTCTAATTTACTATTCAAATAAATTGGAAAATATAATAGCTATTATAATAACTATTTACAAACTCACTTTAATAAATTCACAGGATTGTCTAATTTTAACATGCTACTTTGTGCAAGTTATATTTACTGTGTGCATTTTATTGATCATCAAATTAACTTTGGATTTAGTCTAAGCATTAAAATGCTTACTGAGAGGCGATAAATCATGGATCAAATGACTGACTTTTTAAAAATATTCAGATACTTTACATTGAAAATATACTTTACATTAAAAATATAATTTTGTCTATTTTGACAGCAAATTTCTAAACAATTGGGTCATGTCAACTAAACAGTGGAGGCATGTACCCTAAACAGTAGGGGCATGTCCACTAAACACATGAAAGCAAACTACAAACTTGTTTAACTAAAACACACACATTGTCAGTTTGGATGTTATTTGGAGAAAATAATGCTTTCAAAGTGCTAACACACCTTGGTCTAGGGGTAAAGTCTTTATTTACGTGTTATGCAGTGAATGAGGAGAAGTCATTAGCACTATAGGGTCAGGAACACAAACATGTATTTCTGACCCTATAGTGTTAAAACCACCCCTGGTCCCCTCTTACCTCCCTAAATATAGTGAAACCTTATTTGTATTCAAGTCTGAAGTTGCTGCATCTGCCCTTGAACTGTCTCTGTCTGGTGACATCAGCAGAAGTAGTGGTCTGAGCCAATCTCAATGTTTCCCCATAGGATTGGCTGAGACTGTCAAAGAGGTAGCTCAGGGGCAGAGCCAGCACAAGTCAAACACAGCCCTGGCCAATAAGCATCTCCTCATAGAGATGAATTGAATCAATTAATTTCTATGAGGAAAGTACAGTACCTGCATGCAGAGGGTGGAGACACTAAATGACAGTGCTGCTTACTCTGCAGCACTGCCCAAGGAAGCAGCTTTAGCAGCCATCTAAGGTGTGGCCAGTGGCGTTATCACTAGGATGTAATGTAAACACTGCATTTTTTTCGGAAAAGACAGTCTTTAAAGCAAAAAGCCTGAAGGGAATGATTCTACTCACCAGAACAAATGCAATAAGCTGTAGTTGTTCTGGTAACTATAGTGTCCCTTTAATAAAAAGAAAGGGTTTCATTACTGTGGGACAACAAGCCAAACATACAGTTACATCAGAAACTTGTAGATATAGATCAATAATTCAGTAAGTAAAACAACACCCTCAAAATGGGACATTACCCCTAAATAGTGCAGGCACCCGTAGTCTACACTCCTCCCCTCCTGAACAAAAGTCAGGAGTCTGGGGAAACATGAAAAATCAACAGTATTATACCAAAAAAAAAATCAACTTCCCAATCTATCTATCTAACTATATTCCCAAAGCTGGTGTAGCTTCAATGGTTATCAGACCAGCTATCCAGTCTGTTTCTTTAATCTGATAAATTGGGAAGTTGATTTTTTGGTTTTATACTTTTGATTGTTCATGTTTCTCCCAATTCAGGCAGTTTCTCTCCACAGCTGCTAGGTGAATTTAAATTCTTCAGCCCACTTTGTTATTAAAGGAGAGAAGGAGTGTAGACTGGGGGTGCCCTCGAAGGTACAAGTGTCCAGTATAGGTATTTCCCCCCTATCCTCATATAGATATAGTACCAAATTAGTTTACCTGGATCATTGGTTTGCAGCTGTCAGAGTGTTAGTCCAGAATGTGAGATCCAGTCTAACGTGTTTACTACCCTGTTGCTACTCTTGCTAATTAATGAAGTGAAACTTTCCTTCACCTTATCACTGCTCTTTTTATTTTCATTGCTACTGTGTTTATTATTCCATTATACAGGCAGTGTATATCACATTGCAGCAACATCAAGGAGTTTTTTTTTTTTTTACATTGTTATTGGTTCTGTATGTATATAATTAGTTTTTCTGCTTGTATATAATTATTTAGTTTTTATTTATACCAATAAAAGTTAAGTTTTATTGATGGTGTCTTCCCTATTACCATGGCTCACGCGACATTGACTGCTCTACACGTATTCTCGTACAGCTGTCTGCCCGGAACAAAACCTACCTGATCTGGGTGAATCAGGATAGGGAGTAGGGGAGAGAGCCTCAGGGCAAGGACTTTGGTATTATCTTTATATCGACATTTATTTATTTATTTATTATTGCCATTTATATAGCGCCAACAAATTCCGTAGCGCTTTACAATATTATAAATAGGACAATTACAAATAAACTTACAGGAACAATAGGTTGAAGAGGACCCTGCTCAAACGAGCTTACATTCTATAGGAGGTGGAGTGTAAAACACATTAGGACAGGAATTTGCAATCAAATAAGGTGGGCTGCCCTTTAGGAGAGGGCAAGAGACAGGTGTGTGAGGTAAGGGTTAGTCTTGGAGGCCATAAGCTTTCCTAAAGAGATGGGTTTTAAGGCACTTCTTAAAAGATGCAAGACTAGGGGAGAGTCTGATGGCGGTAGGCAGGCTATTCCATAGGAAGGGAGCCGCCCGTGAGAAGTCCTGCAAGCGCGAGTTGGCCGTACGAGTGCGGACAACGGATAGGAGGTGGTCATGGGCAGAACGGAGAGACCGAGAAGGGACATACCTATGGATCTGTGAGGAGATATAAGAGGGGCTAGAGTTGTTCAGTGCTTTATAGGTGTGAGTTAGTACCTTGAATTGACTCCTATAGCATACAGGAAGCCAATGTAAGGACTGGCAGAAGGGCGAGGTGTGAGAGAAACGACTAGAGAGAAAAATCAGTCTAGCAGCAGCGTTCATTACGGACTGTAGGGGTGCAGTACGGCTATTGGGAAGACCAATCAGGAGAGGGTTACAATAATCCATGCGGGAAATTACTAGAGCATGGACAAGCTCCTTGGTAGTATCTGGTGCAAGAAAGGGGCGGATGCGGGCTATGTTTTTAAGATGGAATCTACAGGATTTGGCAACATGCTGGATGTGAGGCTCAAAGGTGAGACCAGAGTCAAGTATGACGCCAAGACAGCGTGCTTGCAAGGATGGACTGATGTTGGTACCACAAACTTGAAGGGAGAGCGAAAGAGGAGGATCAGTATTAGGAGGAGGAAAGACAAGGAGCTCAGTTTTTGAGAGATTGAGTTTCAGAAAGCGGGATGACATCCAGTCAGAGATGGAAGAAAGGCAAGCAGTGACACGTTGCAGGACGGCAGGGGAGAGGTCTGGGGAGGAGAGATATAGCTGGGTGTCATCAGCGTACAGGTGGTAGTGAAATCCAAAAGAGGTAATAAGTTTGCCAAGAGAGGCAGTATAAAGAGAAAATAGAAGGGGACCAAGGACAGAGCCTTGGGGAACTCCAACCGAGACAGGGCAAGGGGAGGAGGTATCATTAGAAAAGGAGACACTGAATGAGCGTTGGGAGAGATAAGAGGAAAACCATGAGAGGACAGAGTCACAGAGACCAAGTGATTGAAGAGTTTGAAGAAGGAGAGCATGATCAACGGTGTCAAAGGCCGCTGAGAGGTCAAGAAGAATTAGTATGGAGTAGTGGCCTTTGGATTTAGCTGTGATTAGGTCGTTAGTAACTTTGATAAGGGCAGTCTCTGTAGAGTGGAGAGGGCGGAAGCCAGATTGAAGGGGGTCAAGGAGAGAGTTGGAAACTCTATAGGCCACCCAGTTTTCCCGGTCTGCGTCCCTGCTCTGCGGCTGGCAGGAATTTAATAGTTCTACATAGTCCATCTCCAGCTCTCGTTCCATGGCAGCGAAACGTCGGAGGTCTTCTCCCAGTCCAATAGATCTCGCCAGTCCAATATCATCTCACCTCGGTAATGAAAGATAGCCCAGTACCGTGACTCTGCTGGACTGCCGAAGTCGACATCCTCCACTAAGGCTTTCCACAACAGGCCAGGGCTTGTGTAGTTCTCCCCCTCTGGCTGGATGCCCTCTGCCCTCCACGTCTCTGGCTGGACAGTGCACCACCACAGTGCCCGGTATGAGGCGTCCAGGCTCAGTTCCCTTTCCACGAGGTACTCGAGTTGTCTTACCCGCTGCCCTCCAGGTTGATCTCCCAGAAGTGGCATCCGCCAGGCCATTTGTTCCTCCAACTGGTATGCGACACCAGGAAGGCGCTGCTGCCGTTGATACTGGATTTCCTCCAGGGCATCGTACCATAATTCTTTCCGGGCATTATCTCTCCATTCTAATTCACTCTCTTCCTCAGGTGTGTGTGTTGCCCAGGGGTCTACGAACCCCATTTTCCCAAATCTTTGTGTAGACAGGGAGGCTGTAGGCACACTAGCGTCGCCCTCAATTTGTAAATCCAAACGTACTGTGTCTCCGAGCTGCTTTACCTCGCACTAGGACGCCATCCCACCGCTGCCACCAATGTAACGGATCACCTGGCACCCCGACTTGGTACCTCCGTTAAAGGATGCTCCTAGTGCTTCCTGAGGACTCCAAGCACTCTGGCAGACACCACAATCACCGAATCCGAGAAACCTTTAAATTCTCCCAAGCATATGAATGCTGTAGACCATTGAATAGGAACCATACGAATAGGCTTGTACTCCTAGCAGTCAACTGGAACAGCATGCAATAAATCCTTCCCCCAATAATGAGACGACACATCACTTTGAGGGTAAAACAGGAACTCTGGACTGGCTCATCCAGCCTGGCTTTTATTTCCAACTCACACATACAGGCCACACCCAGGGGGAGGCATAAAAGAACCAATGACATAGATGTTACCTCCCACACATCCCCTCCCCTTAGTGTGACACATAATCCCATTATGCATACAGTGTAAAATATACTTTTACACAACTTTCATAACTTTAAAACCATACATCACATTCACATAAAAATACATATCCACAATCAATCCATTCAGGGGAACAACATATTAAAAAATGGCATGAATCCGACCAGGGTTACTAAAAAAGTTACTAAAAGTATCTTTTGTTCCTTTCTGGCTGGCAGAAAACCATCCCCACAATGCACCCTGGTTTCCTCCCTTCTGCCCTGGAGTTAATTGGAGAAGTAATCCAATTACCCAGGACTAAAGGCAGACTCCATTAACCACATGGTTGCAAAACAACATAAAACACTTTAAAATACATAAAGTCACATTTACACATAACACACAGACATTTCACCTATCCCCAGATAGCTGGGATCTGCACGCACAAAACTACCGAATAGCGCGCAGATCCTACTCACACAGTACAATTGCCATGGAGCTAAAGTCTTTCCCATAGTCTTTCATTATATGAATAGGCTCCATGGTATGGCTATCTGGGGTATCACATTCCCATAAAGTCTGGTCCATAGTCCAAAGGCAAGAGGCGGGCAATCAGCCCCCTCCAAGGACACGTGGCGAGGTCGGTTTCGCCACACCACTCACTAGGGGGGTGCCCGGGCGAACTTTCGCAGGGGCGGCAAAATGCTGCCCTGTGTCTTGTGTAAAGGGACCGGCCGCTAATAAGACTATCTACCCGAGTTTCCCATCCAGCAGCAGCAGGGTCCTCTGTTCTCGCGATCCGCGAGAGCGTTGCCGTGGGTTGCCATAGCAACGCTCTTGTGGATCGCAAGAACGTTGCCATAGCAACGCTCTCAGTAGATAGTCTTATTAACGAGCATGGAGAATACTGGGCCCCTCTAAACTGCCCAGTGATGCTGTGCCACCGGACCACCAGTCGAGGAGGACAGGAGGGACAGGTAAGTGGCAGCACTTATTCCACACAACATGCACACTGCATCTGCATACACACTACACACATTCTACACACACTGCATACACTGCATACACTCTACACACACTCTACATACACTGCATACACACTGCATACACTCTACACACACTGCATACACACTACACACACTGCATACACACTGCACACACTGCATACACTCTACACACACTATCCACACTCTACACACACTATACACACTCTACAGACACTGCATACACTGCAAACACTGCACACACACTGCATACACTGCACACACTGCATACACTGCACACACTGCATACACACTGCCTACACTATACACACACTGCATACACTCTACACACACTGCATACACTCTACACACACTATCCACACTCTACACACACTATACACACTCTACAGACACTGCATACACTGCAAACACTGCACACACACTGCATACACTGCACACACTGCATACACTGCACACACTGCATACACACTGCATACACTATACACACACTGCATACACTCTACACACACTGCATACACTCTACACACACTATCCACACTCTACACACACTATACACACTCTACAGACACTGCATACACTGCAAACACTGCACACACACTGCATACACTGCACACACTGCACACACTCTACATACACTGTACACGCTATACACACACTGTACACACTATGCACACACTGCATACACTATGCACACACTACACACACTGCATACACACTGCATACACACTGCACACACTATACACACTGCATACACTATACACACACTGCACACACTATACACACACTGCACACACTACATGGACTACACACACTGCATACACACTATACACACACACTATACACACACTATACACCCACACTATACACACACTGCATACACTATGCACACACTATACACACACTGCACACACTATACACACACTGCACACACTGAACACACTCTACACACACTGCATACACTATACACACTCTACACACACTGCATACACACTGCACACACTGCATACACTATACACACACTGCACTAACTATACACACACTGCACACACTATACACACACTGCATACACACTATACACACACTGCATACACACTATACACACTGCATACACACTATATACACACTATACACACTGCTTACACACAATGCATACACACTATACACACACTGCACACACTATACACACAATATACACACACACTTTACACACTGTACACACTATGCACACACTGCATACACTATGCACACACTATACACACACACTGCATACACACTGCACACAATATACACACACTACACACACTGCACACACTATACACACACTGCACACACTACATGCACTACACACACTGCGTACACACTGCATACACTATGCACACACTATATACACACACTATACACACACTGCATACACTATGCACACACTGCACACTCTATACACACACTGCATACACATACATTTAAAAAAAATGCAGTTGTTTTTTACATTTCAAAGTTGGGGAGGGGGGTGCCAAATAAAGGATCCGCCCCGGGTGCCAAATGCTCCAGGTACGCCCCTGTATAGAGGAGAGCCATGTTACTCTGTATATAGAGAGGAGCCATGTTTACACTGTATATAGAGGGAGCCATGTTACTCTGTATATAGAGAGGAGCCATGTTTACACTGTATATAGAGGGGAGCCATGTTACTCTGTATATAGAGGGAGCCATGTTATTCTGTATATAGAGGGAGCCATGTTTACACGGTATATGGAGGGAAGCCATGTTACTCTGTATATAGAGGGAGCCATGTTACTCTGTATGTAGAGGGGAGTCATGTTACTCTGTATATAGAGAGGAGCCATGTTTACACTGTATATAGAGGGAGCCATGTTACTCTGTATATAGAGAGGAGCCATGTTTACACTGTATATAGAGGGGAGCCATGTTACTCTGTATATAGAGGGAGCCATGTTATTCTATATATAGAGGGAGCCATGTTTACACTGTATATAGAGGGAAGCCATGTTACTCTGTATATAGAGGGAGCCATGTTACTCTGTATATAGAGGGAGCCATGTTACTATCTGAGGTGGTTAACTATGATTGGCCCTGGCATGTTTGTTAGTCTGGCCTGCATGGTTGTCTGGCATGCATAAAAGTAGCATGTTTCAACTATATTAGTAGTTAGACTAGTTTGCACTAAAACATGTGCAAATGGGGAGTTTACGGGTGTGCAAATGGACTGTTTGTGGTTGTTTGCGGTGCGTTAAACGGGGAGTTTGGTCTGTCACTGTGAAGCGGGTGTAACCCTTACACTACCTGATCGATACAACATCATACCTGATGTTCTAAAGCACGTTATTCCAAACAATTTAGGAATATTAGGTGATTTATGCCCTTTATTGATTAAAACCAGACTCTGCATCAACTATGTAATTTTCCATGGGAGTTTTGCCTTGGATCCCCCTCCGGTATGCCACAGTCCAGGTGTTAGTCCCCTTGAAACAACTTTTCCATCACTATTGTGGCCAGAAAGAGTCCCTGTGGGATTTAAAAATTGCCTGCCCATTGAAGTCTATGGCGGTTCGCCCGGTTCGCCCGTTCGCGAACATTTGCGGAAGTTCGTGTTCGCCGTTCGCCAAACAAAAATGTTATGTTCGTGACATCACTACCTGACACACACGCTTGAAGACAACTAACTGCTATTCAATGTATAACAGTGAAAAAAAAGGTTTTGTTTTTAAATGTACGCTATTGTGACACCAGATATGAGTGGCACTGTGCAATGGCAGAGGTTGGCAGAGCACACGCTGTAGGCCTGACACACAGACGCTTGCAGACAACTAACTGCTATTCAATCTATTACAGTGAAAAAAATGTTTTTGTTTTTAAATGCAAGCTATTGTGATACCAGATATGAGTGGTGGCATTGGGCAAGTGGGCACAGTATCCACTGTGAGCCTGACACAGAAGCTGGCAGGCAGGCAACTGCAATTAGATTACACAGGAAAAAAAAGCAGACTGATGTTCTAGCCCTAAAAAGGGCTTTTTGTCGTGCTGTCCTTACAGCAGAGATCAGATGAGTCCTTCAGGACTGTAGTGGACACTAAATACACTAGCCTAGCTATCCATTTCCCTATCAAATGAGCAGCAGCTACACTTTCCCTCCTCTATCTAAGAATGCAGCTTCAGAATGAATCTAAAATGGATGCTGTACAGGAGGTGGGAGGGTCTGGAAGGGAGGGTCTGCTGCTGATTGGCTGGAATGTGTCTGCTGACTGTGAGGCACAGGGTCAAAGTTTACTCAATGATGACGAATAGGGGGCGGATCGAACCGCGCATGTGTTCACCTTTTTCTTTGTATTCTCTGGACATGACTGGGGGGCAAACTTGGTCCTCTACAAAAGGTACATTGATGACATCTTTTTTATCTGGAAAGGAGGCCGTGCCATTTTGGATTCTTTTATAAGTTTTTTTTTAAATTCTAACACATGGGGAATTGTTTTAACCCAAGAAGTCAGTCATGTAAAGGTTAATTTTCTAGATCTGCAGATTTATGTAGATAAGGGGTGTTTAAAAACTAGTACATATTTTAAAACTGTAGATATTAATAGTTATATTAACATGGAAAGTTGCCATTTTTCCCCATGGCTAACAAATATACCTAAAGGACAATTCACTAGAGTAAGACGGAATTGTACAGATGATGACATTTTTATAGAACAATCGGGAATTTTAAAAAAACAGTACCTAGATAAAGGATACAAAAAATCAGAGGTAGAAAAACAGTATAAAGAAATCCTGGATAAACCCAGGAAGGATCTTTTGATGTATAAAACTAAAATTAATAAATCCCCAGATAAACAGATTCATTTTATATGTAATTATAATTCGCAAAGTGGCCTTTTTAAAAAGATTTTAAATAAACACTGGCATATCCTAGAACAGAACGAAGATTTAGAGCAATTTATTGGAAAACAAAAACAAAATTACATATAGGGGAGCCAGGAATTTTAAACATATTTTAACTAAAAGTTGTATAACCAAAGAAATGACAGATGGAGACCTTTCAGGTTCTAAATTAAAGGGCTTTTTTAACTGCGGAAGTTGCCAGGCGTGTAAAGAAACCATAGTTAAGAATAAAAAGACAGATAGTTTCATATCTTATACCACTAAAAAAACTTGTAAAATTGATTCTTTCATTTCATGTAATATGAACAATGTCATTTATCTCCATTCATGCAGTTGTGGACTACAGTATGTTGGTAGAACCACCAGACCACTGAAAACAAGAATAGGAGAACATATTAGAAACATTAAAAATAAAATATTGAACCACTCCGTTTCTGCACATTTTGCACAAAAACACAATGGAGATCCCAAACACTTACATTTTATTGGTATTCAAAGGGTTAAAAAACCATGGAGTGGGGGTGATTTTATTAAGATTTTTAATAAAACAGAGATGAGGTGGATCTTTGAGCTGGACACCTTATCCCCTCTTGGAATGAATATTGATTTTGAGATTTTTAATTATATTTAATTGTTTTTCTTTCTTCTAATAATGGTGGAGGGTATACACACACTTTTACAACATGTGTGTATGTATATATATATATATATATATATATATATACAGGGCCGGCCTTAGGGGTGTGCGAGCTGTGCAGCCGCACAGGGCGCCATGGAGCAGGGGGCGCCCTGCGGCCGCATAGCTCACACGGCAGGGACGTATTAGCCGCGAGGCTAACAAGGCATTTGCCTTGGGCGGCATTTTCCAGGGGGCGGCAAAAAAAGCCGCCCCCAAATGCCCACGGCAAATGTCTTGTTAGCCTTGCGGCTAACAGACATGCTGGGCGGTCGGGCTGCGCTGGTGGGCGGCTGGCGAGGGAGCACTTCCTCTGAGCTGTCTGCTCAGCTCCCTCGCGCGCCGCAGAGTGAGGCTGGGAGCCGGAATATGATGTCATATTCCGGCTCCCAGCCTCACTCTGAGGCGCGCGAGGGAGCTGAGCAGACAGCTCAGAGGAAGTGCTCCCTCGCCAGCTGCCCACCAGCCAGCCAGCCAGTGCCGCTCGCCCAGCAGCCACTGGACCACCAGGGAGGAAGAGACCCCCCCCAGCATTCCCAAAGGTAAGGAGGCTGGGGGGGGGGGGGGTTTAAATACATTTTAAATAATGTGTTAATGTGGGTGAGTGTGTGTGTGTCTGTTAGTGTGTGTGTCTGTTAGTGTGTGTGTCTGTTAGTGTGCCTGTGACTGTTAGTGTGTGTGTATGTTAGTGTGTGTCTGTGACTGTTAGTGTGTGTGTGTCTTAGTGTGTGTGTCTGTTAGTGTGTGTCTGTGTCTGTTAGTGGGTGTCTGTGTCTGTTAGTGTGTGTCTGTTAGCGTGTGTCTGTTAGCATGTGTCTGTTAGTGTGTGTCTGTGACTGTTAGTGTGTGTCTGTTAGTGTGTGTCTGTGACTGTTAGTGTGTGTCTGTTAGTGTGTTTCTGTTAGTGTGTTTCTGTTAGTGAGTGTGTGTGTTTGTGTCTGACTGTATGTGTGTGGCTGTCTGCCTGTGTGTGTGACTGTCTGTGTGTGCGTGTGTGACTGTCTGCATGTGCGTGCGTGTGTGTGACTGCGTGTGTGGCTGTCTGCCTGTGTGTATGTGGCTGTCTGCCAGTGTGTGTTTGACTGTTTGTCTGTGTGTGTGACTGTCTGTGTGTGTGACTGTGTGTGTGGCTGTTTGCCTCTGTGTGTTTGGCTGTTTGCCTCTGTGTGTTTGTGTGTGGCAGCCTGTGTGTGTGGCTGTCTGCCTGTGTGTGTGTGGCTGTCTGCCTGTGTTTGTGTGTGTGACTGCCTATGTGTTACTGTCTGGGCAGACTAGATGGGCCGAATGGTTCTTATCTGCCGTCACATTCTATGTCTGTGTTTGTGTGTGTGTGTGTGTTTGTGTTTGTGTGTGGCTGTCTGTGTATGACTGCCTGAGTGTGTTTGTGTGTGTGTTTATGGCTGTCTGCCTGTGTGTGTGTGACAGGGTGTGTGGGAAGGGGGAAGGAGTGGGGAGGGGGGGACGGGAAGGGGGGGGCGCTGTGAAGATTTTTCGCACAGGGCGCCCAAATGCCTAAGGCCGGCCCTGTATATATATATATATATATATATATATATATATACACATTTTTAATAGATGTTAATACTTTTGTTCACATTCTATTTATAACCTGATATTTTATATGTATTTCTTTTTATGTTTCACTTGCCCATCTATATATCATATATATACCACTTCGAAAATGGCCGCCGGAATACTTCCGGTATTATGACTATAGAACACTGATTAAATGAACAATGTGAAGAAGAGATCACCTCAACCAAGTAAGACACTTCCTGTTGCATTAAAAAGACGGAAGAGAACAGCCAAAACCGGAAGTTCCGGTCACCGGAAGTGACGCAACGCAATGAATGTGGGCGGGGTTTAATGAATTTTTGCCGCGAATGTGGGGTTTAAAAGAAGGGTCAAGTGGAATATGTTTTGTATGCACCTGATGAAGGCGTCTAGCCGAAACACGTTGTGCTGACTGTGCTGATTTTATACTTGAATGTAAGACTATATTATTTATTTTACAATAAATGTTTGAATCTTTTTCCTTACATCCATTTTTTGCTATTTAATACCCAAATATATCGGGGAGGAACACATCAATTGAAGGATTTGATCCATATATCCTACTCATGCCTATATACTTGAGCCAGTTTGAATGCAGGCTCATTAAAATGTGAGTAGGAAATTTTACCATTTGTATATACATATTTGACATTGGGATATTTACCAGTACGATATTGCCCTATATAAGTTTTATTCTTTTCAGAAACATCTGGATAAAGATCTCCTTTATAACATACTTTATGGTATATGCATTTATTTATTTTCTATTTGTGTATAAATATTTTAATACACATTTTTGGTTCTCCAGTGCGCTATCCACTTTATATTCTATTTTCTGCTTTAGGCTCTTCTGTGAAATTGTGTGGTTGATTGCACTGTGTTTTTAGCAGCACATTGTAGCGCCATATTACCACCACTCTTTCCCTTTTTCTAAATCCTATCGGTCGATTAATGTGTTTCATTCCGATATTTCTGCGGCCCATGCTCCTATTAAGTCTTCATTTGGTAAACATCCTTCTATCTGTAGATTTTTGCGTGGCATTCGCCTCACAAGGCCTCCAGTTCCTAAATATAGTCAGTTTTCGGATGCAGCTCTCATTTTATCATTCTTAGAGACTTCGCCATCTATGAGGCACTCTCTCTTCACCAACTGTCAGCCAAATTAGCACTTCTTCTTTGTTTGGTCTCCTTCCAGAGTCTTCGACATCAGAGTGTTTGACTTTCATGCACTTGACTTTACTCCTGAAGGGGTGAACTGTTACATTACCCGACGCACAAAGACCAATTCATCTACCGTAAGCTACCCAAATTATTTGGATAAACCCACTCTCTTTGTAGCTTGTTGCATAAGACATAACATCCCCTGCACTACCCCTTTTAGGGTACCCACGGGTTCTCTACTGGTGTCTTATGTGCGACCACACAAGCTGTGATGTGCCCTACGATTGCTCATTGGATCATGTGGCTACTAGCTTTAGCTGACATTGATGCATATTTTGGGGCTCACTCTGTTAGAGACACTGCCGCCTCCTCTGCATTTATTGCTGGAGGTTCTCTGGCAGAAACTGTATCCTCCACTGATTGGTCCAGGCAGTCTATCTTCTGTACTTTTTTATTTTAGATAGTCACCACATGTTTCTCTTTCCATGTTCTCTACGCGTTAAAACATCAAATTTGAAACCTCTTGTCTTTCCATAAAATTCTGGATTCTTCTAACCTTAGTGACCAAATAATCGAAATGTATTAAAGATAGGAGGTAAATATTTTCTCAACTGTAGAATAGTCTCCCCCCTTTCAATGTAGTTATCTCGTAGTACCTCTTTTGTACATTTGTTGCAAGTTCTTTTTTGTTCTATTCTTTTCTTATGTTATTATCTTGCAGTGACTTTATAGTTTATGCACTCAAGTTTGAATAAATTGCCTTGATGTTATGTATGAGTATTTGATTTCTCTTCTCCAAGAGACCATACTTTCATGATTTTCTTTCTCTTTTTTCCCTATTGTGAAGACCTCTTGTTATCTCTACAAAGACTTACCATAGTCTATTGAACACTGGTTTACCTGGTTGACTCCTCACTGATCTACTGTTCATCGTTTACAAGATTGATTCTACGGCTATTCGGCTACACCAAGAAAGAGGAGTTGGGAGGAGCTTGATGACAATATATATTACTGTTATGTATTCTGATTGGTTAAACTTTTTACACTGATTGTTAACTGTGTCTTTGCTGCTGGGAGTTTCAGTAAAGAAAGATAAGCAGATATGAAGCCTCCTGTCTGTAATAAAATTCCATTGGAATAATATATCAAATTTAGGTGTATGCTTAAAAGGCAATGACTGGGTGATCCCTGGCAAGATTGTTGTATTTTATGTATATTTTAAATATATTGTATATGATGATGATGATGTAGGATTCTTTTTTAATGAAATCATTGATCATTTAGTATATTATATATGGACTGATGAATATGTGGGCTGTTGGTTAAAGAGGAAGAGAGAAAACACAGTAACACAACTAGTAGCAGCTTTTTCATTTTACTTTACGCTATAATGTTTACTTCATGTGCATAAGGTTGATATCTCCCTCATTTAAGTAATAACCATCTAAAGTATTGTGGAAAAATCTTAAACAGAGTGTTCAGTGATAAGGCATGATTCACCAAAATCAGATGAGTTGATCCAAATGATTTTGCTCCCATTTGCATAAGCAAAATGTTGGTCCATGATGTAGATCAGTTAATTTTACCTTTGCAACTCGCTCTAGCTTGGCTTTGATATCTACAAGCTCCAGGTGAGCTTCCCGAAGATTGTTCTTGAGCTTCTCATTTTCATTGAAGGCACTTTCATACAGCTGTAAGGAGAACATCATATATACTCAGACAATTTGTGACATGGCTACAACCACTAAATCTTAAACATGACATTGACGTGGCAGGTAAGCTAAACTTTAGTGGCTCCTGGAATTATACAAAAAAAATTTGCATAGGTAACCTTTTTTCTTAGTTTTTGTATGTATTTGGGCTGATGGTGAAATTAAAATTATTCAACCCTCATTGCAAGTTAGGTTTATTGTCAACATTTACAGACTTTCAGCTGTTTGCAATGAACAAATCAAACAGCTTTAAGTGATTTCTCCAAATTCAACTAAAAATGCAACTTATAATGACTCCTCCAGTTTCAAGATTAATCAATCCTCTGAATAGAATCCCTCACAACAGCATATATATGAAAAGCAAGTGTGCTTGACCTGGAACACTTAAAATACCTTAACTGGCTAGGGGTTTGTTGAGTGGCAGTTTGACTGCATGTTATAAATATGGCTAAGTAAAAAGAATGGTCCACAAAGTTAAGAGAATAGATCACCACCCTTCACAAACAAGAAACAGGATATAAAAGGATAGCAAAGACACTGAATGTTCCTAGAGATGGCATTGGATGCATAGTTTGCAAGTTCAAAGTTTAAAGAACATTGGTTACACTTCCTGGACTGTGCAGAAAAATGAAGCTATCAATGGCTCTAACCAGATTTCCGAGAAGACAGGTTGTGAAAAACTCTCAAGTGACTTCAAAAGACCTGCAGTAAGATTTTGTGGCAACAGACACTGAGGTTTCAGTGAGCACAGTAAGGTATATATGTACATCACTACTGACCCAAAAGCACAAGAAAGGTTGGCTCCAATATGCTCAAAATCATATAAATAAGCCATAGAAGTTTGGGGATTCTGTTCTGTGGAGTGATGAAACAAAACTGGAACTTTTCTGCCCAATGGATCAGCGATATGTCTGGAGGAAGAAGAATACGCTGAAAAAAACACTTACCTACAGTTAAGCATGGTGGTGGCTCTGTAATGCTATTGGGCTTTTTTGTATCCAATGTCACAGACAAAACTTGAAGCACATGGAAGACAAGATGGATTCATTGAAGTATCAGGAAATCCTAGGAGAAAATGTCATGCCATCTGTGAGGAAGCTGAAGCTTGGACATTATTGGGCCTTCCAATAAGACAATGATCACAAGCATTCCTCAAAATTCACTAAGGCTTGGTTGCAGAAGAAGTCCTGGAGTTCTACAGTGGCCATCACAGTCACCTGACATGAACCCCATAGAAAATCTATGTTGGGATTTGAAGAAGGGGGTTGCAGAATACAAACCCAAGAATATTACTGAACCGGAGGCCATTGCTCATGAGATTCCTCAGGAATGCTGTCAGAAGCAGATGTCTAACTAGGCATCTTGTTTGCAGCAGGTCATAACTGCAAAAGGTTGCTCTACTAAGTACTAAAGATGCTCGCCTTGAAGGGATTTAATCATTTTGTGACTGGTGAAGTCATTGTTTTGTTGCATTTTCAGTTGAAATTTGGGAAACCACATAAATCATTCATTGTGTTGAGCTATTTTAATTGGTTTTGTTTGAAACAGCTGAAAGTCTGTACATTTTGACAATAAACCTAATTTTCAATCGGGGTTAAAATGTTTTAATATTTTAATATTTAATAATAAGACCATTGCCCAGTAGTAGGAGTCTGAGTGCAGGGCTAAATTATGTGTGTTTTTATTTGCTTTTGTATTACACATCAATATTACAGTGCTGCCGCCCACCCCATGCATGCTCTATTAAAGGTTAATATGTGTGTAGGGATTCAGAAAAATACCCCTTTCTTCCAGATTAGACATTTTACCTTTTACCCGAAAACAGTGAGGTAATTTGTTAGTGTAGGATTCACTTAACAGGTTTTCACTGACGTGGCAAATGAACTTATACTTGAATGGTCATTGGAGTGACACAAAAAAAAAACCTCCAGTTATTTAAATGTGCACAAGGCTTAGCATACTGCGCAGGTATCTTTTTTTTATTCGTTTTTATGAAATCAAGACTCATACTTTCAATTATGGCTTTTGTTGACAACTCAATTTTTAAATAGTCATTAGATGTTATTATGTAACATGTGTATATAGCCCAACAGGTACACTGCAACCAGTGGTGTATCCTGGTTTTGTCCCTAGGCAGGACAAAACTCAGGCGCCCCCGCCTCCCCCCGCGCCACCCCCACCCAACCTTTCCCCCCGCCCCGCATTCTAAATACACACACACACACTCGCTAACAGAAACACACACACACTAACAGACACACTCACACTCACTAACAGACAAACACACTCACTAGCAGACACACACACTCACTGACATACACACACACTCACAGGCAAACACACACTAACAGACACACACACACTAACAGACACAGACACACACACACACACACACTAACAGACACACACACACACACACACACTAACAGACACACACACACACACACACACACTAACAGACACACTGACACACACACACTAACAGACACACTGACACACACACACTAACAGACACAAACACTAACAGACACGCACACTGACACACACTAACAGACACAGACACACACTCACCCACCCACATTAACACATTTTTTAAAAATTTATTTGTAACAATTTTTTTTTTTATTTTTTTAACACATTTTTTTTACATTTATTTTTAACACATTTTTTTTAAAATTTATTTGTAACACATTTTTTTTTTATTTAACACCCCCCCCCCCAGCCTCCTTACCTTTGGGAATGCTGGGGAGGGGGGGGGGGTGTCTCTTCCTCCCTGGTGGTCCAGTGGCTGCTGGGCAATCGGGCGGCACTGCCTGGTGGGCGGCCAGCCGGCGATGGAGCACTTCCCCTGAGCTGTCTGCTCAGCTCCCTCGCGCGCCTCAGAGTGAGGCTGGTAACGTTATATTCCGGCTCCGCCTCCCAGCCTCACTCTGCGGCTGGCGAGGGAGCTGAGCAGACAGCTCAGGGGAAGTGCTCCCTCGCCGGCCGCCCGCCCACCAGGCAGTGCCGCCCGATCGCCCAGCAGCCCGCCGGCATGTCTGTTAGCCGCAAGGCTAACAAGACATTTGCCTTGGGCATTTTTTTGCCGCCCCCTGGAAAATGCCGCCCAAGGGAAATGCCTTGTTTGCCTCGCGGCTAATACGCCCCTGACTGCAACCTACAAGTGAAAGCAAAAAAAGTATTTTAAAGGTTGGAGTCGATGAACTGGAGTCTTTTTTTCAACCTATATTACTATGTAACTATGTAAAAGGGAAGCTTATTCTAGTTGTATTTTCTATATCAACAACTCACTAATGATATCGATACAAGGCAACATGTGCCTTTTTAGAGATAGCAGACCTTTTTGAAATCCTTTTCTTTTTCATCCTCAGTTTTGCTTCCAAGTGATGCTAAGCGGTTCTCCCTGCGGTAATAGGCACTTGCACGAGCGGCAGCTCGGTCACTGGAAGGTTCTGTAGAGCTGAGGTTAGAGCCACCAGAGTCCAACCTGCCACCAAAGTATACAAATAATACTACACAACATATTACAGTCATATATTTATATTATATATATATATATATATATATATTAGAAATCTTGCAATTAGAAATATATCTTGCAATTAGAAATCCTGCCACTATGAGTCTAACAAGGTTAGACTTAAAATTGAATTTTCAGAGTAGCTGGAAAAAAAAAGACCCACAACCAACCTGATACCTGAATGGGTGGATGTCCACACTGGATTCACATGCAGTCTGCTGGAGGAACCATCCATATATCTGTTACTACACAACACTACCTCTGACTGATATCTGAATATTGGAAGCATTGTAGGAAACCAATCAGAATGTTTTTTTATCACATGTTAACTATAATCACTATTAAGATTGTATGCATATATATTTTACCTGTTTGAGAGTTAAGTCACACTTCTGATGAAACCTCATGGTGAAATGCGTTGGATTTTATATATTTTTTTATATATAGCTTTTATGTTTAAATAACGTTTACCCTTTTAAATTTAAATATTTTGAATGTATTCATTATTTATTTTATATTCTTTTGGCTTCCTGAATTCGACTACATTTCCAGTCCTGCATATCCTAGGTTGGGATTGTACCACCTAAGCTCCACTACACTAGAGCAGATTCCTGCTCTAAAAACCGCACGTTCTAAGAAAAGTACCATCATCAGTGTGGCATATTGTGACGAAGTGCCCTTTGCCACTTGTTCTTGGAGAGGCCTGCCAGCCTCTTGCTTTGTGACTATGGCCCCTGGGAGTTATTGCCAGTTAAAAGCACTATTTGGGCTTATTGGCTTTTACAAGACTGTTTTGGGCGCTTTAAATCCTTTTGCTCAAGAGCTGCACTTTTCGAACTGGCACTTCAGATACAGCCATTTTAATTTTAATTTAGCCGAACGCAGTCAGCAGTGTTTTGCCATCGAATTCATGGAATTAAAATTGGATACTCGACGGCACGAACAACGCTGAAGTTTTACCTTCTTTGGAACACTCACTTCGAATGGAGTCGAACGGTGGTGAGACTTCCAGCTAACTCCCGAACGCCTGAACGGATTTACATGATATTTGGATATGTTTGTTCCCTAAGTATGCTGGTTCAGAAAATGTACATTTTAAAATGTGAATGTGATGTATAATTTTAAAGTTATAGAAATTGGGTAAAAAGTGTATTTTTCGCTTGGAGATAATTGAGCTGATACAGTAATTAGCCCAATTATCTCCCAAGCAGAGGGGAGGAATTTGCTCTAATGCATGGGAGTGTTTAACTGTGTGTCTGTATATGATTGGTTGTTATGTTTGTGTTTTCACGTGGGTGGTAACCGTGTGGGGAAATGTGTATAAAAGAAGCAATAAAGCCTCAGTGCATTCTGTTCCTGCTTAACCCTCAATACGTAGCCTTGTCTCGTTATTGTAGGGAACTGCTATAATCACACTGGGGATTGCTATACTTTGTATACTTCCCTGAGCTCTAATCACTTAGCTCTTTTTAGAGCTGTTCCGGATACGCTCTCCTGGAGGAGAGGTCTTTCCCACACGGTCCTGGATGTCAGAGGTTGATCCAGGGTGGAAGGAAGACGGCGAGACTCCAGTTAAGCTACGGCGGTTGTGGAGGCTGCGGTACTTGTGGTATCCGGTGTGGTGCTTGTGGTCCTCGGCGCAAGCTAGCAAAGGTCCATCAACGGAAGGTACTCGGTTGGAGTACAGGTGATCCGTTACACATATATATCCTTAAACGGGGATTATACCGTCCACGCCCTTAACAGCAGAGCTCTATGTAGCTCTTGAAAGTGTGAGTGTGCTTTCATTTCAATATATCACCCTATATGTTTTAAACCCTTATATATAATAATTCTACGTAAATATGTATGTAATAATTTTACATAATTAGCTCATTTTATTAATTACAATTTGTGGGACCTGCCTGACAACCCAGGCCAAAAGTCCAGGGAATTTAATTTGCTAGTACTATATTTAACCATGTAACTTTCCAAGACACCATAAAACCTGTACATGGGGGGAGGGGTACTGTTTTACTCGGAAGACTTCGCTGAACACAAATATTAGTGTTTCAAAACAGTAAAATGCATTACAACGATGATTTTGTCAATGAAAGTGACATTTTTTGCATTTTTCACACACAAATGGCACTTATACAGACAATATAATTGTTGTGATACGTTTTACTCAGGGCCGGCCTTAGGGGTGTGCGAGCTGTGCGGCCGCACAGGGCGCCATGGCAACAGGGGCGCCGGGCGGCCAACACAGCTTGCAGGCCGGCCGAGTTATGTATTTCAAGTGCAGAGCAAGTCAAATGCATAATGCTGCTTTGCACTTGACTTGCAAATTATGAGCAGAGAGCTGCCGCCGGGAATCCACTTCTGTATGGAGTGTGGAGGAGGAGCGTGGGGGTGTTACGCCGCGTACTTGCGTAACGTCGACGTGCTCTGTCATCAGAGGGAGCCGCGGAAGGATCCAATTCAGTGAGTGAAGGCGGCACCCGGTGCTCTTCAATCGGCGGAGACAGCTCAGTCCAGGGAGCAGCAGCCTTTACTGTGAGTGACTGTTCTTTTTTTTTTTTCCTTTTTTATTAAATAGGTTTTGTTGAAGGGGTGCAGGAATTTAATTAAGGGGGGCAGGGGATTAATGAAGGGGAGGCATGGATTGCATTAACTGGCAGGGGATTTTTTAAGGGGGCTGATAAAGGGCGGCAGGAAACTGAAAAGGGGGGCATGGGGCTGATTAAAGGGGGCAGGTGGTTGATAAAGGAGTGGGAGGGGATTGATGAGGAGATCAGGGGGCTGATGAAATGGAGGCAGATGGCTGATAAATGGGTGGGAGGGAATTGATGAGGGGGCAGGGGACTGATGAAGGGTGGCCAGGGGTTGGATTAATTGGCAGGGGATGTATTAAGGGGGGTGATGAAGGGGAGCAGGGGATTGAAAAGGGGGGCATGGGACTGATTAAGGGGGGGCAGGTGGGTGATAAAGGGGTGGGAGGGGACTGATGAGGGGGTCAGGGGGCTGATGAATGGGGGCAGTGGGCTGATAAAGGGGTGGGAGGGGACTGATGAGGGGGTCAGGGGGCTGATGAATGGGGCAGAGGGCTGATAAATGGGGGGGATTGGTGAGGGGGTCAGGGGACTGATGAATGGGGCAGAGGGCTGTTAAAGGGGTGGGAGGGGATTGATGAGGGGTCAGGGGGCTGATGAATAGGGGCAGAGGGCTGAGAAAAGAGTGGGAGGGAATTGATGAGAGGGGCAGGGGACTGATGAAGGGGTGGCAGGAATTGATAAAGGGGTGGGAGGGGAATGATGAAGTGTAAGGGGTGGCTATGAGTTTGATGAAGGGATGGCCAGGGCATTGATGAAGGGGAAGGGGTGGCCAGGAGTTTGATGAAGTGGTGGCCAGGGGCTTGGTGAAGATCTGGCATGGGGTTTTGGTTAAGAGGTGCAGGGGTTTTGTAGAAGGGGGTGGAGGCGACAGATTGTGAATGCTCCTAAAATAGTTTGAAGGGGTCCAAACAGAGACAGGGAGGGGTGGGGGGCGCCACAAGATTGTTTCGCACAGGGCGCCTGAACACCTAAGGCGGGCCCTGGTTTTACTGTTTTGAAACACTAATATTTTTGTTCAGCGAAGTCTTCCGAGTAAAACAGTACCCCTCATGTATAGTTTCTATGGTGTTTTCAAAAGTTACAGAGTCAAATATAAGGCTTGCGTTTCAGTTTTTTCACATTGAAATTCGCCAGATTGGTTATGTTGCCTTTGAGACTGTATTGTAGCCCAGAAATGAAAATTACCCCCATGATGGCATACCATTTGCAATAGTAGACAACTGAAGGTATTGCAAATGGGCTATGTTCAGTCTTTTTTAGTAGCCACTTAGTCACAAACACTGGCCAAAGTTAGTGTTAATATTTGAAAATGCCAAAAACTTATTTGAATGCCAATTTTGGCCAGTGTTTGTGACTAATTGGCTACTAAAAAAGTCTGAACATACCCCATTTGCAATACCTTGCGTTGTCTACTATTGCAAATGGTATGCCATCATGGGGGTAATTTCCGGCCTCAAAGGCAACATAACCAACCTGGCAAATTTTAATGAGAAAAAACTGAAACGCAAGCCTTATATTTGACTCTGTAACTTTTGAAAACACCATAAAACCTGTACATGAGGGGTACTGTAATACTTGGGAGACTTCGCTGAACACAAATATCAGTGTTTCAAAACGTGTGCAAAAAATGTCACTTCCACTGACGATATCGTCGTTGTAATACATTTTACTGTTTTGGGTTGTCAGGCAGGTCCTGCAAATTATAATTAATAAAATTACCTAATAATGTAAAATTATTACATAAATATATAGGTAGAATTAATATATATATACGTGTATATATATATATATATATATATATATATATATATATGTATATAATTTTTTTCAATTATTTTAATTTATATATAGGTATATATATATATAGTGGTATATACTTATGTATATAGATATATATATATATATTATTTCCTTCTATATGTATTTTGATATCAATATATATATAAATTAATTTTAAAATACAGTTAGAACGAAATTACACATGTATATATATTTTTATTATTTTTGTAATTTTATTTTTTAACGTATTTACATATTTGTTTATTTTATATTATATATAAATATATATATAATAATAATTATATATATATTTAGTCAATATCATTGTATGTGTATTTTGATATGAATATATATATACATAATTATATATATATAATATTAAAATACACTTAGACAGTGCATGTGTATATATGTGTATGTGTGTATATATATATATATATATATATATATTTATATCATATATATAATAAATATATATAAGATCTAAGCATATATTATTTCATTTTACATTGTGTTCACTTTTTTTTTTCAGATAGCAGGGGGAGTACCTGTCATAACAGGCACTCCCCCTGTTGGCAATGCCTTGGACGGCTGTGCCGTCCATGTGATCGCGAAGTCATCGCAAGGACCTCGCGATCACATGGCCCAGAGGGGCCGAAGAGGAAGGAGGGGGACTCCCAGGTGAGTCCCCACGCCGCGATCGCCGGCGTGGGATCGCCGGCGACCGAGTAAGTACATAAGATTGCAGGGCGTTCCATTACTGCCCTGCAGCGTTTAGAGCCGCTTCCTTAAGGACGGCATAGAATGCCCTGCGGTCTTAAGGGGTTAAAATTACTACACTTAGATTGTGTGTTATCTCTGTTTTTGTCTTTGAGAGATTTATCTATCAACAAGATCCTGTTGTATTCATGTATGTATATATCTGTATCTGTTTGTGGCTACACTAAACCACAGGCACAGATTTTCTAATTTTTTCTTCTTTTTTGTTCTATTTGTGTTATCACAAGGCTGGGGAAATCTTATGTAATAATCTGCTGCCCTTACCCATCTCTTAAGATAAAGCAAGCACCTATACCCTGTACTTGACAATATAAGGTGTGTCCATTCAAATTAAATGAAAGAAAAAGGGGAAAAGTATTTAGTGTAATATTCATAAATATATATATATATATATATTAAATAGATTGAATCATTCACAAAAAAAAATCAGGTAGAGACTGCTCAGGCTATAAGCACTGCAATAACCAGAATGCTAATAACCAGAAACGACAGCTGCACTAGGAAATTCGGATATTTTCCACACTGGAAGGAACTGCTGAAATAAATTAGGGGTTTTAATACCTACTGTTTTTATTTGTTTTTGTGCGAATAAACTTACTTGCCAATATTGCTGCTCACTGATCATTTGGCATCCTGAGATCTACACCATAGCATCATACTAAGCCAGTTGTTGGAGCACTTGTAGCCTGAGCAGTTATTACCTGCTCTTTGTTTATTATTATTATTATTATTATTATTACTGGTATTTATATAGTGCCAGCATATTCCGTACCGCTTTACAATATTATCAAAGGGGGAGATTAAACAATAAATGAGACAATTAAAAAAACTTACAGGAACAATAGGTTGAAGAGGGCCCTGCTCAAACGAGCTTACAGTCTATAGGAGGTGGGGCGAAAAACTTAACATGACAGGAAGTAGCAATCAAACAAGGTGGAGCAGAGCTGGAGGAGGGAATTGAGTGCTGCTCTTTAGGAGAGAGCAAGGGACTGGTACGAGCAAGTGACAGGTACGTCAGGTGGAGGTTACTCTGGGAAGCCATATGCTTTCCTAAAGAGTATTTTGAAGCACTTTTTAAATGATTGAAGAGTAGGCGAGAGCTTGATGGTTATAGGCAGGCTATTCCAAAGGAATGGAGCCACCCGCAAGAAGTCCTGCAAGCGTGAGTTGGCTGTACGGGTGCGAGCAGCGGACAGGAGAAGGTCACGGGCCGAGCGGAGAGACCAAGAAGGGGCATACCTAGGGGGGACTAGAATCGGTCAGTGCTTTATAGGTGTGGATTAGTACCTTGAATTGACTCCTATAGGATACAGGAAGCCTATGTAAGGACTGACAGAGGGGAGAGGTGTGAGAGGAGAAACAGGAGAGGAAAATCTGTCTACCTGCAGCATTCATTACAGGCTGTAGCTGTTGCGGTCACCGGCCCGCCGAGCCTCACGGTCGTGCCCGACCGGCACGACCGCTCCGACTACACGAGCTTACCTGCTCGTCGGCGAGCCGGGAACCGCGCGTGTAGTTCTTCCGGGCATCACGCCCGAATCCAATATGGCGCCGACCACGTGGTCGCGTCTATGGATAGCCCCGCCCCCGAGAATTATACTAACGTGTGCGTGACGTCACGACGTCAACGCACACGCACGTTCTGGGGTCAGAGGTCGCCCTCTGACCAATCATAGCTTAGAGAGGGGTATTTAAACCCCTAATTCACCCTAGTACTTTGCCATGTCGTGGTTTCAGTTTCCTGGTTTCCTGAAAGTGCTAGTTTCGTGTTTCTGATTTCCTGGTATCCTGATCCTTGGCGTTTCCCTGGTTATTCTGATCTCTGGTTTCCCTGACTTGGCTTGTTTTATCGGTATTGAGTATTTTCTGGCTTCCTTGACCTCGGCTTTCCCTTTGACCATTCTCTGTCTCTAGCGTATTAGTCCGGCCATTCTAAGGTCCGGTTTACGCTCTGTCCTGTTATTTTTCCTTTTCTGACTTATGTATATGTTTACATAGTTTCTGCGTGCTGGACCACATTACTAGTCGTGACATTACGACATGGCCATGGATCCTGCAGAACTATGCAAACATATGATCGCCTGTGAAAATAGGGTGGAGGATATGGACCACAGGTTAGACCAATTTGCTCAGGCATTTCAGACCTTGCTCCAGGGGTGTATCCTGGTTTTGTGTTGCCCTAGGCAGGAAAAAACTCAGGCGCCCCCCTCACCCCCAACCCCCCCCCCCGCCACCCCCACCCAACCCTTCCCCCGCCTTCTAAATACACACACACTGACAGATACGCATCCATTAGCTAACTGTTAGCTAATGGATGCGTATCTGTCAGTGTGTGTGTGTGAGTGTATGAGTGTGTCTGTGTGTGAGTGTGTCTGTTAGTGAGTGTGAGTGTGTCTGTTAGTGAGTGTGTCTGTTAGTGAGTGTGTCTGTTAGTGAGTGTGTCTGTTAGTGAGTGTGTCTGTTAGTGTGTGTGTCTGTTAGTGTGTGTGTCTGTTAGTGTGTGTATGTCAGTGTGTGTGAGTGTCTGTTAGTGAGTGTGTCTGTTAGCTGCTAACAGACACACTCACACACTCACTAACAGACACACTCACACACACTGACATACACACACTAACAGACACACACAGTCAGACACACACACACACTCACTAACAGACACACTCACTAACAGACACACTCACACTCACTAACAGACACACTCACACACAGACACACTCTCACACACACACACACACTCTAACAGACAAACAGACACACTCACACTCACTAACAGACACACATTAACAGACACACTCACACACACTAACAGACACACTCACACACACCAACAGACACACACAGTCAGACACACTCACACACACTCTCACACTCACTAACAGACACACACACACTAACAGACACACTCACACACACTAACAGACACACACACACTAACAGACACACTCACACACACTAACAGACACACACAGTCAGACACACTCACACACACTGACAGACACACACACACTAACAGACACACTCACTCACATTAACTCATTTTTTTTTTAATTTACCCCCCCAGCCTCCTTACCTTTGGGAATGCTGGGGGGGGTTCTCCCTCTCCCTGGGGTCTAGTGGGGCTGCCGGTCGGGCTGCTGGGCTGGTTGCTGGGCGGGCGGCTGGCGAGGGAGCACTTCCTCTGAGCTGTCTGCTCAGCTCCCTCGCGCGCCGCACAGTGAGGCTGGGAGGCGGAGCCGGAATATGACGTCATATTCCGGCTCCCAGCCTCACTCTGCGGCGCGCGAGGGAGCTGAGCAGACAGCTCAGAGGAAGTGCTCCCTCGCCAGCCGCCCGCCCAGCAACCAGCCCAGCAGCCACCAGCCCAGGATGTCTGTTAGCCGCAAGGCTAACAAGGCATTTGCCCTGGGCGTTTGGGGGCGGCTTTTTTTGCAGCCCCCTGGAAAATGCCGCCTCGCGGCAAATACACCCCTGCCTTGCTCCAGAGGACTGCCTATTTAGAGGTCCCTCCTGTACCACCTGTGGTTCCGCCACCTGTAGTGGTTCCCGTACCACATAAACCACCGTCCATAACTTTGTCACCGCCCCCTCGTTATGGAGGTGATTCTAAGGAATTTAGAGGTTTTTTAAACCAAATAGAATACCACTTTGAGGCCTCCCCAGGTTCATTCCCAACAGATAGATCTAAAATAGGCTATCTGATGAACCAATTAACTGGAAAAGCCTTGACTTGGGCTAACCCCTTATGAGAAAGTGGTGACGCAATAGCCCGTGATTACAGTACCTTTCTTACGGCCTTTAAGGCTACATTTGAACCTAAAGGCAGGGAGAAGAACGCTGCCAAAGCCCTTATGAGAATCAGGCAAGGCAGTCGTTCTGTAGCCGATTATGCAATAGAGTTCAGGACATTAGCGTCTGAGGTTGATTGGACCAATAGCGGTCTAGTGGCTGCTTTCTCTGAAGGTTTAGCTGAGAATATACAAGATGAAACTGCAGCTAGAGACCTTCCGGTTAGTCTTAATGAGTTTATTGCCTACATGATAAACATTGATAACCGGCTCAGAGAGAGAGAGAAAAACAAACAACGTAACAGACGTTCTAATTTGTCCATAGCTCCTCGTTTCTCTAACCCAGTGGTGAGTAGCCAAACGCCTCTTCCAGAACCTGAACCCATGCAATTGGGTAGTGCTAAACTCACTGAGGCAGAGAGACAACACAGACGTAATGAGGGGTTATGTATGTATTGTGGCAAGAAGGGACATCTAAGATCGTCATGCCCGGTTCGGCCGGAAAACTTGCACACCTAAGGCACGTACGGGGACCGACCTTAGGTGTGATGTATATGTCCCCTAAATTGACTAAGAACCGTTTCCTGGTCAAAGTAACCTTATCTTTCGAGAACACTACTGTTCAGTGTGAGGCTATGATTGACTCTGGGGCAGCGGAGAATTTCCTAGACAAAGAGTTCTCTGCTAAACATCTCCTGCCCTTAAGACATAAAGAGAAACCTATAGCAGTCGAGGCCATTGATGGAAGGCCTCTTACCCAGCCTTTCATCACACACGAAACTCTGCCAATCACTGTTTCAGTGGGTATTCTACACTCTGAAGAAATTACCTTTCAAATCATATCTTCACCTACAGTTCCGATAATACTCGGTTTCCCTTGGCTCCTGAAACACAATCCACGTTTGGATTGGATTGAAGGAGAGATTGTGAGTTGGGGTGAGAGATGCAAAGGTGTTTGCTTTAAGCAAATCCCACAACCTATTGGCACCATTAATGTTCCTGTTACACCTCCCTTGACCACACAAATTCCACAGCAGTATATGGATTTGAAAGAGGTATTTAACAAGGTCCAGTCAGAAGGGTTACCTCCTCATAGACCTTATGACTGTACTATAAACTTATTACCAGGGACTATGCCTCCCAAGGGAGGAGTCTATGCCTTGTCCCCCCAGGAAAATCTTTGTTTGGAGGAATATATTAAGGATGCTCTCAGAAAGGGTCATATCCGTAGGTCCTCCTCACCAGCCGGGGCTGGATTCTTCTTTGTCTCTAAAAAAGAAGGAGACCTACGCCCTTGTATTGATTATAGGGGTTTGAATAGGATTACCATAAAAAATGCCTACCCTATTCCCCTTATATCAGAGCTATTCGACAGATTAAAGGGAGCTCGAGTCTTTACCAAGCTCGATCTCCGAAGTGCCTACAATCTAGTCAGAATTAAGGACGGTCACGAATGGAAGACCGCATTTAACACCAGAATGGGACATTACGAATACCTGGTTATGCCGTTTGGATTATGTAACGCTCCAGCGGTATTCCAGGATTTTATCAACGATGTCCTAAGAGAGTACCTTCACATGTTCGTTCTAGTGTATTTGGACGACATTCTCATCTATTCCCCAGACCTAGAGACACATCACGAACATGTGAGAATTGTACTGAAAACCCTGTTACAGAACGGCCTTTACTGTAAACTGGAGAAATGCCAGTTTGGCCAAACGGAGATACAATTCCTTGGATACGTTATATCTCCGTCTGGTTTCCAGATGGATCCTCGTAAACTGGAGGCAGTCTTACAGTGGCCATTACCCAAGGGCCTTAAAGCTACTCAACGCTTTATAGGTTTTGCGAATTACTACCGCAAATTCATAAGGGGATTTTCCTCCGTGGTTTCCCCTATAACCAATTTAACAAAAAAAGGAGCAAATTGTATATCTTGGCCCAAAGAAGCAAGAGAGGCATTTGAACGATTAAAATCTTTATTTTCCTCAGCACCTGTCCTGACCCATCCTGATCCATCCAAACCATTTATCCTAGAGGTGGATGCATCAGAGACAGGAGTTGGAGCCATTCTGTCTCAAAGAGAGAGTCCTGATACGCCTTTACATCCCTGTGGATTTTACTCTCGCAAACTCACACCTGCAGAGAGGAATTACGACATAGGGAATAGGGAACTTTTGGCCATTGTACTTGCCCTTATGGAATGGAGGCATCTCTTGGAAGGTTCCAAAGAGCCACTTTTGATCTTTACTGATCATAAGAATTTGGCTTATATTGGGGACGCTAAGAGACTGTCCTCTCATCAGGCTAGGTGGTCATTGTTCCTCTCCCGATTCAATTTCGTAATTACATACAGACCTGGTACTAAAAACACCAAGGCAGATGCACTTTCTCGGCAGTTTGAGACAGATGAAGTTCCGGAACAGGTGATATATCCTATTGTACCTCCTGAATGCCTCATTGCCACTACAGTTTCCGAAGTGTCTTCTCCACTCTTCTGTGCCATAATAGCAGATCAAACTCAGGCACCTGTGGGAAAACCTCCGGATAAACTGTATGTGTCACCTCAGTTTCAAAAGAAGGTACTAGATTTGTTCCATGACAGCCTCACAGCGGGCCATCCTGGAGTCCATAAAACTCTCTCTGCCATCTCCAGGAGATTTTGGTGGCCTGCTCTTAGAAACGATGTCAAAGATTATGTTGGGGCATGTCAAATATGTGCTGTTTCTAAAGTTCCTCCCAGGTCACCTCCTGGACTATTACAACCACTGCCCATACCTAGTGCTCCATGGACCCACTTGGCCATGGATTTCATTGTGGATCTACCCAGTTCAAACGGGTTTAATACAGTCCTTATGGTCATTGATAGATTCACGAAGATGGCACATTTCGTCCCACTTAAAAAATTACCATCTGCTCAAGATCTAGTTCAAATATTCTTGAGAGAGATCTTTCGGTTGCACGGTGTACCCAAAAGCATAGTATCTGACAGAGGTACCCAGTTTGTTTCTAGGTTTTGGCGTTCCTTTTGCAAACAATTGGGCGTCGAACTCTCCTTTTCGTCAGCATATCACCCTCAAACAAATGGAGCAGCAGAGAGGGCGAATCAGTCTTTGGAAGCTTATTTACGTTGCTTTATAGATGCCAATCAATCTAACTGGTACGAGCTCTTACCCATGGCTGAGTTCGCCAGAAACAACGCCACTCATGAATCTTCTAATCACAGTCCATTCTTTGTTAATCAGGGTTATCACCCCACTGTTTTTCCTTCTGCATTCTCAGACACAGAAATCCCCGCTTTGAACACCCGTTTAGATTCGATTCATGATACTTGGGATTCCGTCCATTCAGCTCTGCAAAAAGCCTCATTACGAGCGAAGGTCCAAGCTGACAAGAAACGGGGCGCTAATCCTGTCTATATTCCAGGTGACAGGGTGTGGCTCTCCACAAGACATATCAAGCTTAAGGTCCCGTCCATGAAATTTGCCCCTCGGTACATTGGTCCCTTTCGAGTTACCCAACGTATTAATCCAGTGACCTATACTTTGGCACTACCGGCTCATATGAGAATAGCGAATACTTTCCATGTGTCTCTGCTCAAGCCCCTTACTTGCAATCGCTACACAAGGGTATCCACTCCTCCTCCGCCCTTGGTAGTGGGTGATCAAGAGGAATACGAAGTCCGTTCTATCATGGACTCCAAATTATCCAGAGGTGTCTTGTCCTATCTCGTTGACTGGAAGGGTTATGGTCCCGAGGAACGTTGTTGGGTTCCTGCTGACTGGGTCCATGCGCCCCGTCTTATCCGGTCATTTCACAACCGCTTTCCTCTTAAGCCGGGTCCTTCCCGCTCGGTGTGCGGTCTTCGAGTGGGGGGTACTGTTGCGGTCACCGGCCCGCCGAGCCTCACGGTCGTGCCCGACCGGCACGACCGCTCCGACTACACAAGCTTACCTGCTCGTCGGCGAGCCGGGAACCGCGCGTGTAGTTCTTCCGGGCATCACGCCCGAATCCAATATGGCGCCGACCACGTGGTCGCGTCTATGGATAGCCCCGCCCCCGAGAATTATACTAACGTGTGCGTGACGTCACGACGTCAACGCACACGCACGTTCTGGGGTCAGAGGTCGCCCTCTGACCAATCATAGCTTAGAGAGGGGTATTTAAACCCCTAATTCACCCTAGTACATGTCGTGGTTTCAGTTTCCTGGTTTCCTGAAAGTGCTAGTTTCGTGTTTCTGATTTCCTGGTATCCTGATCCTTGGCGTTTCCCTGGTTATTCTGATCTCTGGTTTCCCTGACTTGGCTTGTTTTATCGGTATTGAGTATTTTCTGGCTTCCTTGACCTCGGCTTTCCCTTTGACCATTCTCTGTCTCTAGCGTATTAGTCCGGCCATTCTAAGGTCCGGTTTACGCTCTGTCCTGTTATTTTTCCTTTTCTGACTTATGTATATGTTTACATAGTTTCTGCGTGCTGGACCACATTACTAGTCGTGACAGTAGCAGGGCAATACGACTTGTAGGAAGACCTATTAGGAGAGAGTTACAATAATCCATGTGAGAGATTACTAGTAGCATCTTGCTTAAGAACGTGGGGGATGCGGGCTATGTTTTAAGGTGGAATCTACAGGATTTGGTAACAGACTGGATGTGAGGCTCAAATGTGAGGCCAGAATCATGTATAACACTAAGACAGCGCACTTGCAAGGATGGACTGATGTGGGTACCACTAACTTGAAGGGAGAGTGAAGGAGGAGGATTAGTATTAGAAGGAGGAAAGACAAAAAGTTCAGTTTTAGAGAGATTGATTTTCAAAAAGCAGGAGGATATGCAGTCAGAAATGGCAGAAAGGCAAGCAGTGACACATTGCAGGAGGCAGGGGAGAGGTCTGGGGGTGGAGAGGTATATTTGAGTGTCATCAGCGTACAGGTGGTATTGGAATTCAAATGAGGTAATACATTTGCCATGAGAGGCAGTATAAAGAGAAAATAGAAGGGGACTAAGGACAGAGCCTTGGGGAACTTCAATGAAAAGAGGAGGTATCATTAGAAAAGGAGACACTGAATGAGTGTTGGGAGAGATATGAATTGGGAGAGATAGGAGGAAAACCAAGAGAGGACAGTGTCACAGAGACCGAGTGATTGCAGAGTTTGGAGAAGGAGAACATGGTCAACAGTGGCAAAAGCAGCAGAGAGGTCAAGATGAATTAGTATGGAGTAGTGCCCTTTGGATTTAGCTGCGATTAGGTCGTTTGTGACTTTAATAAGAGCAGTCTTAGTAGAATGGAAGGGGCGGAAGCCAGACTGAAGAGGGTCAAAGAGAGAGTTGGAATTGAGGAATTGAGGAAAAGTCAGAGGGTAAAGACCAGTCTTTCCAGAAGCTTTGAGGAAAAAGGGAGCAGGGATATGGGACGATAGTCAGAAGGGGAGGACGGGTCAAGAGATTTTGTTTTTTTAATATGGATACTACAATAGCATGTTTAAGGGCAGCAGGGACAACAACACAAGATAGAGAGCAGTTGATGATGTGTGTTAAGGATGACACAAGACAAGAGGACAGAGATCTAATAAGGTGAGATGGGACCGAATCAAGCGGGCATGTGCTGGGGCGAGAGGAAATTAGAAGAGCAGCCACCTCTTGTTCAGTAGCTTGAGAGAAAGTCTGAAGGGTAGGAAAGAAATGATCCAGGTGTGGTTGAGAAATAGAGGGGCAAGGTGGTAAGAATTCTCTCCTTAGCTGTTCAATCGTGTCGGTAACGTAGCATGCAAAGCTATCGGCTGTAAGGTTGTAAAGTAGGAATGGATAGAAGTTGGGAATCAATATTAGCCGATAGCTGCTGGAGGTCAATATAATTCAGATTTCTTCTTAGTTGAGGGGGGGGGGGTTAGGTTGAGGATAATAGGGTAAGGGGCTATTGAGAGCAAGAGGTGGTGTTTGTGATGTTTAAATCTATTTAAATATCACTTGTATATATTTAACAATATTATCTGAAAATTCTGAAGTTGGATACCGCTTCAGAGCAAGTGGACATCACTGCTGGAGGCAACTTAACCCCTTAAGGACACATGACATGTGTGACATGTCATGATTCCCTTTTATTCCAGAAGTTTGGTCCTTAAGGGGTTAAGGGTTAAACCATTAGAGAATGATTTAAACCCTTGAGATAACAGTACCCCCAGGGGCCTCCTGGCACAATAACAACTTAATTTAGATGAAGTTCTTTTGGTGCCTGGAGTGTCCCTTTAAGTTTAGTATTGGAGTGTTTACTGTTTAACCCCTTAACGTCATTATAGCGTTCTATGATGCCCCCCATATATAATTTGCTTTAAAGTCGTAACAGCTATGAGCCCGGGAGCGCACAGGATATTTACCTTCCGTTTGACTGTTTTAGAACACTAATATTTGTGTTCATTAAAGTCTCCCGAGTATAACAGTACCCCACATGTACATGTTTTATGTTGCTTTTGAAAGTTAGAGAGTCAAATATAAGGCTTGCATTTCAGTTTTTTCACATTTAAATTTGCCAGATTGGTAATATTGCCTTTGAGACAGCATGTATACAAGAGTCAGTATGGGCTATGCCCATCAATAGCTTCCCTATGCCCATCAATAGCTATGCCCATACTGACTTTTGTATAATCCAGTTTTTTGAAAGGGTAAGAGGGATTCACTTTGTTGTGGTTGCTGCCTATTATTTTTTATATTAGCGCTGATCTATTTGTGTGTTTCATCATATTTTCAGACAGTATGGTAGCACATTTGCAAAAGTAGACAACCCAAGGTATTGCAAGTGGGGTATGTACAGTCATTTTTAGTAGCGTTCATATTTATTTTTTTGCATTTTCCACACACAAACAAATATGAACGCTAACGTTGCCCATTGTTTGTGTGATGAAGTGTCCTTCGCCACTTGTGCTTGGAGAAGACTAATGGCTAGCCTTTTGCCTTGTAACTATGGTCCCTGGTCCCTATTGCCTTTTAAAAACTCCATTTGTGCAGATTGGATTCTAAAACACTGTGTCTGGCCCTTTAAATCCTATGGGACAGGATCTGCACTTTTGAACTGGCCCTTCGGATACAGCCGAAGTGCCGAAGTAGTCGAAGTGGCAGCCTTTCGACATGCGAACACGTGGCGGCGGCCATTTTAATTCAGCCGAACGCGTTTAGCGTTGTTTGGCCGTCGGGTTCATGGAACTCAAATCGGATACTCGACGGTACGAACACTGCTGAACTTTTACCTTCTCTGGAACGTCAACGCTTCGGCGGGAGTCGAACGCCATAGTAACATTGCTATTTGCACGAACGGCCCCCGTTCGTGCAATTTAACAGTATGGTGAATGGACCGGCCGCACAACCCAAATCTCTGGAATTGTTTTGGGAATGAAAATGTGCGTGTGTGCGGTCGGTCAAAATGGGACTTCCAGCTATCTCCAGAACCACTGGACCAATTTACATGATTTTTGGATATGTTTGTCCCCTAAGTATGCTGGTTCTGAACTTTTATTGGGATTGAATGTATAATTTTGATGTTATAAAAATTGTGTAAAAAGTATATTTTTTACTTGGAGATAATTGAGTTGATACAGCGATTAACTCAATTATCTCCAAAGCAGAGGGTAGGAATTTACAGTAATGAATGGGAGTGTTTAACTGTGTGTCTGTAAATGATTGGTTGTTGAGTTTGTGTTTTCGGTGCCCAACAAGGTCCATGTGGGTGGTAACCTTGTAGGGAAAACTGTATAAAAGAAATGCCCCTTGCATTCAATAAACCAGATCTTCTTACCCTCAACTTGTAGCCTTGTCTCTTGTTGTAGGGAACAGCTATACCAGCTATATCACTGCTAGCTCTTGTAAGAGCTCTCTCTCTCTCTTCAGCTATACGCTCTTGTAGGAGAGATCCAGCTATACTCTCTTGGAGGAGAGACCCAGCTATACTCTCTTGGAGGAGAGACCCAGCTATACTCTCTTGGAGGAGAGGTCCTGCCCACACGCCCCTGGATCCAGAGGTTGGAGTCCCAGGGTGGGAGGGGGATGGCGAGATTTCAAATAAGCTACGGCAGTTCATGGAGTCTGTGGTGCCTATGGTGTCAATTGCAGTGCTGATGGTCCTTGAGCATTCGTTGGCGGTGTCCGTCACAGTTTGTGAATAAGTGGCTACTAAAAAAAGACTGCATTGACATTTGACTCTACTACATTCCCAAATGTCTTTTTGCAAACTGTTTATTTCATGCCTGGACCTAGGTTCTGGGTGCCGCCATCCCAGTTAAGCACGTGGGCATTCTCTATTGTCCCTGCAGTGCTTGGATAGAGCCTGCTATGTGCTTTCACGGACTGTAGGGTAGATCAGTGATATCCCTCACCGGTCCGCAGGCACCTTGCTGCCAGGCGGCAGGGGAGAGAGAACCCGGGAGCTATCCTGCAGCTCCTCCGGGTTCTCCTCTCTGGAGCGTTACCACGGTTACCATAGCAACACGTCGGATTGTGCAACAGTGAACTCTAGCCTCAGGGCAGTTCACTCACCACTGGGACCACCAGGCATTGATACATGTATATAAAGTATATGACTTTAATTTAAAAAAAATAAAATAAAATAATAAAAATAATATATATATATATATATATATATATATATATATATATATATATATATATATATATATTGCTTTAGGTTACCCACACACACTTAATAAATCTCTACACATTTACACACACTACCCCCCCCCCCACACACACACAGTGCCCCCTCTCACATACAGTGCCCACTCTCACACTGTCACGTATTCATCTGCACATAAAAATGTGATTAATGGCATTTACTGTCCTGCCAAGCAGCAATCAATCCACAGGAGGGGTTGTGCTGAGCAGCAATCAATCCACAGGAGGGTTTGTGCTGAGCAGCAATCATGCAAATAGGAACCTGGTAACTGCCTTTGTGGTCAAAGGCCGGTTACAACCAATCAGATCCACAGGCGGGGTAGTTGTCCTCTTGCTCTGTGCCCAGTCGTGGTTTCCCTTGTGGTTGTCCGAGAGCACGTTATTGATTCTGGTTATTTGACTTTGGCATTGATTTTGACTTCCCTGTTTTCGGACATCCCTGACCCCTGGCTTTTCCTTATCGTTGTGTCTCTTTCTGTATCCCTTGACCTCGGCTATTTCTCACTATTCTATGGTACGTTAGTCCGGCCATTCTAAGGTCCGGTATACGATACCTATCAGTCCTCTGTGTTACACAGTTCTACGTGCTGGATCATACTATAATCCTGACATTGCAGCCATAGATCCTGTAGAATTGTGTAAGCACATAGCTGCTTGTGAAAGGAAACTGGAGGATAATGATCCCCGCATGGATCAATTTGCCCAGGCCTTCAGTACACTTCTAACCCGAACAGCACACCTGCAACCTGCGGCATCACCTCCACCTTATGTACCTCTACCTATAGTACACAAGGCACCTTCTATCTCCCTAACTCCTCCCCTGCATTTTGATGGTAATATTCAAGAATGCCGGGGGTTTCTTAACCAAATGGAGTATCATTTTGAGGCCTCACCGGGATCTTGGTTACCTAATGTGGCAAAACCAACCTCGCCACTGGGCATTGGAGTAGCCTGTTTGCCCGCCTCCTGCCTGCTGACTATGGCCCCTGGGAGATTTGGCCCTTTATATACAGTATTTGGGCATATTGTATTTTATTATGCTGCTGGCCCTTTAAGAACCATCTGGGGACATACTGTGACTTTTAGGAACAATGCCCCTTTAAGACTTTGTCCCCAGTGTCCCCAGACTGTTAATATACTGTGTTCCTGGCTTTCTCCCACTTGGTTCAGTAAATGGGGCTTACTGAACCAAGTATTACACAGGCGGACCACCTAGAAGTGGAAGTGTGCAGGCAATTTACCTCCCAGGCTGGGAGCCTGCTGTAGGTAAATTGCCGACCGCTGTGGGGCCGCCGTTCGTGCAAACCAACACGTGGCGGCGGCCATCTTTAATTCAGCTGAAGTTTTATATTCTCCAGACTTCAATGCATTCGACAGTTCGAACGCCGTTCGACAGTTCATCAATTCGAATGGTTGTCGTTTGTGTGTTTGAACTGACTTTAACATGGGAAATAGAATGACTGCACAGCCTGATTCTCTGGAACTGTTTTGGGCAGGAAAATGTGCTTGCGGTCGGTCAAAGGTGACATATCTATCTCCCGAACGGCTGAACGGATTCAAATGATTTTTGGATATATTTGTATTTGAAATATGCTGATTAATAATATGTGATTTATTAATATTGGATGTATAGTTTTAGAGTTATGAAAGTTGGGTAAAAAGTATGTTTTAAACTGTACGGCTAATTGTGTTACCTCTCAGGCTAAGGGGAGGAGATGTGTGGGATGTAACCAGTGTGTGATTGGGTAATTCATAATTGTCTGTGGGCGTCTCCCTTGCACGGGAGAATTGCATAAAAGCAGAGTGTGTGTCATTAAAAACCTCAGTTCTACTTCACCCTCAATTTGGAGTGCCGTCTCTTTTTGGGGGAATCTGCTACAAGGGATTGCTATGCTCTGCATACTCTCTTGCTATATTCACTGCTAAGCTCTTGTAAGAACTTGTTCCTGTTTTGCTCTCTGAAGGAGTCAACGGTGGTTATGGTGTCTGCTGCAGTGCTTGGAGTCCTCAGGAAGCGCTAGGAGCATACTTCAACGGAGGTACCCAGTTGGGGTGCCAGGTGATCCGTTACACCTAATGAATCAGTTAAAGGTAAAGGAGAAAACAATGTAAATCAAGAGAGTGCAATACGTTGAGAGATGGTTAAGTGTAGTGGGCAGATATTGGTAAAAAGAGGGAAACCTCCCAAGTATATATCAACAATTATAAAGCTGCTAAAACACAGAAAAAATCCCAGAATTTTCAAACATAAAACAAACATATAAAGTGCCAGCGCTTAGTAGATAATCCCCTCTGACAAAGTTTTGAAAAGAGGGTTTTGTCCAATAATGAACCGTAAAAGTTAATATAGGATTCTTCAGGTTGGGATAAATGTTATCCACAACTTTTTACTGGTATATCACAGTCATATAAGTAATAAGAATCGCTGTAACGTTTCTCCTTATGGTGTTCTTGGTTTCACCTTTAAAAATAAAGAGAGGCTAACATAGCGTGATACTGTTTAGTATTTTAATAGTAAAAAATAGGTAATCCCAACCCCCCTAAGTAAAACTCTTACACAAAACTAAGTGGTCCTTGTCTCCAAGTTCCACAAATACAGCATAAATGAAATAAAGCCGGCTCGTTCTGTTACCAGTCCGCCTGATTGAAAAAGCTCCGTCGTCCTGTGCACTTGGACCGGGTGGTGTATATAGCTATCTCGGCAGGACACTGGTTTCCTTCGCAGTTTGAAAGCGATTCCTTTTCCAATAGTAGGGTGTGGCTAAGTGAACTTTAGCCAGCGGTAGAAAAAAGCACTATTAACATGTTTAACACCTTTACGTTTAACACTGTCATGCCGAATCCCATTTTTTTTTTGGCCCCCCTCCCGCCTCCACTACATCCAATTGACCCCCTAGTCACCCCCAAATGCCCCTAAGACCCCCACATTACCTTTTTTTTATTCTTTATTTTCTGCCCCGATCTTTATTCAGGGCGCCGCCATCTTTGTGTGGGTAGGTGAAGTCCCTGTGGGACACGTCATCTGCCCACACTAGACAGACTGTGAGATTCCCGCACATGCCCAGTGAAACACCTGGACATGCGAACGGGAATTTCACCTATTCATTCATTCATCAGACAGACGAATGAATGAATAGAAAAAATCAAACGAACGAACAAACACTGAGTATCAGTGTTCGTTTGTTCGTTCAGTTTATTACAAGGAGGGAGCTACCGGCTTGCAGCTCCCTCCTTGTAATATGTAAAGATAGAAGCGGCAGGGAGCAGTGCTCCCCACCACTTCATAAGCCCCCCAGGTCCCCCCCCTCACTCTATGGGGGTCAATATGACCCCCATAATAGCATAAGGGAGATTAAAATCTCCCCAATGCCCCTACTCACTATACCGCGAGTAGGGGCATGTCCACTAAACAGTGAGCGGCGGGTGGGGGCCATAATGGTAATGGGGGGGGGACCTACTGTCCTCCCCCCCGGCCACCACCCCTGGATGGCGGGTGGGGGCCATAATAGTAATGAGGGAGGGGGGGGACCTACTGTCCTCCCCCCCTGGCCCCCACCCCTGGGCGGCGGGTGGGGGCCATAATGGTAATAAAGGGGGGGGGACCTACTGTCCTCCCCCCCGGCCCCCACCCCAATCTGAGTGCTCTGTGTCATTTTACACAGCGTGGGAAAGTTCTTTGGAATTTTCCCACGCTGTGTAAAATGAGACAGAGCACTGTGATTGGATGGCTTGAAAACCATCCAATCACAGTGCTCTGTGTCATTTTACACAGCATGGGAAAGTTCTTTTGAATTTTACCACGCTGTGTAAAATGACACTCTGATTGGCTTAAACCAACCAATAAGAGTGTTCTAAGCCTAATTGCAGGGCGGGGCAAGGCTTTATAAGCCTTGACCCGCCCTGCGGAGCTCAGTACGCGGCGTGCCCTCCATGGGTGAACATGGATTCATTTTTTTGGGCGCACGTTTTTTTTTTTTTTTTTTTTTAAAGTGCGACGGGTATGATGGATTTTTATTTGGCCTTTTTGGGGGCTGAAGAAAGAAGAATTTAGAAAAAAGAAGACGTCAAATGGTAAGTTTAATTGCTTTTTTTTACAGGTTAGTTATTTTATTCCCCCCTCACTATTTTTAGGGTGAGGGGGGTAGGTAGGGGATAGAATGTTTTGGGTGGGGGGGGGGGTGACTAGGGGCTTGGGACCCCTTGTCACCTTGATGGGGGGGGGGGCATTTAGGGCCCCCACCCACCGCTCAGGGGTGGGGGCCAGGGGAGGAGGACATTAGGTCCCCCCCTCTTATTGTTTTATTAGGGACCCCACCCACCGCGCAGGGGTGGGGGCCAGGGGGGGAGGACAGTAGGTCCCCCCCTTATTGTTTTATTAGGGCCCCCACACACCGCGCAGGGGTGGGGGCCAGGGGAGGAGGACAATAGGTCCCCCCCCTTATTGTTTTATTAGGGCCCCAGGGCCCCCACCCACCACGCAGGGGTGGGGGCCAGGGGGAGGACAGTATGTCCCCCCTTATTGTTTTATTAGGGCCCCCACCCACCGCGCAGGGGTGGGGGCCAGGGGGGGAGGACAGTAGGTCCCCCCTTATTGTTTTATTAGGGCCCCCACCCACCGCGCAGGGGTGGGGGCCAGGGGGGGAGGCCAGTAGGTCCCCCCCTTATTGTTTTATTAGTGCCCCCACCCACCGCGCAGGGGTGGGGGCCAGGGGGGAGGACAGTAGGTCCCCCCATCTTTAACCCCCGCGCGGGGGGGGGGGGGGTTATTAGGTTTGTTTTTTTTTTACAGTGAGCAGCCACAGGTATAGCGAGTAGGGGCATATTATTTACTAATACTAAGTAATCTTTACTTAGTATTAGTAAATTTGGCTGAAAGACCAATTTAGGTCTTTCAGCCTTTTAGTAGATAGCTCCCTGATACCGTGGGAATTAGGGAGTTATCTACTAAGTGGCTGCAAGATGCAGCCACAGCAATGAATAGGATCGGAGTTTCATTCATTAGAATGAAATTCCGATACGAACAAAGTACCGAATTGCATCCTAACACAAATGGAGAAACTCTTCTCATTCTGTTAGGATGCAATTCGGCAGTTTTGCCGGCGTTCTGTCTAAGTGACAGGACGTTCGGCAATACTGACAGGAAGCATTGTGGGAACAGGGAGGAAAGCTAGGGATCATGGGAAAATTGCTCTGACCAGCGGAAATGAAGCACACTTTGCTCCTCCACTGGTCTGAGCTGGTCAAGCGGAGAAATCCTCCACAAGACAAGAGTCCCTACTTTGTCTTATGATTTTAAAGAAAACTAAAGAAGACAGGAAGAAAAGAATAACAGATCCTGAGAGAGGGGGAGAAGAGGAAGATATTGAGGAAAGGTAAGTTCGGCTTGACAGTGCCGCTTTAAATACCTAAAAAGTAGGCAGTGTCCAGATTTATCAGGTGTTGTTCATTTATATAATCTGTCAACCAACTAGATACATTTAAAATTTGTATATGTTACAATCAAAAAGTTACAACATATGGATAACTTGCAGATATGTAAATTATAATATAACTTGTTCCAATTTTTACGGCAAAGTACAGTATTGTTTTCAACCATCGTCTTAGAGCTCCTGTATACTTTCACATAAACAAAACAACCATTACAAAATTAATATAATCGTATCTTACTTAATATTCTCATTGGCTCTATGCTACTCACATATTGAAACTATTGCAATAAATTGGTAACCATAATGTGTAGCTAAATGATATAGAAGCATACAAATAAGGGACTAACCTATATGTCCACAGTCTGTAAATAAATTAAACACATATATAGTTACACTAGATGCATTTACATTAATCCATTTAAAAATAATAATAATAATAATCTAAAATAGTTATTAAGGTTAGGCATAGATGGAATACATCCAAAACTATAGGGTGTGTGTATGAGAAATTTAACTCTAGGAGTTGTCCTCCATATATTTAAAGAGACAGATTAAACTTATTCTAGATAAGGAATACAGAAAAAGTCTAGATAGATGCACTAAAACGTAGCATATAGACAAAATTAAAACCATAAATTATACATATAGGAGATCTAATGTTGTAAATTCAAAAAAGTCTGTCTCCTTATTACTTAAAGAGAACAGATACCTTAAAGGCATATACAGTGAATGATAAATGTTAATTTTGAGAAAAATGAAAATAAAAATAAAATAAAAATGAATTAATTATTACAAGATAGGGGCCAATTCTAATTCTGCGTTTAGTCCCAGTGGGGTGAGAGGTTTTTTTTTTTTTTTTTTAATTCTTTATTTTAGATGTGCTTGGTTACATTTCAATCAGCGACAAGAGTTATGCATTGTACATGGTAGAATAGAAAATTGGTTAGTTCCTCTGTCACATAGGTTTGCACACATTTTATAATTTTTTAAACAAGTTACATTACAATAGTAGAACAAGTTTTAGCGCGTGCGTCTCTTCTGTTAGCTTTAGGTGTGGTAAGCGATGGTGTGTTACCCTGTGTTAGTGTCGTGGCTCCTCCGGTGTTGCGTGGTTGTTAGATTAGGCTGTGGTGGTGTAAGTGCCGAGGGAGGGAGATTTTGTCTGTGTGCACTTGTATGAGCTAAGAGTGCCGTGCTATGTATAAAATTTGGGGGGCTAAAGTGCAGTTACAAGTTAGTGGTTGCCCTTAACCCCGGGGGCATGTGGGGGGGGGGGGGAGTGAGTTCGGTAGAGTGTGGTACGAGTTGTCTGGTGAACCCGACTTTGTTATCTACTGTATGTGGACATGTATGAGCCAAACATATAACATAAAACAAATAACATTTAGATAACTTCTGTGGCATTTGTCACGGGGGACATATCAGTGCCCTATATCTCTCTCTGAGTCCCGAGAGGCTGTTTCGGCTATGGCTAGCCGAGATATGCAGTCCCTGTCAAGGCGTTGTGGATGTGCTTCCAGGGCATCTAGGTGTAAATGGGCTCGTCGTGGCAGGGTGTCCCATCTGAGACGAGTTACTCGCTGTTCCAGGTGTGGGTAGGTTGGTAAGTCCCAGTGAGGTGAGTATAGTGGGGATTTCGGTCTCGGATGTGACCCTGTAGGTGTTGCCATTGTGGGTGAGTGACATAACTCTGGGTGCCCCCCAGCGATATTGTATTCCAGCACGTCTTAGGCGGCTAGTTAGTTCGTACATAGTTTTCCGCCACTGCAGCGTTGCCCTAGTCAGGTCTTGGAAAAAAAGAAGTTGTGCGTTCTCAAATGTCAGGGGCGTCTTGCCCTTCACTGCCGACATAATAGTGATTTTGTCCTGAGTCGTGGCGCAACACAGGATAATGTCTCTTGCTTCTGTGAGTGGTGAGTTGGGTCCAGCTGGTAGCCGGTAGAAACTCTCCAATGTGATTTTCCGGGCTGTCGCTGGTGTTAGGATTGTAGCCAATAGCCTCCTAAGGAAGTGCGGTAACTCGGTCTGAGTGATTGTCGTGGGCACTCCGCGGAGCTTGATGTGGTTGCGGCGCAGGCGATCACCTTGGTTTGAGACTTGCACCGTTAGCGCCTGGTGGGCTGCTTGCAGGGTGTGCACTGCCTCTTTAAGCTGGGTGAGTTCGTTGTTGGTTGCCGTTACTTTCTCTGCCACTGCATCGATACTTTCAGTGTTTTGGCGCACTTCAGCTTTTATAGTGCCTATATCTTTGGCTAACAATGCCTGGATTTCGTGCATCCATTGTTGGAGGTCTTGTTTAGTAGCCAAATTATGATCCCCTATGGTTTGAAGGGCTGGTAGATCAGTGCTGTGCAAGGCCGAGGTTGGGGCTGGTGGAATAGGCCTCGTTGGTGTTTTGGAGGCTGCCGCCGCCGCCATCTTGGATTGCGGCTGGCGTTGTAGCATTTCCCCTATATCGGGTTGTTCTGCCGGCATGTGCTGCTGACCTTTTTGTGTGCGGCGTTTCATTGTCGCAGAGGTGTATGTGGGTACTGCTGAGCTCACCTCTCCGTCTCCCGGATCGTGGTAACCCCGGTAGTCGCCGAGGAGAGTCTCCAGGGAGCAGAGGGCCGGCGAGTAGCAGGCCTTGGTTTGGCGCTTTGCCTTCCCGGTCTTCAGGGGCTGAAAGAAGGGCATCCGCCCGTTCCCCGCTGTGCCCTGAGTCGGTGAGGGGTCTCGGATGTAGTTTGCTGCAGGTTGGTGGGCAGTTTTTTGCCGTTTTCGTTTGTTTCGGACGGGAGCTGACAGAGATGGCGTCTGGTCGGGTTCAGTCCCAGGCTCCGCCCCCGGGGTGAGAGTTTTTAAATTGAATATCCAGAACATTTCTCGATAAGTGAGCAATTTTCCCTCCAGGGTACAGTAATTTTCTGGATACCACAGAATTCTAAAAGTGCCGGATTACTATCATGGTATAGTTTAAAATGATGAGATACTGAATGATTTTCATATTTCCGTTTGATGTTATACACATGTTCCCTTAGCCTTATTTTTAACGTTTCGTTTGACCCACGTATTGTAGCCCACATGGGCATTGTAGCAGATATATAATTTGTTTTGAGTTGCAGAAAGAAAGTACTGCACTACGAGAGTTAAGTAATGATTTAGAAATTACAATAAAACCAGCCGATAAGGGGAGTGGGGGCATAGTGGTGATGAACACTGACGACTACGACAAAGAATGTAAACGGATACTTGGGGATAAGGACACATACATTGTCTTAAAAAAGGATCCCACATTAGAAAAGAAAATACTACTTCTTACGTTACTTGAAAAAGGCCATTATATGGGAATTCTGAGTAAAAAAGATCTCGATTTTGTAACCATTCAACACCCACGGAAACCTGTATTTTACCATCTCCCTAAGATCCATAAAAATCTATCCCACCCTCCGGGAAGACCGATTATATCGGGCATTGGATCTTTGACAAGTAACCTGTCCCAGTATATAGATGTTGTCCTTCAACCATTTGTTAAAATGTCGAAATCATATCTGAAGGAAAGCAGCAATCTACTGAGACAGATAGAGGGAATGGAATGGAAGAGCGATTATATACTGTTGACATGTGACGTCACGTCATTATACACAGTTATAAAGCACGATTTGGGCCTACATGCAATTAGAAGTACTCTGTATGAAAATTCCTCAATGTACGTAGAACAAGTTGAATTCCTTATCGAATGTATACACTTTATTTTGGTCAAAAATTTTTCTGGTACGGTCAGGACGTCTATCTACAGACCACCAGTACAGCCATGGGGACCAGGTTTGCCCCCAGTTACGCCAATATCTTTATGACAGCTTGGGAAAATGTATCCATTTGGCAAGGTCATCCTTGGGTAGCAAACCTGGTCCTCTACAGACGTTATATAGACGACTGCTTCATTATATGGAAAGGTAGTGAGACAGACCTAACTTGCTTTTTAAACTATATAAATCAGAACAATTATAATTTATCTTTCACCTATAAATACAATGCTGTCAGCATAGATTTTCTAGATTTGGTCTTATATGTCGAACACAACAGTTTGAAGTCCAAAACCTTTTTCAAAAGTGTAGACGTCAATAGCTATATCTGGACGTCCAGTTGTCATCATCCACCTTGGCTATCTAATGTCCCCTATGGCCAATTTTTAAGGATAAAAAAGAACTGTACCGATAACAATATCTGCAAGCAGCAGATAAACCAGATTAAAGATCAGTTTTTGGAAAAAAAATATGATCTTCAACTTTTAGATAAGGCAATTGAAAAAACAGAACAGGTGGATCGTTCCACACTTCTTGTAGGAAAAAATCAGATAAAGAAAGGGAACGTTCTGTCAACGCTTCCCATCGTTTTCAATTATAGTGCTCAATCAGAATATTTGAAAAAAAGCATTTGGAAACACTTGTCATTACTATTACAAGACCCAGTTTTGGCCCCTTTCTTACCAACTTTTCCTAAGTTTATTTTTAGGGGCGCTTCTACAATTAAGAATTATGTAGTACATAGTTATAGACATAATAAGCCTGAACATTTTTTTTTAAATACTGAGTCTGGTTTCTTTAGATGTGGAAGTTGCAATATTTGTAAAACCACCCATTTCCACCAGGGAAAAATCAGTTCCTTCTAATCTCATGTTACTAAAAATGAGTTTAAAATTAAAGATTGCATTACCTGCAACTCAAAACAAATTATATATCTGCTACAATGTCCATGTGGGCTACAATACGTGGGTCAAACGAAACATATGTTAAAAATAAGGCTAAGGGAACATGTGTATAACATCAAACGGAAATATGAAAATCATTCAGTATCTCATCATTTTAAACTATACCATGATAGTAACCCGGCACTTTTAGAATTCTGTGGTATACATAAAATGACTGTACCCAGGAGGGGGGTGATCTGGGAAAATTGCTCACTTATCGAGAAATGTTCTGGATATTCAATTTAAAAACTCTCACCCCACTGGGACTAAACGCAGAACTAGAATTGGCCCCTATCTTATAATAATTAATTCATTTTTATTTTATTTTTATTTAAATTTTTCTCAAAATTAACATTTATCATTCACTGTATATGCCTTTAAGGTATCTGTTCTCTTTAAGTAATAAGGAGACAGACTTTTTTAAATTTACAACATTAGATCTCCTATATGTATAAGTTATGGTTTTAATTTTGTCTATATGCTACGTTTTAGTGCATCTATTTAGACTCTTTCTGTATTCCTTATCTCAAATAAGTTTAATCTGTCTCTTTAAATATATGGAGGACAACTCCTAGAGTTAAATTTCTCATACACACACCCTATAGTTTTGGATGTATTCCATCTATGCCTAACCTTAATAACTATTTTAGATTATTATTATTTTTATTTTTAAATGGATCAATGTAAATGCATCTATTGTAACTATATATGTGTTTAATTTATTTACAGACTGTGGACATATAGGTTAGTCCCTTATTTGAATGCTTCTGTATCATTTAGCTACACATTATGGTTACCAATTTATTGCAATAGTTTCAATATGTGAGTAGCATAGAGCCAATGAGAATATTACGTAAGATACGATTATATGAATTTTGTAATGGTTGTTTTGTTTATGTGAAAGTATACAGGAGCTCTAAGACGACGGTTGAAAACAATACTGTACTTTGCCGTAAAAATTGGAACTAGTTATATTATAATTTACATATCTGCAAGTTATCCATATGTTGTAACTTTTTGATTGTAACATATACAAATTTTAAATGTATCTAGTCGGTAAACAGAATTTTTTGACAGATTATATAAATGAACAACACCTGATAAGTCTGGACACTGCCTACTTTTTAGGTATTTAAGGTGTTAAACGTAATGAAAGCACTTATCTTGAGAAAGCCTGCATCTGACAGGCGAAACATGTTGATAGTGCTTTTTTCTATCGCTGGCTAAAGTTCACTTATCCACACCCTACTATTGGAAAAGGAATCGCTTTCAAACTGCGAAGGAAACCATTGTCCTGCCGAGATAGCTATATACACCACCCGGTCCAAGTGCACAGGACGACGGAGCTTTTTCAATCAGGCGGACTGGTAACAGAACGAGCCGGCTTTATTTCATTTATGCTATATTTGTGGAACTTGGAGACAAGGACCACTTAATTTTGTGTAAGAGTTTTACTTAGGGGGGTTGGGATTACCTATTTTTTACTATTAAAATACTAAACAGTATCACGCTATTTTAGCCTCTCTTTATTTTTAAAGGTGAAACCAAGAAAACCATAAGGAGAAACGTTACAGTGATTCTTATTACTTATATGACTGTGGTATACCAGTAAAAAGTTGTGAATAACATTTATCCCAACCTGAAGAATCCTATATTAACTTTTATGGTTCATTATTGGACAAAACCCTCTTTTCAAAACTTTGTCAGAGGGGATTATCTACTAAGCACTGACACTTTATATGTCAGTTAAAGGTAAAGCTTTAGCTTGGGCCAATCCCTTATGGGAGAGTAATAGGAGTGTGGCACACAATTACCAGGAGTTCCTTACGGAATTCAAACTTACGTGCATATCAGACAAGGAATACGGTCTATCTCGGAATATGCCATAGAATTTCGTACCCTAGTTTCCGAGGTAGACTGGACTAATAGTGGGTTAATCTCTGCATTTAACCCCTTAACCCCTTAAGGACACATGACATGTGTGACATGTCATGATTCCCTTTCATTCCAGAAGTTTGGTCCTTAAGGGGTTAAAAAGGGACTATCTGAAACTATGCTAGATGAGACTGCTACCAAAGACTTACCCAAAAAGCTTAATGAATTTATCACTTTTGTCATGCAGATTGATAATAGAATGAGAACCAGAGAGGCTACTAGAAACAAGACCAGACACATGACTATGCCTTTAGCTCCCCATTTCTCCAGACCTATTGTCCCTGAAATTCCAGTACAGTCCGAACCCGAACCCATGCAGTTGGGGGTCACTAGACTGTCGGAAGCAGAAAGACAATATAGGAGAAGAGAAGGTCTATGTTTATACTGCAGTAGAAAGGGACATATGAGAAACAACTGTCCCATACTTCCGGAAAACTAACGCACCTTAAGGGGACAGGTCTTAGGTTTAACGGAGACGTCCTCTGGAAAGAATAAAAATAGATTTCTCCTTGATATTTCTGTCGCCTTTGACAAAAATAACTTTTCAGGCAAAGCCCTGATGGATTCAGGTGCTGCTGAAAACTTCATTGACGTTCAATTTGTCAAGGGTAATACTATACCTATCAAGGAGAGACTATCAACCCTAGCTGTTGAAGCTATTGATGGGAGACCACTCTCACAACCATTGATAATGCATGAAGCCTTACCCATTATTATTTCCATTGGTGCTTTACATAAGGAAGATATTACATTTCAGGTGATTGCATCTCCTTCTTGTCCTATCACATTAGGATTTCCATGACTTAGCAAGCATAACCCTCACATTGACTGGGCTAATGGGGAAATATTAGAATGGGGTAAGGAGTGTAATGAAAATGTGTATATTGCATGTCACCAAAAGATTGGGCACTATTGAATTACCCACTAGTACACCTCAAAATCCTGAGATCCCTATACAATACCGAAACATTAAAGAAGTATTCAGCAAGACTCAGTCTAATACTCTACCTCCTCACAGACCATATGACTGTTTCATTAACCTACTACCCAGCGCTATGCCACTTAATGGAGCAGTTTATGCTCTATCTCCTCTGGAGAGTAGTGTAATGGAGGAATATATTAAGGATTCATTGAATAAAGGTCATATACTAAAATTATCCTCGCCTGCTGGTGCAGGATTCTTTTTTGTATCTAAAAAGGATGGTGAGTTGCGCCCATGTATCGTTTACAGGGCATTTAACAAAATCACCATTAAGAACGCCTACCCCATTCCTCTTATTGCTGAATTATTTGACAGACTCCAGGGCGCTAAAGTGTTTACTAAGCTTGACCTTAGAAGCGCGCACAATTTAGTGAGAATCAAGGAAAACCATGAGTGGAAGACTGCATTTAATACCAGAAGTGGACACTATGAATATCTGATGCCATTCGGGTTGTGCAATGCTCCAGTGGTTTTCCAAGATTTCATTAATTATGTACTCAGGGTTTACATTTACTCGTTTGTCTTGTTCTATCTGAATGATATCCTTATTTATTCTCCTGACCTCCAGTCTCACCACGATCACTTTAACCCCTTAAGGACACATGACATGTGTGACATGTCATAATTCCCTTTTATTCCAGAAGTTTGGTCCTTAAGGGGTTAAACAAGTTATGCAAACCTTGTTAAAAAAAACAACTTTATTGTAAATTGGACAAATGTATCTTTGACCAGTCTGAAGTACAGTTTTTAGGATATAATATTTCTGCCTCTTGGTTTCAGATGGATCCTAAAATACTAGAGTCTGTTCTACAGTGGCCTTTACCCACTGGGTTGAAAGCCATTCAAAGGTTCATTGGTTTTGCCAATTATTACAGAAGATTTATAAAGGGATTTTCTTCAGTAATATGCCCCATCACCAATATGACATGTAAGGGGGCTAGTAGTACGATATGGTCTAAGGAGGCAATTGAAGCCTTTGAAACTCTCAAACAGCGGTTTGCCTCTGCCAACATATTGATACATCCTGACACCAGTAAGCCTTTCATACTAGAGGTTGATGCTTCAGAGACAGGGGTAGGGGCAGTTCTCTCCCAGAGGGAGAGCCAGGAAACTCTGTTACATCCTTGTGGTTACTTTTCTAAAAAGTTGTCTCCTGCAGAGCGCAATTACGATATTGGCAATAGAGAATTGTTGGCCATTATTCTAGCTCTCAAGGAGTGGCAACATCTTTTAGAGGGTTCAAAGGACCCCCTTTGATCATTACTGATCACAAAAACCTGGCTTACATAGGAGATGCCAAGCGATTATCTTCTAGACAAGTGTCAGGGTACCTGTGGTCTCTACCTCCGAAAGAGGTAGAGACTTAGCTGTTCCTCCATCCAGACGGTCTGATGGCTCCCTTCCCCGCGGTCTATCCGGTCATGCTAGGCCGGCCGCGAGGGAGTGACTGCCTTTTACAGCATCTAGGCAGGAAGTAGTCATCAGGACACTCCCCCGGAACGACCTGTCAGTCAATTGCTGCAGGACCAATCAGGACGCCTCGGAGGCGTGGTTACTGCTCTGAACAGGGTATTTAACAGAGCTTCTTTCATTAGCTCATTGCCCTGTCGTGGTTCTAGCTTGTTCTAGTCACTCAGTGCTTGTGTATTCTATTATCCCTTTTGGTTTTGACCCGGCTTGTTTACCTTACTCTGCTTATCTCTGTTACCCTTGATTCGGCTTGTCTCTCGCTTACCTGTCTTCTGTTACCCTCGACCTCGGCTTGTCTTTGACCATTCTATACTGTACTACTTACGTTAGTCCGGCCATTCTAAGGTCCGGTATACGTATCTGGCTACTGTTTGTACTCTGCGTGTTGGATCCCTGTCCCGATCCTGACATTACGACAGGGCCAATGGATCCTGCAAGTACAAACAGTCAGCTGGCTGCTCCTGATCCTAGGTTTGAAGCCATGGATCACAGAATGGATCAGATGGCGCTTGCGCTACAGGCTCTATTAGCTTGTGCCAATAACCCACCAGAGGAGATACGTAATACCCCTGTTTCTCCTGTCAGTTCAGGTCTAGAGGTAGCCACAGTGGGTGCTTCTTCTCGCATTACCCCCCCAGTACGCTATGGTGGGGCTCCTGAGAAGTGTCGTGGTTTTTTAAACCAAATTAGTATCCACTTTGAATTGCAACCTCGCTCTTATCCTACAGATAGGGCAAAAGTAGGATTTATTATCACCCTACTCATTGAGAAAGCTCTGAGATGGGCCAACCCACTATGGGAGAATGATAACCCATTAGTTTATAACTATAACGCATTTGTAGCTGCTTTTAGAAGAACATTTGACCCTCCAGGTAGAAAGGTTAATGCAGCCAGATTACTGTTGCGCCTGAGACAGGAGAACCAAACACTGGTGGATTATGCACTAGAGTTCAGGTCTCTGGCGGCAGAAATCAAGTGGAATGAGCAGGCGTATATGGATGTATTTTTGAATGGCCTATCTGATGTAATCCTTGATGAGGTTGCTACCAGAGAACTCCCTGAGAATTTAGAGGATTTAATTTCGTTCATCTCTCGTATAGATGAACGTCTAAGAGAGAGACAGAACACTCGAGAGAGGAACCAGAGACCTTCTTTTAGGTTAGCTCCCGCAGTTCCAAGTCCTGACTCCACGATATCTTTGCTTACTGAACCTATGCAGATAGGGCATACCCGCCTCTCTGAGGAGGAAAGACAGCACAGGAGAAGAGAGGGTTTGTGTATGTATTGTGGAGCCAAGGGTCATTTACTCTCGAACTGTTCTAACCGCCCGGGAAACGCTCGCACCTAAGTCTCTCTAGAGGACAGGCCTTGGGTGTTTCTATTTTGTCCTCTACTCCTGATTATAAAGATCACAGGCTTCTGCTACCAGTTTCCTTAACTTGGGGGAAGGAAGTAGTAAAGGCTATGGCATTGATAGATTCCGGTGCTGCTGAGAACTTTATCGACCAAGCCTTTGCTAGTAAGAACAATTTCCCATCCCAGCTAAGGGAGACACCTTTGGCCGTTGAGGCCATAGATGGTAGACCACTACTAGACCCTGTTATCTTTCGTGAGACCATACCCATTGATTTAAATGTTGGTATCCTACACGTGGAGAGTTTATCTCTTATGCTCATTTCGTCTCCTTCCATTCCCATAGTTCTGGGGTACCCATGGTTGAAAAAACATAACCCTATTATCGATTGGGAGTTAGGAGAGATACTCTCGTGGGGCCAGGGCTGCCAGGATCGGTGTTTGTGCAAGGTTTCTCCATTAGCTAATATTAACATACCGGAGAATCCTACTCAGTCCACAGAAAGACAAATACCAGACCTTTACCTAGACTTAAGGGCAGTATTTGACAAGAAGAATGCCGATTCTTTGCCTCCACACAGATCATTTGACTGTAAGATTAAGCTTCTACCCGGCACTATGCCTCCGAGGGGCCATGTATATCCTTTGTCTGTTCAGGAAAACTCGGTTCTAGAGGAGTATATTCGGGAGAATTTAGAAAAGGGATTCATCAGGAGGTCTTCTTCTCCGGCCGGGGCTGGGTTCTTTTTCATTAAGAAGAAGGATGGCACGCTGAGACCTTGTATCGATTACCGAGGCTTGAATAAAATAACTGTCAGAAATGCCTATCCTATCCCACTGATTACCGAGTTATTTGATCGTCTTAAGGGCTCCAAAATCTTCACCAAGTTAGATCTCAGAGGGGCTTACAATTTGGTGAGAATCCAGCAAGGTCACGAGTGGATGACGGCATTCAATACCCGGTATGGCCATTACGAATACACTGTTATGCCATTTGGACTATGCAATGCTCCTGCAGTATTTCAAGATTTGATTAATGAGGTACTTAGGGAGTTTCAGCATGATTGTGTTATTGTTTACCTGGACGACATACTAATACACTCTAAGGAGATTGAGACTCACCATAAACAGGTCAGAAAGGTATTACACAAGCTGCTGCAACATAGTCTATATTGCAAATTGGAGAAGTGCAGTTTTGATCAGTCTCAGGTAGACTTTCTTGGATACGTGATTTCTGGGGAAGGTTTTAAAATGGATCCTGTAAAACTCCAATCTATTTTAGACTGGCCCTTGCCCAAAGGACTCAAGGCTATCCAAAGGTTTATTGGTTTTTCCAACTACTATAGGCGCTTCATTAAAGGATACTCCTCTATCATTGCACCTATTACCAATATGACCAAACAAGGGGCTGATACTAAGTTCTGGTCTAAGGAGGCTCTTGGTGCTTTCAAGACTCTCAAGGAACTTTTTGCCTCGGCTCCCATTCTAGTCCATCCTGATACGACTCTGCCTTTCTTGCTCGAGGTCGATGCCTCTGAGACAGCAGTTGGGGCTGTTCTGTCTCAAAGGTTAGGGGTGGATAAACCGTTACACCCTTGTGGTTTCTTCTCTAAGAAATTTTCTGGGCCTGAGAGCAGATACGACATCGGGGAAAGGGAACTGTTAGCAGTCATTAAAGCCTTAAAGGAGTGGAGACATTTGTTGGAGGGGACCCTACACCCTATTACGATTTTGACGGACCACAAAAACTTGTCCTATATTGGGGAGGCTAAGCGCTTATCCTCTAGACAAGCTCGTTGGTCCTTATTCCTGACTCACTTCAATTATGTACTGACTTACAGACCTGGTTCTAAAAACTCTAAAGCCGATGCATTATCTCGCCAATATGAACCTTCTACTGTACCTGAACCAGTTCTTTCTTCTATAGTTCCGAAATGCAATATCATTGCTAATACGAATCTCAGGATTCATTCTCCATTACTGGCCGAGATCATTAAGTTGCAACATCTAGCACCTAAACAGACTCCTGCGGGCCGTCATTTCGTTCCTCCTGCTCTTCAACTGGAACTTTTACAGTGTTTACATAATAGCAAGATGGCGGGACATCCTGGTATTCGCAAAACTTACGCGTTGATCTCTAAGGACTTCTGGTGGCCTGCTTTACGGAGGGATATTGAGGAGTTCATCGCTGCATGTGAAGTTTGTACTAAAACCAAACAACCCCATACGCTTCCATGTGGATTCCTGCAACCCTTGGAGGTTCCAGAAAAACCATGGTCCTGTTTGGCCATGGACTTTATTGTCGATCTACCTATCTCTAAAAGACAGACTGTTATCCTCACCGTGGTTGACAGGTTTACTAAGATGGCACACTTCATTCCCCTGCCTAAACTCCCGTCTTCTCCCGAATTGGCAGAGATATTCGCTAAGGAGATTTTTCGCCTACATGGGATACCCTCTCAAATTGTATCGGACAGAGGCTCCCAATTTGTTTCCCGCTTTTGGAGGTCCTTCTGCTCTCAACTTGGTATTAAATTAAACTTTTCTTCTGCCTATCATCCTCAGTCTAACGGAGCTGCTGAACGTACCAACCAGAAGATTGAACAATATTTACGATGCTTTGTTTCTGAACACCAGGATGATTGGGTCGGTTTGATTCCTTGGGCAGAGTTTGCACACAACAATCTCGTTTGCGATTCTACTCATTCAAGCCCCTTCTTCATGAATTATGGTTTTCATCCGTCTATTCTTCCTTCGGATTCTCCTTCCCAGGGGGTGCCGTCGGTTGATGTTCATGTTGCCAATTTGAGGAAGTTGTGGGATCAAACTCGACAAATCCTTGTGCACAACTCTATGTTGGTCAAGAAACACGCTGATAAACGTAGAAGGGCGGCTCCGGTCTTTGTTCCAGGTGATAGGGTATGGCTGAGCACGAGGAACATCCGTTTAAAAGTGCCTTCCATGACGTTCGCTCCTCGTTATATTGGACCCTACAGGGTGCTGACCCGTATCAATCCAGTTGCGTACCGTTTAGCTCTTCCTAATACCTTACGCATCCCGAACTCGTTTAACGTTTCATTGCTGAAACCACTCATATGTAACAGATTTTCCTCCACAATAGCCCCTCCTCGCTCCGTTCAGGTGGAGGGTCAGGAGGAGTATGAGGTTAACTCTATTATTGATTCTCGAATCTCCCGGGGGAGAGTACAATATCTGGTTGATTGGAAGGGATATGGTCCTGAGGAGAGGAGTTGGGTACCTCAGGAGGATGTTCATGCTCCCCGTCTCCGCAGGGCGTATCACTCTCGCTTCCCATCTCGTCCCGGTTCATTCCGCCCGGTGGGCGTATCTGAGAGGGGGGGTACTGTCAGGGTACCTGTGGTCTCTACCTCCGAAAGAGGTAGAGACTTAGCTGTTCCTCCATCCAGACGGTCTGATGGCTCCCTTCCCCGCGATCTATCCGGTCATGCTAGGCCGGCCGCGAGGGAGTGACTGCCTTTTACAGCATCTAGGCAGGAAGTAGTCATCAGGACACTCCCCCGGAACGACCTGTCAGTCAATTGCTGCAGGACCAATCAGGACGCCTCGGAGGCGTGGTTACTGCTCTGAACAGGGTATTTAACAGAGCTTCTTTCATTAGCTCATTGCCCTGTCGTGGTTCTAGCTTGTTCTAGTCACTCAGTGCTTGTGTATTCTATTATCCCTTTTGGTTTTGACCCGGCTTGTTTACCTTACTCTGCTTATCTCTGTTACCCTTGATTCGGCTTGTCTCTCGCTTACCTGTCTTCTGTTACCCTCGACCTCGGCTTGTCTTTGACCATTCTATACTGTACTACTTACGTTAGTCCGGCCATTCTAAGGTCCGGTATACGTATCTGGCTACTGTTTGTACTCTGCGTGTTGGATCCCTGTCCCGATCCTGACAACAAGCTAGGTGATCTCTATTTCTTTCTCGCTTTCATTTTCTTATTACTTATAGACCTGGTTCTAAAATCGTCAAGGCCGACGCCTTGTACAGGCAGTTCGATACTGAGGCTATACTAGAGCAAGAAATGTCCCATATCATTCCACTGGAATGTATCCCATATCATTCCACTGGAAGGTAAACCTCAGGACAAACTGTTCATTCCGTTGGGGGAAAGGGTTAATATCATGAAGGTGTTTCATGACAATGTGTCTGCTGGTCACCCAGGTATTAATAAATCCACTTCTGCTATCATGAGGTCATTTGGTGGGATTCCCGCAGGAAGGATGTTAAGGAGTATGTGAAGGCTTGTTCTGTTTGTGCGGTTTCCAAAGTGCCTCATAAACTCCCTTGTGTTTTTTGTTGCAACCTCTTCCTATTCCTGATGTCCCATGGTCCCACTTGTGCATGGACTTCATTGTTGAACTTTCTAGTTCTAATGGTTATACCAGTATTCTCATGGTTGTGGACTGTTTAAAATGGCTCATTTTATTCCTCTCAAGAAATTGCCATCATCTGAAGACCTGGTACTAATCTTTATGCGAGAAATTGTCTGTCTGCATGGCATTCCTCACAATATAGTATCTGATAGAGGTTCTCAGTTTGTGTCCCGGTTTTGGAGGGCCTTCAATAAACAATTAGGGATTGAATTGTCTTTTTCATCCTCTTACCACCCCCAGACCAATGGTACAGCTGAGAAGGCTAGCCAGTCCTTGGAATTATATTAGCGTTGTTTTGTTAATAGAAAATTGGTCCGAATTACTACCATGGGCCGAGTTTGCTAGGAACAATGCTGACCATGACTCCTCTGGGCATAGTCCATTTTTTTATTAATAATCGCTGTCATCCTACTGTCCTACCGGCTGTATTTTCTGATACGGCTATTCCTGCTTTGGATGATCGTCTGGCTTCCATCCGTCATACCTTGGTTAAAGTTCAATCTGCTCTGGGTACTGCTGCTGACCGTTTCAAGCATTATGCTGATACACGTCGAGGTGCCAACTCTGTTTACCAAGTGAGTGAGAGAGTTTGGTTATCTTCTCGTAACATCAGGCTCATTAAATTTTCTCCTAGGTTCCTTGGACCTTTTCGTGTCCTTCGTAGGCTCAATCCTGTTGCATACTCTCTGACCCTTCCGGCCTCTTTGAAAATTCCTAATACCTTTCATGTGTCTTTACTCTTGTTTGCAATAAATATACTGTCTCAAGTGTCCCTCCTCCTCCCTTAGTTGTTACTGGACAGGAAGAGTATGAGGTCTCCTCCATAATTGATTCCAGGTTTTCTCGGGGCACTTTACAGTACTTGGTGGATAGGAAAGGTTATGGACCAGCAGATCGTTCTTGGGTTACAGCGTCTGATACACATGCTGGCCGCAAGATTCGCTATATTCATGCCAAGTTTCCTCTCAAGCCTGGTCCTGCCCGCCCGGTGGGCGTTCTTCAGGTGGGGGGCAATGTCACGTATTCATCTGCACATAAAAGTTTGATTAATGGCATTTACTGTCCTGACAGGAAAAGTTGTGCCGAGCAGCAATCAATCCACAGGAAGGTTTGTGCTGAGCAGCAATCATGCAAATAGGAACCTGGTAACTGCCTTTGGGGTCAAAGGCCGGTTACAACCAATCAGATCCACAGGCGGGGTATTTAGGCCCAGTTCTCCTCTTGCTCTGTACCCTGTCGTAGTTTCCCTTGTGGTTGTCCGAGACTGCATTATTGATTCTGGTTATTTGACTTTGGCATTGATTTTGACTTCCCTGTTTTCTGTCATCCCTGACCCCTAGCTTTTCCTTATCGTTGTGTCTCTTTCTGTATCCCTTGACCTCGGCTAATTCTGACTACTCTTTGGTACGTTAGTCCGGCCATTCTAAGGTCCAGTATACGTTACCTATCAGTCCTCTGTGTTACACAATTCTACGTGCTGGATCATACTGTAATCCTGACACACACTGCACCCCCACACACACACTACACCCCTCACACAGACACTACACCACACACACACTACTGCTACTATCCTCTACGACAGGCCCTATCCTATACGACAGGCTTTATCCCCTACTACAGCCCCAATCCTGGCAAAACCCAAGTAAGTGGTCATATTGTCCTTAAACAGTTTGACTACTTACTCAGGGCGCCAGGGCATACCTGGAACCGTGACCTGGAATGTCCCTGTAATAATCTCCAAGTTCCCTTCCCAAGATTTAGTTCTGGATCCGCTCATGGGTGGACGACAATAGGTGCCCCCGCTATTATCACTTAAGGCCCCAACCATCCACTCATGGATGCGGGCTGGGGGGGCAGTAGGTCCCCCACTTTGTCACTTAGGGTCTCCATCCAATGCACATGGTTTACAGTAGGTCGCCCACTCTGTTGGGGACCCGACCCACTACTCATGAAGGGAGGGCAGTAGGCCTCGCCCCATTGTCCAATGGGGTCTCCACCCGCCACTCATGAGTAGGGAGTAGGTGTGTCACTTGGGTCCCACACCTGCCGCTTATTGTTGGGGGCTGGGGTCCTCACCAGCTGCTAATGGGTGGGCATCTGGGGGGGTTGGAGACAGTAGTCCCCCCTTTGTTTAGTTTAATGGCCCCCCACTCAAGACACTATGTCCCTCCTGTCACGAGCACACCCTACTCCAAGAGTGTGCGTGACGTAGTTGTGGTGGTGAAAGGGTTAAAGTACACTATTTGACTTCACTAGACCGGAAATAATGACAAAATCCCCCTTTTTAACACCACCCACACTTAAACATAATAATATAACTATTACTATTTTAACACTGCCACCACCAAGACAATTTATAAATGGGGTGCCTTGGTCCCCCAGGTAAATCAACAATAAAACCCACCAAATATTACTTAGTACAATATTTAAGGAATTACAAAATACTAACTAGTCTCTTCAGGTAACATGATTCTTAATCAGACAAAGGCAGAACTTAATAAATTAATGTTTATTATGAACAAAGAATAGTCACAGTGCATATAACAATATATGATAAACAAGTTATTTACACCAACAACAGATAAAAACAAAAAGGATAAAATACAGAAGTCCTAATTACTCACTGTAGCGGAGTAGCAGTATAATCACGGTATCTCCGCTGGTAGTTAGGATAAAACAGGTAAAAACACAGGCAGCGTAATAATAATCCCTCTTCCCCAAGGACTAGATGACACAAAGCCTGGGAGCCAACTGTCAACTGTCAACTGACCTCTGTGGGGGTCCCAGCTTCAAAAGATGTAACCCCTGTTGACCTCAGCAATAACATCTCTGGAATTTGTGCCATTTACTACACAAATTACATTAAAGGATAATATTCCAAGGGTGTAATAATAAATTATACACCCTTGCTGTGACACCTCCCCCAATTAAGAGAAGCAATGGGAGGAGGCTCCTATGCCTCGACCTTGCGCATTAGGTGGAGTCTTCCCCCTGGCAGGACAAACCATCAGCATTGCCATGTGTACTTCCCTTCTTGTGCTGTATGGTAAACTCATATTGCTGGAGGACCAGACTCCACCTGAGGAGTTTCCCATTTGTCCCAGCCACCCCATGTAACCAATGTAGGGGGTTGTGGTCGGTAATCACAGTAAACTGGCGCCCGTACAGGTACGGTTGCAGTTTTTGCAAGGCCCAAACTATGACCAAACACTCTTTTTCTACAGTGGCATAGGCCACTTCCCTAGGTAGCAGCTTCCGGCTGAGATACACAATAGGATGCTCTCATCCACCTGACTCGCCATAATTAGAGGCATCAGTCTGTAGTAAGAACCGTCTGTGGAAATTAGGGGCCTGTAGTATGGGAGAATCAGTAAGGGCCTGTTTTAAGGAGTTGAAGGCCACTTAATCACTCGTGGGAGTGCTTTCTTAGTGAGATCGGTTAGGGGTTTTGCCAGGAAATTATAATGTGTTACAAACTTCCTATAGTACCCTGCAGTACCCAGCAATGACATCACCTGCTTTTTGGTCTGGGGGGCAGGCCAGGCCATTATAGCCTCTACCTTACTGGGCTCAGGGCGAAGCGTCCCGCCTCCCACTCTATGCCCCAGGTACTGAACCTCTGTCATGCCCAGTTGGCACTTATCTGGTTTTATGGTGAGCCCAGCTGTTGCTATGCGGTCCACAACTTGTGTTAAATGGAGCAGGTGTTCCTCCCAAGTATCACTGAACACCGCAATATCATCCAGATATGCTACCGCATGCCCCTCCTGTCCCTCTAGCAGGTGATTAACTAGACGTTGGAAGGTGGCAGGGGCATTTTTCATCCCAAAGGGCATCACCTGGAACTCATATAGCCCAAAGGGAGTGATAAAGGCCGATCTCTCTTGCGCTTCAGGGGTCATGGGGATCTGCCAGTACCCTCGGCTGAGATCCAGAATGCTAAGGAACTTAGCTCCAGCTAGTTGGTGTTGGTCTAGCAGTGCATCAATGCATGGCATAGGATATGCATCAAATGCAGTTACCAAGTTCAACCGCCAGTAGTCCACACAGAATCTAGTGGTCTTGTCCTTCTTGGGGACCAGCACCACTGGGGAGGCCCAGGGGCTGTGAGACTTCCGGATTACACCCAGCTCCAGCATTTCCTCTATTTCCCTCCTAATGTCTGCCTTCACTTCTAAGGATACTCTATAGGCAGCCTGTCTGAGGGGATGGTGATCCCCAGTGTCCATGTTATGGGTTACTAGGCGTGTCCTGCCAGGCTTCCCTGTGAAGAAACTATGGTAAGGTCTAAGGGCCTTAAATAGCTGACTCCTCTGTCCCCCTGTTAGGTGGGTATTAACCTGGGCTACCTCAATGCCCTCTAGATCCCAGGTTGCAGCCAGTAGATCCACAAGGGGATCAGTTTCTTGCTCGTCCCCAGGCAGACTACATACGGTTAACACCGTAGTCTCCCTGTCATAATAGGCTTAAATCATATTTACGTGATACACCTTTTTCCTCCTTCCCCCCTCATCCAGGGATACCACATAGTTTACATCATTGATCCAATGCAGAATAGTAAATGGAGCCTCCCATGCTGCCTGCAATTTGTTCTGCTTTGTGGGTATCAGCACAAGAACCTTTTGACCCACTCCATACACTCTTTCTCGGGCATCACGATCATACCACCCCTTCTGCTTGGTTTGGGCAGCCCTCAGATTCTCACACACCTACCCCATGAAAGTCTACATTTTGTCCCTAAACCGGAGTACATAATCTACAATAGAGGTCTTTGGGGCCCCCAACTCTCCTTCCCACCCCTCTCGGATCAGCGCTAGGGGGCCGCGCACTCTACGTCCATAGAGGAGCTCAAATGGGGAAAAGCCTGTGGATTCCTGTGGCACCTACCTGTAAGCGAAGAGGAGGTGTGGCAGGTATCGCTCCCAATCCTTCCCCTGTTACTCTACAAAGGTCCTCAGCATCTGCTTGAGGGTCCCATTAAACCTCTCACACAAGCCATTTGTTTGGGGGTGGTAGGGGCTGGTCACTAGATGTTCTACCTGCACAATTTTGCAGAGGGACTGCATCAGATCAGAGGTGAACTGGGGGCCTTGATCAGTTAGCATTTCTCTGGGAAATCCCACATGGGAGAATATGCTCAACAGAGCATCAGCCACCTTGTCAGCCCTGATGGATGATAGGGCTACTGCCTCTGGGTAGCGAGTGGCGTAATCTACCACGGTTAATATATATTGCTTGCCCGAACTACTGGGAATGGCAAGGGGACCGACAATATCCACAGCTATTCTCTCAAATGGTTCCCCAACTATAGGAAGGGGTGTTAGGGCGGCCTTACCCACTTCCCCAGGCTTTCACACCCTCTGACACTCAGGGCAGGAACGGCAATAATTTGCCACATCTGTGCCCATACCAGGCCAATAAAAATGGTGGGACAAGCGAGACTTAGTCCGCGCCACCCCTAGGTGCCCAGCCATGGGGATGGCGTGAGCTACATTCAGCAGCTGCACCCGGTACCTCTGAAGTACATGCCTTTCTGTTACCCAAGGCTCTTGCCCCATAGTAAGAATGGTTTCTCTGTATAACCTCTCATTATCCCAGTACACTCTCTCCCTATCCCTGTCTGTGAGTGGCTGCCTAGCACGTTCCCTCAATACCTGTAACGTGGGATCTGTCCGTTGGGCCTGCTGGAATTCAGGACACCACGCCTCGGTCTCATAGTCAATAGGGGGCTCGGACACAGATTCCTGCCCCTGGACTACAGGAGGGGATGGTAACAAGGTGCGAGACTCCCTGGTTCCCCCATCTGGGTGCTCTCCTGTTGAAATACGCTCTGAGTCTGCAGGCTGCGGCAGGCCCTGCTCCCTACTCGGGAAAGACCGCTGCCGGGTTACCACAGCTACAGTGGAAACCTCTGTCTCCCCCTCCCCATGATTTGCACTTGGCACATCCTCACAGGGTACCACAGACAAGTTTGGTTCTGGCACAGACTGATACACACACTCACTCTGCCCTCCTGCCCAGTGACTCTGTCTTGGAACACTCTCACATCGTATTGCAGACATATCTGGTTCTGGCACACATGCTCGCTCTGCCCTCCCAGCACAATTGTCTACATACCTTGTTACACGATTCCACAGACACCCTGGGCTCTGGCACAGACTGACATACATTCTGACCTCCCTCCAAGCACAGTAATTTACATAAACATTTGCACCCTGTCCTTTCCACAGCAGGGCCCCTACAGGGCTTTGGTTGGTAACACATATCACTCTCAGGCACATACTGGGATAACAACCTACCTAAGTCGGTACCAAGCAATACATTTGTAGGAATATTATCCGATAGCCCCACATCCCTCAGACCCCTGCCCGCTCGCCAATCCAAATATACACGTGCCATTGGCACTGCAGGACGTATTTCCCCAATCCCTTTTACAGCTAAAGTCCTGCCAGGAATGAAGTACTCAGAACGCACTAGCTCTGGACGCACAAGAGTCACATCTGCCCCAGTGTCCCTGAGTCCCACGGTTACCTTCTCTCCCACTGTAACAGGCTGCAGGTTCACATTAAAATATGTGTAGTGGAGCGCTGATTAAATAAATGTGAGTGGGGTTAACAAATAGGAAACCTAACAACCTATAGAATATAGAGCAAATACATAAATAGATTACCCCTACTCTCCTAATAGATCAATAAAACTGACCTTACTAGTGCACTTAAGATAAGTGCACTTACTTATCTTAAGTGCACTAGTAAGGTCAGTTTTATTGATCTATTAGGAGAGTAGGGGTAATCTATTTATGTATTTGCAGGTTCACATTGTTGTTGCCCTCTGACTTGGTCACAAACAACACAGAAGATGGGGCTCTTGCAGGTTGAACCCCTCCGGATGAGGGTGCTAGCCTCCTTATCTCTGGGCAGGTATTACTCAAGTGCCCCATTCGGTTGCAAATAAAACATCTGTGACTATCTCCTTGCGCAGACATGGCATTAGCTCCCCGTCTCCCTGAGGTAGGAGCTGAAACAAAAGATGGCCCGCTAGGCCTGGTGATGGGGAGTTGTGGTGGTGTGGTCCTCCAGCTGGATGTTCCCTTGGCAAAACCTCTGCTCCGGTCCACTGTTGCTCGATTGGCAGTGGGAAAATCTGCCAGCTCACCCGCCTCCAATGCCGTTTTGGGGTTCCGGTCCAGCAACCATTCCTGTACATTGGCTGGGCAGAGCTGCAAAAACTGTTCTTTTATTAACAAGTCTTGCAAACTTTCCAAAGTGGTAATCTCCAGCCCTGTAGTCCACTGTCGGAATGCTGTCGCCAGGTGGCCCACAACTGGTGCATAACTTTCTGTGGGATGCTTTTGCAAAGTCCTGAATTTCTTTCGGTACACCTCAGGAGTAAGATTGTACCGTTTTTGCAAGGCAGCCTTAATCACATCATAGTCCTGGTCAAATTCTGCTGGAAGCGCAGCAAATGCTTTCAGTGCAGGACCTCTGAGACCAGGGGTGATGCATTTTGCCCACTGGTCCTTTGGTAGCTGGTACTGCCTGCAAACTTTTTCAAAACTGCGCAGGAAAACATCCAAATCACCATCTTTGTCCAAAGTTGGAAAATTCTCTGCACGTGGTTTGGGTGCAGAAGAGTCTCTGGAATTAATACTTATAGGGGAGGCAGTCAACCTCTTCAACTCAGCCATTTTTAGCTCATGCTCTATGGCAGCTTGTCGCTCCGCGGCCTCTCTCTCAGCCTGCCGCTCTGCAGCCTCTCTCTCCCTCTCAGCGGCCTCTCTCTCCCTCTCAGCTTGGCGCTCAGCAGCCTCTCTCTCTCAGCTTGGCGCTCAGCAGCCTCTCTCTCTCTCTCTCTCTCTCAGCTTGGCGCTCAGCAGCCTCTCTCTCTCAGCCTCCTGATATTGAAGGATAAGCTGTAGTCTTTGGTTTGCGTCTGCTGAGTCCACATATTTTAACACCGTTTGTAAGTAACAATCCAAAGGATCTCCAGATCTCGGTACATCACGGACAAAAGCTACAGGTATCTCATCTGCAGAGTTTGAGGCATCACTTTGCACCGCTTGTTGCATATCATAGTCCACCAGTGCTTGCAATAGTTCCTCTTTTGTTTTTCCCCGACAGGGAATAGATCTCTCCTGGCAAAGCTGGTCTAGCGCTGCCTTGGATTGCGCCTGGTACTCCATTTGGTAAATAAAAGATAGCAAAGAAAAAACAGAGATGGGGAGGGGGACTGTTGAGGTGTAAATATATTATATATGCAGTTCAGCCTTTTGGAAATTGAGACACAATTTAGTGCCTGGATTAACCAACAAATCCAGCAACAGTAAAATCTGGCACAAAAAGATGAAAAATCTTTTTAATTATCCCACCGCTATGCCACCAATTTGTCACGCACACACTACTCCAAGAGTGTGCGTGACATAGTTGTGGTGGTTAAACATAATAATATAGGTGGCCTGGAAGCCGAGGAAGATGGCAGCGTGAACCCGGAGCTCCCCGCAAGGCTCATAGCAAATCCTCGCCAGTAGCACCCAATTGCCCCGAAAATGGGCAAATCACAGAAGGCAACACAAGCCTCGAAGCCCGCAGACACCCCGAGGGGAACATCGAACCCCTCCATGCGGCGATTCCTGACAAATCAAGCCGATGGAGAAACACAGGCCTCCACTGACTCGTTAGCCACGGGAGAGACCCTCTCGACACCGATATGGAGTGGGGATGACACACAAGTAGAGAAATCACTGCATCACCCCTCAGAGCCGAACCCGGAATGGCTATCCATCCTCCGCAATTTACCTACCAAGGCAGACCTGACAGAGGCAAACAATAGCCTCCGGGCATCCATCACTGCGGAACTACAGGCCATGCGGGAGGAGTTCTGCGGCCTAAGTCAAAGAGTCTCCCAGATTGAAGCGGACTGCGACCACATGCAGGCGGCGCAGTCAGCCAACACGGACGCCATACAACTCTCCACCCAGCGACTCCAGCAGATGGCACATCATTTGGAGGACCTCGATAACCGAGGTAGACGACAGAATATTAGAGTCAGGGGGATCCCTGAAGATGCCGATGAAGTCGCCCCAATACAGGAAACCCTCATGGGTCTCTTTAACAATATACTGGGCCGCGCCCAGCAGGAACCTATCCACATGGTGAGAGCACATCGGGCACTGAGACCTAAAGGCCCTCCCGGGAGCCTGCCAAGAGATGCCATATGCTGCCTCACGGACTATCACTTAAAAGAGGAAATTTTACGCAAAGCCAGGGAATCCGACAGAATACTATTGGGCAACACAGAGGTCCAACTATACCCGGATCTCTCTCCTACCACCCTTGCCTATCGTAGAGCTTTACGTCCTTTTACTAGACAACTACAGGCCAATAGGATCAAGTACCGCTGGTGCTTCCCGACCGGATTACAGGTTCACACGCATAGAGGCCCATACATGATAAAGGACTATGCCGATATAGAGGAACTGGGGAGAGACCTCCAGATCACACCAGCCCCTCTACAATGGCCGGATCCCTTAGTCCTCTATACACCCACCCAGGGCCCGAAACCAAGAACGGCAAGTAACCAACCCCCAAGGATCACTCGACAACAAGCGACCGGCCCACGTGGCCTCTGAAAAGGGGTACAGCCAGCCATTATCAGGACTTAAATCGACTTGACCCCCCCCTACTGGGAACAAACTCCGTCTTGCTGAACTCCATCCCTCCCCGCCAACGGACTCGCACAGACCGAGAAGAACTTCTGCACGACCTACACAGACTGGGGGTAACCCGTCGCACGGGAGGGCACCTTTTACATGCAGACAAGTGGCCTACTCTCGCAAGTTACAGACCCAAGGACTATGGCGCAAAGACATTTTGCTATCGACACCATGACTCACACCTCTAATCGCAAGTATCACACTTTACTGGCCGACGGGCCTGAGAGACTTTTAATGCTCATGTGTAACCCTGCTTACAAACTGCTAACTACCCTATGAATGCCACAACGTGGGGACATGGGGAGGAGGGTGGGAGGGACGGATAACAAGGGCTCGAAGATAATTAGGGGCCAGCTATAGGGGAGGCGAGAAGGGAGGGAAGACCGGGATGGGCAACCGTCCCCCCCCACGAAGGCCTTGTGATGACCTGGACAGGAGCAGGCTGGAGGGACGGGGGCCCACCTCGCTCAGACCCCTGGCACATGCACACAGATAGAATAGGGCTCCAAGCGGGGTACGATCTCTGAATAGGATACGAATTGAGGGGCTGCTTCATTGTGGTGGGAGGGGAGGGGGTGAGAGGGAAATAGCCACCCAAGGGCTCAAAGATAAGATGGTTACACAGGAGCCGGGAGGTACTTTTATATGACTGAATCTCAACAGATAGAACGGGGAGCCGATGGATAGAGATGGGAGGGAAATGGGAATCCCAGGGGGTGGGGGACGGGTCGACAAGCAACACATGGATGCCTCCATAGGTGAACGGAGGAATTAGAGTGCAGATGACAACCTAAGAGGGCATAAGGCTAATAACTGACAATGCATGTTGTTATTTACACTGTTACTGTTTTCCTTTATGTTAATTATTATGTTATAAGATATACGTTGCTACTGTCACATTTGTACACTGGCGAGGACACGAGAAGCATACACGATCGTACAGAGCCACAAAGGGGACACCTAGGGACTAGGTGAGGGACACTAGGTCACACCAGTGGGAGACTCGCGGAGCGAGCGACCAGGACACTTTCATACACACGTGGAGGCCTAGGCCTTCCAGCCACACCCACGAGAGACGGGCGTCACTCACAAGAGGTCGAAGTTTAACACCTAGGGGCGGCCGAGAGCCCCCACGACCAACGAGACGCTAACACCCTAACGCCGAACAGACGGCGGACACCCCACACTGTACACCCACAAACACCTCAAACACTACACACACTCAATTTAGCTACCGGCCTGGGACTGCCGGGTCCGAGAACCGGATAGACATAGCGCAAAATGTCGTTGACCCCGGCTAACCTCATGCTTATAACCGTAAATGCAAGAGGCCTGAATAAACCTGAAAAGAGGTCAACAGCCTTGAAAGATTTTCACGCCGCTAGGGCATCCATAGTATTTATCCAAGAGACGCACTTCAAAGAGGGAGCAAGACCGAAACTACATAATCACCATTATCCCACAGGCTACTATAGCGACTATCACGGGGGGAAGGCCAGGGGAACAGCAATTTTGATACACAGAGGAATCCCGTTTCAGGAACTGGGCCTACAGACGGACAGGGAGGGGAGATATGTTCTCCTCAAGGGAACGATAGCGGGCCAGACATATACCTTCGCCAACATATATGCCCCCAACCAGAGGCATCACAAATTCCTGGCAGGAATACTTCGCAAGATACAAGGGTTTGCGGAGGGTACACTGATCGTAGGAGGGGACTTCAACATTGCCCTAGACCCTAAATGGGACACGTCCACGGGCACATCCCACATACCCATACAACACCTGAACACGCTCAAACGCCTCATATCCAAATACACACTAGTAGACAGTTGGAGAGCCCACCACCCAGACGAGAGGGACTATACGTTCTACTCCCACCCACACAATTCCTATACCAGAATAGATTATTTCTTTATGACCCAATACCATCTCCCACTCGCCCTACGAGTAGAACACGGCACGGCCACCTGGTCGGACCATGCCCCCGTGACACTCACGATAAAATCCCCACTCTACAGACCCAAAGTCTCTAAGTGGCGACTCAACGAACACTTGCTCTCCGTACCGGAGGTAAAAGCGGAAATCGACACGGCTCTCCGTGACTATTTTGCCACAAACACCCCATCCCAAACATCCCCGACGATCATGTGGGAAGCACACAAGAGTGTGATTCGGGGCCACTTTATTCAAAAAAGCGCTAAACTAAAGAGACAAAGGGAGGCAGCCATGGCAGACACTCTGACAAAAATTAGGGAGATCGATAACCTGAACAAAGTCAACCAGACGCCCGAATCGCAAAGTCAGCTACTAACACTACGCAGGGACCTGACCAAGATGCTCCAGACAAAATATCACAGAGATGCGCTGCGACATACCGCCTTTTTCGCACTACATGGCAACAAAAGTGGTAGGCTACTGGCACGGATGTTAGCCAAACGCAGACAACAGACGTACATTGACCGCATACGGGATGATAAGAACACATTACACAGACTGCCTTGCAAGATACAGGAAACAATCAGGGCATACTACGCTAACCTATACGCACTACACGGGCCACACACACACCAGGCAGACACAAGATTGACGGATTCCATTGATGCATACCTGACACTCAACTCGACGCCTAAGATAGACAGGGATACGGCTGACCTACTAGACAGGGAGATAACATTAGACGAACTGACCACAGCAGTGAAACAGACGAAAACGGGCAAAAGCCCGGGCCCAGATGGCTTACCACTATGCTATTACAAGGCGTACGCTGACATACTATATGCCCCTCTCATATTGACGTTTAACGCCATAAAAGAGGATCACCCACTCCCCAAGCAATCCCTGGCAGCGCACATCACTATTATCCCAAAGGAAGGAAAGGATAGGGAACACTGCGGAAGCTACCGCCCTATTTCCCTAATAAACAGCGACCTCAAACTCTTGACTAAGATATTAGCGAATAGACTACAATCACATATACCCACTCTGATACACCCGGACCAGGTGGGGTTTGTACACGGGAGGGAGGCGCGAGAAAACACCATGCGCACCCTTACATTGATGCATAGAGGCGCGCGCACTGCCGGGGGCCTTCTCCTGCTATCCACGGACGCGGAGAAGGCCTTCGACAGGGTGGGCTGGAAATACTTATTCTGGACCCTCGCCCACATAGGCCTGGGCACGGGCATCAGGAGCTGGATAGAAGCTCTGTATGCGCAACCATCCGCGCAGGTGATTGTAAATGGAGCCCCTTCGGAACCATTCGATATATTAAATGGTACGCGCCAGGGATGCCCCCTGTCACCGATCCTCTTCGTCCTAGCCCTGGAGCCACTACTGGTGGCCATTAGAAACAATCCGGACATAACGGGGATGAGGACGGGACCGATCCACCACAAGGTAGCGGCGTATGCCGACGACCTACTATTCTACGTGACTAATCCCGAAATTTCACTCCCAAATATACTCAAAACATTACAGGAATACGGGCGACTTTCTAATCTAAAAATCAATCTGAACAAATCATTCATACTAAACGTAAGCATCCCTGACCGACGGGCGGAAGCCCTGCGCCAACACCACTCGATCCAATGGGCGACTCAGAAGCTAAAATACTTAGGAGTCTGGTTGACAAGGAAGGCAGAGGACCTATTTAAAGTAAACTTTACTGACTTACTAACGAAAATGAGCACAGAGATGCAGGAATGGGCACACCCCCATATATCATGGTTAGGCCGCATTCAGGTAGTAAAGATGAATTTCCTACCGCGCATGCTCTACCTGTTTCAAGCAATCCCAATACAGATCCCACGCACATATTTTGCCACACTACGCACAGCCATAATTCACTACGTGTGGAATGGGAAAAAACCCAGGGTCAACCATGCCCTCCTAACGCAGCCAAAGGACAGAGGTGGGCTGGCGTTGCCGGACTTCACTCTGTACTACAGGGCATGCCACCTTCTACGGATAGTAGAATGGACCAAGACAGGTACACAAAAATTATGGAAACAGGTGGAGGAACATGAGGCGGGAATCCCGGTCGCAGTGCTGCCGTGGCTGCCACCTGACATATCGACAGGGCACACAACACACTCCCCATACACAAAAGCGACCCTATGGGAATGGAACCATGCCAAAGGGAAGCACGGTCTCACCACCTATCCCACCCCCCTACTACCTCTCACTTATAACTCCGACTTCCCCCCCGGAACAGACCCGAGAGCATTCAAGGACCTAATCCAAGATCCTCTACCCAGACTCATACACGTACTCACACCTAGAGGCCCCAAGACCTTAGACGACTTACGGGGACAGTCGGGACACACCTTCTTAACACACCTCAAATACAGGCAAATAAGGAGCTACATAGCCTCCCTCCCTCAGGGTCCCATACTTACAAGGGCAACCACCACTTTTGAGAATCTCTGCATGGACCCCCACCCATTGACACATGGAATATCCGTCTTATACAACCTACTACTAACACTTACGCCAGTAGAACAACCACGATTTATGGGGAAATGGGAGGCAACACTAGGCCACACAATAGATAAAGATGACTGGGAAAAAATTTGCTACCTCACACACCACTGTTCAAGCTTTAGCAAAACACAGGAAACGGCGTACAAGCTATTGACCCATTGGTACTACACTCCCGCAACACTACACACACGAATCCCGACACATTCCCCACTATGCTGGAGATGCGAAAAGGAACAGGGCACTCTCCTACATACATGGTGGGAATGCAAAAAGATTACCTCATACTGGAAAACCATACACCAAATCATATGCCAATACACAGACGACCCGCCACCTTTCACCCCGGCAGCAATGCTGCTACATCACACACAGATCGCTAAGAACGCATACAAACGATCGCTCACTATCCGCATTCTAAATGTAGCCAAGGCACTGATACCTCAATTCTGGAAGCAACCAGTCACTCCTCCCCTCAAGATATGGTTCACACGAATGGAGGAACTCAGATCCCTTGAGGAACTCCATAACACAGCAAATGACACCTTCCAAAAATACCTCAATACATGGACACACTGGATACTAAAATCTACCACGTCAGGTTTCCAAGAGATGATTATATCTCTACCAGACTCTTAACTTGCAACGGCCGTACGAATACTGACCGCAGGAGGGATGGAATCCCCAACACAGGGACACCCCACCACTACCCCAAAAAATGCTGAGACCGGGACCCCGACCTCCACCTAGATAGAAGGGTGAGAACCCACATACATAATGACCCCACACATACTACCAAAGGAAGGGTTAAACCTGGGACGTCCTCAAGACAGATGGGACACACAGAAAGGAGGGGATAGGACACACATACGACAGGTAAATCAGACCTCTACCATAGCAGAGACTAGGAGACACATAACTCCTACCTAGGAAGAGAAACGAAACACATAAGAAACGAATACCAAAAAATAGGGCTTCGGAACGGAGGAAGCTTGGACACCGGCAGTCTCAGGATCCGCCACACGCTACATTTCAGATGAAGGCCAAACAACACAGATACACACACACATACACACACACAGACATAACACATAGGACAGGAGATACATCGACTAATGAGGGCAAATGCGTTAACCGATCTAAGAAACTGAGACAAATCAGGGTGGAGAACTCGGAGCATACACATTCTAAAGTTCTAAAGTGAACCAAATGTTGTAAAAGTTTATATGTATTTCATAAAGGGTCCTGCGAGTCCCTACTACACAGAGGCGCATGTGCCCTTGCAATACTGTGAATTTATGCAACCGATGATACTACCTATTGAAAATTTTCATGGAGACCTGCGAGTCTCGACACGCAACTTACCATATGCTGAAAAAATTATTTGAAAATAATAAAAATCATATTTACAAAAAAAAAAAAAAAAAAAACATAATAATATAACTATTACTATTTTAACGCTGCCACCACCAAGACAATTTATAAATGGGTTCCTAATTACTCACTGTAGCGGAGTAGCAGTATAATCACGGTATCTCTGCTGGTAGTTAGGATAAAACAGGTAAAAACACAGGCAGTGTAAGAATAATCCCTCTTCCCCAAGGACTAGACGACACAAAGCCTGGGAGCCAACTGCCAACTGTCAACTGACCTCTGTGGGGGTCCCAGCTTCAAAAGATGTAACCCCTGTTGACCTCAGCAATAACATCTCTGTAATTTGTGCCATTTACTACACAAATTACATTAAAGGATAATATTCCAAGGGTGTAATAATAAATTATACACCCTTGCTGTTACACCTCCCATTATTATTTTAATAGGTGCCCCACCAGGGAGCACTTAATTGGATTAGGGGATGGGACCTTTTTTTTTTTTTTACAACAGTGAGCAGTCACAGGCTGCTCACTGTTTAGTAGACATGTCCCTACTCGCAGCATAGCAAATAGGTGCAGTAGGGATATTTCAATGTCCCGTGTTTACTAATACGAAGTAATTTTTACTCACTATTAGTAAAGTTTGCTGAAAGGCCAACTTTAGTATTTCAGCATTTTAGTAATTTCCTAATACTGTGACAATTAGGGGGTTATCTTTTAAGAGGCTGAAAAATGCAGCCGCGGCACAAATCGGATCGGAATTTCATTAATTTGATTGAAATTCCAAACCAAACAAAATGCATGGATTTCATCCTAACATTAATAGACAAAGGTTACTCATTCTGTTAGGACGTTTGAATGGCGAAACCAGCAATGCGAGATCACAGAGATCCCGGAGGAAGTGTGAGTATTGTTGGAAAATTTATTTGACCACAGGAAATGAAGCGGACTTAAGCTCCTCCTTTGGTCAAAGAAGATCATGCGAAGGAAAGATACATAAGACAAAGTAGTCCCTACTTTGTCTTATGTTTTAAAGAAAACTAGATTAGATAGGAAGAAAAAAAAAGAACAGATTCTGAGAGAGGAAGAGAAGAGGAAACCATGACAGTGCCGCTTTAATAGCTGAAAACCATATTGCAAGAAATAGGTAAAAATAATCAAGATGTTAAAATAGCTAAGTTAACAATATATTTCCAACTCAAATTCTTTGGCTTAAGTGTTGTGATTTTAGTTATCAATTTAACAGTTAACGGTTTAGGAAATAAACTGAGAAAAAAATATGTCTACCTAGCTACATATTTTAATTAAATGTGCATACAATTATAAAATTCAGGTTGACTTAGCTGGGACAGTGCCTGTGGATTAACCCCTTAACGACCGGTGATGGTTCAGGACCGTCATCGGAAAACTCCCCTTGACGGTCCTGAACCGTCATAACGGTAATATGTACTTACCCGATCGGCGTTGCTCCTGGTGTGGGGACACTGCCTGACAGCTCAGGTAGTCTCCCCGTGGCAAATTAGGACCCCGCGGCCACGTGATCGCTTTACAGAGCGGTCACATGGTCACAATAGGTGTCCATGTATCTGCCTGCATGGGGACTGCCTGTGCTGACAGGCAGACTCCCTGCATGTGTAAAATAAAAAAAAATAAAAAAAAAAGTGAGGCATAGCTGATATCTCTCTGGATTACCCTTTACATTTATGGAGAGCAAAAAACGGGGCGCAAGAGTATACTGAGACTTGCTCACGGTGCCTAGAGAGATATCAGCTATGCCTCACTGATGATGCCTAACAAGGCTAAAACGATCGTCTGGGGTTGCTGTGTCTCTCGTGCATAGGGAACTTGATGGCATTTCGGATTTGGACTGCCCGTATGGGTGGAACCAGTCTGATATGTTTCAGAGATGTTCTCTCTGTAATGGCACAAGATGAGCTAAAACCAGCTTGAGATCTGAGCGGGGACCCACCGAAGGGCAGGCTATTTCAGCTGCTGCCCGTTGTCAGTATACTCTTGCGCCCCATTTTTTGCTATATATAATGTCTATATATATTATATATATAGACAAATATTAATATTAAAATACATTTATAATTAAATTACACACACATATATATATATAATATATAAATAATAACCATATATATTGTATAGATATATTATTATAAAATACAAATAAGTAAATTAAATAAAAAAAACTTAAAAATAAAAATGTTATTCTAACTCTATTTTTATATTTATATATATATATATATATATATATATATATATATATATATATATATATATCAAAATACACTTAGAATGAAATTATATATACACATCTATGTACCGTATATACTCAAGTATAAGTCGAGTTTTTCGGCACATTTTTTGTGCTGAAAAACCCCAACTAGACTTATACTCGAGTCAATGTCTGTATTATGGCAATTTACATTGCCATAATACAGACAAGGGGCTGTGTAGGAGGGGGGCTGGCAGGGAGCGTTTACTTACCTCTCCTGCAGCTCCTATCAGCTCCCTTCTCCTCCGCGCCGGTCCGGTCAGCTCCCCTGTCAGCTCCCAGAGTAAGTCTCGCGAGAGCCGCGGGGTCAGAGCGCAGCCGCGAGACTTACACTGGGAGCTGACAGGGGAGCTGACCGGACCGGCACGGAGGAGAAGGTAGCTGACAGGAGCTGCAGGAGAGGTAAGTAAATGCTCTCTGCCAGCCCCCTCCCCTGAACTGCCAATGCCACTGGACCACCAGGGAGTGAGAGCCCCCCTCCCTGTCATGTATCAAGCAGGAAGTGGGGACGAAATTTTTTTTTAATAAAATAAAATAATAATATTTAAAAAATAATATTAAAATAAAAAATAATAATATAACAAAGTAGCTATACCAGTAGCTGCTGCATTTCCCACCCTAGTCTTATACTCGAGTAAATAAGTTTTCCCAGTTTTTTAAAAAATTAGGGGCCTCGGCTTATATTCGGGTCGGCTTATACTCAAGTATATACGGTATATATAAATGAATCAAAATAATATGAAATATATATATATATATATCCATATACAAAATTACATAAATAATTTCATAAATATACACCTAGACTTTAAATATATAAATATGCATATATATTTAAAATCCACGTGTGTATTTATGTAATATTTTTACATAATTAAAGGGACACTATAGTCACCTGAACAACTTTAGCTTAATGAAGCAGTTTTGGTGTATAGAACATGCCCCTGCAGCCTCACTGCTCAATCCTCTGCCATTTAGGAGTTTAATCCCTTTGTTTATGAACCCTAGTCACACCTCCCTGCATGTGACTTGCACAGCCTTCCATAAACACTTCCTGTAAAGAGAGCCCTATTTAGGCTTTCTTTATTGCAAGTTCTGTTTAATTGAGATTTTCTTATCCCCTGCTATGTTAATAGCTTGCTAGACACTGCAAGAGCCTCCTGTATGTGATTAAAGTTCAATTTACAGAGAAAAAGATACAATTGTTTAAGGTAAATTACATCTGTTTGAAAGTGAAACCAGTTTTTTTTTTCCATGCAGGCTCTGTCAATCATAGCCAGGGGAGGTGTGGCTAGGGCTGCATAAACAGAAACAAAGTGATTTAACTCCTAAATAAAAGTGAATTGAGCAGTGACATTGCAGGGGAATGATCTATACACTAAAACTGCTTTATTTAGCTAAAGTAAATTAGGTGACTATAGTGTTCCTTTAAGTAATTTTATTGATTGCAATCTGAGGGACCTGTCTGACAACCCAGGCCGAAAGTCCAGAGAATTTATTTTAGCCCTGTAACTTTCTATGACACCATAAAACCTGTACATAAGGGGTACTGTTTTACTCCGGTGACTTAGCTGAACGCAAATATTAGTGTTTCAACACAGTAAAACATATCACAGCAAGGTTATTGTCAGTGAAAGTGACTTGTTTTTGCATTTTTCACATACAAACGGCACGTTCACTGATATAATTGCTGTGATACGTTTTACTGTTTTGAAACACTAATATTTGTGGTCAGCAAAGTCTCCCGAGTATAACAGTAGCCCCCATGTACAGGTTTTATAGCGTTTTTGAAAGTTACAGGGTCAAATATAAGGGAGCGTATAGTAGCCCAGGAATGAGAATTACCCCCATGATGGCATTCCATTTGCAAAAGAAGACAACACAAGGTATTGCAAATGGGGTATGACCAGTCTTTTTTAGTAGCCACTTAGTCACAAACACTGGGCAAAATTAGCGTTCAATTTTGTTTGTTTTTTAACTTTTTTCACACACAAACAAATATGCTAACTTTGGCCAGTGTTTCTGACTACTAAGTGGCTACTAAAAAAGACTGGAGATACCCCATATTGAATACCCGGGGTTGTCTACTTTTAAAAAAAAAAGGGACATGTGGTGTGTGATTCAAAATATTTATATTTTTAAAATGTATCAATAATGACATTGTAACACTGTTATTTGTCATAAATCTCTAAAACAGCAATTTCCTATTTGTACTTATAGCCCTAAAACTCGCAAAAAAAAAAAGCAAAAGGTGTTTTTAATCTCAGGACAAAATTTTGAATCTATTTAGCAGTTTTTTTCATTAGCTTTTGTAGGTAAGTAAAAGATTTTTCAAGCAAAAGTCATTAAATTTGGGGGGAGGGGGAAGCTCAGAACAGAGGAGGTATGTAATATTGATTCACAAAAAGTACAAATGACTCATGGTAATATTAAATGTATGCTTACTAATGCAAGGAGCCTATATAACAAAATGGGGGAACTAGAGGCAATTGCATACACTAAACAATACGATATAATAGGCATAACAGAAACATGGTGGGATGAGACACATGACTGGGCAGTTAACTTAAATGGGTACACATTATTTAGGAGGGATAGGAAAAACAAGAAGGGTGGTGGGGTATGTTTGTATGTCAGCCATAAGTTCAAGTCAAATCTTAGGCATGTGGAGTGTGACGAGGAAAATGTGGAAGCTTTATGGGTAGATATCTGCTTGGGGCAAACAAAGGGAAATACGTTATTGGTTGGGATATGTTATAAACCACCAAATGTAAATATTAATGAGGAAGAACTGCTGTTAGAGCAAATTGGTGAAGCTGCAAATCGGGGGAACACATTAATTATTGGAGATTTTAATTACCCGGACATAAATTGGAATAGAGGGACTAGTACTTCAGCTAGGGGAATCCGTTTTTTGAATGTGTTAAATTACACCTTTATGTCACAACTGGTACAAGGACCAACTAGAAAGGATGCTTGTCTGTATCTCGTTATAACAAACAATGTTAATCTTTTAACCAACATTCAAGTAGGGGAGCATTTGGGAAATAGTGATCACAATATGGTAACTTTTGAAATAAACTCAAAAAAGCAAAAGCAGGTGGGGTATATTAAAACGTATAATTTTAAAAAAGCCAATTTTAATAAGATTAGGGCAGCTCTACAACATATCGACTGGCATAAACGCCTTAGTGATAAAAACACGGAGGAAAAATGGAAACTATTCAAACAAATATTAGAAAGGTACATTTCACAGTATGTACCATTGGGTAATAAATATAAAAGAGACTAATTAAAACCAATGTGGCTTAGTGGAGAAGTAAAACAAGAGATTCAAAATAAGAAAAGGGCTTTTAAAGCATTTAAATCGGACCAATCAGATGCATCCTATATAAGATATAAGGAAGCCAATAATACTTGCAAAAAGGCAATTAAAGTGGCTAAACTAGAAAATGAGAAATTGATAGCCAAAGAATGCAAAACCAACCCCAAACATTTTTTCAAGTACATTAATTCTAAAAAAACAAAAAATGAAAGTGTAGGTACACTGAAAACAGAGATGGGTCTGTTAGTCAATGAAGACCAGGAAAAGGCAGAAATTTTAAATAACTATTTTTCTTCGGTATATATTAATGAGGATCCTATGGCAAGAGATATGCATATGATTGCTGCAACAAACTTGCAGATAACTTGTGATTGGATAACTCGAGACAAGGTGCTACAGCTATTAAAGAAAATTAATGTAAATAAAGCTCCGGGGCCTGACGGTATCCACCCACGAGTACTTAAGGAGCTAAGTGGGGAAATAAGTGAACCTCTGTATTTAATTTTTCAAGATTCTTTTGTTTCAGGTATTGTACCGGAGGATTGGAGGAAGGCAGATGTTGTTCCTATATTTAAAAAGGGTTCAAAATCCTTGCCTGGAAATTATAGACCTGTGAGCTTAACTTCTGTGACTGGGAAATTATTTGAACGGCTATTAAGGGATAATATTCAGGAATTCATTGGGAAGAACTGTGTTATTAGCAATAATCCGCATGGTTTTATGAAACATAGGTCATGTCAAACTAACCTAATTGCATTCTACGGAGAAGTAAGTAGAAATATAGATCAGGGTGTTGCAGTGGAAGTGATCTACTTGGATTTTGCCAAGGCATTTGATACGGTTCCTCACAATAGGTTAGTCTTCAAACTAAACAAAATTTGTCTAGATGAATATTCTTGTTCTTGGGTAGAACAGTGGCTTAAGGATAGAGTACAGCGAGTTGTCATAAATGGTAAATTTTCAAGCTGGACAAAAGTGGTAAGTTGTGTCCCTCAGGGTTCTGTTTTGGGACCGCTTCTATTTAACATATTTATAAATGATCTTGAAATGGGCATTGAAAGCCATGTATCAGTGTTTGCAGATGACACAAAACTTTGTAAAGTAATAAAATGTGAGCAGGATATTGCCTTGCTGCAGAGGGATTTGGATAGATTGGGGGACTGGGCACTAAAATGGCAGATGAAATTTAACGTAGAAAAATGCAAAGTTATGCACTTCGGGGTTAAGAATGCACAAGCAATTTACACCCTAAATGGTAGTGAACTAGGGATAACCACACACGAGAAGGATTTGGGAATTGTTATAGACAACAAATTAGGTAGCAATATGCAATGTCAATCTGCCGTTGCTAAGGCCAGTAAGGTTTTGTCATGTATAAATAGGGGCATAAATTCTCGAGATGAAAATATAATTTTGCCTCTTTATAAATCGCTGGTAAGACCACACCTTGAATATGCTGTGCAATTTTGGGCACCTGTTCTAAAGAAGGATATCATGGCACTAGAAAAAGTGCAGAGATGAGCTACAAAATTGATAAAAGGAATGGAGCATTTTAGTTATGAAGAAAGGTTAAAAAATTTAAATCTCTTCAGTTTGAAAAAACGGCGCGTTAGAGAGGATATGATAACATTATACAAATATATTCGGGGCCAGTACAAACCATTATCTGGAAATCTATTCATAAACAGGGCTATACATAGGACACAAGGTCACACATTTAGGCTTGAAGAAAGGAGATTTCATCTAATGCAAAGAAAAGGTTTTTTTACAGTAAGAGCAATAAGGATATGGAATTTTATAGCATGACAGGAGGCTTCATATTTGCTTAAGTCTCTCTTTACTAGAACTCCACAGCAGCACATTAACAGAGAGATAAACACCAAAGACAAAAACATAAGGTATCTATATAAGGCTCCTCCTAAGCCACCATTTCCTCTTTCTTTGCTGCTCCGCGGACAGTACAGGTCAGAGTACCTCTGCCTCCTGGTTTTTCTGGGTGGCTGTGGGTTTTTCATATGTGTCATTTTGAAATGCAATTTATTCATATGTGTATTTTATTCCTATGTCTAATCTGTTCCTCCGTTTTTCTGTGAGGTATTTGAACCTTGTTTCTTTTCTTAGTCCCTTGTTTTCATACTTTCTGCATTTCTTTTCTACTCTGGGTTTTTTCCCCTTTAGTTTTCCTGCTTGGTTTGCTTTACGGTCGCCGGGAAGCGATCTTCTGACCGCCTCCCTGCCGACCGTCGGGACCGCGAAGAAAGACTCCGGCGGTCCCTCGTGCGCCGTGGTATTGATTCCCGCCCGCCTTGTTCCGCCGAGCGGGAATCCCCTACCTGCTTCCCTGTCCCTCCCTCGCCTCGCTCGCATCGGCTATACACGGGCGGCGTGGGGAGGGTACAGAGAGCCTCTCTGCTGCCGCGGGTTGCGGCTTAAGTGCACCCTCTTCCCCATGACCGCGTGGCCGGATCCAGGGGTGCGCGGTTTTGTTTTTCTGCCATGCCGGCCGCGTGTGCGCCCTTCTTTTAAGGGCGCAGGGCACCACCTTTTCTTTCTGTGTTAAGTAGTGTATCGACTATACACATCTTTTGTAAACCTTTATTGTCATACTTGTCTTTGAGGAAAGCTGTTTACATGTAAAACCCATTATACTCTTATGTACTTTATTTGAATTTACTTTCTTTTCTGTGTTAATATCTTCTTGAGATTACAGTCTGTGATACTCTTCTTACTAAAGCTAGTCAGAGGATAGCTCAGTTCATTAACATATGATCTGTAGATTCTACTCAATCCTCAGAGTTGCAGGTTCAGTTCCCTGCAGGGCTATCTCACCCTTTTCAGCTCTCACAATCGGAAGGTTTCATTGATAACAACTTCCACATGTTAACTATATATCTCTCAGGTGTGATTTGAGCTTTGCTACGTGCATGTGTTTTCCCTGTCTCACTGCATGTGGCAGTGCAATGCGTGTTTGCTTAGATCTCTGCTGATTGCAGTTGCTCTCTACGCATGGATTCTCTGCCCTTGCTGCTGACATCTGCATATTACCTACATTGGACCCTACTGGGGACACTATCCCTCACACTGTTCTGAGCCCATTCTGGGGACCCTGGTACATCTCTACCCTACACGCTCCTGTGTCAAGATATGCCTGCCTGTCATCCGTAAGGATTTATGTTTTGCCTCCATACACCTCTGGCCGGTGCTACCCGTGCCCAGATACTGGCCAGCTGTTGTCTGTGCCCCTATGATTGGCCTGCTTTGTCTGTGCCCCTTGATTGGCCAGCTTTGTCTGTGCCCCATGATTTGGCCTGCGTTGTCTGTGCCATTTTACGCATGCTACTGGCCTGGCGGCTAGGCTCCTGGACCCCTGTTTGTTGAGCCGGCATGCGTATTATACTTGCCTCTGCCAACTATAGGGGTGCGGCCCCTGCTGCCTGCTAGTGATACCTGTTCTCTATCTCCTTAGGTGTCACATACCATCATCTCGGACATTATGGAGGCCTCTGCACAGGAGCAGAGTTTGTAGGCATTGTTTGATGCGGCGGGGTCCGCCTCTGTGGAGACAGCCCTGGCTAGGGCCCTCCCTCTATCACAAGCGGACAGAGGCGCGAGTGGAACCCCCTGCTTGGCAGACGACTCGGCTGAGTCAAACTCTCATGGGAGAGAGCAGGCAAGTGCGCAAATGCGCTATTGGAAGGGCGAAGTCCCTAAACCACGCTCCCGGTAGGGCAAGGCTCCGGCGAAGCGTCATGGTTCGAGGTTCTTAACCTCGCCGGCCTCGCGCCGCCGTCTAATGGGCGCAGGGGTGGAGGCCTCCTTGCTCCCCCCTATCATAGGCCGTACTGGATGAGTGACGGGCAGACCAACTCCCTTCAATGGTAGCTGATGATTGGGACTAGGACCGTAGGTTTGGCCCAGGTTGGCGCTAGGAGGATGAAGACGCGCCAGGAACAGGGGCCCCCACGGTGGTGCCGGGAGACGACACCTTTCTAGATGCTAAAGGTGAACCTCTGTCCGACCCTCGCTCTATCTGGCACCCTAGGTCCTCATTATGGTCGCGGCCCGACCACTTAGCACAATTCGTGCGCTACTGGGTCTGTAGACCCCTGGAAAGGGAGGCCCGCGAGTAACTTCGGGCAGAATGCCCCTGGCCGTCCTGCCAGACAAGGTGGCGGGGGACCCGGATTTTGATCCCCTGGTGGCCTCGTACTTGAATCGTATGGCTCGGGACCCCACGTACGGGGTCGAGCGTCACCTCTGCCCGGCGCAAGATGAACAGCCGAATAGGCTGGGTCCTTTGTGCAGGATGTTGGCCCTGACGGACGTGACCTGCACAGATAGTACGAGCCTGGACCCGCCCATCATGCGGGATTGGACACTACGCCCCAGTTGCCTTCTTGGCAATGCTAATGTGGTTCTGCACCAACCGCAGGTACACGGCTCTGTTCCGTATGGACACCAAGCTATCGGAACTAGGATCCGAAGAATTGGGCCCCCTGGCAATAAGTCCTACTGTTCCGGGAACCTTTCTTTAAGGAGCTACAGAAACGCATCAATTTATTTGCTTCCCGGGATAAAGCACAGTCCTCTATACAGAAGGTGTTTCGCTCACTGTTATCCCGGCTGGTCTTCGGTCCCCACTGATCTCGTGGCCCATCCTCTTTTCCACCATACCAGTCCAGACCTCCCTGCACCCGAAGGACGGGTAGAGGTCGTGGAGACAGTGCCGGAGGACGAGCGAGACTTCCTACGGGGTGTACATCTCCTGCCACTTTCAATCCCCCTCTATTGCATACAGACAGATTGTTTCACTGCAGAGACAGGTGGCAGGAAGTGTCTTCAAATGCATGGGTCCATCAGTCGGTACGAGGTTATGTCATTGACTTCGCCTCCCCACCGACGCAGGTTGGACCTCCGAGTGTCTCCTTCATCGCGAGAGTTCAACGTTCCATGATAGCTTCGGAGGTTCGGACTCTGCTCGCCTTTGGCGCTACCCAGCGAGCCCCGGATTTGGGGGGTTTCCTCAGCTCATTTTTTCTAGTGAGGTTGAAGTCGGGGGAGCTCCGCCCGGTGGTCGATTTTCGGGAATTGAACACCTGCGTTGTCTGCGACCACTTCAAGTTGGAGGGCATTCATCTCCTTCGGGACCTTCCCCAGCCGGGGGACTTGTTCGTGTGACTGGACCTGAAGGATGCTTACCTCTCCGTCCTGGGGGACAAGAGTGGTCGCGGGTTGCCTCGCTTCCCCTGGAATGGCACTCCTCGCCAATTCACATGCCTACCGTTCGGTCTCAGCTCGACCCCTTGGTGTTTCACCGAGCTGCTGACGCCTGTGATCGCCCGTTTCTGGTTGGAGGGCGTCCGTTTCCTGTTGTTCCTGAATGATTGGCTGGTCCTCTGCGAAGATCCCTCCAGGCTCACACGTTCGGCGATCTCCTTCTTGGAGCTCCTGGGAGTCGTAGTTCGTCAGCTTTGGGACCTTCCCAGACGGAGTTCTTTGGTGTCGTGGTCAATGCGACGGCATGCGTTCTCCGTCTGCCTTTGGCACCGGTGGCATCCGCCCAGAGGGTGATGATAAGGATATTGAGGCAAGTTCGGTTTCCCCTTCAATTGCTTGCTCGCGTGGTGGGCCTCCTCTCAGCCTCGATACAGGCAATATACCCAGGCCCACTACATTACAGGACCATGCAACGGCTGAAGACCCCTGTTCTACGCATGTGACCTTCCTCAGACCGGATGGTTTTCTCCGTTCCCGGACGTGACGGCCGGACTGCGCTGGTGGCTTCTGCACATGGCCGCATGGAACGGCAAGGCGTTATTCGGACCAACCCCGGATTTCGTGCTGGACTCGACTGCAAGCCTCTTAGACTCCCACATCACACTCTTTCCCAGTCAATCACATTTTCTTTTATCTGCCGTGGGAGTCAAACCTGACGACGGATTGGTTCTCCAGACATTGGAAGGGCCAGCGACTGGGCGCTCTCTCGACCCATCTTCATCGTACTCGTACGTCGCTTGGTTTTTGTTCATGGTGGGTCTATTCGCCTCCGGGACGACCATCGGATTCGGACGTGCTTTGGTTGGCTCTCGGATCCAGCGTGTGCGGTGGTGGTCGCGCTTCGACAGGTGCGCTTGTTTTCTCAGGAAGCATAGGTGTTTCCTCCGTTCGCCTCTATCCCCTAGGTGTTACTTCTAGTTTGTGGTCGACGTGTGTCCTTAGTGTTGTTGACTCCGCTATGGCGGGATCGGTCGGGTTCACGGAGCTTCTGTTTTTTTCCTGTCAGGATCCTCTTCTCTTATGTCCTCTCGAAGACTCCTCTTGGACTCTTTCGGGAGTGCCTGGTAGGTCGAGGCGTCGTCACTATCGGCCAGGGACCTTCTCTGGGATTCCTGAGCTCCCGGGACGAGGAGATGTTTACCTCTCAGCATGGATTTCATAGTGTCGTTGGTGCTTAGGACAGGATGCTGAACCCTTTTTCCGGCCCGTGACCTACTTGTCCCTCCTCGATGTTTTGGGACGGTTGTGCCGTCTGGTTCTTGTGATTAGTCATTTATTTAGGTGGCGCGTGTTCCGTTTAGAGGTTTTTCCCATCGGTCAGGACCCGCTGGTCTGCAGATTTCTACGTGGGATGAGGCTGGCACGTCCTCTGGCGCCTAAATACCCTTCCCTCTGGGAGGTAAGTAGGGTTTTAGCGTTTTTCTTCTGGATTTGGCCGGAGTTCCTTGTTTTTTTCCCTTCGCCAGCTTTCTACTGTGTTTGCCCTCTTGTTGTGTCGGGTTTCATTCAGACGTGTTTCTGATGTCCAATCCTTCGCCCCTGTCCAATCTCGATGGATGGAATGGTTATTGACACTGGCAGGGGTGAATGCGACTCTTGGAGTACATTCGGTTAGCAGCGCTACTGCTTCCGAGTTTTTCCTTGATGGGCGTTTCTCCTCGGGACGTTTTTTGTATGTGGCGGTCCGGTCCCGTGAGGAGATTGCGCCAGTTTATTTGGACCGTCGGAGTATGTTTCTTTTGCTTTGCTGTCGGAGCGTTAAAACAGCAAATATGAAGCCTCCTGTCATGCTATAAAATTGTAGATTATACTAGCTTTAGTGAAACTATAATCTTAATTTTATTAATGACAGGAGGCGAATATTTCCCACCCAGTTTGGTTTCTCCCCCCCTTGTTTTGGATGGATTGCATTGATTGTATTTCTGTTGATTTGTCTGATTATCTGGGCTAGGTTTGGTAGTCTGGGGTGATGTTGTGGGAAGTGCATGTTATATTGTATTGACGGTCATTGGTGATGGATATCATGTCTTTATTCTATCAGTACTGGATCGTGGGATTTATGTTTGATCAGTACAGTTCACTAATCAGTGTTTTCGATTCTGTTTATTTCGTTTCAGTTTAATGGTTCGACTTCAGTTCATAGAATCGGCTGTTTGGCAGGATGAAGATCAAGTTCATCCATTATCCGAAGTTTTTCCAGATGACATTCGTTGTTATGTTGTAAATTTTTCTTTATTTAGTTTTTGTCATTGTTGTGTACGTTACGTTGTCGCAGCGTGAAAGAGGAAATGGTGGCTTAGGAGGAGCCTTATATAGATACCTTATGTTTTTGTCTTTGGTGTTTATCTCTCTGTTAATGTGCTGCTGTGGAGTTCTAGTAAAGAGAGACTTAAGCAAATATTCGCCTCCTGTCATTAATAAAATTAAGATTATAGTTACACTAAAGCTAGTATAATCTACAATTCATTGCCGGAAGAGGTGGTTTTGTCAGAGTCTATACAGATGTTTAAATTGCAATTGGATAAATACTTGCAAAAACATAACATACAGGGATACAATTTCTAATTAGTGGGATAATAGCTGCTTGATCCAAGGAGACATCTGACTGCTATTTTGGGGTCAAGAAGGAATTTTTTCCTAGTTTGTTGCAAAATTGGAAGCGCTTCAGACTGGTTTTTTTGCCTTCTTTTGGATCAACAGCAAAAGCATATGTGAGGAAGGCTGAAATTGATGGACGCAAGTCTCTTTTCAGCTATGTAACTATGTAACTATATATATTTTTTTAAAGTAAAATATATAACATGATACAAATAATGGTAGGTAAAGAAAGCTTTTTGCCCAGGAGTGATGGGAGTGAGCGCAGGACTTTTCTTTTTGTATTTGTAGGGTCAGTGAAGGGTCAGTGTAGATCCTGCTTAGGGTGGTCTGCCTTGATGTTGGCAGGCGGGCATTCCCTCCAATGGCCATTGGAGTAACTAAATGACCTCCATTTGTCTAAAAATACATAGGGATTAAGGAGAGAGTGCAGGTAACTTTTTTCCTTTGGTTTTTAACTATATATTGGGGCTGATGTGTACTGTGGTCATTGCTGCCGCCCAGGAGTGATGGGAGTGAGCGCAGGACTTCTCTTTTTGTATTTGTATTCACTTTTTGTATCACACAGCTTTGTTACAATGCAGCCGCCCATCCCATGTGTTCCCTATTGAGGGTTAATAAGTATATAGGGGTTGTATATAAAAAATACCCCTCTCTGTCTCAGTGGAGATATCTTTGCCAGCAGCTCAAGGAAGCAAGGTGAAGGGTCAGTGTAGGACTCGCTTAGGGGTGTCTGCCTTGACGTTGGCAAGCGGGCATTCCCTCCAATGGCCATTGGAGTAACTAAATGACCTCCATTTGTCTAAATATACATAGGGATTAAGGAGAAAGTGCAGGTAACTTTTTTTTGGGGGGGGGGGGTTTAGACCTGTCAGTCTCCCTGCAGTCTAAAACAATTTCGGCTGCATGTCCCGCCCCCAAACAGAAGCTCCGCCTCCTGCCCACAAGCTTCACCCCCACACACGTTGCTGGAAAGCTGCCCACTGGACCCAGAGAAAATGAAAAGGTATTTACCTTTTTACAGCCCCCTACCCACCATTCAGACCCCCCCCACCCACCATACAGCCCCCCACCTCACAGACAGTTCCCCTACCCACTATACAGCCCCCCCACCCACTATACAGCCCCCATACCAACTATACAGCCCCATAGCCACCTCACAGCCCCCTAACCCACTATACAGCCCTCTACTCACTGTGCAAGCAGCCCTACCCACTATACAGCCCCCCTACCCACTATAGAGCCCCCTACCCACTATACAGCCCCCCTATCCACCTCACAGCCCCTTACCCACTTTACAGTCCCGCTACCCACAGCCCCCCTACTCACTATACTCACTATACCGCCCCCTACTGGCTATACAGCCCCCCTACCCACCTCACAGCTCCCCTTACCCATCTCACAGCCCCCCCTACCCACCATACAGAACTCCTTCCCACCATACAGCCCCCTACCCACCACACAGCCTGTGATGAAGTGCCCTTTGACACTTGTATACAAAGAAAAAGGTGCACACAGCAACAGCAAGGTGAAAGCAGGCTCTTACACTTAAGTGAATGAATCCCTTAACCTTCACAACACAGAACATGCAAATAAAACATTATACTTTGTTTTATTTGCATCCTTTGCCACTTGTGCCTGGAGGGGACTACTGGCTAGCCTCCTGCCTTCCGACTATGGCCCCTGTGCTGATAGCTGTATTTTACCCTGCATAAAGGGTTATTTGTGTATTTCTGCCGGGGCGTTCGGGACTTTCAGTATGTGAGTAGTGCTACCCCAGATAGCTATACCATGGAGCCTATTCGTGTAACAAAAGACTATGGAAAAGACTTTGGCGCCATGGCGATTGAACTGTATGTATGTGATCTGAGCGCCATTCGGTAATAATGTGCGCTCAGATCTAAGCTATCTGGGGATATGTTGCATGTATATGTTTTATGTAGTAATTGTAACATTGTGTAATTTTATGTCTTTTTGTAACCATGTGGTTAATGGAGTCTTGCCTCTGTCCTGGGAGATAATTTGATTACTTCCCAATTATCTCCAGGATAGAGAGGAGGGATTGTGATGTCACTGTGGGAGTGTTTTGTTTGTATTGTCTGTGATTGGCTAATATCCAATATGTGTCCCATTGTTCCATCAGGTCCCCTAGGGGAGTGTCCACCTGGTGAACACTTGCATAAATACCGGGCAGGTAGCCCTCAATAAACCAGACCTACTTGCACCTTTCTTGAAGCCTTGGCTCATGCTTGGGGGAAGGGATACCTACACTCTGGGGATTGCTATAATCACTTACTCCCCAGAGTAAGCTCTTGTAAGAGCTTGATTTGTTCCTGCTACACTCTCTGGATTTAGCAGAGGTTCACCCACTGGGAGCTGGATCCTGGTTGTGGATCTAGGGTGGGTGAGAGACGGCGAGACCCCGGCGCAGCTGCATCGCTAGAAGTGGGGTCCGCAGTGCTGATGGTGTCGGTTGGAGTGCTTGGAGTCCTCGGCAAGTGCTATGACCATCGATTGGTGGAGGTACTCAGTCGGAGTGCCAGCGGTCCGTCATACAGACCCCCTAGCCATCTAGGGTGGCTACACATAGCCGTACGTATTACATGTGACAATACATGGCGCAGTGACTTATGGGGCTGGCATCGATTTATTTTTTATGTATTTTTTGTTTGTTTTTTAGGGCTGCTTTGTATCCCCAGTATGGCCCTGATCACTATATGCATTAGCTACTTGTAAGCATTCCACACATGCGCATTCAAAGCTGACATCGGAAAAGGGAGGAGAGTTCCCCAGCGCCGAGGGAAACTGGTGCTGGAGAAAGGTCCCTTCCCTTCAGCCCAGCGAGAGTGGGACCCTGAGGGTGGGGGGAATCTAAAGACCTTGTAGACCCAGGAAAAAAAGTTTGTTTTCCTGGCACTATAGTGGTCCTTTAATTCTTGAATATTGCTTCCCTTTAAGAGAAAAAAAGTGCTGTCACTATATCCTACGGCACTGTCAACCCAAAGACTATATGTTAATTAAGCTTCTCAAACACACCTGAAGGTTGCAGGGGCAGGGGAGATTTTACATGTTTTTACAGGATCTAATGGTAACGTTACATAAATCTCACATTCAAGGTAGTAAACTCCAAATGTGTTTCTCATTCTGACAGTTTAGCGTTCAATAACTTTTTATTTAAAATGTTAACACAATAATTTGATAATTATCTCATATAATCTCTCTATCTATATCTAGCATGTATATGAACAAAGTGAAAATTGATATGCACTACCCATGGGCATTGATATTTAAGTGCAATTTCTATAACGTCATAGTGTTGATATAAAGTTATATCTTACCTTGCTAATCGTTCATGCTGTGGAAAAGAGAGAAAAATAGGTTACAAAGACATTTTTCGTAAAAGGCAAACATGGACACTTTAAGACATCAACAAATTAGTAGCTATAGTTTCAAAACATAAACATAATTTTTGATTCTATACAAAATAAGGTTTCTCAAACCAGGTTGTAGTGAGTGCACCGTTTACAACGAAAAAGCAAATTTTTGTACAGAGGATTCAATGGCATCTATCACAGAAAACACATGCACTATATCACAACCCTAAGTGCAACCTTTTTTACTATGCTTGAATCAACCGTTAAAAAAAAAGCTGTGAGAAAGAAAGTGTTATTGTGACTTAACGGCTTTACAGTACTATAAGTGTTCTAATTTTTAAATAGATGCTACAACACTAGTGATTTTTGTAGTGATTGCCCCAAATTACTAAAAAATAATACAATATTAGGCAGAGTACATTATAAAGATATAAAAAGTACAATATATTGAATTTAAAATATTTTATTTATTTCTTCATCCACATGTATTTATTTCTTTATTTTTCTAAATTCTACAAATCAGTTATTTTGGCATCTTGAATATGTTAGCTTACAATGTATACATCTCTTGTCAATTCTCTCCAGTCTAAGGCTTTGTTAAAGGAAAAACACCTCTGACCAAATTAACAGGGCAGCAATGTACATGTTTTCATTGAAAATTCCTCACATAGAAGATCACTCTGCTATATTATTTATTTATTTTTTTTCAATTTTTTTTTTATTGTTTTTCAAAGTAAGTAAGAATTAATACATTGTTGAATTATGATTAAACACAGATGATGATATAACGTGTATGATATACAAGGTATCGAGTGGTAATACATATCACAACAAGTTAAACAAAACATTGAAATTCGGTATGAGCATAAGACATGAACAATACAAGGTCATGCTGTACCATGCACTGGTTAAGATAGCGGTTACAATAATGACTGCATACTAATCTGAATTCTGGCCAATGTAGAGTCGTATAGACCACCTGTGCGTAAGTGCGCATACTAAAGGATACCTAACTTGGTCCTGGTGGAGGATGGATACCTGTAGAGGCATCGTGTCATAAGGTCGAAGGGTCACATATTTAAGTGTCTGTTGGGGTTCTCTAAAGAAAAAAGGGAGGGGGGACGGGGAGGAGGGAGGAGAAGGGAGGGAGAGGGTTAGGGAGGTGATGGGAGAGGCAAAGGGAGGAGGAGGGTGGCTCCCTTCGCCCTGTCTTAGATCAATGTGTATTGTGATAGGGTTGATTATCGTCATAGCTTGGTACCGTTTGGGAATTAGCTCAGTTGGGTGACGTGCATGAAAGCCTGCCACGGTTCCCAAATTCATGTGTATTTAGTGTAATTTTTTAATTTAGCGTAAGTTATCTCTTCCAACTGTTTGATGCCCTTGACTCTTAGAATCCATTCTCTTATGGTAGGTGTTTGTGGCTGTTTCCAGTATTTTGGAATCATTTGAGTCGCTGCTCCAATTAAGTGGTTAAAGAGAAGAGTCTGAAATTTTGGTATACCCTTTGGTGGGGTGTTGAAGATAAAGTGTATTGGGGAGAAAGGTATCGCGACCTTCAGGATCGTTTGTACCAGATTATGTATTCTAGACCAGAATTTTGCTATCATGGGGCATTGCCACCAAATGTAAGAGTGGTGAGCGTCAGGGTGTTGGCATCTCCAGCATAGGGCTGAGGAGGTGTTGTGTATCTTCTGGATTTTCATCGGGGTATAATGCCACGTTGAGATACGTTTGTAGTTACTTTCTTGGGTTGCTAATGAAGTACTAGAGGTGTGGGCCGACTTGAGGATCGGCCCCCATTGGTTAAGTGTTATCTCCAATCGAAGTTCCTCTTCCCATCTCTTAATGAAGCTTGGGAGGTCTAGGTCATACGCTTTTTTGGTCAGTTTATACATGGTTGAGAGTATTTTAGTATGAATTGGGTGTGATGAGCATAATTGTTCAATACATGTATTTATTTATTTTTTAAATGCTTTATTTTTGTTGTGCTTGGTGGTGACAAAGGTAAGACAATATACACATGAGAAAAGTTGCAACGAAGTAGACAAATCAGAGCAGAATAGATATATACAGTTTTTAGCACTTTTTTTAACACAAGAAGATAATATTGTCACAGCGTGGGCTGAAAAACTGGATGGATGAAAGTCTGTGATACAGACTGAAATGTTGATTTTTATTTTGAGCTAATAAAAGCTAAGTTTTATTCATTCAACTTGGAAGTCCCTGGAGTGCTATCTTGTACTTTTGGCTGTATCTGTTTGCTGATAAGCACCGGGCAAGTACATCAAGGAAGGTGGAGTGCATTACTATTTTTATTGTGTGTATATATATATATATATATATATATATATGTTTTAACTATGCAAAACTTTGATGCCAATTGGAATATTCCATGTAGTACAGCTGCTTTCTAACGAGTACTGATAGGAGAAGATTTGGACTATCCAGTGAGAGGTGAGGCCCTGCCATTGCCCCGTGGCTGAGAGAGGCCCTACCTTTGATTTGGGCCATGTGGACTTGTACTTACTACGCACAGCTGGGTATTAACCTGTTGGTGGCAGTAAAGGAGACAATACTTGTGTCCATGACATGTGCGGCCCTACCCAAGACCTTGTAGAAGAATATGCGAGGCACTAACGTAGAGTTGGACCGCTGGGTGGAACCTCTGTGTTGAGGTGAGTAGTTGGCCTCGTGCAAATTTATTTGACTAAGTTCAGAACTTCTTACCCTTGGCAGGCTTGTTTCTTGTGGATGAGCGTTAACATAACCTTACATGTGTGAGTAACTGGATAGAACCACAGAGAAAAAGGACTGTAAAAGGCATCTGATGAAACTATCTGTTGTAATGTGAACCGAAGAATAGAATGAAATACCGTGACTAACAGTAGGGAAAAATGTGTGCTCTTAAGAGAGGAACCTGAAAAGGAGCTTTGATTGTGGTTTAAGCTTAAAGATGATATGTGTTCGTATAATAAATAACCCTATAATCGTTTACTTGATAGCTTGGGATCGTAATTGTCTGTAATATAAGATGCCTATAGGTGTAACTTCTTAGACAGAAACAGATAGCATAACTGAAAGTCAATCCTGATGGGCTTCTTGAACGTCAATAACATAGTGAAATGTATGTAATATTAAATAGCGTAATGAATGATTGAATGCGCATGGAGAACCTTGCGAATGTCAAGCGTGCAGAGACAAGTCCCTATTAGTTGTTAAGGATTTGAATTGTATTTGTTTGGTCGTAATGAAGGCCGAGTGTTGCCTCGATTTTTGCTATGAAACAAGTGGGAATTCTGTTTACCCTGTCTATATTAGATTGCTAATGCTTTAACCTGCAATGCTTTGTATAATTGACGTAGACGTGATAATTAAGCGATAGTATAAGTCAACTTATGGTAATTTAGAACTCAATGTACTGAAATGCCCCTAATGGTTGCCAAATAATAATTAGTATATCCATAATGAATAAATCTGGATGCAGTCACTATTTGTACGTAAGCGTCTTGAGGACCTGACGATGGTCCGATACAAGGCCTAAATATGTACAACGTGTAAACGTAAAAGGCAGCGTGAGGTCCAATATACGTATTTAACTGAAAATATATGTAAGAAATACAATTGTTGGAGGAAACCGCTGATCTTGGTTTCTACTAAATTGATATGGGCACCTAGTGTATGTGGTATAATGGGATCACAAAGTGAGTGACAAGTTGGGGAACTATATATATTTGGGTATCATCCTTGTACTGCTATATCTAATTATCTAGTAGACCCTTAGCCTGTATGTGATTGAAGTATTGAAAGCATGGATTAGCCTTGTATGATAGTTCTGACATACTGTTTGTATTACTGTAAGGGTATATAAACTCACAATCGAAACTAAAGCTATAACGAGGCGGGATATAATCCGCATGGATACCTTATCTGATTATCAGATCTGAAACCTAGTGAGTATGCAAGACAGGGTCTGCAGGTGCCGTCCCCCAACTTACTAGGGGGGTGTGTGTATGTGCTGGCTGACTAGCTAGTGCCGCAATGCGGCGAAACGATTACTCTAGATTGGTGACAGGTGAGGCCCTGCTAATTGACAAGCGCCTTGAGAGGCTCTATCTATGCGTTGGCTCAAGGGGATAAGTGGTCACTGAACGTTGTGGCGGGGTGTCGGCCTCTCGGTGACAGTTAAACATAAGTTAGAATGGGAGTGACAGGTGAGGCCCTCTCTATGCCACAATGCGAGGTGACTAACTATGATTTAGCCCGAGGGGCGTAGTACCTTTGAGTATGAGGATGGGTGTTGGCCTCGCAGGTCCACTAACCTAAGGCGAAGAAGGCAGGGGGAATAATTCCTGTACATCTGAGGGAACAAACGAACTGCCGAATGCGGTTAATACATAAATGCAGAGAACGAAAGCGAAAGGAAATGTATAGCGATATGACTTACGGTTTAGGCGCGTTTTAGCCGGGAAAGGTGTTCGTGCATATTTTCTAATACTCACATAAGCGTACGAAAGTTTGTAAGAAAGCTAGTGTCAAAAGGCGGAATGACGTCATAGGTCTGTGAACCCGGAAGAGGAACTTCCAAACGGCAACGATAGGTAAGCTGGAGTTACTGGGGATTTAAATAGGAAAATAACCCCTCCCACAAATTCAGGCATATGCCTTCCACATATCTTATATATGTAATGTCATTCTAAGTGTATTTTAATACTAATCTATGTACTTATATTAACATTAAAATACACTACGTATATAATATATTTTATATATATATATATATATATATACACACACACACATTTAATACATTTAAAAATTTTTTTTTTTTTTTACACTACCCACCAGCAGGTATCGCCAAGCTCCTGGGGCTAAAAGCCATTACAGTGTTCTATGCCGCCGCAACGGCTTTAAAGCCCATTTAATGCAGGACGGCATAGAACGCCGTAACAGCGTTAAGGGGTTAAACTGACTATTAAGTGTAAAAGATAAACAAGGCAAGCCATGTATGTCTAGCTATTACTTTTAAGCAGAATAGAGACTTGTTGAAAATTGCTATGTGATTAAAAGAGTGCTAGGCTAACTAGACATGTAGAGGTAACAGGTTTGTTTTTCATCAAAAAAGTAGGTAACATGCTAGACAGACTATATATACCTCTTGGTACTGGTAAAATGAAACTTAAAGGGACACTATAGTCACCAGAACAACTACAGCTTATTGAATTTGTTCTGGTGAGTAAAATCATTACCTTCAGGCTTTTGCTGTAAACACTGTCTTTTCAGAGAAACTGCAGTGTTTATATTACAGCCTAGTGATAACTTCACTGGCCACTTCTAAGACGTCTGTTAGAGATCATTCCTGGGTGATTGCTGCCTAAAATGCATCAAAACATTCAGTGTCTCCTCCCTCTGCACAGAGTTTCATTGATTCATTCCATCTGTATGAGGAGATGCTGATTGGCCAGGGCTGTGTTTGAATTGTGCTGGCTCTGCCCCTGATCTGCCTCTTTGTCAGTCTCAGCCAATCCTATGGGGAAGCATTGTGATTGGATCAGACTACCACTTCTGATGATGTCAGCAGGCAGTGGGCAGGTCTAAAGGAAACAGGGACAAAGTAAGCAGCTGCAGACTTGAATACAAGTAAGATTTTACTATATTTAGGGAGGCATGAGGGGACCAGGGTGGCTAGATGGTGGTTTTAACCCTATAGGGTCAGGAATACATGTTTGTGTTCCTGACCCTATAGTGCTCATTTAACCCCTTAAGGACCAAACTTCTGGAATAAAAGGGAATCATGACATGTCACACATGTCATGTGTCCTTAAGGGGTTAAAAAAGCACTGTGCAATGCTGGTAACAAATGTCAGGTAACATCTACAGCTGCCTTTCAGCCAGCACCACATGCAGGCCATGATTCAGAGTTCACTGTATCGAATGCTGAGCAGCCTCCCACCACCTTGGGACAACGCAGGGAATGAGAATTCATCTGATGTCGAGTAAGTCCACACTGGTAGTGCTCTGAGCACGGTCCTCGAGCCCAGGTTGAAATGGGAGTCACTTTAATCTATTCATGGGTCCCCTTGCTTTGTACAGTAAGACCACAGGAGCTCCGAATCCCGGAAGCCCCTCTGGGTGTATGGACGATAGGTGGGATGTGCTTCCAATTGGACCCCCAGCCCAGAAGAAGGGGCAATCCCAGCAGCTGTATGAATCCAAGGTTTGGCATAGGAGGTAGAATGATGAGGTTGGCTATGAGGATGCTGGAGACATGGCACAGCAGTCATTTTGTGTACTCCGCTGGAACTCTGAGGCAAGCTGTCACTATGCTCCACTTTGATATGCATTTACTTATACAAAATGCATATTACCAACTACTTCGGAGCATGAAGCCCTTGAGGCATATGTAGCTTTAAGGAGAACTCATACTATCATTAAGAGAAAATATAGAAAATTTTCTCCATACTTACCGTAATTTTCTTTTCCTGGCTATAATTCATGGCAGCATCACTAATGGGTTAGCTCTGCCCCTAACAAGAACAGGACAGGAAACAATTAATCAATTAATCAACCAGACTATAGGTATAAAAGGTTCCTCCTCCTTCTAACCCACAGTCTAGTATAAAGCTAAAAAATTATTTGGGAGGGTTGCTGATGCTGCCATGAATTATAGCCAGGAAAAGAAAATTACGGTAAGTATGGAGAAAATTTTCTATATTCCTGGCCATTCATGGCAGCATCACTAATGGGTAATACCCAAGCTCCGTAATCAAGGGAGGGTGAAAAAAAACGAGACTTCAATATTATGCTGCAAGGAGATTTATTCACAAGAGATTCACTGAGGAAAAAACCCTCTACCTGAAGGATGATTACAAACATCCAGTTTGTAATGTTTGATGAAGGTTATAGGTGACGACCAGATGGCTGCCCTGCATATGTCGTCAGAAGGAACCTCTGCCCAATTAGCCCAGGAGGTGACCAATGTACTCGTAGAATGGGTTTTTACTTTTCCGGAGGAGATAGATTTTTGAGTTTATATGCCAGTATTATGGCATTAGAAACCCAACGCCTTAAAGAAGCTGTTGAGGCCGCCTCCCCTTGTCTGTATCCTGACGGGATAATAAACAATTGCTGCGATTTTCTAATTCTGTTTGAGACCTCTATATATTTCATTACACAGTCTCTCACATCCAACTGATGGAGTTTAACTTCTTCCGCAGAAGAGGTTTTTTGGTAAAAAGATGGTAGAACCACTTCTGGAGCCAAGCGAAAACTAGAAACCACCTTAGGTAGGAATTCCATTCTAGGTCTTCTATCAATGATATCATGGAAAACCTGAATGTGATTAGGATCACTGGAGAAGGCTTGAATTTCAGATTTGTTGTAGTGATTGCCACCAATAACAAGGTCTTGTACGTCAGATTATTAATACCCAACTCATCCAATGGAGCAAAGGGGGTGTCTGACAAAACATCCAGTACTAAAGGAAGATCCCAAGGAGGAGCACAGATTCTAGATGGAGGTCTTATGCGTATAGCTGCCTTAAAGAACCTCGCAATGATAGGGTCTAATGCCCAGGAGGTGTTACACATAGAGCAGATGACTGCACTTTCAGAGTGCCCAAGCTTAGGCCTGTCTCTAGACCTTTGTTTAGAAATTCCAGAATATATTCGAAGGCTGTAGGAAATTCTTGGATTTCTTTTCTGCCCATAATCGAAACAGATCCCATATCCTGTGGTAACATGCAGAGGTGGAATTTATCCTGGATTTCAGCAGTGTATTCACCACCGGCTCTGGTACACCTTGCTCTAAAAGTCTCTGCTTTACAAGAGCCAAGCCGCCAATTTCCATTGGCTTGGAGTGGGATGCATCGCTGGACCTTGTATTAACAGATCCATTCTTGGAGGAAGAGGCCATGGAGGACCCAAACACATTTTGTTCAGGAGTGTGAACCACTATCTTCTCGGCCAACTCGGAAGTATAGCGATCACCGTCTTTCTTCCCTTCCGAATTTTTCTCAACAATCTGTGAATCATAGGCAGGGGAGGGAATGCATACCCCAGATCGAAGTCCCAAGGACAGGAAAAGGCAACTTGTCCTGCTGATTGATATTCTGCCTTGAGATAAAAAAAAAAACTTCGGGACTTGAGCATTCCGATATGAAGCCATCAAATAGACCTGGGGTGTGCCCCACCTTGACGCTCTCTTCTGAAATACCTCTGGGTTTAATTGCCATTTCAGATAGTCTGCCAGAACATTTTCTTTCCCTGGAAGATATACTGCATTCAGGTCCTGTAGCATGTCTTGAGAAAATTCCATCAATGGAAATATTGCTCATAATAGAGCCTTGCTTTTTTTACATATGAGGCCACTGCCTTGTTGTCTGTTTGGATTCTCACCCAATTCGTTATTGCTTGCTTTGTAGGGCATATAAAATTGCTCTAATTTCTTTAGGTTTTAGTGCAACTTGCTCTCTCTCTGTGTCCATGAACCTTAAATTCCATCTTTTTCCTTGTAGACTTGCGTCTGTAGAACTATTATCCATGTTGGATCCTCCAGCGGAAATCCCATGGATAGGTTCTTGGTTTTCTCCCACCAAGTCAGGTCGTCAATTGTGTTTTGAGAAATAGGAATATTTCGATCCCAGTCGTCCTCTTATGTCTTGAATTCTTTTAGAAACTACAACTGGATGGGACGCATCTTCCACTGGGCCCATTTCTTCATCTGAATCCTCTTTCCACAGACAAATTCACTTGACCGATAACCGTATCTATGGCAGCCCCCAGGAATATAATATTCTGAGAGGGAACCATCATACTTTTCTCCATGTTCAGTTTCCAACCATAATTCACGAGGCTATTCATGACCCTCTGGTTGTGGAGTGCTACCATCTGGTTGGATGTACCTATAATGAGAAATTCGATTGACGTCATCCAATCCCCCACACTGGTGTTTGGCAACTTCTTCAAGTTCAGGATAAGTCTCCACTTCTTTTGTGGTATTGGGGCTAAAAAAAAAAAAAACTGTAGAATTGTGACCCCTCTTCTTTTCTCTTTTTGGAACGTATTCTATTACATGATCTTTTAGGAGATTTGAGATGCAATCCTTCATAGCTTCTCTTTTTCTCCTTTGCTACCCGAGACTAGGTAAACACATCCTTTATTGGAATGGTCTCGAATTCTAACCTGTATCCTTCTATTAAAGTATAAGCATACTTACAAAGTAAGACTTGATTGAGATAGAATGGCGCTAAACAAGCTTTTTTTGCCCTTAGTGGTGTCACTGTTCCCACCGTGACATCCAGACGCCCAGATGAGGTCACCCGATGAGTGCCCAGCAGGGGATTTGAAAATGGGTACTTTGCAGTCCTGGGGCTGCTATATGCTGAGTGTTTCTCCAAATTGGTCTGGAATATTCTTTCCCAGGATTATATCTCCTGCTTTCTCGAAAGGCACGGTCTTTATATCGCCTATCTTTCCATTGTAGAACCGTATTTTCTGACTTGAGGAAAAAAAGCTTTTTCCCCATCTGTAGCCTTATGTATAGCTTCATCCAACAACTTCGCAAATAGGAGATCACCTTGAAATGGAAGGCACACAGGGACGCTTTTGAGGCGTAGTCTGCTCCCCAGGAGTGTAGCGATAATGCTCTCCTTGCTGTTATAGAGAGGCCCATGCTTTTAGCCACCATTCTGGTAACATCCAGAGATGCTTCAGAGCAAAATCAGTTGCTAACTTTAAATCTCTCCGTCCTTCCAGCAGATGATCTCTCCGAACTCCTTTAGTGATATCCTCTTCTAAGTTGTCTGGCCCGGACAGGATAAAATTCTAGCCATACTTTGAAGGCTCTAGTTAACGTTGTTAACGCTACTGCTAGATGTAGTGCTGATCCTAAGGCCAGGTATGACTTTATCAGGCTGGCATCTAGCCTTTTCTCCATCGGTTTCTCAAATAAGCCATGGAGTCAATAGGAAGGGCTGTCTTCTTTGCCAAATGAATGACTGCGGCATCAATTTTGGCGACAGAATCCCCGGTTTTTCAGAGTCGCTTTTCTTTCTGGTTTCTGCCATTCTTGTGAAATTATCTCCTTTATTGTAGAGTATACTGGGGAGGTAGGTCTATTGGTTCTCAAATCATCTATCGGATTCCTTCATTTCCTTTCTTTTTCTGGGAATCTCAGGGTCTCTCTGATTATGTTGATCAACTTATCAACTGATTTGAATCCTCTTCTCAGGCGTTTAGATGAGGACATCTTGCTTGTGGATTTGAACCCTTCTGCAATCGCCTCTGCAATCCATTTCTTTATTCTGTTTGTGGAGACTTCTTCTCTCCCTTACTTCAGCAGCTTCTGTCAGACAATCCTGACATAAGTTTATTCCACTGGGTGCCATTTGTCTTGGTGAATCCTCATTAGGACTATTCGGGCTGTAAAGAAAGCCCATATTAACAATAATATATTTTTGGCCCATAGTGGCACTCTTTTAAGCCCTCCCCCCCTTTAAGGGATACACTTATATGAGGCTCACCTATGTTTTCTAGAAACAGATCTTGAGGCAGAGTGAGAAGCCATCTATTTAAACAAAAAAATATTTTTGTTATCCTAATACTTTGAAAAAACTAAACAGAAGAAAACCAAAATAACTAAGAACGAAAAAATTTTACCTTAAATATCCAGAATCAGTCTAGTGCAGCCTTAAACACACCAAAACTGTTCCAAACTTCAGCCAAAACATTGGAAAACCCACAAAAAACTATTTTTTATACGATTTCCGGATTTTAAAAATTTTTGCGCGATATTTCTTTAAGAGTCCGGCGGTTCGCGCATGCGCTATAGTAACTCCCCGACGCCGATGCTACTGCGCATGCCCCGCCCTCCGAACCCGGAAGTAGCACCCAGCCGGTGCAAACAAGCAGGCTTTCTTTCTCCATTATGAGAAAACACAAGAGAAAACAATTAAAATCTTTTAACCCCCTATACTGTCAACATGAATTACAGCAAGCACATTCAGAGTAAGACCAAAGATTTTCAGTCACTTACCCAGCTTCTCTTCTGCCACAATTCTGAGGGGGTTATTGATGCTTAAAGGGGAATTTTTAAGGATACACCAACCCCACATCCTTAAAGTTTTTAACAGCCCTGTTATTCTATTAAAGAGGTACATATACTATAATGTACCTTAACTCAGTTAGTCCTGCTCTTGCAGAGTTCTTCAGATAAAGAGAGGCTGAACTTTATCTGGAAGGAACCCATGGTACACATGGGAAGGTGGTCTCAAAAGAAAATTATTATAGGTATAATTCCTGTCTGTCCTGCTAAGGACAGAAAAAAAGACTGTGGGTTAGAAGGAGGAGGGACCTTTTATACCTATAGTCTGGTTGATTCATTGATTAATTGTTTCCTGACCTGTTCTTGTTAGGGGCAGAGCTAACCCATTAGTGATGCTGCCATGAATGGCCAGGAAAGTACAATATTTGTACCTACGCAGATGTATTTATTTTGGGTGTCAGGATTGCTGCTATTATTCCAGAAATATCAGTGAGCATATATGTGTATAAAGAGATACTACAAACCCCTAAAGCACTTCTGCTTGCTGAAATTCTTTGTGTGAATCCTTTTTTTTATTTTACAAAAAGTTCAGCTCTCAACAGGAATTGTTACTTTTATAAATGAACCTTATTCCACCCCCTGGCTGTCAGACAACTGTTCCTGTTACTTCCTGATTGCTAAGCTTAGTGGAGCTAAAATCAAGAAGCAAGCAATAATCTAGACCGCCTGCCCTAGTGGAAAGACTTCTCATTGAACCTGGAAGAGGAAATACAAGTCAGTATTTGGATAACCACAGAAAATCCTTATTGGGTTTGAATGGGCGAATTTGGCAAGGCTTCAGGCAAGTAGTTAGTTCCTTTTGAAAGCTGTTTTAAGATATATCTGTCAATGAAAGAAATGCATAAGTAAATGCAATGTTTTCATTTGGGTACATCTACTAAATAATGTTTTTATTTATTTTAAACAGTGGAATGTCCCTTTGGACTCGTGTCCCTACCCGAGTGGCCACCACATCTGGTGGCAGCAGTGGGATGGTTCTTTTCCCCAAGAGTGGATGCAGAGCCCGGAGATAGTTGAGTCGATAGGTGGAGAGCAGTTACGGCCAGCTAAAGAGGTCTACGCTTAAAGACTTGCTGGAAAGCCAGGGATGAAACGCCACTAATAGACCCAAGAAAGCCCTTATAGCAGAACTCATGGAACTGGACAGAGCGAATCCTACCTCCGCGACAGCTTCCCCAAATTCGGAAGAACCCGAACAAATGCAGGATGCTCGGCTTCGTTTAGCCTTGTTCGGGCAGAACCACCCCCTGCAGAAGTAATCTTGAAGGTATTGGCAGATGCAGAAGCATTGGCTCGAGCCAAACAGGAATATCAACTATGACTAGCAGAAATCCAGTGTTCGGGCAACCCTTTAGCTAAGAGCATGTCCCCACAGCTGGAAAAAGATACCCTTTGCGGCATTTACGGCATTCCAGGAAGCTGACGATGAGATCGATGGATACCTCACAGATTTTGAGCGGCAATGCATCCTACATAAGGTACCAAAAGACGATTGGGTCCCGATTCTTGCTGGGAAACTATCAGTAAGAGCCACTGAATCTATTTGGGCCATATCAGATGGAGAGATGCATAATTATGACAGAGTAAAGGAACCACTGCTAACCCGCTATGCAGTCACCCCTGAAACCTACGGCAAAAGGTTCAGGGAAAAGAGGAAAAATGAACGGGACTCCTACACAGAATGGGCCTGCCGTCTCCTCCTGGCTGCCTCGCACTGGGTATCAGGATTCCAAGCTGTGTCTGGCAAGGATATATTACAACTCCTACTGCTCAAACTATTTTATAACATAATTAACCCCGACCTCCGAGAATGGACAGACGATCCCTTACCTTGATTGAAGCTGCTCGACTGGCTGACGAGTATACAGACACTAGGAAAACCAAACGGGTCCCTGCAAGACCCATGCCCCGAACATAAGCAGTTTCCCTCGACCACCAACGCTGCCACGGAATACCTTCCGTGGACCACCAGACTCCACCAGCAGCTTCCATGAACAACTGACAGCAACATAGACAGCTGGTTCTAGTGAATGGTCAGACAGCACGTGGGCTTCGAGATACGCGAGTAAGCTTGACATTAGTGCAGTGCCATTTGGTTCGGGACAACGAACATACTGGTCAATCCATGGCCATTCAGGAAGCCGGAGGAGCTATCTACAGGCTCCCCAGTGCCTGAGTTCACCTCAACTGGGGAGCCGGATCTGGTACAGTAAACGTGGGGATCATGAAGGACTTACCGGCCGAGGTCCTTGTAACGGACACCTTCCGTTGACGGATGCTCCTAGCGCTTCCTGAGGACTCCAAACACTGCAGCAGACACCACAACCACCGCAGACTCCACAACCGCCGTACCTTAACTGGAGCTGCGCCGTCTTCCGTCCACCCTGGAATCAGCTTCTGTCCTCCAGGACCGTGTGGGGAAGACCTCTCCTCCAAGGAGAGCGTAACGGGAGAAAGCTCTCAAAAGAGCTAAGTGATTAAAGACAAGACTACGTGTTGAGGGTCAAGAAGAACTCTGTTACATTTCTGTGATCAGCATAACTTGGGGAGCAACATATGTATAATCACATGAATCCGTCCAGGGGTTGAAAAGTTAGGTTGAGGTCCCTTTATTATCACTTGCAAGCATGGCATTTCCTGCCCAAACCAGTTCCCACTGGTCTGGCAGTGTCCCTGGGACAACGCCCTGCTGGAGAACAAGGGAGCTCACCTTCCCAGGGATTAAAAAGGGAAGAAAAACTGTCCAAAAAGTTTCCATGTGTCCATACACTGTTTTTAAAAGGGCCAGCACTGTACAATAAAAGTCCATAAGCCCAAATCAGTTCTTAAAGGGCAATACATCCCTGGGCCATAGTCGCAAGGCAGGAGGCTAGCAATCAGTCCTCCCCAATGCCCCGTGGCAAATGGCAGTTTGTCACAGTCCTGCTCTTACCTCGGCTTATGTTGCCCAGAACCCTACAGAAGCTCATCCAGTCACCACCTACCTTCAAGCCTGGACTGCGGAGGCTGGCTCACATCCTGAGGAGATCCAGGTAAGAGACGATTCCCCAACCCCGACAGTATAAATGAGCAAGTTGTATGTCCTGAGGAAATACAGGACGGAACTCCTGCGGATCTGGCATGCAGTACCTCTGGCTGGACATTTTAGCATACGCCGGACCTCTAATAGAGGGACCCAGAACTTTTTCTGGCCAGGGATCTCCCGAGACGTTCGGCAATACTGACATGTGATGTTTGCCAATGACTAGGAAAAACAAGGGATCACCCCAAAGCTCGACTCCAATCTATGTCAATCATGGAGGAGCAATTCAGCCGGTCGCAGTAGATATTATAGGACTACTAGCAAAATCTAGTCCCTCCGTATATCCTTACCGTAGTGGACTATGGTACCAGGTATCGGAAGTGGTTGCACTGACCAATATCCATGCTGAGACAGTAGTGGATGCCCTGGTACGAATCTTCTACTGGGTAGGTGTGACAAAAGCCACTTCGCCACTAGGGTTTGGAGGGGACTACTAGCCAGCCTTTTAGTGGCACTTCAAACTCCTGAACAGTCGAAGTGGCCGCCATTCGAACATGTGGTGGCAGCCATCTTGTTCGCATGGACCAAAACCGCGAATAGACTTCAGGGGGACTTAGCCGCGAATGCCCTAGAACTATTTTCGGCATGACAATCTTGTGGTTCCCGGTCGGTCCTCCAGCGCGAAGGATAGGAAAAAAAGGAAGGAAGGAAGGATAGGAAAAACAAGAAGGGTGGTGGGGTATGTTTATATGTCAACCATGAGTTAAAGTCAAATCTTATGGCATGTGGAGTGTGATGAGAAAAATGTGCTTTATGGGTAGATATCTGCTTGGGACAAACAAAGGGAAATCAATTATTGGTTGGGATATGTTATAAACCACCTAATGTAAATATTATTGAGGAAGAACAGCTGTTAGAGCAAATTGAGAAAGCTGCAAATCGAGGTAACACATTAATTTTTTTAATTACCCAGACATAAATTGGGATAGAGGGACTAGTACTTCAGCAAGGGGAATCAGGTTTTTGAATGTGTTAAATGACACCTTTATGTCACAACTGGTACAAGCACCAACTAGAAAGGATGCTTGTCTGGATCTCGTCATAACAAACAATGTTGATCTTTTAACCAATATTCAAGTGAAATAGTGATCACAATATGATAAATTTTGAAATAAACTCAAAAAAGCAAAAGTAAGTGGGGTATGCTAAAACGTAATTTTTTTAAAAAGCCAATTTCAATAAGATTAGGGTAACTCTACAACATATTGACTGGCATAAACTCCTTAGTGATAAAAACACTGAGGATAAATGGAAACTATTCAAACAAATATTAGAAAGGTACAATTCTCAGTATGTACCATTGGGTAATAAATATAAAAGAAACAAATTAAAACCAATGTGGCTTAGTAGAGAAGTAAAACAAGAGATTAAAAATAAGAAAAGGGCATTTAAAGCATTTAAATCAGACAAATCAGAGGCATCCTATTTAAGATATAAGGAAGCCAATAACGCCTGCAAAAAGGCAATTGAAGTGGCTAAACTAGAAAATGAGAAATTGATAGCTAAAGAATGCAAAACCAACCCCCAAATTTTTTTCAAGTACATTAATTCTAAAAAAACAAAAAATGAAAGTGTAGTTACACTGGAAACAGAGTTGGGTTTATTAGCTAATATAGACCAGGAAAAAGCAGACATTTTAAATAACTATTTTTCTTCAGTATTTATTAGTGAGGATCCTATGGCAAGAGATATGCAAACGATTGCTGCAAAAAACTTGCAGATAACTTGTGATTCGATAACTCGAGACAAGGTGCTACAGCTATTAAAGAAAATGTATGTAAATAAAGCTCCGGGGCCAGACGGTATTCACCCCGTGAATGGAGGAAGGCAGATGTTGTTCCTATATTTAAAAAGGGTTCAAAATCCTTACCTGGAAATTATAGACCTGTGAGCTTAACTTCTGTAACTGGGAAAATATTTGAAGGGCTATTAAGGGATAATATTCAGGAATTCATTGGGAAGAACTTTGTTATTAGCAATAATCAGCATGGTTTTATGAAACATAGGTCATGTCAAACTAACCTAATTGCATTCTACGAAGAAGTAAGTAGAAGTAGAGATCAGGGTGTTGCAGTGGATTTGATCTACTTGGATTTTGCCAAGGCATTTGATACGGTTCCTCACAATAGGTTAGTCTTTAAACTAAACGAAATTGGTCTAGACGAATATTCTTGTTCTTGGGTAGAATATTGGCTTAAGGATAGAGTACAACAAGTTGTAATCAATGGAAAATTTTCAGGCTGGACAAAAGTGGTAAGTGGTGTCCCTCAGGGTTCTGTTTTGGGACCACTTCTATTTAACATATTTATAAATGATCTTGAAATAGGCATTGAAAGCCATGTATCAGTGTTTGCAGATGACAAAACTTTGTAAAGTAATAAAATGTGAGCAGGATATTGCATTGCTGCAGAACACAAGGCGGACATTTTAATTCAGTCAAACGCGTGTTTGGTCGCCTAGTTCATGGAACTCAAATCGGATACGCGACAGCATGAACACCGCTGAACTTTACCTCCTCCAGACTTCAACACTTCGACGGAAATTGAAGTGCGTTCGACAATTCAAATGCCACTTTAACTTTGAGTAATTGCACAAACGGCCCCGTTCGTGCATTCGAACAGAACTTCTCTGGAACTGTTTTGGGCATGAAAATGTGCATGCAGTCGGTCAAATATGACTTCCACACAACTTTTGAACCCCTGCTCTGATCTGGGTGATTTTTGGATTTGTTGTTCGCCCAGATCAGAGCTATCCAGGAATGTATTATGGGGATATGTTTGAGTTTTGGGGTGTTTCTGAACTTTGGGTAAAAATTTATATTTTCTGCCTGTGGATAATTAGGTTATTCCATTAGCTAGCTTAATTATATCACTGGCAGAGTGGAGGGCTTGCTGACTGTATGTGGGAGTGTTACTGTGATAATTATTTTTCCTATTGGTTTGTGTCCCTTTTGTCCCAGTTTACCATCAGGTCAAGCGGGTGTGCCTCTGGCCTGAAAATGTGTATAAAAGAAATGCCTTTGTGCTCATTAAAAGAGACCTTCTTACCCTCAACTCGCAGCCTTGTCTCGTGTTGTAGGGAACAGCTATACCTATTAGCTCTTGTAAGAGCTCTCCCTTCAGCTATAGAGCTATACTAGCTCATCAGGATATCAGGTTGGAACTCTGCAGCGCTCTCCAGCTATGGGAAGAAGGATGTCCAGACGGTAGATACCCTCACTCTATAGGGGTAACCGTCACACTGTGTATGTGTGTTACTGCCTGTACCTGTGTGTTTCTGCCTGATCCAGTGTATGTGACTATCTGCCTGCGACTGTGTGCATGTGGTGCATTTGACAGTGTATATGTATAACTGTGTGCATCTGACTATGGGACTGTGTGCACATAGCTCTGCAAAAATATACACCTGCATTCACACATAGGCCTAAATGCATTTTTTTATCTGAATTAAATAACCATCACACACAACTAGAGATGTCCCGAACAGTTCGCCGGGAACTGTTCGCTGGCGAACATAGCTTGTTCGCGTTCACCACGGCGGGCGAACATATGCGATGTTCGGTCCGCCCCCTATTCGTCATCATTGAGTAAACTTTGACCCTGTACCTCACCGTTAGCAGACACATTCCAGCCAATCAGCAGCAGACCCTCCCTCCCAGACCCTCCCACCTCCATGACGAATAGGGGGCGGACCGAACATTGCATATGTTCGCCCGCCGCAGCGACCGCGAACAAGCTATGTTCGCTAGCGAACAGTTCCCGGCGAACTGTTCGGGACATCTCTACACACAACCAATAAACCCAGCACAAATATCACATACAATCAATACACGCATATTACACAGTGTGTGTGGCTGCCTGCCTGTGTGTATGTGTGTGGCTGACTGTGTGTGTGTCTGTCTGCGTGTGTCTCTGCCTGTGTGTGTGTGTGTGTGTCTGTCTGCCTTTGTGTGTGTGTGGATGTCTTTCTGTGTGTGTGTGTGTGTGTATGGCTAGCTGTGTGTGTGACTGTCTGCCGTGTGTGTGTGTGTCTGTCTGCCTGTGTGTGGCTGTGTGTGTGGCTGTCTATGTGTGTGAGGGGCTGTCTGTCTGTAATTGTGTGTTTATCTGCCCACAACTGTGTATGTGTGTTACTGCCTGATCCTGTGTATTTGCCTATCTGCCTGCGACTGTGTGCATGTGGTGGATTTGACAGTATATATGTATAACTGTGTGCATCTGACTGTGGTACTGTGTGCACATACCTTTGCAAAAATAGACACATGCATTCACACATAGGCCTAAATGCATATTTTTATCTGAATTAAATACCCATCACACACAGCCAATAAACCCAGCACAAATATCACATACAATCAATACACAAATATCACACACAGTTAACACACCCATTACAAATATCACACACAGCCAACACATAGCATACATATCACACACAGTCATCACACCTATTACATACACAGACAACACAAACATTACATCATATTATAGTCACGGACGGCTTTAAAGCGGGGCAAACGGGGCAACTGCCCCGGGCCCACTTACACATGGGGGGCCTAAAGCAGCTACCCCATGGACCCCGCTGTCCGCCCCCAAAAATGTATATGCCCCATGGGCCCGCCCGTGCTGCGGCTGTACTGAGAGCCCACACACTAAGAGGGCCCGCTGTGGCTCTTTAACAGCGCAACCGGGCCCCCTTGTTCTACAGCAGCAGGCTGGGAGGAAGTGACTGCTGTGAGCCACCTCCTCCCATACAGAGTGAAGCCGCGCGGGATGGAGGAGGAGGAGGAGGAGGCCGTCAGGAGGGAGTTGAAGTGCCAGAGCCTCACACTCTCAACTACCTCAGCCTGCCACTGGACCCCAGGAAACCCATAAGGTAGGGCTGGAGGGTGACTTTTTATAAATGTAAACTTTGCATATGTGTGTATGTATGTGAGTATGTCTGTCAGGATTTCTGTGTGTGTATGTCACCATTACATCATATTATAGTCACGGCCGTCTGCAAGTGTGTGTGTGTGTGTCTTAGTATGTCTGTCTGTGTGTGTCAGTATGCCCGTGTGTATGTGTGCCAGTATGTCTGTCAGGGTTTCTGTGTGTGTATGTCACCATGTCTGTGTGTGTGTGTGTCAGTATATCTGTCAGTGTGTCGGTATGTATGTCAGTATATCTGCGTGTGTCTTAGTATGTGTGTATGTGTGTGAGTATGTCTGTCAGGATTTCTGTGTGTGTATGTCACCATTACATCATATTATAGTCACTGCCATCTGCAAGTGTGTGTGTGTGTGTGTGTGTGTGTGTGTGTGTGTGTCAGTATGTCTGTGTGTATGTGTGTCATTATGTCTGTCAGGGATTCTGTGTGTGTATGTCACCATGTATGTGTGTGTGTGTGTCAGTATATCTGTCAGGGTGTCTGTATGTGTCTTAGTATGTCTTTCTGTGTGTGTCAGTATATCTGTGTGTGTCTTAGTATGTGTGTATGTGTGTGAGTATGTCTGTCAGGGTGACTGTGTGTCACCATTTCTGTGTTTGTGTGTGTCACTATGTCTGTCAGTATGTGTATCTTAGTATGTCTGTGTGTGTCAGTATGTCTGTCAGTGTGTCTGTGTGTGTGTCACTATGTCTGTGTGTCAGTATGTCTGCGTGTGTGTGTCAGTGTGTCTGTCAGGGCGTATGTGAGTGTGTCAGTATGTCTCTGTGTGTGTGTCAGTATGTCTGTGCATGTCAGTATGTCTGTCAGTGTGCGTGTCAGTTTGTGTGTCAGTGTGTCAGTATGTCTGTCAGTGTGTAAAAATGTAAACTTTGCATGTGTGTCAGTATGTATGTGTGTGTCAGTATTTGTGTGTGTCAGTATTTGTGTGTGTCTTAGTATGTGTTTGTCACTATTTCTGTGTGTGTATCAGTATGTCTGTCAGCGTGTCAGTATGTATCTCTGTTGTCAGTATGTATATCTGTGTGTGTATATATGTGTATCTGTGTTAAGACACTCACCGCCAGGTAGATGAAGCCGCCGTTTAGTGAATAATCCCCTTCTCCAGAAATGCAGATTTAATCCAGCCGATTGTCAAAAACTCCCGAACGGAGCATATGAACACGGCAACTCCCGATCAGCAATTCAGTCGAACTCCTTCCACAGCAAGAAATAACGAAAATGCTGTCCCAATAATAAATCCCTCCACAAACGAGACCAAGCTCCGTCTTGAAGGTCAAACAGGAATGTGTTAAATGGGGGCTACCTGCCCGGTATTTATGCGGGTCTCTAGGGGACTCTAGGGGACCTTGTGGAAGACTGTAAAACATATTGGACAGTAGCCAATCGCAGTGGCTTCAACATAAGCCCTTCCCATCTTACTCATAAATCCTTCTTCTCTATCCCGGAGATAATTGGGAAGAAACCTAATTATCTCCCAGGATAGAGACAATCGCCATTTTAAAATACAATAAGAAAAATACAGTAAAATACATAACTGAAGAAATACCGAATGCATATGGTTCGTGTAACGTATCCCCAGATAGCCTGTATCTGAGTGCATATTTCTACCAAATAGCGCTCAGATCCGAAGAACCTAGTTCAATCGCCATGGAGTCAAAGTCTCTCCCAAGTCCTTCGGTATACGAATGACTCCATGGGACGGCTATCTGGGTAAAGTCCATACGAATGATATAAAACTCCCGAACTGACCGGTGTTCGTACGCCTTGACGAAATAGAAGGCGGGCGGCAGCTTCCAGCGGTGTTCGGTAGATAAAGTGTCCATTTTTAGTTCCATAGGATTTGCACCGAACACCGCTGATTCTCCTCGTGTCCCAAAATGGCCGCCGCCTCGTGGTCGGCATACGAACGACGACCACCCGTACGAATGGAATGGAGAGGTGTCTGCGGTTAACCACAACGTTCTAATTGGGGCCAAGAGGTTAACCAGCAGCACACTCCTCTCCTGGGTGGTCGTTTGTTCGGTAGTTTCAATCGGTATTCCAGCATCACACGAACAGGGGCATACGGACAGGAAATCCAGCGAAATTAAGGCAAACAGACGAACCAGCAATATAAGTCTATACAGATGGATCTGTCACAATCTGTATTTAGTATATCTATGTTTCTCTATGTAGTCTGTGTGTATCTGCATGTCTGTATGTGTGTCAGTGTGTGCATCTGTATGTTATCATTGTATGTATTTGTGCATCTGTATGTTGTCAGTGTGTGTACCAACATGTGTATATCTGTGTGTGCATCTGTATATAGTCAGTGTTTTTATCTGTGTATCTGCATGTGTGTCAGTATATGCATCAGTGTGTCTGAGTATCCATATGTGTCAGTGTTTGTATATATGTCTCTGTATGTGTGTCAGGTTGTGTAGCTGTGTGTCTGTATGTGTCAGTGTGTGTTTCTGTGTCAGTCTATATCTGCATGTGTGTTAGTGTGAGTGTCAGTGTTTATATCTGTGTATCTGCATGTGTTTCAGTGTGTGTGTGTGTGTATGTATCACAGAGTGTGTGTGTGGCAGTATATGTGTACATGTGCAGACATCTCATCATCCCCCTGCATTTAACCTTTAACACTACATACAAACAAAGTCCTGCATTGAAACGTCAACAATACATACAAACACATCTTTGTGTTAAACACCAAAAATATATATATAAACACACCCCAGCATTTAAAAAAAAACTACACATAGATGCATGCTTGCATTCAAACACCAACACCACATACAAACACACCCCTACATTTACACAAACATACTCCATACAAAAACATGCTTCCATTCAAACACCCAAACACAGCTCAGTGCTAAATACAACTCTGCAAGCATGGGAAAATGGTTCCGCTACTGGGTTGGGGAGTGGAGAGCGTGATTGCATGTCAGGGAGTGGGGGTCAGGGCCCCCTATCAAATGCTTGCCCAGGGCCCAATCAACATTAAAGATGGTCCTGATTACAGTGGAGCTCTGGTATATAAAATGCACATTACTCTGTGTTTTAATGCAAGCATGCATCTATGTGTAGTTTATTTTTTTTAATGCTGGGGTGTTTATAGGAGCTCGGTGATACACTAATAGACTTAGTGTTGTCTTGTTGTGTAGTTTATGATCTTGTCACAGAGCTCCACATTACTAGGAGTTTTATTGTTGTGGAGCTCTATGATAAATGGAGAAGTAGCGCATTACTACAAATTTTTATTCCAAAGAGGTCAAGGTAAATAAGTATAATCCAGAGCTCCAAAGCAAAACCACTCACAGTATTATGTGGCATACTTAGTCTGCTCTTCTTTAATGTAGGGGAGGCAGTCTGGCACTTCTGGCCTGCGCTTATGTTGGCTGCAGACCATGAGTAGCTCTCTTCCTAGCTCGGGATAATAAGAGCGCTGCCGCAGATTACCAGAGGACACTGCAAGTCCCTGAGCTTGAAAGACGCATGGTCTGTACCCAGTGGAGGGGCAGACCAGATTCAGATCAGCATGTCCCTCTCCCAAATAGGTAACAACACACTATACATCGATGACGGGGGGTGGGGTGGCGCTGTGAAGATTTTTCGCACAGGGCACCTAAAGGCCTAAGGCTGGCCCTACATATGGGAGGCCACAGCCTCTGTATCAATCTGTGTCACACACACGGAACAAGCATATAAGATGCTGTTCCGCTGGTACTTAACCCTGCACCGTCTCACCATCATGCATCGTAGTGCTTCTAACTCCTGCTGGAAACAGTGTGGGGAGAAAGAAATGTTCCTACACTGCTGGTGGACCTGTCCCAAAATAAAACCCCTTTGGCAGCGAGTCATAACCAAAATTGTGGGCAAACCATGCCCCATACACCCCTGGACCTTCTTTCTCTCAAAACCCATAAAAAACTTCACCAGAGCGGAGAACAAACTGGCAGCTTGCATTGCCCTTGCGACGCGCAAAGCTAGCTGGTTTATCCATTGTCTAACTATGAGTCCTTGGGTGCTGACGTCATTGGTGGGCAGATGCTCTATTGTACTAATGGACCAGTCGGGTTTGTATCTTTCAGTTTAGATGTGAACTGTGTCAACAAAAACATTGCGAGTAACAATAAGTCATGTACCCAGACACAATGGCAGGAGCAATGAGCAGGGCCCCTTCTCTCCCCCCCTCCCCCTGAACGGTAGGGGCACTCAGGCTGACATCACAAAAGCCCTCAATCACACCCGGTACGCCTGGGCCACTCAGGGGAAGAAAGATAAGAGGGTAATAATCCTAACTGTTCCGCCACTATATGGAACCAACCCAGAATATGACCCCACCCAATGGCATCATTTGTCCTACTACCATGTATACACGTAAACAAATTGGCAATGTGTCGGAGGTTGTGTACACGTGATTGGACTACTATGCATTGACCCCTTTCCTTTTTCTTCTGTATAACTTAGCCAATACAGCTACTCTGTATTAACCCTATTTTTTTCTGTACAATTTATTTGATATACCAATGAAAATGAAAAATAAAGAATAAAAAAAAATCTCAAACTAAAATACTTACCCTCAGAACATTGCTGGACTTCACGGCCTCTCAATATGTTGATCCAACCACGACTAGAATGGTACAAATTGCACAAACCCAAAAATAAATCAATTATTTTAACATATCTCACACAATTTTGAATTTGCACTGTGACAAAATGGCTTTTGTCACTGGGTCTGCATGTGACAAACTGCCCTACCCCCCTGTCGCTTGGAGGAGCCGGATTGCTAGCCTCTTACCCTGGGATGCTGGCCCGTTAAGTCATGGGGTCTTAAGGCACTTGGGACAGAGCCCTCTGTCTCTGGATCACATCATTCGCCTTACTTGCTTGGATTGTACATTTCCCCTGTTACACTCGTATGTGGGTTCATGCAGTTTAACTTCCATTACAGCTGGTGAACTTAAACTTTACTCAACATTATTGAGAACTGTGTTCGTGGGATCTGAGCGCTATTCGCCTATAATATGCGCTCAGATCCAAGCTATCTGGGGGGGTGTGGAACATGGGGACTTCGTTCAGCGAAACATGAGTTATTGATTTTAATACAGTTTTGTTAAAAGGTAAAAAGCACATGTTTCTCTCTGCCCGGAGATAAGTAGGTTCTCTGCAACCACTTAAGTTAATTATCTCCAGGATAGAGAGGAGGGGTAAGTTAATTATCTCCAGGATACAGAGGCCCTTCCCATCTTACTCATAAATCCTTCTTCTCTATCCCGGAGATAATTGGGAAGAAACCTAATTATCTCCCAGGATAGAGACAATCGCCATTTTAAAATACAATAAGAAAAATACAGTAAAATACATAACTGAAGAAATACCGAATGCATATGGTTCGTGTAACGTATCCCCAGATAGCCTGTATCTGAGTGCATATTTCTACCAAATAGCGCTCAGATCCGAAGAACCTAGTTCAATCGCCATGGAGTCAAAGTCTCTCCCAAGTCCTTCGGTATACGAATGACTCCATGGGACGGCTATCTGGGTAAAGTCCATACGAATGATATAAAACTCCCGAACTGACCGGTGTTCGTACGCCTTGACGAAATAGAAGGCGGGCGGCAGCTTCCAGCGGTGTTCGGTAGATAAAGTGTCCATTTTTAGTTCCATAGGATTTGCACCGAACACCGCTGATTCTCCTCGTGTCCCAAAATGGCCGCCGCCTCGTGGTCGGCATACGAACGACGACCACCCGTACGAATGGAATGGAGAGGTGTCTGCGGTTAACCACAACGTTCTAATTGGGGCCAAGAGGTTAACCAGCAGCACACTCCTCTCCTGGGTGGTCGTTTGTTCGGTAGTTTCAATCGGTATTCCAGCATCACACGAACAGGGGCATACGGACAGGAAATCCAGCGAAATTAAGGCAAACAGACGAACCAGCAATATAAGTCTATACAGATGGATCTGTCACAATCTGTATTTAGTATATCTATGTTTCTCTATGTAGTCTGTGTGTATCTGCATGTCTGTATGTGTGTCAGTGTGTGCATCTGTATGTTATCATTGTATGTATTTGTGCATCTGTATGTTGTCAGTGTGTGTACCAACATGTGTATATCTGTGTGTGCATCTGTATATAGTCAGTGTTTTTATCTGTGTATCTGCATGTGTGTCAGTATATGCATCAGTGTGTCTGAGTATCCATATGTGTCAGTGTTTGTATATATGTCTCTGTATGTGTGTCAGGTTGTGTAGCTGTGTGTCTGTATGTGTCAGTGTGTGTTTCTGTGTCAGTCTATATCTGCATGTGTGTTAGTGTGAGTGTCAGTGTTTATATCTGTGTATCTGCATGTGTTTCAGTGTGTGTGTGTGTGTATGTATCACAGAGTGTGTGTGTGGCAGTATATGTGTACATGTGCAGACATCTCATCATCCCCCTGCATTTAACCTTTAACACTACATACAAACAAAGTCCTGCATTGAAACGTCAACAATACATACAAACACATCTTTGTGTTAAACACCAAAAATATATATATAAACACACCCCAGCATTTAAAAAAAAACTACACATAGATGCATGCTTGCATTCAAACACCAACACCACATACAAACACACCCCTACATTTACACAAACATACTCCATACAAAAACATGCTTCCATTCAAACACCCAAACACAGCTCAGTGCTAAATACAACTCTGCAAGCATGGGAAAATGGTTCCGCTACTGGGTTGGGGAGTGGAGAGCGTGATTGCATGTCAGGGAGTGGGGGTCAGGGCCCCCTATCAAATGCTTGCCCAGGGCCCAATCAACATTAAAGATGGTCCTGATTACAGTGGAGCTCTGGTATATAAAATGCACATTACTCTGTGTTTTAATGCAAGCATGCATCTATGTGTAGTTTATTTTTTTTAATGCTGGGGTGTTTATAGGAGCTCGGTGATACACTAATAGACTTAGTGTTGTCTTGTTGTGTAGTTTATGATCTTGTCACAGAGCTCCACATTACTAGGAGTTTTATTGTTGTGGAGCTCTATGATAAATGGAGAAGTAGCGCATTACTACAAATTTTTATTCCAAAGAGGTCAAGGTAAATAAGTATAATCCAGAGCTCCAAAGCAAAACCACTCACAGTATTATGTGGCATACTTAGTCTGCTCTTCTTTAATGTAGGGGAGGCAGTCTGGCACTTCTGGCCTGCGCTTATGTTGGCTGCAGACCATGAGTAGCTCTCTTCCTAGCTCGGGATAATAAGAGCGCTGCCGCAGATTACCAGAGGACACTGCAAGTCCCTGAGCTTGAAAGACGCATGGTCTGTACCCAGTGGAGGGGCAGACCAGATTCAGATCAGCATGTCCCTCTCCCAAATAGGTAACAACACACTATACATCGATGACGGGGGGTGGGGTGGCGCTGTGAAGATTTTTCGCACAGGGCACCTAAAGGCCTAAGGCTGGCCCTACATATGGGAGGCCACAGCCTCTGTATCAATCTGTGTCACACACACGGAACAAGCATATAAGATGCTGTTCCGCTGGTACTTAACCCTGCACCGTCTCACCATCATGCATCGTAGTGCTTCTAACTCCTGCTGGAAACAGTGTGGGGAGAAAGAAATGTTCCTACACTGCTGGTGGACCTGTCCCAAAATAAAACCCCTTTGGCAGCGAGTCATAACCAAAATTGTGGGCAAACCATGCCCCATACACCCCTGGACCTTCTTTCTCTCAAAACCCATAAAAAACTTCACCAGAGCGGAGAACAAACTGGCAGCTTGCATTGCCCTTGCGACGCGCAAAGCTAGCTGGTTTATCCATTGTCTAACTATGAGTCCTTGGGTGCTGACGTCATTGGTGGGCAGATGCTCTATTGTACTAATGGACCAGTCGGGTTTGTATCTTTCAGTTTAGATGTGAACTGTGTCAACAAAAACATTGCGAGTAACAATAAGTCATGTACCCAGACACAATGGCAGGAGCAATGAGCAGGGCCCCTTCTCTCCCCCCCTCCCCCTGAACGGTAGGGGCACTCAGGCTGACATCACAAAAGCCCTCAATCACACCCGGTACGCCTGGGCCACTCAGGGGAAGAAAGATAAGAGGGTAATAATCCTAACTGTTCCGCCACTATATGGAACCAACCCAGAATATGACCCCACCCAATGGCATCATTTGTCCTACTACCATGTATACACGTAAACAAATTGGCAATGTGTCGGAGGTTGTGTACACGTGATTGGACTACTATGCATTGACCCCTTTCCTTTTTCTTCTGTATAACTTAGCCAATACAGCTACTCTGTATTAACCCTATTTTTTTCTGTACAATTTATTTGATATACCAATGAAAATGAAAAATAAAGAATAAAAAAAAATCTCAAACTAAAATACTTACCCTCAGAACATTGCTGGACTTCACGGCCTCTCAATATGTTGATCCAACCACGACTAGAATGGTACAAATTGCACAAACCCAAAAATAAATCAATTATTTTAACATATCTCACACAATTTTGAATTTGCACTGTGACAAAATGGCTTTTGTCACTGGGTCTGCATGTGACAAACTGCCCTACCCCCCTGTCGCTTGGAGGAGCCGGATTGCTAGCCTCTTACCCTGGGATGCTGGCCCGTTAAGTCATGGGGTCTTAAGGCACTTGGGACAGAGCCCTCTGTCTCTGGATCACATCATTCGCCTTACTTGCTTGGATTGTACATTTCCCCTGTTACACTCGTATGTGGGTTCATGCAGTTTAACTTCCATTACAGCTGGTGAACTTAAACTTTACTCAACATTATTGAGAACTGTGTTCGTGGGATCTGAGCGCTATTCGCCTATAATATGCGCTCAGATCCAAGCTATCTGGGGGGGTGTGGAACATGGGGACTTCGTTCAGCGAAACATGAGTTATTGATTTTAATACAGTTTTGTTAAAAGGTAAAAAGCACATGTTTCTCTCTGCCCGGAGATAAGTAGGTTCTCTGCAACCACTTAAGTTAATTATCTCCAGGATAGAGAGGAGGGGTAAGTTAATTATCTCCAGGATACAGAGGAGGGGTTACACTCTTCCTGTGGGTGTTTATAAGAATTGTACTGTATATTGATTGGTTCTGCATATTTTGTTACAGTCTTCCACAAGGTCCCATGTGGGAGTTCCCTTGCTGGGAGACCATCATAAAAGGGCTGATTTTGGCCATCAATAAACACATTAGTTTTACCCCTTCATGAAGTCTCGACTCATGTTTGGGGAATTGGGAGCTATAATCACTACTTCACTCTTTTCAGCTTGGATTTCGGGAGACGCTACAAGGATCAGCGCTGCACGGATAGCAGGATCCTTTACATGCACAAACTGTAGGCAAACAATATGCCATGGGAAACAAGGCTGGGTTAATACTAGCTAGCAGACTACGTGACACTAATGCCCAATCCAAAATAGCTTATTTGGTGACTGACGAGGGCAAAAAGATCCTAAAACCACAGGACATTTTTGCACAGTTTTACAGTTTTAAGGACCTTGTGCCTACTCATGAGGAAATGGCTCACTTTATGGCACAAGTGACTCCTCCTAGCCTAACCCACGACCAAAGTCAGTAATTATTGGAACCTATTACCCAACCTGAGGTAGAGCGGGTGATCAAAGAACTGCCCTCTAACAAAGTGCCAGGCCCAGACAGGTTCCCAGAGATTATCCTCCATCCTTTCCCCCCAACTGCCAAGGCTATTCAACACAGCCACAGAAACACAATCACTTCCCAAAGAAATGCTAGAAGCCAATGTAGCCACACTGCCCAAACCTGGCAAGTCACCAACCAAATGCACAATTTTTCGGTCCATATCATTACTAAACTCGGATGTTAAAATTATGGCAAAATATATGCTAATAGGTTGACTTCCATTCTCCCTAACATATACTCAGACCAAGTTGGATTCATCAGTGGGAGAAAAGGGGGCGATGGAACCCGTAAGGCACTCACGCTCTTACATAGCATGCATAGATTAACCAAGAACAATTTTCTAATGTCCCTAGATGCCAAAAAAGGCTTTTGCCCGCCTGCGCTGATCTTTTCATTTCTCAGTGGTAGTTAAAACACCATATGGCAACACCACTGTCAGGGTATTCAATGCTGGATATAGGTCAGACCTTAAAACTTACAGCAGGGCTGTACCTTGTCTCCCTTACTACATATTATGGTGTTGGAACCACTGACAGCTCTCATCAGATCCAACGAGAATATACAAGGTGTCCGTATTACAGATGGGGAAAAAAACTGAACCTTTTTGCAGACGATATCCTCTTAATCATCACCAATCCCAAAACCTCTTTGCCAGCATTCCACTCCATCTTAGATTCCTATAGCCGCTGCTCATACTACAAACTAAACCTTATGAAAACTCAGGCCATGGGGGTGAGGATGGAGGACAACTACATGTCAGATATACGGAAAACATACTCATACGACTAGAGAATCAATTACCACCTAAACTATGTCAACTGAGTAAAGAAAGTACCACGATGCTACACAAAAGAAAACATAGGTCCATCTCCTGGGGATGGATAGTGTAGCAAACTCACCCCTTTAAGAGAGTGTTCCATGAACTTTTGGAGGGGCTTGCTTGCCCGCCTCCTGCCATGTGACTATGGCCCTGGGGGTATTGCCCTTTAACCGCTTAAGGACACATGACATGTCTGACATGTCATGATTCCCTTTTATTCCAGAAGTTTGGTCCTTAAGGGGTTAAAGACAGTATTTGGGCATAATGGATTTTTATTATGCGGCTACTGGCCCTTTAAGCACAGTGTATGGACTTCTATTAGACTGTGTATAGGAAGGTGTACCCCTCCCCCGTTTCCTGTCCCATTGTTCTCCAGCAGGGCGTTGTCCCAGGCACACTGCCAGACTAGTTGGAACTGGTTTGGGCTGGAAAGTCATGCTTCAGTGGTCCTAAAGGGAACTCAACCTAACTTTTTAACCCCCATAACTCCGGATCCCCTGGTCCGATCTGGGTGATTTTTAAATATGTTATTCACCCAGATCAGGGCTATCAGGGGGATATCATATTTAAGGGTGTAACCTATGTATCTGGGGAAAAATATGTACATTTTAATTCTGTTAACAGATAAGCTGATGGGAGGAGAGGTGTGGGTTGTACCTTGTACTTTATTGGTTAATGTACTAATTATTGTGGGTGGCTCCCTTGCATGGCGGCATTGCATAAAAGCAGGGGTTGTGTGATTAAAAGTTAGTTCAGTTCTGCTACTGATACTGTGTGTCGTCCAGTTATTGGGAAAGGTGATGGGATATTATTGGATTGTCTTGCTGATTGTGCTTGCTACGCTGTTGGATTATTCTATTACTATGGATGTTTCTCCTGGGGTTACAACTTTTTCCTGAGCCACACCTTGACTACCAGCGGAAATAGTCTGTGAGAGACCAGCGTTCCGTTACAGATAGCAACGGTCAAAATGATAATCTTACCAAAGATGCAATACCTGTTCAGAACGATTCCATTGACCGCTCCGTCCGCGTACTTTAACACCTTAAGAACCGCGGACGTACTGGGTACGTCTGACAAAAATGGGCCTGAAGGACCTAGTACGTCCGCGGTATTCCTTACTACTTACCCGATTCGCCGCCGACCCCCAGCCGCCGATCGGTGTTGCTCCCAGTCTGGGGAGACTGCCTGACAGCCCAGACAATCCCCCCTCGACAAATTAGGCCCATGTGGGCTATGTGACAGTCTCCCTGCATCTGTAAAATATATATATTTTTAAAGTATATATATATATATATATATATTGTGACAAAAGTACTCCTTTCCCTTGGTACCTTGTCCTGGGATTGGGGTGGTACACACAGTCTTTTCAGGCTTTAGAGACACTTCACACGCTGGATGAGGTAAAAGGACTTGCTCTTTTATTGTGGCTCCAAAATAAATGCATTGTAAGGTATAAAGGTAACAAAAATATACAAAACAAAAGCCTTGCTCTTCTGAGCACTAACTAAACAAAATAATCAGCTAACTGGGTTGGATGGCTTGTCCATTTCCCAACATAAACAACCTTACTGTTTCAGGTTTTCAGCTCTCTGTTTCCACTCACAGAAACCAAACACAATCTCCCTCCTTCCTTGGCAGGGGAGTACTTAATAGCACTGGTAATTGACAATCCTTTTCAGGTGAGTTAAATTAGGATTCAAACTCTGGAACTGGACTTCTCACCTGTAGGTTACAAGCAACTTCCAAAATGTGGAGTGGAGCACTGGCCCACCCTACTCTCCAAGTACTCCACCCCAGGGCCCAAATATACACATATTTAAAGTGCAACATTCATTATAACATAACACATTTCCCTGGGGCTAATTACACAAAGTAGGATCCTTGCAAAATCTGGGGAGGTATATAGATTCACTCCAGCACAATTCCTTGCTTTCGGTCACACATCCTCCCCCCCAGCTCAGACCTATTGGGTCGAGCGACCATGGACATTAGCGAGTGCATCCGCGAAAGACCATCTGCATTCCCTGTTTACTCCCAGCCCTATGCTCTATGGAGAAATTATAGGGTTGCAAGCTAAGGAACCAGCGGGTTACTCTACTATTTTTATCCCTGTTTTGGCTCATCCAAGTAAGGGGTGCATGGTCTGTCACTAGTCTGAATTTTCGTCCCAAGAGATAGTATTTAAGTGTGTCTACTGCCCACTTTATAGCCAGACACTCCTTCTCAACAATGGAATAGTTTCTTTCTTGGGGATTAAGCTTCCTGCTTAAATATAATATGGGGTGCTCCTCACCCTGAATTTCCTGAAAGAGAACAGCACCTAGTCCTACATCAGAGGCATCTGTCTGTAAAATAAATTCTTTAGAAAAATCAGGTGTTACCAACACTGGTTGGGCACAAATGGCTTCTTTAAGCTTTCTGAATGCTTGTTCAGTCTCTGGGGACCATTTTACCACTACTGGAGCATTAGCTTTAGTAAGGTCAGTTAATGGGCTTCCAATTGTAGCAAAATTGGATATAAATCTCCTGTAATAGCCAATGAGGCCAAGAAATGTTCTCACCTGTTTCTTAGTCAGTGGTCTCGGCCAATTTCGTATGGCTTAAATTTTAGCAACTTGGGGTTTCACTAGTCCCCTACCAATAGAGTAGCCCAAATATTTTGCTTCCTCTAGGCCAATTGTACACTTATTGGGGTTAGCAGTTAAGCCAGCATTTTGTATTGAGTTAAGGACAGCCTGTACTTTTGGAAGGTGAGATTCCCAATCCTCACTGTGTACTACAACATCATCCAAGTATGCAGCTGCATAGCGCACATGCGGCTTTAGTATTCTGTCCATCATTCTTTGGAATGTGCCAGGGGCAGTGTAGTGAGGTACCGAGCTCTCCCAAGTCGTTCTACTAGCTCATCAACTCTAGGCACGGGGTATGCATCAAACTTAGAAATAGCATTCAGTTTGCGATAATCATTACAAAACCGTACTGTATTATCAGGCTTTGGTACCAGCACAATTGGACTGCTCCAGTCACTTTGTGACTCCTCAATGACTCCAAGATCTAACATTTTCTTAACCTCTGCTCTGATAGCTTCTCTGCGAGCCTCGGGTATTCTGTATGGTTTGAGATTGACCCTTTTTCCTGGTTCTGTCAAAATGTCATGTTTAATCACACTAGTCCTTCCTGGGACTGGGGAGAATACCTCTTTATTTAATCTAATAAACTCCTTAACTTCCCTTGTCTGGTGTATTGACAGGGTCTCTGAAATATTTACTTCGGGGTCAATATTACACTTATCAGGGAAGGTTGAAGCCTCTGTAGTAACCAGAACTTCCCTTTCTTTCCATGGTTTTAGCAAATTGACCTGGTATATTTGCAATTCCTTTCTTCTACCTGGTTGCCTTACTTTATAATTTACCTCTCCTACTCTTTCAATAATCTCATATGGCCCATGCCAAGTTGCCAGGAATTTGTTCTCTACTGTGGGAACCAGGACTAATACTCTGTCTCCTGGTTGAAATACTCGAATTCTAGCATTCTTATTATAGCTATTCTGCTGATTTTGTTGAGCCTTTTGCATGTGTTCTCTGACTATTGGCATAATGGCTTCAATACGTTCCTGCATCTGAGTTATGTGTTCTATTACACTGCGATGTGGGTTTGCTTCTTGTTCCCAAGTTTCCTTTGCTATGTCAAGTAACCCCCTGGGGTGTCTGCCATACAATAATTCAAAAGGTGAGAAACCCGTGGAAGCTTGGGGTACTTCTCTAATGGCAAACATTAAATAGGGCAATAGAAAGTCCCAGTTTTTCCCATCTTTATCAGTTACTTTGCGCAGTATAGCCTTTAACGTTTTATTAAATCGCTCAACCAAACCATCGGTTTGTGGGTGATAAACAGAGGTTTTGAGGTGTCTAATGTGAAGGAGCTTGCAGAGTTCCTTAGTAACCTTGGACATGAATGGAGTACCCTGATCTGATAGGATCTCCTTGGGAATCCCAACCCGGCTAAACATCATCATTAACTCTTTAGCAATGGACTTTGCTGAGGTTGTGCGTATAGGTATTGCCTCAGGGTAACGGGTAGCATAGTCTAGTACTACTAATATATACTGATGCCCCCTACTGGATTTTACCAGAGGACCTACAAAATCCATAGCAATACGTTCAAAAGGCACTTCAATAACAGGCAAGGGTACTAAAGGGCTACGGTAAGCATCCCTGGCCAGCCTTTGTGATAGACTCTGGATCTCCTGCTGTATGACACATGTGGCATGCTGCTGCTCCTCTCTGAGCAATTGATGAGCTGCTGCCTGTGTTGCTTCAACTTGCTTGAATAAAGCATCTGTATTTTCCTTTTGAGCCAGTACAAGCTGCTGCAGTATTGAAATGCTCTCTTGCTGTATTGCATTAGTCTCTGCAGTCCTCCTGTTTGTCTCTTGCTGTACAGCAGTGGACTGGAGCAAAGCTTTCATGACATCCTCCATTTTCTCAGCAGTCTCTTTCTCCCTACTTACAGACTTTGCCGTGTGCTGCCCGCATTCTCCACCATATGTGACAAAAGTACTCCTTTCCCTTGGTACCTTGTCCTGGGATTGGGGTGGTACACACAGTCTTTTCAGGCTTTAGAGACACTTCGCACGCTGGATGAGGTAAAAGGACTTGCTCTTTTATTGTGGCTCCAAAATAAATGCACAGTAAGGTATAAAGGTAACAAAAATATACAAAACAAAAGCCTTGCTCTTCTGAGCACTAACTAAACAAAATAATCAGCTAACTGGGTTGGATGGCTTGTCCATTTCCCAACATAAACAACCTTACTGTTTCAGGTTTTCAGCTCTCTGTTTCCACTCACAGAAACCAAACACAATCTCCCTCCTTCCTTGGCAGGGGAGTACTTAATAGCACTGGTAATTGACAATCCTTTTCAGGTGAGTTAAATTAGGATTCAATCTCTGGAACTGGACTTCTCACCTGTAGGTTACAAGCAACTTCCAAAATGTGGAGTGGAGCACTGGCCCACCCTACTCTCCAAGTACTCCACCCCAGGGCCCAAATATACACATATTTAAAGTGCAACATTCATTATAACATAACACATTTCCCTGGGGCTAATTACACAAAGTAGGATCCTTGCAAAATCTGGGGAGGTATATAGATTCCCTCCAGCACAATTCCTTGCTTTCTCGGTCTTTAGAAGGTTAAAACTTACATTTTATTGAAAATCCATTAAAAGATCAACGTTTCAGTTCCTCCTGGAACTTTCATCAGGATCAGACATACATATTAAGTAAAAACATTGCATTTATATACCTAAAGTATAAGTGAAATTAGCCCATCAATGACTTACCCCTGTGCTCTAAGTGGTGGGAGTGGAGTCCCTGGCGTCCACCATCGTTCCGTGCGCATGCGCGGATGTGGCCACGCCCCTACGTGCCGTGATGACATCACGCGTTGCCGCGGCAACGCTAGAGTCACATTGGGAATGAAACCAGGAAGTGACTAGTAGTGATTACATGTGGATCCGGTTGCCGTAGCAACCCGGTTGAAAACACAAAGCCTATTAGATTCAATAGATATCCCACATACTAAGTCAAATCGTCCTGTAAGAAAAGATTTAAAGAAGATCTAAGGAGTAGAAGATCAAAATGTGTATTGATGTAAAGTGCATAGGAAGAGATAAATATACTTGATTCATTGATTAATACCATTATGGTGGCAAAAAATTGCCTTAAAGTGCCAAATAGTGCTTTAAAGTGATAAGACCAGTACTGAAATACTGGAAAGGAAACATATTATTAAAGTGCCATATATAATGAAAAGTGCAAACAGTGCTAAAATTATAACTGAAAGTGCAAATAGGTGCTGACATGTGTGCATAGTAAGACTCTGTTAATAAAGCATTCCCTAGTATATAAATGTATCAATTCATAAAAAACTATATACCGTATATACTCGAGTATAAGCCGAGTTTTTCAGCACATTTTTTGTGCTGAAATACCCCAACTCGGCTTATACTCGAGTCAATAGTCTGTATTATGGCAATTTACATTGCCATAATACAGACTGGGGGCTGTGGGGGCTGCAGAGAGTTTACTTACAAGTCCTGCAGCTCCTGTCAGCTCCCTCCTCCTCCGCCCATGCAAGGGGACATCCCACAGGGTGGGACACAGTACAATCAATCCTTTACAGTCTCAATATGTCCCCAGATGGTTCTTAAAGGGCCAGCATGGTCCAATACAAGTCCATAAGCCACAATGCAGTTCTTAAAGGGCCAGCAGCAGCACAATATAAATCCATTAGCCCAAATAATGTTTTTTAAAGGCCAAATCTCCCAGGGACCATAATCACATGGCAAGAGACTGGCAAGCAGTCCTCTCCAGGCACAAGTGGCGAGGTTAATTTCGCCACACACTGTTTCAAATATTACGCACAGTAGTAGTTTCAAAAGACTTTAAAGGTTGTAAAGAACTGAAAATTGTCATTTGTTGTGTTTGCAGCATATTTACTGAAATCAAAAGCTATTTCAATCAAACTTATAACAACATTTTAACTTTTTAAACATTTTAACAGGTCACGTTACATTTTAACATAGGACCCCTTATTTGATAGCAGCTTCACAAGTCTTGCATCAATTGAACTTGTGAGTTTTTGGACAGTTTCTGATTGAATTTATTTGCAAGATGTCAGAATAGCCTCCCAGAGCTACTGTTTGGATGTAAACTGCCTCCCACCCTACTAGATCATTTGCTTGCTCTAAAGGTTCTCAATAGGATTGAGGTTCAGGGAAGATGGAGGCCACACCATGACTTTCTCTCCTTTTATCCTCATAGCAGCCATTAATGCAGAGGTATTCTTTGCAGCATGAGATGGTGCATTGCCATGCATGAAGATGATTTTATTACAGAAAGCATAGTTCTTCCTTCTGTACCAGGGAAGAAAGTGATCAGTCAGAAACTCCACATACTTTGCAGAGGTTATATTTAGACCTTCGGGGACCCATGATTCCGGCCCAAAACACTCCACCACCGCCTTGCTGACCTTGCAGCCTTGTTGGAACAGGGTGGCCGTCCACCAACCATCTACTACTCCATCCATCTGGACCATCCAGGGTTGCACGGCACTCATCAGTGAACAGGACTGTTTGAAAATTAGTCTTCATATATTTTTCTGCCCAATGCAGCCGTTTCTGCTTGTGAGCATTGGTTAGTGGTGGCTGAATAGAAGGTTTATGCACATCCGTGGGACTCCAGAGGCACCAGCAGCTTCAAATATCTGTTTGCTGCTTTGTAATGGTATTTTAGCAGCTGCTCTCTTGATCCGATGCATGGATCTGGCAGAAATCTTTATCAATGTGCCTTTATCTGCACAAACCCGTCTGCGCTCTGAATCAGCCACAAATCTCTTAATAGTGTGATGATCATGTTTAAGTTTTTGTGAAATATCTAATGTTTTCATACCTCGTCCAAGGCATTGAACTATTTCACTCTTTTTGGCAGCAGAGAGATCCTTTTTCTTCCCCATATTGCACAAAAATGGTGCTCTGCTTAATAATGTGGAACACCCTCCTTTAGTAGTATTTCCTTAAATTGGGCTCACCTGGCAATCTAATTATCACAGGTGTCCGAGATTGTTTTCAGTGGTCAAAAGAGCCCTGAGACACAATGCCATCCATGAGTTAACCCCTTAAGGACCGGCCTGTTTTTGCGATGTTTGTACGTTAAGGACCAGAGCATTTTTAACACTTTTGTGGTGTTTGTGTTTAGCTGTCATTTTCCGCGCTCTCATTTACGGTTCCCATACAAGTTATATATTGTTTTTTTCACGACGAGAAGGGCTTTCTTTACATACCATTATTTGTATTATGTCATATATAGTATTAAAAAAAAATAAAAAAATATGGTGAAAAATTTAAAAAAAAACATGTTTTTGGACTTTTACTTGAAAAATCTTTTGCTTATCTACAAAAGCTAATGAAAAAAACTGCTAAATTGATTCAAAATTTTGTCCCGAGTTTAAAAACACCCAGTGTTTACATGCTTTATTGCTTTTTTTTGCAAGTTATAGGCCTATAAATACAAGTAGGAAATTGCTGTTTCAATATATATATATATATATTAAATGTATCAATAGTGACATTGTAACACCGTTATCTGTCATAAATGCCCGAAACACACCTAACATGTACATATTTTTTTAAAGTAGACAACCCAGGGTATTTAAAATGGGGTATGTCCAGTCTTTTTTAGTAGCCACCTAGTCACAAACACTGGCCAAAGTTAGCATTTATATTTGTTTGTGTGTTAAAAATGCAAAAAACGCTAACTTTGGCAAGTGTTTGTGACTAGGTGGCTACTAAAAAAGGCTGAACATACCCCATTTGCAATACCTTGGGTTGTCTTCTTTTGAAAATGGTATGCCATCATGGGGCTAATTCTCATTCCTTGGCTACCATACACTCTCAAAGACAACCTAACCAATCTGACAAATTTCAATAAAAAAAAAAAAGTAAAATCAAGCCTTATATTTGACCCTGTAACTTTCACAAACACTATAAAACATCTACATGTGGGGTACTGTTATACTCAGGAGACTTCGCTGAACACAAATATTAGTGTATCAGAACAGTAAAATATATCACAGCAATAATATCCTCAGTGAAAGAGCTGTTTGTGTGTGAAAAATGCAAAAAACTTCACTTTCACTGACAATATCATCGCTGTGATATGTTTTACTGTTTTGAAACACTAATATTTGTGTTCAGCGAAGTCTCCCGAGTAAAACAGTACACCCATGTACAGGATTTAGGGTGTCATAGAAAGTTACAGGGTTAAACACAGTGCTAGCAAATTAAATTATCTGGACTTTCGGCCTGGGTTGGCAGGCAGGTCCCTCGAATTGCAATCATCAAAATTACTTAATTAGGTAAAAATATTACATAAATATGCACGTATAATTTTAATATATATACATATTTATATATTTGACGTCTACGTGTATATTTATGAAATTATTTATGTCATTATGTATGTGGACATATGTATATTTCGTATTATTTTTATTTATTTATTTATTTATACATAGATATATATATCATTACATTCTAAGTGTAGTTTGATATAAATATATATATCAATATCAAAATACTGTTAGAATAAAATTGCATATATATATATATACCGTATATACTCGAGTATAAGCCGACCCGAATATAAGCCGAGGCCCCTAATTTTACCCCAAAAAACTGGGAAAACTTATTGACTCGAGTATAAGACTAGGGTGGAAAATGCAGCAGCTACTGGTAAATTTCTAAATAAAATTAGATCCTAAAAAAGTTATATTAACTGAATATTTATTTACAGTGTGTGTATATAATGAATGCAGTGTGTGTGTGTATGAATGCAGTGTGTATATGAATGCTGTGTGTGTGTGAATGCAGTGTGTATATAATGAATGGAGTGCAGTGCGTGTATATGAGTGCAGTGCGTGTATATGAGTGCAGTGTGTGTATAATGAATGCAGTGCAGTGTGTGTATAATGAATGCAGTGCAGTGTGTGTATGAGTCCAGTGTGTATGCAGTGTGTATATAATGAATGCAGTGTGTATGTATGAGTGCAGTGTGTGTATGAATGCAGTGTGTATATAATGAATGGAGTGTGTGTGTATGAGTGCAGTGTGTATGCAGTGTGTATATAATGAATGCAGTGCAGTGTGTGTATATGAGTGCAGTGTGTGAGTGCAGTGTGTATATAATGAATGCAGTGCAGTGTGTGTATGAGTGCAGTGTGTATATAATGAATGCAGTGCAGTGTGTGTATGAGTGCAGTGTGAATGCAGTGTGTGTATGTGTGTATGTATGAATGCAGTGTGTATGCAGTGTGTGTATATAATGAATGCAGTGCAGTGTGTGTATGAGTGTGTGTATGAATGCAGTGTGTGAGTGCAGAGCATTGGTGGGGGTGGGCATTTTATTAATTATTGTAATATATATTTTTTTAATGTTGTTATTATTTTTTTATTATTATTTTTTTTTTATTATTATTATTATTTTTTTTTTTTTTTCGTCCCCCCTCCCTGCTTGTTAGCTGGCCAGGGAGGGGGGCTCTCACTCCCTGGTGGTCCAGTGGATGGGCTGTAGGAGGGGGGCTGTCAGGAAGCTGTAACTTACCTTCACCGCAGCTCCTGTCAGCTCCCTTCTCTCTCCTCCGTCCGTGCAGCTCCCAGGTCAGCTTCCTCTGCAACTCTCGCGGCCGCGCGGAGCGTTGCCACGGTAACCCGTGGCAACGCTCTGACCCCGCGGCTCTCGCGAGAGTTGCAGAAGAAGCTGACCTGGGAGCTGCACGGACGGAGGAGAGAGAAGGGAGCTGACAGGAGCTGCGGTGAAGGTAAGTTACAGCTTCCTGACAGCCCCCGGTCCTTGTCTGTATTATGGCAATGAAAATTGCCATAATACAGACAACTGACTCGAGTATAAGACGAGTGAGTGTTTTTCAGCACAAAAAATGTGCTGAAAAACTCGTCTTATACTCGAGTATATACGGTAATTTTTTTTAATTATTAAAAATTATTTGTATTTTTTGTTATTTATTTTTATTAACATATTATTTGTATTTTATAATAATATATATATACCATATATATAGTTATTATATATATATTGTATATATTCGTGTGTAATTTAAATATAAGTGTATTTTTATATTAATATACGTATATATAATATAAAAATACACTTAGTATGACATTATACTGTATATATACTATATATACCTATACATTATATAGGTATATATAGATATAATACATGTATATATATCATATATATATATATATATATATATATATATATATATATATATATATATATACATATTATATATTTTTTTACACTGATTGTTTTTTTTTTAACTTTATTTTATGATTTTACACTTGCAGGGAGACTGCCTGTCAGCACAGACAGTCCCCCTGCAGGCAGATACACAGACACCTATTGCGGTCATGTGATCGAGTGATCACATGGCCGTGGGGTCCTGATCTGCCGAGGGGGGACTGCCCGGGCAGACAGGCAGTCCCCCTGGACCGGGAGGAGAGCTGATCGCCGCCGTGGGACCGACGGCGATCAGGTAAGTTGCCCAAAACCGTTATGACGGTTCAGGACCGTCAGCGGTCCAAACGCACATTTTACCGCTGACGGTCCTGAACCGTCAGCGGTCCTTAAAGGGTTAAACTGAAAAACAAAATATTTAATCTTTGTGACACTTAAATAGAATTTGCATAATAATTTGGAACAGGGTGTATGTGTATATATATATATATATATATATATATATATATAAAGAAAAAAAGACCTTGCACTCCTACTCACGGTTACTTGGACCTTGATTGCTTGATTGCACTAAATATGCAGAACAAAAAAAATCAGCACTCCCAGGTAGTCACACAAAACTTCATTACTGGAAAGAGTGTGAAAATTATGTACATTTCAGTTCCCCTTAGGAACTTTCATCAGGACAAACACTTGTGACATAAAACAAATCAAACAATAAATATGGACAATAATCATCAACTCACAGTTCAGCTGTGCAGTGGGCTGGCATTCTAGCTTCCAGTAAGCATGAACGGATGCTTGAAACAGGTAAATGTTTACTCGTCATAATTGTACTCAACACATGGTGAAAACTGCTGCCATAGTAGGCAGGACGCGGATCTCCGATCATCGTTTCTGTCCTGTCATCCGCTTGGTGGGCATCAGCTGTGTAAAAATTCTGTAACTCCTAGGAGATGTATGAGCATGCGTAATTACGGCCAGTTAGAAGACTATCACCTGTAGCTCCCAGACCGGCCTCACTGGACCCCCCCCCCCCCCCCAGAAATAATAATACCGGTGTTTAATCTATCGAAAAGAGAACTGTCCCATGATTAAATCTGTGTCTTAGGTATAGATCTCTCATTCATTCCAACGACATCGCCAAACAGATTACAATGGGATGTAGAACTATTCAAATTTGGTTTGTCTAATGATCCAACTATCACAATTAGGCCGGCAGATAAAGGTGGGGGCATCGTCATACAAGATTACAAGGAATATGCATCAGAGATACACAGACAACTGGGTGATGAAAATACCTATCAAGTACTGAAAGGGGACCAGACAACTGAAATTGCACAGAAGATTTATGAGATTCTTTCATTTGGATTAACAGCAGGGTACATCGATTTAAAACTATACCAATTTTTGAACAAAAGCAGTCCCCGCACTGCAATCATTTATACGCTTCCAAAAATCTATAAAAGTTCTATCTCACCTCCTGGAGGCTCCATAGTCTCTGCAGTGGAGCCCATAGTGAAATACATGGACTATCTCTTTAAACAGCCAGTGAATGGAATTCCAACGTGTATCAAAGACGCAGGCCAACTTCTTGAAGAACTGAAGAAATTGAAACAGGTAGATCAACATATCACTCTTATGACACTAGATGTACCCAGTTTATACACAGCGATCCCCCACGAAGGAGGGATAGAGGCAATGAGAGAACTCTTATTGGAAACAGAACCATATCAAGGACCACGTATTGAATATGTATTGGAACTTCTGTCTCTTGCATTAAGAAACAATTATTTCCATTTTGAAACGAAGTGGTAATTACAAAAAGTGGGCACCTCCATTGGGGCAACGATGGCCCCTATGTATGCCAACTCATACATGTACCAATTTGAAAAAAAGCACAATATAAAAGAATTTTTCAGACGTATTCTGAAGTAGTTTCGATACATCGATGACATCTTAATTATGTGGAAAGGCAACACAGAAGAAGCACAGAAGTTCATGGATCACAAAAATAAGCTACCAACACATATTAGAGTCACATTGAATATCAATACACGAGTAACACGATTTATAGATTTGGAGATTATACTCGAACAAGGGAAGATTGAATTTCAGCTTTTTTCTAAACCAACAGACCGCAATACTTTGCTTCACTATGAGAGTGCACACCCTAAGCATGTGAAGGACTCTTTGCCTTATTCTCAATTCCTCAGAGTTATTAGTAATAACTCAAGAGAGGCTCAATGTAAAATACAGTGGCAAGAAATGTATGACAAATTCCTACGAAGGAGTTACACATGTAAAGTACTGGATAGATCCCTACAAAAAGCTAGGAATCTATCAACAGAAAGAGAGAGACCGCCTCAAACCAAAATTAGTAGAATACCATTCCCAATGGTATTCAAAACTGCCAGCACTAAGTTATGCAAAGCAGTAACAAGGAATTGGCATATCATGGAAAGTGACAACAGTCTTCCAGACAGTCTCCATAACAGACCCTTCTGGTCCACACAGACCCAGTTCAATGTTATATGCCGGGGAATAAAAATTTAATAAACAATGGATGTGTGAGATGTTTGGGCTGTGTGACCTGTGGACACCTCATTCCATGCAAATGTTTTAATCATCCTCACACTGGACAAGTATTCAGGATCCAGCATAGGATTACTTGCCGCACAGCCTTTGTGATCTATAAGTTATCATGCCCGTGCAGCCTCAACTATATAGGAAAAACAAAAACAGCATTATGTGAAAGAATGAGGGGACATCAATCCAGTATACGGTTGGCATATCGGGATAATATGTCTGACAAACCAGTTGCATGGCATTTTCTAGAAAAAAGACATCCCCTTACATCTCTAAAATGTGTGGCGATTGACCACCTGCCTGTTCTAAGACGAGGATGAAGCAGGCAGGAACTGTTTCTACAGAGAGAGACATGGTGGATCCAAAAGTTGGGCACCCTCATCCCTAATGGACTTAATGAGAAATTAACCTATACTTCTTTCTTATGACAGGTTGCCATTGGATACAAAGAAGCAATTGAATTTTGATGTTGTCTTAGTTTTATTGCATTTTTATTGCATTTTTCACACACAAACGGCACTTTCACTGTTGATATTGTTGTAATACGTTTTACTGTTTTTCAACACAAATATTTGTGTTCAGCAAAGTCACACTAATATTTGTTTTCAGCCAAGTCTCCTGAGTATAACAGTATCCCCCATGTACAGGTTTTATACTGTTTTTGAAAGTTACAGGGGCAAATATAAGACTTGGATTTCCGTTTTTTTACATTGAAATTTGCCAGGTTGGTTATGTTGCCTTTAAGAGCATATGGTAACCCAGGAAAGAGAATTACCCCCATGATGGCATACCATTTGCAAAAGAAGACAACCCACGGTATTGCAAATGGGGTATGTCCAGTCTTTTTTAGTAGCTACTTAGTCACAAACAGTCCAAAATTAGCATTCAATTTAGTTTTTTGCATTTTTCACACACAACAAATGCTCACTTTGGCCAGTGTTTGTGACTAAGTGGCTTTATTTTTTTTTTGTGTTTTTTGCCAATGGTTGCTTCCATGAAGTTCTGCCTGTGCATAACACTCAGAATGACAGGCGGATGCTTATTAGGGACTTTAACTTGTGGTTTGGTGAATGGCTTCATTTCTCATGGTAGCTGTTTGGAATGGAAATAAACTGTACAATATATATGGTTTGTATCATTCTCAAAAGGGAACAAATGTTCTCAGTGAGTAGTTCAAAGGTCTTGCTAGGATGTATTTAAACTAGGAGGGGGGGGGGGGCAAATGGGTGATAAAATATCAATCCAATTGCCCCCTAAAACAAGGACAGAAGGTGCCTGTAGCAAGTGTGTTAAAAAATGATAAGCTCAGTCATGTCTACAAATGCTCGCAGTTTAGGGAATAAGATCCATGAACGTGTGGCAATAATGGCAACTGATAATGTAGATTTAATCACTGTTGCTGAGACATGGTATAATGAGAAAAATGACTGGGACATAGCTATACTAGGTACTCTTTATATAGAAAAGACAGGGAGGACAAGAAGTGGGGAGGGGTGGCCCTGTATGTGAAGGATAGCATAAAATCTAGCCTAATAAAAGTTAGTGAGGCGAACATAGAGTTCGTTTGGGTTACGTTAAAATTTGGTAATCACACAGTAATTTGTGTAGGTGTGATTTTATAGGCCCCCAGGGCAAATAGAAGAGTTAGATAATCTACTAGTTGAGGAAATAGCTAAAATGACAATGAATGGGGAAGTTGTCATCATGAGTGACTTTAATCTTCCTGATGTGAACTGGAAAACCAAAATAGCTGCTTGTGCCAGGAGCACTCAGTTTCTAATCTCCCTACTTGGATTGTCTCTAAAACAAGTCGTTGAGGAGTCAATTCGTAAAGAGGCCATCCTAGATATAGTGTTAACAAATGGAGATTTGGTATCAGATATTACTGTAGGTGAAAGTTTAGGATCCAGTGATCATCAGTCAGTGTGGTTTAATATAAGAACAGTGACTGAGTCACACCACACAAAAACAAAAGTTTTAGACTTTAGAAAAACTGACGTTTTTTTAAATTAGAATATGTGTAAAGGAGTCATTATCAGACTGGAGCAATTTAAATGGAGACCAAGAGAATTGGGATTATTTAAAAGTTGCACTGCTGAAGGCAACAGAAAATTGCATTAGGCTTGTCAGTAAAAGCAAAAAAATCAGGAAACCACTGTGGTACTCCGCATATGTGGTCAAAATAGTAAACCACAAAAAGTTAGTATTTAGGAATTGTATTAAAAAAAAAACAGTGTGAGGAAGATAGACAGATCTATAAGATTAGGCAGAAAGAGGCTAAGCAAGTTACAAGAGCTTTCAAATCACATACAGAAGAGAAAATAACAGTCAGTAAAAAAAGGGACAAAACATTTTTCAGATACATAAATGAGAAAAGGAGAGTAAAACAAGGATTAGTTAGATTAAAAACAAAATAAGGAATGTATGTAGAAGAGGATAAAGGTCTAGCTGACTGCCTCAATGAATATTTTTGTTTAGTATTTAGAGATGAAAATGAAGGAAAGGGGCCTCAGTTAGGAAAAGGGACAAATTAGTCATTTGTTACATGTGAGTTTACTGAGGAAGAGGTTCTATTTCAACTGTCAAAAGTAAAGACAAATAAGTCAATGGGACCTGATGGAATACACCCAAAGTTATTAAGAGAGCTTAGTGGTGTACTTGCAAAACCATTAGATCATTTATTTAACCAATCATTCTTAACAGGAGTAGTCCAAGAAGATTGGAAGTTAGCGAATGTTGTGCCCATTCACAAGAAAGGTAGTAGAGAGGAGTCTGGCAACTATAGCCCAGTAAGCCTTACTTCAATAGTGGGAAAAGTAATGGAAATCATGTTAAATGATAAGATTGTTGAATATCTAAAATCACACGGATTTCAAGATCAGAGACAACATGGATTTACTTCAGGGAGATCATGCCAAACCAATCTTATTGATTTTTTTGATTGGGTCACTAAAATAATAGATCAGGGTGGTGCAGTATACATTGCTTACCTAGATTTCAGTAAGGCTTTTGACACTGTTGCACATAGAAGGCTTATTAATAAACTGCAATATTTTAGTTTGGATTCCAATATTGTTGAATGGGTAAGGCAGTGACAGGCAACAGAGGGTTGTAGTCAATGGAGTATATTCGAAGCATGGGCTTGTCAGCAGTGGGGTACTGTCAGTATCCCGCGGGCGGCTGCGAGGGGAGGCTGCAGTCCGCTCGCGGCACTCACCCTCCAGCCGTCCGCGGTCCCCTTCCTGCCATGTGTTCGGTGGGCGGCATCCTCCCAGCCACGGATGCCGCCTGCGTCTTCCTCCAAGTCCCCCAGCGGCAGCATGCATGACGCTGCACGCTGGGAGACCGCCCAATTTGTTACACGCCGGGGTCAGTCACCTGACCCGGCGTTAAAGGCACAGTGCCTCAATCACAGTGGGAGGTTTAGATATCTCCCACGTGTGATTGTTAATTCTGATTGGAAATTATCCAATCAGAATTAACCTTCTGGTTTAAATACTTACCTTTCCTGTTCCTCCCTGCCCTGTTGTGGTCTTTGCTTTATAGTATTGATTCTGAACGTGTGCTTTCTGGTTACGTACTCTCTGGCTTGTTATACTTTGTGACTTTCTCCTACCCTTTGACCTCGGCTTGTTTCTCGTTATTCTGTTTTCTGGTTCCCCTTACTTGGCTTGTCTCCTGACTATTCTGTGTGTGCTCAACCCGGCCACTCTAAGGACCGGTACTGCACACTTTCTGTGTGTGTGTCTGTGTGTGTGTTAGCGTGTTGGGTTCCCCGAATCGTGACAGGTACCTCAGGGATCTGTACTTGGACCCATTCTTTTTAATACTTTTATTATTGATATTGCAGAAGGTCTTGATGGTAAAGTATGTATTTTTGCTGATGATACTAATGTTTGTAACAAGGTTGAAGTTCCAGGAGGGATAAGTCAAATGACAAATGATTTAGGTAAACTAGAAAAATGGTCAGAGTTGTGGCAACTGACATTTAATGTGGATACGTGCAAGATAATGCATCATGGACGTAAAATCTCAAGGGCAGAGTACAGAATATTTGAGTCATAACCTCAACATCTGAGGAAAGGAATTTAGGATGAATTATTTCTGATGACTTAAAGGAAGACAGACAATGTAATAGAGCAGCAGGAAATGCTAGCAGAATGCTTGGTTGTATAGCTCCCTATATTAGCAGTAGAAAGAGGGAAGTGCTCATGCCATTACAGAATACTGGTGAGACCTCACTTGGTCTATTGTAAGCAGTACTGGAAACCATATCTTCCGAAGGAAATTGATACTTTAGAGAGAGTTCAGACAAGGGCTACTAAACTGGTTCATGGATTGCAGGATAACATTTACAAGGAAAGGTTAAAGGATCTTAACATGTATAGCTTGGAGGAAAGACAAGACGGGGTATATGATAGAAACATTTAAATACATAAAAGGAATCAACACAGTAAAGGAGGAGACAATATTTGTGACAAACTTCCCTTTTTCAGGGAGATGGCCATGAGTTTTTGGAGGGGCCTGCTTGCCAGCCTCCTGCCCTTTGACAATGGCCCATGGCTAAAACTCTGTTCAAAGACTGTAAAAAGGCTTGTTCGTGTTTCGAACAGCCGCCCACCCTGCCTGTGGAGTGTGCTGCTCGTTGACCACCCAGAAGCTGTGGTTAACCACAGCTTAATTGACGAATGGCTGGGTGGGCGTTCGTATAAACAAAAACACGTGGCGGCGGCCATTTTGTTTAGCCGAACGCGCTCAGCTGTGTTTTGTCGTTGAACTCCTGGAACTATTTTGGGCATGAAAGCAATGCTTGTGGTCAGTCAAATGTGACTTCCATGGAATTCAGGAACCCTTGCTCTGATCTTGGTAATTTTTGATATGTTGTTTGCCCAGATCAGAGCTATCCAGGGTTGTTTTAGGGTGTTTCCAAACTTTGGGTAAAACTGGATATTTTCTGCCTGTTGTAATTGAGTTAGTTCATTGTGTTTGGTAATTGTTTCACAGGCAGAGGGGAGGGCTTGTGTACATTAGGTGGGAGTGTCTAAGTGTACAATAATGTGTTGATTGGCTATTGTGACTTTGTGTTCTGTGCTCCACAAGGTCCACGTGGGTGGTAACCTTGTGGGGAAAACTGTATATAAGAAATGCCTTTGTGCTCATTAAACCAGTTCTACCTCACCCTCAATTCAGAGTCCTGTCTCTTATTGGGGAAAACAGCTACAATGAATTGCTATGCTCTTCATACTCCCTTGGATAATCACTAAGCTCTTTTAAGAGCTTGTTCCTGCTTCACTCTCTGGGGAAAGAGAGGTTCACCCACTGGAACCTGGAGCCTTGTGGTAGGTCCAGGGTAGGTAGGAGGCCGCGAGACCCCAACCAAGCTGCGGCGGTTTGTGGGGTCTGCGGTGGTTATGGTCTCTAGTGGAGTGCTTGAAGCCCTCAGGAAGCGCTAGGAGCATCCTTCAACGGAGGTACCCAGTCGGGGTGCCAGGTGATCCGTTACAATATATAAAAGAAGAAAAACTAACCAAACAAGAGGACATAGTCTTAAATTAGAGGGGAAAGGTTTAAAAATAATATCAGGAAGTATTACTTTACTGAGAGGATAGTGGATGCATGGAATAGCCTTCCAGCTGTAGTTGTAGAGGTTAACACAGTGACGGAGTATAAGCATGTGTGGGATAGGCATAAGGCTATCCTAACAATAAGATAAGGCTAGGGGCTAATTCAAGTATTTAGAAAATTGGGCAGATTAGATGGGCCGAATAGTTCTTATCTGCCATCACATTCTATGTTTCTGTGTCACTATCGAAAATTTTTAAAAATATATATTTTGAAACAGCAATGTCCTACTTGTACTTATAGCCCTATAACTTGCAAAAAAAAAAAAGCTAAGAACATGTTAACAATGGGTATTTCTAAACTCAGGACAACATTTTGAAACTATTTAGTACGGGTGTTTTTTAGCGGTTGTAGATGCGTCAAAGTTAAAGCTAAACGCAAACACCACAGAAATGTAAAAACAGCCCTGGTCAGAAAATTGGAAAACGGTCACTAAGGGGTTAACAAGTAATTCTGCTGGATAAAAATTTACATGCTGCACCTTTTTTTACAGCTCCACAGAAAAAAATTAATCTTGATGTATAGGACAACATAATATAACACATATACAGATTCATTAGTCACATTTGATTGGCCAGATTAGTTTGCTAATCTGTCTTTTCAGTAGAAACTTATCATTTTAGACTTTGATACATATATTTTTTATCCACAACTGTAACATTTTGAGTGAAACACATGCTTCTCTATTGCTGTGTGGTTCTTGCACTAACTGTGCAAAAGTAACCAAAAGTTTACCAAATGTATAGATACATTCAGAATACAGAGACAATTAAAAACAAAATTAAAAGTTTTCAGTGAAATCATTGCAACGGCATACATACAAAGTACAGTGTTTGTTTTCATTAACAGTTTCAGTGGACGTCCACACCGGCGACTGCAATGGAGGGGTACTTACCTGGCATTCCAGGGAGTCTCCCCTGGACCTCACGATCACATAGACGGAATAGCCGTCCATAGCAGTGCCAGCAGGGGGAGTGACAGGTAGTCCCCCTGCTGCCTGTAATAAAGTCAAATAAAGTTCAAACACAGTGTAAAATAATAATAATACATACTTAGATCATATATATATATATATATATATATATATATACATATATATAACAAGTCAAAATGAGGCTCAGTAGTGTGTGTGGCCTCCATGTGCCGGTATGACTTCCCTACAACGCCTGTGCATGCTCCTGATGAGGTGGCGGATGGTCTACTGAGGGATCTCCTCCCAGACCTGGACTAAAGCATCTGCCAACTCCTGGACAGTCTGTGGTGCAACGGTGGTGACGTTGGTGGATGAAGCGAGACATGATGTCCCAGATGTGCTCAATTGGATTTAGGTCTGGGGAACGGACGGGCCAGTCCATAGCATCAATGCCTTCGTCTTGCAGGAACTGCTGACACACTCCAGCCACATGAGGTCTAGCATTGTTTTGCATTAGGAGGAACCCAGGGCAAATCGCACCAGCATATGTTCTCACAAGGGGTCTGAGGATCTCATCTCGGTACCTAATGGCAGTCAAGCTACCTCTGGCGAGCACATGGAGGGCTGTGCAGCCCCCCCAAAGAATTGCCACCCCACACGATTTCTGACCCACTGCCAAACCGGTCATGCTGGAGGATGTTGTAGGCAGCAGAATGTTCTCCACCGCGTCTCCAGACTCTGTCACGTTTGTCACATGTGCTCAATGTGAACCTGCTTTCATCTGTGAAGAGCACAGGGTGCCAGTGGCGAATTTGCCAATCTTGGTGTTCTCTGGCAAATGCCAAACGTACTGCACGGTGTTGGGCTGTAAGCACAACCCCCACCTGTGGACGTCGGGCCCTCATATCACCCTCATGGAGTCTGTTTCTGACCGTTTGAGCAGACACATGTACATTTGTGGCCTGCTGGAGGTCATTTTGCAGGGCTCTGGCAGTGATCCTCCTGTTCCTCCTTGCACAAAGGCAGAGGTAGCGGTCCTGCGGCTGGCTTGTTGGCCTCCTCCACGTTTCCTGATGTACTGCCCTGTCTCCTGGTAGCGCCTTTATGCTCTGGACACTACGCTGACAGACACAGCAAACCTTCTTGCCACAGCTCGCATGGATGTGCCATCCTGGATGAGCTGCACTACCTGAGCCACTTGTGTGGGTTGTAGCCTCCCTCTCATGCTACCACTAGAGTGAAAGCACAGCCAGCATTCAAAAGTGACTAAAACATCAGCCAGGAAGCATAGGAACTGAGAAGTGGTCTGTGGTCACCACCTGCAGAACCACTCCTTTACTGGGGGTGTCTTGCTAATTGCCTATAATTTCCACCTGTTGTCTATCCCATTTGCACAACAGCATGTGAAATTGATTGTCACTCAGTGTTGCTTCCTAAGTGGTCAGTTTGATTTCATAGAAGTGTGATTGACTTGGAGTTACATTGTGTTGTTTAAGTGTTTTTTTTTTTTTTAAGCAGTGTGTATGTATGTATATATATATATATATATATATATATATATATACATACACACCTATATATAGATAACATATTATCTAACATACATATATATATATATATATATATATATATATATATATATATATATATATATATATATATATATATATATATAAAACAAAAATATTAATTCACTCCACCTTCCTTGGTGTACTTGCCCAGTGCTTATCAGCAAACAGATACAGCCAAAAGTACAAGAAAGCACTCCAGGGACTTCCAAGTCAAAAATTAGCTTTTATTAGCTTAAAATAAAAATCAACGTTTCAGTCTGTATCACAGACTTTCATCAGGAAGTCCCTGGAGTACTATATATATATATATATATATATTTTTTTTTAATTCTACATATATAGTCATGTAATATTTTTACATAATCAAGTCATTTTATTAATTACAATTTGCGGTACCTACCTGATAACCCAGGCAGAAAGCCTAGAGAATGTAATTTGCTAGCACTATATAAACTCTGTAACTTTCCGAGACACCATAAAACATTGAAATTTGCCAGATTGGTTATATTGCCTTTGTGAGCGTATGGTAGCCCAGGAAAGAGAATTACCCCAATGATGGCATACCATTTGCAAAAGTAGACAACCCAAGGTATTGCAAATGGGGTATGTCCAGTCTTTTTTAGTAGCTACTTAGTCACAAACATTGATAAACATCTTGATAAAGACCCAGAAGGGTCTAAACGTTGATGTAGAGGTGGTGATTTTTTGAAATATAATTTGAAATTCCCAGAGAGTGCTCCTGTCTTCAATTTGTTTTATATGTCTGCTGGGATACACCCGGGTATAAGTCTTTGGATTACAGGTAGATTTGAGGTTGAGTGCCAGAGGTTGGATCTTTATATATATATATATATATATATATATATATATATATATATATATATATATATATATATTATATATACACATATATAATACATCTAACGTCATACGTAGTGTATTTTAATATTAATATAAGTACATATATTAGTATAAAATGCACTTAGAATCAAGATATATATATATATATATATATATATATATATTATATAATACATATATTTATATACATATAATTACAATAATAAATAAAATAATAAATTTTATATTTTTTTAAGAATGAAAATAAATATATACATATGTAATTTCATTCTAACTGTATTTTGTTATTTATATATATATATATATATATATATAATACAAATAACCGCAAAAATATATATTTATATATATATATATATATATATATATATATATATATAAATAACAAAAAACATATATATATATATATATAAATATATAATACAAATAACCGCAAAAAAAAAAATATATATATATATATATATATATATAAATTTACATTAAAGGACCACTATAATGCCAGGAAAACATACTTGTTTTCTTGGCACTATAGTGCCCTGAGGGTGCCCCCACCCTCAGGGTCCCACTCCCGCCGCGCTGAAGGGGGAGGAAGGGGTTAATCCCTTACCTTTTCTCCAGCGCCGGGCTCCCTCGGCGCTGGGACTCTCCTCCCTCTTCTTCCGTCATCGGCTGAATGCGCATGCGCGGCAAGAGTCGCGCACGCATTCAGCCAGTCCATAGGAAAGCATTCTCAATGCTTTCCTATGGACGCTGGCGTCTTCTCACTGTGAAAATCACAGTGAGAAGCGCGGAAGCGCCTCTACCGGCTGTCAGTGAGACAGCCACTACAGGCTGGATTAACCCATTTGTAAACATAGCAGTTTCTCTGAAACTGCTATGTTTACAGCAGGCAGGGTTAAAACTAGGGGGACCTGGCACCCAGACCACTTCATTAAGCTGAAGTGGTCTGGGTGCCTATAGTGGTCCTTTAATGATTACATCCGTATACACGTAGAATTGAAATACATAAATATGTATATATATAAAAATTATACGTGTATATTTAAGTAATCTTTTAGTATAATTATGTGTGTTTATTAATTAAAATTTGATTGACATGCCCGACAACCCAGGCAGAAAGTGCAGAGAATGTAATTTGCAAGCACTATATTTAACCCTGAAACTGTCCAAGACATCATAAAACCTGTACATGGGGGGTACTGTTTTACTAGGGAGACTTCGTTGAACACAAATATTAGTGTTTCAAAATGGTAAATTGTATTACAACGATGATATTTTTAGTAAAAGTGATGTTTTTTGCATTTTTCACACATGAACAGTACTTTTACTGATGATATTTTGTTGTATTATGTTTTACTGTTTTGAAACACTAATGTTTGTGTTCAGTCTCCCAAGTATAACACTACCCCCATGAACAGGTTTTATAGTGTTTTGGAATGTTAGAGAGTCAAATATAAGGCTTGCGTTTCACTTTTTTTCCACATTTAAATTTGCAGTTTGGTAATGTTGCCTTTGAGACCGTATGGTAGTTTAGGAATGAATTATCCCTATGATGGCATACCATTTGCCACTTAGTCACACACACTGGCCAAATATTTGTTTTTATAAACGCTAACTTTTGCCAGTGTTTGTGACTAAGTGGCTACTAATAAAGACTGGACATACCCCACTTGCAATACCTTGGTTTGTCTACTTTTGCAAATGGTATGCCATCATGGGGATAATTCTCATTCCTGGGCTACCATACGGTCTCAAAGGCATACGGTCTCAAAGGTAACATTACTAATCTGGCAAATTTTAATGTGAAAAAAAAAAAAACGGAAAAATGGAATGTGCTATATTTGACCTTGTAACTTTCCAAAACACTGTAAAGCCTGTTACTGTTGTACTCGTGAGACTTTGCTGAATACAAATGTCTTCCTTTTTTTTTGCAGTAAAAGTTAACAGTATTATGACATTTACAACTAAAATGTCAGGCGGAACTACATTATTTTTAAAAAAATCTTAATTTCTCAGTTTTATTTTACATTTTATTTATAATAAATGTTTCATATATGAATAGTTCATGAGAAATGAAAGCCCCGTTTCTCCTGAATAAAATGATATATAATAAGTGTGGGTGCACTTAATATCAAAGGTGTGAATTACGGTTGAACAGACATAGCGCAAATTCCAATTTATGTTTCCATTTTGTTTTGATCAGAACGTGTACAATTGACTCCGTCCTGAAGGGCTTAAGAGGTTAAAATATCATGCAGAACTAAAAAAAAAAAAATATAAAAATAAAAAAAATCTTAATTTCTCACATTCTTTTATATTTTAATCATATTAAATTGTTTCATAGCTAAATATTTGATGTTAAATGAAAGCCCTATTTCTCCTGAATAAAATGATATATATAATAAGTGTGGGTGCACTTCACATGAAAGAGGTGAATTACGTTTCAACAGACATATAGTTAAATTCAAAGTTTTGTTTACGTTTTATTTTGAATAAAATGTGTACATTTGGCTCAGTCTTTAAGGGGTTATTGACAAGATTAGCCTCTGTCTCTAACTTTATCACTCTGGAATCTGTCCCTCCATTGCACAGCTGCTAAACACTAATACGAGTAACACCGGATCCCAATCAAAAGTATTAGTAAGAGAGAGCCCAGAAAAGGGATAAAAATATTACCAAACATATAGACGCTTAGTTACGCTATATATCTAACCTCAAACAGCTGAACACTATCTTGCAAATGTGTTTCATTTTGTGGATTCCTTGCTTCACAAACAAAATTACTGCGACAGAAGAATACCATATGATGAAGTCATATTGACTGCTTTTCTTTGCGTCTTTCAAATATCTGCTATCAAGTATATGTGAAATACAAACACTGATTTGCATTGTGATTTAGGTTGTGTGAATTGTGGTTTGCAGAGCCCTCTAAGTAATATATATATATATATATATATATATATATATATATATATATATATATATATATATATGGGAAATATATAGTAATATATAGTAATATATATATATATATATATATATATATATATATATAGGAAAGCTTAACAAGCAGCTTAAAATGTATTAAAACTTCCTGCTTAATCCCTTACATGACAATGACATTTTATGATGTCATCACAAGCTGATCCCCAATGAATGCTATAATTATTTGAAATTACAGTTCAATGACCATTTAAAGGTTTGACATGATCATGTAAAGGTTTTATAATGGTCAAGTGTTAGTCAGAAGTGCTTAGACAGCTGTTAGCAGCTGTCTAAGCGTCAAGGGAGTTGTACTTCCGTATCAATCTGGGGTCTTTACCTACTGGCCAACACTGCATTAACAAGTCCTGGTTCATGATGTGTTAATGATGTAAGAAGTATGGTCAAAATAGTTCTCAACACGCATTACGTTCAGCCAGTAGCTGAAAGTTTGTGCCAACTGCAAATTAGAATCATGCAATAAACTACAGGGAAACAGTACTAGTTTCCAGAATACAGGGAGTAACAAAGAGTTAAGGCAATATTCATATAAACTACACGGCTACCATGTGAAGAGAATCTGTTATTTGGGAAAGTGATGGTAAAAAATTTCAGCTAGAGTCGGTGACATAGCCATATTAGGGCATAACACAGAGAGCTGATGGTTGAGAGAAAAGAGCAGAAAGGGTCACATGTAGTTGACTGGGTATGGTGGAAAAGGAATACAAAAAAAGTAAAACTACTGGAAACAGACAGATTCAAGAAAATAAAATCAGCCTTACTATTCTTATGACTGGAAAAAAATGGACAACGTTAATGTCACACTCCAGGTAACAGATAAAGGCTGGAAAAGTAACAGATACACACTAATTCGAAGTAACACAGAACGTATAGAAAAACAAACAAATATAAAGAACATAGAGCGCCTACACGTAGGTTCTTTGCTGTCGGTGAAGGAGAGGAAGGTGGAGAATCTGACTGTGATTTCCGCGTCCGAGTAGAATCCTTGTTGCGATGAAAAAGCGATGACATCTTGTTTCCTGGTTATCTTATATAGATTTGTATTTTCCCTGCACTATTTTCAGTTTGGTCAAGTGAGTTCACTTTACCAATGTAAACCTGCACAGCGTCACACCAGATGTAACCTTAACCACTGGAGATGACAGATTGAGAAATCTTGTGGGGTGAGTGCAGTTAAATCCAAACTGATTCTGAGTTTTTGGGACCAAATCCAAGAGCCAGACTGCAGGAATGGACCATGATCTGGAAATCGAAAGAGCACAGGGATTTTTTAAGATGCTGCACATTTTACTGGAGAAGGGGATACATAGGAAAAAAAAAGTAACATACATATAGGGCAGAAGGCTCCTCTTATGGCAATGGATGGGAGGGACCCAGAGTCCGAATATATCCCCCCCCCCCCCCCCCTTGTACTTGCTTGCTTGCTTGCTTGTATTGTGTTGGAGCTAACCCTCTTCTCCTCGTGTTTGGATTAAAGAATCCTGAATTCCTGTTCCAGTTCCATGGAATGTTGGAAGGAAGCCACAGAGATGATATTAGACGCTATCAACTATGATAGACAGCCGTAAAATAAACAGTTTTAATGACCGGAATAGTTATAAGTGAGCTCTATAAAGTGGAGTTACTCTTGAGCAAGAGTTTCAGCACGATCTATCTGCCTGATAGCGGATGTTTTAATAGTGCTTATGACGTTTCAGGTGCCTCAAAAACTTTCTGGTGTCTTGTTAGCGACATGAGAACGGTGAATATGCTTTAACTAAAGGATCAAGGGGTCGGAAAAAGGCTACTTAATGTCACGGTCTGTTTAAGACGTAGTAGAATTTGCCTTTACCTACTAGAGCCAATTTTACTCAAGTACTTGAATGATGTTGTGGAAAGGGATATATATCACAAGGAACGAATGTAGTGGGGGTATGGATTGAATATCCGACTGTGAGGTTTTGACAGCACTTGTTCCCATTCTCCTCCACCCTATAATTATCCTACAAAACTATAATTAGTGTGTTTACACAAAACCCGCAGATACTCAATATTGTGCAGCTCAGCATTCATCATCAAACACTGAGCACCATCAAACATTACTTGATACCATCCATTACTATCTGCAAGCTATACAGTGATTGTGTTCTTTTAACTGTGCAGTCATATTGTAAAGGGGACATTATATTTTAACGTATACATATAGCTGTGCGATAACTTCGAAAAGTAAAGAAAAGTTCGGTCCCTACACACAAAAAAAGTGGATTATGTATAAGTAGCAAATACATTCTAAAAGTGGAAACCAATGCAACGTCCCGGAGAAATGCATCATTTTTAGATCATTACACCAGAACTGATCTTTATAGAGGACAACAATTTGCTAATACAATACAATAAAGCTAAAGTTTATTAGATTTATTAGAAAAGAACATACATATACTTATTAAAATAAACTCAGGCACGATCATTATTGCCATTTCTGTTTTCTTATTTGTCTTGTGAAATGTTGAAACAAAACTATTTGTGTTTAACTTGTATATACTAATAGTTGTACATATCACAGTCATGCCCAAATGTTTTACTGGCATAGAACTGTGCTGATTTTGTACGTACCCAGTTGCTTCTCAGACCCTCGGTGTTGCTGAGCTTCTTCACTCTGCTTTGGAAAGCAAGGCCCTCATATGGCTGAGCATTTAACTGCCAACGATACTCTGCCATCTCCCTGAGCTTTGCCAAAGACTGCTCTCTTAAAAACTTTCAATTGCACACTTGTAAAGACTGCCAGATTTAAGGATATATCCTGAATTACAAATTTATCAGCACATCTCTAAAACAGCGCTTCCGGTTTCAGGTGCGCTTGTCTTCTCCCCCCCCCCCCCCCCCACACTCACACACCCCACGCCTACCTGCACATTAAAAAAAAAAGTCAGCAGGCTTGCAGCACATGTTAAAGCATATACATGTAGCATTCTTATCTCAAATCCCACTGCTGCGGTTTATAGCTTTTAAATAAATGTACAGATACAAGTAAATAAGCAGGTCCCTAAGACAATCTAGAGACCAGAACAAAAGTAAGTGTAGGGTTACTCCTCTAACCAACAAATATTTTACACATTTTTTTGGTCTGTCACTTTCAGTTTTTAGTAAATTATTAAGACCTACACACTACACAGAATAGCCCAGCACACTGACATGCAAATAGATAAAGAGAGAAAAGGAGACCAATTACACCCCTTTGGCATTGCCACATTCTTACATGCTCTTAACCACCACTTCAGCTGGGAGGCCCACTATCCTCTAAGTAAATTAATACTTCCTGATATTATTTTTAAACCTTTGCCCCTCTAATTTAAGACTATGTCATGTTGAGGTAGGTTTCTTTTTTAAAATATTATCTCCTTTACTGTGTTGATTCACTTTATATATTTAAATGTTTCTATCATATCCCCCCTGTATTGTCTTTCCTCCAAGCTATACATGGTAAGATCTTTAACCCCTTAAGGACCAAACTTCTGAAATAAATGGGAATCATGACATGACCTTAAGGACACATGACGTCTGTGACATGTCATGATTCCCTTTTATTCCAGAAGTTTGGTCCTTAAGGGGTTAGGGGATAAACCTTTCCTGGTAAGTTTTACCCTGCAATCCATTAACAAGTTTTGTAGCCCTTCTTTGAACTTTCTCCAAATAATTAATATCCTTCTGGAGATACGGTCGAGTACTGCATGTACTCCAAGCGTGGTCTTACCAGTGCTCTGTACAATGACATGAGAACTTTCCTCTTTCTACAGCCAATACCTCTCCCTATACAACCAAGCATTCTGTTAGCATTGCCTGCTGCTGTATTACATTGTCTGTCTACCTTTAAATCATCCAAAAAATTACGCTAAATACATTTTCTCAGATGTTGAGGTTAGGACTGTATCAAATATTCTATACTCTGCCCTTGGGTGTTAATGCCCAAGATGCATTATCTTGCACTTATCCACATTAAATGTCAGATTCCACCGCTCTAATCATTTTTTTTTTTTTTGTTTACCTAAATCATTTGCCATTTGGCTTATCCTCTCTGGAACATTATAAAAGAAGATCATTCTTTTAGAATAAATGTTGCTTCTGCAGTCTCTAGTGGAATATCCCAGCACACATAATCAATGGCAGTTAAGGGGGAGATCATCTGCATACACCAGATGCTTCCCTCAACCGCAAAGGGAATTGAGGCAGGCATTTACAGTATCGGTTACCTAAAGTCAAGACTTATTAAAGACTTTTTACAGGTGTGACGGAGCTCCTTTACTCCGACCGAGTACCTCTGCCCAGTCCGCTTCCTAGCAGTCCTAAATGCTTGACTGAGGTCTCTCTGGAACTCTTCCAACTGACCAGGCTTTCTTCCAGGCAGGTACCGTCCCCTCTGCCTATTCCTCTGCAGCTTTCCTTCCAGGCAGATATCATCCCCTCTGCAGCTCTGCTTACAGTGATTGCCATTGCCTTTACAAAAGCACTTGCAGCTCTCAGGCCTAGTTATCTTGATTTATCCCAGGACTAGAAGGATTGTGTAGCCGGCCATCAGATCCAAACACTCTGTATCTGGAATCCCTAAAATTCTACACATGACACCCGGTTCCAAATGAAACTAACATACCAATCTTTATTTTACTTGGGAGTAAACTATTTTACTTGCTGTGACAAACTTAATAAAATACAAATAACCAAACCATGTCAGAAAACATACAGGGAATTATAATAACCTAATAACATATTTATAATGGGGTGGGAAGACAATAATAAACAGAAAAATTCTCTCCTGTCTGCAGAAACAGCAATATGCAAATCTACCTGAATATTCAAATTATCATTCCTTGCTATTTTAAGGTAGTGCATACAGCCGTTGCTACATCCTTGCAACCAATAGGTGGAGCTGTACAGGCTCCACAGTCAAATCTGTAGCGGGATCTCCGCTAAACCGTGTATTCGTGATTACTTGTGTGTTTTACTTGCTCCCCGTTCAGAAGACCGCATACGAACGCAGACCATTCGTCTCCCAAACGGGGACCACCCCAATACCCCATCTAGAATGTTTATTTAGAATGGTTTTTTTTGTAAATCTGTTTTTATTGAAGTTTACGGTAACAGAGGTAATATATAACAAAGAGATTGTTCACATGGGACGCGCAGGTCCTCATCAAAAAGAGAGCACAAATACAAAACTCATGTGGTAAGTATGATCATGAGGAGCTTGGTTGTAGTTATGCCCGGGAGCACCCCCCCTCCCCGAGAGTATCGAGTGATGTACATGAACCACAGGCTCCATAGTTCTGCATGTTTGAGTTCCCTCCCGTTAGGGAGGCATGGAGTGCCTCCGCGCTCTGTATGTCTTCCACCCGTTGTATCCACTCCGTCTTTGTCAGGATGGCAGTTTGTTTCCAGTAAGCCGGGATGGACGCCTTGGCAGCGTTAGGTAAGTGTCGAAGGATTGATTTTTTATAGCTCGAGAGTGTTTGCTGAGAGATGTGCAATAGGGCTAATTCTGCTGACCAGTCCGGTATATCTCCCAGCACCAAAGTCACCTCTGTTTTCACCATGTCCCAGTACGGGAGTATATCTTGGCATTCCCACCACAGGTGTATCAGCGTGCCTCTTCCCTCTTGACACCTCCAACATATCGGTGGTACCACCGGGAATATTCAGTGGATCACAGTAGGCGTTCTATACCAAGATGAAATCAATTTGTAGCCGACCTCTTGGTAGTAGGAGCTCATGGAGCTCTTGTGTTGCCAAATCAGGGCCTTATCCCATTGTGGCGTGGTGAATGTCTTATTCAGGGACCCCTCCCATCGCCTCTTGAAGGTGGCCACGGTTGTCTGGTCGTTCATGATTAGTTGCTAGTACATTGTGGAAACTGCATGCTCTATTGTGGTGCCTCGTTTGCACAAGCCCTCGAACCACGTCAGTTCCCTATGTAGACGTTCTCTGTGTGTCAGCGTTGTGTAATAGTGTTTCAGCTGCATATATCTGAGGGTGGTCATGAGGGTCTGTGGTCTCCGCTCCAGGAGTGTGTCCAGATCTCGAAGTCTGTCGCCGCTTAGGGCCCGGTTTATGGGTATATAGTCCCCTTCACCCAGGAATCCCCATGCTCTGGCAGGTAGGCCTCCCCCAATTTTGCTGTTAAGCGTCACCGGGAGCAGTGGGCTAGGCGTAGGTGATATGCTTGGCTTTTACATTAAGGATTTCCATCCCCGAAGTGTTTGTGTGACCGGCCCTTCCTCTTCCCCCCGCTCCTGAGTTCTCAGGTCTCCCCCCCAGATCTTTGTTTCCATCCTGCCCTCCGTGGCCTCTCTATCCAGCGTTGCCCAAGGCTTACGCGGAGGGTTCTGATGCCAGTCTAAAATACGCTGGAGGTAAAGTCCGGCAGGGCTAATCCCCCACTCAATCTGGGCAGGCATAGGATATCGCGTCGCAGACTGGAGCGTTCACCTCGCCATGTAAAGCGGATCACTGCGGTTTTCAGGGAGGAGAAGAAGGTCGCCGCGGCGTGATGGGTATTGTCTGCAGGAGGTACAGCACCCTGGGGAGCACGTTCATTTTAAGCACAGCTATGCGCCCATGCCACGTTATGTGTGGGAAGGCCCACCTGGCCAAATCAGTTTTTATTGTGTGTAGAAGGGGTTGAAAGTTGTTCTCGTAGAGTTTCCCAGGTTCAGAGTTACCCAGATTCCCAGGTATTTCATTTTGCCGTGGCACCGCCTGAACGCGAATTCGGATTCCAATGCCCTGTATTCAGGTGTGGGTAACGTAAGGTTCAGGTTGAGCTTAAATCCTGATATTTCACTATAGCGTTCAAATTCCGTCAGCAGGTTTGGTAGAGTTGTTTGGGGGTGCTTAATAAAGAAGAGTAAATCGTCGGCGTACGCCGCCACTTTATGAGTCGTTCCCCCTCCTTCGTACCCCTGTATGTTCGGGTTCGAGCGGATCGCCTGCAGGAGTGGTTCCAAGGACAGGACGAATAAGAGTGGGGAGAGGGGGCATCCCTGCCGAGTACCGTTGTGTATTGCAAAGTCGGCTGTCTGGGCTCCGTTGACCCTCACGGAAGCTCGTGGTGTGCTATATAAAGCCGATATCCACGTCCGAAGGGTTTATCCTAGGCCCATCACCTCCAGCGTGGCCATCATATACTGCCAATTGACCCGATCGAACACCTTCTCCGCATCCGTCGATAGCAGCAGAAGGCGCTCCCCTCTCTTCCTCGTCAGATGTTGGATGGAGAAGAGTCATAGGGTGCTGTCTCGCGCTTCTCGCCCGGGTATGAAGCACGTTTGATCCGCATGGACCAGGTTCAGGAGGTAGGGTTGTAGTCGTGTTGCAAGCAGCTTCGTAAACAGTTTGGTATCAACATTTATGAGGGATATCGGTCGATAGCTACCACAGCATTGTGGGTCCTTCCCAGGTTTTAGCAAGACAATTATTGTTGCGGACAGGGATTCCGGTCCGAGTCTCCCCCCCTCCGCCACTGCGTTGAGGGCCTTCGTGAGCCATGGTAGGAGTCTCACGGCTAATTTTTTATAGTAACCGGTGGAGAAGCCATCCGGTCCCGGGGCTTTGCCGGTTTTAGCGCTCTTCAGGGCGAAGGCTAGCTCCTCCGTGCTAATAGGTGCGTCCAGGTCCTGCATCGGAGTCGGAATCGATTACCTCCATGATGTTGGTGTTTAGGTATTCGGTCCACTGGGTGTAGTTGTGCTGCCTTCGCTCCTGCCCCCCGGGTGGTGGAAGGTTGTACAGGGATTGGTAGAAGTGTATAAATTCATCTTCTATCACCTGAGGGAAGGGGGAGATCGCGCCCGGTGTAAGGCGTAAGCTGCGGATTTGTGTTCGTGGACTAATGCCCTTCAGGAGTCGGGCTAGGTACTTACCCCCCTTGTTAGCATGGGCGTAGAAGAAGCCCCTCGTGCTCTGTAGAGCACAAAGGTGCCACTTCACTATAAGGTCTCTCAATGCTCGTCTGGCCTCCATGAGCTCACCGTAGATTGCGTTGAGGTGATGCCGTTTATGTTGTGACTCTAAAGTGGCGGTGGTCTCATAAAGTTTTGCCATTTCTCGGGTGGACACTTTTTTTTTCTGAGACGCTATCCGGATGAGCGTACCGCGAATTACGCTCTTGTGAGCTTCCCACAATTGTTTGGGGGACGTTCCTTCCTTGTCATTTTCGCTGAAGTAGAGGTCCAGTGCCTGTCCGATTTGTTCCCTGGTTACTGGGTCCAGGAGCAGCGCTTCATTCAGTCTCCAGGTCTATGTGGAGGGGCGGAACAGAGGTGACTCTAAGTCTATCCGAACCGGGCTGTGGTCCGACCAAGTTGCCAGTTCAATGGTTGCTTTGATTAAGCGGAAGAGTCCCTCTTGTTTGATAAAGAGATAGTCTATTTGTGCGTAACGGTCGTGGAGAGCAGAATAGTGTGTGAAATCTTTGCTGGATGGATTGAGGGCCCTCCAGCAGTCGACCAGGCCCAGATTATTCAAGGAGTTCCGAATGGATCGCATGTTGCGTTGGGGTATACAGCTATGGCCTGAGGACGAGTCCAGTGTCGAATCCGGGGGGGTATTAAAGCCCCCCGTACCAACAAAGTACCTTCCATGAAGTCTTGCAATTTTGTCAGTGTTCCTTTCAGGAATGTGGCTTTGTGTCTATTGGTGACATAGATAGCAAAAGTATAAATTTTATCCGCTATAATACCCTTCAGGAAGAGGAAACACCCCTGTGCGTCTTGGTGTTTATCTAATTCCTTAAATTCAAGATCTGCTGCGATCAATATGTCCACTCCAGATTTGCGGGCCGAAGGGTGGTTGCAAAAGTAGTTGTTCGGGTACGACTTGTTGCGCAGTTGAGAAGCTACCCCTTCTCTGAAGTGTGTTTCTTGGAGCATAGCCACCTTGATGTGTTTTTTTCTTTAATTCTTTCAGTAGATGAGTTCTTCGTTCCAGGGCGTTCAAGCCCCTACAGTTGAGGGTGAGTATCGATATCGGTGCACTGCGGTTTACCATCTCTCTTGATTGGTGACTGGTACTCGTAGGCGAGCAACCCCGGACCCCGTGCCCCCAGCACGGACCAGGGATAGGGTGGGGGGGAATAGAAGGGTGAGGAGAGGAGTAGGGAGGGGTGGGGGCAGGGTCAGGGGAGAATGGGTATGTGAATAGGGAAAGGTGGTCGGGAGTGGTGCATGGAGGCTTGTGGGTTGCGTAGTGTGGATGTGTGTGTGACGAGTGTGAGTGGGTGAGGTGTGTAGTTATAAGCAGTGTGTTTGTTGGGATTGCGTGGATCCCGTGTCTATTCCCTCCTGTCTAGAGGGTACTCGAGCAGCGGCTGGGCGCGATGGGGTGTCGCCCCGGAAAGCAGCCCGGGATGCGACCATACCCACCGTCCAGTCATAGAGAATTTAGCCCGAGTGTAGGTTAGGAGACGCAGCCTCTGCCCCGTCCAAAGATAAGGAGGCAAAAGAAATAAAAAGGAAAAAGGAAGGGTTGGTTCATCCCACCCCACCTGTCCCTTCCATCTGCGTAACATGAGACACAACGTTTGTCTTTCCATTCAAACTTGCGTGCAGTAATTCAGCCATTATGAACTTAGTAACAACATTAAACCCAACATTCCCCTGTGCCCCCCCGATCCCCACATCCAAGGTGCAACATATGCCCTCTCGTCTCCGGTTTTCCATCCCCCCCCTCCCCGACCAACCCCGCCCTATAATAACATCCTAGGTGTGTGGGTGTCTTCTACTGAGACGTGGTCCCTCACCCCCCCCTTGGTCATCCCCTGTGTGCTCTAATGTCTCGTTCTATCTCCCAGACAGGGCCGGCGCGTCCATAAGGCGGCACAGGTGGCCGTCTTAGGGCGCACCGGCTCCGGGGGCGCAAGATTTCAGTGACCGGCAGGAGGGAAGCTCTTGCCAGGCCACCATCTCGACCCCCGGCGCAGCGGTGCTGTGATCAGACGCGGCGAGGGAGCTCTAACCTCTCTGCTCTGCTCCCTCGCGCGCTGTCTGCTGATACCGCGGGAGCCGGAATATGACATCATATTCCGGCTCCCGCAGCATCAGTAGACAGCGCGCGAGGGAGCAGAGAGGTGAGATTAGAGCTCCCTCGCCGCGTCTGATCACAGCGCTGCCGCACGCCACCCAGCAGCCCCACTGGACCCCAGGGAAAGATTCCTCATCCACACCAGCTCTCCAGGTAGGGAGGCTGGGTGGAAACATTGTATTTATTAAAATAATTAGTGAGTGTATGTGGTGAGTCTGTGTGTGAGTGTCTGTATGTTAGTGTCTGTGTGTGTGTGTGTCTGAATGAGTGAGTGTGTATGTGTGTCGGTGAGTGACTGTGTGTGAGTGTATGTGTGTCTGTGTTTGAGTGTATGTGTGTCTGTGAGTGACTGTGTGTCTGTGAGTGTGTGCGTGTGTGTGTGTGTGTGAGTGTATGTGTGTGAGTGTGTGTGTCTGTGAGTGATTGTATGAGTGTGTGCATGTGTCTGAGTGAGTGAGTGTGTATGTGTGTCTGTGAGTGACTGTGTGTGAGTGTATGTGTGTCTATGTTTGAGTGCCAGGGGTTCAAAAGTTAGTAAAGTATCTTTTAAAACCCCTGCCAGCATGGCTTTCCAGCTCAGACCAGTTTTACAGAGCCCTCTCTCCTGGAGACAATGGAGAAGTAATCCAATTACCTCCCAGGACAGAGACAGACTCCATTGAGCACATGGGGACACAAAGACAGTAAAACACTTTAAAATACATAAAGTGACCTTTTACACATAACACACAGACATTTCACATATCCCCAGATAGCTGGGATCTGAGCGCACAAAACTACTGAATAGCGCACAGATCCTATTCACACAGTTCAATTGCCATGGAGCCGAAGTCTTTAACTACACGAATGGGCTCCATGGCATAGCTATCTGGGTTAACACATTCACATAAAGTCGGGTCCATAGTCCAAAGGCAAGAGGCGGGCAAGCAGCCCCCTCCAAGGACACGTGGCGAGGTCGGTTTCGCCACACTTCTCCCCTCTACCCCCCAGACTAACAGGGTATCTGACCTCCTGCAGGTCAGTGCCCTGGTTAGTCCAGCAACCCACCCACGAAACACAAACAGCAGTACCTCCCACCCACAATAAATGTTTACTCCACCTGGATAAAGTAGCAGCTTGTCCAGGTCCAGGTTCCTCACCACGGCTGTGAGGGGAGCTGGTAGACTGCCTTGGTGGGTTGCTGAGTGGGCAGAGACCAGTGGTACTCTGCCCTGGTGCCAGCGCTACCACTGAAGTAGCCTGATTGGAGCCTGGTTGTGGGAAGGGGAGACCGACCGTCTCCCCTCTGGGTACGCAGCTCTGGGGCTTGGGGACAGGACCGACCGTCCCTACCCCTTGTGCTGCAAGTGCAGGGACTACGGTCCCATCTGCTCTGTTGGGGGGTGTAACATCTCCCCTTGGTGGGTTAGGCTGCCGCTGGAGAGAGGGTGTAACAAGCTCCACTCTCTGAACTGTAACCTGCCGCTGGGGAGGGGTAGCAGGCTCATCTCCCTGACACTCTCTCTGCTGGTGGAGAGGGGGACCAGCTGTCTCCCCTTTCAATATTTTGTTCTGCTGCTGGGGTGCGAGACTGACGGTCTCTGCTCCCTGCAGGACACTCTGCCACTGGGGAGGAAGGACGGCACCTTCTGCTCCCTGATGTACACACTGCCGCTGGGGAGGAAGGACGGCACCTTCTGCTCCCTGGGGTACACACTGCCGCTGGGGAGGAAGGACGACACCTTCAGCTCCCTGGGATACACACAGCCGCTGGGGAGGAAGGACGGCACCTTCTGCTCCCTGGGGTACACACTGCCGCTGGGGAGGAAGGACGGCACCTTCTGCTCCCTGGGGTACACACTGCCGCTGGGGAGGAAGGATGACACCTTCAGCTCCCTGGGGTACACACTGCTGCTGGGGAGGAAGGACAACACCTTCAGCTCCCTGGGATACACACTGCCGCTGGGGAGGAAGGACGGCACCTTCTGCTCCCTGGGGTACACACTGCCGCTGGGGAGGGAGGATGGCACCTTCTGCTCCCTGGGACACACACTGCCGCTGGGGAGGAAGGACGGCACCTTCCGCTCCCTGGGATACACACTGCCGCTGGGGAGGAAGGACGACACCTTCAGCTCCCTGTGATACAATCTGCCGCTGGGGAGGAAGGATGGCACCTTCAGCTCCCTGGGACTTACTCTGCCGCTGGGGAGGAAGGACAGCGCCTTCAGCTCCCTGGGGTACACACTGCCTCTGGGGAGGAAGGATGGTACCTTTGGCTCCCTGGGACTCACACTGCCGCTGGGGAGGAAGGCCGGCACCTTCAGCTCCCTGGGATACAATCTGCCGCTGGGGAGGAAGGACTGTAGCTTCAGCTCCCTGGGGTACACACTGCCGATGGGGAGGAAGGACGGTACCTTTGGCTCCCTGTAACTCACTCTGCTGCTGGGGATCTGGGCCTGCTGCCCACCATCCCGTTGGGCCCGGTGAAGAGACCTCGGTCCCATCTCCACCTGCCTGTTGTGGTTCCTCACAGGACCAATCTATGAGGACCCCTACTTCGGGTTCTTCCTGCCGCCTCAGGGGGAGACAGCTAACCTCCTCGGATGCAGCCTCTACTCTGCTGCTGTAACACTCTTTCCGCTGAGCATACTCTCCGTCCATCCTTGAGTTTCGCTCAGCCATGACCTGTTTCCAGATCACCTGGAATATCTCCATGGATACATCACCCCCATACTGGGCCACTCGCTGCCTCACCTCAGCCAGCCAATCATCTTCAGCGTCAGAGCCTTCCATACTTGTCTGCTCCAAGTCGCTCGATACCTCTGCTGCGAGGGGCGCTGCTCGAGTGCTAGCGTTGCCCTCAATTTGTAACTCCAAGGAATGGTGTTGCCCTGTAGCTGCCCTCCTGGGCTGTGGGAATGATCCCGCCGCTTGCCACCAATTGTAACGGACCGTTTCGCTCAGAAGGGGATAAAAACCGTTTAGGCGATAATCCCCTTTTCCATAGACCAGCAGCTACTGCAAGCACCAATCTCCCGAACTGCAAACTGTACGAATTCACCAACTCCCGAACTGGAAACACAAGGACCATGGAATCAGCCGAACAGGAAAAGCATAAAATCCGCTTACACTCCTGGTAGTCAGCATACAATCCAATTCCCCCAAAAAACGAGACGACACATTGGTTTGAGGGTCAAGCAGAATCTGAGGTGCTGGCACACCCAGCCTGGTTTTTATTGCAGTTGTTACAAATACAGGTCCGCCCACAGGGAGGTATAAAACAACCACTCACACATCAGTTACATCCCACATATTCCCTCCCCTTATCCTGAGAGGAAACTCAATTATACATACAGTTAAAACATACATTCTACCCAACTTTCATAACTCTAAAACCATACATCACATTCACATAAAAATACATATCCACAATCAATCCATTCAGGGGAACAACATATTAAAAAATGGCATGAATCAGACCAGGGGTTCAAAAGTTAGTAAAGTATCTTTTAAAACCCCTGCCAGCATGGCTTTCCAGCTCAGACCGGTTTTACAGAGCCCTCTCTCCTGGAGACAATGGAGAAGTAATCCAATTACCTCCCAGGACAGAGACAGACTCCATTGAGCACATGGGGACACAAAGACAGTAAAACACTTTAAAATACATAAAGTGACCTTTTACACATAACACACAGACATTTCACATATCCCCAGATAGCTGGGATCTGAGCGCACAAAACTACCGAATAGCGCGCAGATCCTATTCACACAGTTCAATTGCCATGGAGCCGAAGTCTTTAACTACACGAATGGGCTCCATGGCATAGCTATCTGGGTTAACACATTCACATAAAGTCGGGTCCATAGTCCAAAGGCAAGAGGCGGGCAAGCAGCCCCCTCCAAGTACACATGGCGAGGTCGGTTTCGCCACAGGTATGGAGTTAGCCAGAGGTCCCATACCCAGCTGCAGATCCCTTTCCCCCCTCCCCAAGACCCGCTAATGAACCCACCCCAAGTGTTCAGGGGCCCCAGAGATCCGAGTCCAATGCCAGCTTGTGACGTCAGGGGGGGTGATCGGGGCAATATTTCCAAATTACCGGTGCACTAGTGTCAAAACATTCCCGGGTGGCCTATGTGAGGGGCGGGTGATGGAGCCATTTAGAGTCCCCGAGTGCGTGAGCGGCACTGTGGCGCCATATGTGTCTTAAAGTACTCACTTAATCCCCCGGGGCTGCTGGGTGCCGGCGTCTCTGAGGAGCATGTCCCGGTGGTGATCGTGTGTCGCGTCTCGTGCGTGTTCTCTGGGGTCTCGGTGGGGGTCCCACGGGCCCCAGGATCCAGTTGACTACCGTTACAGGCGGTAGCTCCAATTCCTTCATAAAGCTTGGGACCTCTGCCGGCCACCTTAGTGGAACCCATCGGTTTTGGTGGCGTGCGAGCAGGGCGAACATGAACCCCCCCACTTGTAGGATATATTGTGGTCACGTAATGCCGCTGTTACTGGTCTAAGTGCCCGGCAAGCCTCTAAGGTAATGGGGGAGAGGTCATTGTAGAAGGAGACCTGCGTTCCTCTGTAGGGCCATGTAGGTCTCTCGCGGGCCTTTCTCATGATGGAGTCCTTCACCGGAAAAGAGTGCAGGCAGCACACCTGGTCTCTCAGGCCGTCCTCTAGCGATCTAGGCCTTAGTGCCCTGTGCGCTCTCTCAAATTCAAAGCGTTGAGGGGTAGTCGCTGGTAGTAGTGTTTGGAACAGTTCTGTGAGGATTTCCTCTGCATTTTCTTCCCCTTCACTTTCTGGTACTCCGCGAATCCTTATATTGCAGCGTTGCCCCCTATTGTCCAGGTCTTCCATGTGTCTGCGCATCGCCAGTAAAACTTCCCCCTGGCAGGCTACTCCCGAACATGGACCTCCCCAGCACCCCTTGGAGTGTTCACACCAATAATTTAGAACATTGGCAATTTGCAACATAAGTGTGAAACCACAAGGGAAGTAATTAATGAGTGAAAAAAACAGTAGTATACCAACTAGACTTAATTACTCAATCTGCTAAATTGAAGGGGTTCCAGGTGAACCTCACTAGCACCCAAAGTGATAAACCAGAGAAAAAAAGTGGAAAACACCTTCAAATGAGCATGTAATCAATACAACCTGGAGAATATATCCAGAATATGAATATTCAATATGAGAATATAGTGCAATCTGAAATAATAAAAATATATATCATAGCGTAATACAGTTTAAATAAAATAATAGGAGTGTAAAGCTAGATATTAAACTCACAAACGAAAATGCAAATCAGGCCTCTCACCCCCCTGGGGTATATAAGTATATGTCTTGATAGTAGATCAAAAACGAAGTATGTCTTAAAGAAATGGATAAAAAGAGCCATACATGGTGAAGTATGTATAAAATAGTACAAAAAATATTTATTGGGAGCACTTACAGACATAAAATGGTAGTAGGCATATCTCCACTCTCAGTGGAACTGGATGGCAGTGTAGAAATAGACAGCACAATCCAATTCGAAGTAGTAGAGAGCAGGAACAATAAATCAGCATACAAATAAAAATAAAATATAAATTAAAATAGCAAGCAATAAAGTCCAATATCCAACGCGTTTCGTCCAGGTAAATAAAGGACTTCTTCAGGGATATGTAGAGAATCATCCGTAACGGAGCTTCTTATACCCATCGCAATCTTCTTTCATGCCGTTCACCAGCAGCGTGCGTTCCAGATTGGAATGCAAGAGGGAACTTCCTGTATCGTCCGTCTTTCAAATTGCGCATGCGTGAAAAGACAAAGTTCTATGCGCTCGAGAATCGAGCTCGTTGATGCGCATGCGTGAGGTCTGAATAAAGAGAAAATGTACACAACAGGCGAACATGTCGCCATATGGATCAATACCAAGATCCACATACTGTAAAAAGAACCTATTTAAGCAAACAGCAACTAGAATAGGAACAAAGAAGTATATGTGAAGCCAATAACAAATAAATATGGCTGTAAATCGTTACCAGAATAGATGAATGTATATTTAAAGACAAAGACATTATTTTAAACATGTATTTAGAAACTAAGGTATTATATAGAACATACCTAGAGAAATAAAAAATAAAATATAAAAATAAAATACAGCAAAAAAAATATATAATAATACTATCAAAGATGATAGCAACAAAGCCAAATATAAATACAATAATATAATCAAATGAATAGTTAATGTTAATGAGAGAAAAAGGAAAATTACCTCATAGACTGGTCCTGTGAGGAACCACAACAGGCAGGTAGAGATGGGACCAAGGTCACTCCACCGGGATGCTGGGCAGCCGGCCCAGATCCCCAGCAGCAGCCAGAGTTGCCAGGTGGGGAAGCAGGTGGCCCTTACTCACAAATGTTGAGGGGCCTCACGGATTGGTCCTGGGAAGACCCACCGATGGCAGGTGGAGATGGGACTGCGGTCTCTCTACCGGCCCTACAGGGATGCTGGGCAGTCGGCCCAGATCCCCAGCGGCAGTGTGCGTTACAGGGAGCTGAAGGTGCCGTTCTTGCTCCCCAGCGGCAGTCTACGGTGCAGGGAGAGGAGCCTGTTATCCCCTCTCCCCAGCGGTTGAAGGTGTGTAAGGGAGAGGAGTTTGTTATTCCCTCTCCCCAGCGGCAGCACAGCTCACCAAGGGGAGACAGTAAGCCCCTCACCAGCGCAGATGGGACCGTGGTCTTTGCGCCCTGCCTACAGGGAGTACAGAGGGTCACAACCATGTATGTGATTGGATATTTTATGCCTCCCCCTGGGTGTGGACTGTATGTGTATTATTGTAATAAAAGCCGGGCTGGATGAGCCAGTCGAGAGTTCCTGTTTTAACCTCAAAGTGATGTGTCGTCTCATTATTGGGGGAAGGATTTATTGTATTGAAAGTGTGTAAGGGAGAGGAGTTTGTTACCCCCTCTCCCCAGCGGCAGCTTAGCACACCAAGGGGAGACAGTAAGCCCCACACCAGCGCAGATGGGACCGTGGTCTCTGCGCCCAAGCTACAGGGAGCTGAAGGGGCCGTCCTCCCTCCCCAGCGGCAGATCATCAATGGGCAGAGTGTTCTAATGGGAGAGGAGATTGTTACCACCTCTCCCCAGTGGCAGATCATCAATGGGCAGAGTGTTCTAATGGGAGAGGAGCTGGTTACCACCTCTCCCCAGCGGCAGCTTAATGTACCAGGGGGAGACTGTAAGCCCCACACCTGTGCAGATGGGACCGTGGTGTCTGCACTTCCAGCACAGGGGGTAGGGACGGTCGGTCCTGCCCCCCCACAACAGGGCTGTTTAGCCAAAGGGGAGACAGTCTGTCTCCAGCAGCAGAGCGGTGTAACTCAAGGGGAGACAGTCGGTCTCCGGCAGCAGAGCTGCGCAGCTAAAGGGGAGACAGTCGGTCTCCAGCAACCAGGCTCCAACCAGACTACTCCTGTAGTAGTGCTGGCACCAGGGCAGAGTACCGCTGGTCTCTGCCCACTCAGCAACCCACCAAAACAGCCTACCAGTCCCCCACACAGCCGGGGTGAGGCACCTGGACCTGGACAAGTTTTTCCATTACTCAGGTGTAGTAACCATTCATTGTGGGTGGACTGTACTGCTGTTTCTGTTTTGTGGGTGGGCTGCTGGACTAACAAGGGCACTGACCGGCAAGAGGTCAGGTACCCTGTTAGTATGTTTGGAAAAGGGGAGAAATGTGGCGAAACCAACCTCGCCACTGGGCCCTGGAGAAGCCTGTTTGCTAGCCTCCTACCTACTGACTATGGCCCCTGGGTTATTTGGGGCATATTGTACTGTATATTGCTGCTACTGGCCATTTTAACAGCATCTATGGACATATTGGGACTTTTGGGACTACTGTCCCTTTAAGACTGTGCTACATATTCTAGTGTACTGCCTGTAATATTATATGTGTATTTGTGTGTTAAGTTTAACCTGGGATATGTATGCAGCATTCACCTGATTGTTCGGTAGAATCACTCCATTCATTATATTGAGTGAAACTACCGAACAACCAGACCACCCAGGAATAAGTGTGCCTCCAATTACAGTTTGCAACAATGTTGCAAACGGGTAATTGGCAATCCATGTAATGTATTCTTTGTCCTCTGGGTGGCCGCCATTCGGGAAACAAACACGTGGCGGCGGCCATCTTAAACTACCGAACAGCGGTGTTTTGCCGTCGAGTGTCTGGAACTAAAATCGGACACTTGACTAGGCAAACACCGCTGAGACCTCCATACTTCCAGAAATTCGTATAAAAACTACCGAATGGCCCGCCGTTCGGTAGAAAGAACCCCTCAAACAAGGGAATTCATTCAAACCCTGTCCAGGCTCTATAACACAGGCAATTCGCCTGTTTTCATTCCCTTGTTTGTGACCGACCGCAGGGCCAAAATGCATGGAACTGTTTTCGGATACTTTACCCATGCGGTCGGTCAAATCTTTGGAACCCCATATCTCCCGAACCATTCATCCGAATGACTTGAATTTTGGATATGTTTCCCCCCTGAATAAGGGCTATCCAGCAATACTGGATTTAAAGGTGTACCCCCGGGTTTTGGGGTACATCCAGAACTTGGCTGAAAAGGTGTACCGGATAATTGGGTTTAATGTTATCTGAGGGGAGGGGATGTGTGGGCTGAACCATGTATGTGATTGGATATTTTATGCCTCCCCCTGGGTGTGGACTGTATGTGTATTATTGTAATAAAAGCCGGGCTGGATGAGCCAGTCGAGAGTTCCTGTTTTAACCTCAAAGTGATGTGTCGTCTCATTATTGGGGGAAGGATTTATTGTATGCTGTTCCAATTTAACTGCTAGGAGTACAAGCCTATTCGTATGGTTCCTATTCAATGGTCTACAGCATTCATACGCTTGGGAGAATTTAAAGGTTTCTCGGATTCGGTGATTATGGTGTCTGCCAGAGTGCTTGGAGTCCTCAGGAAGCACTAGGAGCATCCATTAACGGAGGTACCCAGTCGGGGTGCCAGGCGATCCGTTACAATGATCTATATCTTTATTTTGAAAAAAATCTTTTGATAGTCAATTTTTTTAAGAATTTTTGATTATCTAAATATAAATTGAAACTATTCGCATTGGATGTAGGGGCAAATTTGAGTCCCCTTTTAAGGAGTGATAGTTCATCTGATGAAAAATTGACTTGTGATAGATTGAAAATACCCGCTGTTCCACTTAATTCTGTCTGTATGGGAGATGGATAGATGTATTGTGGTCTTCCTCCACCTCTGAATGCGGTCTTTTTTTTATAGGAGATCTTAGTGTTTGGAATCTGTTTTGGGTTGAAAGTGTGTACGCTCGATTGGACCTTAGGTCTTGCCCCCTGTCTAAAAAATTCTCCTGGTTGTCATTATGTGAGTGGGCATCATTAGGAGACTTGGGGGGACTACGTTTCTTTGAAAAAGACTTAGAATACGAATTAGAATTAGAATAACCTCCAGAATTGGAGTTAGAATTAGAAGTAGAAAATTGTTTACGATTAGAAAAATTTGAATTAGAATTAGAAGAATTGCGTCTGGTTTTAAAATTATGACCAGATGGGTTATGGGCTTTGAACTGCTGCTTTTTATGATTAAAATAATCTCGTTGTTTGGACTGGGGATTAAATTTAGACCAATTTCTTTGATTCCCCTTTTTGTAATCGTCTTGGTCTCTTTTGTATTTAGTGGATTTTGTTGTTGAAACTTTTTCATCCACAATTTTAATTTTTTCTTTAAGAATTTGATAATTACTTTCTACAGCTTTTGGTTCTCTAAAATTTGAAATATCATTTTCTAGAGTTCTAATTTCATCCTCCAATATTATAAGGGATCTTTTCTGATACTCAATTAGACTAACCATATATTTTTTAGAACATTCATCGCTGGCTTGATGCCAGTCCTTTATTAATAAATGATCTTCTAAGCCAAAAGCTGGGGCTTTTAAAATCCTCAGTCCACGAGGTATAATATTGGAAGCTAAATATTGTTCTAATATTGGAGGAAGACCACGAGTTCGTTAGAACAATATTTAGCTTCCAATATTATACCTCGTGGACTGAGGATTTTAAAAGCCCCAGCTTTTGGCTTAGAAGATCATTTATTAATAAAGGACTGGCATCAAGCCAGCGATGAATGTTCTAAAAAATATATGGTTAGTCTAATTGAGTATCAGAAAAGATCCCTTATAATATTGGAGGATGAAATTAGAACTCTAGAAAATGATATTTCAAATTTTAGAGAACCAAAAGCTGTAGAAAGTAATTATCAAATTCTTAAAGAAAAAATTAAAATTGTGGATGAAAAAGTTTCAACAACAAAATCCACTAAATACAAAAGAGACCAAGACGATTACAAAAAGGGCAATCAAAGAAATTGGTCTAAATTTAATCCCCAGTCCAAACAACGAGATTATTTTAATCATAAAAAGCAGCAGTTCAAAGCCCATAACCCATCTGGTCATAATTTTAAAACCAGACGCAATTCTTCTAATTCTAATTCAAATTTTTCTAATCGTAAACAATTTTCTACTTCTAATTCTAACTCCTATTCTGGAGGTTATTCTAATTCTAATTCGTATTCTAAGTCTTTTTCAAAGAAACGTAGTCCCCCCAAGTCTCCTAATGATGCCCACTCACATAATGACAACCAGGAGAATTTTTTAGACAGGGGGCAAGACCTAAGGTCCAATCGAGCGTACACACTTTCAACCCAAAACAGATTCCAAACACTAAGATCTCCTATAAAAAAAAGACCGCATTCAGAGGTGGAGGAAGACCACAATACATCTATCCATCTCCCATACAGACAGAATTAAGTGGAACAGCGGGTATTTTCAATCTATCACAAGTCAATTTTTCATCAGATGAACTATCACTCCTTAAAAGGGGACTCAAATTTGCCCCTACATCCAATGCGAATAGTTTCAATTTATATTTAGATAATCAAAAATTCTTAAAAAAATTGACTATCAAAAGATTTTTTTCAAAATAAAGATATAGATCATTTATCTACTACCCCATTATTACAGACAGTTCAAACAAACGATACAAATGAGGATTCGGATCATATAGAACAAACCACACACACTCCCTTTAAACCAAATTCACATTTTTATCTGTGGTCTGCTAAAAGTAAATATTTAGATATTTTCAATGAATTGGTCCAAGCAGATCTTGACAAACTTACTCAACAGAAATATCAGTCTAATTTGAACAAAAAGGAGAGAGCAGCTCTAAAATTACTAACTGAAAATCCAAATATTATTATTAAGGAGGCCGACAAGGGAGGAGGTACGGTTATTATGGATAGGTCTTATTATATGGAAGAAGCGTATAACATTCTATACGACCAGAATACATATGAGATTCTATCCCAAAACCCTACCCCTTCGTTTTTGCTAGCTCTAAAAGAACTATTGGATCTTGGGGTAGAGAAAGATATTCTTAATAAGAAAGAATATGATTTCATTTTCAATCCTAATTGCAGAACAGCTACTTTTTATTTTTTACCCAAGATCCATAAGAACCTTCAAAAAACCCCTGGCCGTCCTATAGTCAGTGGAATTGCTTCTTTGTCATGTAATCTATCCGAGTACATAGATTTTTTTCTTCAATCATATGTTTCTCTGAGTGATTCTTATATTAAAGACACTGGGCATATTTTACAGGACATAACTACTATGCCTTGGAAATCTACATACATTTTGGCTACCGCGGATATTACAGCCCTGTATTCTAATATTCCACACGAGAAGGGCATTTCAGTTATACAAGACCTATTGATACAATATCAGTTTCTTTCCTCTGTACAAATAGAATTTTTGATCTAATGCATTTCATTTGTATTGACTAAGAATTTTTTCTGGTTCAGCGGTCAATACTTTCTTCAGGAATGTGGCGTCGCCATGGGTACCAAATTTGCCCCCAGTTTTGCCAACATGTATGTTGCCCATTGGGAACAACACCATGTTTCACTTGGAGCACATTCAGGGGGCGGTTTGGTCCTATGGCGACGCTACATAGATGACGTTCTACTTATATGGGAGGGCTCTGCCGACAGTTTAAAACTCTTTTTTGAATACATTAATTCTAATGATTATAACCTTAAATTTACATATAATATGAGTCCAACTTCTTTGGACTTTTTGGATCTCACTATTTACATAGAACACAATCAACTGAAGACTAAGACATTTTTTAAACCTACTGATTGTAACACCGCCATAGATTTGTCTAGTGCTCATTATCCCCCTTGGCTTTCCAATGTACCTAGAAGTCAGCTTATCCGCCTTAGGAGAAACTGCTCAGACGATAATATATTTTTACAACAAGCTGAGTTAGTTAAAACAAGATATTTAGAAAAGGGCTATAATCAGGATCAAATTGACCTAGATATACAAAATATATTGGATACTGATAGATCACAATTTTTACAATACCGATCCAAGAAACAAACCAATAGAATATAGATACTCAAAAGAAGAATTTTCAGTTTGCATTTATAACTCAATACAACTCACAAGCCAAACATATTAAGAAAATCTTAAACAAATATTGGTACATTTTACAAAAAGACAACATATTGAGAGATATTATTCCTAATAGACCTACAATTATATATAAACGAGCAGCTAATCTTAAAAATAAGCTGGCCCCTAGTCTCCTTCCCGTATATCCTGCATCCTCAGCTGGCTCTTTTCTGCAACCTGTAAAGGGCTTTTATAGCTGTGGACATTGTTCTACGTGCAAATATCAAAAGAGAAAGATTATCAATTTTACAAGTACTCAAACTACTAAAACATATCTTATTAAGAAACACATCCAATGTTCAACCACCTTTGTGATCTATTTACTCCAATGTGGGTGCGGAGCCCAATATGTGGGCCGCACCACTAGAAAACTCCACATCAGACTTTTAGAACACTTTAATAACATCAAAAAGGGTAAACTCGATCATAGTGTTCCAAAACATTGTAGTACGTGTCCACTTTTTAGGTGGGAAAATTTCCAAGCCTTTGGCATAGAACATGTCACCCTAGGATGTAGGGGAGGAGATAAACTCCAAGAACTAATTCGCCAAGAAGCTTTCTGGATATACACTTTAAGAACATTACACTGTGGTCTTAATGCTGAAATAGACCTACAGGGCCTTATTTAGCATTCTATTAGAACCTTTTATTAGATTTTTTATCATTTTTTAGATATGGTAATTTTCCTTTTTCTCTCATTAACATTAACTATTCATTTGATTATATTATTGTATTTATATTTGGCTTTGTTGCTATCATCTTTGATAGTATTATTATATATTTTTTTGCTGTATTTTATTTTTATATTTTATTTTTTATTTCTCTAGGTATGTTCTATATAATACCTTAGTTTCTAAATACATGTTTAAAATAATGTCTTTGTCTTTAAATATACATTCATCTATTCTGGTAACGATTTACAGCCATATTTATTTGTTATTGGCTTCACATATACTTCTTTGTTCCTATTCTAGTTGCTGTTTGCTTAAATAGGTTCTTTTTACAGTATGTGGATCTTGGTATTTATCCATATGGCGACATGTTCGCCTGTTGTGTACATGTTCTCTTTATTCAGACCTCACGCATGCGCATCAACGAGCTCGATTCTCGAGCGCATAGAACTTTGTCTTTTCACGCATGCGCAATTTGAAAGACGGACGATACAGGAAGTTCCCTCTTGCGTTCCAATCTGGAACGCACGCTGCCGGTGAACGGCATGAAAGAAGATTGCGATGGGTATAAGAAGCTCCGTTACGGATGATTCTCTACATATCCCTGAAGAAGTCCTTTATTTACCTGGACGAAACGCGTTGGATATTGGACTTTATTGCTTGCTATTTTAATTTATATTTTATTTTTATTTGTATGCTGATTTATTGTTCCTGCTCTCTACTACTTCGAATTGGATTTGTGCTGTCTATTTCTACACTGCCATCCAGTTCCACTGAGAGTGGAGATATGCCTACTACCATTTTATGTCTGTAAGTGCTCCCAAAAAATATTTTTTGTACTATTTTATACATACTTCACCATGTATGGCTCTTTTTATCCATTTCTTTAAGACATACTTCGTTTTTGATCTACTATCAAGACATATACTTATATACCCCAGGGGGGTGAGAGGCCTGATTTGCATTTTCGTTTGTGAGTTTAATATCTAGCTTTACACTCCTATTATTTTATTTAAACTGTATTACGCTATGATATATATTTTTATTATTTCAGATTGCACTATATTCTCATATTGAATATTCATATTCTGGATATATTCTCCAGGTTGTATTGATTACATGCTCATTTGAAGGTGTTTTCCACTTTTTTTCTCAAGTAATTAATGAGTGCTTCCCTGGGTGGCCGCCATTTGTATAGACGAGCACGGGACAGAAGGAACATTTGTGCCGCGAAAGGAGACGCTTCCCTTGCTTGGTTACACCCAGGGACCCTGCGAACGTATTGGCGGGGTTTCTGTGCGTGGGAGCCCAGGAGGTGGGAAGACCCCCCTGCACCGGGAAGTGGGAAACCCTGTATTTGGGTGGCAGGAACCGGGGACAAAGGCACTGGAGTTCCTGTCACAGGCACAGGCTTCTGTCTTTTACCTGTGTTCCACCCCCTTGCTGTCACGTCCTGCTCTGTTTTGTGGAGATGTCTGGCAATGGCTTCTGGTAGCCAGTACTCTTGTTACAATTCTTGTTTCGTTTTTCTTGTTTTTTTGGTTTTCTATTCTATGTCTGGTTTTCTTTATGCTGGGATTTCTGAGTTCATTCCTATAGTCCGTCCCTGGATTTCCCAGTCTCTTGGATTTATTTAAATGTTTGTTTTATGTTGCCACACCTGTTTGTTTTCCATCATTCCTTTTTGTTTCAGTGTCCTGCAGGCAGCTCCTCAAGGCTTCTGCCCTTTCTTGCAGGTAAGTGCTATATATGTCTTCTTTGGTTGTTTTAGCATATATTAGGCAGTGTAGGACCTGCCAGATATGGGTACATTGGCGTTGTTGGCAGGCTTATGCAATGTATGATCATATAGTGTGACTAAATCCCCATGATTATAATATGTAGTACTTAGTTATTTCTCCTCTTGTTTTGCCTATGTTATCTTGTCTTGTTTTAGTTTGTATACCCAGTCAATGTACAGTTCTGTCCAGTCATGCCCATGCCCATGTTTTCCTCATGTCTTGTGTATATGTTCTGGGTTTAGCTTTCTATCCTTCTCTGGTTCTGGGTTCTCCTAGTTCTGTTTGGTGCCTATCTCTAGTCTTGCCTTGTTTCTAGTACTGGATACAATCTTGCTGCAGAGTCTCCCTATTCAGTTCCTGGGAGGTCTGCTTAATCTCCAAGCTCCTAGTTCCTGGTATCCGCTGAAGCTGATTCAGGGTCTTGGTATGTGGCTGCACAAACGCTGGTGCTCAACACCAGGGGGCGTGCGGTTACCCTGCACCAGACCCTGCTAATCCACCTCCACACTGTGACTCCTACTCTGAACATCAGGCATACTGGGTCCCGGTCCTGCACCGCCGCCTGGATAGTGTCTGGGTCCCGGGCACCGGACCGCCACCCTGACACTTGCATGGGGAGAGTATAAAGCAGAGTGTGGCCAATAAAGCTGGTTGTTGTACCCCTGGAACTGTGTGTCATCCAGTTACTGGGGGAAAATGGGTTACCCAGGGTCCGCTACAACTGGTGGCAAGCGGTGGGATCCCACGTCCCTGCCAACAGACCCATGAACTATAGTAACCTAAGAAGACAAACCCTAGAGGACTTGCTGGAGGCAAGAGGGAAGTCGACAGGCAACCATAAAAAGACTGAGCTGATTGCCGAACTCATGGAGGAAGATCAGCGGAGACAGGAGACGGCTACCCCACAGCCGGAGGGAGAAGAAGAAGCGTTTGAAAAGGCAATAAGGCAGCTCTTGGCCTTTTTTGAAGAGACTCCACCAGCGGAACTACTAACCAAGCTAATCTATGAGATTCAGGCCTCCACCAATCGCTGCTTCCTAACTGTCACGAGTACCATAAGCACCGCACCAGACACCATAAGCACCGTAGCCCTCAGTTTGGCTGGGTTCTCGCCGTCCCTTCTCACCCTGGACCAAACTCCTGGATCCAGATCCCAGTGAGAAGGCATCTCCTCCAAAAGAGTATAGCAGGTATAGCAGTGTAGCTCTTACAAGAGCTAGTGATTATAGCAATGCAAAGAACAATCCCAAGAGCATTGATTATAGCTGGTATAGCTTTTCCCTACAAGCACGAGAGAGGCTCTGTGTTGAGGGTAAACAGGAACTCATTTATTGGCAGCCACAATTGTCCTTATAAGCAGGTCCCCACGCAATGGGCACTCCCCATCGGACCTGAGAGTAGACTACAATAAAAACATACACGCGATTACATTGGCTCTCAGGTCCAGGACACATCCATACAAAATAGGATAATCCCTCCCTTATGCCTGAGAGATAATTGGGTTAGGAACTGTACTAAACTCAATAATCTCCAGGCACAGAAAACTAATTTTTTTCAAAACCCCCAAAATACATTTAAACACACAACACCCCCACAAAAGTTACATCCATTGATAGCCCTGATCTGGGTTGCCAATAAATCCAAAAATGACCCAGATCGTTTCAGAGGTTCAGGAATTTCCTGGAAGTCATAATTTGATCGATAACCACACGGTCCCCTAGCCGAAAATAGTTCCATAGAATTGTGGCTAAGTGCCGCTGGGGACTGACCGGGAACCGTGAAATCTTCATGCCAAAAATAGTTCCATAGAATTGTGGCTAAGTACCGCTGGGGACCGACCGGGAGACGCAAAGTCTTCTATGCTCACGAATGGAAAGTACCGAACCAGGGGAACCAGGGAGAATAAAATATGTGTATTTACAGTTGCTGACCTGGCCCATAGTCTTTTGGCAGGAAGCTGGCAAGCGGGCCCCTCCAAGAACACTTGGCAGAGACATTTCTGCCACACACCCGATGGACAACGGGCAAGAGAGGGGCAGACTACCCCTACCCACAAGCCAAAGCTGCCATACAGTGCCTTCAAGGAGTTTTGGGAAGCAGAGGAGGTGTCAGGACTTACCTGTCAAATCCTCTTCGGCTCCGTTCTGACACTTCCGGGTATGCGGAACAGTCCCCGCCCCCTTCTCTGACGCAGCTTTCTCACGGCCTTATAGAGAAACCGCGCCAGTTTTAAAATTGCTTAGTGAAAGTAGTAGGTTACTTCCGCATTCATATTGCCGGTTAAGCTCCTCTTCGTTGAAAATTGTGTACCGAACTCCTGGATTGTTAAACCGATTCACTGCCTTCTCCTCTCCTTTGATCTCGGACTGAATTTAGTTTATCCTGCTCTCTCCAACCCTCAAGAACCAGAATTAAGTTACCCAGCCTGTGGAAGACTACTCCCATCATACTCTAAGTATCAGGGCCGGTGCAAGGATTTTTGCCGCCCTATGTACTGAGAGTGTACTGAGAGTGTGCACTTCCTGTTAGTCTGGCCGGGTCGTGGACCGCAGAGGAGCTCGGCCACGCTACAGGGAAGGGGAGGTGAGGCAGTGCGGCAGCCGTCTGAGCGCTCTCTACAGAGCGCTCAGGCAGCTGTGGCATTTAAAGGGACGGCGATGGGGGCGCAGGGCGCCCCCTCCTATATGGCGCCCTAGGCGGCTGCCTAGTTCGCCTTATAGGAAGCGCCAGCCCTGCTAAGTATACACTTTATCATAATTCTGGGAATTGCATGATTAATGAACTTTAACCTGCTTGCTTACTATCTCCTGCTACTACTTTGTTGCCACTATCTCTGCTACAATTGCTATTGCTTTTGCTTTCATCTAATTGCTTCCAGTATCCACGAATCCTTAAAGCTACAGTAATTGTGCTTACTTAAAGGACGTTTTCCTATCATTAGTTATGCGCTGTTAAAAAATACAGAATTTTCTAATCTGCAGTTCTGTTCCACATCTATTCTACTTGTGACATAACAGATTCACTAAGTCCCCAATTATGGAACCAGCAGATGTTTCTTCCCAAATGTCCTCTTTATTTTTTTTTTTAAATTCTTTATTTTGTTTGTGCGTTATTTGGTTTCATGCAATATACTGACAAATACAAGAGGTTAGAATATGCATTTCACGGTATGTAGTCAAGTTGTTCAGCACATATTTTCTTTTTTATAACATGTTACGTAACGGTTGTATGTATTAGTGCTTACATATGGTTCAGGGTGTATTACCCTTTGTGTCGTAGTGTTAGCCCCTATTGCTGCTCTTCGTAATTAAGGTCATATGTTTTTACTCTTAATGAGGCTATGAGTTACTATGTGTAAGTGCACTGGTTTGTGGTGTTCATGAGAAGGCATGGGTGGTCTACCTGTGGTGCTACTTTGGCTGTGGTCAATCTCTGTGAGCCAGTCGGCTATAGAGTAGTGTCATCGTGGGGTCACAGCTCTTTCCACGGTGTTGAGGTCCCCTAACCTAGGGGGACAGCGGGGGGGCAGGAGGTGTAGGTAGCTTGTCTGGAGCTTCCCTGCGTTGGTGAGGTCTCTTATGGTTGTCTCTGTGTGTGTGACTATCCTTGAGTGCGTGGGTAAATGAGTGCGTGGGTGAATGAGTGGCACAGAGTGTGTGGGTTAATAACGGAGGTAATAACAGGTAAAACAAAATAACCAATCAAAGATATAAGATGAGTGACAGTTCAGTGTGCAGGTGTTTTAGAGTCCGCTTGAGCCGGGTTGGCTATGTCTGCTTGCAAGTTGCGTCAGGTTTCCGAGCCGGTGCTTGGGGATCGGGGGGTAAATGGTCTCGTAGTGCCTGGATCTCCCATCCGGGATGGTCCTGTCTGGACTGTTGACTGGGGAGCGTCCGATAGTCCCAGGAGTGGTAGGACTGCAAGAATGTCTGCCTCCGACATGGCTCTATGAACGGTCCCGTTGTGCGGAATCAGCAGGGTCCGCGGCATGCCCCATTTGTACTGAATGCCTGCGGTTCTCAGGCGTCCCGTTAAGTGTTTCAGCGATCTCCGCCAGTGTAGTGTCGCTCGAGTGAGGTCCTGGAAGAAGAGCAGGTTGGAGTTTTCGAACGAAAGGGGAGTCTTGCCTTTAATTGCTGCCAGAGAGAGGTATTTGAGTCAAATACTAAATTGCTGGACTGGCTGAAAGGGAATAAATTGACTTTGTAAATATATGAGTCAGGGGCCAGGGCCAGATTCTGATACTATAAGGAAAGAAAGGGAAAGAAAATCTTTTTTTTTTTTTTTTCTTTGTTTTTTTTTTTGCATTTATGGTGTAAAGGATGTGTCGGTGGTTTCTGGGTGTGATAATGGTAATATATCAGAAATAACCCCTATATTTGGTAGGTGAGCAACCAATTTTGACCTTACAAGTGTTAAGTAGCAAGTAGTGTTAAGTAGCAAAGATGTTTTCACTTTGTGAGGAGTTTATGGAAAGGGCTCCTATTGAAAGGGCTACTGTAAATAATAGCCAGCACTATGGGGTTTTAACACTAAGGCGATGGTAAATAATTTGACAACAATTTGACAAAAATGTGTGTGTAAGTAAATAATTGTTGTATCATATTTTAATTTAATTTAGAATGATACTATTTCACAGTAAGGTTTGATTCAAATTCGGGAGTAACACAAATATATTGATATACACGGATATAAAGATACAACTTAATACAACACAGAGATATAGTATTGAGAAATAAGAAAGACCTCATTGAGGTACATTGATAAAATATAATTCCACACGGGGATATAATATTCTGTAATTGGGATAGGATACATACACTAATTTATAATTTTTGAAATAGTTGCTTGTATAGTTTTATATTACATAAGTGGTTACTACATATACATACACTATGTAGGTCAATTTTTTGTAGACCATTAGGGAGGGGTATACTTAGACACACACCGAAATAACGATATAACACAAAAAAACACAGTGCATATATATTTCGATAGATGATATGATTTGTCAGACTCGTGAGGCTAACTGACATTTTCTGTTTATTATCAACAAAATAGATTCTTTATAATAGTCTCATTAATAGAATAACTTGAGAAAGTGGAGCTGGTTTAAATTTTGCACATATGACGATATATGTCCTTAAGAGGAGAAAGAGAAAAAAAAGGGCAAGGGTTTTTTTTTTTTTTTTTCCTTCTCTCTTTTGGGGGGAAATTATGGTCTGGTTATATAATGCCAATAGACAGGTGTTCCTAGCAATGTTTAATATATAATCTACATAAATGGTTCATAAAGGAATATCCTAAGTAAGTGATAAATGTAGGCATCAAAGAATGTATAAAAAATGTATAACTTATGTATCTATTTTTTTTTTTTTTTTCTTCTCTCTCTTTTCTTTGATCAGGTATAGTGGTTTCCTCCAAGGCGTTTTTTCTGGGCCCTTTGGTAGGCTCGCCCCTCTTGGTGTAGTGATACTACATTGTTGCCGTTGATTTCTAATTCTACCGGAAATCTACGGTTAAAATAGAGTAGAAAGAACCACCTTCTCTCTAATCTAGCTGTATGCTGGATGACCATGTTGGATCTTTTCCGATCCAATTTTAATGTGATAGAGTTTTTTGTAGTTTGTTTTTTGGTTGGTTTTTTTTCTTTTTATGTTTTTGTGTTTTTCCGCGCTCAGAGCATATGAATTCATTGACAAATGTATGGCAAAAAAGGATAATAGTACTCCTATCTGGGGTGACTGGGGGTTTAAATATAAATATACCCGACTAATTTTCTGTAGTCACAGATGTTAAAATTATTATCTTTAAATGTTCAAGGTTTAAACACGAACAAAAAAAGGAGTAGATTATACGATACCCTTAGTGAACATAACATTCAAGTGGCATTCTTACAGGAAACTCATTGGTTACAAGATCTTAAACAAAGATGGGGTGGGGATAAATTTACCAATATTGTCCATGCTTCTTTAAAAGACAAGAAAAAAAGAGGAGTTGCAGTCGTCTTTAATAGTAATATTGAATTGGTAATCGAATATATTGAATTAGACCCAGAAGCCAGATATATAATTATTGTATGCGTAATGGATAAAAAGACCTATACCTTAGTAAATGTTTATTTACCGAATGTCGACCCAATGACAAAATTCTCATCAATAATGGATAGAGTGGACAAAGTATCTAAGGGGTATTTAATTATAGCGGGCGATTTTAATTGTGTGGGAGACCCCAAAATGGATAAGACTTATATCTCTGCTACTACAAATGATAAAAGAACTGTCAAACAATCTAAGAAACTAAATAATATCTGTAAACAATATAACCTTCACGACATATGGAGATTATTACATCCAACTGATAAAGACTATTCCCATCAATCGTGCGTGCATGGTTCATACGCTCGTATTGATTTTTGTTTATTAGAGGCTAAAGCGATACCCTTATGCAACTCAATTGAAATCAAAGAGAGTCTATGGTCCGACCATAGCCTTATTTTAGTAGACTTTGGTAATAAATCTCCAAGGGCGTATAATACTTGGAGACTGAATGACGCTCTCATAAATGACCCGAAGAATAAGGAAGAAATAACCCAATTATTAAAAATTTTTTGGTTAGAAAATAGTCCCTCCGATACTTCGCCGGCAAACAATTGGTGTACACACAAATCAGTTATGCGTGGCTACTTAATTAAATTAGCACATGTAATGAGGTCTACAAATGGGAAGCCCCTAACAGATTGGTATATTGAGTTTTATAATCTATCTAAATTAAATAAACAAAACCCATCTGCAGAAACAAAAACTAAGTTAAATGCGTTACAAAAACAAATTTCAAAGTGGAACAAAAAATTCAATTAAATATCCATAAACTAAGACTAAAAAATTACTATACTGGTAATAGAGCCAATAAGAACTTATCTAAAAGACTTCTAAATCATTATGCAAAAAACAGGGTGGAACAATTGATTGATGGCCAAAAGATCTATTCGACACCTGCGGCAATAGGGGACAGATTCAATCAATTTTATGAAGATCTGTATAATCTTAAACTGTCGCCTAACCTAAAAGCTATTCAAAACTATCTAGCCGATATCCAGATCCCAAAAGTTACACCTCAGGATCTACTAATCTTAAATAGGATCATCTCGGTTGATGAAGTCAAATTTCAAATTAATAGACTTCCTACTAACAAAACTCCGGGCCCTGACGGCTTCACGAATATATATTATAAACAAATGCAGTCCCTATTAATTAATCCTTTAACAGATATGTTTAATCAAATAGCTTTAAATAAATCTTTTCCAACTGAATTACTACAGGCCAATATTATTCCGATACTGAAACCTGATAAACCCAGTCATAATCCTAGTAACTATAGACCTATAGCCTTAATTAATGTGGACATGAAGATCTATGCGGCCATTATCGCTGATAGAATCAAGACTATTGTCGCGACGCTGATCCATCCAGATCAGATAGGGTTTGTGCCGGGTAGGCAAGCGTCCAACAATATTAGGAGAATAATTGATACTTTGGACTGGGCTAATAGAAATAAGAAGCCCTTCCTGGTCCTGTCATTAGATGCTGAAAAAGCTTTCGACAGGGTCGGGTGGGGCTACCTCAGCGAACTTCTTATTGCTTTTGGGTTCACTGGCTGGATACATGACGCCATTATGGCCCTATATTCCTCCCCCACTGCTAGAACGGTGGGTCCAAACATTACAGCAGGGTGGTTTGCACTCAAAAATGGTACACGACAAGGTTGTCCTCTTTCCCCCCTGCTGTATATATTGTCTATTGAGCCTTTGGCAATCAATATTAGGAATAATCCCCTAATCCAAGGTGTCCAAACGAACATGATGGATATCAAGATATCACTATACAAGGATGATGCGTTACTTACTCTTACATCTCCAGAGTCCTCTTTAAAAGCGCGAATGATGGAAATTAAAAGGTACTCCAATACTTCGAACTTTAAATTAAACATAACTAAAACCACAGTAATGTTTTTGAACTTGAACAATGATCTGGTAAATACCTTAACCCACTCCTATAAATTTATATGGACAGACTCAGAATTAAACTATCTGGGACTATTTATAACTGCCAATGTGACAGACATAATGGAGAGGAATACAATGTTTTTCATGAGAAATATGAATCTCAAACTTAAAAGATGGAAAAATTTAGAAACCTCCTGGCAAGGTAAAATAAATATTATTAATTCATATATTTTGCCTAAATGGCTATATATGTTCTCTATGATGCCACTCAAAGTCCCGGGGTCTTGGTTGGCTATGATCCAATCCAGCTTCAACAATTTTATCTGGAATAATAAAAAACCCAGAATTGCTCAAAAGATCTTAACTAAAAAACTGTCCAATGGTGGATTAAATTACCCTAGTATTACCTACAGTTATTATGCAAATATTATTAGACATATCTATCTCCTTCAGGACCCAGTGCAGGTCCCTGAACCATGGTATATTTTAGAGTCTGAAATGGTGCAAACAGACACATTGCAATTTTTGATGTGGACAGTCACAAACAATTCTTTAATCAACACGTTTAAGAACTCCACGATATTATTTCAAATTTTGGAAGAGTGGATAACAATTAAGAAAAAATTAGGCCTAATTAATAAGATACCCAAGACATGTACACTAGATATACTGCAAATCCTAATAAAAGATTTTTCTCTAAAGAACTGGGCTAATGCAGATAAAATTAAGTTATTACAAATTATGCAAGGCGATAATATTTTGTCATTTCAGACCTTAATTGATACTTTTCATATTCCATCTAGAGAAATTTTCACTTATTTGCGGATAAAAAACTTCATACACAAAAACGTGCTCAAATCGACTTCTATTTTTGCTAAAAATTTGGAAGTCATGTTTAAGTGTCAATCTATTAAAAAGAGCATGTCTGTTGCCTCATCAATGTTGGAACCCCTTAAGGAGCCGCCTCATAGATTGATCAAGACGTGGGAATTAGACTTGAAATTGCAAATTTCGTTAGATGACTGGAACTCCTCTTTAATTCGGGTAAATAAACATATCCATTGTTTGAATCTGTCAGAATGCCACTTCAAAGTTCTCTACAGATGGTATTATACTCCTGTTAGATTAGCCAAAATGTTTCACTCTGCCGAGCCAATTTGTTGGAGATGTGGAAGCCATTTAGGCACCTACATACATATTTGGTGGTCATGTCCAGTTGTTAAAGCTCTTTGGTCCTGGGCCTTTAATATTTTTTCAGCTATGACCGTAGATAGAATTCCGGAGAATGCTGCTTCGGCTCTTTTACATCTGAATTTGCCTTTTGATTCTCAAAAAGAGATCTGTTTTGCCATTCATTGTTTAGTGGCTGCTAAAATTATTATTGCGAGAAATTGGAAAATATCTAAGTCGTTTAATAAACGACTACTGATAGAACAAGTAAGATACCAAATATCAATGGAACATGAGATGATCAAAAATTCGACTTTCACTTCTAGGAAAAACAATTGGTATTGTGAATGGTTAGATAAATACAGCTTACTATTTGGATAAATACCCCATAGATGGTTATCTCCCAATTTAAGTCATACGAGACATATCGACATCTGTATAAATAGAGAAAGATCTCTTAAACTGAAAATAGAAGTCAATAACCCCAGTACAGGTGGAAGAGAACATATTTTGACTATGCGCTCTGAGTTGGTGGATTTTTTTTTTTTTTTCCTTTTTTTTTTTTTTTTTTTTTTTGTGTCCTATTGTTGTTTTTTTTTATGTATGTTAGTATTGATATGCCGGATTATAAGTTAATACTTATACGTGACTACTATTTGTGAATATGCGTTATGCATGTTAAATATAAAAGATCTATGTATTTATGTGATAGATGTGCATATATGCTGCTAAGTATTAATTCCTGCATATTTGTTGTATGTCAAAAAAATGAAAAAATGTTTGTCTAATAAAGATTTATATAAAAAAAATAATTGCTGCCAGTATTGCTGCTTTATCATGTGTTGTAGCACATTTTAGTATAACGTCTCTAGCCTCCGTGGCTGGTGTGTTGTTCCCTGCTGGCAGACGAAATACGCCCTCTAGGGTGAGTTTTCTGGCCGTGGTTGGCGGTAGTATGGAGGTTAAAAGCCTCCTCACAAAGTGGGGCAACTCCTCTGGGGTGATTCCTTGTGGGACTCCCCTGAGCTTGATATTGTTGCGACGCAGGCGGTCCTCCTGGGTGGCCACCTGGGTCGCTAGTGCTTGGTGGGCTGTCTGCAGGGATTGCAGGGCTGCAGTGAGATTTGATGTCCCACTTGTCAGTGATTGTATGTCCCCTTCCATGGCACTCACCCTCTCCGCGGTTTTACGTACGTCCGTCTTGAAGGTACCAATATCCGCGGCTAGTAGGGATTGAATCTCCTGCATCCATATTTGTAGGTCTTGTTTTGTAGCAAACGTGTTCTCGCTTAGCTCTGTGCCAACCAGGGGTGAGTTGGGTCGCTTGTCCTCAGGACTTAGCTCCGGTGAGTGAGCCCGCTCTGGTAGCGCTGGCGAGAGGCCTACTGTGGAGGATCTCGTGGCGGCCATTTTGGAAGGTGCGTGTCGTTGCAGCATTTCCCCGATGTTCGGTTGGTCTGCTGCCGTTGTCGGGTGCTGTTTTTGCGTGCGGCGCCCCATGGTTGCAGTGGGACTGCTGTGTGGTGTGGGGATCGTCTCCTCCAAGTCCGGGCTGTATTCCGTCCCGATGCTGTCTAGGAGAGACCCCAGGCCGTATCTCGTGGGAGTGAGGTAGGCCCGGTGTTTAAGTTTCACCTTTCCCGGCTTCGTTTGGTGAAAGAAGGGCATTAGTCGACTCCTCTCGGTTACCTAATGCTCGGAGTGGGGTCGGTGTCTGCGAGAGGATTAAGATGCTTCTGATATTTTCAGGATTAACGTTGCAAGGTCGGGAGCTGTTGGAAATGGCGTCCGTTCAGCTCAGCTCCCAAGCCCCGCCCCCCCCAAATGTCCTCTTTAAATCATAGAGTGGACATGCTTACTCAGGGTATGCAGGAATTACAGATTGCAAACGAGAGAATTCTCTCCTATGTCAGAGAAATCCAAAACCAGGCTTCTCCAACACTTGGGGTTTCCCATTCCGCAAGTGATCCTGCTGTCTGCAACCCTGAAAAGTTTTATGGAGATCGCTCCAAATACAGAGAATTCTTGAATTCTTGTAAATTATTGTTTACCCTTAAACCCAGATCATACCCCACTGACAGAACTAAAGTCTGTTCTGTAATCTCTTTTCTAAGAGGAGAACCAATGTCCTGGGCTCATTCCTTTCTGGAAAACGATGATACCATACTGGATTCATTAGATGATTTCCTTGAGGAAATGTCCCTTCTATACGAGGACCCAAATAAACAAGCCACTGCTGACCTTACTATAAGAAATCTACAACAATGAAACAGACCTGTAGAAGATTATATCGCTGAGTTCAAGCGATGGTCATTGAAAACCCAGTGGAATTACATCACCTTGCGCAATCAGTTCCGTTTAGGATTATCTGAAACCGTTAAAGATGAATTATCCAGAACCGAACTCCCACCTACTCTTGATACAATGATACAACTCTCTATCAGTATAGACAGAAGAATCGGAGAACGTAAAGCGGAGAAGGCACTCACCAGTTCACTCTGGAAAAAAAACCTTGTTGCTACGAGAGTCCCTGATAAACCCGCTCAACCAATTGAACCTATGGAAATCGGTATTCTGAGAAGTCCTCTTTCTTCCAAGGAAAAGATGAGAAGGAGGGAATTGAGGCTCTGCATGTATTGTGCTTCTAACGAACATCTTTTGCAAGACTGACAACTGTTAAAACGCTCCAAAGGCGGTAAGCATAATATTCATACTTCAATATTGAAAATCCTACTCCCTTCCTCCTCTCCTCATTTTGCTATATCTCTCATTTTACAGTGGGACAAAGAAAGAATCCAGACTGAAGCCATTATCGATTCTGGAGCTACAGGGGTGTTCCTAGATTCATCCTTTGTAGAAAACAATAACATTCCTTGTGTGCAAAAAACTTCTTTTGTTTCTGTCAGAGTTATTGACAGTTCTTTAATACCCTCGGGTCCAATAAAAAATTAAACCATTCCTATAAGGACAACTATCAATCATAACCATTCCGAATTTCTTGTTTTTGATATTGTAAAATCCCCTCTTTATCCAGTCATCCTGGGTATCAATTTGTTAAAAACCCATGATCCTCTAATTCATTAGTCTCCCTTTTCCCTCACTTTTGAGTCAGATTATTGTAAGGAAACATGTTTTCCACATATACCTATACTTCAAATCAATAAAGTAATACCCGAATTCAGACTTCTCTGATGTTTTCAGCAAGAAAGAAGCCGAGACTCTTCCTCCTCACCGGGTTTACGATTGTCCAATTGACCTAGTTCCTGGTGCTTCTATCCCCTATGGTCACATATACCCTCTTTCTGAGACTGAATTAGAAACCCTTAAGGATTATCTTGAGGAAAACCTCCGTAAAGGATTCATACGTCCTTCCACTTCTCCAGCTGCTTCAGGGATCTTCTTCGTAAGGAATAAAGATCAAACTATACGCCACATAATTGACTACCGAGCATTAAACAAAATAACCATTAAAAAAAGTTATCCTCTCCCAATAATTCCCGAATTAATCGAAAGATTAAGAACCGCTACTGTCTTCACCAAACTGGACCTCAGAGGGGCTTACAACCTAATTAGAATAAAAGAAGACGGGGGGCGTGTCTGGCTTCTGGTGCGTCTAGTCGCAAGGCTTAGGAGCTCCGACGGCTATTAGACCTGACAAGCTACAATCAAGCGATTATTTCATTTAAGCAAAAGAGAAAAACCTAATTCGTACACCTTGGACCCAGGAGAGCTGCGAGATGTCACCTTCCAAGCAACTCAAACTACAAGATTCGATGAAATCGAAAAAAAAAGACCGCCGCAAAGCAAATCAAGATGGCAACGAAGATATGGAAAACTTATCAGAAGGCCTCTCTGACCCAGAATCGGTATCCTCTAAATACTCTGACACCCCCTTTACGGAAAAAAGCCTTCATAAAATGCTACAAGACCTAAGAGCCACAATAAAAGCAGACTTTCAGCGCATAGATGGAGATCTAAGGAGAGAAATAGCAAGTGTGGGTGACAGAACCAGTCATCTTGAAAACAAGACGGCGGAATTATGTACTGCTCAAAACCAAGTAGTAGATAAACTTCAGAATCTGGCAGAAGAAAACACTACTTTGAAACTAAAACTGGCTGATTTGGAGGACAGATCGAGGAGACAGAATATACGCTTCAGGGGGATCCCTGAGGATATCTCTAATGATGCTCTCCCAGCCTACATACTGTCCCTATGCAGATCGTTAGTTCCTGATTTGCCCGACTCTGCTTGGGCCTACGACAGGATGCACAGACTCCCCAGACCGGTCCGGCTGTCTAGCGACACCCCCAGGAACGTGATCGTCAAATTTCACTATTACTCCCATAAAGAATCCTTGCTGTCAGCTGCAAGAAAAACCCCAGCGCTTCCAGATCCGCATGCTAAGATTGCTTTGTTCGCAGATCTTTCAGCGACCACCATGGCAAGGCATAAAGAATTTATTACCATCACCAAAACTTTGCACAATCACAATGTGGCATACAAATGGGGCTATCCGACCAAACTGATCGTGTGGCGTCAAGGCAAGACACGAGTGATAGCTGAACCTGAAGACGGCATGAAATTGTTATCCGAATGGGATCTATGGCACGACACCAGCGACCAACAAGAAATCACCACTGAAGCATCCCCGAAGAAAATCTCGGCGGAGTGGCAAATGGCTGGTACACAGAACAAGAAGAAATAGACTTTCACATTCAGTCCTAATCTAAACCGTGTTGGGGGTATGGGTATGAACTCTTACAAATGATATGTGATATGTGTTTTTATGTTTTTATGTTTTATGCGAATCTGTGACCATCACCTGTACTCAGGTGAAAGGGCGATCCTTTCCTAATGTTTTTTGCATGGTCGGGATTAATCCCTCTTGCGGCATGTACACTATATGCGGTGACCGGGGATTCTTCCCGACACTCTACACTCTACATTGTTGATTTATGCTTTTGCATATATGACTATGGTCCCAAAGTTTATCATTTGTCCAGGTAATCGGCTGATTCACCCTTGAGTTATATAGCCTCATACAAGTTCACCGCCCATTCCGGCACATGGGTTGATTATGTTTGCGTTGAGTGCCTGCACAATAATGGCTTACATTCCCACTTATACTGGCCGCCATGTATGATACCATGCAAGGTACACCACGCATTATGCGTTTTCTTGCATTCTTTAGTTACACTCAGAGTTTGCTTCTCACATGACCCACCAATTTGGAATGCGGAAGACCCCATGTGGCGGTAGTAAGCGGTAATCAGTGACCAAGATGACATACTCTTGCACATACTATCACAGTTATTGTAGCACCACCATACCGTGGGGCGCTGTCAGCTCTTAGTTTGCCCTCCCCTCCATCATTAGATGGTAGGAACCAAACATGTGTTACTTTAATTTATGTTACCTTAAATTGCTTCTGATGTTCTTGTACTTATAGCCAGGGAGCTAAGTCATGGATGACTAAACAGCTTACCAGCTGAATCTATGACTGCTCTCCTAAAGTATCAATGGAGCCTAAACTGACCTCTGGTCAAGGACTGGGCAACGCCAACAGTCCTTGTTCGTATGTTTTAGTTCTCATAATTACCGTATATACTCGAGTATAAGCCGACCCGAATATAAGCCGAGGCCCCTAATTTTACCCCAAAAAACTGGGAAAACTTATTGACTCGAGTATAAGACTAGGGTGGAAAATGCAGCAGCTACTGGTAAATTTCTAAATAAAATTAGATCCTAAAAAAATTATATTAATTTAATATTTATTTACAGTGTGTGTATATAATGAATGCAGTGTGTGTGTGTATGAATGCAGTGTGTATATGAATGCTGTGTATGTATGCAGTGTGTGTATGAATGCAGTGTGTATATAATGAATGGAGTGCAGTGCGTGTATATGAGTGTTGTGTGTGTATATGAGTGCAGTGTGTGTATAATGAATGCAGTGCAGTGTGTATGCAGTGTGTATATAATGAATGCAGTGCAGTGTGTGTATATGAGTGCAGTGTGTGAGTGCAGTGTGTATATAATGAATGCAGTGCAGTGTGTGTATGAGTGCAGTGTGAATGCAGTGTGTGTATGTGTGTATGTATGAATGCAGTGTGTATATGCAGTGTGTGTATGAATGCAGTGCAGTGTGTGTATGAGTGCAGTGTGAATGCAGTGTGTGTATGAGTGCAGTGTGAATGCAGTGTGTGTATGTGTGTATGTATGTATGCAGTGTGTGTATGAATGCAGTGTGTATGCAGTGTGTGTATGAATGCAGTGTGTATATAATGAATGCAGTGCAGTGTGTGTATGAGTGTGTGTATGAATGCAGTGTGTGTGAGTGCAGTGTGTGTGTGTGTGAGTGCAGAGCATTGGTGGGGGTGGGCATTTTATTAATTATTATTTAATTATTATTGTAATATATATATTTTTGTAATGTTATTATTTGTTTTATTATTATTATTATTTTTTTAATTTATTTTTTCGTCCCCCCTCCCTGCTTGTTAGCTGGCCAGGGAGGGGGGCTCTCACTCCCTGGTGGTCCAGTGGATGGGCTGTAGGAGGGGGGCTGTCAGGAAGCTGTAACTTACCTTCACCGTAACCCGTGGCAACGCTCTGACCCCGCGGCTCTCGCGAGAGTTGCAGAGGAAGCTGACCTGGGAGCTGCACGGGCGGAGGAGAGAGAAGGGAGCTGACAGGAGCTGCAGTGAAGGTAAGTTACAGCTTCCTGACAGCCCCCGGTCCTTGTCTGTATTATGGCAATGAAAATTGCCATAATACAGACAACTGACTCGAGTATAAGACGAGTGAGTGTTTTTCAGCACAAAAAATGTGCTGAAAAACTCGTCTTATACTCGAGTATATATGGTATGTTCAATATGTTATACTGTTACACTGTATTTCTCTTTATATGCATCCTTACATCAATCTGCACTTATGTCGCCAAATGTCAGGACGATAGGAGCGTCCTCTTCCCCCCCTTACATCAGGTCACCTCTAGAGATCACCACCGAGGGGTCTCTACATGACCGTTTTTTTGTCTCCCCCATGAGGGAGATAGTTGTATATACTTTAGTTTTTTGTCTCCCCTCCATCCCTCCCCTCTATCCACAGATTCCTATCTATTCCCGCTTACTATACTATACGGTATCATACAATGTTGTTCCAGGCAGCTCGATCCCAACGAGCCCAGACTTCCCTACCTTAGCGGACACAGCCCCCTCACAGGGCGGCAGACTACCATTAGTGCTATACCAAGGGGTGCTCCCCTATATGCTCTCACATAGCCACTTCCCTTGCATTACTGCACACTGTATCCGTGACTCGTAATACCATGAACATTTTTTCCCTTAACGCTAAGGGACTAAATAGCCCATACAAAAGACAACAAGTGCTAAAAGATATGACTGCTTCTAACGCAGCGATAGTTTGCCTACAAGAAACCCATTTTTCCAAAAATAACCCACCAACACTACGTTCATCAAGATACCCCATAGGGTACCATGCATATGCAGCTAACAAAACCAAAGGTGTTGCCATACTCTTCCACTCCGATTGGATTTTTACTTTACACACTCAATATATGGACCAATCGGGTAGGTTGTTAATTCTGGTAGGCAAACTAAACGGCATACTAATAAGAGTTGCCTCCTTGTATGCGCCTAATGCAGCCCAATTCTCTTTTTTGAATAAAGCAATCAAAATAATACTCCGAATGAATCAGGGCCATGTAATAATATGTGGAGATTATAACTGCACTTTAGACCCGCTTTTGGATGTGCAACGCATACACAATAAACCACCGAATAAGATCTCCAAACACACAAGTAAGCTTTTTTCTCAACTCATACACTCGCACGATTTATATGATTCTTGGAGAAATCTCTATCCTACAGCAAAAGACTTTATCTATTTTTCACAGGTCCACACAACATATACACGCATAGATATGTGCCTGATAGACAAGCTTACATTACCGCATTTAATTAGCCAAACCATAGAACAAAGAACATGGTCTGATCATGCCCCAATTGTAACCACTATCGCAGTTCCATACCCCACAAAAGGTAGGGGAAAATGGAGGCTAAATGAATCCATACTTGACTGGCCTGAACATCACGAGAAAATAGCGTCAGCTCTGAACGAATATTTTGTTCTTAACGAAACTGATGACACTTCAATTGAAATGCAATGGATCGCCCATAAGGCGGTTATTATAGGGGATCTTATTAAATTGGGATCAACTACTAAGAAACAATTTAATAAGGAATACACTACACTAACCCAAAACTTAGCGTCATTGGAAATATTGAATAAATCGTCCCTCTCAAAATCTCTATCCAAACAAATAGCAAGTACTCGCGAAGCCCTTCATCAATTAAACACGCAGGCATTTACTAAAAATGCTCAAAAGCTTCATCAACATTATTACCATATGGGCAACAAAGCAGGCAAATTATTAGCAAGCAAATTAAAATCTAAATACCTCCAGACCAAAATCCCATACCTAACTTCCAAATCTGACACCAAAATCTATAACCCTAACGACATAGTAAACAAAGTATCCTATTATTATGAGGATTTATACAATTTACAATCGCAAAGGGACACATACACTCCAACTCAAGTAGAAGTGAACACCTATCTGTCAATGATAGAACTTCCACAAATTACATCACAACAAAATGAGCACCTGAACGCTCCATTTACAGAAGACAAAGTTAAAGAAACAATCCGAGCCCTTCCCAAACACAAAGCCCCAGGCCCAGACGGGTTGTCAAATTACTACTATATCAAGATGGAGGAACAAATCACTCCTCACATCACAAAATTATTCAATACAGTTAAACAAAGCGGGAAGTTCCCTAGGGAAATGCTAGAAGCATATATTATAACTCTACCTAAGCCAAATAAGACACCCACAATTTGCAGCAACCTAAGGCCCATATCGTTGTTAAACGCTGATGTGAAACTTTATGCGAAATTGCTAGCTAACAGATTAAAACCTCTCTTGCCTGCACTGGTATCGGTGGAACAGGCGGGCTTTGTACCTGGCAGGCAAGTAGGGGATAACACTAGGTATTGTATGGATTTATTGGAATGGGCATTTAAACACAAACAAACCGGCGTTCTAATGGCGTTAGATGCGGAAAAGGCATTTGACCGCCTCAATTGGAACTATATGTTAAGCACATTATCAGCGTTCAATTTTTCCCAACCTTTTATTACAAGCATAAAAGCCCTTTATACATCACCATCAGCTAAAGTCTTCAACACAGGTTTCACATCACGTAGCTTCCCTATCACAAATGGCACCAGACAAGGCTGTCCACTGTCACCTCTAATTTTTATCTTATGTCTGGAACCGTTAGTAAAAACAATACAGAGAGATCCCTTACTTCCGGGCCTGCAAACACCCGCTGGCGAAAAGAAAATCGCGTTATTTGCAGATGATGTCATGTTATTTCTTAACGAACCGACACACTCCATTCCTCACCTTTTAGACACCTTGTTAATGTATGGTAATGTATCATATTATAAGAACAACATTAAGAAAACACAAATTCTTCCCGTCCATCTGGATTTAGGGACAGTCAACGATTTAAAAACACGATACCCCTTTGAATGGCGCAAAACCTCGATATCCTATTTGGGGGTAAAAATAGCCTGTTCCCACAAGCAAATTATTCAGGAAAATCATGAAACAGTTTTAACCAATATTTTGAAACAAACAGACTCGTGGGCTATGGTAAATACGTCCTGGTTAGGAAGGGTCAATTCCATTAAAATGATGGTGATGCCTAATATATTGTACCTATTCAGAACACTACCCATTGCTCTTCCGAATGCTCTTTTAAAAAGATTCCAAATAGCAATTAATGCCCATGTTTTGAAAAAAAAAAAAACAAGAATTTCGTTCCACTCACTTTGGTACCCTATTAACAAGGGAGGCCTTAACATTCCCAATATAAGGAACTATTATAAGGCGACAATTTTGGCTCAAGGCCTAGACATTATTACAAACAGGTCCAATCCAGTATGGCTTAACTTGGAAGCAGAGTGTGGGAACACTCGATCTTTATCTGATAACCTTTGGTCTATGAAGATCCCAACGTCATCGACTATGCTAACAACCACTAGATTTTTAATGAAATCTTATCGGGGAGCTCAGTGTTATGCTCACAATCGGAATTACTGTATGTAGCACCACTACGAGCCTTCTCAGTTATTTCACCAGATTTGCCCATACACCACTGGGTGTCAAGAGGACTAACTCATGTACACTCATTGTTCACACGTACGGGATTGATCCCCTTCCTGGACCTTCAACAAACCTTCAAACTAACTACACGAGATTTGTTTTTATATCTACGGGTGAAACATCTCTTACAATCTAGATCAATAGAGTATATCAACCCCTCCTCCCTAAGTACTGTGGGACGTATATGCTACACTTATAAAACAAATCCAACCTCCTCAAAATTACTATCACTCTGTTATCTACTACTATCACTGAACAGGAATATTGACAAATTGCCTTACATGCTTGTTGGGAAGAGGAACTGGGTACCAATTTCCATAGCTCTCACTGGGATAAAGCCATTAGATTTGCCAAACAATCCTCTAAGTGCGTTACCCACTGGGAAGCGTACTTCAAAGTACTAATGAGATGGTATATGACCCCAGACAGACTTAGCAACATCTATCCGGATGTATCTATGCTCTGTTGGAGATGTAACAGCCAGAAAGGCACATTGCAACACGTATTTTGGGGTTGTAACAATCTTCAAAATTATTGGCTTCAAGTTCAACACCTCATTGCATTATTAAGTGGCCAAACATTATCGCTCTCACCAGCAAACTACATTCTCCATCTAATTCCAGACCTGGGTACACTCCCCTCACGAGCAGCGGTACTAAACATCCTCTTGGCAGCAAAGAACAGTATTGCCGCTCATTGGAAAAGCACCGCCTGTCCCACTATACAGGAGGTAATCAAACGGGTGAACAGCACCTATATGCATGAAAAAGAATGGGCAAAGAGAGGTGATGCCGAAATTCCTTAAATTATGGAAAGATTGGGATACCAATGTGAACACCAACTAAGAATACCAACTTGTCTGAATTACAAAGTATAGTACACACTGATCTCTCCCCCCCTATGTTTACCCCCCTTTATTTTCCTCTATCTCCGTCCCCTCTTGCGTCCACCGTTATTTCATTATTTATGTTGCGGACAATTTATGTATAAGTAAGGGAGATAGCTCCAAACCTACACGACCCTTACAAGGGTTGGTTTAATATCAAGCATGGCAGAGATTTTAGGCCCCCACACTAAGCCATACGACAGATGCACAGTGGATGGAATATGTACAGATAATTTATGTACAGATATTTTATGTTATAAATGCACTGTGTTACTTGCCCATCAGAAACTGCGGGTCATTCTACACGAACAAGAGCATGTATACTGTTTGTTCTATACACAAATGCTTAACACTGCTTTTATTATTTTTATTGCCGACTCGAATGTGTCATTATGTTCTTATGTTCTCCATGCACGATACTGTGTGCGCTCACCTTTTACGTACTTTACGCACGACTCCATTAATTGGTTGACTGTATAGACTATTATGTGACATTAATTGAACCATGTATAATTCTGTATAATTCTGTATAATTCTGTGACATTGGATGCATCTGGTACCTCTGTAATCTCCTCCCCTTTTCCTTTCTGTACCCCATGGATACTTTTGTTTGCTGAATCTTCAATAAAAATAAGACATTGAAAAAAAAAAAAGGAATAAAAGAAGACGATGAATGGAAAACAGCTTTCCATACTAGATACTTTTCGAATATCATGCCATTTGGGCTCTGTAATGCCCCTGCAACTTTCCAACATTTCATCAACGATATATTCAGAGACCTCTTAGACACATGCGTCATCATCTACCTAGATGACATTTGAATATATTCTGATAACCTTAAGGATCACAGGAAACATATACGCTGCGTTCTATGCAGATTGAGAACTCATAAACTCTTTGCTAAACCAGAAAAATGTCTATTCGAAGTTAGTGAAATCACTTTTCTGGGATATGTTATCTCTCCTCATCTTATAAGAATGGATGATTCTAAAATAAACTGCATTCTTAATTGGCCGATCCCTATTAAAGATGTGCAACGGTTTCTTGGTTTTGCAAATTTTTACAGGAAGTTAATTAGGAATTTTTCTGACATAGCTCATCCACTTAATCTCCTCATTAGCAACAAACATCAATTTTGTCTGAATGACAACGCTCAATCAGCCTTTGATACACTAAAAAATAAATTTGGGGGGGCGTGGCCGACCGGAGATGGAGTAAGTCGCACGTTTGCGAGGCTCTGCGGTCCCCGGCTCAATAGCCCGTCAAAATAAGCTTACCTGCAGCCACAATGTGGAAACCAAGGCGCCTGCTGTCCCCCGGTCCCTCGGGGACGACATCGCCAAAACGGAAGGCGGGTCCGATGGAAGAGTTTCTGTCCACACCCGACGGCCTCAGACCCACGCGGCCGCAGGACAAAATGGCGCCGGACTCACCAGGCGCCAGCAGCATAGCTGACTCGGTGACAGGTTCCACTCCAGCAGACACCCTGTCCCAGATCTCTGCAGAGCTATCAGCTATTGCCTCCAACATGCTGACAAAGGCAGACAAGGTAGCCCTGATGCAGGAAATGCGCTCTGCCATCAGAGAAGAGATTCAGGAGGTGAGAAGAGACTTAACCGCACTGGAGCAGCGGGTCACTGAGCTGGAAGCCGACTGTATGCAGGCCTCTCAACACTCACAAGCAGCTGACAACGCTACCTCGAGGCAAGGCACTGTCCTCCTAGATTTAAAGAGACAGGTTGAAGACCTGGACAACCGCGGCCGCCGCAATAATATCCGCGTGAGAGGCCTGCCGGAACAAGCAGGGGAAGACCTCAACACCATCTTGCCGTGACTCTTCACGCAAGTACTGGGGGAAGACGCCCCAAAACCTACAATATAGAGAGAGCCCACAGAGCGCTCTGACCCCCTAGGAACGACGGACTCCCCAGAGATATTATATGCTGCCTACTATCTTTTCAACTGAAATAAGCTATTATGAAGGCGGCCAGACTGCAAACCATCGCCTATATGGATACCCAGGTGTCCCTGTTTCAAGATATCTCACCCCTGACACTGGAAGAACGCCGGGCGCTACGTTCACTCACTCGAATGCTGCAAGACAGGAGGATCCCATACAGATGGGGGCACCCATTCAGCCTGCAGGCCCGGAAGGATAATGCATGGCGCACACTGAGATGGCCGAACGATGTCCCAGGGTTCCTGAGAGCCATGGACCTGCCGGCTGTCACTATACCAAATTGGATCTTGATGGGCCCCCCACAGCATCATGCAGGCTCCGCCGGGCCGGTCCCTCCTGGTATCCTGGTATCCGGAGGGATAGGCCTCTGAGGAGAGGGGGACCGGATGGTCCCGAAGAATAAAACCCAGAATACAGTCTTTGCGGGCTGGAGCCCCCCGCCTTCCATGCCTGGACTCACGCCCTACCGGTACAGACGCACTGGACCCTGAAGCCGTCTCACCTTCTGGCGGTATGTACCCCCCCCTCATAGCACTAATTCCCAGCTGCATAGTAGGGGTAACGCATAAGGATTCCACCCCCCATTTCCCCCACAGGGGACCCCTACCTACACCGGGACTCAATTGCCTCAGGACCCTAGCCCAGACCTACGGATACATCCCATGACACTAAACCATACAGTGAGCAACAGCGGGCAGGAAAAGCTTGTTTGGGTGGGAGCTACGGGTAGGAGACGCACCCTCCCCAGCAAAAGGGGCAGACACAAACTACGGCCATGAATATTCCATCAGAGGGGTACGGGCAGGCCGTAAGCAGACTATCTGGACGCCCATATACCTCAACGTGTGGCTAATTGGCTTTGGTCAGATGGACCCCAGTTGCCCAATAAGGACAGACCGAGTGTTGTGGTGATTTATGGGCTCGGGGGAGGGATGGGGTGGGAGGGTGGGGAACAAGGTTAGCCTCCTTTTCGGAGTAAGGGAATGAATACGTGAACAGGCGGGGGGAGAGATACCTGGGACAAGTACGCCCCACATAGCCCTTAACGATAGGTACCACGACCCACAGACACCTAGGCCCCACACATACAGGTAGGGAATCACACCCTGGGATAGAGGACTAGAAGGAACAATGGGCGGAAGCGCCAACAGGGCAAGGGAGATCTAAGTTGCACACCCAATAGAGAGGGGGGGGGGGGACCCAGATGGGCACCACAGAAAAACCGGGAAGGGGCTGACACCCACGGGAGGGACTCTAGAAGTAGGTGAGGCCCATAGTAGGACCCCGGAGCGGGATCGGCCTGTTTCCAGCTGTTGAATAATATACATAGTTCTATCCAGTTATGCTACTCTGTTCAAGTCATTTATTTTTCTTCTTTTTGCTCAAATGCCTGCACTGTCCACAAACGGTATGCAGTTCATGGCAGTGATGCTCTCTTGAGTAATTGCCCCCCCTAAGCTCAGGTAACCTGAGCAACACAGTTGAGCCGGATACAGGCAGCAGTCTCGACTCCCAAAAGAGAATTAGACTCTACCTGGTCACTACGACCCCACACAACTGACTCGGCCTGTAAATTGGATCGGGCCCAGGGATCCTACCGACCATAGACGGACCGGACATACCCTGGAGCAAAAGACCGATCTTGGGTCATTGTTGTGTGACCACCCCTGACTCTACCAACCCATCCCCCCCCACACCGACTACCACTGACAGACTCATCCCACCAGACACATCCCGCACCCCTCCACCCCGTCCCTCACCCCCCTTGTCTATTATATCTAACTCTTCCCCCCTCCCACTCTCTCACATCCCATCCTCTCCCCCCCTCTTCCTCCTGATCCCTCCCTCCCCACACATATGGCCGCAATGTCACAGAAATTCCAACCTGCACCGCTAAGGCTCTGGTCCAATAACACAAGGGGCCTAAACATCCCTGAGAAGCGCATACAACTTCTGCGGACGCTGTGGTCCCAGAGGATCTCAGTGGCATTCCTGCAGGAGACCCACTTTAACCCCTTAAGGACACATGACATGTGTGACATGTCATGATTCCATTTTATTCCAGAAGATTGGTCCTTAAGGGGTTAAAGACGGGTGCGCTCCCACGCTACGAGATAAACGATTCCCCCAGGGCTTTTTCGCGAACCACCAGGACTCCAAAAGATCAGGAGTGGCGATCCTTTTTGCGGGGACAGTACCTTTTCAATGCACCGCCACACAGGTGGACCCGCTGGGACGATAACTCTTCATAAAAGGTACCATAGCGGAAAGCCCGTATACCCTAGCAAATGTATACTGCCCCAATCGCAGTCAACACACATTCTTGGCTCGAGCGATGGTCCACCTAGAAAAGTTCAGGGAAGGCTTACTGATTAGCGGGAGACTTGAACACTCCCCTGAACCCCTGAGTAGACACATCAAGGGGTAACAGCACCATACCAGACCACTGCATACGCAGGACCAAACAATCACTCAATAGGCTCGGCCTGACCGACTGCTGGCGGGCGGCGCACCCCGACAGCAGAGACTTTTCATGTTACTCCGCCCCCCACAATCAATACAGCAGGATAGATTACATCTTTATTGCACAGGAGTTCCTCCCCCTGCTCATTTCCACGGACATAGGGATCCGAGGAGACTCTGACCACTCTCCCGTGTCCATCCAGATTCAATCGCCCCTCTTTAAGCTGACGGAACGCCATTGGCGACTAAACGAAACTGTACTATCAGATACAGAATGCTCGACGCTGACCACACAAGTCCTCACCCAATACTTCGAAACCAACGCTGCCCCAGAAGTATCCCCATTGATAATTTGGGAGGCACATAAATGTGTAGTCAGAGGGCACTACATTAATCTTTGCACACGGCGCAAACGGGAGAACACCCGACACATCCTGGAATTGACCGAATAGCCGAACTTGAAACCACACATAAAAGGGATCTGACAGACGGCGTCTACCTCCATCTGACTGACGCAAGGAGACAGCTTAGGGACATACTCTCTCAGAAGCTACTCAAAGTGGCATGCAGGTCCCATCGCTATTTTTATGAGTACTCAAATAAATGCGGTAGACTGTTGGCCAGGACCCTGCAGCAGAGACAGAGACAAAACCACATTCACAAAATATGAACCCAAGGCCGAAAAGAAACGAGACTGCCAGCGGAGATTCTGCAAGCATTCAGAGAATATTATACTGGCCTATACAATCTGGCTGATACGCCCAGCACACTCGCCCCAACACAACACAGACGTGAACTGACCGACTTCCTCACCAAACACGTAGCCCGGAAACTTACCCCCGACCAAGCCGCAGACATGGAACAACCCCTATCTCTGGAAGAACTAACCGCGGGGTTAAGCTTACCAAATCAAACAAGGCACCTGGCCCAGACGGACTCCCAGTGGGCTACCTCCGAATGCATAGGGACCTCTTGCTGCCACACCTGCTGACAGGCCTGAATTCACTGCTGGATGGCGGACAACTCCCGGTGGACACACTCCGGGCCATAGTAACAATCCTGCCGAAAGAGGGGAAAGACCCAGCTTGCTGCGCAAGTTACCGCCCCATCTCCCTCTTAAACGCGGACCTAAAGTTGTTCGCGAATGCCATGGCCCTCCACCTTGCCAGGGTGCTGCCCTCCCTGGTCCACCTGGACCAGGTGTGCTTCATCCCTGGCAGAGAATCCCAGGATAACACCATACGGACCCTCAACATCATCCACTCGGCTCGAAGGCAAGGAAAGGGTCTAGTCCTCCTCTCCACGGACGCTGAAAAGGCCTTCGACTGAGTGGACTGGTCCTATCTAGCGGCTACTCTACAACACATGGGACCCGGTGGTGTGGGCACTCAAAAAGCTGCAGCCCTACTTGTATGGACAGCAATTTACCCTGCTCACGGATCACAACCTATTGGTGTGGCTTAACTGGGTCTCTGGGGACAATACCAGGCTGTTATGGTGGAGCTTGGCCCTGCAATCATATGACTTTACCATCCACTACAGACCCGGTAAGCAGAACGGCAATGCCGACGGCCTGTCCAGGCAAACTGCCCTGGACAAGTGATCCCTGGGTGATTCCCCCCGACATCAACAGGTTGATCCGCTGGAATCCACCTGTAAATGGCGACTAGTGGTTAACGGGGAGCTGTCTAGCGGGATCACTGCTAAACCGTGAAGTGTGGTAGTGTATTTGCCTATGTTTCCCATGTATTTGTGATTACTTGTGTGCTTTACCTACTTCCCGTTCGGGAGACCGCGTACGAACACAGCTCGTTTGTCTCCCGAAAGGGGGACGAGCGCTGGCCAGGGGGAGCATTTGTGTCCCTGAAAGGAGATGCTTCCCTTACTTGGAGGCTGTTCATGCCGGTTACTGTTCTGGGGGTCCATGAGATTGGTGGGGACACTCTGTGGGGACAATGGCAGTTTGTCGGGCTTTCTGTGCTTGGGAGCCCAGGAGGTGGGAATCTTTCCTGTGCTTGGACTCCCAGGTATAGAGAATCCTGGGTAGAAGACCCCCCTGCCACGGGAAGTGGGAAACCCTGTATTTGGGTGGCAGGAACCGGGGACAAAGGGACTGGAGTTCCTGTCACACGCACTGGCCCCAGTTCCGATATACAACCCCTGAAAGGGGGAGGGGCCATTGTCTTTTATCTGTGTTCCATCCCCTTTCATGGGGAGAGTATAATGCCAAGTGTGGCCAATAAAGCTGGTTGTTGTACCCCTGGAACTGTGTGTCGTCCAGTTACTGGGGGAAAATGAGTCTGGTCAATTATTAATAGCAGAGGTAACCAGCCGGGTTACCCAGGGTCCAGTACAAGTTGATTGACCTAGTTGATTGCAAGTATTAGCAAGACAGGAAAGCACACTGACATTTAACACTAAACAATTACATTACAAGCAAGGATTCCAGGGATATTTCCTCAAACATTAGGAAGCCATCCCACCCCTACCACCAAATATGATGGAGCTCCTGTTTTCTGGCAGAGTACCTCTGCTCAGTCCGCTTCCTAACCACTTGCAGGAACCCTGAAACACTTAAGTACCAGTCAGGAAGGCTTAACTCTCTAGAGCTCTTCCAACCTCAGCTCTCCTTCCAGGCAGTTATCGTCCCCTCTTCAGCTTTCCTTCCAGGCAGGTATCGTCCCCTCTGCCTATACCTCTGCAGCTCTGCTTAAAGTGATTGTCATTGCCTTTACAAATCACTTTTGGCTCTCAGGCATAGCTTTCTTGATTTATCCCAGGGATAGTGTGATTATGCAGCCAGCCAACATGTTAAAATACTGTCACTGGGATCCTTAAAAATACACATAGGGCACCCAGGTCCAAATGGAACTAACATTGACAACTTTATTTTTCTTGGGACTAGCCCATACGTTCATTTCATCAACCTTGCTGTGATAAACTTAATAAAGGCAAAGGAAAGGTTTTTTTACTGTAAGAACAATCAGGATGTGGAATTCTCTGCCTGAAGAAGTGGTTTTATCAGAGTCCATACAGATGTTCAAACAGCTACTAGATGCATACTTGCAAAGACAGAATATTCAAGGATATAATCTTTCAATGTAGGGTAATAACTGCTTGATTCAAGGATAAATCTGACTGCCATTCTGGGGTCAATAAGGAATTTTTTGTCCTAGCTTGTTGCAAAATTGTGCTTCAAACTGGGGTTTTTTTTTTTTTGTTTTTTTCTTCTTCTCTTTTGGATCAACAGCAAAAAACAGGTGTGAGGAAGGCTGAACTTGATGGACGCAAGTCTCTTTTCAGCTATCTAACTATGTAACTATGTAACCAAAACATGCCAGAAAACTTTCAGGGAATTATAATAACCTAATACAATATTTATAAAGGGATGGGGAAGACAATGATAAACACAAAACATTTCTCCTGCCTGCAGAAACAGCAATATGCAAAGCTACCTGAATATACATATTTGTATTTGTTACTATTCAGGTATATTTGCATATTGCTAGATCCTTGCTCCACAACCACCTAGTTGATTGCAAGCATTAGCAAGACAGGAGAGCACTAAACAATTACATTACACACACCCACAATGGGCACAGGATGACTTAGACATAGGAGTCATCCAGGGATCTAATTGAAGTGTCCATCTTATGCTCCCAGTGATGGAGACTAGCGTCACAACAGGCCTACCCGAATGTCGGCTTCAGCAGACCACAACCATCTTGCTCCACCACTACTATAAATCCAAACAAAACAAATACAGGCATTGGCTATAAACTATGAAGATACAGGCAGCAGTGGATCACACAAAGATTTCTAGAAATGTATCTTAACAGTTTAAAAGTAAGTGCTTGCATGCAAATACTCATAAACAGTAGTAGGAAGGGAGTGAAAATAGTTATAGTTGGGGATAGGAGCTATAGGGGGTCATTTGGGGAGGACCGTGACTATAGTGATTCATTTAGGGTCTATAGTGGAGAGCATAGTACTGGGAAGGATACTGGATATTGTGTGTGTGGGGGGGGGAGGGGCTGTAGAGGAGGAATAGGGCTTACAACAATAGAATCGGGTTTGTTGTGGGAGGTTAGGGACTATTATGTGTTGGGTAGTGTACATGGGTTAACTTATTTACACACTTAGTGTAGGGTGACATGGGCTGTGGTGGGGAAAAAGGGCCATTGTGAGGTCACAGGACCTTTAGTGGGGTGACAGGGGTTATTGTAGGGAAAAAGAGTCTGTCATAGTCTCTATAGTGGGTATAGATGAGTGATAAGTGCTATAGTGGTGTGATAGGGTCCTTAGTGGAGTGACACAAACTATACGGGGGTTAACCAGGCTGTAGTGGGGTGACAGGGGCTCTGGTGACAGAAGCTGTAGTGGGATGATTAAGACTGTGGTAGAGGTGACAGGGGCTATACGGTTGTGCCCCTTTCACCCCAGTATAACCCCTGCGGCTTACCTTCAAGATAGGTCTTGCAAAACTAACTTCATTGTATTCTATGAACAAGTTGATGAAAATATAGATCAGGGTGTTCCAGTGAATGTGATTGTGAAGAAAATAGACTGCATTTCGACCGCAGCCCAGCACTAAGACGCAAGTGTTGGCATTTTTAGGCACAGCAGGATATTACCGGAAGTTTGTCCCAGAGTATAGAGCCCTGGCCAAACCCCTGACTTAACCAAGAAGTCCTTCCCAAACAAGTAGCATGGTCCCCGGAGTGTGCAACAGCTTTCCAGAGACTTAAATCTGCCCTGAGCGAGGCTCCCGTATTGGCAGCCCCAGACCCTACTAAAACATTTCTTGTTCATACAGATGCCTCAATGTTTCAGCTGGGAGCCGTGCTGAGCCAAGTGGGGGACGATGGAATGGAGCACCCGGTGGCATACCTCAGGTCGCAAATTACTACCCCGAGAAGTCAGCTATGCCACCGTGGAAAAGGAATGCCTGGCGCTAGTATGGGCATTAAAGAAGCTCCAACCTTACCTTTATGGACGTGCATTCACTCTACTAACTGACCATAACCCCTCATTTTGCTCAACCAAGTCTCTGGAGACAATCCCCGGTTGCTCCACTGGAGCTTAGCCTTGCAACCTTACAACTCTACGCTACAATACCGCCCAGGCAAGCAGAATGGTAATGCAGATGACCTGTCCCGCTAGACCGAATTGGATATATAAGTACCTTACCCGGACATCCCCAAGCCAACCCAAAAGGGTCTAGGCGGGTGTGCCGACCCATGGAACTAAGGGGGAGTAATATGAAGAAAATAGACTGCATTTCGGGATTTTCTTCATTTATTCATGTATTTTTCGTTTCATTGGTTCGGTAGATTAACCTACCGAACACAGACCACCCTCCTGGCTCATTATCTTCAAAGGGAACCGTCCATTAAGCGCTCTCTGGGCGGACGCCGCTCGTATAGTTGAATGCCACGTGGAAGAGAAAATGGTGGCCATCTTGTTTCCATGAAAGGAGGCAGTGGGACTTGGTCGTCGAGTGTCTGGAAATAAAATTGGACACTTGACTTCCTGAACACCGCTGAAATCATTTGAACGCCTGCTTCCTTTTGTTGCCAAACAGCTAGGAGAGCGCCATTCGGTAGTTCAGTTCCCACGAACTAGGGGAACAATCGCTCCTATGAGCCAGGAGGCTCCGTTCATTGTTTTATTTGTTTTTATGTACTTTTCAAAATTGATCGGTGAACTAATACATACTTTTTGAGAACACCTGAACCAATCAGGGTGAAATTTGAATATGTTGGTCTCCTAGATCGGGGCTATCAGGGGGCATTTGTGGGGAGACCTTGTGTTTAAAGAGGTCTTCCAATTTTTGGGATTGTGTGCCCTTTGCCTTGAGATAATTGGGTTAACCTTTAACTCGTCTAGTTATCTCCCAGGCAGAGGAAGGTAAGGTTTTACTGTAAATCTGTATTATGATTGGTTGTCACTTTTGTTTACTGTGGGAGGTCCTCTTGCATGAGGATTTCCATAAAAGCCAGTTTGGCATCAATAAAACATGATTCCTGTTGTATCCTTCATGAAGTCTACCAAAAATAATAAATAATGATACAAAAATTAATAAATGAAAATAACAAGTAAATAAATGGTTGCAATGTAATATTACATTGCAACCATTTATTTACTTATTATTTTCATTTATTAATTTTTGTATCATTATTTATTATTTTTGGTATACATAGCAATTTATGTCTATTTTAACTTATTTATTAAAAGTTATTTCTTAATCTTACCCAGGGCACTAAACTGTTCTATTTTTTCATTACTACTTTGGTAGTTTATTGTGGGTTAACCCCACTATGAGTGTTTCCCTATAGCTTCCATTCCTCTCTTTTTTTTCTTCATAAAGTCTAGGCTCATGCTTGGGTAACCGTTTTTTGCTGGGGAGATTTACCTTGGAAGCTGCATTCATCTTTACTATTCCTCTACACTCTGCTGCAGCTATAATCACTTATGCTCAGCAATACGAAAAGGAATAGGAGAACTCAGTACCATAACTACTGAAGTTCTTAACAGTAATCTACTTGGATTTTGATACGTTTCCACACAGAAGGCTACTGTTGGTTGAGATCAGCTGGTTTACATGACAAATCATGTTCTTGGATAGAATACTGACTTAGCTCCTTAAGGACCGAATACTTTTATTTTTCTAATATGGTTGTACTTCCCTTAAGGACTCATGATGGAAGAATTGTAGATTATGCTAGCGCAGTGTACCTATAATCTTAATTTTATTAAGGACAGGAGGCGAGTATTTTGCATAATCTTTCTTTACTAAAACTCCAGCAGCACAGATTTAACAATAAAGTTTAGTGAAAAAAACATTGCCATAGGGTATAAAAGGCCCTTCCTCTTGCATCATTTCCTCTTTCTTTGGTGCAAGATAATCATAAACATATCCTGCTATTACAATAATTAATGATAACGACGAAGAATCAGACTGTAAATGATCCGAATCCCGACTGGAAGATTGTCGTAGAGTGCAAAGACAATCCCATGTATTGATCCATGAAGAAGAATCAACCTGAAAAGAAACAAAAGACGTGAAAGGGATTTGGAAATGAACTGTTTGTCCTTATTATTATTATTATTATTATTATTAGCATAATCAATATTACTGTTTATAAAATGCCAGTTTATTCCGTAGTACTTTACGTTAAAGGAATTTATCAGATGAGATAAGAATTTTTTAACCGAAATAGGTAGCTATGATAGAGACATTAATATAGTCAAATTGTATGTATTAGGAAATCATAACAGATAGCAGTCGTAATTTCAAGATGTGATATGAAATAAACCACGTAATAAAGACATAACCACATCCCCTGAATTCAAATCTTTTATTGAAGTACAACCCAAGGAAAGATAAATAGGGAGGGAAAAAAGCAGGGTGGGAAAATACTCGCCTCCTGTCCTTAATAAAATTAAGATTATAGGTACACTGCGCTAGCATAATCTACAATTTTATAACAGGAGAGGAGGCTTCATATTTTGCATTTTTAACGCTATGGAACAACACAGGATGTGTGAAGAGTCCGAGGAAGTAGAACACCCTGAAAGTCTCTTCTCGTGACCTGGCCAATGAACATTGGCGAAGGAAGATGCGTCGTCGATGTCTGAGACGCATCCATGACCCGAATGACCGATAACCAATCGATCACCGCAACCATATGAGCAATGGTCAATGTACCCACTCGGTAAGGTGGTGGCCCTAACTGGTGTGAAAGGTATAGTATACAAAAGGAGAGAGAGAGGCTGTCTCGATTGTGAGATTCCTCGAGGGTTAGTTGGAGTGAGTATCCAAATCCATAGGTCAAACCCGTAGGATAGACCAACTAAGACCCATAACCGAGTGTATTCCAATACTGGTTCTGGAGCGTATGACGCCTCGCGGCATACGAAAAGTCCTGTCGTGGAACGTGTGCCGCCAAAGTCTCTGATGGTATCTTGTGGGTTGTCCGTAAGATGGGAGACAGTGGAAGGGCAGTGGATAGCCCAGAATGGAGTCAATAGGATCGGGAGCCCCTCTGATTCTGCCGTAGTGGCGAGATGTGTGTCACCCAGATCTCCGTGATTCGATGGTGACCAAGGAGTCCCGTTGTCAGTTGTTGTCACGAAACCCAGTTCGTGATATAGGTAATCTCCTGAGGGAACCCTAGTCGTAGGGTAACCTTGCGTGTTATTTAGAAATGGTAAATGTCCTCCGATATTATTAGAGTCCAATACCAGACTCCGTCCAGGTGTTTTGTGTAGCCGGTTGTCGAGATATTGTGCAAATGTAGGAGAATACAACTATCGGATCTGTCCCAGGTTAGCTGTAGGTTGTTGGTAATCCCGACGCCAGCCGTCTCTTCTCCAGATCATCGTTCTCCGGTAGGGGTACGTGCAGCAAGCCTTCCAGCCCTAGAGACTGATTGTTGATTACGTGTGTAGTAAGTAACGTCTTGTAGTCTAGATAGGTGAGGTAGCGGATTCCCTTGTGGCGAAAGGGCGCCATGACCGGTTATAAAAGTTTCTTGGGTACCATGGGTCGTACCTTAACGATAGACACGTGAATTGATTAGTTTGGTCCAGTCGATGAAAACAAAATGGACAGATGGGTCCCTGGTGTGACTATCCTGGACGGGTATGTGTCCGTCCAATCCGAATGATTGAACCCACCTAGGTGTGGGGAAGCTGTAGGATGGTCTCCCGTCTACTGTGAGCATAAAATTATCCCTGAGTTATCCAGTGATGTCTGGAGCAAATGCACAGTGCTTCTTGGAAATAGGTGTAAGTTTCCTCATTTGTGAGATTTGCGGTCCTCCAGTACCCGTAGAGGGGTGGTACTGGAAGATGTGGACTTCGACCCCCCAAGGGTCGACCAGGTATCCAGATTACGCATTAGTTCACGGAGCTAAGTTACCCTACTGGGTCATTCAGCCCAGGAGTATAGAGGAATTCTATGTCCTATCCTCCGGCTGTCCGGAGTATTCTAGCCTCCCTACTCGAGTAGAGGTAGCTTCCTTATTTGATAACAAGGTAGATCGCTCCCCATGGTTACACCATGAGAGTGTTGAATCCGGAGAAATTTAAGAGTATAGCTGTTTCTCAGTAATGTTCTGTCGTTGGGGTGAAGTGAGTGAGGGCGTGCGACCCGGAGTCGAACACGCAGTCTCCTTGTCCTAGGTTTTGTGGCAACAATTGTATGGATCGTGGATGAAGGCCTGGAAACCCCCATTTCGTTGATCTCTGTGTGTTGTCTGACCGTGCGGCGGTCAAATCCGTGGAGTCTCAGTAGATTTCCTTATAGGGGAAGTTAGGTCGTTTGGATCACTTTCCGGCACATTGGGGTTCTGTTCCCAGGCTTGATGTAATTATTTGGAGGGTCAGTGATGGAATACTTGTCCTTTGTATATTGGTGCTTGGCCCGGGGCCTGGTAGCTCATGAATTCATAGGCAGATAGGGTACCATGGTTCACAGTCTCTGCAAGACCCAGCCTATTGGGGATGGTTGTCTGCATTGAGGTTGCCACTGCAATTAACCTAGGCTGAAAGTCTTGAGTGAGAGGTCGTCTGTTGACCTTTCGATCTGTTGAGTATATATATCTATATATACGGTCTAGGTACATGTGTAAATGTGTTAGGACACCTAGAGCGCCTTCGGCCATAGTTCCATGTGGAATGCGCATCTGCGAGTGGGTGAATAACCCCAGTAGTAAGGGGGTTCATCCAAATAATAAAGTGCACAGAAGTCCGTAGACGAGTGCCGATCTGTGAGTGCATAGTAATCCATTGTTGAATGCACATCTATGAGGGTTACTCCAGTAGTAAGGGGGGTTTCACCCCAATAGTAACGTGTACAGTAGCCCATTGGTGAATGCATATCTGCAAGTGAAGGGGGTCACCCCAGTAATAAAGTGCATATAATCCATTGGCAGATGTGCCTCTGTGAGTGGGGGGTCACCACAATAAAAAAGTGCACAGTAACCCATTGGTAAATGCACATCTTTGAGTGTGGGGGTCACCCCAATAATAAAGTACACAGAAAATAAAGTTTGGGTAGTTTTATTGCGGGGACTTCTCTAAGGAAGTCATGGTCTTCCGTTTCAGTGGCCATTGCGGTGTCAATGTCCGTTTTCAAGATCTGCACCAGTAATTTGGCAATAGCCTTCTCCACTGAGGTGACCACCGCCGAATTTATCATTGACTGGAAGTCAGATGGTGGTGATTGTGGTGAGTCACTCATCATGAAGTAGTGGAGTATTCTGTCTGTGAAAGACAGGAAAATGTCAGTTACCAAAGTACGTTAGTAGTAGTACAGTAGGCTTCCACTTAACACTGGGTGACCCCCAGTCATATCTGACCCGAGATCCTTAGGTCGCTAGGGGTCGAGTGGCCTGAGAAGGGGGTCACCCTCTGTGCGACTGGGATGAGCGGTCGTATAAGTGGGCCACACCCGTCAAGGGTGGAGGGCCTGTTTGGTTTGGGTTTCACCCAACAATAAATGAATTGTGGAGCCTGTACACTTGCAATTTCCTCCCTCCTTGGCAAGGAGGTGCGTGGATCACCTCAGTCGTAGTGTGGGTGTCCGATATTCACTGCATAGAGCCATATTGTTAGTGTATGGCAGAATGTTGAACCTGCGTGCACTGTGTGAGTAGTAGTACAGTAGGCTTCCACTAATGACTGAGAGTCACCCAGTGCTATCTGACCCGAGACCCTCAGGTCGCTAGGGGTCGAGTGGCCTGAGGAGGGGGTCACCCTCTTTGCGACCGGGATGAGCGGTCGTATAATTGGGCCGCACCCGTCAAGGGTGGAGGGCCTGTTTGGTTTGGGGTTCACCCAACAATATATGAATTGTGGAGCCGGTACACTTGCAAATTCCTCCCTCCTTGGAAAGGAGGTGTGTGGATCACCCCAGTTGTAGTGTGGGTGTCCAATATTCACTGTATAGAGTCATATTGTTAGTGTATGGCAGGATGTTGAACCTGCGTGCACTGTATATCTTTGAGACTGTGGGGGGTCACCCCATCTGGAAGGTGGGTCACCCCAGAATAAATCCTGCACTGAGTGCTGTATGGCTCTGCTTGGGGGTCACCCAGCGTAGGGGGTCACCCCTGTTATGGTATTGGCAGAAGCGTGAGTGGGGTTCACCCCCAACTGAGAGGGGTCACCTCTGTATAGACACTCTGCAGCAGTGTAATGATTAATGTACAGTGCAGTTTGTTATCAGCAATGTTCCACAGTAAATGGTTGTTTAATGGAAATACCGAACTATACATATCCAACGTGTGTTGAAGGGATCGTGTGAGTCCTAACCGCTAGGGGCGCAAATGGCCGTCGTGGGTCTCGCGGGTGCGAGATCTAAGATGGCCGCCGTTCATGCCAAAACGACAGCGCGGCTCGCGGTTGCGATCCGCCAGCGTAGATAGGAAAAAATACACAGAAATTAATAGATCACAAGATATAAAATCATAAACACATTCTCTGGTTACCCAAATAGATGAATCCTATTTTATGTACTTCAGTGGGGATAGAACCTGTGAACCATAAGATATGGACAGTGCACTGCTAGTACTATACACACACACACACATGGTGCTATGAATATCACAGCTCCTGACAGGCATTGAAAAACCCTGTAGGAGAAATGAGAGCACGGTCTGGGAAGGTCTGGGAAGGTAGCTGGCTGCCCTGGATCTTGCGGTCTGCGATACCCAAAATGGCCGCTGTTCGCGCGCAAATCTTAATGCCGGTAACTCAGATTCCCACACTCCCCCTCCCACTGACCCTAACCGATGCCCCAGTCCCTGGTTTGATAAGCGCGATCGTGGTAACTTGCTGCGATCGCGAAATAAATGACAGGGAGATACGGAATGAGAGGGAAGCAAAGGTAGTACAGGTGGGGATATAGGGGACAAAGGGAAACATTTAAGAAAAGAAATAGTAATAATCAAATATAGAGACAATCCATCAAACCCAGTGTGAATGTAAAACCATAGTAAGAATGAGCAGAGAAAGGAAGCTCTGACAGTGTAAATGTAAATTCAATAGCAGAGAATAAAATACTCTTACCTGTCTGACTGGAGCAGCAAAGAAAGAGGAAATGATGCAAGAGGAAGGAAGGGCCTTTTATACCCTATGGCAATGTTTTTTTCACTAAACTTTATTGTTAAACCTGTGCTGCTGGAGTTTTAGTAAAGAAAGATTATGCAAAATATGAAGCCTCCTGTCCTGTTATAAAATTCAGTTATGAAGTATTTTAACACCAGGGATCATTTATTACCTGTGGCTCATCTCTGTCAGTTGGGACAACAATTAGTGGCCTTTTTTGGTGACTCCAGACTGACAGATGAGCTGCATGCAGCTCATTAAATAAACATTTAAATGCCTATAGCAATATTTTAATGGTAGCAAGTCCTGCTCACTACAGAGGAAACCAGGTATTGTGGTGGAATCTTGGTAAAAATAAATTTAGTAGGCCGAGATTACCACGTGGCATGTGTACGTGCATATGCTGACGTATCGGTCGGTTGGTTGCACGTGGCAAGATACGATCAGTAGTGTACGGAGCATGTGCAAGAATACAGGATGTAGTATTTTCCTCCTCCATTGTGCTGGACAAGCCATGCGGTCAAGCAGGAAGTTAGTTCTTGTTCGTATTGATTGGTCAAGAGAATGTGCGGGTGGAGCTTAATATGGGATTAGTTATGTGCCTATATAAGGAGCCTGCACTATTGTCCGGGGCTCAGAACTTGTTGTATTTTGGTGACATTAGTCCCTCTGAGTCCCGATCGGTGAATCAAATAAAGAATCTCTTCCTTCCTGAAGAATCCTGTGTCCATCTCTCTGTGCTTGGCTTCCGTCAGTTTCTCCGGTATCATTTGGTGCATTGGCCGGGAAGCTCATCGTTCAACGGTAGCTGAGAAGCAGAGGCGTGAGACGGTCTATCTTTGCCCACGTTCTCTACGGCTGCACCCCTGAACTTCTGCGTGGACCTCCCTTCGTCTCGGCGCCACTGGTCTGTTGTCCAGGAGATCATCGGCCTCTACGTAGTAAGTGCTGGGGTGTCCCCGTCGATGAGTGTGAACTCAGGTTCAGGAACGAGGAGGTAAGACGACCGCTGTTTTAGACGGCGGACCCACTAGGGGTATACCGATTGTGCGGTAGGCCCATAAGGGGTTAATCTGTGTATGGCATCTGCCCCCTCTGTCGGAGGGAAGGAGCGAAGGCGCACCGCTCAATCGAACGCTCTTTAGTAAGACCGTTTGATTTGGTTTGGAGTCAGGCGGGCTTCTGTGTAAATAGCCCTAGCCGGACACCGGTGTCTTGTCTAGACTAGCGTTCTAGGGTGTACAATTTGTTCGCTAGGTCGGAGGGACCGGGAGACTAAGCGTCGTCTGTGTAAATTCGGTCCGCTAGCTCTCAACCTATCTTGGCTAAGTGGGAAGGCGTGTAAATTTGGAACCCACTAGACTATTGATAGAGTAGAAAGACTAAAAGGGTTCTGTTGTAAATTCCGCCCTCTAGTTCGCTATATGTGGTGCTTGGGCAGTGTGGCTAACCAAAACGGATGTAGATAGTTTTAGGTAGTCCATCAAGGTACTGGCCAATAGATTAGTTGGGAATTGTATATGTGATAAAGATTGTTTAGTAACGTGTATATCTTGTTAGATAGCGTGAGCTCTGCCGTCTAGCGAGAGTGTTAATAGTGTGTGGCTGTATTATAGTGCACGGTACCATAACCCTGTATATTTACTGACACTGTATATAAGTACTAATAATTGTCGTCTATTGCATGTTTAACACCATAACCACTAATAATTGTATTGTGACCTTAAATTGTACTTTGAACTATGCTAACCGTACTGTAACTGCTGTTTGTAAAGACAATGTTACTGGGGTGTGTTATAGACGGGTAATTCATATATAGAGAATTATAGCGTGGGTGACGGTATAGTTTCGCCAAAGGGCATAATTTCGATTATTTAGTGACTGGTGTAACAGCTGTGTGTGTACGGGAATTCCCTGAGTGTTTTTATTGTGTTATTGTGTACGTTTCACTTGGTAACTGTACCACGTGGTGCTGTTGCCGAAGGAACGGGTGTGACTGTTGAATAGAGTGTGTGTATAGCATTCATTGTCAACGACGCTCCATTGATAAGTATGGGCGCGTCGGAGTCGACGATTTTGGATCCCTTAGGATGCATGGTAAAGAATTTTAAAAAGGGATTTACAGTATGTGATTTTGGGGTTAAAATGTCTCCTGCACGTTTGATCACTTTGTGCACTAGGGAATGGCCTACTTTGGTTGCGGCATGGCCGCCACGTGGCAGTTTGGATCCAAATCTGGTACAGCGCGTACACGTGGCTGTATCAGGTAGGCCTGAACTTTACGGACAGTTTCCATACATTGATTGTTGGAGGCAGGCCGTAAACGACTCGCCAAGATGGATCCGAATATGCCACGAGGAGCAGTGTCGCCTCATGGTGGCCAGGACTTGTTTGTCCACTAGGACCATGGTTAAGCCCATTTTGGACACGCCCCCTGAGTCCGAGATCCCTATGCCGCCCCCTTATTTCTCTGCAAGGGGAAGTGATACAAGTACAGGAAGTTCTACACCCCCTCCCCCGTTGTCCCCATCTACTTCCTCCTCAAGCTCAGAATCCAGCCCACGCCATACTAAACCTCCCCTTCCGGTACCAGCCCCCGTTAAGCCCACCTATCCCGATTTGGCGCCATTTCAAGCTTCCGGTCAGGCTTCATCTTGCCCGGCTCGGAATATTTTATTCACCGGCCTTCCCTATGATAAGGCTTCTACATCCGCACGTCTTATTACCCCCCGATCGGAACCCCTAACCGACGCCCCTCCATGAAGCCCTATACTAACCCGACAACTGACCGGTACCCAAAAACCTAAACATTACCAGATGCCTTGTCGTTTGAATCCCGGGTCAGCTTACCTTAATGATGTAGGTCAAATGGTGTATGCTGACCCAGTCTTCGTATATGTCCCATTCACGACTACCGATCTCTTGAATTGGAAGACCCACAATTCCTCGTATACTGAAAAGCCACAAGCCATGACCGACCTGTTCACCTCGATAGTCCAGACGCATAATCCAACTTGGGCTGATTGCCAGCAATTATTAATGACCTTATTTAACAATGAGGAGAGGACTAGGATAAACCAAGCGGCTATTAAAGCGCTGGAGGAAGAAGCCCGTACTTTAAACCAAGCAAATCCAGCAGCATGGGCCGCAACTCATTATCCTAATGCTGATCCCGACTGGGATGTTAATGGCGCAGATATGGTTGATCTAAAAGCCTATAGAGACGCTATAATTGCTGGCATGAAAGCCGGAGGGAGGAAAGCCATAAATATGTCGAAGGCGGTTGAGGTGATTCAGAAAAGTGATGAAGCGCCTAGTGTCTTTTATGACCGATTATTGGAGGCATACCGTCTGTATACCCCCTTTAATCCGGAAGACACTGAGAATTCCCGAATGGTAAACTCTGCCTTTGTCAGCCAAGCTTACGGAGATATTAAGCACAAGCTACAGAAGTTAGAAGGGTTCGCAAGAATGTCCATCACCCAACTAATGGAGGTAGCAAATAAGGTTTATATGAATAGGGAATCAGAAAGTAAGAAAGAGGAAGAGCGCAAGATGTGTAAAAAGGCGGATATGCTAGCGGTAGCGATCGCAGGCGGAGATAGACGGGGCCCAGATAGAGGCGATAGTAGGTGGAATAGGGAACCCCTGAGTAGGAATCCGTGCGCGTATTGTAGAGAAGAAGGGCATTGGAGAAGCGAGTGTCCAAAAAGAGAGCAATACGAGAGAGACCAACCCAGGGCAGGATATGGAAATTTTAGAGGCAGAGCAAAAGGTAGAGGAGGTCCCGGAGGGAGCAATAGTAATAACAGAGGAAGTGTAAGAGAAGACAGATACTATCCCGCAGCGCAAAGGTCCCGCGATAGAGAAGATAGGGACTTTGTAGGATTGGCTGACACGGTCATGGAGAACTATTGATACTGACCGGGCTCCATCCCCCTTGGTCGAGCGGAGCCTATGGTCGATGTGTCAATAGGGGGAAAAAGGAGTGCATTCATGATCGACACTGGTGCTGAACATTCGGTGGTGACTGACCTAGTTGCTCCTCCATCCGGAAGAACTATTACCGTAATCGGAGCAACTGGAAGGAGTGCTGCAAAACCGGTTCTTAAAAGTCGACTCTGTACATTGGGAGGCCACGTAGTAAAACATCAATTCCTTTACATGCCTGAATGTCCAGTCCAATTGCTGGGACGTGATTTGCTATCCAAATTACAAGCGCAGATTACGTTCCTACCAAACGGAACAACATCCTTAAAGTTTAATGGACCTTCAGGTATTATGACATTATCCGTACCAAAGGAAGAAGAGTGGCGACTTTATACAGCGTTGACTAGCCAAAACCCTAAGAGTGATGAATCCTTATTCAACATACCAGGAGTTTGGGCAGAGAACAACCCACCAGGACTGGCCCGCAATATTCCACCCATTCGAATCAAACTAAAGCTTGGGGTTTATCCAGTGAGCCTACGGCAATATCACATCCCGCAGAAGGCTAAGAAAAATATTCAATCTTATCTGGATAAGTTCATACGGTATGGTATCCTAAAATTCTGTACTTCCCCCTGGAACACCCCATTGCTGCCTGTTCAAAAGCCCGGTACAGATGAGTATCGACCTGTGCAGGACTTGAGAGCAGTCAATGATGCGGTTGTCAGTATACATCCAGTTGTGCCCCATCCGTATAACCTGCTTGCTTTAATTCCAGGCGGGGCTACCTATTTTACAGTCTTAGACCTCAAAGATGCCTTCTTTTGCCTCCGAATTGCCGCAGAAAGCCAATGTATCTTCGCTTTCCAATGGGAAAATGCTGTAACGGGCTCGAAACGCCAGATGACTTGGACAAGACTGCCCCAAGGGTTTAAAAACTCACCGACCCTATTTGGTTCAGCTCTGAGTCAAGATCTACTGGATTTCAAGTCCATCCCAGGAGAGTGTGTATTATTACAATATGTAGACGACTTGTTGATAGCAGCAGTTACAAGAGAAATATGTCAGCAAGCAACACACGATCTACTACACATTCTCTGGAAGGCAGGATACAAGGTGTCTAGGAAGAAGGCTCAGTTGTGTCTGCCAACTGTCAAATATCTGGGATTCCATATCTCTGAAGGTCAAAGAATAATGGGGCCAGAGAGAAAAGAAGCTGTGTGCCAAATACCAACACCCAAGAATAGAAGACAAGTGCGAGAGGTCTTGGGGGCAGCAGGCTTCTGTAGGATATGGATTCCCAGTTACGCGATATTGGCGAAACCTCTGTATGCAGCTATCAAGGGTACAGAACACGACCCCTTCCTATGGACTCAAGAACAGCAAACGGCATTTGAAGATGTGAAGAGGGCTTTGATGAGTGCCCCAGCATTAGGTCTACCTGATCACACACGACCATTCTACCTGTATGTACATGAGCAAAGAAGAATGGCTGTGGGAGTATTGACACAGTACTTGGGATCATGGCAAAGACCTGTTGCCTATATGTCTAAGCAACTGGACGCAGTGGCCAGCGGTCTTCCACCTTGTCTAAGAGCCGTAGCTGCAGCCGCCCTGCTGGTAGCTGAAGCCGATAAACTCACTCTGGGTCAAGAACTTTATGTACGAGTTCCACATGCAGTACAGACGTTGTTGGATTACAAAGGAAATCATTGGTTTAGTAACAGCCGTATGACCAAGTATCAAGCAATGTTGTGTGAAAACCCAAGAGTGCATTTAGAGACTGTAAATACCTTAAATCCAGCTACCCTTCTGCCGCAACCTACTGAAAGTCAACACGATTGTTTGGAAGTGATGGATGAAGTATTTTCAAGTAGACCAGATCTTCGTGATTTTCCCATCCAGAACCCCGATGTCCAATATTACACAGACGGCAGTAGTTATGTGAAAGAAGGGATTCGCTATGCAGGATACGCAGTAACAACGATAGATAAGGTGATAGAAGCTCGGCCACTGTCAAAAGGAACATCAGCACAAAAGGCAGAATTGATAGCACTGACACGAGCGTTACAATTGGCTGAAGGTTTAAGAGTGAACATCTACACGGACTCCAAGTATGCGTTTTTAACCACTTATGCCCACGGAGCTTTGTATAAAGAAAGAGGACTATTGAATTCAGAGGGCAAAGAAATCAAGTACGCAGCTGAACTACTACAACTATTGGAAGCAGTATGGGAACCGAAAGAAGTCGGTATTATACATTGTCGAGCGCATCTGAGAGGAGATGGTGATGTAACCAAAGGAAATCAGATGGCAGATAGTGCAGCTAAGCGTGCCGCTGAATCAGGAAGACAGGAATATGTGGAACATATAGCTGCTCTTATTCCAACTCCATTATCTCAATGGACTCCAGCTTATACAGCTCAAGAAGAGGAGTGGTTAAAGACTGAACCTGGAAAGTATTTGGAGAACAAATGGTATCAGTTAGAAGATGGGAGAATAGTTATTCCAGCATCACTAGCGGTAGAAATCATCCAAAACTATCATAACGGGACGCATTCTGGAAGAGATAGTACAGAAGAATCTCTCAGAAAACATTTCTACATACCAAGATTGTCTAACTTAACTCAAGCCATTGTACAAAGATGTGTAACGTGTGCTAAAAATAATGCAAGGCAAGGACCAGTAAAGTCACCAGGAGTTCAGTATATGGGGGGACTCCCTATGTCCGATCTACAAATTGACTATACAGTAATGCCTAAATCTGGTGGACATCGCTACCTACTAGTAGTTGTGTGCACCTATTCAGGCTACTCGTACAGAGAAAGCAGGAGAAGTTGTGAGATTCCTGCTACGAGAAATAATACCCCGATATGGACTACCCTGCTCTATAGGATCGGACAATGGTCCAGCTTTTGTTCATCAGTGCCTACAACAACTGACTCATATGCTTGGTATAAAGTGGAGACTTCATACGGCATATAGACCTCAGAGTTCTGGTAAAGTAGAGAGAATGAATAGAACTATTAAGAACCAGTTGGCAAAGATGTGTCAGGAAACCCAACTTAAGTGGAACGTTCTTTTGCCCATAGCTCTGTTGCGAATTCGCAGTACACCTACCAGAAGGATGGGTCTCTCTCCTTTTTAAATCATGTATGGGCGTCCACCTCCCGTACTTGGTAACTTAAGGGGGGATTTGAGTCAGTTGGGAGAAGGAATTACCCGGCAGCAGGTTGTAGAGTTGGGTAAGACTATGGAGGAGGTACAGAAATGGGTACAAGATAGATTACCTGTGAATATTTATCCCCCTGTGTGGTGGAATCTCGGTAAAAATAAATTTAGTAGGCCGAGATTACCACGTGGCATATGTGTATATGCTGACGTATCGATCAGTTGGTTGCACGAGGCAAGATACGATCAGTAGTGTACGGAGCATGTGCAAGAATACAGGATGTAGTATTCCCCTCCTCCATTGTGCTGGACAAGCCATGCGGTCAAGCAGGAAGTTAATTCTTACTTGTATTGATTGGTCAAGAGAATGTGCGGGTGGAGCTTAATATGGGAGGAGTTATGTGCCTATATAAGGAGCCTGCACTATTGTCCGGGGCTCAGAACTTGTGGTATTTTGGTGACGCTAGTCCCTCTGAGTCCCGATCGGTGATCCAATAAAGAATCTCTTCCTTCCTGAAGAAACCTGTGTCCATCTCTCTGTGCTTGGCTTCCGTCAGTTTCTCCGGTATCATTTGGTGCATTGGCCGGGAAGCTCATCGTTCAACAGTAGCTGAGAGGCAGAGGCGTGAGACGGTCTATCTTTGCCCACGTTCTCTACGGCTGCACCCCTGAACTTCTGCGTGGACCTCCCTTCGTCTCGGCGCCACTGGTCTGTTGTCCAGGAGATCATCGGCCTCTACGTGAGAAGTGCTGGGGTGTCCCCGTCGATGAGTGTGAACTCAGGTTCAGGAACGAGGAGGTAAGACAACTGCTGTTTTAGACGGCAGACCCACTAGGGGTATACCGATTGTGCGGTAGGCCCATCAGGGGTTTGAATTGTGTATGGAATCTGCCCCCTCTGTCGGAGGGAAGGAGCGAAGGCGCACCGCTCGATCGAACGCTCTTTAGTCAGACCGTTTGATTTTTTGTTAGTCAGGCGGGGCTCTGGTGTAAATAGCCCTAGCCGGACACCGGTGTCTTGTCTAGACTAGCGTTCTAGGGTGTATATTTTGTTCGCTAGGTCGGAGGGACCGGGAGACTAAGCGGCGTCTGTGTAAATTCGGTTCGCTAGCTCTCAACCTATCTTGGCTAAGTGGGAAGGCGTGTAAATTTGGAACCCACTAGATTTTTGATAGTAATCGACTAAGAGGCGTCTGTGTAAATTCGGTCCTTTAGCTCGCTATATGTGGTGCTTGGGCAGTGTGGCTAACCAAAACGTATGTAGATTGTTTTTAGGTAGTCCATCAAGGTACTGGCCAATAGTTTAGTTGGGAATTGTAAATGTGATAAAGATTGTTTAGTAAAGTGTATATCTTGTTAGATAGCGCGAGCTCAGCCGTCTAGCGAGAGTGTTAATAGTGTGTTGCTGTATTATAGTGCACGGTACCATAACCCTGTATATTTACTGACACTGTATATAAGTACTAATCATTGTCGTCCATTGCATGTTTAACACCATAACCACTAATAATTGTATTGTGACCTTAACTTGTGCTTTGACCTATGCTAACCGTACTGTGACCGCTATTTGTAAAAGACGATGTTACTGGGGTGTGTTATAGACGGGTAATTCACATATAGAGAATTATAGCGTGGGTGACTGTATAGTTTCGCCAAAGGGCATAATATTGATTATCTAGTGACTGGTGTAACAGCTGTGTGTGTACGGGAATTCCCTGAGTGTTTATTGTGTTATTGTATACGTTTCACTTGGTAACTGTACCACGTGGTGCTGTTGCCAGAGGAAACGGGTGTGACTGTTGAATAGTACGCGTGCATAGTATTCGTTGTCAACGACGTTCCATTGATAAGTATGGGCGAGTCGCAGTCAACGATTCCGGATCCCTTAGGTTGTATGGTGAAGAATTTTAAAAAGGGATTCAAAACTTGTGATTTTGGGGTTAAAATGTCTCCTGTACGTTTGGTCACTTTGTGTACTAGGGAGTGGCCTACTTTGGTTGCGGCATGGCCGCCACGTGGCAGTTTGGATCCAACTCTGGTACAGCGCTTACACGTGGCTGTATCGGGTAGGCCTGAACTTTACGGCCAGTTTCCTTATATTGATTGTTGGAGACAGGCCGTAAATGACTCGCCAAAATGGCTCCAGACATGCCACGAGGAGCAATGTCGCCTCATGGTAGCTAGGACTTGTTTGTCCACTAGGACTGGTGTTAGGCCCATTTTGGACACGCCCCCTGAGTCCGAGATCCCTTTGCCGCCCCCTTACTTTCCGTTAAGAGGAAGTGACGCAAATGCAGGAAGTCCTGCAACCCTCCCCTCATTACCCTCATCCACTTCCGCTTCCTCCTCCAGTACAGAATCCACCCCCTCTCGTACTAAATCTCCCCTTCCGGAATCAGAACCAACCCCCATTAAATCCGAATATCCTGATTTGGCGCCACTTCAGACTTCCGGTCAAGCTTCATCTAGCTCGACTCGAAGTGTTTTATTTACAACCTTTTCCCAAAACCAAGCTCCCACATCCCCATACCCTATTTCTCCCCGACTGGAACCTATGACTGACGCCCCTCCACGTAGCCCCATACAGACCCGACAACTGACCGGTACCCAACAATTAAAACACTATCAGATGCCTCTTCGTCTGAATCCTGGGTCAGCCTATATCGATGCCGCAGGCCAAATGGCACATGCTGACCCAGTCTTCGTATATGTCCCGTTCACGACAACCGATCTCTTAAATTGGAAGACCCACAATTCCTCGTATACTGAGAAACCACAAGCTATGACTGATCTGTTCACCTCAATAGTACAGACACATAACCCGACATTGGCTGATTGCCAGCAGTTATTAATGACTTTATTCAACAATGAGGAAAGGACAAGAATTAATCAAGCGGCCATTAAGGCACTAGAGGATAAAGCCCGTACTTTAAACCAAGCAAATCCATCAGCATGGGCCGCAACACATTATCCCAACACCGATCCCGATTGGAATGTAAATGGTGCTGATATGGTTCAACTCAGAGCCTATAGAAACGCTATAATTGCTGGCATGAAAGCCGGAGGAAAGAAAGCTATTAATATGTCGAAGACAGATGAGGTGATTCAGAAAAGTGATGAAGCGCCCAGTGTCTTTTATGACCGATTATTGGAGGCATACCGCTTGTATACCCCCTTTAATCCGGAAGACGCAGATAATTCCCGAATGGTGAACTCCGCCTTTGTCAGCCAAGCTTACCAGATATTAAGCGCAAGCTACAGAAGTTAGAAGGGTTTGCAGGTATGTCCATCACCCAACTAATGGAGGTAGCGAATAAGGTATATATGAACAGGGAAACAGAAAGTAAGAAAGAGGAAGAGCGCAAGATGCGTAGAAAGGCAGATATGCTAGCGGTAGCGATCGCAGGCGTAGATAGACGGGGCCCAGATAGAGGCGATAGTAAGTGGAATGAGGAACCTCTAAGTAGAAATCAGTGCGCATACTGTAGGGAAGAAGGGCATTGGAGAAATGAGTGTCCTTGAAGAGAACAGTGTGAGAGAGACAGACCTAGGACAGGTTATGGAAACTTTAGAGGCAGAGCGAGAGGTAGAGGAGGCCCCGGAGGGAGTAATGGTAATAGAGGGAGCAATGGGAACAGAGGAAGTGTTAGGGAAGATAGGTATTTCCCAGCAGCGCAAAGGTCCCGCGATAGGGAAGGCAGGGACTTTGTAGGATTGGCTGACACGGTCATGGAGGACTATTGATACCGACCGGGCTCCATCCCCCTTGGTCGAGCGGAGCCTATGGTCGATGTATCAATAGGGGGAAAAAGGAGTGCGTTCATGATCGACACTGGTGCTGAACATTCAGTGGTGACTAATCTAGTTGCTCCTCCATCTGGAAGGACTATTACTGTAATAGGAGCAACTGGAAGGAGTGCTGAAAAACCGGTTCTTAAAAGTCGACTCTGTACATTGGGAGGCCACGTAGTAAAACATCAATTCCTTTATATGCCTGAATGTCCAGTCCAATTGCTGGGACGTGATATGCTATCTAAATTACAAGCGCAGATTACGTTCCTACCAAATGGAACAACATCCTTAAAGTTTAATGGACCTTCAGGTATTATGACATTATCCGTACCAAAGGAAGAAGAGTGGCGACTTTATACAGCGTTGACTAGCCAAAACCCTAGGAGTGATGAGTCCTTATTCAACATACCAGGAGTTTGGGCAGAGAACAACCCACCAGGACTGGCCCGCAATATTCCACCTATAAAAATTGAACTAAAACTTGGGGTTTATCCAGTGAGCCTAAGACAATACCACATCCCGCAGAAGGCTAAGAAGAACATCCAATCTTATCTGGATAAGTTCATACGGTATGGTATCCTAAAATTCTGTACTTCCCCCTGGAACACCCCATTGCTGCCTGTTCAAAAGCCCGGTACAGATGAGTATCGACCTGTGCAGGACTTGAGAGCAGTCAATGATGCGGTTGTTAGTATACATCCAGTTGTACCCAATCCATATAACCTGCTTGCTTTAATTCTGGGCGGGGCTACTTACTTTACAGTCTTAGACCTCAAAGATGCCTTCTTTTGCCTCCGAATTGCCGCAGAAAGTCAATGTATTTTCGCTTTCCAATGGGAGAACGCTGTAACGGGCTCAAAACGCCAAATGACTTGGACAAGACTGCCCCAAGGGTTTAAAAATTCACCTACCCTATTTGGTTCAGCTCTAAGTCAAGATCTACTGGATTTCGAGTCCATCCCAGGAGAGTGTGTATTGTTACAATATGTAGATGACTTGTTGATAGCAGCAGTTACAAAAGAAATCTGTCAGCAATCAACGCACGATCTACTACACATTCTCTGGAAGGCAGGATACAAGGTGTCTAGAAAGAAGGCTCAGTTGTGTTTGCCAACTGTCAAATATCTGGGATTCCATATCTCTGAAGGTCAAAGAATTATGGGGCCAGAGAGAAAAGAAGCTGTGTGCCAAATACCGATACCCAAGAATAGAAGACAAGTGCGAGAATTCTTGGGGGCAGCAGGCTTCTGTAGGATATGGATTCCCAGCTATGCGATACTGGCAAAACCTCTGTACGCAGCTATCAAAGGTACAGAGCACGACCCCTTCTTATGGACCCAAGAACAGCAAACGGCATTTGAAGATGTGAAGAAGGCTTTGATGAGTGCCCCAGCATTAGGTCTACCTGATCACACACGACCATTCTACCTGTATGTACATGAGCAAAGAAGAATGGCTGTGGGAGTATTGACACGGTACTTGGGATCATGGCAAAGACCTGTTGCCTACATGTCTAAGCAATTGGATGCAGTGGCCAGCGGACTTCCACCTTGTCTAAGAGCCGTAGCTGCAGCCGCCCTGCTAGTAGCTGAAGCCGATAAACTCACTCTGGGTCAAGAACTTTATGTACGAGTCCCACATGCAGTACAGACGTTGTTGGATTACAAAGGAAATCATTGGTTTAGTAACAGCCGTATGACCAAGTATCAAGCAATGTTGTGTGAAAACCCAAGAGTGCATTTAGAGACTGTAAACACCTTAAATCCAGCTACCCTTTTGCCACAACCTACTGAAAGTCAACATGATTGTTTGGAAGTAATGGATGAAGTATTCTCAAGTAGACCAGATCTTCGTGATTTTCCCATCCAGAACCCCGATGTTCAATATTATACCGACGGCAGTAGTTATGTGAAAGAAGGGATCCGCTATGCAGGATATGCAGTGACAACAATAGACAAGGTGATAGAAGCTCGGCCACTGGCGAAAGGAACATCAGCACAAAAGGCAGAATTGATAGCACTGACACGAGCGTTACAATTGGCTGAAGGTTTAAGAGTGAACATCTACACGGACTCCAAGTATGCGTTTTTAACCACTCATGCCCACGGAGCTTTGTATAAAGAAAGAGGACTACTGAATTCAGAAGGCAAAGAAATCAAGTACGCAGCTGAAATCCTACAACTATTGGAAGCAGTGTGGGAGCCGAAAGAAGTCGGTATAATACATTGTCGAGCGCATCTGAGAGGAGATGGTGATGTAACCAAAGGAAATCAGATGGCAGATAGTGCAGCTAAGCGTGCTGCTGAATCAGGAAGACAGGAGTATGTGGGGCATATAGCTGCTCTTATACCAACTCCACTGTCCCAATGGACTCCAGTTTATACAGCTCAAGAAGAGGAGTGGTTAAAGACTGAACCAGGAAAGTATTTGGAGAACAAGTGGTATCAGCTAGAAGATGGAAGAATAGTCATACCAGCATCACTAGCGGTAGAAATTGTCCAAAATTATCACAACGGGACACATTCTGGGAGAGACAGCACAGAAGAATCTCTCAGAAAACATTTCTACATACCAAGATTGTCCAACTTGACTCAGGCCATTGTACGAAGATGTGTAACGTGTGCTAAAAATAATGCAAGACAAGGACCAGTAAAGCCACCAGGAGTCCAGTTTATGGGGGGACTCCCCATGTCCGATTTACAAATTGACTTTACAGTGATGCCTAAATCGGGTGGACATCGTTACCTGCTGGTAATTGTGTGCACCTATTCAGGCTGGGTAGAAGCATGTCCTACTCGTACAGAGAAAGCAGGAGAAGTTGTGAGATTCCTGCTACGAGAAATAATACCCCGATATGGACTACCCTGTTCTATAGGATCGGACAATGGTCCAGCTTTTGTTCATCAGTGCCTACAACAACTGACTCATATGCTTGGTATAAAGTGGAGGCTTCATACAGCATATAGACCCCAGAGTTCTGGTAAGGTAGAGAGAATGAATAGAACTATTAAGAATCAGTTGGCTAAAATGTGTCAGGAAACCCAACTTAAGTGGAACGTTCTCTTACCCATAGCTCTATTGCGAATCCGCAGTACCCCTACCAGAAGGATGGGCCTCTCTCCTTTTGAAATCATGTATGGGCGACCACCTCCCGTACTTGGTAACTTAAGGGGGGACTTGAGTCAGTTGGGAGAAGGAATTACCCGGCAGCAGGTTGTAGAGTTGGGTAAGACTATGGAGGAGGTACAGAAATGGGTACAAGATAGATTACCTGTGATTATTTATCCCCCAGTTCATAGTTATCATCCAGGAGATCAAGTGTGGATTAAAGAGTGGAATAATGTACCGTTAGGGCCCAAGTGGAGAGGTCCTTATGTTGTTCTTTTGTCTACCCCTACAGCGATAAAAGTAGCCGAAGTGACTCCGTGGATACATCACTCCAGGGTTAAACCAGCAGCAGTCGATTCTTGGCAAGTTACAGCAGATCCAGAGAATCCCTGCAAGATCCGGTTAAAACGCACGACTCAGTCGGAGTAACGAGGAACTATTGTGGATTACAAATTTTATTATTTTGGGGATTTGGTGCGTGAGTGAGAAGGCCATAATAAAGCCTGTCCGCCCACCGACATATAGTTTATAAGCCAGGGAAAGTCTCGAAGGGACTCCTGTGAAGACGAGCAGAACTCCATTCCCTGCAGCCCTTACATCCTGGAAGCTGAGGTGCCTTCGCACGGACGAAGACTGAGGATGACGGCGAAAGATGTGTTTTTGATAATGTTTATTTATGTGTATTTTTATATTCAGGAAGGTAGAGGTACCGACACTCCTAGCTGTGAGGTATGCATTAAGACTACAAGAACAGGTAACCATATTTCCCAAACCCTAATTTGGCATTCACAATACGAGTGTAAAGGAGATGTATCGAGATGTAGATACCTAAATATAGACTATAGTGTGTGCCATTTAGGAGTAGGAGAACCTAAGTGCTTCAGTCCAGAGTATCAACCCCGTACAATTTGGTTGACTCTCAGGAATGGAGATCCTCAGGGGACCCTAATTAATAAGACGGTGTTAGAATCCGTACATTCTTCGGGTGTTCTGCTATTTGATGCGTGTAAGGCGATATCAAGTGGTAGAAAGCCGTGGAATGTATGTGGGGATCTTAGATGGGAGAGGACGTATGGGTCTAATGATAAATATATTTGTCCCAGTAGTAAAAATAAATATGTGAGTCCTAGATGCCCAAATAAAGACTATAACTTTTGCCCATATTGGTCTTGTGTGGGGTGGGCGACTTGGGGACAGACAGTAGACAAAGACATGATAGTGACTAAGTTGCCTACCAGCCCATATTGTAAGTCTATGGAATGTAATCCCATCCATATACTTATAAATAACCCCGATAAGTTCTTAGACAAATATGGCAATTTATTTGGGTTTCAAATATACGGGACGGGTTTAGATCCTGGGACAGTATTGTTTATAGGGATAGAGACTGATACGGTATCCTCCCAAACTCATCAAGTATACCATTCCTTTTATGAAGAGATGAGTATAGATAATAAGATCCCCCATAATGCTAAAAACCTGTTCATTGATTTAGCTGAAAGTATTGCCGGTAGTCTTAATGTTACCAACTGCTATGTGTGTGGAGGTACTAACATGGGAGACCAATGGCCTTGGGAAGCAAAGGAGGTAATGTCCGGTTCTGAGGCAGTTGACCAACTAATATCTACACAAGCCGATTATCATATGAGTGTTAGAGGTAAATCTGAGTGGAGATTAAAGACCTCCATCATAGGTTATGTTTGCATAGCAAGGAAAGGAATAATGTATAATACTTCTGTAGGAGAATTAACTTGTCTAGGGCAAAAAGCTTATGATGATGATACAAAGAATACAACTTGGTGGTCGGCTTCAAATGTCTCAGAACCATCTAACCCGTTTGCTAGATACGCCAATTTAAAGGATGTGTGGTTTGATTTATCCATCACATCTACCTGGAGAGCCCCAGCAAATTTGTACTGGATCTGTGGTAAGAAAGCCTATTCGGAGTTGCCACAGGACTGGGAAGGGGCATGTGTGTTGGGTATGCTCAAACCATCCTTCTTCTTGTTACCGATTGAAACAGGTGAGACTTTAGGTGTTAAAGTGTATGATGTGAATCATAGGAAGAAAAGGGGACCCATAGAGATAGGCGCCTGGGAAGATGATGAATGGCCTCCCCAGCGTATCATAGATTATTATGGGCCAGCCACGTGGGCAGAAGATGGTACCTTTGGTTATAGAACCCCTATTTATATGCTCAACCGTATTATAAGATTACAGGCGGTGGTTGAGATTATTACTAACGAAACATCACAAGCGCTCAATCTTCTAGCGAAGCATAATACCAGGATGAGGACAGCAGTCTACCAAAATAGATTAGCCTTGGATTACCTGTTGGCAGTAGAGGGAGGTGTATGTGGGAAATTTAACCTGAGCAATTGCTGTCTTCAAATAGATGACGAAGGGCAAGCAATAGCTGAGCTTACTAGCCATATGGTTAAACTAGCGCATGTGCCTACTCAGGTATGGAAAGGGTATAATCCAAGTAGTTGGTTTGGTAGCTGGTATGAGTGGTTTGGAGGGCTTAAGGCAGTGGTAGGTGGAGTCCTGCTGATTTTAATGTTGTGTCTACTCCTGCCGTGTCTTATACCCTTAGTAGTTAGGTCTGTGCAAAGCCTGATAGAAAATATAGCAGAGAGGAAGGCTGCTGCACAGATAATGGCAATTTATAAATATAAGGCTCTAGATCAAGGAGAACCAATGCAGGAAGATGAGTGTTGAAGATTCACATCATAAGTTAAGTCTGGTCTGGTTCAAGGTAACTTGCGGTGTATGCAAACTAAGGTTAAGTGATGCCTCAAGTAATTGTGAAATATCAAGAGGCATCAAAGGGGGGAATGTGGTGGAATCTCGGTAAAAATAAATTTAGTAGGCCGAGATTACCACGTGGCATGTGTACGTGCATATGCTGACGTATCGATCAGTTGGTTGCACGAGGCAAGATACGATCAGTAGTGTACGGAGCATGTGCAAGAATACAGGATGTAGTATTCCCCTCCTCCATTGTGCTGGACAAGCCATGCGGTCAAGCAGGAAGTTAATTCTTACTTGTATTGATTGGTCAAGAGAATGTGCGGGTGGAGCTTAATATGGGAGGAGTTATGTGCCTATATAAGGAGCCTGCACTATTGTCCGGGGCTCAGAACTTGTGGTATTTTGGTGACGCTAGTCCCTCTGAGTCCCGATCGGTGATCCAATAAAGAATCTCTTCCTTCCTGAAGAAACCTGTGTCCATCTCTCTGTGCTTGGCTTCCGTCAGTTTCTCCGGTATCACCTGTTCATAGTTACCACCCAGGAGACCAAGTGTGGATTAAAGAGTGGAATAATGTACCGTTAGGGCCCAAGTGGAGAGGTCCTTATGTTGTTCTTTTGTCTACCCCTACAGCGATAAAAGTGGCTGAAGTGACTCTGTGGATTCATCACTCCAGGGTTAAACCAGCAGCGGTAGATTCTTGGCAAGCTACATCAGATCCAGAGAATCCCTGCAAGATCCGGTTAAAGCGCACGACTCAGTCGGAGTGACGAGGAACCTTGTGGATTACAAATTTTATTGTTTCAGAGATTGGTAAGTGAGTGTTTAGACGGCCATAATAAAGCCTGTCCGCTCACCGACGTGTAATTTAAAAGCCAAGAAAGTCTCGAAGGGACCCCTGTGAAGACGAGCAGAACTCCATTCCCTGCAGCCCTTACATCCTGGAAGCTGAGGTGCCATCGCACGGACGAAGACTGAGGATGCAGCCGACTAAAGATGTATTTGTGATAATGTTTATTTATATGTATTTTTATATTCAGGAAGGTAGAGGTACCGACACTCCTAGCTGTGAGGTATGCATTAAGACTACAAGAACAGGTAACCATATTTCCCAGACCCCAATTTGGCATTCGCAATATGAATGTAAAGGTGATGTGTCTAGGTGTAGATACTTAAATGTAGAGTATAGTGTATGCCATTTAGGGATAGGAGAACCTAAGTGCTTCAATCCAGAGTATCAACCCCGTACAATTTGGTTGACTCTCAGGAATGGAGATCCTCAGGGGACCCTAATAAACAAAACGGTGTTAGAATCCATACATTCTTCGGGTGTTCTGCTATTTGATGCATGCAAAGCAATCTCAAGTGGTTGAAAGCCGTGGAATGTATGTGGGGATCTTAGATGGGAGAGAACGTATGGGTCTAATGATAAATATATATGTCCCAGTAGTAAAAATAAGTATGTGAGTCCTAGATGCCCAAATAGAGAATATAATTTCTGCCCATATTGGTCTTTTGTGGGGTGGGCAACTTGGGGACAGACAGCAGACAAGGACATGATTGTGACTAAGTTGCCTACCAATCCATACTGTAAGTCTATGGAATGCAATCCAATCCATATTCTTATAAATAATCCTGACCAATTCTTAGATAGATATGGTAATTTGTTTGAGTTTCAAATATACGGGACGGGTTTAGACCCTGGGACAGTATTGTTTATAGGGATAGAGACCGATACGGTAACCTCCCAAACTCATCAGGTATTCCATTCATTTTATGAAGAGATGAGTATAGATAATAGAATCCCCCATAACGCTAAAAACCGGTTCATAGATTTAGCTGAAAGTATTGCCGGAAGTCTTAATGTAACCAACTGCTATGTGTGTGGAGGTACTAACATGGGAGACCAATGGCCTTGGGAAGCAAAGGAGGTAATGTCTGGTTCTGAGGCAGTTGAACAATTAATATCCTCACAAGCCGATTATCAGATGAGTGTTAGAGGTAAATCGGAGTGGAGATTAAAGACCAACATAATAGGTTATGTTTGCATAGCAAGGGAAGGAATAATGTTTAATACTTCTGTAGGAGAGTTAACTTGTCTAGGGCAAAAAGCTTATGATGATGATACAAAGAATACAACTTGGTGGTCGGCTTCAAATGTCTCAGAACCATCTAACCCGTTTGCAAGATATGCCAATTTAAAGGACGTATGGTTTGATTTATCTATCACATCTAGTTGGAAAGCCCCAGCAAATTTGTACTGGATCTGTGGTAAGAAGGCCTATTCGGAGTTGCCACAGGACTGGGAAGGGGCATGTGTGTTGGGTATGCTCAAACCATCCTTCTTCTTGTTACCTATTGAAACAGGTGAGACTTTGGGAGTTAAAGTGTATGATGTGAATCATAGGAAGAAAAGGGGACCCATAGAGATAGGCGCCTGGGAAGATGATGAATGGCCTCCCCAGCGTATTATAGATTATTATGGGCCAGCCACATGGGCAGAGGATGGTACCTTCGGATATAGAACCCCTATTTATATGCTCAACCGCATTATAAGGTTACAGGCGGTGGTTGAGATAATTACTAATGAGACCTCACAAGCGCTCAATCTTCTAGCGAAGCATAATACCAGGATGAGGACAGCAGTGTACCAAAATAGATTAGCCTTGGATTACCTATTGGCAGTAGAGGGAGGTGTATGTGGGAAGTTTAACCTGAGCAATTGCTGTCTTCAAATAGATGACGAAGGGCAAGCAATAGCTGAGCTTACTAGCCATATGGTTAAACTAGCGCATGTGCCTACTCAGGTATGGAAAGGGTACAATCCAAGTAGTTGGTTTGGTAACTGGTATGAGCAGTTTGGAGGGCTTAAGGCATTGGTAGGCGGAGTCATACTGATTTTAATGTTGTGTCTGCTCCTGCCTTGTCTTATTCCCTTAGTGGTTAGGTCTGTGCAAAGCCTGATAGAAAATATAGCAGAAAGGAAGGCTGCAGCACAGATAATGGCTATATATAAATATAAGGCTCTAGATCAGGGAGAACCAATGCAGGAAGAGGAGTGTTGAGGGATTCACATCATAGGAAAAGTCGGGTCTGGTTCATGGTAACCTGAGGTGTATGCAAACCAAGGTTAAGTGATGCCTCAAGTAATTGTGAAATATCAAGAGGCATCAAAGGGGGGAATGTGGTGGAATCTCGGTAAAAATAAATTTAGTAGGCCGAGATTACCACGTGGCATGTGTACGTGCATATGCTGACGTATCGGTCGGTTGGTTGCACGTGGCAAGATACGATCAGTAGTGTACGGAGCATGTGCAAGAATACAGGATGTAGTATTCCCCTCCTCCATTGTGCTGGACAAGCCATGCGGTCAAGCAGGAAGTTAGTTCTTGTTCGTATTGATTGGTCAAGAGAATGTGCGGGTGGAGCTTAATATGGGAGGAGTTATGTGCCTATATAAGGAGCCTGCACTATTGTCCGGGGCTCAGAACTTGTTGTATTTTGGTGACATTAGTCCCTCTGAGTCCCGATCGGTGAATCAAATAAAGAATCTCTTCCTTCCTGAAGAAACCTGTGTCCATCTCTCTGTGCTTGGCTTCCGTCAGTTTCTCCGGTATCAGTATCATTTAACAACTAGGGCTTTCATCTTTCAGCTGGTCCCCAGATCCCAGAGCTGCATGCAGTGCTGAAAGTCAATTTAAATGCCTATAGCTAAATTATGGTGTGAGTAGGATTGAATGCCTGCTCACATAGGAAACCCATGCATCAATCGATACCTGGAGCTCCCCTCTGTCAGCGGGGGCCATTTTTAGTGGCCCCAGATTGACAGATAAGCTGCTTGCAGCACTTTAAATTTGGATATAAATTCCCTTAGACAACAATACAGGATAAGCAGTGTTCAGTATCTGCTCACACAACGGCGACCAGGTATCAATCGGTACCTGGCACTCCCCTCTATTTTTAGAGGCCCCCAGACTGACACATAAGCTGCATGCAGAACTGAACGTCAGCTCTGCACACAGCTCCTTAGATACAGTTACACATGCTGAAAAGAGACACGTGTCTATCAAGTTCAGCTTTTCTCACACCTGTTTTTGCTGTTGATCCAAAAAAACTTCCAATTTTGCAACATATTAGGAAAAAAAATCCATCTTGACCCCAGAATGGCAGTCAGATTTATCCTTGGATCAATAAGCTACTTCCCCACAAATTAAAGATGATATCTCTGGATACGTATGCATCTAGTTGCTGTTTAAACATATGTACAGATTCTGATAAAACCACTTATTTTGTAAAAGTAGACAACCATATAGATACCCCATATTCAAAATGGGGTATGTCCAATCTTTTCTAGTAGCCACTTAGTCACAAACCCTGGCCAAAATTAGCATCTATATTAGTTTTTTTTTTCACCAATGATATTATCAGTATAATAGATTTTACTGCTCTAAAACACTAATATTTGTGTAGCCAGGGTTTCCCAGTTAATTTTCCCCATGGAACCCTTTGACATAGTGTATCAACATCATGGACACCCCCCCCTCCCCCCCCCCCCCAAAAAAAAAAAAAATTGCAATTTTTTTTCTGTTTGTTTTTTTAAATGTGCCGGTGTGTGTATATCCGTGCTTGTATGTGCCAGTTGTATATCTAACACACAGACACACACACACAGTGTGTGTGTGTGTGTGTGTGTGTGTGTGTATTTCTGTGTCAGAGTGTGTGTGTGTGTTTGTATGTGCCAGTGTGTATGAATCTGACACACAAATACACACACTGGCAGATAGTGGCACACAGATACAGACACTGACACACACACACTCTTTGACAGACACACACTCTCACTGACATGCACATATACACTCTCACTGACAAACACACATACACTCTCACTGACAAACACACACTCTTTTACAGACCAACATACAAACACATATAAACTCTCATTGACAACAAACGATACATTCTCACTGCCAAACACATACACTCACTGACAAGCACACATTCACTTTCACTGACAAACACACAAAACACATACAAACTCCCTAACAGACACACATACAATTTTCTTTTCTTTTTTTTACATTTTACTCCATCCAGCCCCCTCACTTTAGGAGTGCTGGCATGAAGTCCCCGTGGTCCAGTGGGGATCTCTCTGCTCAGCTCCCTTGCGCGCCTCCTAGTGATGCCGGAGCCAGAGTGATGTCATATTCAGGCTCCGGCATCACTGCTGTGCGCGTGAGGGAGGTGAGCAGGGAGATCAGAGCTCACGGCTCCCTTGCTGCCCGCTACCATTTTTTTTTCACATTTTTGGGTGGAACCCCAATTAGTGTTCGGCGGAACCCTAGGGTTCCGTCAAACACCAATTGGGAAATGCTGGTGTAGAGTAATATCTCATGAGTACAACAGTAACCCTCAAGTAGAGGTTTGGAAAGTAACAGGATCATACATAAGATTTGCCAATTTCTGTTTTTGTAAATTGCTATTTGCCAGATTGGCTATGTTGCCTTTGAGACGGTATGGCAGTCCAGAAATGAAGATTAACCCCACCATGACATACCATTTGAAAAAGTAGACAACCCAGGGTATTCAAAATGAGGTATGTCCAGTCTTTTGTAGTAGCCACTTAACCACAAACGCTTGCCAAAGTTAGTGTTCATATTTGTTTTTTGCATTCTTTTACTAGTGATTTCTCGTGATTTTTTTACTGGTGATTTCATCATCGTGATAGGTTTTACTGTTTTAAACACTCATATTTGTGTTGAGCAAACACAAATGTCTGTTTTTTCGGCCTTCCAAGTTGTTCCAGCAGCCACGGACTTGGCTTCAGCCTCTCCAACCTGGCCTGCAGCTCCCTAAACCAGCTTGCAGCTTCATTTGGGGCCCCAACTGCCCGCAGGGCCTTTGACCCGGTTCCCTGTGCGGACACCGGCTTCCGGCCTGTAGACACGGCTCGCACACTTATGTATACGTGGGAACCCACTTGCGGCATTCCCACGTTCGGGCCTAACTTACGCGGGGATTGACTCCCTCTGTTTGCATACTTCCTACCATTCGTTAAATTCTGTTTGTTTAATTCTTTTGTTCAAATTCCTTTAGTTTATAACCATTCGTTTATATCCATTTCAGTTAAAGCCATTAGTTTGATTCCATTAGTTTGAAATCCATTCATTTAAATCTATTCGTTAAAATCGCACATTTTAAGCTATTCCTCAGTCTCTTTCACTCAGTGCATTCGGTTAATTCAAGCCGTACGTTCGCATACTTTACCATTTGTATGTTTGCTGAATCATATGCCCGATTAAATCTTAGAATACTGGAAGGCTGCCACTTTATTTTTGTTTGCTATTCGATGGGTAATCTTGCATAAACTCACTGTTCTCATGTTGGGTAAATTCACAATTTGGTACAGTTGAACTGTATGGTCTAGCAGTTCCTAGATATTAGTTAAATCTCACAGGCACGTCAGTTTGGTTCCTGCACATATTTGTAGGTTAGTTCCATACATCTAGCGAGCTCTGCACATTTCTTTCCTCACTATCCCCTTCTACTCTTATTTAATTGTGCACCAGTCTGTCCAAGTTATTAAATTATATAATAAACTCCATCTGCATGGTTAAAATGTCGCTCACTAGTTGTCTGGTTTCTGGCAAAGATGTCAGTCTAGTCTCTCTCCTCATAGCTTCACAGGATATTTTATAGAATAGAGCTTTTAGTTTTGGAGATATGCCAGTGATCCTAAAAACTAGGGACCCACGTCTTAATAAAAAGCTCTCCATCCCCGAATTCTCAGCTTCAGACTATACAGAGATGTAATCTGCTCTGTATACCCTCAGAGGCGAGAGGAATTCGACCTCTATTTACACAAGGTGGTGGACCTGGGGCACAAATACGGGGGTTTCGTCTTCTATGATTATCACAGGTTGGTTTCATCTAAGGCAGCAGCAGCTGTTTGGAGTCAGTTGGACTCAGAGCTGTTCTGCAGGTATTTCGCTGGCTTAAGACCCCCGTCTTGGGCGGTTTGCTCCTCTCCCTCACACTCCTCCAACACTCTACATCTCACCCTTCCACTTCCTAACCATCCTCCAACCCCTCCATCAGTCAGGATAGGGGACCGAGAGATAAGCTGGGCAGATCCGTCATATTTCTGGGCAAGGAGCAGATATGCAACAACTTTAATGCTGGAGCATGTAACTACAATGTCTGCAGGTTGTTGCATATTTGCTCCATCTGCTTCAGGGCAGATACAAAAGCCAAGTTTTTCCCTAAGAAATCACTGACGGAGGTCAACTTCGACACCTTAACTTACCATTTACACACCCACCCTTCCCCCACCTGGTGCAATATTTGATTTCTGGGTTTTCTGAGGGTTTCCACACAGGGTTGGTAGCACTTCCAACAGGCACGCTGGAATTCCCTAATTTACTCTCGGCTACAAACAACCCATCTACTGTTGACGAGTTGCTATGAAGAGACCACATCAGGCTTTATGATTGGTCGTTTTCCGTACTCTCTTTTTTCTACATGGCGCATGAACCCTATTGGAGTGGTTACCAACAGCACATCTTATAAAAAACTTTGATTATCGATTTGTCCGCTCCTCATTTTTCAAAAAACCCTAGTTTAAATTGACTAATACCGGCTGAAAAATTCTCTCTTCATTATGCCTCCATGGTTCATGCCATGCAAGCTATTCTACTGGCCGGTGAACAAGCCTGGCTCAGTAAGACGGATATAACTAACGCCTTCAAATTACTACCAATCCATCGGTCTCTCTGGCATATCCACGGCATCAAATGGAGAGATAATTATTACTTAGCCACAAGACTCAGTTTCGGCTCCACAAGCAGCCCGAAGCTTTTCGACATATTTGCAGAAACTCTTTTCTGGCTGCTCCTGAATACGGGCAGATGCCCTACAGTCATTCACTATTTGGACGATTTTCTACCAGTCAAGGCAGGTTTCCTCCCTCCATGTAGTATAATTAGCACCACTGCACTGTTTTCGGCACTAGGTGTCCCATTGTCCCCTGACAAAGCAATAGGCCCCACAACACCGTTGGTATTCCTGGGTATCTCACTAGACTCAGTGTCTATGCATGCACGCCTCCCTGATGTGAAATTGGTACGCATCAGACAAGAATTGGACCAGTTCCTCCAAAAAGTTACTGGTACACGGAGGGATCTCCAGTCTCTACTGGGATACCTCAATTTTGCAATGCGTATCATTCCACAGGGGAGATCCTTCATCTCCAGGTTACTCTGCCTCCTACCCGGCATGCCTGATGATGGCACCATAGTCCTCAACCCCCCAGCCATAGCGATTTACTCATGTGGAAGCGCTTCCTAGCAGAGTGGAACGGCATCTCCATGTTCATTCCCCCAATGACCGAGCACTCCCCTGTTATTTGGACTGATGCAGCAGCCCACTCGGGGTTTGCTGCAATTTATGGTAACCACTGGTTCAGGGATGTTTGGCCTCAAGAAACACTTGCCTTACCGAACTTCAGGGAAACTTCAGGACTTTTCAAGATCTATCCCATTGTAGCAGCAGCTCATACTTGGGGACATCTGTGGGCCGGCAAGACAGTCAAGTGTTTCTCAGACAATTTGGCAGCTTGCGAGATCATTAATAAAGGGCGCTCTTCCTCCTTAACCATAATGCGGTTAATACTAAAATTGACGTGGCTGGCCGCCGAACTAAAATTTTTTCTAGTATGCGAACACATTCTGGACATTAAAAATGTGGCAGCTGACTCTTTGTCTCAGTCTAACGTTCAGGCATTTTACAAGGTGCATCCCTTCGGCAACGAATCGCAACATTTCCGGAGTTAAAAATGGATTAACAAGATTATTGACCCACGCACGGTCACTATCACGAAACGCTCTGTCTGCCAACACCAAAAAGGCCTATGACAGGGCTTTGACTGTTTTCCACAAATTTCGTGGGGAGTTCCACGTTTCAGATAATTATTCTACCAAGACCATGGTAGCTTTTGCCTCCTTTTGCCACCTACACCTCAAATTAGCACATAACATTATTAAATTATATCTTACAGGTATACAGTACCACTTCCTCACGACCTTTCCCAATCATCCACCTTTTCTTTCCACTTACCCCATGAAATCTATTCTTAAAGGCATCAACAAAATAGATCGACCTCCTACTACCAATAGATTACCTATAGACGGAACCATATTCAGGAACATGTCATATAGTGATGTACCGAACTGTTCGCCGGCGAACAGTTCCTGGCGAACATAGCGTGTTCGCGTTCGCCACCGCGGGCGAACACATGGGCGGTTCGATCCGCCCCCTATTCGTCATCATTGAGCAAACTTTGACCCTGTGTCTTATGGTCAGCAGACACATTCCAGCAAATTAGCAGCAGAACCTCCTTTCCACACCCTCCCACCACCCTCCCAGCATCCATTTTAGATTCATTCTGAAGCTGCATGCTTAGTGAGAGGAGGGAAAGTGTAGCTGCTGTTCATTAGATAGGGAAAGTGATAGCTAGGCTAGGGTATTCAGTGTCCACTACAGTCCTGAAGGAATCATCTGATCTCGGCTGTAAGAACAGCACCCCAAAAAGCCCTTTTTAGGGCTAGAACATCAGTCTGCTTTTTTTTCCTTTTTTTTTTTCTGTGTAATGTAATTGCAGTTGCCTGCCTGCCAGCTTCTGTGTCAGGCTCACAGTGCATACTGTGCCCATTTGCCCAGTGCCACCACTCATATCTGGTGTCACAATAGCTTAAGCTTGACATTTAAAAATAAAAAAACTTTTTTCACTGTAATAGATTGAAGAGCAGTTAGTTGTCTACCAGCTTCTGTGTCAGGCTCAGTGGATACTGTGCCCATTTGCCCAGTGCCACCACTCATATCTGGTGTCACAATCGCTTAAGCTTGACATTTAAAAATATTTTTTTTTCACTGTAATAGATTGAAGAGCAGTTAGTTGTCTGCCAGCTTCTGTGTCAGGCTCAGTGGATACTGTGCCCATTTGCCCAGTGCCACCACTCATATCTGGTGTGACTATAGTGTGCCTTTAAAAACAAAAAAAGTGTTTCACTGTAAGCTAATAGCAGTTCGTTGTCTGCAAGTGTCTGGGTGTCAGGCCTTCAGCGTGTGCTCTGCCAACCTCAGCAAGTGTACTTTGCCACTCATATCTGGTGTCTCTTTTTTCACAGTTATAGATTGAATAGCAGTTAGTTGTCTTCAAGCGGGTGTGTCAGGCCTACAGCGTGTACTCTGCAGACCTCTGCCATTGCACATTGCCACTCATATCTGGTGTCACAATAGCGTGCATTTAAAACCCCAAAACTTTTTTCACTGTTATGGATTGAATAGCAGTTAGTTGTCTTCAAGCGGGTGTGTCAGGCCTACAGCGTGTACTCTGCAGACCTCTGCCAGTGTACTTTGCCAGTTGCCACTCATATCTGGTGTCTCTATAGCATGCTTTTACAAAGAAAAAAGGTTTTTCAGTGTAAGCTAATAGCAGTCAGTGTCCTTAAAGGGGGTGTGTCAGGCCTTCAGCGTGTGCTCTGAAGACCTCTGCCAGTGTACTTTGCCACTCATATCTGGTGTCACAATAGCGTGCATTTAAAACCAAAAAACTTTTCACTGTTATAGATTGAATAGCAGTTAGTTGTCTCCAAGCGTCTGTGTGTCAGGCCTGCTCATCTACCCACAGTCAGGTGTCTGTCAAGGACATGTTTGAGCGTAAGAAGCCAATGTCAGAAAGTCACCCCCTTGCCCGGCGTCTGACAGCTGGCTTGTCTGTACTATTAGCCCGCCAGCTTTTACCATACAAGCTGGTGGAGTCTGAGGCGTTCAAAAAATTTGTAGCTATTGGGACACCGCAGTGGAAGGTACCCGGACGAAATTTATTTTCACAAAAGGCAATCCCCAACCTGTACTCAATTGTGCAAAAGGAAGTAATGGCATGTCTGGCACACAGTGTTGGGGCAAGGGTCCATCTGACCACTGATACCTGGTCTGCAAAGTATGGTCAGGGCAGGTATATCACCTACACTGCGCATTGGGTAAACCTGCTGATGGCTGCCAAGCAAGGAATGCATGGCTCTACAGAGGAGTTGGTGACACCGCCACGACTTGCAGGCAGGCCTACTGCCACCTCCTCTACTCCTCCTACTCCATCCTCTTCCATAACCTCCTCGTCTGAGTCCTCTTCTGCTGCTGCGTCTTGCTCCACATCAACAGCACCCCCCCCCCCCCAGCTCCCCAGGTACTATTCCATATCCCGGATACGGCAGTGTCACGCCGTCTTGTGTTTGACTTGCATTGAAGTTGGGCAAGTTGACTCATGTGTCGTGCATGGCACATGTGTGTAATCTGATCGTACAACGCTTTGTGCATAAGTACACAGGCTTACAGGACGGCCTTCTTGTCTCTGTACTTAACTGCCAACAGCTCCTCTTGGCGCAGAGCTGAGGTCTCCCCCCTTTGTAGCCGGGTGCGTGCATGTTGTCCTGGGAAACCTGTGCTGTTCTTTTTAATTGTGCCGCAAGCTACTGTATCAAACCAGTACAGTAGCTTGAACAAAGGGACACTTGTATAAAAATTGTCAGTATACAAGTGGTACCCTTTGTTCATCAGGGGGAATATCAGGTCCCAGACAATCTTGCCACTGGTTCCCATATGTTCTGGGCAACCTGGAGGGTCAAGGTGGCTATCCTTTCCCTCATACACCTGGAAGGCCTGAGTATACCCAGTCTCGCTATCACAGAGCTTATACATCTTTACACCATACCTAGAGCGCTTGGAAGGAACATACTGCTTGAATCCCAGCCTTCCCTTATACTTCATCAGGGATTCATCCACGCATATATTCCTTCCAGGTGTATAAGCCTCTGCAAGCCTGGCAGCAAAGTGGGTAATCAGGGGGCGGATTTTATATAGCCTGTCAAACTTATGTGTACTTATGCTCCCTAGGGGGACACAGGCTGTTGTCGCTGAAGTGCATGAAATGCAGAATCATTTCATACCTCTTCCTCGACATACATTGGGAGTAAATGGGGGTAGAGCAGATGGGGCTACTGCTCCAGTAGGAGCGGATGGAGGGCTTCTTGATGCCCTTCAGCATAGTCAATGCCCAGAATCTTTTAAATTCTGGCACATTGTGTATCTTTGCCAAAAAAGAGTCCGGATTTGTAGCTTGGAATTGATGGGCATATAAATTTATTTGGGCGACAATGTTCCCCAATACAGGGATCCTTAGGACAGGTGTCAATCCATATCTGCCAAGTGACCCTATGTAGGGGTAACAGTCTCTATTCTGCTCTGTGTCAGTGTGTATCATGGTCTCTGAGGACAGGTGTCAATCCATACCTGCCAAGTGACCCTATGTAGGGGGAACAGTCTCTATTCTGCTCTGTGTCAGTGTGTATCATGGGCTCTGAGGACGGGGAACAGTCTCTATTCTGCGCTGTGTCAGTGTGTATCATGGTCTCTGAGGACAGGTGTCAATCCATATCTGCCAAGTGACCCTATGTAGGGGGAACAGTCTCTATTCTGCTCTGTGTCAGTGTGTATCATGGTCTCTGAGGACGGGGAACAGTCTCTATTCTGCTCTGTGTCAGTGTGTATCATGGTCTCTGAGGACAGGTGTCAATCCATATCTGCCAAGTTACCCTATGTAGGGGGAACAGTCCCTATTCTGCTCTGTGTGAGAGGGAGGAACGGGAAATGAGTAGCTCGGCATCCAACCTTGTGCAAATGGGGTATTTCATGCTGTCGTGCCTGTTGAGGGACCCTCTTATAAAAAGGCTGAAGGAGAACGACCTGTGCTGGGTGTCCACGCTACTAGACCCCCGATATAAGCAGACAGTGGCGGAAATGTTACCGAATTACAAGTCGGAAAGGATGCAGCATTTGCAAAATAAATTAAAAAGTATTCTTTACACAGCGTATAAGGGTGATGTCACAGCACAACGGGAATCTAACAGGGGAAGAGGTGAAAGTCATCCTCCTCCTCCCACGACCACGCCATATCTGCCAAGTGACCCTATGTATGGGGAACAATCCCTATTCTGCTCTCTGTCAGTGTGTATCAGGGTCTCTGAGGACAGGTGTCAATCCATATGTCAAGGTGTCAATCCATATGTCAAGGTGTCAATATGTCATATGTCAGGTGTCAATCCATATCCATTGTGTCAGGGCTCCGCGGGCAGCGGTGAGGGGAGGCTGCAATCCTCTCGCAGCACTCACCCTCGGTCCGTCGCCACTCGCGGTCCCCTCTCCCCTTACCGATAAGCGAACGGCGTCCTCTCCTCCTGACACGCCGCTCGCATCCTCCTCTCCTCCTCCCAGCGGCAGCATGTCTAACGCTGCACGCTGGGAGCCGGCACTATTATCTAAGCGCCGGGGTCACTCACGTGACCCGGCGTTAAAGCTACAGTGCAACAAACACAGTGGGGGGTATAGATATCCCCCACGTGTGTTTGTTAATACTGATTGGTGGTTAGCCAATCAGGATTCAGGCTAGGATTTAAATACTTACCTTTCCTGTCTATCTGTGCCCTGTTGTGGTCTTTGCTTTATAGTATTGATTCTGAACGTGTGCTTTCTGGTTACGTACTCTCTGGCTTGTTATACTGACTTTGTGACTTTCTCCTACCCTTTGACCTCGGCTTGTTTCTCGTTATTCTGTTTTCTGGTTCCCCTTACTCGGCTTGTCTCCTGACTATTCTGTGTGTGCTTAGCCCGGCCACTCTAAGGACCGGTACTGCACACTTTCTGTTTGTGTGTCTGTGTGTGTGTTAGCGTGTTGGGTTCCCCAGTATCGTGACATTACAACAGGGCCATAATGGAACCTGCTGACATACCCCAGCTCCTAGTTAATCAGGAGGCCCGAATGGATGGCTTGGACCACCGTATGGATCAGTTTGCTCAAGCTTTACAGACCATACTGGCTCGTACTGCACACTTACAGCCTGCCGTCCAGGAGGCGGCTGCTGCTGTGCCCGAACCCATTGCCACTCCAGTACCCGTTCCTGCTCATGTAGTCCATATGACACCGCCACAGCGCTATAGTGGTGACCCAGCCTTGTGTCGTGGTTTCCTCAATCAAATTGACATCCATTTAGTGATGAATCCACGTTCCTATCCCACCGACAGGTCCAAAATTGCCTTTTTGATAAACCACCTGTCTGGGAGAGCTTTAGCATGGGCAAACCCCATGTGGGAAAATATGTCTCCTATGTCCTTTGCAGATTTTTTGTCAGCATTCAAACGCACGTTTGATCAACCCGGTAGGGTTGCCTCTGCTGGCAAAGCTCTGCTTAGGGTTCGACAGGGTAACAGATCTGTAGCGGATTATACTATCGAATTCCGCACTCTAGCAGCTGAAGTGGTTTGGAATAATGACGCCCTCGTAACAGCCTTTCAGGAGGGTTTGGCCGCTTACATACTGGATGAAATAGCATCCAGGGAACTGCCTGTTCTTCTGGATGATGTTCTAGACTATGTAATCCTTATTGATAACCGTATTAGAGAGAGGCGTACGCAAAGACGGCTGGAGACACGGGTGTTACCTGCTCTACCCAGTACTGCCTTACTAGTGATGTGGGATTATTAAAAATCTTTATTGTACTTGTATTGAATTATTGCACTAACTCCATTTTAACTTCATACTGTGACAATCCTCCATTTTGTCCTCCTAACCTGACTTCTTCAATCCTCCATTTTGTCCTCATAACCTAACTTGTTCATTTTAAAACTACCTTACATGACAGAATTTCCCAGCACATCTAATACAATAGACAAAGACTGTATTTTCTATAAAGACATGATTAACACAGGAATTGCTGACTTTTCCTTAACTTGCAACATAGTATAATTTGAAGGCCATGAGAACACAGTAGTAATGAAATGTTCTATTCATAAGAGACCTTGCACCTGGCCACGAGGCCTGAGATCACTGACCGTGTAAAATGACGTTCAAGACCCCCTTGTCCCCACCCGTGTCCAGAACAATCCCACCTCTTGGTGGGTGGGCACGGGACTAACCACTTAGTTTTTGAGCCAATTAGTAATATTGATAGGTGGACACTTATCCCGACACTTAACAATTAATCAAATTAATGATGTTTATTTGCTGATATTCTAATAATCAATGATGACGCAAAATGCCTCTTAAAAGGGCCTGCGCGCCCGCTTTTTAATCACTTGCCAATAAATTTTCTCGAAGTTATTTTAACCTGAACCTTGTGTGTCAGACTTAATTACTTCAGCGTATATACGCAATTCAATTTCATTAATTTGGACAGGAACAGATAGACATTTAAACATTTTGGTTTACTGCTAAAAAGTACCATAACAACTTGGCGCCCAACGTGGGGCATCGGGCTATGTCCGGCCGGTGAGCCGTCCTAAGGAAGACGCGGTTGGACGGAGGAGTCCGGGGGGAAGGAAAGGAGATTGATCACCTCCAGGTACACGGTAGAGACTTCTGCAGAGCCACCGGTATGTTCCGGCCCCTTTGATTGACCCGTCCACGTGTCTGTGACTGCTTCCCGGGAGGACATCAAAGACAGGTAATATCTTGCCCGGTGCCTCGTTACTCACTTGTTTACCTGCATTTTAGTCTATCTGTTGCCTGGGTGTGTTTGAATTGTTTGCCTGTTTCCCCATTTTGAGATAAAGGGGGGTGGACCTGAGGGGATTTGCCTGGGTCTTCAGTTTGTTAGTCTATCTGTTTGTATTTTACCCCTTTTTGGGATAAAGGGGGGTGGACCTGAGGGGATTTGCCTGGGTCTTCTGTTGCCTGTTTTACAGCCTAACTAGCTTTTTGGTAACCCACAGCTTCGGCTGGGGGGAGTCCGGTTTTTGGTAACCCACAGCTTCGGCTGGGGGGAGTCCGGTTTTGGTAACCCACAGCTTCGGCTGGGGGGAGTCCGGTTTTTGGTAACCCACAGCTTCGGCTGGGGGGAGTCCGGTTTTTGGTAACCCACAGCTTCGGCTGGGGGGAGTCCGGTTTTGGTAACCCACAGCTTCGGCTGGGGGGAATCCGGTTTTGGTAACCCACAGCTTCGGCTGGGGGGATTCCGGTTTTCTTTGGTAACCACAACCCTGAGCGCTGGGGCTGGTGGAATTCCAGTTTTCTGTTTATTTGTGAGGGGGGCTTAGTCTTGTGGCAGGGGACTCTGTTTCCTGGGGGAATTCAAGTGGGCATTGCTTGTTTTCCGCATCACGTGGTAGTGAGACTTATACGTGGGTTTTATAGGGGCACTACGGGAGTGAGGATAGAGGTGGCCACATTCTTGTGGGCTACTGTGCAGAGGGAGGCTGACGGAACTCGGACCGGTGTCAGTTGTTTTCCGTGGCCGCTGGTAGTGAGACTTACGAAAGTTGTTCTCCGAGCGGAGACACTACGGGATTGAGGGAGGTGACTTTGGAGTAAGCACACGAGTAAAGGAAAGGAATTACTGTTGATTTCATTTGAACTGTGATGCATGCACTGTATTTCAACTGTATTGTTGTCTTGTTTGTTTAATGAGGAGTCTCATGAACTCCTGTGTCTGTCTCTAAGGATTTTCCTTGCCTTTCATCTTTTCTACACTTCCTATATTATTATACTATCCACTCCCATTTCTCTTAAAAGAGAAGTGATTGGTCACACACTTCTCATCTCGCTCCAATCCGTGTCTACCACCCCGGGTAGGCGGATTCAGTGACTAGTCTACGTTTTGGGAAGACGCACCCGTGAAAGTCCCATGGTTCTCGGGTGGCAGTCGAGCATTGTAGACGTTCCTGTTCAATTCTCTCTCTCTCTCTCTCTCTCTATATCTGGGACGCTGGTATAGGGGTAGGAGGACTATGGGACAGGATTTAGATAAGCCCAGTAAGGGCTGGTTAGCATGTGATTTAGTAGAGAACAGAGAGGGTGAGGAGATGGTTAAAGGTGTTGAAAGGATTGCAAAAGTATGTAAAATTGCTGTACCGACATGTGGAAGATTACAACCAGAAAGTTGGCGCAAGTTACTGACAGAAATGAAAGGCAAGCTTACAGATAATGATTTATTAAAGACTGCTGAAGCATGGTACAGAGTAGCGAAGGCTATTCAGTTAGAAGGTTGGGTTGAGGAAGAGATAAATCACAAAGGTGTGAAATTGTTTGTGTATCATAAGAATTGTGTTGCTGGGGTTTACCCTCAGCCAGCGCCCCAAAATGGCGCCCAGGGGATGTCTATCCCCAAGGTTCAGTCAGCAGTAGGTGATAGCCAGCTGACTATGTTCCCCACTCCCAATCCTCCCGAATCCCATCCCATCACCTCCCCTGTCTGCCCAGTCCTGAATTCTGATGGATCTTTCTTTACCCCTTCCCCGTCTCTAACAGTCCCATCATCCTCATCCATCCCCACGCTACCTTCCATGCCTAATCCTAACATTTCATCTGCCATTTCCTCCCTGCAATCCCTCTCCGTAGCTAATCCCCTCCCATCAGCATCCGCCCAACTAACTACCCCTCCCTCCCTTGCTCCGACTCCTCCTTCTGCACCCATCCCTACCAATCCCGTCCTGTCTCCTCCCATAACCGGCTCCACCCCAGTCCAATACCCTACCTCCTTAAATGTAACTACCCACCCTACTCTTCTGCCCTCCCCTGCCTGGCCCTACCCCTTCCCATATCCCATGGCCCTGCCCTACCCCGGTTACCCTCCCTTTCCCCAAGCCACTCCCCAGGTTCCGGTCATGCCCAGTCCGGCTCAGTCTGCCCCGGATGTACCCATATCAAACATGGCCGCCACTTCTTCCCTTAATCCTAATGCAACTCCTTTTCCCGCCTCCAATATGGCGGCCCCCAGTTCAGCCCTGATGCCGGTAATCCCCGGTGACTACCTATCCCCAGGTTATGACTTGCTAGCCACCCCTGCATCTGGGGCTCCTTCCCATCCCCCGATCCTTTCACCTCATGCGGGCCCTGCACCACGTAAGAGAGCCAACATCATAGAATTCGATGACGAAGAGGAGGACAGGGTATCCCATGTCTCATCGGAGGTCGCTGCGGGAGCCCCAACTCATCGTTCTATCGATGATCCCTTCGGCCACAAGGGTCGGGGAGAACGGGCCCCTCCTTAGTATGTTGCTTTTAACCCCACTCAAGCTAGTGCTTTAATGAAATCACTCCCTGACCCAGAAAAGCAACCTATGCCCTTTTACCGAGGGGTAGTTCAAATTCAAAAGACTTATTCCGCCGCATGGCATGATTTACTGAGTATTTGTGCCATTAAAGCAGGGGATGCATACTGGCCAAGCATGGCCCAACACCTCAGTACAGATCTATTCAGCAGTGACGTGGATTACCCCTCCGGAGTAACTTTTTGCAACCAATTAAGAGAATGGGCTAAGGATAAACTTGCAGATCAGGCTGCTGGCCTTACTGATGTTATACAAGATAAAGGAGAATCAGTGGAAAGGTTTCATGCAAGACTGTACCAAATGTTCACAGATTTGGGGTTTGATCTTACTGACAAGATTCATTCACAAATGCTGTCCGGTGCTTTTGTCCAAGGTGTTAAAGACTCAATACGCAAGGGAATTATTGCTGCCTGCCCTGAATATAAGGTTGTTCCCCTGGATACTTTACTCCTAGTTGCTAGGGGCCTAGAGTCTGCCCAGACCCCCAGAAGGCCAAGCTCTGCTCCTCTTATGGTGGCACGCACTACCCCTATTCCCAAGGGTACCAGACCAGAGGATGGTGTTTGTTTTAATTGCAAGGCCAAAGGGCATTTTAAAAGTGATTGCCCGGAACCCAAGAGAGAGCCAAGAAAGCCATCCAGGCCTGCCCCGGCCCCCAAGGCCGAGAAGGAGGTTCCGATAATTGAGGAACCAGATGATTAGGAAATTGGCAAGCCTGTGTCATTAACCCCTGTTATGGCAGTGTCTACAGGGGATAAGGGGGGGCCACTTGCTACAGTGACTTTACCCATTGAGGGCCAACCAACCACATTTCTTGTTGACACAGGTGCAGCCCGTAGTGTTCTGAGAGAACAAGACCTGCCAGACCCATCTTTCCTGTCCAATATTGATGTCTCTTGTGTTGGAGTGGATGGCCAGCCAAGACACAGCCCTTTAACAACTCCACTATGAGTTGGCTCTAGCCTGCTTGCTCGCTTTGTGGTATCCTCCACTTGCCCAATTAACCTGTTAGGTGCTGATGTTCTCTCACGCCTGCAAGCATCCATCACCTTCACCCCAGATGGGCAGGTAGAAATGTCTACACCTCTATCTGAATCAGACACCTCAGCCTTGTGCTCCTTGCCTCTGATGCTGCATTTGGAAAAGCCCCATGAGGAAGCAGCAGAATTAAGGTCCAATTTCCCAGAGGTATTAAAAACACAGGTGCCCGCCAAGTTATGGTCCTCAGGCCCAGAGGACATAGGTCACCTAAATGTTCCCCCTGTGGTGGTAAAGCTTATTCCAGGAGCTAAGTTACCAAGAAAGCCACAATATCCATTAAAACCAGCACAGGCTGCTGCCATTTCTACCCACATCAATTATTTGTCTCCGAAAGACAAGGCCATGCAACAGGAGTTCTCACCCAAACTAATGACTTAAGAGGCCGCCAGAGGCCTATTGGATATTTCTCATGTCAACTGGACATTGTGGCCAGAGGGACTCCTTCCTGTCTCAGGGCTGTTTTTGCTGCAAGAGAGCTCATAGAAAGAACCTCAGACCTGGTCCTTGGCCACCCTCTGGTTGTTTTGGCCCCTCATGACATTTCTGCCATCATCAACCAAGTCCAGCTCAAGCACGTGTCTCCAGCCAGACACCTACGCCTACAGTGCCATCTTCTTCTGCCTGACAACATTTCCATCCAAAGATGTCAAGTTCTTAACCCGTCCACTCTTCTTCCACTCCCTGAGGGGGGTATCTATTATGGATTTATCACGGATGAAACCTACATTTACCTGCTCTGTGGATGTATCAAGAAAGTCATGCATCCACATTTGACATTTTATGAAGATGAGACACCTCTTTGTGAAGGCCCGGATTACGCCTTCTGTTCCATGTGGTACAAGCCGAACATTACTCCTGAACCTTGCTATGAAGATGAGCTTTACCACTGGACTGATGTAAAGCTCACTGCTCAAGATTTCTATTGTGACTCTGAAGGCAATAGCATGGTCTTGGTCCAACTACCTCAACAACTCAACTACCTCTACCGCCATTGGGATACTGCTATCCCACATATTCCTGTTACCAAGTTGAAGACAAGGTCATGGAATGATCTTGGGCCCATGGCAAAGCTATGGGCCACCATGGATGAAGAACAGCTACAGGAAAATGGTATTGTCAAATACCCAACAACTGACCTTCTGGAAGCATGGCCACGCCACTTCCTAGAAAAAGAATTTCAAGATCTGGTCATAGTGAATGATTATGACCCTGAAACACCTCATGACTGTTTTGAACAGATGAAAATGGAGACAGTGCACCTACCAACTGTGCATGAGAATCCATTACCAGATCCAGATTTCACCCTGTTTGTGGACGGTTCAAGATATGCTGATGAAGAAGGAAGATATCATACAGGATATGCCGTAACCACAACAGATGAAGTTATCAAATCATCATCCTTACCGCCAGCAATGTCTGCGCAAGAAGCTGAATTACAGGCTCTGACTTCAGCATGCAAAATTTCCGAAGGAAAACGTGCCAACATCTATACAGATTCAAGATATGCTCTGGGCGTGGCACATGACTTCGGCCTAATTTGGAAGACAAGAGGATTTCTTACCACCGCCGGTACACCAGTCAAGCATAGTACTGCAATCAAGGAGCTAATGGATGCCCTCCTACTCCCTAAAGAAGTGGCCGTTTTGAAGGTAAAGGCCCATGGGAAATTGGATACAGATGAAGCAAAGGGCAACCATTTGGCTGATCAGGCTGCTAAGCTAGCAGCCAGGGATCTGCAGGAAGTGGATGAAGAAGTGTCCGGACAAGAAGAAGAAGAAGTCCCTATTTTTGCTCTGCAAACTCTTCCTACTGATTTGCGAATTTTGCGAGAACAGCAAGCTGCAGTCACTCCTGAAGAAATCCAGAAATGGAAAAAGAAAGGAGCTGTCCAAAAGGACGGAATATATTACAACAACTTCAAATTTTGTCTTCCCAGAAATTTATATCCAGCAGTTGTCCAATGGGCACATGGGCCTGCACACCTGTCAAAAGAATTGATGGCCGCTCTCATACAGAAGTATTATGAAGCACCTGGAATTACAACATTGATCAATAGCTTCTGCAAGGCCTGTGTCATTTGTGCAAAATGCAATCCAGGAAAACCAATCAAGGTGCCTGCAAAACACCTGGCAAAGCCCATGTACCCCTTCCAGCAAATTCAAATTGACCACATCCAAATGCCCAAGAGTGGGCCCCATGAATATGCACTAGTCATAGTGGACATGTTCTCAGGATGGCCAGAGGCCTACCCAGTGGCCAATATCACTGCAAAAACAACCGCAAGACGCCTACTTACAGAGATAGTATGTAGGTTCGGACTCCCAGAAATCATTGAAAGTGATCAAGGCCCAGCTTTCACAGCAACAGTGACTAAAGAAATTTGGACTGCTCTAGGGGTGACTCTAGCCTTCCACACTCCGTACCACCCACAAAGTAGTGGTAAAGTAGAGCGCATGAATGGCACTCTAAAAGCCAGAATGTTAAAAATGTCACAAGAAACAAAAATGCCCTGGCCAGAAAGCCTGTCAATAGCTTTATTTAGTGTTAGGCACACACCTAGAGGGAAGCATTCACTGTCCCCATATGAGATTCTATTTGGGACAGCACCCAGACTAGGTTGTTATTATCCGCAGCAGTTACAGCTCCTATCAGATGTTTTAGTAGACTATGTAACTGAACTTTCAAGTGCCTTAAACAAAATACATGCCCAAGTTTTCTCTTCAATTCCAGATCCCGAATTGGATACAGGTACCCATAACCTGCTTCCCGGAGATTGGGTTCTGGTCAAGAAGTTTGTGCGGAAAAATACCCTGGAACCAAGATTTGACGGTCCATTCCAAGTTCTCCTGATTACCGCAACCTCCGTCAAACTGGCCGGTAGGCCAAATTGGATCCACGCTTCCCACTGCAAGAAATCTCCTGCCCCAGAGGAAGCGGATACCGCACAAGCATGTACCTCTGGTACACCTTCTCCTTAATTAGCCTCATAAAGGCCCAGCAAGTAGCCATTACCAAAGATGTTAGTGGGTACACCTTCTGGTATAATTCATCGTGCACCCATGTGGCTACTTATACCTTTGATTACTGTGATATTGTAGAATGCCCATTTCCCACATCACAAATCCAGAGTATCTATAGAGATATCCCTCATTCAAAAGACCCATATGTTTGTGTAGTTGACAAGCAATGGGGGCACAATTGTAACCATTGGGGGGCGGCGGGATGGAATGCCGGGCCTGCCTGGGGTTACAAACCAAAAAGTGCCTTATCTAAAGTAGATGATCATGGTAGATCCCTTCTCCAGAGAATGACTTTGAGAAAGCCTGGGGGGGGGGTACACCAATGAAATTAATCCTTAACATTGAGCATCCAAGCCCAACAGATGCAGACCAGTATGTGATGGGAATGTATTGGAAAAAGGGTTCCTACTGTAAATTAGGGCATTTCTACCTCAAAGATATGTGTAACTCATCTGAGTGGCAAGGGGCCACCCATATGGTCCCTAACCCATTAAAACCTCATATCCAGACCTTTCAAGACATGATGGCCATTGCTAACCCCACCTTTGAAGATACCATGGCCGCTGAAACAGGTTTTAATGATGTAAATTTATGGTTAGAATGGATGAAATATAATGCTAATAAGCATAATAAGACCGCATGCTATGTATGTGGCGGTGCCCGGCCTCACCTGGGTACTGTGCCTTTAATCCTGCCAGTAGATATAGAAGAATGTGTTTTAAGCCTTTTTGCCTATCACTATAATTTTAACAGGTCCATATGTATTGCATGGACAAAGGAGTATCCTCTCCTAACCAAGGATGTCAAACCCCCAGATGGTATTACCGTGTATAAAGGTAATTACACTTGTTATGCTAATTATGATGGAATTGGTAAATTCTTGGGTAACTTCTCTAAGGGGTATTGTGCTACCTACAGAAATGTCTCTATGAACTTGTTGCAGTTTCACACCAGGTCATTAGGGGATATTTACTGGTTGTGTGGGGATTTACAGCTAAGATCCAGAATGGACAAAGAGTGGTGGGGGGAGTGTACTCTGGCTAAAGCCATTATGCCTATACATATCATCTCTGACACACACCTCGTCACCCATGAGTCCAGGCACACTAAGGTTAAGCGTGACGCCCCAGTGAAAGGAAGTTTTGATCCTCATGTGTATATTGATGCCATTGGAGTGCCTAGGGGGGTGCCCAATGAGTTTAAAGCAAGAGATGAAGTTGCTGCAGGATTTGAATCACTTTTTGCCATAGTTACCACAAACAAGAATTTAAATTGGATAAATTACATTTATTATAATCAACAGCGTTTTGTTAATTATACCAGAGACGCCCTCCAGGGGTTGGCCGAACAGTTGCAGGCCACATCCCAAATGGCTTTCCAGAATAGAATGGCCCTAGATATGATCTTAGCCGAAAAAGGAGGGGTTTGTAAAATTTTGCCCGACACCATGACATGTTGTACCTATATCCCAGAAAACACAGGCCCTAATGGTAAAGTTACATTAGCCATAGAGAAATTAAATGACCTGTCTGAAGAGTTAAAAAGGAATTCTGGGATAAAAGATCCCTGGGAAAGATGGTTTGGTTGGATGACAGGATGGCAAAAGGCTTTAATGCATATTGGTATGGCTATACTAATTTTTCTTTTTATCTTTGCTCTTCTCTTTTGTTGTATCCTTCCATGTCTGAGAAAATCCCTCATGAAGACTGTTGACCAAGCGGCACCCACTTTCACCCATCTCGAAGTTGATGACCAAGATTTCCAAGACATCAACTCACCCTGTCTGCCGCTGCAAACAATCCCTTTTGTTGATAAAGTGCAGGAATTCTAGGAAGGGACCAGCTTAGGGACAGCATCTGTCAGTGAATGGTAAAGGCCCCGTGTGGAGAAGTGGTGGGTTAGCCGCCATGGGACACCCATGGGTGTGAAGTGTTCGAGTGCCATACTGATGGATGAGATAGCCTATTAGGGTCAGACTTAGGGACAGTCTTGCACTTTGCATTAACATCTAGCTAGCGGCCACGGGGTTTCTGTGCCTTTGGGCTAACACGTCTTCCTGGTACTAACTTAATAAAGTTTTTATCTCTTAGAATCTAACATTTCATAGGGGGGACTGATGTGGGATTATTAAAAATCTTTATTGTACTTGTATTGAATTATTGCACTAACTCCATTTTAACTTCATACTGTGACAATCCTCCATTTTGTCCTCCTAACCTGACTTCTTCAATCCTCCATTTTGTCCTCATAACCTAACTTGTTCATTTTAAAACTACCTTACATGACAGAATTTCCCAGCACATCTAATACAATAGACAAAGACTGTATTTTCTATAAAGACATGATTAACACAGGAATTGCTGACTTTTCCTTAACTTGCAACATAGTATAATTTGAAGGCCATGAGAACACAGTAGTAATGAAATGTTCTATTCATAAGAGACCTTGCACCTGGCCACGAGGCCTGAGATCACTGACCGTGTAAAATGACGTTCAAGACCCCCCACCTCTTGGTGGGTGGGCACGGGACTAACCACTTAGTTTTTGAGCCAATTAGTAATATTGATAGGTGGACACTAATCCCGACACTTAACAATTAATCCAATTAATGATGTTTATTTGCTGATATTCTAATAATCAATGATGACGCAAAATGCCTCTTAAAAGGGCCTGCGCGCCCGCTTTTTAATCACTTGCCAATAAATTTTCTCGAAGTTATTTTAACCTGAACCTTGTGTGTCAGACTTAATTACTTCAGCGTATATACGCAATTCAATTTCATTAATTTGGACAGGAACAGATAGACATTTAAACATTTTGGTTTACTGCTAAAAAGTACCATAACACTAGCATTACCCGCTCCTAGGCAACCATCCCCCGAACCCATGCAATTGGGTGCTACAGGGTTAACTGAGGCTGAAAGAACGTAACGTAGAAGGGAGGGGTTATGTCTTTATTGTGGTAAGAGGGGGCACCACTGTAATACCTGCCCTAAGTTACAGGGAAACTACAGCACCTAAGGCCCAGAGAGGGGTCGGCCTCGGGTGTTATGACCTTGTCCCCTCATGTGTCCATCTCCAGACCGTTTATTACGGTTTCTCTTTTGGTCAATAAAACCACTATAACAACCAAAGCCTTGATCGATTCAGGTGCGGCAGACAACCTTATGGATGAGAACTTTGCCAAAACCGCAGCCCTGACTTTGATCCGAAAGGCCACACCCTTGGCCGTTGAGGCCATAGATGGTAGACCACTTGAGAAACCCATGAAACCCAAGATATAGTTATGTCTGTGGGTGCCCCATGAAACCCAAGATATAGTTATGTCTGTGGGTGCTTTACACAAGGAACGATTAACCTTATTGACTCCCCTAAATAATTGACTCCCCTACTGCTACCATCATTCTGGGTTTTCCCTGGTTAGTTAAACACAATCCAGTACTTGATTGGGGTTGTTTAGATATACTCTCCTGGGGGGAATCTTGTCAACGAGACTGTATGACCCAGGTACGTCCCGTTTGTTTACTCAACGTGCCCACAGCTAAACCACTTTCTGTTTCTGTCCCTTCTGTATATGCAGACCTTGCATTGGTTTTTGAAAAAAGGGAGGCAGATAAGTTACCTCCACACCGTGAGTATGACTGTGCCATTAATCTATTACCGGGTACTATGCCTCCTAGGGGTAAGGTCTACCCTCTTTCTGAGAAAGAGAACCAGGTCATGGAGGAGTACATACGGGAAGCCTTAACTAAAGGATTTATTAGAAGGTCCTCCTCTCCGGCTGGTGCTGGTTTCTTTTTTGTGGCGAAAAAGGAGGGCGATTTGAGACCGTGTATAGATTACAGAGCACTAAACAATATAACGATTAAAAATGCCTATCCGATCCCTCTCATTACGGAGTTGTTTGGTCGTGTCAAAGGTTCTAGATATTTTACAAAACTAGACCTCAGGGGGGCTTATAACCTTGTTCGTATCAAGGAGAACGATGAATGGAAAACGACGTTCAATACACGCAGTGGGCATTACGAGTATCTAGTCATGCCTTTTGGATTGTGTAATGCTCCTGCCGTATTTCAGGATCTCATAAACGATGTCCTTAGAGACCTACTGCATGTCTGTGCAGTAGTCTACCTTGATGACATACTGGTATATTCTCCGGATTTGGAGACACATCATACTCATGTTAGGATGGTGCTTAAAAGGTTGTTGCAGAATGGTCTTTATTGTAAATTAGAGAAATGCTTAATTCTTATTTGTATTGATTGGTCAAGAGAATGTGCGGGTGGAGCTTAATATAGGAGGAGTTATGTGCCTATATAAGGAGCCTGCACTATTGTCCGGGGCTCAGAACTTGCTGTATTTTGGTGACATTAGTCCCTCTGAGTCCCGATCGGTGATCCAATAAAGAATCTCTTCCTTCCTGAAGAAACCTGTGTCCATCTCTCTGTGCTTGGCTTCCGTCAGTTTCTCCGGTATCATTTGGTGCATTGGCCGGGAAGCTTATCGTTCAACGGTAGCTGAGAGGCAGAGGCGTGAGACGGTCTATCTTTGCCCACGTTCTCTACGGCTGCACCCCTGAACTTCTGCGTGGACCTCCCTTCGTCTCGGCGCCACTGGTCTGTTGTCCAGGAGATCATCGGCCTCTACGTAAGAAGTGCTGGGGTGTCCCCGTCGATGAGTGTGAACTCAGGTTCAGGAACGAGGAGGTAAGACAACTGCTGTTTTAGACGGCAGACCCACTAGGGGTATACCGATTGTGCGGTAGGCCCATAAGGGGTTTGAATTGTGCATGGAATCTGCCCCCTCTGTCGGAGGGAAGGAGCGAAGGCGCACCGCTCAATCGAACGCTCTTTAGTAAGACCGTTTGATTTGGTTAGTCAGGCGGGGTTCTGGTGTAAATAGCCCTAGCCGGACACCGGTGTCTTGTCTAGACTAGCGTTCTAGGGTGTATATTTTGTTCGCTAGGTCGGAGGGACCGGGAGACTAAGCGGCGTCTGTGTAAATTCGGTTCGCTAGCTCTCAACCTATCTTGGCTAAGTGGGAAGGCGTGTAAATTTGGAACCCACTAGATTTTTGATAGTAATCGACTAAGAGGCGTCTGTGTAAATTCGGTCCTCTAGCTCGCTATATGTGGTGCTTGGGCAGTGTGGCTAACCAAAACGGATGTAGATAGTTTTAGGTAGTCCATTCAAGGTACTGGCCAATAGTTTAGTTGGGAATTGTAAATGTGTTAAAGATTGTTAGTAAAGTGTATATCTTGTTAGATAGCGCGAGCTCAGCCGTCTAGCGAGAGTGTTAATAGTGTGTTGCTGTATCATAGTGCACGGTACCATAACCCTGTATATTTACTGACACTGTATATAAGTACTAATCACTGTCGTCCATTGCATGTTTAACACCATAACCACTAATAATTGTATTGTGACCTTAAATTGGGCTTTGACCTATGCTAACCGTACTGTAACCGCTATTTGTAAAAGACGATGTTACTGGGGTGTGTTATAGACGGGTAATTCATATATAGAGAATTATAGCGTGGTTGACTGTATAGTTTCGCCAAAGGGCATAATATTGATTATCTAGTGACTGGTGTAACAGCTGTGTGTGTACGGGAATTCCCTGAGTGTTTATTGTGTTATTGTGTACGTTTCACTTGGTAACCGTACCACGTGGTGCTGTTGCCAGAGGAAACGGGTGTGACTGTTGAATAGTATGCGTGCATAGTATTCGTTGTCAACGACGTTCCATTGATAAGTATGGGCGCGTCGGAGTCAACGATTCCGGATCCCTTAGGTTGTATGGTAAAGAATTTTAAAAAGGGATTCAAAACATGTGATTTTGGGGTTAAAATGTCTCCTGTACGTTTGGTCACTCTGTGCACTAGGGAGTGGCCTACTTTGGTTGCGGCATGGCCGCCACGTGGTAGTTTGGATCCAACCCTGATACAGCGTGTGACAGACCCCTTTTGGGAGTGACAGATACCATCTCGGAGAATTGTCGTTGTATTTGGATTATTGTGGATTTCGGGTACTTGTGGATCCGTACGGTACACGCCGCCACGTGGAAAGAACAATGGGTCGCGGCCATTTTGACCGCATGGACTAATGACTGAACAATCACGAACTTTCCACACGACGAATTTCAACCTTACCGGTAACGTACGCCCATACTGGTCGACAGATCCAAAGTACCGAAATAGAGACACCGGATCCAAGAGAGAGTTTTTGTTTATGTTATATGGTTCCTGAGTAAATGGTGCGAACGTGTATCTAGCAAACGGCCCAACCGATCTAGGGGATTTTCACGTATATTGTTCCCCTAGATCTCCGTTCCCTAATACACGTAGCACATTGTATTTTCGTTATATATTGTGTGTGTTATTAAACCTGTAATTTTTGTATAATATTCTGCTCGGTACAGTGGGAGTGACTCCCACTGTAAATGTATTATCTCCTCCGGATACGGGGAGGAGTTGTTGTACGGCATAAAAGCCCGAGTTGCAGAATAAACATTATTCCTACTTTGACCCTCAACACAGAGTCTCGTCTCGTGCTTGGAGGGGATGACTATTACTTGGATGTCGTAATTATGGGGAACCTGTTATGCTTTAGCTGACTTCGTGCTTGGGGGAAAGGACACCTTCTCAGCGGCGTAAACCCCTACTACACCGGGGTGCCGCTACAATTGGTGGCAGCGGCGGGATCGTTCTTTCACCCCAGAAGGACAGCTACCGAGAGCAATCAGGATGGAGGCCTATTACGGAAGGTTGAAACGATCTACCCTAAAAGACTTGTTGGAGAGCCGTGGTCGTTCGGCTAGCAACAAAAAGAAAAGAGACATTTTGGCAGAATTGGTCGCATTGGACTTAGCTGAACAGAATGGCGAACTGGGTGTCGAACCAAACCCAGAACCGGAGATCGCCTTGGTCCGAACCCCGGAAGATGAACGATTCGACCACGAGGTGAGGGTAAGGCTGGCTCACTATGGACCAAACCCCTCACCTAGGATCGTGACCCAAGTAATTGCGGCGGTCGATGCCAACCGGCGCCAGACTTCAACCAGCGCCAGTCCAATTGCTGGGACTTTTCAAACTCCCGAGGAAAAGAGGAAAGTACACTTTGCCGCTTTTAAAAATTTCGTAGAAACAGAGGGGGAGATTGACCAATACTTAGCGGATTTTGAGCGTCAATGTGCCCTACATAAAGTACCCTCCGAGGAGTGGGTTAAAATTTTGTCTGGCAAATTATCCGGACGAGCCAGTGATGCTTTCCGGGCGATCCCGGACCATGAGGTGGGAAATTATCGATTGGTCAAGGAAGCTCTATTGTCCCGATATGCAGTAACCCCCGAAGCATATCGGAGACGCTTCCGGGAATCCCGAAAGCAAACCGGTGACTCCTACACCGAATGGGCCTGCCGACTACAACGCACGGCTGGCCACTGGATGGATGGGTGCCAAGCTACCACCGCGGAGGAGGTATTACAATTGTTTTTGTTGGAGCATTTTTTTGAAAAGGTGGACAAGGAGCTCAGGGAGTGGATTCGGGATAGGCGACCACTTACCCTACCCGAAGCCGCCCGGCTGGCTGACGAGTATGCAGACGCCCGCAAACCCGACCCCTCGGTCCAAAAGGCAGCTCCCCGAGTAGAAAGCCGCCCCGTCGGCCCTACTCCAACCACCTCCGCTAATCAACCTAGCTACAACACCCCCTCCCGCTTCGCCCAGTCCAGTGTCCCGGACCGCCGGCGGTGCCATAGGTGCCAACAGGTGGGCCACCTGAGAGACAAATGCCCACTAGATCCAGCTCGACAAGCTTCTTGGAGGAAGCCCGCTGAAGGGAACACCCGGCCCTTTACCTCAGGGGCCCATTGCATTGAAGCCCAGCCCCTGGGGGAAGAGCAATGGGAAATTTTGCACGAGGCCAACCCCCTATATGCGGCTGCCGTAGACAACCGTCAACATCACCGACAAACAGTCCGAGTGAATGGACAAGTTGTCAGTGGATTACGAGACACTGGGGCCACCCTAACCTTGATCCAACACGACCTGGTCCCAGAAAAAGAACACACTGGCCAAACGGTGGCCGTCAGAGTGGCCGGGGGTGCGGTGCATCGTCTCCCCACGGCCCGAGTGCATTTGGACTGGGGGGTGGGAGCTGGCCAAGTGAATGTGGGCCTGATGAAAGGACTACCAGCGGAAGTACTCTTGGGAAATGATTTAGCCCCGCTGTTGTCCGCTTTTGCCCCTCAAGGCCCTGCTGGAGCCTGCCCTGTCACCACCCGGGCTCAGGCTCGTGCTATTGGAATCGGCCCGCCGGTCGTGGAGACCCAGGTAAGATCTAACCCTCCGACTGTGACCTTAGGACAGACCCCCTTAGACTGGGATACCCCTGAGACTTTTGGGAGGGAGACGCGGGAAGACGTCACTCTACAAAAGTATAGGGATAAGGCAGATAAAGGGGAACCGGGGACAGATGGGGAAAGCTACGAGTGGGTGGGGGATAGACTGTATAGGATCTCCCAGGAGCCCGCAGCAGGTAAAAACCCCGTCCCGCAGAAGCAACTAGTGCTACCGAAAAAATACAGGCAAGAAATCATGAGGATCGCTCACGATATACCCTTAGCTGGCCATTTAGGAGTACGTCGCACGGGCCATAGGATTACCCAGAATTTCTTCTGGCCAGGGTTTAACCGGGACGTGCGACAATATTGCAGAACCTGTGACACTTGCCAACGGGTGGGTAAGAGGGGAGATCGCCCGAAGGCTAAATTAATGTCGATGCCGATCATTGGGGAACCTTTCTATAGGGTCGCCGTCGACATTGTAGGCCCCCTAGCGCGACCTAGCCCGTCCGGTAAGAAGTACATTCTTACTGTGGTGGACTATGGGACCCGGTACCCCGAGGCAGTACCCCTGCCAAATATTGAAGCTGAGACGGTAGCCGATGCCTTGGTTAAGATATTCACTCGGGTGGGGTTCCCTAAAGAAATCCTATCCGACCAGGGAACCCAGTTCACTGCCGTACTCACACAGCAGTTATGGAAAGTGTGCCACATTAAACCCCTGCTCAGTTCCCCGTACCACCCCCAAACTAACGGTCTCTGTGAGCGCTTTAATGGGACTCTCAAACAAATGTTGAGGACCTTTACGGACGGTTGCAGAGACTGGGAGAGATTCTTACCCCACCTGTTATTTGCGTATAGGGAGGTCCCCCAAGAATCTACGGGTTTTTCCCCCTTTGAGTTATTGTATGGGAGGAGGGTGCGAGGACCCCTCGATCTCATTCGGGACCACTGGGAAGGGGAAACCGAACAGGCAGGGACGCCTATTGTGCCATATGTCCTGGAACTCCGGGACCGCATGGAGCAACTCTCCCTATTGGTAAGGGAGAATCTCCAGGCGGCCCAGGGGCGACAGAAACGATGGTACGATAGGGGTGCCCGGCAATGACTATTCCACATAGGGCAGAAGGTATTGGTGCTAAAACCGGTAAAGGACAACAAACTGCAAGCTGCGTGGCAGGGTCCTTACAAGTTTCTAGCCCAACTCTGTGATACCACCTACCTTATTGCCAGCTGTGCAGATGAAAGGATCCAACGATCCTTTCATGTGAACATGTTGAAGGAATACCAAGAGCGACAGGAAGATATTAACGCTGTTTGTGCCCCAGCTACTGATGACCCCGAAAATTTACCCCTACCTGACCTGCTAGAAAGGGAGACTCACCCCGACCCAGTTAGCCTAGTGAAGCTGGGAGAGCGACTGAACCCTACGGAGCTAGAGCAAGCTAGACAGCTCCTATGGGAAAAACAGAGTACCTTCTCCCAGGAGCCCGGATACACCACCCTGGCCATGCACAAAGTAGAAACCCCAGGACAGGCCCCCCTCCGACAACCCCCTTACCGTATTCCGGAAGCCGTCCGGGACGGGATGCTAAAGGAAATACGGGAAATGACCCAGCTGGGGGTCATTGAGCCATCAGACAGTCCCTGGGCCTCTCCCGTAGTCCTAGTCCCCAAGAAAGACGGAACCACTCGGTTCTGCGTCGACTACAGGCGACTGAATGAAAAGACTACCACTGACGCTTACCCCATGCCCCGGGTAGACAAATTATTAGATCGCATAGCCAGGGGTAACTATCTCTCTACCATAGACCTCTGCAAGGGTTATTGGCAGATTCCCCTGGCCGAGGATGCCGTCCCCAAGTCGGCATTTGTCACCCCGTTTGGCTTATACCAATTTAAGGTCATGCCATTCGGGATGAAAAATGCCCCGGCTACGTTCCAGCGAATGATGGATCGGCTCCTCGATGGCTTCCAGGAGTTTGCGTGTGCATACCTGGATGACATTGCGATCTACAGTGAGTCTTGGGAAGAACATTTAGTCCACGTAGGGGTAGTACTAGATAAGATTCGGGCCGCGGGCCTGACACTAAAACCCGAGAAGTGCCATTTAGGAATGGCCGAGGTCCAATACCTGGGACACCGGGTAGGGTGTGGAAACCAGAGGCCGGAGCCTGCCAAGGTTGAAGCAGTAGCGAACTGGCCCACACCTAATACCAAGACCCAGGTATTGGCCTTCTTAGGGACCGCCGGGTATTATAGGCGCTTTGTCCCTGATTATAGTACGGTAGCCAAGCCCTTGACTGACTTGACCAAAAAGAATTTACCCAGACAGGTCCTGTGGTCTCCCGCTTGCGAAGCCGCATTCCAATCCCTCAAACATGCTCTTGTTAATGCTCCTGTCTTGGCTGCCCCAGTACCTAACAAACGTTTCCTTGTACATACAGACGCTTCCATGTATGGACTGGGGGCTGTGCTGAGCCAAATCGGGGAAGATGGAAAAGAGCATCCGGTCGCATACCTCAGCCGAAAGTTGTTACCGAGGGAAGTGAGTTATGCGGCCGTAGAGAAAGAGTGCCTGGCCCTGGTATGGGCATTGAAAAAACTAACTCCCTATCTGTATGGACAAGAATTTTCCTTGGTAACCGATCACAACCCATTGGTATGGCTTAACCGGGTCGCAGGAGACAATGGCCGATTGCTAAGATGGAGCTTGGCCCTGCAAACGTACAATTTCACCATCAGCTATCGACCCGGTAAGCTAAATGGCAACGCCGATGGGCTGTCTCGACAACTTGACAATTCTCCGGATAAGTAAATTCCGGTCATCCCTAAGTTAATCCGAAAGGATCAAGCCAGGTCTGCCGGAGTGTACCACTAGGAGGGAGCCGTGTGACAGACCCCTTTTGGGAGTGACAGATACCATCTCGGAGAATTGTCGTTGTATTTGGATTATTGTGGATTTCGGGTACTTGTGGATCCGTACGGTACACGCCGCCACGTGGATAGAACAATGGGTCACGGCCATTTTGACCGCATGGACTAATGACCGAACAATCACGAACTTTCCACACGACGAATTTCAACCTTACCGGTAACGTACGCCCATACTGGTCGACAGATCCAAAGTACCGAAATAGAGACACCGGATCCAAGAGAGAGTTTTTGTTTATGTTATATGGTTCCTGAGTAAATGGTGCGAACGTGTATCTAGCGAACGGCCCAACCGATCTAGGGGATTTTCACGTATATTGTTCCCCTAGATCTCCGTTCCCTAATACACGTAGCACATTGTATTTTCGTTATATATTGTGTGTGTTATTAAACCTGTAATTTTTGTATAATATTCTGCTCGGTACAGTGGGAGTGACTCCCACTGTAAATGTATTATCTCCTCCGGATACGGGGAGGAGTTGTTGTACGGCATAAAAGCCCGAGTTGCAGAATAAACATTATTCCTACTTTGACCCTCAACACAGAGTCTCGTCTCGTGCTTGGAGGGGATGACTATTACTTGGATGTCGTAATTATGGGGAACCTGTTATGCTTTAGCTGACTTCGTGCTTGGGGGAAAGGACACCTTCTCAGCGGCGTAAACCCCTACTACACCGGGGTGCCGCTACACAGCGTGTACACGTGGCTGTGTCAGGTAGGCCTGAACTTTACGGACAGTTTCCATATATTGATTGTTGGAGACAGGCCGTAAACGACTCGCCAAAATGGATTCAGATATGCCACGAGGAGCAATGTCGCCTCATGGTGGCCAGGACTTGTTTGTCCACTAGGACTGTGGTTAGGCCCATTTTGGACACGCCCCCTGAGTCCGAGATCCCTTTGCCGCCCCCTTACTTCCCTTTAAGAGGAAATGACGCGAATGCAGGAAGTTCTATACCCCTCCCCTCATTGCCCTCATCCACTTCCGCTTCCTCCTCTAGTACAGAATCCACCCCCCCTCGTATTAAACCTCCCCTTCCGGAACCAGAACCAACCCCCGTTAGATCTAAATATCCTGATTTGGCGCCACTTCAAACTTCCGGTCAAGCTTCTTCTAGCTCGGCTGGGAGTATTCTATTTACCAACTTTTCCCAAAATCAAGCTCCCACATCCTCATGCCCTATTTCCCCCCGACTGGAACCCATAACTGACGCCCCTCCACATAGCCCTATACTAACCCGACAACTGACCGGTACCCAACAACTTAGACATTATCAGATGCCTCTTCGTCTGAATCCTGGGTCAGCTTATATCGATGCCGCAGGTCAAATGGCACATGCTGACCCAGTCTTCGTATATGTCCCGTTCACGACTACCGATCTCTTGAATTGGAAGACCCACAATTCCTCGTACACTGAGAAACCACAAGCTATGACCGATCTGTTCACCTCGATAGTTCAGACACATAATCCGACATGGGCTGATTGCCAGCAGTTATTAATGACTTTGTTTAATAATGAGGAAAGGACAAGGATTAATCAAGCGGCCATTAAAGCGCTAGAGGATAGAGCCCGTGCTTTGAATCAAGCCAATCCAGCAGCATGGGCCGCAACACATTACCCTAATACCGATCCCGACTGGAATGTAAATGGCGCAGATATGGTTCAACTCAGAGCCTATAGAGACGCTATAATTGCTGGCATGAAAGCCGGAGGGAAGAAAGCTATTAACATGTCGAAGACAGTTGAGGTGATTCAGAAAAGTGATGAAGCGCCCAGTGTCTTTTATGACCGATTATTGGAGGCATACCGCTTGTATACCTCCTTTAATCCGGAAGACGCAGATAATTCCCGAATGGTGAACTCCGCCTTTGTCAGCCAAGCTTACGGAGATATTAAGCGCAAGCTACAGAAGTTAGAAGGGTTTGCAGGAATGTCTATCACCCAACTAATGGAGGTAGCAAATAAAGTATACATGAATAGGGAAACAGAGACAAAGAAAGAGGAAGAGCGCAAGATGCGTAGAAAGGCAGATATGCTAGCGGTAGCGATCGCAGGCGTAGATAGACGGGGCCCAGATAGAGGCGATAGTAAGTGGAATGAGGAACCTCTGAGTAGAAATCAGTGCGCATACTGTAGGGAAGAAGGGCATTGGAGAAATGAGTGTCCGCGAAGAGAACAGTATGAGAGAGAGAGACCTAGGACAGGTTATGGAAACTTTAGAGGCAGAGCGAGAGGTAGAGGAGGCCCCGGAGGGAGCAATGGTAATAGAGGGAGTAATGGGAACAGAGGAAGTGTAAGGGAAGATAGGTACTATCCAGCAGCGCAAAGGTCCCGCGATAGAGAAGGTAGGGACTTTGTAGGATTGGCTGACACGGTCATGGAGGACTATTGATACCGACCGGGCTCCATCCCCCTTGGTCGAGCGGAGCCTATGGTCGATGTATCAATAGGGGGAAAAAGGAGTGCGTTCATGATCGACACTGGTGCTGAACATTCGGTGGTGACTGACCTAGTTGCTCCTCCATCTGGAAGAACTATTACTGTAATAGGAGCAACTGGAAGAAGTGCTGCAAAACCGGTTCTTAAAAGTCGACTCTGTACATTGGGAGGCCACGTAGTAAAACATCAATTCCTTTATATGCCTGAATGTCCAGTCCAATTGCTGTGACGTGATATGCTATCTAAGTTACAAGCGCAGATTACGTTCCTACCAAATGGAACAACATCCTTAAAGTTTAATGGACCTTCAGGTATTATGACATTATCCGTACCAAAGGAAGAAGAGTGGCGACTTTATACAGCGTTGACTAGCCAAAACCCTAGGAGTGATGAGTCCTTATTCAACATACCAGGAGTTTGGGCAGAGAACAACCCACCAGGACTGGCCCGCAATATTCCACCTATTAAAATCGAACTAAAACTTGGGGTTTATCCAGTGAGCCTAAGACAATATCACATCCCGCAGAAGGCTAAGAAGAACATCCAATCTTATCTGGATAAGTTCATACGGTATGGTATCCTAAAATTCTGTACTTCCCCCTGGAACACCCCATTGCTGCCTGTTCAAAAGCCCGGTACAGATGAGTATCGACCTGTGCAGGACTTGAGAGCAGTCAATGATGCGGTTGTTAGTATACATCCAGTTGTGCCCAATCCATATAACCTGCTTTCTTTAATTCCGGGCGGGGCTACTTACTTTACAGTCCTAGACCTCAAAGATGCCTTCTTTTGCCTCCGAATTGCCGCAGAAAGTCAATGTATCTTCGCTTTCCAATGGGAAAACGCTGTAACGGGCTCAAAACGCCAAATGACCTGGACAAGACTGCCCCAAGGGTTTAAAAATTCACCTACCCTATTTGGTTCAGCTCTAAGTCAAGATCTACTGGATTTCGAGTCCATCCCAGGAGAGTGTGTATTGTTACAATATGTAGATGACTTGTTGATAGCAGCAGTTACAAAGGAAATATGTCAGCAAGCAACGCACGATCTACTACACATTCTCTGGAAGGCAGGATACAAGGTGTCTAGAAAGAAGGCTCAGTTGTGTTTGCCAACTGTCAAATATCTGGGATTCCATATCTCTGAAGGTCAAAGAATTATGGGGCCAGAGAGAAAAGAAGCTGTGTGCCAAATACCGATACCCAAGAATAGAAGACAAGTGCGAGAATTCTTGGGGGCAGCAGGCTTCTGTAGGATATGGATTCCCAGCTACGCGATACTGGCAAAACCTCTGTATGCAGCTATCAAAGGTACAGAGCACGACCCCTTCTTATGGACTCAAGAACAGCAAACGGCATTTGAAGATGTGAAGAAGGCTTTGATGAGTGCCCCAGCATTAGGTCTACCTGATCACACACGACCATTCTACCTGTATACATGAGCAAAGAAGAATGGCTGTGGGAGTATTGACACAGTACTTGGGATCATGGCAAAGACCTGTTGCCTACATGTCTAAGCAACTGGATGCAGTGGCCAGCGGACTTCCACCTTGTCTAAGAGCCGTAGCTGCAGCCGCCCTGCTAGTAGCTGAAGCCGATAAACTCACTCTGGGTCAAGAACTTTATGTACGAGTCCCACATGCAGTACAGACGTTGTTGGATTACAAAGGAAATCATTGGTTTAGTAACAGTCGTATGATCAAGTATCAAGCAATGTTGTGTGAGAACCCAAGAGTGCATTTAGAGACTGTAAACACCTTAAATCCAGCTACCCTTTTGCCACAACCTACTGAAAGTCAACATGATTGTTTGGAAGTAATGGATGAAGTATTTTCAAGTAGACCAGATCTTCGTGATTTTCCCATCCAGAACCCCGATGTTCAATATTACACCGACGGCAGTAGTTATGTGAAAGAAGGGATCCGCTATGCAGGATATGCAGTAACAACAATAGACAAGGTGATAGAAGCTCGGCCACTGTCAAAAGGAACATCAGCACAAAAGGCAGAATTGATAGCACTGACACGAGCGTTACAATTGGCTGAAGGTTTAAGAGTGAACATCTACACGGACTCCAAGTATGCGTTTTTAACCACTCATGCCCACGGAGCTTTGTATAAAGAAAGAGGACTATTGAATTCAGAAGGCAAAGAAATCAAGTACGCAGCTGAAATCCTACAACTATTGGAAGCAGTGTGGGAGCCGAGAGAAGTCGGTATTATACATTGTCGAGCGCATCTGAGAGGAGATGGTGATGAAACCAAAGGAAATCGGATGGCAGACAGTACAGCTAAGCGTGCCGCTGAATCGGGAAGACAGGAGTATGTGGGGCATATAGCTGCTCTCATACCAACTCCACTGTCTCAATGGACTCCAGTTTATACAGCTCCAGAAGAGGAGTGGTTAAAGACTGAACCTGGAAAGTATTTGGAGAACAAATGTTATCAGTTAGAAGATGGAAGAATAGTCATTCCAGCATCACTAGCGGTAGAAATTGTCCAAAACTATCACAATGGGACACATTCTGGGAGAGACAGCACAGAAGAATCTCTCAGAAAACATTTCTACATACCAAGATTGTCCAACTTGATTCAGGCCATTGTACGAAGATGTGTAACGTGTGCTAAGAATAATGCAAGGCAAGGACCAGTAAAGCCACCAGGGGTCCAGTTTATGGGGGGACTCCCCATGTCCGATTTACAAATTGACTATACAGTGATGCCTAAATCTGGTGGACATCGCTACCTGCTGGTGGTTGTGTGTACCTATTCAGGCTGGGTAGAAGCATGTCCTACTCGTACAGAGAAAGCAGGAGAAGTTGTGAGATTCCTGCTACGAGAAATAATACCCCGATATGGACTACCCTGCTCTATAGGATTGGACAATGGTCCAGCTTTTGTTCATCAGTGCCTACAACAACTGACTCATATGCTTGGTATAAAGTGGAGGCTTCATACGGCATATAGACCCCAGAGATCTGGTAAGGTAGAGAGAATGAATAGAACTATTAAGAATCAGTTGGCTAAAATGTGTCAGGAAACCCAACTTAAGTGGAACGTTCTCTTACCCATAGCTCTATTGCGAATCCGCAGTACACCTACCAGAAGGATGGGCCTCTCTCCTTTTGAAATCATGTATGGGCGACCACCTCCCGTACTTGGTAACTTAAGGGGGGATTTGAGTCAGTTGGGAGAAGGAATTACCCGGCAGCAGGTTGTAGAGTTGGGTAAGACTATGGAGGAGGTACAGAAATGGGTACAAGATAGATTACCTGTGAATATTTATCCCCCAGTTCATAGTTACCACCCAGGAGACCAAGTGTGGATTAAAGAGTGGAATAATGTACCGTTAGGGCCCAAGTGGAGAGGTCCTTATGTTGTTCTTTTGTCTACCCCTACAGCGATAAAAGTAGCCGAAGTGACTCCGTGGATACATCACTCCAGGGTTAAACCAGCAGCAGTCGATTCTTGGCAAGTTACAGCAGATCCAGAGAATCCCTGCAAGATCCGGTTAAAGCGCACGACTCAGTCGGAGTGACGAGGAACCTTGTGGATTACAAATTTTATTGTTTCAGAGATTTGGTAAGTGAGTGAGAAGGCCATAATAAAGCCTGTCCGCTCACCGACGTATAGTATATAAGCCAGGAAAAGTCTCGAAGGGACCCCTGTGAAGACGAGCAGAACTCCATTCCCTGCAGCCCTTACATCCTGGAAGCTGAGGTGCCTTCGCACGGACGAAGACTGAGGATGACGACGAAAGATGTGTTCTTAATAATGTTTTTATATGTGTATTTTTATATTCAGGAAGGTAGAGGTACCGACACTCCTAGCTGTGAGGTATGCATTAAGACTACAAGAACAGGTAACCATATTTCCCAAACCCTAATTTGGCATTCACAATACGAGTGTAAAGGAGATGTATCAAGATGTAGATACCTAAATATAGAATATAGTGTGTGCCATTTAGGAATAGGAGAACCTAAGTGCTTCAGTCCAGAGTATCAACCTCGTACAATTTGGTTGACTCTCAGGAATGGTGATCCTCAGGGGACCCTAATTAATAAGACGGTATTAGAATCCGTACATTCTTCAGGTGTTCTGCTATTTGATGCGTGTAAGGCGATATCAAGTGGTAGAAAGCCGTGGAATGTATGTGGGGATCTTAGATGGGAGAGGACGTATGGGTCTAACGATAAAAATATTTGTCCCAGTAGTAAAAATAAATATGTGAGTCCTAGATGCCCAAATAGAGATTATAACTTTTGCCCATATTGGTCTTGTGTGGGGTGGGCAACTTGGGGACAGACAGTAGACAAGGACATGATTGTGACTAAGTTGCCTACCAGCCCATATTGTAAGTCTATGGAATGCAATCCAGTCCATATACTTATAAATAACCCCGACAAGTTCTTAGATAAATATGGTAATTTATTTGGGTTTCAAATATATGGGACGGGTTTAGATCCTGGGACAGTATTGTTTATAGGGATAGAGACTGATACGGTATCCTCCCAGACTCATCAAGTATACCATTCCTTTTATGAAGAGATGAGCATAGATAATAAGATCCCTCATAATGCTAAAAACCTGTTTATTGATTTAGCCGAGAGTATTGCCAGTAGTCTTAATGTTACCAACTGCTATGTGTGTGGAGGTACTAACATGGGTGACCAACGGCCTTGGGAAGCAAAGGAGGTAATGTCCGGTTCTGAGGCAGTTGACCAATTAATATCTACACATGCCGATTATCATATGAGTGTTAGAGGTAAATCTGAGTGGAGATTAAAGACCTCCATCATAGGTTATGTTTGCATAGCAAGGAAAGGAATGATGTATAATACTTCTGTAGGAGAATTAACTTGTCTAGGGCAAAAAGCTTATGATGATGATACAAAGAATACAACTTGGTGGTCGGCTTCAAATGTCTCAGAACCATCTAACCCGTTTGCTAGATACGCCAATTTAAAGGATGTGTGGTTTGACCTATCCATCACATCTACCTGGAGAGCCCCAGCAAATTTGTACTGGATCTGTGGTAAGAAAGCCTATTCGGAGTTGCCACAGGACTGGGAAGGGGCATGTGTGTTGGGTATGCTCAAACCATCCTTCTTCTTGTTACCTATTGAAACAGGTGAGACTTTAGGTGTTAAAGTGTATGATGTGAATCATAGGAAGAAAAGGGGACCCATAGAGATAGGCGCCTGGGAAGATAATGAATGGCCCCAGCGTATTATAGATTACTATGGGCCAGCCACGTGGGCAGAGGATGGTACCTTTGGTTATAGAACCCCAATTTATATGCTCAACCGTATTATAAGATTACAGGCAGTGGTTGAGATTATTACTAACGAGACATCACAAGCGCTCAATCTTCTAGCGAAGCATAATACCAGGATGAGGACAGCAGTATACCAAAATAGATTAGCCTTGGATTACCTATTGGCAGTAGAGGGAGGTGTATGTGGGAAGTTTAACTTGAGCAATTGCTGTCTTCAAATAGATGACGAAGGGCAAGCTGTCACGTCTAAACATTTGTTATGAAGGAACACAACTGCAGATTTCTTATAGTTTGAATATTTATTATAAAAAGTAAAAGGTATTGACTTTAAATCCAATTTACAGGTACTGTAGCTTTAATTAGTAAACGATAACTGAAGTCCACAATTATAGGCACTGTAGCTTTAAGTAGTAAACGATAACTGAAGTCCACAATTACAGGCACTGTAACTTTAAGTAGTAAACGATAACTGAAGTCCACAATTACAGGCACTGTAGCTTTAAGTAGTAAACGATAACTGAAGTCCACAATTACAGGCACTGTAGCTTTAAGTAGTAAACGATAACTGAAGTCCACAATTACAGGCACTGTAGCTTTAAGTAGTAAACGATAACTGAAGTCCACAATTACAGGCACTGTAGCTTTAAGTAGTAAACGATAACTGAAGTCCACAATTACAGGCACTGTAGCTTTAAGTAGTAAACGATAACTGAAGTCCACAATTACAGGCACTGTAGCTTTAAGTAGTAAACGGTAGTAATTAGCAGACACTGAATCAGAAAGAGTCTCTTAGTAGTGTTAATGAATTAGGTGATAAGAAGTTACAATAGCTGTTCCATAGGCTTTAACTGAAGCAAGACAGATGCAGCTAACTGATATAAAGTATGAGTTGAAGTTAGCTGTAACTGGTTTGTTTTATCGAAGGACTTTGGAGACAGGAAATAACAGCTTTGAGATGCAACGCTTATCACAGAGGTTTTACTTAGCTTCCGGCACATAGAACACTGGTTCCCGAGATCTCCTCAGAGGCGGTTATCCTGAATGGAGAAAGTTCAGCTTTAGTCGTGGATGAGGAGAGGTGAAGGGAACTTGAAGTCTTCCAGTCCGGTCCGGTAACAGAGGGCTTGCACAACGATGTTGTAGCCGGTTCGTGAGTACGGAACGTAGTTCAATAATCCAGCGTCGATCAGCTGGTGCGGTCGGATTAAATAAGGAGACCGTCATAAAGGGGTGTGGCTAGGCTCCGTGGAACCAGGAAGTAAGAGGATACCATAGTTAAGGCATGACACAAGCAATAGCTGAGCTTACTAGCCATATGGTTAAACTAGCGCATGTGCCTACTCAGGTATGGAAAGGGTACAATCCAAGCAGTTGGTTTGGTAGCTGGTATGAGTGGTTTGGAGGGCTTAAGGCAGTGGTAGGTGGAGTCCTACTGATTTTAATGTTGTGTCTACTCCTGCCGTGTCTTATACCCTTAGTAGTTAGGTCTGTGCAAAGCCTAATAGAAAATATAGCAGAGAGGAAGGCTGCTGCACAGATAATGGCAATTTATAAATATAAGGCTCTAGATCAGGGAGAACCAATGCAGGAAGATGAGTGTTGAAGATTCACATCATAAGATAAGTCTGGTCTGGTTCAAGGTAACTTGTGGTGTATGCAAACTAAGGTTAAGTGATGCCTCAAGTAATTGTGAAATATCAAGAGGCATCAAAGGGGGGAATGTGGTGGAATCTCGGTAAAAATTAATTTAGTAGGCCGAGATTACCACGTGGCATGTGTACGTGCATATGCTGACGTATCGATCAGTTGGTTGCACGAGGCAAGATACGATCAGTAGTGTACGGAGCATGTGCAAGAATACAGGATATAGTATTCCCCTCCTCCATTATGCTGGACAAGCCATGCGGTCAAGCAGGAAGTTAATTCTTATTTGTATTGATTGGTCAAGAGAATGTGCGGGTGGAGCTTAATATAGGAGGAGTTATGTGCCTATATAAGGAGCCTGCACTATTGTCCGGGGCTCAGAACTTGCTGTATTTTGGTGACATTAGTCCCTCTGAGTCCCGATCGGTGATCCAATAAAGAATCTCTTCCTTCCTAAAGAAACCTGTGTCCATCTCTCTGTGCTTGGCTTCCGTCAGTTTCTCCAGTATCAGTACTTGTTAGAGGGAGCTAGACACAAGATTCTGGTTATAACTGATCATAAAAATCTATCCTATATCGCAGATGCTAAGAGGTTATCCTCTCGTCAGGCTAGATGGTCTTTGTTTCTCTCAAGTTTTCAGTACATAATCACATACAGGCCTGGTTATCGAAATGTCAAGGCTGATGCCATCTCCCGCCAGTACGAACCTGTAGATTCTATTACCTCCACTGCTGAGCCCATTGTACCCACAACTAATATAATAGCTACTACCCGTTTGGTTATCTCGTCTCTTTTTCTTGATGGTATCAAGTCATACCAATCCCAAGCACCCTCTGAGACTCCTACTGGTAAGCTGTACGTGAAAGTAAAAGACAGAAAGAAGTTGTTAACTTTATTTCACACAGCCAAAACGGCCGGTCATCCAGGGGTTACCAAGACTTACAAGGGTCTTTTCCAACAGTTTTGGTGGCCCTCACTCAAAAAAGACGTGGTAGATTACGTGCAGGCTTGCCGTGTCTGTACACAGTGTAAGTCCCCTAATGTTAAACCCCTGGGACTCCTTATGCCCCTATCTGTACCCAAGAAACCATGGACACACTTATCCATGGACTTCATTGTGGATCTTCCTTCATCTGATGGGCAGACAGTAATTTTAACTGTAACGGATAGGTTCTCCAAAATGGCGCACTTCATTCCGCTTAAGAAGCTACCTTCTGCGGTTCAGTTGGCTCAGGTGTTTGCCAAAGAAGTGTTCCGCTTGCATGGTATACCACAAGATATCGTATCTGACAGGGGCCCTCAGTTTGTCTCTCGGTTTTGGAGAGGCTTTTGTGCTGAGTTGGGGGTCTCCTTATCGTTTGCTTCCTCCTATCATCCGCAATCTAATGGAGCTGCCGAACGAGCAAATCAGTCTGTGGAGTTGTATTTACGCTGTTTCACGAATGCACACCAGGACAACTGGTCCCATCTCCTTCCCTGGGCTGAGTTTGCCAGGAACACTGTGTCTCATTCTTCTACTGGCGTAAGTCCTTTTATGGTGGCTTATGGGTTCCAACCCGCTGTCCTTCCCGGTGTGTTCTCCGACAAGGGAATGCCCGCTTTGGACGAGCACCTCGCCTTCTTACGGAAGATGTGGGATCAGGTCCATACTGCTCTTTGTCGTGCTGCTGCTACTCAAAAGAGATTTGCTGATCGTCGCAGATGTGCGGCTCCTTCTTATGCTCTGGGTGATAGGGTTTGGTTGTCCTCTAGGAATCTCCGTCTTAAGGTTCCCTCGATGAAGTTCGCGCCCAAATTCCTTGGTCCCTATAAGGTGTTGCGTAGGGTGAATCCTGTGTCTTACTCCCTGGCCTTGCCCCCTTCCATGCGCATACCTAACACCTTTCACACCTCCCTTTTGAAGCCCTTGCTCTGTAATCGGTTCTCTGGGTCTCTCAGGCGTTCCGATGCCCCCCGCGCGGTCTCTAGTGACGTATATGAGGTGGCTGCTCTCCTTGATTCTCGTTTCTCTCGAGGTCGGTTGCAGTATCTGGTTGATTGGAAGGGTTACGGCCCGGAGGAGCGGTCGTGGGTTTCTGTCTCTGACTTGGACGCGCCCTCTTTGATCTGCTCCTTTCATGCGCGGTTTCCTTTGAAGCCTTCGGCTTCCCGCCCTCTGGGCGGTCTTCGAGGGGGGGGTTATGTCAGGGCTCCGCGGGCAGCGGTGAGGGGAGGCTGCAATCCTCTCGCAGCACTCACCCTCGGTCCGTCGCCACTCGCGGTCCCCTCTCCCCTTACCGATAAGCGAACGGCGTCCTCTCATCCTGACACGCCGCTCGCGTCCTCCTCTCCTCCTCCCAGCGGCAGCATGTCTAACGCTGCACGCTGGGAGCCGGCACTATTATCTAAGCGCCGGGGTCACTCACGTGACCCGGCGTTAAAGCTACAGTGCAACAAACACAGTGGGGGGTATAGATATCCCCCACGTGTGTTTGTTAATACTGATTGGTGGTTAGCCAATCAGGATTCAGGCTAGGATTTAAATACTTACCTTTCCTGTCTATCTGTGCCCTGTTGTGGTCTTTGCTTTATAGTATTGATTCTGAACGTGTGCTTTCTGGTTACGTACTCTCTGGCTTGTGTGATCCTTGTCTGTAGATAGCACGGTCCTCTAGGGCAAAAACATGCACAGTCCTTTGGCTTTTATATAATCCAGGCAACTTTATTGTAAATCCACACAGGAGACAGCAGTAAATGAAAATATAAATCCCTTTAAACAAAAACCTAGCTCGTCTGAGCACTAACTAATATCAGGTTCCCTATCTCTCAGGGGTTAAACTAAACAAAACAATATTGGTTTCACCAACCTAGAGTCTTTGTCCACTCTCAGCACTCCAGTCTTTAGCCAGCCTGCTGCTCCCAGCCTTTTAGAGAGAAACAAAACATTCTCTCTTTACCTGCCTAGCAGGGAGGGGTTTATTCCCACTGCTGCAGCCGATTACCTGCAGCTGGGCAGTAGGTTGGAGACGGTCCAAAACCCTGGCCTGGATCTATGTCTTCCAAGAAAACCGCTAAACTGCGGAGTGGAGCATTGGCCCTCCCTTCTCTCCAAATGCTCCACCCCAGGGGCCCATAACTAAACAATCATTCCGGTTATATACACAGAATCATACTCTCCCCCTGGGGTTAAAAATCATATGCCTCTCTGAACAATCTTGACGAGATATAGACTCCCTCACAGACCACCCCATTCACCTTATCACATATCCCCCTCCCCAGCTCAGACCCATCGGGGCGAGCGGCCTGGGACCATAAACAGTGAACACGGGAGAGCCCATCTGCATTACCTTGGGCAGTTCCAGCCCTGTGAGTAATAGTAAACTGGTAAGACTGAAGGCTGAGGAACCATCTAGTCACCCTGGCATTCTTTTCTTTATTTTGCCTCATCCATGTTAAAGGAGCATGGTCCGTGATCAGTGTAAAACATCTCCCTAGTAAGTAATATCTCAGGGATTCTAAAGCCCATTTTATCGCCAGGCATTCCTTTTCCACTACGGAGTACCTCTGTTCATGGGGATTCATTTTCCGGCTCAGATACATGACAGGATGTTCCTCTCCTTCATGCACCTGGGACAGAACTGCGCCAAGGCCCACATCAGACGCATCGGTCTGTACCACAAAAGGTTTAGTGAAATCCGGAGCCACCAAAACAGGGTCAGCACACAAGGCTCCCTTCAAGACTTGAAAGGCATGCTCCGCTTCCGGGGTCCACTTAACCATAATCGGGCCTTTTGCCTTAGTAAGTTCAGTCAGTGGGTTGGCAATAGTAGCGTACCCAGGGATGAACCTGCGATAGTAGCCGGTTAAGCCTAAAAAAGCCCTGACTTGCTTTTTAGTTACAGGACGTGGCCAACTGGTGATGGCTGCTACTTTGCTCTCTTGTGGTTTAAGGAGCCCCCGCCCGATAGTGTACCCCAGATATTTTGCTTCTTCTAGCCCTAAAGAACACTTAGCAGGGTTAGCTGTCAAACCGGCAGCCCTAATACTATCCACAACCGCCTGAACCTTCATCAAGTGGGTTTCCCAGTCCACACTGTGAATCACCACATCATCCAGGTAGGCGGCTGCATACTGTCGGTGGGGTTGAAGTATCTTATCCATCATACGCTGAAATGTTGCTGGGGCACCATGCAACCCAAATGGCAGTACGTTATATTGGAACAACCCATCAGGGGTAGAAAACGCGGTTTTCTCTTTTGCTTTCTCTGTCAGGGGTACCTGCCAGTATCCTTTGGTGAGGTCCAAGGTGCTCAGATATCTGGCCTTACCTAATCGCTCTATTAGCTCATCCACACGAGGCATCGGGTAGGCATCAAACTTAGAGATATCATTTAGCTTACGGAAATCATTACAGAAACGGATTTCCCCATTTGGTTTGGGCACTAACACAATTGGGTTGTTCCACTCACTTTGTGATACTTCAATTACCCCCAACTCAAGCATCTTTTTAACCTCTGCACTAACCGCTTCACGTCTAGCCTCAGGTATCCTGTAGGGCTTCAGATTGATCTTCTTCCCAGATTCAGTTAGGATATCATGTTTGATTAAATGTGTTTTTCCTGGTATTGGGGAAAACACATCCCTATTTTTAGACACAAACTCCCTGACTTCCTGTTTCTGATGGGGGGCAAGAGTATCAGCGACATGCACCTCCGGACCCTGCTCACTAGTGGCTTGAGTAGGTTTATCTCTGGTCAGGATGAGAACCTCTCGTTCTACCCATGGCTTCAATAAATGTATCTGATATGTCTGTTCTGGCTTCCGTCGGCCTGGCTGTCTTACTTTATAGTTCACGTCACTGATCCGCTCAGTGATTTCATATGGCCCTTGCCAGCTGGCTAAGAACTTGCTTTCTACCGTGGGAACGAGAACTAGAACCCTATCACCTGGTTTGAATACTCGTAGCCTTGCGTTCCGGTTATAGCTTGCTTGTTGGGCTCTCTGGGCCTTTTCCATGTTTTCCCTAACTATGGGAATTACTGCTTCGATTCACTCCTGCATTTGCGCTACATGCTCTATAAGACTGTGATGGGGGGTATACTCTTGTTCCCATGTTTCCTTGGCAACATCCAGTATGCCTCTTGGATGCCTACCATACACTAACTCGAAAGGTGAAAACCCTGTGGAAGCTTGCGGGACTTCTCTAATAGAAAACATCAGGTAGGGTATGAGATAATCCCAGTTTTTTCCATCCTTGTATATCACCTTCCGCAGCATAGCCTTTAGAGTTTTATTAAACCTCTCCACTAATCCATCAGTTTGCGGATGGTATACTGAGGTTTTCAGCTGCCTGATTCTGAGCAATTTGCACAAATCACGCATGATTTTTGACATAAAAGGGGTTCCCTGATCTGTGAGAATTTCCTTTGGTATACCCATCCTGCTAAACATCATCAGTAACTCCCTTGCAATATTTTTAGAGGTGGCATTCCGTAGAGGTACTGCCTCAGGATACCGTGTTGCATAATCAACAACAACTAAAATGTACTGATGTCCTCTAGCGGACCTAGGCAACGGCCCTATCAGGTCCATTGCTATTCTTTCAAATGGAACCTCTATGATGGGAAGGGGTACCAACGGACTACGAAAGCCCTTATGCGGAGCTTTCAGTTGGCATTCTGGGCAGGATTTACAAAACCTCTCTATTGCCGAAAATACTCCTGGCCAATAGAATCGGGACAGAATTCGTTCCCTCGTTTTTTCAAAACCAAGGTGCCCACCTAACACATGGCTATGGGCTAGTTTTAAAACAGTGTTTCGGTGAGATTGGGGAACTAACAGCTGTTCTGCCTCCTCTTCCCCCTTCTTCTCTACTCGATACAGCAGATTATTTTTCACCATGAAATAAGGAAAGCTTACGGCCTTGTCAGGGTCCACCCTTGTACCCTCCACCATTTGCACATTCTCTCTTGCAGCTGTCAAGGACATATCTCCCCATTGGGCTGCCCGGAAGTTACCAGGGGGGATTCTGAGATCCTGAAACTCCACTTCCTCTATAGGGTCTTCAGTATGGGGAGGTTCTACCTCATTACCCAGGCACACCAAGGGTGTCTCTTGCTCGTTACCCAATTCACATTCTAAATCGGAGAAAGGAAAAATATTCTCTATACACTCTACCCCGGGTAGCTCCTCAGAGCGCATTTTTGGATGAGCAGAGCACTTTTCCCATAGGTGGCAGAAATGGGGAAAGTCCCTCCCTAATACCACATCATACGGTAATAGGGGCACTACCCCTACGGAGCATTTAACCTCCCCTACCTCGGTGCCAAACTCAACCTCTGCCGTGGGGTATGTGTGGGTGTCACCATGTATACACACAATATCAATCACTTGTCTGGTATCTATTTTCCCTGGCTGGAGCAGAACACTTTTTATCAAGGTAACCTCACTCCCTGAATCAATTAGAGCTTGTACATTCTTTCCTTCCACCCTCACCATTATTAAATGCATTGCATTAATAGCACTAGTCACCACACACATCTTTGAGCAAGTCAATACAGTCCTATGCAGAGCCCTTGTCCCTACATCACACTGCATGGGCTCTTCATTCTCTGGACAGTTCCGTGCAAAATGTCCAGGCTCATGGCATTTAAAGCACCGGAGTTGTCCCTCAGCTTGGTCTTGTAGCCGTACTGGAGCTGGTGGGGACCTTCTGCCACCCCGGTCATATGGTTCAAGGTTCGGTACAAAGTTTTGTCTTTTGTTTCCCACTTTCCCGCTTATCCGGTTGTTAGCCGGTCGGGACCTTTGATGAGGATCAAGACTGTATGGCTCCTTGGCAACCAAATACCTCTCAATCAGGCACATCATTGCTTCTGGATCCTGAGGGTCCCCTTGGCAGACCCATTGTCGCAGTCCTGTTGGCAGGTGTCTGAGAAAACGGTCCATCACAACCATTTCCACTATCTTGGTTGCAGGGTTGCGCTCTGGCTCCAGCCACTTCTGAGCGAGCCTGAGCAATCCATACATCTGGGCTCTGGTAGGTTTACTCACATCGCATGCCCAATTATGAAACCTTTGGGCTCTAATGGCTGTTGTTACGCCAATGCGCTTTAGAATTTCTGCTTTCAGTTGCGTGTAATCCTGGATCTGGTCAGAAGGTAGGTCTTCATAGGCTTTTTGGCACTCCCCACTCAGGCATGGAGCTAGAAGCCCTGCCCACTGGCCCAGTGGCCATCTTTCCCGGGCAGCAACCCTCTCAAAAGTGGTGAGATAAGCCTCCACATCATCTATCTCTGTCATCTTATGCAGGAAGTCAGTGGCACGGATACGGGATCCCCTTTCACCAGGGGGGCTCCCTGCAGATGGCAATATCCCTCTCTGCAACACCTCAGTAAGGGTAGCCCTATCCATCTGCTGGGCTTCCTTCAGGTTCTCAACCTGTGCAACCAGTAGACGATTTGTTTCCTGTTGTACAGTGGTTGACTCTTGTTGTACAGCAGTTGCCTGTACCAGAGCTTTCACCTTTCCCTCCATTATAGCACCAAGCAGGTAACAGTCTTAAAGGTACGGTGCTACTTATTTGATTAGCAGGTCTGCCAAATTAAAAGTCCTTAAGCAGACTACCGTATGACTGGCACACCCACAGACCCTCAATGTGCTACAGTGCCCGCATTCTCCACCATATTGTGATCCTTGTCTGTAGATAGCACGGTCCTCTAGGGCAAAAACATGCACAGTCCTTTGGCTTTTATATAATCCAGGCAATTTATTGTAAATCCACACAGGAGACAGCAGTAAATGAAAATATAAATCCCTTTAAACAAAAACCTAGCTCGTCTGAGCACTAACTAATATCAGGTTCCCTATCTCTCAGGGGTTAAACTAAACAAAACAATATTGGTTTCACCAACCTAGAGTCTTTGTCCACTCTCAGCACTCCAGTCTTTAGCCAGCCTGCTGCTCCCAGCCTTTTAGAGAGAAACAAAACATTCTCTCTTTACCTGCCTAGCAGGGAGGGGTTTATTCCCACTGCTGCAGCCGATTACCTGCAGCTGGGCAGTAGGTTGGAGACGGTCCAAAACCCTGGCCTGGATCTATGTCTTCCAAGAAAACCGCTAAACTGCGGAGTGGAGCATTGGCCCTCCCTTCTCTCCAAATGCTCCACCCCAGGGGCCCATAACTAAACAATCATTCCGGTTATATACACAGAATCATACTCTCCCCCTGGGGTTAAAAATCATATGCCTCTCTGAACAATCTTGACGAGATATAGACTCCCTCACAGACCACCCCATTCACCTTATCACACTTGTTATACTGACTTTGTGACTTTCTCCTACCCTTTGACCTTGGCTTGTTTCTCGTTATTCTGTTTTCTGGTTCCCCTTACTCGGCTTGTCTCCTGACTATTCTGTGTGTGCTTAGCCCGGCCACTCTAAGGACCGGTACTGCACACTTTCTGTTTGTGTGTCTGTGTGTGTGTTAGCGTGTTGGGTTCCCCAGTATCGTGACACATTGTGATTTAGGAATGTTAGGTGATTTCTGCCCTTTATGGATTAAAACCAGACTCTGCATCAACTGTGTAATTTTCCATGGGAGTTTTGCCATGGATCCCCCTCCGGCATGCCACAGTCCAGGTGTTAGTCTCCTTGAAACAACTTTTCCATCACTTTTGTGGCCAGAAAGAGTCCCTGTGGGTTTTAAGATTCGGCTGCCCATCGAAGTCAATGGCGGTTCGCCCAGTTCGCCCGGTTCGCCGGTTCGTGGACGTTTGCGGAAGTTCCCATTCGCCGTTCGCGAACCGAAAATTTCGTGTTCGCGACATCACTAATGTCATACCTATTGGACACAAACCCCCTTTAATACCCAGACTAACTCTGTCATCAAAGTAGCAATTTACATCGCCTTCTACGGCTTCCACAGACCCCGAGAGTTTACTGTGGTCCATCAAACGGATGTCAGGTCCTGTTTAAAAATATCGGACATAACCAAACATGGTGACCATTACGTTATGTCTTTACACTCATTGAAAACCAACCACACAAACTACCAGACTACAATCCCTCTGGTGTCCCGTTAAAATACTTGACTTATTTCTATCCACGCACTTCAGTCTCCCACCTAACTAGCCCCTACTACTTCTTCACGGACACCCAATTACCACTTCCAAATTCATATTCCACGTTAGAACACTACTGCTAAGATTGGGACATAACCCCGCCTCATTTTCTGGTCATTCCTTCCGAATTGAGGCAGCCACCTCCATCAGTCCATATCATCAAAAGACTGGGCAGATGGAAATCCTCTGTCTGCAGCACCTATATTCCACATCCTGAGAAAGAACTCAGGAAAGTCTTTAAATGTTTAGCATTGTAAATTATGCAATAAAGTGTGTTTTCTGCAATATCTTTTGCCCTGTTTATTACAGGCCTACCGGTACGTTGGTTTCGGCACACCACTACCAACTTTCCCCCCTCTTCTCTATTTTCATATACGAATTAAGTTCTATATATATATATATATATATACATATACACATATATATAAACAGAAGGGCTGCACTCCTTGATTCATGCATGCATACATTATAGGGTGCTACTGGGACCAAAATACAAAATACACAAACCAGTGCACTCGCTTATAAACTAAACAGTGATTTCAAATCCTAAATAGTACTATTTAAAAACACCTTGTGACTAAATGCCTTTCGTCACTGAGTTTATTGGTGACAAGCTGCCCTTTACCCACGGCTGTTGGAGGAGCCTGATTGCCAGCCTCTTACCTGTTGACTATGGTCCCTGGGAGATTTGGCCCTTCAGGTGCAACATTTGGGCATATTGTATTTTATTGTGCGACTGCTGGCCCTTTAAGCACAGTGAATGGTATTTTATTGTACTGCTGCTGGCCCTTTAAGAACTGTCTGGGGACATATTGAGACTTTGGGTAACAATACCCTTTAAGACTATGGCCCCTGAAAAGTATTAACTTTTATTGGGTGTGTATGGCCCGTTAAGAACCGTCTGGGGACATCTTGTAACTTTGGTGAACAATGTCCCTTTAAGACTATGTCCCCAGACCTGTAAAATAACTTGCCCCTGGCTTTCTCCCACTTGGTTCAGTAAATAGGGCTTACTGAACCAAGTACCACACAGGCGGACCACCCAGAAGTTAAAGTGTGCAGGCAATTTACCTCCCATGCTTTGAGGTTACTGCAGGTTAATTGCCGACCACTGGGTGGCCGCAGTTCGTGCAAACGAACACGTGGCGGCGGCCATCTTTGTTCAGTCAGCGGTGTATGCTAAAGATTCTGTGGAACTGAAATCGGCTACACATTTTACCGAACACCGCTGACCCTCACCTTCTCCTACACTTCGTTTTTCAGCTCCAGAGACTAAGTCCTGTTCGAAATGGGACTTAGTCGTTTTTCTGCTTGAAATTGACCGACCGCACAGCCCAAATCTATGGAACTGTTTTGGGCAGGAAATTGTGCTTGCGGTCGGTCATAAAGGACTTCCGGTACGTTGGTTTCGGCACACCACTACCAACTTTCCCCCCTCTTCTCTATTTTCATATACGAATTAAGTTCTATATATATATATATATATATACATATACACATATATATAAACAAAGTCAGAAGGGCTGCACTCCTTGATTCATGCATGCATACATTATAGGGTGCTACTGGGACCAAAATACAAAATACACAAACCAGTGCACTCGCTTATAAACTAAACAGTGATTTCAAATCCTAAATAGTACTATTTAAAAACACCTTGTGACGAAATGCCTTTCGTCACTGAGTTTATTGGTGACAAGCTGCCCTTTACCCACGGCTGTTGGAGGAGCCTGATTGCCAGCCTCTTACCTGTTGACTATGGTCCCTGGGAGATTTGGCCCTTCAGGTGCAACATTTGGGCATATTGTATTTTATTGTGCGACTGCTGGCCCTTTAAGCACAGTGAATGGTATTTTATTGTACTGCTGCTGGCCCTTTAAGAACTGTCTGGGGACATATTGAGACTTTGGGTAACAATACCCTTTAAGACTATGGCCCCTGAAAAGTATTAACTTTTATTGGGTGTGTATGGCCCGTTAAGAACCGTCTGGGGACATCTTGTAACTTTGGTGAACAATGTCCCTTTAAGACTATGTCCCCAGACCTGTAAAATAACTTGCCCCTGGCTTTCTCCCACTTGGTTCAGTAAATAGGGCTTACTGAACCAAGTACCACACAGGCGGACCACCCAGAAGTTAAAGTGTGCAGGCAATTTACCTCCCAGGCTTTGAGGTTACTGCAGGTTAATTGCCGACCACTGGGTGGCCGCAGTTCGTGCAAACGAACACGTGGCGGCGGCCATCTTTGTTCAGTCAGCGGTGTATGCTAAAGATTCTGTGGAACTGAAATCGGCTACACATTTTACCGAACACCGCTGACCCTCACCTTCTCCTACACTTCGTTTTTCAGCTCCAGAGACTAAGTCCTGTTCGAAATGGGACTTAGTCGTTTTTCTGCTTGAAATTGACCGACCGCACAGCCCAAATCTATGGAACTGTTTTGGGCAGGAAATTGTGCTTGCGGTCGGTCATAAAGGACTTCCGGTACGTTGGTTTCGGCACACCACTACCAACTTTCCCCCCTCTTCTCTATTTTCATATACGAATTAAGTTCTATATATATATATATATATATATACATATACACATATATATAAACAAAGTCAGAAGGGCTGCACTCCTTGATTCATGCATGCATACATTATAGGGTGCTACTGGGACCAAAATACAAAATACACAAACCAGTGCACTCGCTTATAAACTAAACAGTGATTTCAAATCCTAAATAGTACTATTTAAAAACACCTTGTGACGAAATGCCTTTCGTCACTGAGTTTATTGGTGACAAGCTGCCCTTTACCCACGGCTGTTGGAGGAGCCTGATTGCCAGCCTCTTACCTGTTGACTATGGTCCCTGGGAGATTTGGCCCTTCAGGTGCAACATTTGGGCATATTGTATTTTATTGTGCGACTGCTGGCCCTTTAAGCACAGTGAATGGTATTTTATTGTACTGCTGCTGGCCCTTTAAGAACTGTCTGGGGACATATTGAGACTTTGGGTAACAATACCCTTTAAGACTATGGCCCCTGAAAAGTATTAACTTTTATTGGGTGTGTATGGCCCGTTAAGAACCGTCTGGGGACATCTTGTAACTTTGGTGAACAATGTCCCTTTAAGACTATGTCCCCAGACCTGTAAAATAACTTGCCCCTGGCTTTCTCCCACTTGGTTCAGTAAATAGGGCTTACTGAACCAAGTACCACACAGGCGGACCACCCAGAAGTTAAAGTGTGCAGGCAATTTACCTCCCAGGCTTTGAGGTTACTGCAGGTTAATTGCCGACCACTGGGTGGCCGCAGTTCGTGCAAACGAACACGTGGCGGCGGCCATCTTTGTTCAGTCAGCGGTGTATGCTAAAGATTCTGTGGAACTGAAATCGGCTACACATTTTACCGAACACCGCTGACCCTCACCTTCTCCTACACTTCGTTTTTCAGCTCCAGAGACTAAGTCCTGTTCGAAATGGGACTTAGTCGTTTTTCTGCTTGAAATTGACCGACCGCACAGCCCAAATCTATGGAACTGTTTTGGGCAGGAAATTGTGCTTGCGGTCGGTCATAAAGGACTTCCACCTAACTTTTGATCCACTGGAGGGATTTGTCTGATTTTTGGAAGTGTTTATGTTTAAAGTGTGCTGATTCCAAATATGTAAGATTGGATTTATGGATTTAAAGTTATAGCACATGTATAAAAAACTGTATTTTCCCTGGCTGTAATAATTATGTTACATAGAATGTGACGGCAGATAAGAACCATTCGGCCCATCTAGTCTGCCCAGTTTTCTAAATACTTTCATTAGTCCCTGGCCTTATCTTATAGTTAGGATAGCCTTATGCCTATCCCACGCATGCTTAAACTCCTTTACTGTGTTAACCTCTACCACTTCAGCTGGAAGGCTATTCCATGCATCCACTACCCTCTCAGTAAAGTAATACTTCCTGATATTATTTTTAAACCTTTGTCCCTCTAATTTAAGACTATGTCCTCTTGTTGTGGTAGTTTTTCTTCTTTTAAATATAGTCTCCTCCTTTACTGTGTTGATTCCCTTTATGTATTTAAATGTTTCTATCATATCCCCCCTGTCTCGTCTTTCCTCCATGCTATACATGTTAAGATCCTTTAACCTTTCCTGGTAAGTTTTATCCTGCAATCCATGAACCAGTTTAGTAGCCCTTCTTTGAACTCTCTCTAAGGTATCAATATCCTTCTGAAGATAGGGTCTCCAGTACTGTGTACAGTACTCCAAGTGAGGTCTCACCAGTGTTCTGTACAATGGCATGAGCACTTCCCTCTTTCTACTGCTAATACCTCTCCCTATACAACCAAGCATTCTGCTAGCATTTCCTGCTGCTCTATTACATTGTCTGCCTACCTTTAAGTCATCAGAAATAATCACCCCTAAATCCCTTTCCTCAGATGTTGAGGTTAGGACTCTATCAAATATTCTGTACTCTGCCCTTGGGTTTTTACGTCCAAGATGCATTATCTTGCACTTATCCACATTAAATGTCAGTTGCCACAACTCTGACCATTTTTCTAGTCTACCTAAATCATTTTCCATTTGGCTTATCCCTCCTGGAACATCAACCCTGTTACATATCTTAGTATCATCCGCAAAAAGACACACCTTACCATCAAGACCTTCTGCAATATCACTAATAAAAATATTAAAGAGAATGGGTCCAAGTACAGATCCCTGAGGTACCCCACTGGTGACAAGCCCAAGCTTCGAATATACTCCATTGACTACAACCCTCTGTTGCCTGTCACTCAGCCACTGCCTTACCCATTCAACAATATTGGAATCCAAACTCAAAGATTGTAGTTTGTTGATAAGCCTTCTATGTGCAACAGTGTCAAAAGCCTTACTGAAATCGAGGTAAGCAATGTCTACTGCACCACCCTGATCTATAATTTTAGTTACCCAATCAAAAAAATCAATAAGATTAGTTTGGCATGATCTCCCTGAAGTAAACCCATGTTGTCTCTGATCTTGAAATCCATGTGTTTTTAGATGTTCAACAATCCTATCCTTTAACATGGTTTCCATCACTTTCCCCACTACTGAAGTTAGGCTTACTGGCCTATAGTTGCCCGACTCCTCCCTATTACCTTTCTTGTGAATGGGCACAACATTCGCTAACTTCCAATCTTCTGGGACTACTCCTGTTATCAATGATTGGTTAAATAAATCTGTTAATGGTTTTGCTAGTACACCACTAAGCTCTTTTAATAGCTTTGGGTGTATTCCATCAGGTCCCATTGACTTATTTGTCTTTACTTTTGACAGTTGAAATAGAACCTCTTCCTCTGTAAACTCACGTGTAATAAATGACTCATTTATCCTTTTTCTTAACTGAGGTCCCTTTCCTTCATTTTCATCTGTAAATACAGAACAAAAATATTCATTGAGGCAGTCAGCTAGACCTTTATCCTCTTCTACATACCTTCCTTCTTTTGTTTTTAATCTAACTAATCCTTGTTTTACTTTTCTTTTCTCATTTATGTATCTAAAAAAGGTTTTGTCCCCCTTTTTTACTGACTGTGCTATTTTCTCTTCTGTGTGTGATTTGGAAGCTCTTATAACTTGCTTAGCCTCTTTCTGCCTAATCTTATAGGTAATTCTATCTTCCTCACTCTGTTTTTTTTTATAATTACTAAATGCTAACTTTTTGTTTTTTACTATTTTGGCTTATCTGAGGGGAGGGACCTGTGGATTGCAACCGTTATGCTATTGGCTATTTTACCCCTCCCCTGTGGGCGGTCTTATATGTGTAAGATGGAATTAAAAGCAGACTGGGTGTGCTAGCACCTCAGATCATCTTGTACCTTCATGAAGTTTCGGCTCATGTTTGGGGGATTGGAGAACTACACTCTGGGGATTGCTATAATCACTATACTCCCCAGGGTATAATTGCTGAGCTCTGCTAAAAGCTTGGAATTCAGAGAGGTCCACCTACTGGAAGCTGGACCCTTGTCTTGGGTCCAGAGTGGGTGGAGTCGGCGAGACACCAACCAAGCTGCGGCGGTTCGTGGGGTCTGCAGTGGTTATGGTGTCAGGCAGAGTGCTTGGAGACCTCTGAAAGCACTAGGAGCATCCGTCAGCGGAGGGTACCCGGTCGGGGTACCAGCGGTTCCGTTACACACCTCACTTAGGTAACAAATAATAGGGGTTTGGTTACATTATATGAGCATAAGCCTGCCAACTGCATCAAAGTACCCCATTCTTGGCAGGTCCTACTCTAGCAGCCTAATGCTTGCTCTTATGAGATTAATCCACTTACTTGGGAAATGCTTCCTTACTGGGACTCTCTGCAAGTCAAGGCTAAATAGGATCCTGGAATGAGACACCTGTGACAGGGAGGGGTGCAAAACCCAGGGTTTGGCCTAGACCCCCACAATTATAAACAAAGTCACAAGGGCTGCACTCACCTAAACATGCATACATTATAGGGTGCTACTGGGACCAAAATACAAAATACACAAACCAGTGCACTCGCTTATTAACTAAACAGTGATTTCAAATCCTAAATCGTACTATTTAAAAACACCTCACCTAGGTAATAAATAATGGGGGTTTGGTTACATTATATGATCATACATTGCATAAGCCTGCCACCTGCATCAAAGTACCCAGGCTGCTAGAGTAGGACCTGCCAATAATGGGGTACTTTGATGCAGTTGGCAGGCTTATGCAATGTATAATCATATAATGTAACCAAACCCCCAGTATTTGTTTTATGGGGATTTGTTTTATGGGGATTTGAATTGTACCTGTAAAGTTAGATAGTGTTTTAGAATCCTTGGCCATGTAACAACATGCGACACATCTGCCGCATTTGTACGTGCCATGTACCGTAAACTTCCCTTATTTTTATTTAAGGGTTGTAAATGGCTTGGGACAAGCATCTCTTTCAGATTCTTTCCTCTCCTAGCCGTGATTGATGCTGTGGGGGATAGTACATTTTTTAGATGGGCATCTTGGGTAAGGAGGGGCCAAAACCTGCCCATAATTTTCTTTGCCACATCCCATCCCGCATCATATTTGGCTATACAGCGTATCATTTTTGTAGTGTTTGGTTTCGGGGTGTCATCAAGAAGTTTTTCCCTATCGTTTAATAATGCCCATTGATAGGCTTGTTTCAAACACCTTCCCGGATATCCCCTCTCCTTGAACCTCACTCTAAGGTCTTTTGCCTTTATTTTAAAGTCCTCTACAGAGGAACAGTTCCGTCTCAGTCTTAAGTATTGTCCTACCGGAATACCACGTTTGAGTGCGTTTGGATGAAAACTTTCCCACTTTAACATACTGTTGGTAGATGTGGGTTTCCGATAGAGAGTGGTGATGATTTCACCGTTGTCTGATATGGTGAGTGTGCAGTCCAAGAAATTCAAAGAGGGGTCGCCAATCTCTGAGGTGAATTTAAGATTCTAAGAAGAGTTCCCCTGTTCCGGTCCAAATTATTAGTATATTATCTATGAACTGTTTCCATAGGAAGACCTTGTCCCTATATCGTGAAAACGCTTTGGAACTTACAACTTCATTTTCCCACCATCCCAGGTGCAGGTTGGCATACGACGGGGCACAAGATGTCCCCATCGCTGTACCCTGCACCTGGTGGTAGAATCTATTCTGAAAGAGGAAAAAATTATGTGTAAGTATAAACCTCAGTAGGTCTATGACAAAGTTGGTATGTGGCAGATGTTCCATTCCTCTAGATGCCAAAAATGAACCTACATTGTTAATACCGGTCGTATGAGGTATCGAGGAATATAACGCTTCTACGTCTAAGCTGCAAAGGGTTGCTCCTGGTGGTACTCTGATACCTCTCAGGCATCCCAGTGTGTCCTTGGTATCTTTTAGATACTGATATAGATTCTTTTAAGCAAACAAATAAGTTTGAATGACTATCTGTTCCTGTCCAAATTAGAGATGATTAAATTGCGTATACGCAGAAGTAAATTCACACTGACACATGGAGTTCAGGTTAAAAGAACTTTGAGAAAATGTAATGGCATCTGGTTAAAAAGCGGGTATGCAGACCCTTTTAAAAGCAATATTACATCATCATAGAATATCAAGATAACAACAAATAAACATCATTAATTGGATTAGGTGTTAAGTGGTTAAGTCAATACCCTCCCATCAATATTATTAATTGGTTTAGCTGTTAAGTGGCTAGTTGGGCATCCTCCCATCATGGGATGTCGTCATCTTTGACATGGGAGTGGACATAAGATACAAGCGCCATTGTTGTTTAGCACGAGGCTCGCTCGATGGGAGGGGGGATCTGGCAGCCAGCCATTTTGAGTACTTGGCACCATTTAGCTTCAAGGTTAGTTTCTCAGGCTTAGTGAATACACATTTTATTAGTACAGTTCTCATGATCTAACTATGGCATACAATGTTTTCTTACTACAGGAACTTGACTGTTCCGGTGCTGCTCATAACCTTCTAGAAAAGCATTTCCTTCTAATATTCTAAATACTGTTAGGAAAAAGAATAATAGTCAATAAATAATAGGTCATTTAATAATTCTACAACAGTCCCCCCTATAAAATGTTAGTCACTAAAAGCTAAACTATATATGTTAGTTCCAGAAGACATGTTAGCCCAAAGGCACAAAACCCTATGAAGTAACGGTTCCTAAAGTCTTTTTAGTTCTTCAGAGGGACATCATAAAATAGACAAGCTTACATTACCATATGGACCTGTGTTATCTGGAATATAGGCACAACAAGTCATGGTGACAGGTAGTATTTTACATACACCCCCCTTCTCAGCTAGAATCATGTCTAAGGCCATTCTGTTCTGGAAGGTCATCTGGGATGTGGCCTGCAACTGTTCGGCCAAGCCCTGGAGGGCATCTCTGGTGTAGTTGACAAAACGTTGTTGGTTGCAATAGATATAATAAATGCAAATCAAAATATTATTAGCAGTGACGGTTGGGAAAATGGACTCAAACTTTTCTTTAACTGCAAAATCATCTAGTACCCCCCTTGGCACACCTATGGCATCAATATATATGTATATATGTGTCAAACTTCCCTTTAGAGGGGTGCTCCTTTTTTTGTTCTGAAGCATGAATGTGGTGTGTCAAGAGTACCTTGTCATGTATTATGTGTATGGACATAATAACCTTGGCTAGGGCACATTTACTTATTCATCATAGTATTAAACCTGTCCCACGCTACATCAGTGTAGTTGGACTCGGATCATATAGTCAATATTAATATCACCACAAACTCAGGATGGGCAGATAATCCTGAGGAAGCTTGGCGTTTGAATCTCTTTAGCTTCACGAGGTCTCCTTTTGGGGTCCTCGGCTTTCCATCGATGGCAGGTGGTCAGGCGTTATTATGGCCATCAAACACCTACTTGTTGATATCTTTTTGTCTTCTAACAAGTAATTTTTCCTTTAGAGTCAAAGGTTTGTCAAGATCAACAAATGTTACTTCCCATGTTGCAGAGAGAGTCTTGAATCTGGAACAGTGAATCCACTGAGTGATCTCTGCAACTTTCACAATGCACTATTGGGTATATGGTCTTGGTTGTCACATTGATGACCGGCTAGGCTTCTGGTCATCCTGACAAAATGTCTATTATAAATATAGCATATTTGAACCGGCAACTCTCTGGCACCTGGATATAGTCACTTGGATTCTTGAAAGGGATAGCGAGAGTTAGCTAGATGCTTAGGATTCTCCTCCTCTTCTGCCTGAGCTGTCCTTGGCACAAATGACACAGGATCGGCAGTAACTGTTGATTAGAGGAGTAATTCTAGGTGCTTCAGAGTATTTAGAGATCAAAGAGTTCATGAGGGTCTTGGATAGGTATAAAACTCCATGGGCCCACTGCCCAGTACATGTTTTTGGGTAAACAGAACTTGAGAGTGTTGGAGTACAGCCCGTCTTCAAGGGTTGCCCCTTTCTGTTTTCCAGCTTTGTATTTCTTCAGGGTCAGCAGCTGCTTGTCATTCTTTCAGGAGCTTGAGATCTGTGGATAGGATCTACCTGGTGAGTATAGAAGTTTCTTCAGCGGACACCCTTCTGTCCACTTCCCTTGGTGCACTTGTGGCTTGGTTGGCAGCTTGGTCAGCTAAGTGGTGCTTCTTCTAAATTCAGTTTTCCGTGGGCCTTTACCTTCAGTATGGCCACTTCTTCAGCAGGAGTAGGGCATCCACCAACTTCTTAATAGCCGTGCTATGCTTAACTGGCGTGCCAGTCGCTGTGTGAAATCTTCTTGTCTTCCAGATTGATCCAAAATCATGTGCCACACCCAGGGCATGTCTTGAGTCAGTGTAGGTATTAGCACGTCTTCCTTCAGACATTTTGCATGCCACTGAGAAGGCTGTCAATTCAGCGTCTTGAGCAGATGTGGGTGAGGAAAGTGAAGATGTTTGACGTACCTGATCTTCTGTGGCAACAGCAAATCCAGTATGGTACCTTTCCTCTTCATCTGCAAACAGAGTGGAGTCAGGATCTGGCAAAGCTACTGCATGCCCTGTTGAGGGGTGTCTTGTTTCTTCTTTCATCTGTTCAAAGCAACCATGAGGAGCAGTAGAAGAGGTATCCTCACCTATTTCTGTGTGAGATTGGGGCTATTTGTCTTTCTATTTACAGTTCTCTTGCTGACCCCCCTCTGTAGAGAGCTGATATCGGTTTTTAGTATTTCATGTTTCTAATGAGCCAGGTTCCTTTCATGAGATTTCTGGGGACTTGGTGAAGAAAACATGAGGGGCAGCCACCTCCCAGCGATGATACATGTGTCTTACTTCCATGGGTATCTGGATCAGGACCGCACTATTTCCTTGAGAGTGCCCAAAACAGGTCTTTCATGATGAAGTGTACCTCCACCAGTCTGATTTTTTTTCCGTAGTGTAGTATTCCCCCCTGGGAAGTGGCGGAAGAGTGGCCGGAGCAACTTTTCTTCAAAATATGATGTCAGGTAGAGGCAAAGTTGTCTGTGGGCGGAAATGTCTTAGAGAAGTAAGGTGCATTGGCTGGCTACAATAGAGAATAGAATTAATATCATGAGGAGCAAGAATTATTAGGACCGGCACTAGAGGTGCCACACCACTGGGGGCTGCCATATTGGATGTGGGCACGACTTGAGCAAGTTGAGGCAGGGTAGGCGTGATCGGGGTAGGAGGTGTGGCAATGGAAGGTACATGGGAAGTGGCAAGTGGCTGAATAGGGCGGAGTTGCATGGTAAGGGTAGGAGAATGGCCAGGCCATTTGGGCAGATGCCAGGGCGGGGCACGGGTAGGGCGGAGGAGATGGGTAGGGATTAAGAAGAGAGGAAGCATATAAAGGATATAGATATGGTGGTGGGGAGATGGAGGAATGAGTAGCGGGTGGAGTAGGAGGGACGGGAGGAGTAGGAAGAGGAGAAGGTGGAGTGGGAAGGACAGGAGATGAGGGAGAAGGAGGAGAAGGTGGAGTAGGAAGGACAGGAGATGAGGGAGGAGGAGAAGAAGGTGGAGTAGGAAGGACAGGAGATGAGGGAGGAGGAGAAGAAGGTGGAGTAGGAAGGACAGGAGATGAGGGAGGAGGAGGAGAAGGTGGAGTAGGAAGGACAGGAGATGAGGGAGGAGGAGGAGAAGGTGGAGTATGAAGGACAGGAGATGAGGGAGGAGGAGAAGAAGGTGGAGTAGGAAGGACAGGAGATGAGGGAGGAGGAGAAGAAGGTGGAGTAGGAAGGACAGGAGATGAGGGAGGAGGAGGAGAAGGAGCAGTAGGAGGACAGGAGATGAGGGAAGAGGAGAAGAAGGAGCAGTAGGAGGGGAGACAGACGAAGGGGAGGGATCAGTGGAAGGAGTAAGAGGAGGTGGGCAGGTAAGGGAGCAGACAGGTGATGTAGCAGTGGAGGTGGGCAGGGTGGTGGATGGGCGGAAGGGAAGGAGAGCGGACGGGAGAAATGGATTGGAGGGGGAGGGTGGTAAAGGAGAGGATGAGGGTGAGGAGATCTATAGGACTGATGACCGGTGGGGGAAATAAGGATCCACCAGCATTCAATACCAGGTAGAAATGAAGAGGCAGGTAGGATTCTCTTCCGCTATGGAGGCTGCAAATAGCCCATTTACAACAACTATTAACTAACCCTATGCTTTTCCTATAGAAAAATAATAAAAGGCTAACATGCTCATCTGTCTGAACAGGCCTCGAACGCTTCACTCCGTGGGTATCCCGCAGTGGCTAGCCCACTACATCTCCCACACCAGACTTGTGCACATGGAGACAGACGCTATCCCTGACTCTTTCCTTCTTTCTTTTATTTATTTATTTCTAACTGTTACAAATCGCTATTTGTAACTGGCCCTTTAAATGGAAAATTGCCCTGCTTCCCTGGATTGTGGAGAAGCCTATTTGCCAGCCTCCTTCCTCATGACTATGGCCCCTGGAAGATTGTGCCCCTGAAAACTTATTAACTTTTATTGGGTGTGTATGGCCCTTTAAGAACCGTCTGGGGACATATTGTGACTTTGCTGAACAATACCCCTTTAAGACTATGTCCCCAGACCTGTAAAATAACTTGCCCCTGGCTCTCTCCCACTTGGTTCAGTAAATAGGGCTTACTGAACCAAGTATTACACAGGCGGACCACCCAGAAGTTAAAGTGTGCAGGCAATTTACCTCCCAGGCTGTGAGGTTACTGCAGGTTAATTGCACGTGGCGGCGGCCATCTTTGTTCAGTCGAACACGGTCAGCGGTGTATGCTAAAGATTCTGTGGAACTGAAATCGGCTACACATTTTACCGAACACCGCTGACCCTTACCTTCTCCTACACTTCGTTTTTCAGCTCCAGAGACTAAGTCCCGTTCGAAATGGGACTTAGTCGTTTTTTCGCATGAAATTGACCGACCGCACAGCCCAAATCTATGGAACTGTTTTGGGCAGGAAATTGTGCTTGCGGTCGGTCATAAAGGGACCTCCAGCTAACTTTTGATCCACTGGAGGGATTTGGCTGATTTTTGGAAGTGTTTATGTTTGATGTATGCTGGGTTAAAATATGTAATTTTTTATTTTTTTTTAATTCTTTATTTTTGGTATGCAGGGATGTACAACATTGCCTGTGCCGCCACAACAGCTTTAACAGGCTCAAGTTACATAAACATATGGTAGCAGTATTGTGGCACAATAAGTATGCATACATTTTTAGTAATATAGGTTAAACAATAATGATATACTAAGTCATGGTAAAGTAAACAGCACGTTTTTAGGTATATCAAGTTAAGTACATGGTAATAAAACTCTATAACATTTTCAGTGTAAAAACTTTGCACATTTTTTTTAGATTGTTAACGCTGGACACAGAGTTGTATTCAAACTGATTACTAGCAAAAGTAAGGAACAGGCTTAGCTTAAGACAGGCTATAATAAAAGTAATAAAAGTAGATAAGTTTGCAGGCTAGTTATTCAGGCTTATGCCACTGTGTGATAGAATAGCTAACATACTAGAATTATCTGGCTAGGTATACAAAACATATGAATAGAAGCTTGCCGGTATCCGAGTTTCACATGTTAGGAAGTCCTGCAGAGGTTTGGATGGGCTAGGTAGGTAAAATACGTCAGTCAGCTGTGGAAAAGTGTGTCGGTAAGTTCTTAAAGCGGGAACCATTATATGCCCTCGAGAATGTCTTCCGTGCTGTGTTTTCCACTCAGGGGCTCACCCATCTCGGCTGTCGGGTCTGGGTGCCTCGTGGACCTCCATGTCCGCCTGCTCAGGCAGTGATAGGTTGCTGTCTCCACTGGATCCCCTACCCGTGCGGTATGAGTCTCTCTGGTGTTGGGACGCCGGCTCCTACCGGTTCTGGCAGCGGATTGCACTATGGTTGGTTGCTTAGATGAGGCTGGCTGTGTTTCGCGCCGGGTGATTGTCGTTTTCGGGCGCCGCCATTTGCTTTTCCCTGACGGCATGAGAGGGAGTCTTCTCCTGCGCCATTTTATTTTGGCTCGCTTGGACTTTCTAGGTGAGTAGAATGGATGGAAGGGTCCTTTGCTGCCGCCGCGTGGATGCTGTGAAGACCGGGCACCATATCTTGCTGCAGTGTTCTGTCTCATATGCAGTTCTAGCTTGTGCCAGAATGTTTGAAAGATGGCGTCCAAGTGTGCCGCATAGTCAGAGCGGTCTGCTTGGTCTCGTGTTGCGAAGTCAGGTGCGTCCGCCATCTTGGGTGTCGCCGCTTGTGTTCTGCACGAGGGTGTCACAGCTACCTCTGCCTTGTCCAGGGCTGCGGTCGTCCAGCTCGGCAGGGACCGGGATATCCCCCACCGGTCCAGGGGGGGGGAGGCAATACAAGAGTGCTCCCTCTTCAGCCAGAGAACCGGGAGAGCGGCCGCCTCTCCTCGGCTCCCACCCGTGTAGGCCGCAGTCTGCGATGTGGTCGATTCAGCCACGGAGGGTCTCATAACGGGTATCCCCCGATGCAGCATCACCCTCTGGTTAGGGTTATCGCTATCCACAGCTGGTACGCTTGGGTGGTCGGGCGTTAACACCCAAATTTGGCCTCAGGCTCAGGAGCTCTTAGCAGGCACGTCTGCTTTGCTCGGCAGGCAAGCTCCGCCCCCCAAAAATATGTAATTTTTATGGAGATTGAATGTATAGTTTTAAAGTTACAGTGTATGTGTGAAAACTGTATTTTTACTGTATGCTATAATTATGTTATGTGTTTATCTGAGGGGAGGAGACATGGGGGTGGTACCATGTATGTGATTGGTTAATTTCAACCTCCCCCTGGGAGTGTCCTGTGTGTACCTTTTTGTAATAAAAAGCAGGCTGGGTGTCCCAGTCCTCAGTTCTTCTTGACCCTTTAAAACGTAGCCTCGTCTCGTTATTGGAGGGAATTGCTGTATTACACTGGGGATTGCTATGCTCTGCATATTCCCCTGAACTTAATCACTTAGCTCTTTTCCCCACACGGTCCTGAATGCTGGAGGTTCATTCCAGGGTGGAAGGAAGACGGCACGGCTCCAGTTAAGCTACGGCGGTTGTGGAGCCTGCGGTGGTTGTGGTGTCATCTGCAGTGCTTGGAGTCCTCTGAGAGCGCTAGGAGCATCCATCAACGGAGGGTACTCGGTCGGAGTACACGGAGCTCCGTTACACTAACATCTCAAAATATAATTCTTACATACATCACAAATATACATTATCACAATTTTATTTCTCGCAAAAGGGATAAAACTTATTCTACTCTTCACTGATAATGTATTAAACCATACAAAATAGACAAATAACATTGTTTTCTACGAAATAAATGAAAAAGATAATGGAGATTTTGTTAAGCTTTATAAATAGTTATACATTAATTCACCTTTCTTGTTTTCCAGTTTCTGGCTGTTAATGACAATGTACAATGTAATAGAGCAGCAGGAAATGCTAGCAGAATGCTTTGTTGTATAGGGAGAGGTATTAGCAGTAGAAAGAGGGAAGTGCTCATGCCATTGTACAGAACACTGGTGAGACCTCACTTGGAGTACTGTACACAGTACTGGAGACCATATCTTCAGAAGGATATTGATACCTTAGAGAGAGTTCAAAGAAGGGCTACTAAACTGGTTCATGGATCGTAGGATAAAACTTACCAGGAAAGGTTAAAGGATCTTAACATGTATAGCTTGGTGGAAAGACGAGACAGGGGAAATATGATAGAAGCATTTAAATACATAAAGGGAATCAACACAGTAAAGGCGGAGACTATATTTAAAAGAAGGAAAACTACCACACCAAGAGGACATAGTCTTAAATTAGAGGGACAAAGGTTTAAAAAAATAATATCAGGAAGTATTACTTTACTGAGAGGGTAGTGGATGCATGGAATAGCCTTCCAGCTGAAGTGGTAGAGGCTAACACAGTAAAGGAGTTTAAGCATGCGTGGGATAGGCATAAGGCTATCCTAACTATAAGATAATGCCAGGGACTAATGAAAGTATTTAGAATACTGGGCAGACTAGATGGGCCGAATGGTTCTTATCTGCCGTCACATTCTATGTTTCTATGTAATGCACTTGCTGCTAGTAACAGATCTGTAATCAATACACTATAATGCCCAAAGTCTCAACTTATATGTATATGCAGTAATAAAATATCTGGGCTTACCTCAAAAATTATGTTAGTCAGTTATTGAATCTTGGAGGCTATCATTTTCCAATAAAGACAGATTGGAACACACTCCCACCGTATCCATTCTTCATAGTTTATGCCAGTACCCAAATCCTTATTCCATTTGTTAATAGTTAGGCTTATAATGTTTTCTGGTTCCTTTTCAATTAGATCAAAACATTTTGAGACCAATCCTTAATTGTATTACCATTAAATTAAATTATGGAAACTCTCTAATTTTTCCTTTAGTAATTATAACTTTCCTGTTCATAATATGTGGGATTCAAGGAAAACAGCATGTCTTAAGATAGGATGAGCATGATAGGAGTAGGTCTTATTATCGAGGCAGCCATGACAGAGGCAGGGAAGGAAGTAGGGCGGAAATGATGAGAAAGGAAGAGACTGGAGATAAGGGCAGAAGTGATGTCACCTTAGGGCCAACCTTCTTTTGTACTAGGGGCCATTTTCTTTTAGGGAGTTTCAACATTACACTATATTATAGCTAATAAAATAAATCAGAGAAGCAACATTCTGTTCAGCAAAATGAAATACTAAACTATGGACAGACTTGACGGATTAAATAAGACAGTTGAAAACAACATGCATCTAACAGCCCGTAAAGCTGTCTCTAGAAACATATACTTTTAAATACTAACTTAACAACTTCTATTCTTGCATCAGATTCACTCCTTAACCATCCTATCAATTTCTATTGAAATAACAAAATACACAATTAGAATATCTTCTAACAAAAATTCCATTGCTAACTCTTATCAGTAGCTTCTGAATAACTCTACGGAACACTGAAGAGACAGACCTGAATCATAAGCATGTCACCCCCCCCCCTTCTTCCTCCCCTCGCGTCTCACAGAAGGCAAGGAGGGAGGGGTGGGAGGAAAAAGGGGGAGAGGAACAAGAGAGAGACTGCAAGCATGAATTTAACCATGTCACTGCTGAACGGTAACAAACAGAAGGACAATTACATTACAATTATTGCAAGCAAAGAGACACAAAAACACAACATTTACCCATACTATAGTAGAAAGTAATATGGCCATGTACACATTAGAATAATCATATAAACAGTAAGAAACAGCAAATCGCTCCTGATCCAGTCAGGTCAATCATAATATAGTAATAATCTCAGTGAAACTCAATACAAAACCCCAACCCTCTACTAGGGTGGTCCTCTACCATCTAATGGCTAACACAAAATACAAAAACCCCACAGCATTTAAGATTGGGGTAGGGTGGGGACCAGGGATGGTGACCGTGGTCAGCTACATTTTGGTCATTACTGACGGGATGATGGGAGTGGTCACCTCCTGGACGCCATGACAGGGCGCTGGCTGGGAGAACTTCCCAGTAAAACAATTATTATGATATACATACATTCTTAACCCTTTGTGATCAATTTCTTCCTCAACCCAACCTTCCTGCTGAATAGCTCTTGCTACTCTGTACCAGGCTTCTGCTGTATGAAGCAAATCATTGTCTGTAAGCTTGCGCCAGCTCTCTGGCTGTAATCTACCACATGAAGGTACAGCAATTCTACACACTTTAGCAATCTTTTCAACTCCCTTAACCATCTCTTCACCCTCTCTGTCTTCGACTAGATCACACGCTAACCAGCCCTTACTGGGCTTATCTAACCCCTGTCCCATTCCCCCTATAAAAGGTGTCCCAGATATAGAGGAAGAAAATGAAACAGAGTGTCTACAATGCTCGACTGCCACGTAAGGGTGGGTCCCTACGTGCGTCTTCCCAAAACGTAGACTAGTCACTTATTCCGCCTACCCGAGGTAGCCACGAATTGGAGCGAGGTGAGAAGTGTGTGACCAATCACTTCTCTCACAAAGAGAAATAGCAGGGGAAAGTGTAAATAACACAGGAAGTAGAGTAAAAGTAAAAAGTGAAAGTAGAGATAGACACAGGAGTTTGAATGACTCCCAAGTAAGACAACATTTCAATTAAAAATACAGTGCATGCATCACAGTTCAAATAAATTCAACAGTAATCCCTTTCCTTTACTCATGTGGCCAAAACCACCTCCCTCAACCTCGTAGTGTCCCCGCTCAGAGAATGACTTCCTCAAGTCTCACTACCAGCGGCCACAGGAAACAGCAACCATCTCCGACCTGAATCCTGTGTAGCCTCCCCCGTTACAGTGGACCGGTACCCGTGACCACCACTTCCCTCACTCCCGTAGTGCCCCTACGGACCCACCCGTAAATCTCACTACCACGTGGTGATGGAGACAGCAATGCCAGCCTGAATCCACGTGCCACAAATAAGAAAAATTGGAATGCCACCAGCCTCAGCGCTCGAGGCTGGAGGGTACCACCTCTCTGCAAGCAGAGCAATGTGCACAATGAGGCTAGCTAGGCTATCAAAGTGACACCAAAGGAACCCCCAGGAAGCTATGAGTCTACACAAACCTCCACAGATCCCTCACCCCCCTTTTTCCTTACTGCCGCAGCTACCCGGCACCTAAAAGAGGTAAACAGGCAAAAGAAGACCCCCAGGAAAACTTCCACAGGTCCACCCCCCTTTTTCCTTACAGCCACAGCCACGTGGCTCCTAAAAGGTGTAAACAGGCAATAGAGGACCCCCAGGAAAACCTCCACAGGTCCACCCCCCTTTTTCCTTACAGCCACAGCCACGTGGCTCCTAAAAGGGGTAAACAGGCAATAGAGGACCCCCAGGAAAACTTCCACAGGTCCACCCCCCTTTTTCCTTACAGCCACAGCCACGTGGCTCCTAAAAGGGGTAAACAGGCATTCACTCTACCCGGGCACTAAGCTAAAAACAAAACAAGGCAAACACACCCAGGCAACAGATAGTCAACATGCAGGTAAAATAGGTATTAACAAATAAGGTATAGGTTCTCTGGGCAAGATATTACCTGTCTTTGATGTCCTCTTGGCAGCCAATCACAGACACTGGGACAGGTAAATCACAGGGAAAAGGAACATACCGGCCAGGCCAGGTGCTGCAGCAAACTCTACCGTGTATTCAGAGGTGATCAATCTCCTTCCTTCCCCCAGGATTCATCCACCCAGCGTCTTCTTGGACGGCTGCCAGATAGGTCATAACCCAGAGCTCCACGCTGGATGCGCCAAATTGATATAGATTCTTTTAAGCAAACAAATAAGTTTGAATGACTATCTGTTCCTGTCCAAATTAGAGATGATTAAATTGCGTATACGCAGAAGTAAATTCACACTGACACATGGAGTTCAGGTTAAAAGAACTTCGAGAAAATTTAATGGCATCTGGTTAAAAAGCAATATTACATCATCATAGAATATCAAGATAACAACAAATAAACATCATTAATTGGATTAGGTGTTAAGTGGTTAAGTCAATACCCTCCCATCAATATTATTAATTGGTTTAGCTGTTAAGTGGCTAGTTGGGCATCCTCCCATCATGGGATGTCGTCATCTTTGACACGGGAGTGGACATAAGATACAAGCGCCATTGTTGTTTAGCACGAGGCTCGCTCGATGGGAGGGGGGATCTGGCAGCCAGCCATTTTGAGTACTTGGCACCATTTAGCTTCAAGGTTAGTTTCTCAGGCTTAGTGAATACACATTTTATTAGTACAGTTCTCATGATCTAACTATGGCATACAATGTTTTCTTACTACAGGAACTTGACTGTTCCGGTGCTGCTCATAACCTTCTAGAAAAGCATTTCCTTCTAATATTCTAAATACTGTTAGGAAAAAGAATAATAGTCAATCAATAATAGGTAATTTAATAATTCTACAACAATACGATTTCAGGTTCTCCACATATGGTCTCAGAACGTGGTATTCCGGTAGGACAATACTTAAGACTGAGACGGAACTGTTCCTCTGTATAGGACTTTAAAATAAAGGAAATAAAGGCAAAAGACCTTAGAGTGAGGTTCAAGGAGAGGGGATATCCGGGAAGGTGTTTGAAACAAGCCTATCAACGGGCATTATTAAACGATAGGGAAAAACTTCTTGATGACACCCCGAAACAAATTTTGCCAGACATTATTAAGAGCCTTTAGGTTGCAGTATTCGATAGGGTAGGGGGGCATCTCTATTTGAGTATCTACCGACTTTTTTTCATGGTCGGTCTCTGAGCGTTATAACATATCTAGGACAAGTTCTCTGCAGCTGTAGCTATCAGATAGATATTTTCTTTGTTTATATTATGCAGCTTAGATTTGTTAAGCTAGACTCTCTCCTAAAGGGTATTAGGTTACCAGTCCAGTGTGTATTCAGTCAAGCGTGTTTTCTATTGCAATTGTTGCAATCTCTAAGCTAACACCTTTGCAATACTGGCTATATCCTGATACTCATTTGAAAGAATTCTATTTTGCAATCACACTGTGTATCTATATGTCTTAGGGGCTTGACAGGACTTTCTTCTATTAGCATTTTGCTTATATTTAGGGAGATTCTTTGTAATCACCCCTTCAGAACCCCTTTGTATCCTCCTCTAGACATATTGTTCTTACAGGTGGCTCAGTAAGGCTATTTGGCATTATGAGTTTCCCCTCTCTGGGATTCACTATATGGTGTTTGTATATAGCAGGTAGTTAGAATATTTATTCAATGAAGCATTTTTTTATTTTTTCATTTTATTGTATGCAGACCAGTCTCTATTTTTATAGATATCTGAGTTTTGATCTAGGGTCTACTTGTTTGAACCCTTGATCACTTTTTTTTTTTTTTTTTTTTTTCAAGTTACTCCTGCCTCTTGGATATCTAGTAGACATCACGCATTCACCTCATTAGGAGTCTGTGTTCTTTTTTGTTTTTTTCGTATATATATATATATATATATATATATATATATATATATATATATATATATATATATATATATATATATATATATACAGGGAGTGCAGAATTATTAGGCAAGTTGTATTTTTGAGGATTAATTTTATTATTGAACAACAACCATGTTCTCAATGAACCCAAAAAACTCATTAATATCAAAGCTGAAGATTTTTGGAAGTAGTTTTTAGTTTGTTTTTAGTTATAGCTATTTTAGGGGGATATCTGTGTGTGCAGGTGACTATTACTGTGCATAATTGTTAGGCAACTTAACAAAAAACAAATATATACCCATTTCAATTATTTATTTTTACCAGTGAAACCAATATAACATCTCAACATTCACAAATATACATTTCTGACATTCAAAAACATAACAAAAACAAATCAGTGACCAATATAGCCACCTTTCTTTGCAAGGACACTCAAAAGCCTGCCATTCATGGATTCTGTCAGTGTTTTGATCTGTTCACCATCAACATTGCGTGCAGCAGCAACCACAGCCTCCCAGACACTGTTCAGAGAGGTGTACTGTTTTCCCTCCTTGTAAATCTCACATTTGATGATGGACCACAGGTTCTCAATGGGGTTCAGATCAGGTGAACAAGGCGGCCATGTCATTATTTTTTCTTCTTTTATACCCTTTCTTGCCAGCCACGCTGTGGAGTACTTGGACGCGTGTGATGGAGCATTGTCCTGCATGAAAATCATGTTTTTCTTGAAGGATGCAGACTTCTTCCTGTACCACTGCTTGAAGAAGGTGTGTTCCAGAAACTGGGAGTTGAGCTTGACTCCATCCTCAACTCGAAAAGGCCCCACAAGCTCATCTTTGATGATACCAGCCCAAACCAGTACTCCACCTCCACCTTGCTGGCGTCTGAGTCGGACTGGAGCTCTCTGCCCTTTACCAATCCATCCATCTGGCCCATCAAGACTCACTCTCATTTCATCAGTCCATAAAACCTTAGAAAAATCAGTCTTGAGATATTTCTTGGCCCAGTCTTGACGTTTCAGCTTGTGTGTCTTGTTCAGTGGTGGTCGTCTTTCAGCCTTTATTACCTTGGCCATGTCTGAGTATTGCACACCTTGTGCTTTCGGGCACTCCAGTGATGTTGCAGCTCTGAAATATGGCCAAACTGGTGGCAAGTGGCATCTTGGCAGCTGCACGCTTGACTTTTCTCAGTTCATGGGCAGTTATTTTGCGCCTTGGTTTCTCCACACGCTTCTTGCGACCCGGTTGACTATTTTGAATGAAACGCTTGATTGTTCGATGATCACGCTTCAGAAGCTTTGCAATTTTAAGAGTGCTGCATCCCTCTGCAAGATATCTCACTATTTTTAACTTTTCTGAGCCTGTCAAGTCCTTCTTTTGACCCATTTTGCCAAAGGAAAGGAGGTTGCCTAATAATTATGCACACCTGATATAGAGTGTTGACACACCCCTTCTCATTACAGAGATGCACATTACCTAATATGCTTAATTGGTAGTAGGCTTTCGAGCCTATACAGCTTGGAGTAAGACAACATGCATAAAGAGGATGATGTGGTCAAAATACTAATTTGCCTAATAATTCTGCACGCAGTGTATGTATATATATATATATATATATATATATATATATATATATATATATATATATATATATATATATATATTTATTTATATATATATATATATATATATATACATACACATATATATTTTATTTTATTTCTAGTTAACCACCTTTTTCTTTGGTCATTTTTTTTTCTTCATTTTTAATATGTAATAATATAAATGATTTCAAGTGTATTTTGAGATATGTGTTGATCCAAGGAGATATCTGACTGCTATTTAGGGGTCAAAAAGGAATTTTTTCCTAGTTTGTTGCAAAATTGGAAGCACTTCAGACTGAGTTTTTTGCCTTCTTTTGGATAAACCGCCAAAACATCTGTGAGGAAGGCTGAATTTGATGGATGCAAGTCTCTTTTCAGCTATGTAACTATGTAACTATTTATATAATATATTATACATGTATAATATATTTATTTTATTATTTTTTACTTTTTAGCAGCCTCAGACAGTCCCCCTGCTGGCAGCTCCATAGACTCCTATTGCGACGATGTGATAATGGTGATCACATGGCTAAGGAGGCCCGTGGTGGACGTTTTTTGTCGTCCTTAAGGGTATATGTATTTATAACGTCATTCTAAATGTATTTTGATTTAAATATACCGTATTTATTCTAGTATAACGCGCAAAATTTTGTACCGATTTTTAATTTAAAATTAGCGGTGCGCGTTATACTCGAATAAATATTCGAGTGGGTGCTCCGATTATACCTCCCAGGACCGCCGGGCTTATTACAAGCAGAGCTGGCCGCGGGTCTCGCGAGATTTACACTGGGAAGCTGGAGGAGCTGCACGGAGGTGAGTAAACGCTTGCTGCCCGCCCCCCCAGGACCGCCGGGCTTGTAATGAGCCTGGCGGTCGGTATTATCGGAGCATATTTATTCGAGTATAACAAGCACCCTAATTTTAGATTAAAAATCGGTATAACATTTTATACCGATTTTTAATCGAAAATTAGGGGTGCGCGTTATACACGTGTGCGCGTTATACTCGAATAAATACGGTATATGTATACTAATATCAAAACAGTTAGAACAAATGAAACCGATATATAACAGATATATCGTGAGGACCCCGCGATCACATGGCCCGGGAGAGTCGGATCGGGCAGAGAGGGTCTGTCTGAGTTCCCAGGCAGACCCCAGGATCAAGATCGCTGGCAGAGGATTGCCAATGATCAGGTAAATGAGGATTTATTAATGGACGTACCAGGTATGTCCGGGGTCGTCAATGGCTGTTTTTTGTTGGACGTAGCTAGTACATCCATGGTTGGGAAGGGGTTAATGACAACTCTCTGTACTCCATCGTTATGCTATTGTTCTACCCAAGAACAAGTATTTTCTAGACCAATTTCCTTTAGTTTGAACACTAACCTGTTGTGTGGAACTGTATCAAATGCCTTGGCAAAATCTAAGTAGATCACATCCACTGCAACACCCTGACTTTTTACTTCTTCATAGAATGCAATTAAGTTAGTTTGACATTACCTATGTTTCATAAAACAAGCTAATTCCTGAATATTATCCCTTAATAACTTTTCAAATACTTTCCTAGCCACAGAAGTTAAGCTCATGGGTCTAAAATTTCCAGGCAAAGATTAAGAACCCTTTTTGAATTTAGGAACCACATCTGCCCTCCTCCAACCCTCCAGTGCAATTCCTGAAAGAAAAGAATCCTAAAAGATTAAAACAGAGGTTAACTTATTTACACACTTAGTTGGAACTCAACAGCGGACAATTAGGTGTATGTACCTCTTTAAGAACAATCCACAGTAAAAGGAACACTATAGTCACCTAAATTACTTTAGATAAATAAAGCAGTTTTAGTGTATAAATCATTCCCCTGCAATTTCACGGCTCAGTTCACTGTCATTTAGGAGTTAAATCACTTTGTTTCTGTTTATGCAGCTTTAGCCACACCTCCCCATGCTATGATTGACAGAGCCTGCATGAAAAAAAAAAACTGTTTTCACTTTCAAACAGATGTAATTTACCTTAAATAATTGTATCTCAGTCTCTAAATTGAACTTTAATCACATACAGGAGGCTCTTGCAGGGTCTAGCAAGCTATTAACATAGCAGGGGATAAGAAAATCTCAATTAAACAGAACTTGCAATAAAGAAAGGCTAAATAGGGCTCTCTTTACAGGAAGTGTTTATGGAAGGCTGTGTAAGTCACATGCAGGGAGGTGTGACTAAGGTTCATAAACAAAGGGATTTAACTCCTAAATGGCAGAGGATTGAGCAGTGAGGCTGCAGGGGCATGTTCTGTACACCAAAACTGCTTAATTAAGCTAAAGTTACTATAGTGTCCCTTTAATTGCTTATAAGTGGGTTACGTTTTCAAAAGTATGATTGATAAATATATGTGTAAGTTTTCTTAATTATGCAGCGGAGCAAGCAAATAGTTAGTCAAGCAAGGAAAAAATAGTGTAGATAAGCAAGAATAAGTAACTCAATTTACTTCAGTGGCAGCAGAGCTTATAATTAAATTTAAAGTCCATAAACAGGATGCCAGAAAATTAAAGTATAAATAGGAAACCAGTCCAGCAGGTGGGATAGTTTAGTGGAAAGCTTCAGTGTTAGTAACATATTCCAGGAAACAGGAAAAAAAATTGAACTTTTTTCCTAGAGAGGACTTTAAAATCCAGATAGATTGCACAATAAATAATGACAGATGGGGGAGGAGAGGAAGGAAGAGAGAGAGAGAGATGGAAAAGGGGCTTAATGGGAAACAAGCGCAGAGGCAGTACGGGCACTGGAGGCATCAATAAACATGCACAACCACTTTGGCCAGTAGTCCTCTCACTCACCTATTATGGGTTACTGTCTCGATAGGGAGAAATCCCTGAGTACATGATGTACCCAACTTGGTTCATGCAACCCTGTTGACTGTACAATTGATTACCGTCTTCTCCAAACAATGCCAAACTTCTCTTCTATAATATGTCACATTAATAATACATTATTATGCAAATTTTACTGTTTCAAACTTACAACCAGAAAATCTATAAAAAAATAAGGATTGTAAAAAAGATTTTTTTTTTATTAGATATTCTGGACAGGGGGTCAGACTTTATTTATTGAACCTGGTCTGTATACTATGTGGAAACAAAGAAACATAGAATGCGACGACAGATAAGAACCATTCGGCCCATCTAGTCTTCCCAATATTTCAAAATACTTTTAATTAGTCCCTGGCCTGATCTTAAGTCTAGGATAGCCTTATTCCTATCCAATGCATGCTTAACTCCCTCACTGTGTTAACCTCTATCACTTCAGCTGGAAGGCTATTCCATGCATCCACTACCCTCTCAGTAAAGTAATACTTCCTGAAATTATTTTTAAACCTTTGCCCCTCTAATTTAAGACTATGTCCTGTTGTGGTAGTTCTCCTTCTTTAAAATATAGTCTTCTCCTTTAATGTGTTGATTCCCTTTATATATTTAAATGTTTCTATCATATCCCCCCTGTCTCGTCTTTCCTCCAAGCTATATATATTAAGTTCCTTTAACCTTCCCTGGTAAGTTTTATCCTGCAATCCATGAACCAGTTTAGTAGCCCTTCTCTGAACTCTTTTTAAAGTATCAATATCCTTCTGAAGATACGGTCTCCAGTACTGTGTACAGTACTCCAAGTGAGGTCTCACCAGTGTTCTGTATAATGGCATGAGCATGTCTCTCTTTCTACTGCTAATACTTCTCCCTATACAAGCAAGCATTCTGCTACCATTTCCAGCTGCTCTATTACATTGTCTTCCTACCTTTAAGTCATCTGAAATATTTACTCCTAAATCCCTTTCCTCAGATGTTGAGGTTAGTAGGGTTTTGAATATCCTTTACTCTGCAATTGGGTGTTTTACATCCAATGTGCATTATCTTACACTTATCCAAATTAAATGTCAGTTGCCACAGCTCTGACCATTTTTAAAATTTTCGGAAGTTGAAATGGTCGAAGAAAAGACTCCATCTAATCAGTCAAGCCGACAAAGTTCTGTTGTTGTGAAAAAAATTCAAGGTTTTTATGATTATATACTACTATTGGTTTTTCATTTCCTTCCAATAAATTTATCCAATTGTCAAATAATTACACTGAGGAAGAGGTAAAGTCCTTGAAGAAGAAAAAAGCAACAGGATGGATAGGGTTTTGAGAAGATTCTTGTTGGGATAAAACAGCTGCAATGGCGGTATCAGAGGCAATGACTTCTAAGATGTATGGAAGAGCAGGATTAGTCATTTGTAACACAGGAGAAGAGGTAAATCTTTGTTTAAGAGTGTTCTTGAGCCTTGTTGTTCCATAAAAAAGGGAATTTGGTTCTGGTGAGATTAAGAGGATGGACAATATCCAAAAAAAATTAATGAATTTTCCATAGATATTGGTGAATCCAAAAAAACTTTGTAGCTCTTTGATAGAAGTGGGCATAGGCCAATTAAGAACACATTCAATGTTTGAATCATCCATGTGTATTTCTTGTGGAGCATCCAAGGAAAGTAATTTTTGATACCTTAAATGAGCATTTTTCCTGTTTGGCAAAAGGATTGTGTGTTCTAAGTCTTGACAAGACCCATCTCACATGCTTTCTGTGTTTTTCTAGAGTGGCAAAACAGATAAAAACACAGAAGTCCAATAAATCTCTGAAAATGTTGTTTATGAAATGCTGAAAGGTGGCAGGTGCATTGCAAAGGCCAAAAAGCATGACAAGGTATTAGACATGTGAAATTCGTTTCGGTCAGAATGTGTATTCGAACGAATTTCGGGAATTCGGACATTCGGACGCTTCCGAAGTTCCGAAGTGCCAATGTTCCGAAGTTCCGAAGTGGCCCAACTTCCGAAGTTGCCGAAGTTCGGAAGTTCCGAAGTGCTGATATCCCGAAGGTCCGAAGTTGTCGAAGTGCCAAAGTTCCAAAGTGCCGAAGTTCCGAAGTGCCGAAGTTCCGAAGTGCCGAAGTGTCGACGTTCCGAAGTGTCGACGTTCCGAAGTGTCGACGTTCCGAAGTGTCGACTTTCCGAAGTGCGAAGTTCCGAAGTGTCAACGTTCCGAAGTGTCGAAGTGCCGAAGTGTCAAAAGAAAACAAGAGAGAGGGAGGGAAAATTATGTGAATGATGACAGGAATCTTAATCAATAAGGCAGTACAAACAGGGTTGTTCACAATGTGCACAAATAAAATAAAGAATTAAAAATAAATAAATAAATTAATCCCTTAACGCCGTTACGGCGTTCTATGCCGTCGCGGCTTTAAAGGGCTTTAAAACCGTTGCGGCGGCATAGAACGCCGTAACGGCTGAAGCCCCCAGGAGGTAAGCTATACTTACCTCTGCCGCGATCCTCTTCTGGGGGGCTGCCTGAGAGCCCAGGCAGCCCCCCTCCGGCAAATGAGGCCCCCGGGGGCCATGTGATCGCTCTCAAAGAGCGATCACATGGCCCCCTATAGCTGGCTATGGATCTGCCAGCAGGGGGACTGTTTGAAATATCAGACAGTCCCCCTGCTGGTAGGAAAGTATAAAAAAAAAATTAAATACACATGTTAAAATAAAATAAAAGTATTTATATATATATATATATATAATATATGTAGATCTATTATATATATAATATATATACATATTCTATATATGTAACGTCATACGTAATGTATTTTAATATTAATATTAGTATATATATTAGTATTAAAATACACTTATAATTGATGAAATAATACAAGAAGATATTGTAGTTCCCAGTAGCCAGAGAGAAGAGGGAATTGATCAGTTTGCCCCAATTTCAGCTGCTGGTGACATATCTTTGTTTCTCAGCAGCAGAGATATGGACCAAGGCTCTAGTCTAGGAAATGAGCAACTAGACTATGATGATGAGCCAGAGGATCTCTCTTTTGAAGATAGTCCACCACCACCCACTCAGTCTCCCCTACTGATATCTGCCCCCCCCAACTCCAGCAGTGCCAACTGCCTCTCCAGTTGATTGTGAAATTGCACAGTCTTCCACCCCCATAACTAGTAGTGGCACTCGTCGTTCCACAGTGTGGGAACATTTTTCAACAATTGGAGAAGGCCGTCTGGCAAAATGTAAACTGTGTGGTAGGGAAGTCGGCCGTGGCAAGGTGTTGGGTCATCTTACTAACTCTGGGATGAACCAACATCTTCGTACACACCACAAGGCCATCTTGCTAAGGCAAGAAAGCAGTGTGGCTCCTCCATCTAGCAGTACTAGGAGAAGTAGTAGTGCCACCACCACTAGCCATGTCAAGAGGAAGGGGGATCATCGAACTTCTGCTGCAAGGCATAGTCCCACCAGTCATCCAATTCATGCTGCACAGCCTACCCTAGAAAGTTTTCGTGGGTTTCACTCTAGGGGGATGTCCAGGCAGCAGTCCAGGAAAATTACTCGGCTCATTGCTGAGCTGATAGTCATTGGAGGTGCCCCTTTTAACATGGTAGAAGGGGAGCCCTTCAAGCATCTTATGGCGGCTGTTTCACCGCAATATGTAATTCCATCGCGCACAACTTTTAGCAGGAACATAGTGCCCTCACTCTACCGTTCCTGTGTTGCGGTGTTGAAGGAGCATCTGGCAAAGGCTGGTGGCCAGTCAGTGCACTTCACAACTGATTTGTGGAGTGCTCCTAGTGGCCAACATGCTTTCCTGTCCTTGACAGGACATTGGTGGCAGCCCAAGGTATCAGGAGATGTCACCACGTCATGCACAGAGAGCAAGCACTGCTCCTTCCTCCTCCATGCTGAGATGATGGACGAACAACATACCTCAGCAAATATTTTGAAGGCACTAAAAAAGATGGTGATGCAGTGGGTAGGACAGCAGGCAAACACACAGATGGGTTTTGTGGTGACTGACGGAGCAGCAAACATGGTGAAGGCTCTCCGTGATGGTAGCTTTGTAGCCGTGTGTTGCTCAGCTCATATCCTTCATTTAGTAGTGAAGGCTGCTATTGAACACGAAAGCAGTGGACGGTTGGCAACCCTGCTTGAGAAATGCAGAAAGATTGCTGGCCACTTCCACCGTAGCGTGAAGGATAGCCAGCTCCTGAGAAATGAGCAAAAGAAGGCAGGCATTGACCAGCATCGTCTCAAGCAAGATGTAGGGACTAGGTGGAACTCCACTTTGGAGATGCTGGAGCGCATCCTGGAGCAGCAGAAAGCAATCAATGCCATGTCGTACGAGCATTACATCGGGATCGATAGCTCCTTAGTCAGGGAGGATTGGTTAATGATTGGGCAGCTAGTAGCAGTCCTTAGGCCATTCAGGGATGTTACGGAGAATTTAAGCCAAGAAAATGCGAGCCTTGGTCAAGTAATTCCCTTGTTCACCCACCTCTCAAATAAGCTGAGTCGCTTAATTTCTAAAAAGGAAGTGGTACCTGGTGGCCAACTACTTGGTGATGTTGCTGCACTTGTTAGGAGGCTCCAGGAGCAACTAACACGTAGGTTCAACGAGCGCATGGAGTCCTGCCAAGAGTTGATGCTTGCGTGCATGTGTGACCCAAGAATAAAGGGCAAGATGGCACTCCACATGAATTCCCTGACCGCTTGGAGGGATAAATTGATTGACAGGGTGCGTGATGTGCAAAGAAAGAGGTTAAGGTTGTTTGAGGAAGAAGAGCTGGAGGAGCCTGATAGTGTAGCACCATCATCTACCAGTGTAAGCAGCACTGCTCAATCCACTGGAGCTGCTGCGTTTTGGGCTGAAGCCCTGGATACTTTTGTTGGACCCACCTCGGTTCCCTCAAGAAAAGGAAGTAGTGCTGAAGAGATGGTGAAGGCTTTCCTTGGTGAACCACCTATAACCCCTACTACAGATCCTTTGAGCTTTTGGGATGAGAAAAGGGATGTGTGGCCTGCTCTCTCTCTGTTAGCCCAGGAGCTCCTTTCTTGTCCCCCAACCACTGTCCAGAGTGAACGTGTGTTTTCTGTTACGGGAAACATACTTTGCCCTCAGCGGTCCCAACTGGCACCGCGGCTCATGGAGCAAATGGCTTTCCTAAAAGTCAATCTGCCCAAGTTGGGTTACCCCACTCTTAGCTTTGACCCAGATTAAACTACTTTGTCCATACCCTCCATCTGTTTTTCTCTCTTTTGTCATTATTCTATACTTCTACGTTAAGCCCGGCCACTCTAAGGACCGGTAATACGCTTACTATCTTTCCTTAGTAGATATCTGTGTCTCAGGTTTGCGTGTTGGAATATACCTTCCTTGACAGTGTTTTCTCTTCTGTTTAATCGTTCACTCAAGCCCACTTTATGACGTACTCCTTATTGATTGGCCACAATACACGTGGCTAATCTATTATGCACCCAACGACTACTATGATTGGTCCAAGTATTGTTCTATCTACACACGGGATCCTATTTAAATCCTTCTAGGATTCAGTCACTTGTTTTCTCCTGAAGAAAGGTACCATGTTAGCGCTGAAACGCGCTTTGGGTTTTGGGCTTTAAGTTCTTTTTTTCTTTTTTTTTTTTACTCACGTAACTCACTATGGAACGGGTGTTTGTTCTTTGTTTACCTTAATTTATTGATTGATTTAGTTTTTTTATGTATCGCACTAGCTAGTTGTTTAAAAATAAAAACCATTCAGAGAGGCAGTATCCAATTCATACCACACCCACTACTTTATAATACAAAATTTATGTTTTTCTTCTTCTGAGTTCTGAACAAAATTGCAAATATCATTGCTCTTAATTTGTTGAATTGATCTAAAGAAATAGTGTGCTGGGTTGTGTAAAAGTTTGCCAACTCCTCGTCGATGTGTTCTGGATGGAACAGCTCCGTACTCGCTTGAAATATGAAATTTGGCTTCTGAAGATGGACAACTCACGGAGATGCCATAAGAGCCATTGCCGTGGACTTTTTTTCGACTTGGATATGACTCTGCTTTGTGACCTAAACGAGAGACAGGAGGATTCCCTGACCGATGGTTGGTTGGTAAGTAATGGTATGGCAACACGTCAGGCAATGACATTCCATCACCTGCACTCTTAACACTCCCATCACTACTCACATGCAGTAACACACCCAGTAAGCTTGATCTCAAACACACCTGTGCAATTCACCATTGCTGCGGATAAGGTATAACACAATTCTAACACTAAATAAGTTATGAATGCACACAGTAGCCACAGCTTCTATACTTTTACTTGTGCACAACCTGCCCTGGGTTTAGTGCACTGCTTAACTTTCACTGAACTGCTTCCAATCGCTATAAAGTTGGAGAGGCAAGTGTACTTCACATTCACACTATAAACTGAAATGACAATCCTCCGCACTCTTCCCATATGTATATTCACAACAATTCATATCTCCAACAGGTGACACAAGATATGGATTCAAGGCCTGGCCGCTCGCTTGTCACACAGCATCTTTGTCTTGCCGAGCAAGCCTACAATGAGACCTGGTCCGTAATTAACTGAACCTTTAGATCACACTTGTGTGGCCGTGCTATAATCTCCTCAAAATGTCGCTGGCATTGTCATTGACTTGTTGCCAACATATTTTGGTGCATCAGGGGATTCGTTCAGAATCATACATGAAGACTTCCAAGGTAAATAACCTTTTTTGATCATAAGCGTGTGTAGATGGGCCACCGACAGGCCTCTACCCCCTCTCTCTCAATGTCCCCCCTCCCACCTCACTCAGATCTTCACACAAGATATTGATTGACAAGCATCTGGTGCCTATTTTCTAACATACCTGTGACTTATCTGCACCATGTCGCTTTAACCCATGTATCACAACTCAACTTTGAATTCTATGTGTCGTCAGAAATGCTTCAGACTTGAGAAAGGGAGGTTCTCCCGAAAGCGTTTCATTAATAAAAATCTGTTAGTCCAATGAAAAAGGTATTACAAGATACAAATTTAATATTTTTTACATCTACATCACTGGACTAATACGGCTACAATCTCTACTTTAATACTTAAAAAGGCACTATAGTCACCAAAACAACTACAGCTTAATGTAGTTGTTATGGTGAGTATAATAGCTCCCTTCAGGCATTTTCATGCAAACACTGCCTTTTCAGAGAAAAGGCAGTGTTTACATTGCCCCTAGGGACACCTCCAATTGTCAGATGACCACTGGAGGTGCTTCCTGGCTCAGTGCTGCACAGTAGGCAGCAGTGCCATTCAGCATCTCCATGCTCTCCATGGGAACACTGATTTTATTCTCATAGAGGTGCATTGATTGAATGCATCTCTATGAGGAGGTGCTGATTGGCCAAAATGGGGCATGCCAATTTTAGCCAATCCAAAGCTTTCCCATGGATTGGCTAAACATTGTCAATTTTTATGTCACCAAGGGGGCGGGGCAGCACCATCTGACCAAGGGGGCGGGGCAGCACCAGCTGGAAATAAGGTGAGTTTTACATTTTTATAAGGGGGCAAGCCACCTAAATGGTGGGTTTAACACTATATGGTCAGGAATACATGTTTATGTTCCTGACCCTATAGTATTCCTTTAACCATATAAGTTATGAATTGAAAAGAAGAAACCACAATAATCAATAAATTAAATATGCTTTATTATACAATGAAACATGTATATATATATATATATATATATATATAGTTAAGAAGGAAATATAATATATATCATATACAATCAAAACAGTTTGTATATACACACACACATCGAAAAATCTAATTCACAATTTAAAAAATTTACATTGTGCATTGAAAAGCTGTTCCCTTTCAATATGTTTATTTTACATATACACAAGAGCCGTTATCTTTATAATAAATAAATATATATTTTGTGAAGTGAACTTTAGGAATGAAAATGTTGAATGAAAATGTTGCTAAGAGTGCTTTGTTAATGAACAATACATCTCTTAGTAAAAAATGAAACTAAGGCTATGTATGCATTTATAGAAACATAGAATGTGACGGCAGATAAACTTGTACAATTTGGAAAATTAGGTCATGTAATTCAATAAGGCCAACAGACCTCATGACACATGGTGCCAGGATAAACACCAAGCATGTTTGATTTTGTGGTTAGTACTAGTAAAATAGTTATTTTAAACATTCGTGACACCAATTACAAAGTGGCTGACAAAGCACATGACTGACTAGTACTACTAACCAGTAGAGAGGATAACAAGTCTAAAAGCATGGATGCAGCACTCGCATAGAATGATATTTGATATGATAAAGGACATTCAAAAATTTAGATTTTAAATTATATAATAAATGTTATAGATCAGTATAACAATTACATGAAGCACCTTCATGTAATTGGCGTGAATATGTGTGCCAAATTTCACATTGTCCTAACAACTGGTTTTCAGCTTAAAATGTTCTTGGACGAAAAGTTTCAAATAACATTTCTTGCATGACTCTGTCACAACAACATGACCATGCACAGCAATATGTAAATCTGTAGCACAAATGGTTCTGGAAAAGCAGATGTTTTATGGGACCTATGACTATTTGGTTGCAAAGGATATAGAGCACTATAGGACTCTAAAAGAAAATAAAAACAAACAAAAAGGGGGAGTGCATGGGCACTTTTCATTTAAATTACTGGGACCTCCGGTCACGAGGCCCCCATCTCCGCCGGTGGCTGCCTTCTCTGGTCCCTGGCGGAATCATCGGGGATGGTCCTCGCGGGGTGGAGGATATTGGACTGGACTCCGATGATCCAGACGATGGAGAAACACGACGCACGATTTCATCAATAATGGAAACTCTCATGTTCTCCATCGCCTGGCGCTGCTCTGTGCTGACCCGGGACACCACACCGTCCATTTCGGTCGACAAGCTTAGACTCATGATGGCCTGGGTCTGCCTCCTTATGGCCCGGGTCTGCCTCATTATGGCCTGGGTCTGCCTCCTTATGGCCGAAATCATATCCTCCATCAGCTCCTCCATTCGCCAGGTGAGGACTCTGACTGGAGAGGTGGTAGTTGCTGGACAGGTGGCGGTGTGATTGGTGGTTCTTCTACAGTCACACTGTGGGCAGTCTCAAAGACAGACCCTGGGCCCATTTCCTCCTCCAGGGAGCAGGCAAAAGATTCTGAGGACAGCGCCGCCTCAATCACACTGTCCTCATGTGACTGGAGGACAGGTAACTGAAGCGAGCTGCCCTCTTCGCCTCTCCCAACAGACTGCATTGGACCTGAAATAGACAAGATAGGCAATGTTATTAATAGGCAAACAAATTGATTTGTGGACATGTTGTAGACATTACTACATGTGGCTGTAAAAAGAATAGTGTTACTCAAGGAAATTTTGAAATTTCTATCTAAGGCGGATTTATATTTGTATTCCAAATTTGTATTCCTAACGCTATAGAGCCCTAGTCACCATTTATAAATTAAACAGGATATAGCATATACTGCACCTAAATATTATGCATACATAGACCTTGGAGGAAGCGTAGTGAACCTCAAAAAAAGAAAAAAAACAGATGATAGTGCAATACAGTATAATACAATTGGGAGATCAAATAGAAAAGTAACTGTAGGAAAACCACTCTCTCACCACACAAGGTTTTTGGGAATCCTTGTATTGTATACCACAGCCTGTTCTATTATATAGTGAGCGCCTATACCTCCAGTTTGTTATATTTCACCGTTTATAAATTAACTATTTATTTGCTTACCTAATGCAGCGCCGGGCTCCATCGGCACTGGTGACCTCTCCATCGACGTCAGCTTCCGAGTGGAGCCGAAAGCGCATGTGCCGGCAGAAAAGTGTGCAACCACTTTTTTTTTTTTCCAAGTAAATCGCGGAAGCGGCCTCTAGTGGCTGTCAAGCAGACAGCCCCTAGAGGCTGGATTAAGCCTGCAGTGTAAACATAGTAGTTTCTCTGAAACATGTTTTCAGCTGCAGGGTTAAGACTAGGGGGACCTGCACCCAGACCACTTCATTGAGCGGAAGTGGTCTGGGTGCCTACAGTGGTCATTTTAGGAGATAAAAATTGTATCTGGTTAAAAAGATACAGTAACTCTGCTGTATGATATCTATGTATGCACTTGTATGATATTTTCTGTATATACAAGCACAACATTAATGCATTTATAATTGTACTGTGATCTTAGTACTACCTGAGAATGTATAATTGTCTGATAACTAGTGTTAGAGCTGATTGAGAGTTTGTGTGTGTGAAGATAGATTGGGATTATGAACGAATTTAAAGTGTTTTATATCGTAAGGACTCATCATTGTGTGTAATGCATAGGTAATAATGGCGAGTCATGTTTAGATGGAGTTTCTACTTACGTGGAGGAGAAATGGGCCCAGGTCGCCTTTCAGAGGGTGTCCCTTGTGGGATACGGAAGTCTGTTAAAGATGGATGAAAAGTGCACATACGTTTTTAAGGTATCCAATAATTAAAATAAAAATTATTTTGCGCATCAATATTCCAATAGTAATTTTGTAGATGCCATTTTGGGATTTCAGCAGATATTTGACCTTTTGCGAGTAAATCTTAGACTAATCTGGCTATTGAATTGTCTACTGGAGGTAAAGGGAGCCTTGGGAGTGAAGTGAAAAAGCAACTTATCAGTTTTGTAAGCAAATTCTGCATAGATTGGCTGGATTAGCAAGAATGGCATTGTTTAACGAGTTAATCCAACCATCATGACAACATCAGTGATTTGAAGTGGTCATGGTGTCTGGAGTCTGCATGTACAGAGTCTCGCTGGGAAGCGCTGCACATACAGAGATTAAGCCCTTTACTCCCGAAGGTGTAACTCTACCTCCGGCAACATTAACTGGTGTGCCATTCATTGGCTGATAACATTCTGCTGAATCTAAAGCGCTCAGCCAGTGAATGAATAGCCAGCAGGATTTGCATTATGCTGTGCATAAGCCAGATGTCAAATCCTGCTTCACAGCAGAAAGGTTGCCCAGAAAGAGGGCCAGGGTACTCTTGGCACGAGTTACGCTTTATAATAAGTAATGCTTTATTTATGAGTTTGTCCTATTTTTTTTCCCTTCATTTTATAAAAAAGTGCAGATTGTAATAGAAATTGTCACTTTATATAAATTAACTTGGTAACACTCAAGCAGACAACCGGTCAATTTACTTCCGGATTTGGTTAGCTCAGCTGAGCTAAACTCAATAGGCAGTAAATTGCCCAGAGCACCTGCCTTGCAAAGACTTCTCATTGAGCTGCATTGGGGAGTCTGTGATTGGACAGCCACATAAAGTCTGGGGGGGGGGTTATAAGGGGAGTGCTTGCAAAGACTGCAGACAAGAGAACTGCTGGTTCTGCAAGCTGTTAGACATAGTCCCAATGAAAAATGCATAATTAAATCATCATTATTTGTGTTAGTGTACTCACCAGAACTTGGCTGAGATGTGCTTGGAGCTGATCCCACACCAGATGAGGTTGATGGACCTTTAAAAAAAAAAAAAAAAAAAAAAAAAAAAGGAAAGCAAAAAGTAAGTTCACACTTGTAATAGTGCAGTATAGTGAGCTTCAAAACAACAATGTCATCATTATAATGTAATGATATTCATTTTACCCACTGAGAGTCTGATTTGTAAGCTTTTAAGACAAAGTTGCATGCATTAATGAGGCCAAAACAAAATTCATAATAACAAATCAGATTTAACAGCTTTGAGAGAGAGAGGGAAAAAAGTGGGGGATTAAAGAGAAATCTGTTTGGAGAACATTTCTGTCAAACATGGACACAGTATCCAGGATGTGAACGATCTTTTTGGGGGAGCAGGAGAGAAAAATATGGGAGGTCAAGCCAGTATGCCAGTTTAAGGCCTTAAGAGAGACAGTGAATTTATTTCACAATATTACTTTACTAATTAATAATCTTTCTACAAGCCCTGGATTACTGCAGTGGACTGATTTCAAATGGCAAACATTTGACACTTTCCTGTATCTGGCATGTGTCTAATTGTTTTAGTGTCCTCCTAACCAGGGAGTGGAGTGATCAGGGATGCTCTGACCAAACTGATTTTATCTGTTGGATCTCTGTAGAACTGGCTAATTTACTGCAGAGAACATTCTTTAATACCCTGTGTCTTTCAGGCCTCCCCCTCCCCCTTCCTTGTTTTCTCTCTCAAAGCCGTTAACTATGATTTGTTATTAGGAATTGTGTTTTAGTGGTATAATTTTAACTCTACTTGTTTCCTGTTTTTCAACGGCTAACACAGTACTATTTTAACTATTTTACTCACCAGCTCGCTGCTGCACAACTGGCTCTTCCATATCCACAGCACCAAGACTCGGGACAGCCTCTGAAAGCAGCCCATCTTTGAGACGAGTCTGCCACTCATTGAATCCCACAGTGGACTGTGACATCTTCTTTTTCACCGCCGCCTTGCAATCATAGTACCTGTAAAAACCAGCATTAGTTATTAAGTACATAAGAAATTGACAACAAGTTAACAACCTCTTATTAAAAATATGACGGCTTGCTTTCATTATCAGGTTAGCCTTCACACTGACTGGGGAGTATAAGATTAAATAATAATCTGGGTAGAATTTTTCAATAACATTCTTTTTAAAAAGTCTAGGTTTTTAAAGACTGACATTAGAAGTTGCATTGAGAACTGATACAAAGAGCATGTTTATTCTACATTAAACCTAGGCAGACATTAATTTACATTTAACCAAAATAAAAGACTTGCGCTGTGAATTTTTTTTTTTAAAACACTCCTTGCACCATAACCACTACAGCATGGTTTGACTACCATCACTGGGGCAGATTTAGGGCACTCCTTGTACAATAACCAGTGTTCTGTTTTGGTAACGGTTCTCTGAGTATTCTTTTAAACACAGTTGCATCATATCCACTGTGTGGCTGAATCTGGAGTTTCAAATCTTAGAAGAGCTCCTGTGTTGTCTTTGAGAGAGAGGGGGGTGGGGAACAAAAACAAAAAAACACCACAACCACCTCGTCAAATTGCATTAATTTTCCAAGCAAGAAGATATAGGCTCACAACCGTGATCATCAGTTGAGACTAAGGTTAATATAATTTCTGTGTGTAATGTAGTAAATCCAAAAGTGCATTGACACACCCATCTATATCTAAAGTGATAAAATGTGACATTACAAGAACATGCAACTCCTCCCTACCATTACCGAAGAGGTAAATGTAAAAAAACACAAATGAAAATTAGTGAAGCCACTTCAAAAAGGTCACACAATATGTGCACCCAGTTTTAAATAGTGCAGATATACATAACACACTTTATGCAAACATTACAATATTTGCACGTATTATTGTCTGCTGTTAACGTGCTAAGTTAATAAATATTTTTTGGAACAAGTAATATTGTGTGCCTATATGTTTTTTTTTACATTTAAAGGACCACTATAGGCACCCAGACCACTTCAGCTTAATGAAGTGGTCTGGGTGCCAGGTCCATCCAGGATTAACCCTTTCTGTTGTAAACATAGCAGTTTCAGAGAAACTGATATGTTTACCTATGGGTTAATCCAGCCTCTAGTGGCTGTCTCATTGACAGCCGCTAGAGGCGCTTCCGCGCTTATCACTGATTTTCACAGTGAGAAGACTCCATTGAGAATGCTTTCCTGTGGACTGGCTGAATGCGCGTTATGTGGCTCATGCCGCACATGTGCATTCAGCCGATGACGAAGAAAGGAGGAGGAGAGTCTCCAGCGCCGAGGGAGCCCAGTGCTGGAGAAAGAGATAAGTTTTAACCCCTTCCTCCCCTTAGAGCCTGGCAGAAGGGGATCCCTGAGGGTGGGGTGGGGGGGACCTGGAGACCCTATAGTGCCAGGAAAACGAGTATGTTTTCCTGGCACTATAGTGGTCCTTTAAGAGAGTATAATGACTAAAAAGTCATAATGGGGAATTTGCAATAACATTTCTATTCAGCTCTTCATCCAGAAAAGAAACATTGGCCTAGTTTTTATAATTCCCCTGCAAATTCAACAAATTTTTTCTATTGGTGACTGACTATAGAAAGAATAAGAATTAGTTACCTGTGCCTCACACAGTTGATGGACCTGCACTCCTCTCCAACAGAGTTTACAGCATCCCTTATCCTGGCCCAGGCAGCCTTCTTCCCCGATGATCTGGCAGAAAAGAGTATGTCTTTTTCCTGGATGATGGCAGCCACCAGCGCACAGTTTTCATTGTTGCTGAAAGGGGGGCCCCGTGATATTCCTCCAAGGGGTGCCTCCTCAGTTGAGGAGTCTGTACTGCTACAGATGAAGGGGCTCCCGGGCAAATCCTCCCCAACAACCTTCCTTCTACCCTCCTCCCTGGGAGCCTCTTCCCTGCCTCTAGAACGCCTACCTTCCCTCCCACCACCCTGCCTAGGCAAACCCTCCCCACCTCCACCCCCCTCCCCGCCCCTAGTACGCTTACCTTCCCTCACACCACCCTCCCTGCCCCTAGAATGCCTACTTTCCCTCGCACCACCCTTGTCCCTAGAATGCTTAGCTTCCCTCGCACCACCCTCTCCGCCCCTATAATGCCTACCTTCCCTCGCACCACCATCCCTGCCCCTAGAACTCCTAGCTTCTCTCGCACCACCCTCCCTGGCCCTAGAACGCCTAGCTTCCCTGGCACCACCCTCCTTGCCCCTAGAACGTCTACGTTTCCTCCCACCACCCTCCCTGGGCAAATCCCCCAAAACTACCCCACTACCACCACTCTCCCTGGGCAAATCCCCTAAAACGACCCCACTACCATCACTCTCCCTGGGGGACCCTACACTGCCCTCCCTACCTGACATCATTTGCTCTCTCTCACTTGCTTGTTCACACACAAATTGCTTTCTCTCTACTCACTCTCTCTGCTCACTCTCTCTACTCACTCTCTCTGCTCACTCTCTACTCACTCTCTCTGCTCACTCTCTACTCACTCTCTCTACTCACTCTCTACTCACTCTCTACTCTCTCTACTCACTCTCTCTACTCACTCTCTGCTCACTCTCTCTACTCACTCTCTGCTCACTCTCTCTGCTCACTCTCTCTGCTCACTCTCTTTGCTCACTCTCTTTGCTCTCTCTCTCTGCTCACTCTCTGCTCACTCTCTGCTCACTCTCTTTGCTCACTCTCTTTGCTCACTCTCTGCTCACTCTCTTTGCTCACTCTCTGCTCCTGCTTATTTTTCCAAAGTCTCCGAAGTTCCGAAGTGTCCGAAGTCGCCGAAGTTCCGAAGTCTCCGAAGTTCCAAAGTGTCCAAAGTTGCCGAAGTTCCGAAGTGCCTAAGTTCCGAAGGTCCGAAGTTCCGAAGTTGCCGAAGTTCCGAGGTGCCGAAGTTCCAAAGGTCCGAAGGTCCGAAGTTCCGAAGTTGCCAAAGTTCCGAGGTGTCGAAGTGCCGAAGTTCCGAAGGTCCGAAGTGCCGAAGGTCCGAAGTTGCCGAAGTTCCGAGGTGTCGAAGTGCCGAAGTGCCGAAGTTCCGAAGTGCCGGAGTCCCGAAATTCGGAATGCCGAACCGAACCGAATTTTTTCGCCATGCACATGCCTACAAGGTATTCATATAAACCGTATCTGGTATGAAATGCAGTTTTCCATTAATTTCAGTTTTCATCCTTATTAAATTATATGCTCCTCGGAGATCAATCTTTGTATAAATAGTGGCTGCTTGTAGTCTCTTTTTTATTGTTCTTTTTTTTTAGTTCACGATAGTCAATTATAGGACCTATGGTTTTGTCTTTATTTCTAACAAAGAAGATACCAGATGTGGCAGGTGACGTCGTCAAATCCTTTCCGTAGATTTTCTTCTAGATACTCTTTTAAAATTTTTAATTCAGCATGAGAAAGTGGATATATATGACCCGAAGGAATTGAAGAGCCGGGGAGGAGATCAATAGGACAATCACAGATCCTATATGGGCGTAGTGTTTCAGACTCTTTTTTTACTAAAAACATAATTGAATTCGGAATACCCATTGTACAGCGCTACGGAATTTGTTGGCGCTATATAAATAATAAAATAATAATAATATAATAATAATAACATGGAGGTATGATATTTTCTTTAGCGATTTGTAGAAGAGGGGAATGAAAAAAATCCCTAGAATAACAGGAAACAGAGGAGATTTCACTACATCAGATGTAATTTATTCGGAATGTTCATGATTTATGTTATTCATAATATAACATTATCCCATTTTATTAGAAGGGGTTACAAATAGTGATGTACCGAACTGTCTGCCGGCGAACAGTTCCTGGAGAACTTAGCGTGTTCACGTTCGCCGCGGCGGGCGGACACATGCGCAGTTCGATCCGCCCCCTATTCGTCATCATTGGGCAAACTTTGACCCTGTGCCTCTCGGTCAGCAGACACATTCCAGCCAATCAGCAGCACTCCCTCCCTTCCACACCCTCCAACCTCCCTCCCAGCATCCATTTTCGATTCATTCTGAAGCTGCATGCTTAGTGAGAGGAGGGAAAGTTTAGCTGCTGCTGATTAGATAGGGAAATTGATAGCTAGGCTAGGGTATTCAGTGTCCACTACAATCCTGAAGGACTCATCTGATCTCTGCTGTAAGGACAGCACCCCAAAAAGCCCTTTTTAGGGCTAGAACATCAGGCTGCTTTTTTTTTTTTTTTTTTTCCCTGTGTAATGTAATTGCAGGTGCCTGCCTGCCAGCTTCTGTGTGAGGTTCACATTGGATACTGTGCCCACTTGCCCAGTGCCACCACTCATATCTGGGGTCACAATAGGTTAAGCTTTATGTAACGGAGCTCCGTGTACCCCGACCGAGTACCCTCCGTTGATGGATGCTCCTAGCGCTCTCAGAGGACTCCCAGCACTGCAGACGACACCACAACCACCGCAGGCTCCACAACTGCCGTAGCTTAACTGGAGCCGCGCCGTCTTCCTTCCACCCTGGATCGGCTTCTGTCCTCCAGGACCGTGTGGGGAAGACCTCTCCTCCAGGAGAGCGTAACAGGAACAAGCTCTTAAAAGAGCTAAGTGATTAAGAGCTCAGGGGAATATGCAGAGCATAGCAATCCCCAGTGTGATATAGCAGTTCCCTCCAATAACGAGACACGGCTACGTATTGAGGGTCAGAAGAGGTCTGAGGACTGGAACACCCAGCCTGCTTTTTATTAGGATCAGGTACATACAGGACACTCCCAGGGGGAGGATGAATTTGACCAATCACATGCATGGTAACACCCCCACGTCTCCTCCCCTCAGATAAACACATAACCCAATTAAAACATACATTATTTTACCCAAGTTCTGGATGTACCCCAAAAACAGGGGGTACAGCTTTAAATCTGGTATCCCCAAATAGCCCTTGTTCAGGGGAACAGTCTGTCCAAAAATCAGCCCATTCGGATGGATGGTTCGGGAGATACAGAGCTCCAAAGTTTTGACCGACCGCACAGACCAACTAGCCGAAAATAGTTCCATGAGTTTTGGCCTTGCGGTCGGTCTCCGTTCGCACGGTAAAATAGACGAAATTCTTGCCATCCATTCGCATCTTTGTGATCGCTAGAATCCCCATACTAAGTTAAGTATAACTACCGAACGGCCGGTCGTTCGGTAGTTTCCGTACGTAGTTCTGGATGTCTGGAGGTCTTAGCGGTATTCGCCTGTTTGCGCTTCCGATTTCAGTTCCATGCGTTCACAGGCAAACACCGCTGTTCGCACGCAAGATGGCCGCGAACACGTGTAAAAGTCCCGAAATGGCGGCCACCTATTCAGAGCACAAAGAATTCGCATGAAATCATACGAACGGCTGTATTCTCCAGTAATGGGATTCTCATGCAATATATTCGCCTAAATCCCCTGGCTGTTAGGTTATATTAGCAGTCCAAACCTACAGCATAGATAAAGGGTAAAAGACAGTCTAATACAAATCCATATGCCTGAATACATGGTTTACAGTGTAATATAGTCCAGGACCATAGTCGCAGGGGAGGAGGCAGGCAAGCATGCCTCTCCAGGACAAAGTGGCGAAGGGCACTTCGTCACACTTTAGATTTAAAAGAAATAATTTTTTTTCACTGTAATAGAAGAGCAGTTGCCTGCCTGCCAGCTTCTGTGTCAGGTTGGATGCCTTGCCCATTTGCACAGTCAGTGCCACCACTCATATCTGTTTTTACAATAGGTTAAGCTTTAGATTTAAAAGAAATAATTTTTTTTCACTGTAATAGAAGAGCAGTTGCCTGCCTGCCAGCTTCTGTGTCAGGTTGGATGCCTTGCCCATTTGTACAGTCAGTGCCACCACTCATATCTGTTTTTACAATAGGTTAAGCTTTAGATTTAAAATAAATAAAAAAAATTCACTGTAATAGAAGAGCAGTTGCCTGCCTGCCAGCTTCTGTGTCAGGTTGGATGCCTTGCCCATTTGCACAGTCAGTGCCACCACTCATATCTGTTTTTACAATAGGTTAAGCTTTAGATTTAAAATAATTTTTTTTTCACTGTAATAGAAGAGCAGTTGCCTGCCTGCCAGCTTCTGTGTCAGGTTCCTATTGGATACTGTGCCCACTTGCCCAGTGCCACCACTCATATCTGTTTTTACAATAGCTTAAGCTTTAGATTTGAAATAAATAATTTTTATTCACTGTAATAGAAGAGCAGTTAGTTGTCTGCAAGCGTCTGGGTGTCAGGCCTACTTCAGCGTGTGCTCTGCAGACCTGTGCCAGCGTGCTTTGACAGTTGCCAATCATATCTGGTGTCTCTTTAGCGTGCTTTTACAAAGAAAAAAGGTTTCCAGTGTAAGCTAATAGCAGCCAGTCAGTGTCCTTCAAGCGGCTCTGTCAGGCCTTCCTTCAGCGTGTGCCCTGCACAACCCTGCCAGCGTACTTTGACAGTTGCCACTCATATCTGGTGTCTCTATAGCGTGCTTTTACAAAGAAAAAAGGTTTCCAGTGTAAGCTAATAGCAGCCAGTCAGTGTCCTTCAAGCGGCTCTGTCAGGCCTTCCTTCAGCGTGTGCCCTGCACAACCCTGCCAGCGTACTTTGACAGTTGCCACTCATATATGGTGTCTCTATAGCGTGCTTTTAAAACCAAAATTTTGTTTCCACTGTAATAGAAGAGCAGTTGCCTGCCTGCCAGCTTCTGAGTGAGGTTCACAGTGGATACTGTGCCCTCTTGCCCAGTGCCACCACTCATATCTGTTTTTACAATAGCTTAAGCTTTAGATTTAAAATAAATGATTTTTTTTCACTGTAATAGAAGAGCAGTTAGTTGTCAGCAAGCTTCTGGGTGTCAGGCCTACTTCAGCGTGTGCTCTGCAGACCTGTGCCAGCGTGCTTTGTCAGTTGCCAATCATATCTGGTGTCTCTTTAGCGTGCTTTTACAAAGAAAAAAGGTTTCCAGTGTAAACTAATAGCAGCCAGTCAGTGTCCTTCAAGCGGCTCTGTCAGTCCTTCCTTCAGCGTGTGCTCTCCAGAACTGTTCCAGTGCACATTGCCAATCATATCTGGTGTCTCTATAGCGTGCTTTTAAAACCAAAATTTGTTTTTCACTGTTATAGATTGAATAGCAGTTACTTGTCTTCAAGCGGGTGTGTCAGGCCTACAGTGTGTGCTCTGCAGAACTGTTCAAGTGCACATTGCCAATCATATCTGGTGTCTCTATAGCGTGCTTTTACAAAGAAAAAAGGTTTCCAGTGTAAGCTAATAGCAGCTAGTCAGTGTCCTTCAAGCGGCTCTGTCAGTCCTTCCTTCAGCGTGTGCTCTCCAGAACTGTTCCAGTGCACATTGCCAATCATATCTGGTGTCTCTATAGCGTGCTTTTAAAACCAAAATTTGTTTTTCACTGTTATAGATTGAATAGCAGTTACTTGTCTTCAAGCGGGTGTGTCAGGCCTACAGTGTGTGCTCTGCAGAACTGTTACAGTTCACATTGCCAATCATATCTGGTCTCACAGTAGCTTGCACGCATAGTACCACTAATCCCCAAAAAAATGACAGGCAGAGGCAGGCCACCCCGCAGGGGCCGTTGTGGTCGTGGTGCTGTGATTCCCTTTTGCCCTAGAATAATGCCCAGTTTTCAGAAGCCACGTACCCTGAACTTGAAAAGTTCTGAGGACATAGTTGACTGGCTAACACAGGACACCCAATCTTGTACAGCCTCCGCTCGGAACCTTGACGCACCATCCTCCTCCAGCTTAGCTTCAGGCACCTCTCAAGATACCACTCACCCGCCTGCCGCCACCACCAAAACTAGCACCACAGCCGCTTTACTTGGTATGTCAGAGGAGTTATTCACACACCCGTTTGAAGAAATGAGTGATGCGCAACCATTATTGCTAGAGGATGTAGATAACAGGGATATGTCTCAGGCAGGCAGCATTAAACACATGGAGGTACGGTGTGATGATGATGATGTTGTACCCGCTGCTGCTTCCTTTTCTGAGTTGTGAGATACAAGCAAAGCGGTTGATGATGACGATGCGTCCATGGAAGTCACGTGGGTGCCCGCTCGGCAAGAAGAAGAACAGGGCGAAAGTTCAGATGGGGAGACAGAGAGGAGGAGGAGACGAGTTGGAAGCAGGGGGGGGCGTCGCAAGGAGCTAGTGGCACAGTCAGACAGCATGCATTGGCACCCGGGGTCAGCCCGACAGCACGCCAATCAACGCATGCTGTGTCCACCACCAGAATGCCGTCATTGCAGAGCTCAGCAGTGTGGCATTTTTTTGTGTGTCTGCCTCTGACAACAACGATGCCATTTGCAACCTGTGCCAAAGGAAACTGAGTCGTGGGAGGTCCAACACCCACCTAGGTACAACTGCTTTGCGTAGGCACATGATCTCACATCACAAACGCCTATGCGATCAACACATGAGTACAAGCAGCACGCCTACTCTAAGCCGCCATCCTCCTCCTGGTCTAGCATCTTCAGCCACGTCAACCACTGCTGTCCTTCTTGCCCCCTCTCAACCATCCGCCACTCCGTCTCCCGCCTTGAGCAGTTCCCGCTCATCTGCCCACAGTCATGTGTCTGTCAAGGACATGTTTGAGCGTAAGAAGCCAATGTCACCAAGTCACCCCCTTGCCCAGCGTCTGACAGCTGGCTTGTCCGAACTATTAGCCCGCCAGCTTTTACCATACAATCTTGTTGAGTCTGAGGCGTTCAAAAAATGTGTAGCTATTGGGACACCGCAGTGGAATTTCTTTTCACAAAAGGCAATCCCCAACTTGTACTCGATTGTGCAAAAGGAAGTCATGGCATGTCTGGCACACAGTGTTGGGACAAGGGTCCATCTGACCACTGATACCTGGTCTGCAAAGCATGGTCAGGGCAGGTAAATCACCTACACTGCGCATTGGGTAAACCTGCTGACGGCTGACAAGCAAGGAATGCGTGGCATTGCAGAGGAGTTGGTGACACCGCCACAACTTGCAGGCAGTCCTGCTGCCACCTCCTCTACTCCTCCTACTCCATCCTCTTCCATAACCTCCTCGGCTGAGTCCTCTTGTGCTGCTGCGTCTTGCTCCACATCAACGGCACTCCCCCAGCTCCCCAGGTACTATTCCACATCCCGGATACGGCAGTGTCACGCCGTCTTGGGTTTGACTTGCTTGAAAGCAGAGAGTCACACCGGACAAGCACTCCTGTCCACCCTGAACGCACAGGTGGAAAAGTGGCTGACTCCGCAGCAACTGGATATCGGCAAAGTGGTGTGTGACAACGGAAAAAATTTGATAGCGGCATTGAAGTTGGGCAAGTTGACACATGTGCCGTGCATGGCACATGTGTGTAATCTGATCGTACAACGCTTTGTGCATAAGTACACAGGCTTACAGGACGTCCTGAAGCAGGCCAGGAAGGTGTGTGGCCATTTCAGGCATTCCTACACGGCCATGGCTCACTTTGCCGATATCCAGCGGCGAAACAACATGCCAGTGAGGCGCTTGATTTGCGACAGCCCTACACGTTGGAATTCAACACTCCTAATGTTCGACCGCCTGCTCCAACAAGAAAAAGCTGTTAATGAATATTTGTATGACCGGGGTGCTAGGACAGCCTCTGGGGAGCTGGGAATTTTTTTGCCACTTTACTGGACGCTCATGCGCAATGCCTGTAGGCTCATGCGTCCTTTTGAGGAGGTGACAAACCTAGTCAGTCGCAACGAAGGCACCATCAGCGACATCATACCATTTGTTTTCTTCCTGGAGATGAGCGTGAAGAGGAAGAGGAAGAGTGACCACACCATCACCACCAGAAACAGCCTTATCAGCATCGCTTGCTGGACCTGCGGCAACGCTGGAAGAGGATTGTGAGGAAGAGGAGTCAGAAGAGGATTGTAGCTTTGAGGAGGAGGAGGAGGAGCAAGACCAAACACAACAGTTATCCCAGGGTGCTCGTTGTCACCTATCTGGTACCCATGGTGTTGTACGTGGCTGGGGGGAAGAACATACCTTCAATTACATCAGTGAGGAGGAGGAACGGGAAATGAGTAGCTCGGCATCCAACCTTGTGCAAATGGGGTCTTTCATGCTGTCCTGCCTGTTGAGGGACCCTCGTATAAAAAGGCTGAAGGAGAACGACCTGTACTGGGTGTCCACGCTACTAGACCCCCGGTATAAGCAGAAAGTGGCGGAAATGTTACCGAATTACAACAAGTAATTTTGCATTTGCAAAATAAATTAAAAAGTATGCTTTACACAGCGTATAAGGGTGATGTCACAGCACAACGGGAATCTAACAGGGGGAGAGGTGGAACTCATCCTCCTCCTCCTCCCACGACCACGCCGGCAAGGACAGGACGCTTTAAAGACGTGTTGTTGATGGAGGACATGCGGACCTTTTTAAGTCCTATGCCTCGCCACAGCCCTTCGGGATCCACCCTCAGAGAGCGACTCGACCGACAGGTAGCAGACTACCTCGCCTTAACTGCAGATATCGACACTCTGAGGAGCGATGAACCCCTTGACTACTGGGTGTGCATGCTTGACCTGTGGCCTGAGCTATCCCAATTTGCGATAGAACTTCTTGCCTGCCCCGCTTCAAGTGTCCTGTCAGAAAGGACCTTCAGTGCAGCAGGAGGTATTGTCACTGAGAAGAGAAGTCGCCTAGGTCAAAAAAGTCTAGATTACCTCACCTTTATTAAGATGAATGAGGGATGGATCCCGAAGGGACTGACACTGGGCGATACATTCGATTAAAAAAGGCCTGATGAGATGAGCTGCCTTGGGCTAAAAATGGTCCACACGCTGCTGTATTTTAGCTCTCAATGACGTTTGACTTGCGTGACTTATCCGCCACCAACTAGGGTTCAAGCCGCCATGTTTTAGGGCACTTTCTGCCTGTGAAACAAACATCAATTTTTCTGGCCGCTGCTACAGCAGCGGCTGCAACAATACCAAATTTTTCAGGCATGTGTACATGCCTAATTTTTAGGCCCACTGGTGCAGCACTGTGGCTTCAAAAACCAAACCCAAAAAAAAACCTCCAAGATGGCACCAATATACCAGTGGTCTAAGCATCTTCCCACCTTGGCCTAAAAAGGGGAGGTGATTCAACAATTAAAAATCTCTGCCATTTACACGTCCACTGATAGGAGACGCGGAAGGTATTAAACTGATATGAACAATCATAGGCGTGCGCAGCCTATTGCATTAGGGTGTGCACCCTAAAGCACAAGCACACGCCGCGTATATATATGTATGTATGTATATATATATATATATATATACACATATATCCACACACACACACACACTGCTGTGTGTGTGCTGTGTGAGGGTGCTGTTAGTGTGATGTGTATGTGAGGGTGCTGTTAGTGTGATGTGTATGTGAGGGTGCTGTTAGTGTACTATGTGGGTGAGGGTGTTTGTGTGTGCGTGCTTGTGAGGGTGTTTGTGTGTGCGTGCTTGTGAGGGTGTTTGTGTGTGCGTGCTTGTGAGGGTGTTTGTGTGTGCGTGCTTGTGAGGGTGTTTGTGTGTGCGTGCTTGTGAGGGTGCTGTGAATGTACTGTGTGTCAGGGTGCTGTTTGTGTGTGTGTGTGTGCACTTGTGAGGGTGCTGTAAATGTACTGTGTGTGAGGGTGCTGTTTGCGTGTGAGGGTACTGGTAGTGTGCTGTGAGTGTGAGGGTTCTGTTTGTGTAATGTGTGTGAGGGTTCTGTTTGTGTAATGTGTGTGAGGGTTCTGTTTGTGTAATGTGTGTGAGGGTTATGTTTGTGTAATGTGTGTGAGGGTACTGGTAGTGTGCTGTGAGTGTGAGGGTTCTGTTTGTGTAATGTGTGTGAGGGTTCTGTTTGTGTAATGTGTGTGAGGGTTCTGTTTGTGTAATGTGTGTGTGGGTTCTGTTTGTGTAATGTGTGTGTGGGTTCTGTTTGTGTAATGTGTGTGTGTGGGTTCTGTTTGTGTAATGTGTGTGTGGGTTCTGTTTGTGTAATGTGTGTGTGGGTGCCGTGAATGTCTGTGGGTGCCGTGAATGTCTGTGGGTGCCGTATGTGTCTGTGGGTGCCGTATGTGTCTGTGGGTGCCGTGTGTGTCTGTGGGTGCCGTATGTGTCTGGGGGTGCCATATGTGTCTGTGGGTGCTGTATGTGTCTGTGGGTGCCGTATGTGTCTGTGGGTGCCGTATGTGTCTGTGGGTGCCGTATGTGTCTGTGGGTGCTGTATGTGTCTGTGGGTGCTGTATGTGTCTGGGTGCTGTGTATGTGTGTGGGTGCTGTGTATGTGTGTTGGTGCTGTATGTGTGTGGGTGCTGTATGTCTGTGGGTGCTGTGTATGTGTATAGGTGCGGTGTATGTGTGTGGGTGCTGTGTATGTGTGTGGGTGCTGTTTGTGTGTTGGTGCTGTGTATGTGTGTGTGGGGGTGATTGTGGGGGGTGGAGGTGGGGGTACATTACTTAATATCCCCCCTCCCTTCTTACTTTATGTGGGGAGGGGGGATCCTTCCTTGCTGCCTTCCCTGGTGGTCCAGTGGAGGTGGGGCAGATCAGTTAATATCCCCCCTCCCTTCTTACCTTATGCCTGGGAGGGGGGATCCTGCTGCTGCCATCCATCCCTGGTGGTCCAGTGGAGAGTGAACTCTAGCCCCGTAGGGCTAGAGTTCACTCACGCGAGAGCTGAGCGTTGCCGCGGCAACGCTCAGAACTCGCAAGAGGAACCCGGCGGAGCTGCTGGCAATAGCTCCCTGGTTCCTCTCCTGCCTCCCTCCCTGCCTGTGGGCCGGTGGGGAGAGAGGCTGAGAGCAGAGCCGGCGCTCGGATAGCGCCGGTTCTGCATGGACCGACAGGGGGGATCCTGAGATCTCCCCTGCCGGTCTCAATACATAGGCGTGCCGCGGGGATTAGGGTGTGCCCAGGCACACCCGGCACACCCCGTGCGCACGCCTATGTGAACAATACTAAACTCACCACTCCTATCTGGTGGCACATTAGCTTGCCCGCGCAGTGCCGCAAATTTCAAGTAAGAGGACCGACCAAGCATCTTCTTCCATCTCCCTGTTACATAAATCAATGACATATCCATAGAAATTGTAGAGAATATCCAGGATAGTTTTACAGGGCCAAATCATTTCGCCTGTTGAAAGAGGTGACCTTGCTCGGGTCCCAGGTGTGCGGTTCCTAAAATGGCTGCCATATACATGTCCACTGATAGGAGACGCGGAAGGTATTAAACTGATATGAACAATACTCCACTCCTATCAGTAGGTCCGTCCCATTGTGATTTATGCCCCCCACCCACAGCGCAGGGATGGGGGCCGGGGGGGAGGAAAGTAGGCCCCCCCATTGTGATTTATGGCCCCCACCCACCGCGCAGGGGTGGGGGCCGAGGGGGGAGGACAGTAGGTCCCCCCATTGTGATTTATGGGCCCCACCCACCGCGCAGGGGTTGGGGAGGACAGTAGCTCCCCCCAGTGTGTATCATGGGCTTTGAGGACAGGTGTCAATCCATACCTGCCAAGTGACCCTATGTAGGGGGAACAGTCCCTATTCTGCTCTGTGTCAGTGTGTATCATGGTCTCTGTGGACGGGGAACAGTCTCTATTCTGCTCTGTGTCAGTGTGTATCATGGTCTCTGTGGACGGTGAACAGTCTCTATTCTGCTCTGTGTCAGTGTGTATCATGGTCTCTGTGGACAGGGAACAGTCTCTATTCTGCTCTGTGTCAGTGTGTATCAGGGGCTTTGAGGACAGGTGTCAATCCATACCTGCCAAGTGACCCTATGTAGGGGTAACAGTCCCTATTCTGCTCTGTGTCAGTGTGTATCATGGTCTCTGTGGACGGGGAACAGTCTCTATTCTGCTCTGTGTCAGTGTGTATCATGGTCTCTGTGGACGGGGAACAGTCTCTATTCTGCTCTGTGTCAGTGTGTATCATGGACTCTGTGGACAGGGAACAGTCTCTATTCTGCTCTGTGTCAGTGTGTATCATGGTCTCTGTGGACGGGGAACAGTCTCTATTCTGCTGTGTCAGTGTGTATCATGGTCTCTGTGGACGAGGAACAGTCTCTATTCTGCTCTGTGTCAGTGTGTATCATGGACTATGTGGACAGGGAACAGTCTCTATTCTGCTCTGTGTCAGTGTGTATCATGGTCTCTGTGGACGGGGAACAGTCTCTATTCTGCCCTGTGTCAGTGTGTATCAGGGGCTTTGAGGACAGGTGTCAATCCATACCTGCCAAGTGACCCTATGTAGGGGGGACAGTCTCTATTCTGCTCTGTGTCAGTGTGTATCATGGTCTCTGTGGACGGGGAACAGTCTCTATTCTGCTCTGTGTCAGTGTGTATCATGGTCTCTGTGGACAGGGAACAGTCTCTATTCTGCTCTGTGTCAGTGTGTATCAGGGGCTTTGAGGACAGGTGTCAATCCATACCTGCCAAGTGACCCTATGTAGGGGGAACAGTCTCTATTCTGCTCTGTGTCAGTGTGTATCATGGTCTCTGTGGACAGGGAACAGTCTCTATTCTGCTCTGTGTCAGTGTGTATCAGGGGTTTTGAGGACAGGTGTCAATCCATATCTGCCAAGTGACCCTATGTAGAAGGAACAGTCCCTATTCTGCTCTGTGTCAGTGTGTATCAGGGGTTTTGAGGACAGGTATCAATCCATATCTGCCAAGTGACCCTATGTAGGGGGAACAGTCCCTATTCTGCTCTGTGTCAGTGTGTATCAGGGGTTTTGAGGACAGGTGTCAATCCATATCTGCCAAATGACCCTATGTAGGGGGAACAGTCTCTATTCTGCTCTGCGTCAGTGTGTATCAGGGATCATTAGGATAGGTGTCAATCGATATCTGCCAAGTGACCCTATGTAGGGGGAACAGTCCCTATTCTGCTCTGTGTCAGTGTGTATCAGGGATTTGACTATCTTTATTCAGATTGAAAAATTACAATTCCAGGAAAAATTTAACAAACATTTACAAGAACATGTTATGCACATCATAGAAACAACGTGAACCTCTTTAAAGCCACAAACTTAAGACAAAAAATACGTACACACAATGTGTAAGGGTTTGAAAGAATATTCTGAATCCTTACATGTTTACTTTATCGTTTGTTTGATTTTTGTGAACCATATATACCGTATATACTCGAGTATAAGCCGAGTTTTTCAGCACATTTTTTGTGCTGAAAAACCCCCACTCGGCTTATACTCGAGTTAATGTCTGTATTATGGCAATTTACATTGCCATAATACAGAACAGGACCGCCGGGCTCATTACAAGCCTGGCGGTCCTGTTGGGGGCTGGCAGCGAGCTGTTACTTATCTCCCAGCAGCTCCTGTCAGCTCCTCCGTGCAGCTCCCCTGTCAGCTCCGTTCTGCTCACAGAGTAAGTCTCGCGACACCCGCGGCCGTCAGAACGTTGCCACGGGTTACCGTGGCAACGCTCCGCGCGGCACGCAGACCGCGAGACTTACTCTGTGAGCAGAACGGAGCTGACAGGGGAGCTGCACGGAGGAGCTGACAGGAGCTGCTGGGAGGTAAGTAACAGCTCGCTGCCAGCCCCCCCACTGAACAGCCAATGCCACTGGACCACCAGGGATTAACAGAGCCCCCTCCCTGGCCAGGCAACAAGCAGGGAGGGGGGACAAAAAACAATAAAAAAAAAATACAAATATTAAAATAAAATAATATTATTAAAATAATATAATAATACTTAAATAATAATATTAAAATATAATAATAATATTAAAATATAATAATATTAAAATTATATTAAAATTAAAAAATTAAAACAATAAAAATGTCCTCCCCTCACCCAGTTTACACACACTACACAAACACACATTTGCATTATATACACACACTGCATTCACACAAACACACTGCATTCACACAAACACACTGCATTATATACACACACTGCATTCACACAAACACACACTGCATTCACACAAACACACACTGCATTATATACACACATTGCATTCACACAAACACACACTGTATGAATGCAGTGTGTATATAATGAATGCAGTGTGTGTATATAATGAATGCAGTGTTTGTATGAATGCAAACACACACTGCATTCATTATATACACACACTGTAAATAAATATTCAATTAATGTAATTTTATTGGGATCTAATTTTATTTAGAAATTTACCAGTAGCTGCTGCATTTCCCACCCTAGGCTTATACTCGAGTCAATAAGTTTTCCCAGTTTTATGGGGTAAAATTAGGGGCCTCGGCTTATATTCGGGTCGGCTTATACTCGAGTATATACGGTAAACTACAAGCAGCGTGAAAACTATAAAAACTCAAGTGGCCATGCTGATCAAATTAAATAGTATGCTTTACACAGCATATAAGGGTGATGTCACAGCACAACGGGAATCTAACAGGGGAAGAGGTGAAAGTCATCCTCCCCCTCCCACGACCCCGCCATATCTGCCAAGTGACCCTATGTAGGGGTAACAGTCTCTATTCTGCTCTGTGTCAGTGTGTATCATGGTCTCTGAGGACGGGGAACAGTCTCTATTCTGCTCTGTGTCAGTGTGTATCAGGGGCTTTGAGGACAGGTGTCAATGTTAGGTGATTTCTGCCCTTTATGGATTAAAAGCAGACTCTGCATCAACTGTGTAATTTTCCATCGGAGTTTTGCCATGGATCCCCCTCTGGCATGCCACAGTCCAGGTGTTAGTCCCCTTGAAACAACTTTTCCATCACTTTTGTGGCCAGAAAGAGTCCCTGTTGGTTTTAAAATTCGCCTGCCCATTGAAGTCGAAAATTTCGGGTTCGCGACAACACTAGTTACAAATATAACATAAATGTCTGGTGGGACAGCACTTAGAAAGGATAAATGTTTTCTTTTATTTATTTTGCTCACTCAGGGATTGATTTTATCCAAAGATCCCAATTATGATTCCTCTTTTGGGTAAAATTTTGATAATTATCTATTCATTTTCCATATTTAATTGAAAAAGAAGTAGTTTTTTTAACCTCGGTCCACAATGGCAGTATAAAAGATTTCCATTTTCTGGCTACTGTGATCTTTACTGCCAGTAAGACTACAATGTTGTATTTTGCTTTGGACATTTTTGGAAAATTTAAATGTAATAGATATGATTCGGGTTTCAGTGGTAGTTTAATCTTACTAATTACTTGGATTTTTTTCCTTTACCTGTCCCCAAAACCTCAGAATCGGTTCACACTTCCACTACATATGTAATAAATCACATTCACATCTCCAACACCTATCAGTATGGTGTCATAGATCAAATATCGATCTTTTGTTATATGAGAGTAATTGTAGAATCACAATCTGGGGTTAGAGTATCTTTAACGTCTCTCCTGCCCGGGAGTCTAGTCTTTTGTTATATTCAGGGGAACCCAAATTGTATCAAGGGACTGCCAAAGCGGTATACTCAGCTTTTGATATGAGAGTAATTGTAGAATCACAATCTGGGGTTAGAGTATCTTTTACGTCTCTCCTGCCCGGGAGTCTAGTCTTTTGTTATATTCAGGGGAACCCAAATTGTATCAAGTGCGCTCGGAGAAGCAATAACACAGACTAACAATCTCTGGTAAAAGAAAGAATGCTTCCAAAATTTATTGGGCGAGCCTAGCCTTTTATACAATAAGGATACATAATTACGTGCAAGTAAGCATGGCTTGAGGTTGAACAGTCACAGGAAAGGGAGTGCAGATCACAGGAAAGGGAGTGCAGAGATAAACAATCTTGGAATGTCACGTACCCAAAACAGATGTTTTCTGAGAATTGAAAGAATAGAACTGTTGCACAGGAAACAAGCTAAGGTGGGGGCTTTTCTGCTCCCAGAAATTGACATATATGGTACAAAGGGTTCTTTTAAGCATAAAGCATTACATGAGTCCAAGTTATCCCTTGGACTGGGAAATCACTAGAACCAGCTGAGGAGATCTTCTTCATTTGTTAAGTTCTGATCAGCATAAAGACCTTCCGAAGTTGGAGCTGGAAGGTAAGTTAAGGTAAGACCAACTGTTGGCTTGGTTTTACATAGGGAGGTTAACAGGCATGAAAAGCACTTGCAAGTTAGAAAAATAGCCAGAACGATGAAAACAACTAGCAACAAGAAATACAATATTTTCTTAATAAGCAGACTCAGCCATGTGCCTAACCCGAATGCCCAATACCCGAATGCCCAGTAGTCATTTGCTGCTCTATTCTCAAGGATTTGCCTGGGTGTCCATTAGTAGTTCTTCTAGGGCCTGGGAGGTGGCATTTAAAGCTTCTACAAGGAAACGGGACTGCCAAAGCGGTATACTCAGCTTTTGATATGAGAGTAATTGTAGAATCACAATCTGGGGTTAGAGTATCTTTTACGTCTCTCCTGCCCGGGTAGGCCTGCTTAGCTGGGTGGTTTCAGAGACCAGGTCAGATTTAGACAACATAGTCATGGTTAGGCGTGAGAGGGTACCTGGTATATATGCATAGGTAATATCCCCACAAGAGAAAACCCATCCAAGAGGAAGCTGCACATTTTTGTGGTAGCTGCATGTTAGATGTGGGCCTTTACATACAGTAAAATTTTACCTATCTCGGTCCTGTCTATGTTGGGGTGAACTATATTTTTCATACCATATTGTTAGAATGTTTACAATAACTAGTACTATTACAGATCATATTGTTAGTAACATTTTTACAGTTTGTGCTATTCCTTTTAGGCGGGCAAAATTCATGTGATAGGGACTTGCCTTGTTGCTTCGGTTGCAGTCGGCAGTCACAGGTGAAATACCAGCACATTTCTGCAATAGTCACATTAAGGGTGTGAAGAGTGAGTGGGGAGGTACCTTTTAGTGGTTTCAAAGTATGTGTGTATATTTCCCACTCTTGGGTAGGTTTAATACTTGGGGGCATGTTATGAGTGATGGTTTCCTGGGCATCTAAGGAGTCAAGAGCTATGCCATCTGAGTTTTTGAACCAGTGGTCTAAAGCATTATTAGTGCTGTTTAGTGGGTTGAGGCAAAAGGAAGTTAGGTTAAAAGCTTTTGCTATTTGAATCCATATGTTGCCCTGTCATGCATTGTTATTTTCAGGCCTTAGAGAGAAGCAACACAGTGTGATATAACTGCAAATGACAAAGGATATAAACAGCTTCATGATGGTGGATCTGTTGGAGTGACAAGTTTACAATGGCTGGTGTGTATCCATGTTGGTTTGCCCTCCAGTTTCCCTGAGGTAGCTTTAGTCAGGAGCACTTGGAATGGACCGTCAAATTGTGGTTCAAGTCCTTTCCTCGAATGCCTCTTTATCACCACCCAATCACCTGGCTTTAGTTGTGAGTCGCAGAATCAGAGTCTGGATCTAGAATGGAATCAAAGACGTGTTTATGCACTTGCCCTAGCTTCTAATGGAGGGACTGGATGTAGGACGTCATACTACCATGTTGCATCTGGAGGGTCTGAGGGAAATAGAGGCACAACCAAACAGAATCTCAAAAGGGGATAGGCCATATCTGGGATGGGGGATGAATCTCATAGAGAAGAGCACTAGGGGAAGACATTCAGTCCAGGGCTTCCCTGTCTCTTGCATGGCTTTTGCAATTTTGTTCTTTAAAATGCCATTTGCTCTTGCTACCTTCCCACTACTCTGGGGGTGGTAATGGGTGTAGAAGGCCTAGTTGATCCCTAGAGCTTTCATAATTTCTTGCATTATTTCCCCAGTGAAAAGGGTGCCTCTGTCACTTTCAATCACTTCAGGTACCCCGTATCTACATACCAGTTCCTTCAGAAGATTACTTGCTGTGACCTTCGCTGTGGCTTTCGACACTGGTTGGCCTCAGGCCAACCTGAAAAGAGATCAATGCACACCAACACATATTCATACACTCCTACCTTAGGCAGTTGAATATAGTCTATCTGCAGTCTCTGTGATAGTGGCCTTGGTGTGTGTTTGCTTGGTGTCTTGACAGCCTGTCCTGGATTATTTCTATCACAAATCATGCAAGCTTGGGTGTGTTTAGCTGCTGCAACATTAAATCCAGGTGCTACCCAATGGGTGTTTACTATGCTGTTCATATGCATCTTGAATAGATGTGTAGGTCCATGGGCCATCATGGGGTACAATACTCATGGTAAACACAGTAATTTACCTCTTATCTGCATACATCATGTCATCATCAGGTTCTGCATCTTGTTATCTCAGGATCTTGCCTACTCTGGGACCCTAAAGGTCCAAAACATTGTGGTTTCTCTACAACCACATTTAGTTAATTGAACTGCAGTGTCATGCCATTTTTGGGCGACTTCTACTAAGTCATTATCTTCTAACCATCCCTTATCATTTGCAATAAACTCTTTCCATATCTGTGGGTCTAGAGTGCCCTCTGGGGGCATGCCAGCTTTCTTATGTAGCTTTTTCATTTTCTTAGTAACTCCTTGTCCTTTGTGATGCTTGACTATAGTCAAAGCAGTAAATTCCTCCTGTGTACTATGGGAATTACCCATGGTGTCTATGAGGATTAATTACTTCCTTACCAAGACAAGACCATGTAAAACAGTGTATAAGACACTTAGGTCCACTGCAGTGGAATTTACACAGTCTTGTCTTCTTTAATCTAAACATCAGGAGATCTGCCCTGGAGGATTATGATCTTTATCAAAAAGCAAATGACAAGGCAGACAGCTTGGAACCCACAGATATATTCTTATGTCTCGTGATGTCTTTCACAGGACATTTATAAATTCCACCTGATTATAATATGACCCTTAAAAACAGTTCTTTTTTTTGGTGTCTGAGTTTCGACCGTCAGGTCCCTGGGTCTAAAGGCACCAAATTGTCATAGATCAAATATCAATCTTTTGTTATATTCAGGGGAACCCAAATTGTATCAAGCGCACTCGGAGAAGCAATAACACAGACTCACAATCTCTGGTGAATCAAAGAATGCTTCCAAAGTTTATTGGGAGAGCTTAGCCATTTATACAATAAGGATACGTGATTACGTGCGAGTAAGCATGGGTTGAGGTTGAACAGTCACAGGAAAGGGCACAAATCAGGAAAGGGCGTGCAGGCATAGACAATCTTGGAATGTCACGTACCAAAAACAGATGTTTTCCGAGAATTGAAAGAATAGAACTGTTGTACAGGAAACAAGCTAAGGTGGGGACTTTTCTGCTCCCGGAAATAGACATATATGGAACAAAGAGTTTTTTTAAGCATAAAGCATTACATGAGCCCAAGTTATCCAATTTTAATATAGGCTAGACAATATGGCACCTACAAGCTTGAGCCTTGGAATCATGGTTTATTCCTTCACACTGGCCAGACCACATTCTGGTGAGATGGCTTGGAACCAAATATATATGATTGTTAAGTTTAAATTGCATCTCTGTTAGTTTCAGACATCTGACTGATTTACATATTTTCTGGAATTCTCCTATTAAACCCTTTTGAATTTTTTTTACTTGTATATCTCTTTCCCATTGCTCAGTGGCCCTTGTCATGCTCTTTTTTTCTCCCAATATTAGCAATTCCTTACATAAAACTAGCATGCCTTTTGCCTCGGGCTTTCTTTGAATTGTTTGTATTTTTATAATTATCTCTTTAGGTGTTAGGCATAAATGTTTCATGATATATCTTTTTATTTGTAAGTAAAAATTTCTCCTTTAAGTTATTGTGCTTTTTTAGAAATTGCTGCCAGTGTTTTAATATGTTTGTTATCTAATAAATCATTTATTGGCGATAAACCACTTCTATACCATTTTCCGAAATTTCTATCTTTGATATTGGTTGCTTAAATTTCCATGGAAGTATTTATTAGGACTTTGTTATTTAGCTTGAATTTCTTCCTAAATTTCTGCCAGTTAGTAAAAATATAGTCTAGGATTAAACTATTTTTAGCTATAGGTATTTTGGGGGCTTCTGTTGTCCAAAATTCAAACCTTAAGTCTTTCTGTTTTGCTAGGTCTTTTTCAACTTTGTAACAGTGAATTATTTTGTGTCACAAACGCATGCATCAGCATGCTTGCGTTATGATATTCCTATGTTTGGCATAGAAAAAAACCCTCGTGCAGGTTTCAATTTAAGACATTCTAGTTTTAGACTTTGGTTTTTTTTGCTGCGCCAGACACATTTCCTAAATGGCCTGCTTGCCTGCCTCCTCCCCTGCGACTATGGCCCCTGGGAGATTGTACCCTCTTAAACCAGCATTTGGGCTTACAGACTTTTATTGGACTGTGTATGGCCCTTTAAGAACCGTCTGTGGGCACATTGTGTCTTTGGCGAACAATGCCCCTTTAAGACTATGGCCCCTGGAAGATATTGCCTGTTAAAGACTATTTTAGCAGATTGGATTTTAAAAGACTCTTGCTGCCCCTTTAAATTGTATTGGAGCAGTTCTGCAGCTTTAAATTGGCACTTCGGATGCAGCCGAAGTGCCGAAGTAGACAAAGTGGCCGCCATTCGACAAACGAACACGTGGCGGTGGCCATCTTTGTTCATTCGAATGAGGTCAGCGGTATGTGTAGCCAAAACCATGGAACTGAAATCGGCTACACATTTCAACGAACACAACTGACCCTTACCTTCTCCTACACTCCGTTTTCAGCTGCAGAGACAATGTCCTGTTCGGCAGTTTGAACTCACTGTTATACTAAGCTAAATGCACGAACGGCCACAGTTCGTGCAATCGAATGGGACTTAGTCATTTTTCTTTGTAAAATAGACTGACCGCACAGCCCAAATCTATGGAACTGTTTTGGGCAGGAAAATTTGCTTGCGGTCGGTCATAAAGGACTCCCAGCTAACTTTGTATCTACTGGATGGATTTGTCTGATTTTTGAGAGTGTTTATATTTAAAGTGTGCTGATTCTGATTTATGAAGATTGGACGTATATTTTTAAAGTTATAGTACATATATAAAAACTGTATTTTTTCTGCTTGTGATAAATATGTTAACCCATTGTGTACCATAATTATATCACAGGCAGAGGGGAGGATTTTGTGTATAATTGCTGGGAGTGTTTTCTGTAATGTACGTGTGTTATTGGTTGTTCTGTAAAACCCTGTGGGTGGTCCTATGTAGGGGAAACCTGCATAAAAGAAGGCCCTTTGGTGCCAATTAAGACAGATCTTCTTGACCCTCAATACGTAGCCTTGTCTCGTTAATGGAGGGAACTGCTATAATCACACTGGGGATTGCTATGCTCTGCATACTCCCTTGAGCTTTAATCACTTAGCTCTTTTAAGAGCTTGTTCCTGATAATCTCTCCTGGAGGAGAGGTCTTCCTCACATGGTCCTGGAGGACAGAAGCGATCCAGGGTGGACAGAAGACGTTGAGACTCCAGTTAAGCTACGGCGGTTGTGGAGTCTGCGGTGGTTGTGGTGTCCGGTGCGGTGCTTGTGGTCCTCGGCGCAAGCTAGGAAGCGTCCATCAACGGAAGGTACTCAGTCTGAGAACGGGGAGTTCCGTTACATGGCGCTTGTATCATAGCAAGCCAGCTACTTGGAACTGAAAGGGGTACCATACGGAAAAGGTATAACCATATAGGGAGCACATATGATCTTAAAATATTTATTCTTCCCCAAAATGAAAATTCCATCTTTCCCCAGTCTTTTAATGGTTTAGTCATTTGTTTAACTGAAGGGAGGATTTTTTCTGCCACTATTTTATTTGGGTCAGAGCATATCGTTATGCCCAGATATTTCATACCTGATGCCCAGTCAAATTTATATTTAGCTCTCAAGCTAAATCAAGCTTTAGTTTGTATTGTGACATTATTTATTAAAGCTATGGTTTTGTTAAAGTTAAAGGGAAAAGATCTGGTGTACCTAATGTTACACACAGGGGAGAGGGAGACGGACTAGCACTAAGCTGCTCAAAAACTGGAACAAATAGGGATTCACTAAAAACCTATATGAAAGATAAGTAAAGAAACACTCTAAGACTATAGAATCCAGGAGCTAGCTAAGTGGCTAATGGCTCAAGCACTATGTGTGAGTGATAACGGTGAATTAGGGAATATAGCTGATGCTGTACCTTTTAAATACCCAATAAGTGGAGTATCCCTTTAAATGAGGGATCAGGGATAAAAAGCAAATAGAAACTGAGAGGAAATGGATGTGGAAGGAGGAATACATATGTATGGATAAAAACCTAAAACTTAGGACAGAATAAAAAGGAGTGGAATGTAAAAAAATAAGAAATAGAAAATATAAAAAAAAAAAAAGGAATAAAAAAGATTGGATGAAGGAACTGAGTTCCTAAATGGATATGTAGTAAATATGTATAGAACAAGTATCCTAATCCCCAATAGAATGTGGGGTAAATTATGCTTGTTCCAGATGATGTACTTTGTATAATCAAAGATAAAGTATCTAAATAATAAGCAACACAGTATGTGGAACTGTTAGCTTAGGCAGTGAATACAATGTATCGTTAGTAAACTGAAGCATAGAACTGGGTCAATTATAAAAATGCCAGTTTATTCCACAATATAACTTAAAATAGTTAAAAATAGCAAAAATACAGGTCAGAAATAGTTCAAGGGTGCATTACCAGACTTGTAAGCAAAAAATAACAACAAGGACCTTCGGATTGATTGAGGATGGATGTGGATTGTGTTAGTCTGTATTCCGGCTGCCGGTGAGGACGGCGTTAGTCTGAGAGCATGTCCCAAGCAGAGGCCTCACTCTGGGGGACGTGCAAAACAGGCAATTCCGGTTGCGGTAGTTTCCAAACAGGGCCTGCGTTTGAAGAATGAGTTGTTGCTGCTGCTGCTGGTGAACGTGTCTGTTCCTGTACACTGCTGTGAAGATCTGTCTTACGCGTTTTGTAGGGGATGGGCCCTACTTCATCAGAGACGTGATACTGTCCATTGCTTCAGTTCTTCTTTATATACAAATTGCCTTAATTGCCAATAATACATCTTTATATTATACAACTATGATTAAATAAAACATTTGATATATGGAAATGTGCATAAACAATTAATAGCAATGTAATTTTTTTTAATAAAAATGTTAATAAATACTGTATACTGCTTAAATTCTTCATACAAATATGTGGATAAAGTGCGATGTATACATGATTACCTGAAATACGGATAGGTAAGTAAAAATTCAGTATGTACATTTTACAGAACAAACCAGTCTATATTCTGAATATAAAATAAAATAAGTTGCTGAATAAAAATACTGAGTAAAAATACTGGATAGAAAATACCTGATATCGGATGAGAGAGATCGTAGGGATTAAATAGTCCAATATATATTATACATAGCTATCAATATGGTGGAAAAAACAAAAAACGGAACCAAGGATAAGCAAATAACAGATACATGAATGAAAACAGGACGTGTCTATAAAGATGAGATACAGGTGAAACATGAAATATCATATATATGTAATTATATTGAAATGTTAGCTGATTATAATACACAGTATCCAATAATTTATTATATATCATTACACAAACATTGTGTTTCTTTCCATTCTGGAATAAAGCAAAATAGAAAAATTAGTAATACGATTATTCATACAGTTCTGAACGAAAAAGGAGTGATTATGAGTAGAAGTGATATTTAAGTACTCCGCAAAGGTTTAGTGCATTGATGGATGGAGAGAGTGATTTAAGTATATACTTTTGTATAAGGAGAATAACTCACTTAGTAATATAAAATAGATCACCTAATATGAAAAAAATAGTGCCATATGTCACATGTGTGGATGTAAGTGAATAAGAGGAAATGTCCTAAGACTTAGAGATACATAATATTGAATATGGGAGAAAAATAAACATAAGAAAAGATATGAAGTAGAATATAAGTGGTCTCTTATAAATAGAGGGTGGAAACTAAAAGATAGAGATGAAACTAAAAATAGAGATGAAACTAAAAAATGGAAATTAAGAATACAAGGCTCAAATAGAAAAACTAAAACAAAACATAAATAGGATCTAGGATGTTTATTGCTGGAAGACCTGATCTCTATAAGGAGGATACACTAGGGAGCAACTGATATAGATGTATGTTGTAATTTTCATAGGAAGGCATTTAGCTCAAAATCTACATTAAGTCCCTTAGGGACTAGGCCTAGGGTCTCTAACTTGAAGATCCACTTTGCTTCCGTTTGGTCTAAGACCTTATCAATGCTTCCTCCTCTCCAGTGTGTGTTCACCTTCTCAATGGACATGAATTTAAGTCCTTTGGGGTCTCCCCCATGAATTTCTTTAAAGTGCTTAGAGAGGTTATGTGTTGGAAGTCCCTTCTTGATGTTTCTAATATGTTCTGCAATTCGTATTTTAAGTGATCTCTTTGTGAGTCCAATATACTGTTGTGGACACGGACATGTTATTAGATAGATGACTCCTGACGTAGTACAATCCATGTTAGTTTTGACATGTGTATGCAGTGTCTGTAGAGTGTGTATAGTGTGTGTGTAGAGTGTGTATAGTGTGTGTGTAGAGTGTATGCAGTGTGTGTATAGTGTGCAGTGTATGCAGTGTCTGTAGAGTGTGTAGAGTGTATGCAGTGTGTGTATGGTGTGTGTAGAGTGTATGCAGGGCCGCCACCAGACATTTTGGGGCCCCTAACTCTGCTCAGGGTCTGGGCCCCCTGGGGCCCGCCTCCAATCCCGCCCACAGGGTCCGCCTCCAAATCCCGCCCACAGGAATACACACAGACACAAAAACACACACTGATACAAAAGGACACAGACACACACACACACACAAAATACATACTAACAGACACACATACTGAAACAGAAATACACGCATATAGGCATACGTACTGACACACACATACACACATATACAGACACACAGGCATACATATTGACAGATAGACACATACTAACATACATACACACATGCATGAGGACTTACACATACATACACTGACATTACATACATACATTAATTCATACTGGCATACATACATATATACATACATACTGACATACACACACAGACATACACACAGACATTCTGACATACACACAGACATTCTGACATACTCACAGACATTCTGACATACTCACAGACATTCTGACATACTCACAGACATACTGACATACACACAGACATACTGGCATACACACCGACATTCTGACATACACACAGACGACATACATACACAAATACAGCTAATTTTTCTTACCTTTTTTTGCAGGTGGAAGGCTGTGGCTGATGGGAGTCGGCGTGGCTCCAGCGGCAGTTGTCTTTCTTCCACTATCGATTTCCACTATCATATACCCTATGTGTGCCCATATCTGTAATTATTCAAGTTTCTATCTGATCCAATATGTTATTATGTTATTGTATACCTTTGATTCCTATTTTTGAACTTTCCCACAAATTGCCCACATCCAAGATGGCATCCGGAGAACTTCCTGTCTATGCTATCTTGCTGAAACAGGAAATGAGGAAATATGCACAGCAGAATCGATTTTCATCATCAGAGAAGGTATATAATCTCAAGGACCCCAAGCAGCAAGCATTCACTTTTGAGAAAGCTTCGGCGAAACGCGTCAAGTGAGGAAGAATTTTGGACTTTTATACAGGACTGGTTTTATAGTGTATTATTCACTTTTTACTTATTGTATTAAAGTATATATAATTTTTAAACTATCCAGTCATTTTTTTTGTCCTCCTTCCTATTTAATACTGCTTTGCTGCTATACCTGGGTCCACTATATCCCGAGGTGGGGATTATTCCACCTGAAATTCTCCAAACTAGAGCAGGTCGTTGCTCTAGTATATGTAAGTAGGATCATCTACTCTTACTACAATATTTTATATTTACGTACTAGACCATGTGGCGTATTTTACTCTTGTTTTTCATATAACGAATACTTACACCTATAAACTTACCAACGATCTGGAACCTCAAGAAATCCATAGACGGGGATTATTCCGTCCAAGCTCTTAACACCGAGCTGATATAGCTCCTCAAAGTGTGAGTGTGAATATAACCCATTTGTTCTTGTGGAATTATATCGTTCATACATACTGTACCATTATTTGTATCTTTGTTTCTCCTTTTTTTTTAAGTTACTCCGCTGGCCAGTATTTCTACTAAACGTATGTACAATTTCTGATCTCAAGCGCTGTTCACCTTTCTATTTTATCCCTCTAGATACAGGGCCCATCGGGTGGCCCTAAGTGAGTGGGCCACCCGATGGGCCCCATCAGCATGCGCTACACGTGGGGCCCGGGCGGCCGGGCCCCCCAAGGCCGCCGGGCCCGTGACAACCGTTATGGTCACCCCCTGATGGTGGCCCTGTGTGTATGCAGTGTGTGTAGAGTGTGTGTAGGTAGAGTGTGTGTATGTAGAGTGTGTGCATAGTGTGTGTGCAGTGTGTGTAGAGTGTATGCAGTGTCTGTAGAGTGCGTGTAGTGTGTATGCAGTGTGTGTATAGTGAGTGTATGCAGTGTGTGTAGAGTGTATGCAGTGTGTGTAGAGTGTATGCAGATGCAGTGTGTATGTTGTGTGGAATAAGTGCTGCCACTTACCTGTCCCTCCCGTCCTCCTCGACTGGTGGTCCGGTGGCACAGCATCACTGGGCAGTTTAGAGGGGCCAACTATTCGCCATGCTCGTTAATAAGACTATCTACCCGAGTTTCCCATCCAGCAGCAGCAGGGTCCTCTGTTCTCGTGATCCGCGAGAGCGTTGCTATGGCAACGTTATCGCGATCCGCAAGAGCGTTGCTATGGCAACCCACGGCAACGCTCTCGCGGATCGCGAGTACAGAGGACCCTGCTGCTGCTGGATGGGAAACTCGGGTAGATAGTCTTATTAGCGGCCGGTCCCTTTACACAAGACACAGGGCGGCATTTTGCCGCCCCTGCGAAAGTTCGCCCCGGGCACCCCCGTGGTGAGTGGTACCCGGGGCGGACCGCCCCCCGCCGCCCCCCCCCCTAGTATGCCACTGCCTCTATATACAGAGTAACATGGCTCCCTCTATATACAGAGTAACATGGCTTCCCTCTATATACCGTGTAAACATGGCTCCCTCTATATACAGAATAACATGGCTCCCTCTATATACAGAGTAACATGGCCCCCCTCTATATACAGTGTAAACATGGCTCCCTCTATATACAGAGTAACATGGCTTCCCTCTATATACCGTGTAAACATGGCTCCCTCTATATACAGAGTAACATGGCTCCCTCTATATACAGTGTAAACATGGCTCCCTCTATATACAGAGTAACATGGCTTCCCTCTATATACCGTGTAAACATGGCTCCCTCTATATACAGAATAACATGGCTCCCTCTATATACAGAATAACATGGCTCCCTCTATATACAGTGTAACATGGCTCCCTCTATATACAGTGTAACATGGCTCCCCTCTGTATATCGAGGGAGCCATGTTACACTGTATATAGAGTAACATGGCTCTCTCTATATACAGAGTAACATGGCTCTCTCTATATACAGAGTAACATGGCTTCCCTCTATATACCGTGTAAACATGGCTCCCTCTATATACAGAATAAAATGGCTCCCTCTATATACAGAGTAACATGGCCCCCCTCTATATAGAGTGTAAACATGGCTCCCCTCTATATTCAGTGTAAACATGGCTCCCCTCTATATTCAGTGTAAACATGGCTCCCCTCTATATACAGTGTAAACATGGCTCCCCTCTATATACAGTGTAAACATGGCTCCCCTCTATATACAGTGTAAACATGGCTCCCCTCTATATACAGTGTAAACATGGCTCCCCTCTATATACAGTGTAAACATGGCTCCCCTCTATATACAGAGTAACATGGCTCCCCTCTATATACAGAGCAACATGGCTCCCCTCTATATACAGAGCAACATGGCTCCCTCTATATACAGTGTAAACATGGCTCCCTCTATATACAGAGTAACATGGCTCCTGAGCTCTTTTATAGGGTGGGGGCCCTATAAAAGAATAATGGGGGGGTGGGGGTGGGGGTCCTAAGTTACAATAAGAGGGGGAGACCTACTGTCCCCCCGGCCCCCACCCCTGAGCGGCAGGTGGGGGCCCTAAATGAAAATCCCCCCCTTCCCCATCAAAGGTGACTAGGGGTCCCCAAGCCCCTAGTCACACACCCAAATAAAAAAGGCCCTACCTACCCCCCTCACCCTAAAAAATAGTGAGGGGGGAATAAAATTACTACCCTGTAAAGTAAAATTCAACTTACTATTCAACGTCTTCTTTTTTCTAAAATCTTCATTTTTCAGCCCCCAAAAAGCCCAAATAAAAAGCCATCATACCTGTCGAACTTAAAAATAAAATAAAAAATCCGAGCGCAAAAAAAAAAAAATTGCTCCAAGATATTTTCACACACGGTCCTGTGCTCTTTGGAGGTGCATCTGGTACCAAGTCTGTAACTCAGGAAGCTGCATCAATGAAATGTTGTATGCCTTCTCGATGGGAATCTTGGGGTCCAAGCTAACGAACACACGTCGGGTCAGGATCCTCTTCTCTGTCAAGATGAACCCTGGTGTCTCTTGAATCAGGATGCCGGAGGATTGTCCTATCTCTGCGATTGGGTCGGTCCGTAGCTCTTGGCACAGGAGCAGTACGATCCAGAAACACGCCACATCCTTCTTGGACATCTTCCGACAGTCACGGATCAGGAACTCGTTTCAGACTTACCGTATATACTCGAGTATAAGCCGACCCGAATATAAGCCGAGGCCCCTAATTTTACCCCCCAAAAATGGGAAAACTTATTGACTCGAGTATAAGACTAGGGTGGAAAATGCAGCAGCTACTGGTAAATTTCTAAATAAAATTAGATCTTAAAAAAGTTATATTAACTGAATATTTATTTACAGTGTATGTATATAATGAATGCAGTGTGTGTGTGTGTGTGTATGAATGCAGTGTGTATATGAATGCTGTGTGTGTATGCAGTGTGTGTATGAATGCAGTGTGTATATAATGAATGGAGTGCAGTGTGTGTATATGAGTGCAGTGTGTGTATATGAGTGCAGTGCAGTGTGTGTATGAGTGCAGTGTGTATATAATGAATGCAGTGTGTGAGTGCAGTGTGAATGAATGCAGTGCAGTGTGAATGCAGTGCAGTGTGTGTATATGAGTGCAGTGTGTATGTATGAATGGAGTGCAGTGTGTGTATATGAGTGCAGTGTGTGTGTATGAGTGCAGTGTGTGTGTATGAATGCAGTGTGTGTATGACAGTGTGTGTATGAATGCAGTATGTATATAATGAATGGAGTGCAGTGTGTGTGTGTATATGAGTGCAGTGTGTGTATGAGTGCAGTGTGTGTGTATGAGTGCAGTGTGTATATAATGAATGCAGTGCAGTGTGTGTATATGAGTGCAGTGTGTGAGTGCAGTGTGTATATTATGAATGCAGTGCAGTGTGTGTATGAGTGCAGTGTGAATGCAGTGTGTGTATGAGTGCAGTGTGTATGTATGAGTGCAGTGTGTATGTATGAATGCAGTGTGTATGCAGTGTGTGTATGAATGCAGTGTGTGTATATAATGAATGCAGTGCAGTGTGTGTATGAGTGTGTGTATGAATGCAGTGTGTATGAATGCAGTGTGTGTGAGTGCAGTGTGTGTGTGTGTGTGTGTGTGTGTTAGTGCAGAGCATTGGTGGGGGTGGGCATTTTATTAATTATTATTATTTAAATTATTATTGTAATATATATATTTTTTAATGTTATTTTTTTATTATGATAATTTTTTTATTTTATTATTTTTTTCCGTCCCCCCTCCCTGCTTGTTAGCTGGCCAGGGAGGGGGGCTCTCACTCCCTGGTGGTCCAGTGGATGGGCTGTAGGAGGGGGGCTGTCAGGAAGCTGTAACTTACCTTCACCGCAGCTCCTGTCAGCTCCCTTCTCTCTCCTCCGTCCGTGCAGCTCCCAGGTCAGCTTCCTCTGCAACTCTCGCGGCCGCGCGGAGCGTTGCCACGGTAACCCGTGGCAATGCTCTGACCCCGCGGCTCTCGCGAGAGTTGCAGAGGGAGCTGACCTGGGAGCTGCACGGACGGAGGAGAGAGAAGGGAGCTGACAGGAGCTGCGGTGAAGGTAAGTTACAGCTTCCTGACAGCCCCTGGTCCTTGTCTGTATTATGGCAATGAAAATTGCCATAATACAGACAACTGACTCGAGTATAAGACGAGTGAGTGTTTTTCAGCACAAAAAATGTGCTGAAAAACTCGACTTATACTCGAGTATATACAGTATCTACTAATGATTCAAGGTTTGTTAAGCATACAAACTTATAACAGTGTGACATCACTTGGCCTAGGACAACACATTATTACGATTCATCAACATATGTATTCTTTCTAATTCTATTTTTTTTTAATTCTTTATTTTTGTAGTGCAGAAGCTTTTAACAGTCGGTTGTGAGGTACCCCAAAGGCATTCCTCCAACTTATCATAGACAGTTGATCATAGAGGTACATGAGATAGCTAGCACAAATTTTATAATTAAAGGTAGTTAAGTATAAACATGACAGAAAGCAAGCTTAGGTAACATCATGCTGGGTATCGCTGTTCAGTCGTTTAAGTGCACATCTGAGTGTATGCTTAGAGTGGAGCAAATTGCTATGCTAGGGTGCACATTGCGTATACATGCTCAGTCTAAACAATTTTCTCTATAAACCAAAAAGCTTAATTTATGGACATGCTGGGTCTAAATCTTAAACTTCGCAAAAAATATCACCCTGGCTGACCTAAAGGGCATGTACTGAAACCAGTTCCAGGGGTTGACTGCAGAGCTGGTGTGACATCTCGTTGGTAGGAGCAGATCGATCTGCTGTGTCCATGTGACAGTGCATAAATGTCCACCAGAGCAGGGATCCGAGCGAGGTCCAACCATGCGTGCCGTTGGACTCTTCGTTGGCTTTACTGTGGGAGTGCCTCGCTTGACTGCTGTGTTGAAAGTTGCTGGCGGGGGTAGTCGGTGTGTCCTGAGTACATTTTCTGGATTTCCCAAGGTGAGCGTCGTTTGGGCACTGTGTAATACAGTTGACTGTTGGATGAGACTGTTGTTATGGCCGCCGTTGTTCAGAAGGTGTGTGTGGGTTGCACTTATGGTCGGCCTTCTCCTCCGCTGCTCGCCTGTGGCGAGGTCCGTGTGGTGGGCTGGCCAGTAATCACCTGTGGGGTTGCGGTGTTTCAACTCCCTGCGAGGTCATGCTCCCTTTCCCCGGCCTCTGCGCACTTGGCAATCGCCATCTTGGGTTCCGTGTTCAGGCCTATGTGCATGATGGTGGTGCCGCCAGGCCCTGGATGTGTAGCCTCTGGGTGAGGACCGAGATCACCCTCGCCGGTCCATAGGGGGGGGGGGGGACAGGGCCAGGACCGCCCGGGTTTCGATCTCCGGCTTGGTACCTTTAGGCAGGATAGTGGGGCAGCGGCCGTCTGCCCCTCTCACCGCCGGCATAGGCCCCAACTTGATAAGCATGGGCTTCACCTCCTGGGGACTCTAGCCTCGGGAGCCAGCCTCTCCCAGGACCCGGTAACTTCATGGAACCGAAGACCCTTAATGCCGGTTAATAGTTAGGTTGTTTACCATAATTTTTAAGCTTATTTGTGGGTATAGTGCAGGAGCTGAACTCGTGTGCGACCTTCCAGCTCGGCGGTCCGGCCCCGCCCCCCCCAATTCTATTTTTATGACTTCATCCCTCGCTACATTTATTACTGACTCCTCGGCAATGCCTATAGCAGTTAAACGAGCTAGTAACCTGCTTAGAAAATGTAGTTATTGGATGGCAAGGAAATAGTTAATGACATAAACTTACATGAGAACATGGCACATCACAACATTTCACATCATACGATACCACGTGAATCAAGCATTCATCCAGGTTAGTCGTTCACCCTTCTGCGTCCGAATCCACACCTATAATCCTTAATTGAGATTTAGGATGACAAGCACGCAACTGGTTAATGTGAACCTACTTTTCAATAAAATCACCATCCTTAGGAATTTTTATCTTATACGCTACTGGGGAAATTTTGTCAATAAAGACATATGGACCTTTCCAAGAAGGTAAAAATTTATTTTCCTTAACTTGATTTCGCGCAAAGTTATACAGATAGACTTGATCTGTGATCTCATATTCCTTTTTAGTGGTTTTTAAATCGTAATAGGTCTTAACCCCTGTCGCTGCTTTTTCTAGATTCTTTTGGGCAAAAGCAAATACATGCTGTAAATGCTTGTGCAAATCTTCGATATACTGATGCGTAGTGGCAGCATTGATCAAGTTATGATCCGAAGTACGATATAGTAAATGCTGTGTTAAAACCATCTTTCTTCCTGTCATCAATTCAAAAGGTGACAATTTGGTAGCAGTGCTAGGTGTAGCTCTAATCGCCATTAAAACTAGGGGCAATTTAATGTCCCAGTCTTTACCAGACTCTTTAACATACTTCTTCAGAATTATAACGATAGACTGGTTATATCGCTCTACCCCCCCTGCTAGACGCAACGCGGTATGCAATATGTAGCTTTTGTTCAACACCTAGAATTTTCCACATCTTAGCCATTACTTCGCTGGTAAAGTGACTACCTCTGTCTGACTCAATTCTTTGAGGCAGACCGAACCTGGAAAAGACGTGTTTAATCAACAAAGTGGCGCACACAGTACTCGTGTTCTCTTTACAAGGCAAACACTCTATCCACTTTGTGTACATACATGTAACGGTTAACATGTATTTGTTACCTCTTGAAGATCTTGTTACAGGACCTATAAAGTCAATTTGGATATCAGACATGGGTAATAACACCCCCTCTTCTGAAGTGGTGCACCATGGGTTGGACCATGGGGTTGATATTGTGGACAAATTAAGCATTCCTGACAGTATGTCTTAACATGTGTGGCCAATATGCATAATCACGCAATATCTCATATGTCATCTTATCACCACAATGCCCAGATGTAGGTACATCATGTGCGTGTTGGAGCATTAACCCTCGGTATACAGTTGGTACTACCCATTGTTGTATACCATGTTTAGAAGTTCTGACCAGCAACCCATCCATGATACTAAATTGGACTTTATATCTCATCAAGATTCGTAAATCTTCATTATCTTTGCAATCCTCATCTGTGATGGGATTGTCAGTAGGGTCTTCTATATTTCTATAGAATATACCTATGACGGGATCATTCGTTTGACTGGTAATGAGGTCCTCACTAGGAGCTTCTTGACTCCATTGCACGACATTTAAGTTGGCATTATCCCTAGCCTGTCGTCTAGTTATGGCTTCAACATGAATTGAACCCATAAGATCATCAATGTTTAGGGTTTCACCCTTGATGGCTGCTTGTTTTGCCAGTGAATTGGCTAAGTCATTACCGTCCTTGTCAATACCTTCTATTTTAGAATGGCCTTTGGTTCTCTTCCAATATATGGTTAAACCATTTTCCTTAACCAGTTCATCGATTTTACAAAACAATTTCCCATGTTTAACAGGTTTGTTATTGCTTTTCAGCATTTGGTTAAGTTTCCAGCTAGGCAGATATTCGACGAAACTGTTGCGAACATAGTTGGAATCAGTTATGATAATGAATTCTTTGATACCATATTCTATTGCCATTTGAATGGTCTTATATACTGCACAGAGTTCGGCTATCTGACTGCTTTTGGAACCAATATTGTATCCTATAGATACATTGGGATAATCACCTGCCCAGGCGATTCCGATACCTGCAACTAACTTCCGTTCAGCACCAGCGGCATGGTGATATGAACAACCATCAATGTATACCCACGGTAGTGGTCGACAGTATTCCTCGTCATAAACTTTATAAGGGGATAGCAATTGCTCTTCTAGGAAGTCATCTCCGGTGTCATAATCATCCAGAGATCGAGCAGTACAGTCGTGTAATTCTGCTAAACCTTGGGCAACTGGGCTTCACTTATTGTGTTTATAATGGACTTCTAATGGCCATCCCTGTAAGGATAGAGTCCATGCAGTAATCCGACTGTTAGAGAGATTACCGTCTCTAATTCTTTCACTCTACAGATACTATAGAGGTTGGTGAGCTGTTTCTACAATTATTTTCTCACCTTGGATATAGCTAAGAAAATTTTGTAGTGCCCAGACAGTCGACAATAACGCCTTCTCACACGTGTTGAATTTAACTTCAACAGGTGACAAAGTCTTGCTAGCATATGCAATAACTTTGTTTAGACTGTCCTGCTTCTGATACAGAACAGCACTTATGCTTAAATTGGTATATCCTGTCTCCAGATAGAAGGGTTTACCCTCCTCTGGGTATGCTAAACAGGGTGCCTGAGTGTGCTTCCTCCTCAGTTCACTTACCGCTTGGTCCTGAGGCTCCCCCTAGTTTCAGGTAGTTTCCTTTGTAAGCAGGTGTAAGAGTGGTTTCGTTATTTCTGCATAGTTATCTATAAACTTGCGGGAGTAATTAGTCATACCAAGGAACGATCTTAATTCCCTGATGTTTGAAGGTGTTTTAGCCTTGATTACAACTTCAACCTTCTTCCTCTGGGGATTTAATCCTTCAGAAGTTACCTCATGTCTGAGGAAATTGACACGGGTGCGACACCATTGCGCCTTTTGTAAAGACAGTTTAATCCCTGCCTCTCTTAACTGAGTGAGAATATGTCTAATCTCTAATATATGTGTGGCGGAACCAACCTCGCCACTGTGAACTGGAGAAGCCTGGTTGCTAGCCTCCTGCCCTGCGACTATGGCCCTGGGGTGTATTAACCCTGTAAGAAGGGTATTTGGGCACAATGGATGTTTATATGCTGTTCCTGGCCCTTTAAATACTGTGGAGCAGTATTACAACTTATAAACTGGCACTTCGGATGCAGTCGAAGTGCCGAAGTCGTCGAAGTGGCCGCCATTACAGTCGAACACGTGGCGGCGGCCATTTTAATCCAGTCGAACGCGGTGAGCTGTACCTTCCCCTACCCTTCGACACTGCGGCTGGAGACCAAGTCCCGTTCGAAGATTCGAACACACGTTAGAACAGGACTTTGTCATTTCTGGGTGTAAAATAGACCTCTGGTAGACAATATAACACAACCCCGGTTTCACTTCGACACTTCGACAGAAGTTGAAGTGCGTTCGATGATTCGAACACCGCCTTCGGATGCGACTTTGTTATTTTCAGGGCAGAAATAGACCGACCGCACAGCCTGAATCTGTGGAACTGTTTTGGGCATGGAAATGTGTCTGCGGTCGGTCACAAAGGACTTCCGACTAACTTTTGAACTAACGGAAGGATTTGCATGATTTTTGAGTATGTTCATATTTCAAGTGTGCTGGTTAATAATATGTGTGTCAGGGTGGCGGTCCGGTGCCCGGAACCCAGACACAGTGTCCAGGTGGCGGCGCATGGACCGGGACCCAATATGCCTGATGTTAAGAGGAAGTCTTCAGCGTGGAGGTGGATTAGCAGGGTCTGGTGCAGGGTAACCGCGCGCCCCCTGGTGTTGAGCACCAGCGTTTGTGCAGCCACATACCAGGACCCTGATTCAGCTTGTGCGGATAACAGGAACTAGGAGCAAGGAAATTAGCAGACCTCCCAGGAGCTGAATTGGGAGGCTCTGCAGCAAGATTGTATCCAGTACTAGAAACAAGGCAAGACTAGAGATAGGCACCAAACATGAAAACAAGACAGAACTAGTAGAACCCAGAACCAGAGAAGGATAGTAAGCTAAACCCAGAACATATACACAAGACATGAGGAAAACATGAACATAACATGGGCATAACTAGACAGGACTATACATGGACTGTTGATACAAACTCAAACAAGACAAGATAACATAGACAAAACAAGAGGATAAATAACTAAGTACTACATATGGAAATCATGGGGGTTTAGTCACACTATATGATCATACATTGCATAAGCCTGCCAACAACGCCAATGTACCCCATATCTGGCAAGTCCTACACTGCCTAATGTATGCTAAAACAACCACAGATTAAGAACACATATATAGTACTTACCTGCAAGAAAGGACAGAAGCTTTGAGCCGCTGCCTGCAGGAACTCTAACACATAATAAAAGCTGGAAACATAAGGGTGTGGCAAATAAAACAAACATTTAAAGGAAACCTGGAAACTGGGAAATCCAGGGACGAACTATAGGAATGAACCCAGAAATCCCAGCATAAAGAAAACCAGACATAGAATAGAAAACCAAAAACTAAGAAATACTAAACAAGAATAGTAAAAGGAGTACTGGATACCAGAAGCCATTACCAGAATGATCCGCAACCAGGAACAGAACGTGACAATGTGTTTTTTATGAAAATTGAATGTATAGTTTTAAAGTTCTAAAAATGTATAAAAGTATGATTTTTCAGCTTGGAGATAATTGAGTAGATACAGTAAGAAACTCAATTATCTCCCAAGCAGAGGGGAGGGAATTTGTGGTTAGTGATGTACCGAACGGTTCGCTGGCGAATAGTTCCTGGTGAACATAGCGTGTTTGTGTTCGCCACGGCGGGCGAACACATGCGCGGTTCGATCCACCCTCTATTCGTCATCATTGAGTAAACTTTGACCCTGTGCCTCACGGTCAGCAGACACATTACAGCAAATTAGCAGCAGACCCTCCCTCCCAGACCCTCCCACCTCCTGGACAGCATCCATTTTAGATTCATTCTGAAGCTGCATTCTTAGATAGAGGAGGGAAAGTGTAGCTGCTGCTCATTTGATAGGGAAATTGATAGCTAGGCTAGGGTATTCAGTGTCCACTACAGTCCTGAAGGACTCATCTGATCTCTGCTCTAAGGACAGCACCCCAAAAAGCCCTTTTTAGGGCTAGAACATCAGTCTGCTTTTTTTTCCTGTGTAATCTAATTGCAGTTGCCTGCCTGCCAGCTTCTGTGTCAGGCTCACAGTGGATACTGTGCCCACTTGCCCAGTGCCACCACTCATATCTGGTGTCACAATAGCTTAAGCTTGACATTTAAAAACAATTTTTTTTCACTGTAATAGATTGAATAGCAGTTAGCTGTCTGCCAGCTTCTGTGTCAGGCTCACAGTGGATACTGTGCCCACTTGCCCAGTGCCCCCACTCATATCTGGTGTCACAATAGCTTAAGCTTGCATTTAAAAACAAAAAAATGTTTTTTCACTGTAATAGATTGAATAGCAGTTAGTTGTCTGCAAGCGCCTGGGTGTCAGGCCTTCAGCGTGTACTCTGCCAACCTCTGCAAGTGCACTTTGCCACTCATATCTGGTGTGACTATAGCGTGCCTTTAAAAAGAAAAAAAGTTTTTTCACTGTAAGCTAATAGCAGTCAGTGTCCTTCAAGCTGGTGTGTCAGGCCCTCAGCGTGTACTCTGCCAACCTCTGCCAGTCCACTTTGCCACTCATATCTGGTGTGACAATAGCGTGCCTTTAAAAAAGTTTTTCACTGTAAGCTAATAGCAGTCAGTGTCCTTCAAGCTGGTGTTGAAGGAATATGAAATAGTTAACTTTTCTTGTTCATATGTATTTTATGCTTTTATAAGGTTTATAATCATTATTGCTGACTGAAAGGATATGAAACAGTTAAACTCAATGTACAACATAATTCTGCTAACTGTGGCAAAGACTTAAACAATAGGGTCTTCCTTCTATAGGATGTGCAACATTGCTAATTATGCTGACTGTGGCAGACTTATACAATTGAAGGTATTCTTTCTATAGGATGTGCGACATTGCTAAATCTCAGGATGTCTTGCCCATTCCGATTTCAGGATATTCTTCCCCAGACTTATTCAAATGCTAATCTTTCTATAAGGAAGCAATAAATCTTACAGTCTGTACTGTATGGCATATCTCATGACTCATGTAACAAAAATTGTATAAATGCTAGCTACACAGTAAAACAGATTGAGAGTCTTGTCAAAGCATCTTGTCCTTGTCTTATTGCTGACAATGATTCTCCATCAACGTTGATTATGGTGACCGAGGGATCGAGAACCGAGGGGATTTGAGTCCATTACAGCATTAACCCTTTCAGCTTGGTGTCTAGAAGTGGGATGGATCAGCAAAACCATTGGGTAAGTAGCCTTTTTGTGTCTTATTGACGCTGATTGTCTATGACCCCTCTTTGGTTCAGTAAGCCTGTATCCAGTAGATAGGAAAGGTGTAAGGACTCTAGTTAAATTGAGACCATGAGAGGTCTCCGGTTTATTAGACATTTGGTCTAAATATATAGGGTTTTGGTAACCCAGGTTAGTATCTAAGATAGATACAGGGTTTCTCAGGTAGATACAGGTTTTTGAGACCATAATGTAACGAATATATACCCCAAATCGCAGGATTCAACTCTACAAAAGACAACACAGAGGAGAGATACATCTACTGGACCTTAGAATGGCCGGACTCGACGTATATGAGAGGAGACAGAGTCAGGAACGATCCGAGGTCAAGGGCACAGAGAGACAGCGAAAACTAGGACTAGCAGGGGTCTGGTGCACAGTAAACAGCAAGCTGGCTAACAAAACAGATAAGGATAAAGAGATAACATAGTCAGAAACAAAGCAAGGTCAAGTACGAAGTAACACAACAAGCGCTAAAGGGAACTGAAACAGAAACCACGATAGGGCAGGGAGTAAAGGGAGAGGTAAGTTTAAATAGCTTTTTGGCTCCTGTCATATCCAGTGATTGGCTCCTGTCATATCCACACACCCAAAAGGTAAGTGTATGGGGAGTGTGGCATGAGAGGGGCCAATGAGAGCCTTTAGACAATTTAGGCTCCCACTGTCTCTTTAAGAGCGCGCCCGAGACCCGCGGCACGCTCTTAGATTCAGGCGGGACACGTGACCGCTTCTCGCGGTCACTGCCCGCCTTCCTAGTGAAGCCGTCGGATGAGCCGTGCGCGGCTTGTGCAGCAGGACCGCGCATGGCTCGAAGAGAGGACCGCGACCGGCCCCTGGATAAGGTAAGTAACGCTACACATAAGAGGTCTCCGGTTTATTAAGACTATAGGTGTTCTGAGGAGCACGGTTTATAGATCTATAAGTATACCCCAAACCTTTCTTTCTCCCGGTCACCTTTGTTTGCCCTAAGTGTTCCTTGTGGGTGATTGTTTGTCTATATTGGGGACACACTTTGGTAAGTTAGTAGTGTCCCCACTCTGAGTCAACAGTATGGAAAATGTGAGTTCAGGTCCTGAGTGACCAATATGTGTACATGTATATGTATGTATGTATATATGTGTGTGTATATGTATATGTGTATATGTATAAGATAGCAGTACTTTTAAACAAATGGAGGCTTTTAAAAAATACATAGGGATTAAGGAGAGAACGCAGGTAACTTGTATTTCTTTGGTTTTTACTATATATTGGGGCTGATGTGTATTGTAGTCCTTGCTGCCGCCCATTGGTGATGGGAGTGAGCGCAGGACTTATCTTTCTGCAAGATAGCAGTACTGTATATTAGAAAAGAAATGACTCACAGGTTGTACCTGATAGACCTACTTAAATCTTTTTGCTTTATTCTTTCTGTCGCATAGAAGTATAAGTTTATTACTCTGTTTTATTGTAAGTTATTTCACATGGGATCTGTGTGCCTGGTATGATTGTTGCTTTAAAATACCATAAGCCCACTACACTTTCTATGAGAGTGGGATAAGTGTAAATGAGTAAATGATGAGCTCAGTAGTTTTATACTGAGACAAAAAAAAAGGCACTTCATTAGTATTTGAAAGTTAATTCCCCATATGGGATTAATTGTATAGAACACCAATCAGCACATCTTCCCTGCCCTGTGTGTTTGTTGCAGAGGATCCATACTAAATATGATTTTTGTCTGAAAATAACAGAGCTACATTTACATTTTCAGCGGTCCAACACATGCTTTATTTTGTGCTGTAAAATAACCTTTTTATTGCTACAGATGATCCAGTACAATAACTACTGCTTGTGTCTTCTATGTCTCACATGATGTGTTATTTTAAATTGTGGTATATATCCTGGATCAGAAATCATGGACAAAGGTTTCTACCTGTTTTACTAAGGCTCTTGGAGACTGACCGGTCTAAGGTTTGCCATGCCTTTTAAACATGGTATAGAATAAAAAAAAATTTAAGTCTCTGAGAGTTCTGAAAGATTCTGGTGAAACCATGTCTGTGTAATCTGGTCCAGATGTTTTGTTCAATTTCTATAAGATTTAAGTTGATGCAAAATCATCTTAGATTAGTTAATGGAAGTTTTATACAAATAGTTGAGTTATGAACGCGCTATATAAATGGATCCTTTCTTTATATACAATACTATAGTAGATTAAAGTAATGAAGTTAATTAAGAAAATGTATACATAAGAATCCCTAAAATAAATCTAAACTAAAATTGGTATACCTTCCAATGATATAATATGTTCTGAATACAGCTGTTAACTGTTTATTCTGTGTAAATGGTGATTGTGATAATGTGTGAAGTGTGCAGCTTAACTGGAAAGTGGTTTAATTTATATGTTGCTGTATTGTTTTAAATTATATGTGAATCAGTTTGTCTCAGTCTAGTGATACTGATAAGAATGCCAGCCAAATAACCTAGCAAATAACTGTTTTATTAGCTATTGAATACTAGCGTTTTGGCCAAGAGTAGTTGGAGATTTGGAGGTGTTAGTTTAAGATTGCTTTCATATTGTGTCTATCTGTGTTTCCTAGGAGGGAGACAGAGCGTGTAGTTGCGTGCCCATAAATGTGATTTCTGTATTAGCATATCTGCTGGGTACCCATTATGTGTTTCTACTATGACTGTTTTGTGAGATGATGTGCAATATTACATTGGATGCTGAGTATGAGTTATATGGTTTGAAATAAATTGTTTTTTATGAGCTTAGTACTTCAGTAAGATGTGCTAAAATGTGAAATGAGGTGGAAATTGAAATGTTGAGATTATGGAAGAATAAGCAGTCTATATCCACTGCTTTGGCATGTAAGCAAGGTGCAAAGATTGGTATTTTTGTAAAAAGATTTTACAAATGTTGGAAGGATGAGGCAGGTTTGAAGTCTGGAGATGATATGGATCTCCTTAAAATACACTCATGCCTTGGTAATATGTTGCCACAGTATTCTTTGTTTGTGAAACAATTGATTTCAGACTGGGCCAATTTGGATGGCTAAGATTTTCTTACCAAGGTTATAGAAAAGGAAAATGCAGGTTGTTTTGACTTAAGAAAAGATTTAGGAAGTAAAGTTGCTTATTATGCTCAGGGATTGCAACACTGTCCACCTACACAGACCCGAGAGAGAGGATGGGATGGAGCACATAAAGCCCGTGGAAGGGGTGGTCAAAGAGGGGCAAGGGGATGGAGACAGGGAAATCAGGGTTATAGGGGCAGGGGTAACCAAGGAGGAATAGACAGGAACACTTGTTTCAACTGTGGCCACTGGAGGAATGATTGTCCACACCCCAGGAAACCCCACACACCCCAACAACCCCACAATTCTCAAAATATGCCCGGTAGGCAAGAACAACACCAGACACACTCCCAACACCACTGGCCAGCATATCGCTCAGTTCAGGACTTTAGAGCCCTGAATAGTTAAATTGTGCCCATTGCACCCATTGTACCTGATGTGACATCCCTCATTACAGCCATTCCACATAATGCCACTTGCTTCACTGTTATTGATTTAAGTAATGCATTTTTTCTATACCTATTGATCAAGAGACACAGCTACTTATGGTTTTTATTTTTTGAAGGCTGTCAGTTTACCTGGACACGCTTACCCAAGGCTATGTGGATTCCCCAGCTGTTTATTCGTTGGTACTCCAACATACTCTAAAAAAACATGGAACCCCGGTCATGGTTCCGTCTTTTTGCAAAATGTTGATGATTTGTTGTTATGTAGCCCTAGCTATGAGGCAAGCACTGTGGATACTGTCAGCAACTGTGCGTCACAAGGTTGTTAAACACAAAATGCAATTGTGTAAATCAAAGGTTGATTACTTAGGTTTTGTTCTGGCTTCAGGCAACAGACAATTGAGTCCAACACGTATTGAGGTCATTCAGAGGATTCCTACACCCACTACTCGGAAGGAGTTGCTCACCTTCCTCGACATGATTAATTACTGCCGCCAATGGATCCCTGAATGCTCCTATTATGACTCAATCCTAAGGGAGGCTGTACGTTCTGACAGCCCTGAAAATGTCTGCTGGTCACCAGACATGCTAGCTGCGTATATTGCCCTCAAAGTTGCTATTGTGCAAGCCCCCGCTTTAGGACTACCTGTGTATTGTAAACCATTTCATTTGTATGCCCGGGACAACTGTAAAACCATGGCCGCGGTCTGTGCACAAGAGCACGGAGGTGGTATGCGTCCCATAGCATTATTTTCCAAAGTAAATCCAGCTCCGGTACAGGGTATGCCGGCATGTCTCAGAGCATTGGCAGCATGTGCAATGGTTGTTGAGACTGCTACTACTATCACACTAGGGCATCCTACAATACTCCATACCAGTCACCAGGTCACTCAGCTTATAAAAATCTCACCACACAACACATGACAGCCCAGCGCCTGAGTGGTTATGAGATTATTCTTCTTAATACCCAGAATCTGTCTATTGTTTATAGTCCTGTTAATTCTGGTCCTATGTTTGTTTTGCATGCTATTCTCATTTCTGCATCTGACTCTGTCTATACCATCTAAGCCTCATAATTGCATTGAACAAATACATATTGCCACATCGAGTGAACTTTAACACAGACTCACGATATACTCATGGGGTAGTGCATGATTTTGGAAATGAAGAGGTTTTGGAAGAGCCGATGGAAAAGCCATTTCACACACAAATCTCATCCAATCACTCCTAAATGCTATCCTACTCCCATCCAAAGTAGCTGTTATCCACTGCAAGGCACACACTCTGGGTAGTAATGACATTTCCAGAGGAAATGCTTTGGCTGACAAAGTGGCAAAAGGAAGTTGCAGCCATAATTTTTACTATGAAATGTTTCCTGCTATGCTCACACCTCCAACATGCCCTACTGACAGTTTGCTTTTGCAGCTTCAAGCCTTTGCAACGCAATCTGACTTTGATTTTTGGATTAAACAAGGTTCAGAGAAAGATCAGAATGATCTGTTCTATAAAGAGGGGAGAAAAGGCATATTTGAAGCCAGCTGCTTTATTTTCATCAGTCAGGCACATAGCAAGCACCATCCAATTCCTCATGAATTCATTTTATATTAGGAATCTCAGGAAACATGTACAGTCTTTTGTAAGATCGTGTGAACGCTGCTCTTTTTACACACTTACAGATTGATTTTATTCATGTATCCAAGATTGGTAAGAAACAGCAATACTTACTGGTCATAGTTGATCAGTTTAGTAGATGGCATGAGGCCTTTGTGACATCTAGGGAAGATGCTGGGACTGTAGTGAAGATTATTTTTACTGAAATTATTCCCAGGTATGGCTGCCCTCTGATAATGGCCCGGCTTTTGCCAGTAAGGTTACCAAGGAACTTGCTAAATTCTTGCAAGTAACCTGGAAGTTTCATATACCTTATCATCCACAGAGTACAGGGGTAGTTGAAAGGATGAATAGGACTTTGATGGGATGACCTTTTCCCACACCCTGGGCCAGGGAACCGCTTGTTATAATGTCTGGGGATTTACATCTAAGAACAAGAACAATATGTACAGGAATTGTTGATAAAATTGAATGGTATGTATGACAATGTTTCTTCGCAGTTTTCCCTTGCCTTCACAGGAACCTACTCATCCATACCAGCCCGGTGACAAGGTGTATATCCATCAGCTGAACAGGACCAAGAAAGGAGGATACCCTTTTGGACCACCTGCTACTGTGATTGCTGTACCCAGAACCGCTGTCCTCACAGATTCCCACGACATCTGGATTCACGCATCCCGAGTGAAGCTGTGTCCAAAGAGGGGAGCCAAGGAAGACAACACCACTCCTCGCTTGGAAACAGAAGAATTTCTCCTCAGCGAAGCATCATAGCTTTTACACCATATTGTAGATTGAGAGGATCATACGCACCTGAGACCAAGATTATGTTGTGCGCTATGCTTTCTGGAGTTGTCTGATATTGTTCCTTGAATGCCATTATGAGTACAAGTCAATGGCAAGTTTAAAACCTGTTTGTTTCTGGAAAAAGGACTCTGACACGATGAACAATTCTTCAATACCCCCAGCCCAATAAGGCCTTAGCCCCTCATCTAGCATTCGTCACACACGCTCCCTCAAGAACCTTTCTCCACCACCTTTCTATCAGCATGTAATATTCAATAATTCATTGACTGAATGCATTTGGATGAATTGGACAAATAGTAACCCTTATAAGTACCAGTTACCCATATGAAATGTGTTCACAGCTAATGAAACCAATGCATTATGTTTGTTTGAAGGTTCATGGAAAATTGTTAGATCTTATAACGCAGAAATGTGCACAGTTAAGGTTGCTAATTACACTAATATCTTTGTCACATCATTTAATATAAGTTCTGAGGGTAAGAAAAAAAACACCTAAACAGGTTTGGGATATATATTATAAGAAAATTAATAAGGTTGCATATCAATATAAACAGACAGGCCTTATTACTTTTAATAATGATTATATAACTGGTACCATTAATTGGAGAAGGAGACAAATGTTAGTCATTATGAACGACACTGCAATTGAGAACTATACACTACCTTATATTTTTACACCTTATTACTGTCCTTTATCCTCTACCATAGAACCAAAAGTCAACAACGACACACACACACCTATTCCATCCACATGTGTTAATACTACTGCCTTTTTACAAGCTGTACATGTGTCATTAAAAATCACTACACCTGTTGTAACATTATGTAACACAGCAAACAAAAGGCAGAAAAGGGAATGGTATGATACACTGTTAGGAGGTGCTGGAACCACTATGGGTATACTAAATAGTTATAGATATGGAGACCCTCATAATAAGTTAAACACGGCCAGCATGCATATAGGGACTGGTTTCCATGCTACTGCAAACTGGGCTCCAACTGTTGTTAAATCACAGGTTACAGGATAGGATTTAGATAAATCAATGTATAACTATTTAGGTAATTTAACTGTTGCAACTATAAAATTCACTACAGGTCTAAGTAACTGGAGTACTTGTGCTATCAGGTATTTATGGATGCAACAATAAAGATTGGTATTAGAAAACACACTAATGATTCCTAAACTAGAGAAGATTCTAGGAATGCTTAACCTCACAGATAATGAATGGTTACTTCTAAAACCCCAATCCACTAAATGCAATGAATGGTTAACTGGTAAGGTTTCACATTTTTCATGCTCATGCTATTTTACATTATATCATGCATCATCAAAGGATGTTAAATTAGCTTGTCAATTTAACACATTACCAGTACCAGTTTATGATCTTTTTGCCAGAAATTTAAGCTGGTGGGCACCCACATACACAGGGGACTATATTGTTCCCAAAGATAAAACACACAGGTAGCCACACATATCCTAAAAGGAGAACTCTTTAAGGTGAGTTCAGCAGTTCAGAATTGTTACGACACTCACCGCCAGGGGAATGAAGCCGCCGTTTAGTGAAATCCCCTTTCTCCAGAAATGCAGTTTTAATCCAGCCGATCGTCAAACTCCCGAACGGAGCATACGAACACGGCAATTCAGTCGAAATCCTTCCACAGCTAGAAATAACGAAAAGAACTGTCCCAATAATAAATCCCTCCACAAACGAGACCAAGCTCCGTCTTGAAGGTCAAACAGGAATGTGTTTAATGGGGGCTACCTGCCCGGTATTTATGCGGGTCTCCACAAGGTGGACACTCCCCTAGGGGACCTTGTGGAAGACTGTACAATATATTGGACAGTAGCCAATCGCAGTGGCTTCAACATAAGCCCTTCCCATTTTACCCATAAATCCTTCTTCTCTATCCCGGAGATAATTAGGAAGAAAATTAATTATCTCCCAGGATAGAGACAATCGCCATTTTAAAATACAGTAGGAAAAATACAATAAAATACATAACTTAAGAAATACCGAATGCATATGGTTCGTGTAACGTATCCCCAGATAGCCTGGATCTGAGTGCATATTTCTACCGAATAGCGTACCTAGTTCAATCGCCATAGAGTCAAAGTCTTTCACAAGTCCTTCGGTATACGAATGACTCCATGGGACGGCTACCTGGGTAAAGTCCATACGAATTATATAAACTCCCGAACTGACCGGTGTTTGTACGCCTCGACAAAATAGAAGGCGGGCGGCAGCTTCCAGCGGTGTTCGGCAGATAAAGTATCCGTTTTTAGTTCCATAGGATTTGCACCGAACACCGCTGATTCTCCTCGTGTCCCAAAATGTCCGCCACCTCGTGGTCGGCATACGAACGAAGACCACCCGTACGAATGGAATGGAGAGATGTCTGCGGTTAACCACAACGTTCTAACTGAGGCCAGTGGGTTACTAGCAGCACACTCCTCTCCTGGGTGGCCGTCCGTTCTGTAGTTTCAATCGGTACTTGGGGAAACACACGAACAGGGGCATACGGACAGGAAATCCAGCGAAATGAAGGCAAACAGACGAACCAACAATATAAGTCTATACAGATGGATATGTCACAAGAATGATTTAGCCCATCATTGGTACGATGCTTTTACTGGTTGGTCCCCTACTGGATCCCAGATAATGAAATCATTCTTCTATCCTCTTGTTATTATAGTCCTAATTTTATTGTGTATGATTTTATATAACTGCCACCTTACTTGTACATTGAGGAAGAGAATACAGAAATTAATCCATAATGCAGAACAGAAACAATTGGAAATTCTTCTCTTTGCCACTGGAGGGTATCAACCCATCTTTAAAACTGGGCCTTAGGAATTACCACATGGGAATCGAAGTGAAGAAATTAATGAAAGTCCCGCAGGGAGTGACTAGCACCCCTGAAAATACCATGTGGAAGTTTCTCTGTCCTGGTAAGATTTTATCGATAAGATGAGCAAATTAATTGCTCAAAGAGGGGGTTGAAGGAATATGAAATAGTTAACTTTTCTTGTTCATATGTATTTTATGCTTTTATAAGGTTTATAATCATTATTGCTGACTGAAAGGATATGAAACAGTTAAACTCAATGTACAACATAATTCTGCTAACTGTGGCAAAGACTTAAACAATAGGGTCTTCCTTCTATAGGATGTGTGACATTGCTAATTATGCTGACTGTGGCAGACTTATACAATTGAAGGTATTCTTTCTATAGGATGTGCGACATTGCTAAATCTCAGGATGTCTTGCCCATTCCGATTTCAGGATATTCTTCCCCAGACTTATTCAAATGCTAGTCTTTCTATAAGGAAGCAATAAATCTTACAGTCTGTACTGTACGACATATCTCATGACTCATGTAACAAAAATTGTTTAAATGCTAGCTACACAGTAAAACAGATTGAGAGTCTTGTCAAAGCATCTTGTCCTTGTCTTATTGCTGACAATGATTCTCCATCAACGTTGATCATGGTGACTGAAGATCGAGAACCGAGGGGATTTGAGTCCACTACAGCATTAACCCTTTCAGGTGTGTCAGGCCTTCAGCGTGTACTCTGCCAACCTCTGCCAGTCCACTTTGCCACTCATATCAGGTGTGACAATAGTGTGCCTTTAAAAAGAAAAAAGTTTTTCACTGTAAGCTAATAGCAGTCAGTGTCCTTCAAGCTGGTTTGTCAGGCCTTCAGCGTGTACTCTGCCAACCTCTGCCAGTGCACATTGCCACTCATATCTGGTGTAACAATAGCGTGAATTTAAAAACAAAAAACTTTTTTCACTGTTATAGATTGAATAGCAGTTAGTTGTCTTCAAGCGGGTGTATCAGGCCTACAGCGTGTACTCTGCCAACCTCTGCCACTGCACAGTGCCACTCATATCTGGTCTCACAGTAGCTTGCACGCATAGTACCACTAATCCAAAAAAAAATTACAGGCAGAGGCAGGCCACCCCGCAGGGGCCATCGTGGTCGTGGTGCTGTGATTCCCTTTGGCCCTAGAATAATGCCCAGTTTTCAGAGGCCACGTACCCTGAACGTGAAAAGTTCTGAGGATATAGTTGACTGGCTAACACAGGACACCCAATCTTCTACAGCTTCCGCTCGGAACCTTGACGCACCATCCTCCTCCAGCTTCGCTTCGGGCACCTCTCAAGATACCACTCACCCGCCTGCCGCCACCACCAACACTAGCACCACAGCCGCTTCACTTGGTATGTCAGAGGAGTTATTCACACATCCGTTTGAAGAAATGAGTGATGCGCAACCATTATTGCCAGAGGATGTAGAGAACAGGGATATGTCTCAGGCAAGCAGCATTACACACAAGGACGTACGGTGTGATGATGATGATGTTGTACCCGCTGCTGCTTCCTTTGCTGAGTTGTCAGATACAAGTGAAGCGGTTGATGATGACGATGCGTCCATGGATGTCACGTGGGTGCCCGCTCGGCAAGAAGAAGAACAGGACGAAAGTTCAGATGAGGAGACAGAGAGGAGGAGGAGGAGACGAGTTGGAAGCAGGGGGAGGTCGTCGCAAGGAGCTAGTGGCACAGTCAGACAGCATGCATCGGAACCCGGGGTCAGCCCGACAGCACGCTAATCAACGCATGCTGTGTCCACCACCAGAATGCCGTCATTGCAGAGCTCAGCAGTGTGGCATTTTTTTTGTGTGTCTGCCTCTGACAACAGCGATGCCATTTGCAACCTGTGCCAAAAGAAATTGAGTCATGGGAAGTCCAACACCCACCTAGGTACAACTGCTTTGCGTAGGCACATGATCGCACATCACAAACGCCTATGGGATCAACACATGAGTACCATCAGCACACAAACTCAAAGCCGCCAACCTCCTCCTGGTCCAGCATCTTCAGCCACGTCAACCACTGCTGTCCTCCTTGCCCCCTCTTAACCATCCGTCACTCCATCTCTCGTCTTGAGCAGTTCCTGCTCATCTGCCCACAGTCAGGTGTCTGTCAAGGACATGTTTGAGCGTAAGAAGCCAATGTCAGAAAGTCACCCCCTTGCCCAGCGTCTGACAGCTGGCTTGTCCGAACTATTAGCCCACCAGCTTTTACCATACAAGCTGGTGGAGTCTGAGGCGTTCAAAAAATTTGTAGCTATTGGGACACCGCAGTGGAAGGTACCCGGACGAAATTTCTTTTCACAAAAGGCAATCCCCAACCTGTACTCGATTGTGCAAAAGGAAGTAATGGCATGTCTGGCACACAGTGTTGGGGCAAGGGTCCATCTGACCACTGATACCTGGGCTGCAAAGCATGGTCAGGGCAGGTATATCACCTACACTGCGCATTGGGTAAACCTGCTGACAGCTGCCAAGCATGGAATGCGTGGCTCTGCAGAGGAGTTGGTGACACCGCCATGACTTGCAGGCATGCCTGCTGCCACCTCCTCTACTCCTCCTACTCCATCCTCTTCCATAACCTCCTCGGCTGAGTCCTCTTCTGCTGCTGCGTCTTGCTCCACATCAACGGCACCCCCCCCCCAGCTCCCCAGTGTCACGCCGGCTTGGGGTTGACTTGCCTGAAAGCAGAGAGTCACACCGGACCAGCACTCCTGTCCGCCTTGAATGCACATGTGGATCAGTGGCTGACTCCGCACCAACTGGAGATCGGCAGAGTGGTTTGTGACAACAGAAGAAATTTGTTGGCGGCATTGAATTTGGGCAAGTTGACACATGTGCCGTGCATGGCACATGTGTGTAATCTGATCGTACAACGTTTTGTGCATAAGTACACAGGCTTACAGGATGTCCTGAAGCAGGCCAGGAAGGTGTGTGGCCATTTCAGGCATTCCTACACGGCCATGGCGCACTTTGCACGGCCATGGCGCACTTTGCAAACAACATGCCAGTGAGGCGCTTGATTTGCGACAGCCCGCCACGTTGGAATTCAACACTCCTAATGTTCGACTGCCTGCTCCAACAAGAAAAAGCCATTAACGACTATTTGTATGACCGGGGTACTAGGACAGCCTCTGCGGAGCTGGGATTTTTTTTGCCACGTTACTGGACTCTCATGCGCAATGCCTGTAGGCTCATGTGTCCTTTTGAGGAGGTGACAAACCTAGTCAGTCGCACCGAAGGCACCATCAGCGATATCATACCATTTGTTTTCTTCCTGGAGCATGCCCTACAAAGAGTGCTGGATCAGGCTGTAGATGAGCGTGAAGAGGAAGAGGAAGAGTTGTGGTTACAATCACCACCAGAAACAGCCTTATCAGCATTGCTTGCTGGACCTGCGGCAACGCTGGAAGAGGATTGTGAGGAAGAGGAGTCAGAGGAGGAATGTGGCTTTGAGGAGGAGGAGGAAGACCAACCACAACAGGCATCCCAGGTATCTGGTACCCGTGGTGTTGTACGTGGCTGGGGGGAAGAACATACCTTCAGTGAGATCACTGAGGATGAGGAACGGGACATGAGTAGGTCAGCATCCAACCTTGTGCAAATGGGGTCTTTCATGCTGTTGTGCCTGTTGAGGGACCCTCGTATATAAAGGCTGAAGGAGAACGACCTGTACTGGGTGTTCACGCTACTAGACCAACGATATAAGCAGAAAGTGCCTGAAATGTTACCGAATTACGGCAAGTCGGAAAGGATGCAGCAGTTCCAAAATCAATTAAAAAGTATGCTTTACACAGCGTATAAGGGTGATGTCACAGCACAACGGGAATCTAACAGGGGAAGAGGTGAAAGTAATCCTCCTCCTCCCATGACCACGCTGGCAAGGACAGGATGCTTTACAGACGTGTTGTTGATGAAGGACATGCAGAGCTTTTTAAGTCCTACACATCGCCACAGCCCTTTGGGGTCCACCCTCAGAGAACGACTCGACCGACAGGAAGCAGACTACCTCGCCTTAACTGCCGATATCGACACTCTGAGGAGCGATGAACCCCTTGACTACTGGGTGTGCAGGCTTGACCTATGGCCTGAGATATCCCAATTTGCGATAGAACTTCTGGCCTGCCCCGCTTCAAGTGTCCTGTCAGGAAGGACCTTCAGTGCAGCAGGAGGTATTGTCACTGAGAATAGAAGTCGCCTAGGTCAAAAAAGTCTAGATTACCTCACCTTTATTAAGATGAATGAGGGAGGGATCCTGAAGGGACTGACAGTGGGCGATACATTCGACTAAAAAAGGCCTGATAAGGAGTACGTAACAGGGATTAAACTGATAAGAATAGTACTACTTAACACACCACTCCTATCTGGTGGCACATTAGATTGCACGCGCAGTGCCCCAAATTTGAAATAGGAGGACCAACCAAGCATCTTTTTCCATCTCCCGGTTCCTAAAATCGATGCCATATACACGTCCCCTGATAGGGGACGTAACAGGGATTAAACTGATAAGAATAGTACTACTTAACACACCACTCCTATCTGGTGGCACATTAGATTGCACGCGCAGTGCCCCAAATTTGAAGTAGGAGTACCGACCAAGCATCTTTTTCCATCTCCCCGTTCCTAAAATCGATGCCATATACACGTCCCCTGATAGGGGACGTAACAGGGATTAAACTGATAGGAATAGTACTACTTAACACACCTTATAATAACACAGAGAGAGGCAACGCAGAGAGAGGAGTCTAAAGAAGAGGAGTCAGAGGAGGAAGGTGGCTTTGAGGAGGTGGAAGACCAAACACAGCAGGCGTCCCAGGGGGCTTGTTGTCTACTTTCGGGGACCCTTGGTGTTGTACTTGGCTGGGTGGAGGAAGAGACCTTCAATGAAATCAGTGAGGACAAGGAACGGGACATGGCTAGCTTGGTATCCAACCTTGTGCAAATGGGGAGTTTGCAGTTGTGCAAATGGACTGTTTGCGGTTGTTTGCGGTGCGTTAAACGGGGAGTTTGGTGTGTCACTGTGAAGCGGGCGTAACCCTTACACTACCTGATCGATACAACATAATACCTAATGTTTTAAAGCACGTTATTCCAAACAATTTAGGAATGTTAGGTGATCTATGCCCTTTATGGATTAAAACCAGACTCTGCATCAACTATGTAATTTTCCATGGGAGTTTTGGCATGGATCCCCCTCCGGCATGCCACAGTCCAGGTGTTAGTCCCCTTGAAACAACTTTTCCATCACTATTGTGGCCAGAAAGAGTCCCTGTGGGTTTTAAAATTCGCCTGCCTATTGAAGTCTATGGCAGTTCGCCCGGTTCGCCCGTTCGCGAACATTTGCGGAAATTCACGATCGCCGACCGTGAAGGGAAAATTTTATGTTCGCGACATCTCTAATGGTAACTTACAATCATAATCTCTTGCGAGAGAGCATGGCATGAAAATACAGATCTTTGAAGTCTGTACTTTCATACCTGGGTTTTCTTTGGGCCACGGAATATGCATTTTTAAGAATTATTAAAAATTCTCTGTGGCTTTGATCTAGACGGCACTTTAAGTTATAAAGCGCTTTCTTAGCAGAAGCAATGGCTTTATACTTACCATATTCCATGATTATTTCAGATTTCATCTTGGACCAGGACATTAGCTGTATAGCTTGAAGACTTTCTAGATAAACACGGCACATTGAATCAAAGGTCCACGTAATGAACCATTTCTTTTGGATGTCATCATACATGCCCAATGAATTCATGGCTCTTTCATAATTTTCTAGATGTTCAGATATGTCTCCTGAACCTCTAGAAAATTGTGGGACTGTCTCTTTGAGGAATTTAATAACCTTTGGCGTTTCATAAACAGGCATATCTGATTTATTAATCCTGTTTCTATTCACCCTGCGTTTGGGTAAACGTCTATGTGATCTGGCTGCTGAAGAGGAATTAGATCCAGAACATGTACAAAATACATTAGGGAAACAGACATAACATGGGCAGGACTGGACAGAACTAAAACAAGACAAGATATGATAGGCAAAACAAGAGGAGAAATAACTAAGTACTATATATGAAAATCATGGGGATTTAGTAATGCATTGCATAAGCCTGCCAACAACGCCAATGTACCCCATATCTGGCAGGTCCTACTCTGCCTAATGCAAGCTAAACCAACCAAAGAAAACACACATAGTACTTGTGACGAAATGCCCTTTGCCACTTGTGCCTGGAGGGGACTACTGGCTAGCCTCCTGCCTTACGACTATGGCCCCTGTGCTGATAGCTGTATTTTACCCTGCAGAAAGGTTTATTTGTGTATTTCTGCATATTTCTGACTTTCAGTATGTGAGTAGTGCTACCCCAGATAGCTATGCCATGGAGCCTATTCGTGTAACGAAAGACTATGGAAAAGACTTTGGCTCCATGGCGATTGAATTGTATGTATGTGATCTGAGCGCCATTCAATAATAATGTGCACTCAGATCTAAGCTATGTATATGTTTTATGTAGTAATTGTAACATTGTGTAATTTTATTTCTTTTTGTAACCATGTGGTAATGGAGTCTTGCCTCCTGGGAGATAATTTGATTACTTCCCAATTATCTCCAGAATAGAGAGGAGGGATTGTGATGTCACTGTGGGAGTGTTTTGTTTGTATTGTCTGTGATTGGTTGCACTGTGTCCCACCCTGTGGGATGTCCCCTTGCATGGGGACTTGCATAAAAGCCAGTGTGTGGTCATTAAAATCAGATCATCTTGAACCTTTCTTGAAGCCATGGCTCATGTTCGGGGGAAGAGATACCTACACTCTGGGGATTGCTATAATCACTTACTCCCCAGAGTAAGCTCTCGCAATAGCTTGACTTGCTCCTGCTACGCTCTCTGGATTTAGGAGAGGTTCACCCACTGGGAGCTGGATCCTGGTCGTGGATCCAGGGTGGGTGGAGACGGTGAGACCCCGGCGCAGCTGTATCGCTAGCAGTGGGGTCTGCACTGCTGATAGTGTCGGTTGGAGTGCTTGGAGTCCTCAGTGAGCACTAGGCGCATCGATTGGCAGAGGTACTCAGTCGGAGTGCCAGCGTTCCATCACAGTACTTACCTGCAACAAAGGGCAGGAGACTTGAGAAGCTGCCTGCAGGAACACTGAAACAAAAGGAATGATGGAAAACAAACGGGTATGGCAACATAAAACAAACATTCAAATGAATCCAAGAGACTGGGAATTCCAGGGATGGAATACAAGGAATGAACCCAGAACCCCAGCACAAAGAAAACCAGACATAGAGTAGAAAAACAGAAAAACCAAGGAAAACTAAACAAGAATAGTAAAAAGAGTACTGGATACCAGAAGCCATTGCCAGAATGATCCGCAGCGAGGAACAGGATGTGACAGTATGCACATACATACTATCCACTCATACTTACTTTATAATAAATACATATAATTAGTATCATATTAAATAATATAGACCATTCATGGATAAATATTCATGAAGAAATATCATATTATTTAATAAATGTTAGTGGAATAGAATAATCTTACACACAGCTTCACACAAGAAGACCAGAAAGCCAAACACCAATAACAGATAACACCTAGTAATTAATTTTACTTTCGGAATCTTACAACGTCCCATTGTAAGAAATAGGGTGAAATTGAGGTTAGGAGGTGTCAATTTTAGAAATACGATAGGAATTGCCGACGCTCCGTCTGGTGTGAGTCTTTGAAATTGACAGCAAAATTGAGTTATAATGACCATTATAGATAAGCCAAATTACGTCAAAATCATCATAAAATTAAGTTAACTCTTTCCGGGAAATTTTGTTGATGTAATTGCGCCATCTACTGACCAAAATCTAGATAATAGCCTGTTTTGTAGACATGCCTTCAGCTCCCTATTGGCCTGATCAACTAATGACGTGCAGAAACTTTGGCCCTTTAAAAAGTAAGAACAAAGGGAAGAGAGGGACATTCAGATTCAGGACATACATTGAGGAGACACTCAGTCATTGGGACTGACACTCAAATCTGACATTCAAAGACTTATACTCTTTGAACACATTCAAACTCTCTCGAAACAAGTTAAGAAACAATTTCCTGGGACTATCTATTCATCTGATAAGAGCATCTACAATATAACTGGTAATTATGCTGGTTTTATTTAATTCATTTAAATTAATTAAAGATTTACTAATAGCAGAAATATATGCCTGGATAAATTGGTCAGATTTCAAATTAGAAATCTTAGAAATCTTAGTTAACTAAAGAGTATATGGTTGTCAAAATTCCATTACTGCAGGTGGAATAACGATAGTGATATATTAATGGTAATATTTACCAACAGATTAGCATGCCACATTTATCCAGATGTATTGATTTGCTCTGAAATAAGATAGTGCATCTTATGTAAGGCGATTAAAAATTGGCTAATGTAAAATCTGGTAGCTTATTCTTATTGGATGGTTTCAGGAATGGTTATTGATCTGATATTGAAAATAGCAATATAATAGGATATTATATGCCTAGGAGGATTGTAACCAGAAGTGGAATAGTTCAGGATCTAACTGATAGCCAAGATTGTATGACTTCTTGCTGTGCTGTGAGCTTTCTGTGTCTGTGAGATTGTTTACCTATCATAAATGTTGTTACGTCTTGACAGTTGGTGCTGTAGCCGTTGTATTGTGTTTAAACCATTGCCATTTTGTTGTATACCAATGTTATACCTAAATATTCACTGATTATTATCACGCATGTTACATATTATTATTCATTTTATTATTATTCTCACAATAAATTGTATTTTTATAATAGAATTGTGATTTACTGTGTGGAGTAAAAACCCTCATAATGAACGTGTTCTAGGATCTAAGAGAATTGAAATAGTGGGAAATCTTCAGCTTTATTATATTATTGAGGAGACAAGCAAAGGAATTTGGAAGCTGAAAGAACACTCAATATGGGGTTAACCCAAAAACTATATAGATGAAAAGAAAAGAGAGATGAGTGTCCTAAGAAAATATAAAATGTAACCTTTAATAGTATTAATAAAAACTAATATGAATGTCCATAATCAAAGAAATGCTACATAATGTATTGAAAAATACATACACTCTAATAAGTGTCCATCTAAATAAGAAAATATGTGAAGATTTCCTGTAGTGAAGAATAAATAATACATGAATAACTGGGTTCTGTTATAAGTATACAGATACCTAAAAATAAATAGATAAAAAAGAGAAACTAAGGTATATACATAATGTAAGGAATGTAAGGAAGGATCTAATGGAACATTCTCAGAAACCTTCACTTAATATACTTAGCTAAAACTAAGTGTTACAATCCACGGAGCCTGAGTGGATTAACTATTATTACAAAGGTAAATCAGGCATGTAGTCCGGTCTCTTCAAATTAGAATAGAGCACCGATACTGCAGCCCTACTATCTCAAGACCCTACTACCCCATTTCTTACTGAACGCAGAACCCATCTTACTCAGGCATCAGAAAACGATGTAATCAGAAAAGAAGAATATCTCTACATGATTCCTAACCACAGCCCTGCTATCCCCATGTTTTATTGTCTCCCAAAAGTCCACAAGTGCCTCAATAACCCTCCAGGAAGACCAATCATTTCAGGCAATAACTCTTTAACTGAAAAAGCAAGCAAATTCCTAGAAAAAATACTCCATCCATTTGTAACTAATTTAGACTCTTACGTTCAAGATACAAAGCAAACTCTTTTGACACTTGAAAATCTTGTGGTTCCTCCGTACACACTTCTTGCAAGTTTAGATGTGGTATCATTGTACAACAACATTCCCCATGAAAAGGGACTATGTGCCACATCTTACTTTTTACATAAATCCATCAAGTTTAATTCTGAACAAATTACACTCATATTATCTTTACTGGAATTCGTTTTAACTCACAATTATTTTGTCTTTGATGGCACTTATTATCTCCAACTACAAGGAACAGCAATGGGCACGGCATGTGCCCCGAGCTATGCCAACCTATATCTTGGGTGGTGGGAAGAAACCACAATTGGAGATTGGTTAGGAACATAAAGGTTAATCAAAGTGAAAATATCTCTACCAATCATACAAAACAATATCAGATATCTAGCAGCACTTTGCGCTATTTTTCTGTCTATTTTTTGATACGTTTAAACATGTTTTATAGGTTGCCGAGCCTGAAACCCCCTTTTTTGCTGTACCTCTGAGGTTGTCATGGCTATAAATTCTGGTTGACTCAGGTTTCAATTGTCACACTCATTAGGTGGGTTCTGTTAATTTTGGTCGGTTAGTAATCAGTTATGCTCTCTTGAAGTTCTAATGTCGGCCATGTTCTCTGCATATTCACTATCGTCTCCTCTGCATATTCACTACCGTCTCCTTTCTTTCGATTCCTACAATATTACATTGGTTAGTGGTTTTGGATTTGTCTTATGAATCCACGTTCTGCGCCTCATTGCTCGGATAATCTAACTGTTCATTTTATGTTACAAGGTGCTAGGCCCTACTGGTTATAGTACCAATTTCGCACCGCTGAGTTAATTTTTAGGCCTAGTCTATTAACTGTTAGGTATCTCATATTGTTTCATATTAATTACCACTATTTAAAGTAACGTGATGGGTACTACATGATGGCTATTTACTCTCGTAGGTATTACTCGAATTCATCTACGCTTTCCTACTTTATTCATCTGATAACTACAGATAGGTGTACCCAGGGGTCGTTATAATTTTCCCCTCCCCATCTGGCACTACCTACTAGAGTAAGACTTTGGTCTACTGGCTGCTAGGTTTCAGAGTCCACTTAGTTGATTTTTCTGGCCTTCTTGCAAAGTCTTAGTGGTCCCATGAGGCCAACACCCACCCTCATATTCGGAGGTACTCACGCCAAAACAGCCTATGACAAACTGCCCTTTGTCACTGGCTTTTTATGTGACAAACTGCCCTTTGCCCCTGGCTTTTGGAAGAGCCCGATTGCCAGCCTCCTGCCTTATGACTATGGCCCTGGGTGTATGGCCCTTTAAGAACATTATTTGGGCATATTGGATTTTAAAACACTTTTTCTGCCCCTTTAAATCCATGGGAAAATGTGCCTCTTCCCCTCCCCCTTTTTCCTGTCCTATTGTTCTCCAGCAGGGCGTTGTCCCAGGGACACTGCCAGACCAGTTGAAACTGGCTGCTTTGTCCCTCTTCAATCTCTCATCAGCCCTTGCTATTGTTTAACCACATGGCGTTCCAACTGTATTTGTGGGATCTGAGCACTTTTCGGACATATTGAGCGCTCAGATCCAAGCTATCTGGGGATATGTTGGACATATAGGTTAAAAATTGTATTACATGAGTTATGTATTTTTATGTAGTTTTTGTAACAGTTTTTACTTAGAGATATTCCCTGTTCCTGGAGATAATTAAGTTACCACAGCCACTTAAGCCAATTATCTCCAGGATAGAGGAGAAGATAGACCGGCTGCACAGCCTAACTCTGTGGAACTGTTTTGGGCAGGAAAGCCATGCTTGCAGTCGGTCAAATATGACTTCCAACTATCTTTCGAACCACTGGGTCAATTTATATGATTTTTACATATGTTTGTATACTAATTATGCTGGTTCATAATATATAACTTTATGGGAACTTTATGGGAATTGCATGTATAGTTTGGAAGTTATAAATATTGTATAAAACTGTATATTTTTCTGCCTGTGATAATTAAGTTAACCCATTGTGTACAGTAATTATATCACAGGCAGAGGGGAGGGTTTGTGTGCCTTGGCTGGTAATGTCTGGCTGTACTGTTATGTTATGATTGGCTATTGTAACTGCATGTCCTGTGTACCACCAGTTCCATGTGGGTGGTAACCTGGTGGGAAAACCTGTATAATAGAAAGTCCTGTGTGCTCATTAAACCAGTTCTACTTGACCCTCAACTCGCAGCTTTGACTCGTGTTTGGAGGGGACAGCTATAATAACTACAGGGATTGCATTGCTCTTCATACTCCCTTAGCTACTGAGCTCTTGTAAGAGCTCTTGTTCCTGATCCTGCTTCGCTCTACAGAAGGAAGAGGTTCACCCACTGGAACCTGGAGCCAGGTCGTAGGTCCAGGGTGGTTAGCAGACGGCGAGATCCCAGCCCAGGAGCGGCGGTTCATAGAGTCGGCAGTACTTATGGTGTCTACGGTGCTGATGGTCCTTTGGTGAGCGCTAGGAGCATCCTTTCTACGGTCCAACTTTCAGCTAGCCTGGAGGCAACCATAACACAGCCAACACATAGTTAGTCGCCTCACATAGTAGTATAGAGAGGACCTCCCCCTGTCTCTCCCATGCTGTCTTTTTGCTTTACTGGTCACCGAGAGGCCACCACCCCACCACAACATCAGTGGCCTCAAAAATCCCCATTGGGCTAACACATAGCTAGAACCTCTCATACCACTTGGCAACTAGTGAGGGCACCCCTCTCCCGTTTGTAGATAATTTCTTCGCCACTTGGTATTAGATAAGCTAGCCAGTACATTGCTATCACTTTGGTTACTTATGAATCTTTTGTCCTATTCTAGCAAGTCTGAACTACCAGAAGCTATTGAGGATCTGTCCATTCCCAGTACTCCTGCAAGGTCAATCTCTCCATCTCAGGGAGGGGACAATGCCAGCCTGGACCATACCCAGGATCATGGCCGAGTTAAGACGCAGGAATATTCCCTACCCTGTCACTGCCAGGAAGGCAGAGCTATATATATTACTCAACACCAACACGGACAATACCGCAGGATAAGACACAGGAATATTCCCTACCCTGTTTAAGATGCAGGAATATTCCCTACCCTGTCACTGCCAGGAAGGCAGAGCTATATAGATTACTCAACACCAACACGGATAATACCGGGGCTGGCGAGAGCTCCAGTAGTGCCCAGTCACCCGACCTCCAGGCCATACTGTCATCAGTCCTGTCCTCATTGGGATGCATTACGTATAGGCTGGACCATTTGGATGCCAATGATAGGCCAGTGGCACCATCTGTATTGGTTACTCCAGAACCTACTGGTCTCTCAGGCACCCTGACTGGTAAATTAATTGGTCCACTACAAAACCCTAACATCATTAACCCAGCTCATATGGTACCAGAATATATTAAGAATGATATCTTGGAAGGTAAGGATGTCAATCTAGTTTTGCAACTGATTGCCTCCCAAGATATCCTGGAAAATAATACGTATTCCTATGGCGATGTTTCTGTTGTACTAAAGGCTAGGGACCCCAGGTTGAATAGGAAGTTGTCTATCTCCCTAAATTCGTACATCATTTTATGATTACCACAGATCATTCTCCGCAGAGGCGTCTGCGGCCCTGCCTCAGTTTAATTTTCAGACAGACTGGAGCCAGTTGAATACAGAGCTATTTTGCAGGCACTTCGCGGGCCTCAGGTCCCCAGCTTGTAGTGTTTGCTCTTCATCCTCACACACCACAAACCTATGTCCTAATACCCCCGAGCTGGGTGCGGCCTTTCCTTTTCCTATTCCCTCAGCTAAACCTGAGAGAGTGATTAAGGACAAACTTGGCCGTACTATTGTGTTCCTTGGTAAATCCCAGATCTGCAATAACTTCAATGCAGGTTCCTGTGGATTTAGCGCGTGACGGTTATTGCATGTGTGTTCTCTTTGTTTCAGGGCACATGCCAAAAGGATGTGTCCTAATAAATTGTTTCCCAAACCCTACATGGCCTCAATTAATGTGACTTATTTTGCAGACTTACTGCAGAACCCACTCACCCCACCCAGTTTTTGTTGTTGGGAATCACGGAATTCACTATTGACAATGCCATTGACGCAATCATGACAGCAGGGAAGGGGGCATGGCTTAGTAAGACGGACATCATTAACGTCTTCAAGCTCCTCCCAATACACTCTTCTTTGTGACATCTACACGACATTAAGTGGCAAGGTTCTTATTACTTTTTTACTCATCTCACCTTTGGTGCAAAAAGTAGTCCCAGGATTTTTGATACCTTCGACGAGATGTTATGCTGGCTACTGCTCAATGTCTGTAGATGTTATTCACTCCTTTCACAACTAGCTTTGTCGGACAATAATAGAAAGCCATACAACAGGGCTTTCCATGTTTATAACAAATTATTGTTGGACTTTCAGGTTGTGAATAAATATTCAATGGAAACTATTGCCACTTTAAATTAAAATTATAAAACAACACCATCAAATTATATCTGACAGGGATACAACAACATATACTTACACTTTGGCCAAACAACCACAGTTTTCTATCTTCTTACGAAATCAAAACCATACTTAAAGGCATTCAGAACTCAAAACCCATTCCAACATCTTCTAAATCCCCTATTCATAGTCAACTCTTCAAATCATTATCAGACCTCATAGATACAACCCCTTTCGAATCACACACCAATCATGTCATTAAAACCGCTATCTATTTAGCTTTCTATGGGTATCTCAGACCCGGAGAGTTTCTCACCACAAACATCACTTCCCAAGACAGCATTAAGAGATCCCAAAATTGTAAATATACAGGACCACTACTTATTGTCCCTCAAACATTCATCAGCTTATACCAGATACATACCTCATCCAATACAGGAAATATGTGAAGCATTTTGTTACCTGAATATGTGATATATGGTATATGACTGTCCTTGTAATTGAATAAAATCTTGCATGGTATACTATTTTTGACCTCTTTACTACAGGCCTACCGCATCGTCGGTTTCGGCACACCACAACCGACTGTTCATATTTTCTATGTTATCATAAGGTATACGTTATATAAGTTATATACTGTCATTACGGCTTTCTATGCCCTGAACACAAATATATATATATATATAGTTAATACAATGTTAAACAAAAATCTGCACACTAGTCAAGCCATAGGAAATGCTTTTCCCACAGAAATCACAAATCTGCAGTGATGTTACTACCACAAAGGATTCTGGGTGGGCATATGCAAATTAGTTTAACAAAGAATCACATTTTGGCCTCACTCCATTTTAAACATGGATTCCTTTGAGTCTGTGTTTGCTGTATACAACAGCTTTGAAACACAACTTAGGAAAAGATGCAGAGCCAGTAAACCACTCATGGATACCTGTTTGTGGTTTACTGGCTTTGCATCTTTTCCTAAGTTATGTTTCAAAGCTGTTGTTAACAGCAAACACAGATTCAAAGGAATGACGATGGGTGTTGGCTTCGCGGGACAACTAGACTGTGGCATAGAGGCTAGAAACCTATCATAGTGGGCACCTAGATCCCTAACAACCAGTACTATCTGCTAATAGGAGACCTCAGCGTGGGCCAGATTATGGACCCTGTCAGATCGTGGAGCCATGTAGAAAGGTGACTAAGAACGTATGCTACAGCGTAGACCGGATCGCGGACCAGAATAAGTGAAAATGACCTACCCACCTGCTGGACGAGGAAAGAAAGGGAAACGATGCCAGGAAGGATGAGCTTCTCTGTAGGACCACAGTTGGACAAAGCTTGCCACCCAGAGAAATGACCTGAGTCTGAACCATAGAGGAGGGAAACCGAGGAGGGTATAAGATAATGGGCAAAAAAGAAAAACCACAAAATAGCGACCAACCCGGAAACGGCTAACGGACAAGAACCAGCAGGCAATGACAGAGAAGGAACAGAGACCTGGCAACCAGAGCATGGAACACGCCAGCGACCATCACGAAGGCACTACCAAGCAACCCAAAATGCCAAAAATGCACAAAACGTGAACAGGGCAAGGGGAAAACCAGACAAGCGGTAAGAGGAGAACACAAGAGCAAATCACAAAGCAGAAACACCACAGCCAAAATCCCACTCAAAGCATACCCAGATACAATAAAACCCATGAAGCAGAGCCACACATCTGCAACACCACGAAATCAACCAAGAGCACACAAGCGAGAAACCACAGCAACCTAGCAATGCACAGAACATGGCTTGAACAGCAAGACGCACGCGAGCAGTACAGCCCCCCCAAGAGACAAAACGGTCAGCGAGAACTGGGGAGTCTGTACCAAGAGATGCGGTATGAAAGCCAAGCACAGCATCCAACCAACAGAGGAGGGGGGAGAGGAGCGGTCGAGGAGGGCATAGCGCCGACATCCCGTGGGGAGGGAGAGACCCACCCATAGACACGGGGAGCTAGAGACCAAGAGGGTCCCGCCGCCACCAGGGAATCCCCCCCTCCACCCCTGGGCCCCAACAGGCAGGCACCAGAGCGAGGAGAGGCCACCCCGTCGGCAACGCAGAGCAGCGTAGGGGAGGGGGAAACAAACGGGGGAACCCAGCAAAACTGAAGGGACCCAAGCAGAGAGACACCCGTCAGGCCAACTCACTGTTCGGCGAAAGGACCCCATGAAACCAGCAGGCACCCAGGAAAACCAGATAAGTGTAACTCGCCCGGCCAACCACGGTAAAGTGGGAGAGGATTGGATGCCCTTATATAAGGGACTCAAGCCCCTCCCACAATTACAGGCCCAGCCTTAAATATACTTAAAAAATGGTGGGGGGAGGGGTTGATTTTGCTCTTTGGCTTTCACTTTCTCATTTTCTAGTTCAGTCAATCTAATTACCCTTTTACATGCATTATTGGCATTCTTATATCATATAAAGGATGCCTCTGATATGTCTGATATACATGTTTTAAATGTCCTTTTCATTTCTTGGTTTCCCACTTAGCCACATTGGTTTCAGTTTGTTTCTTTTAATTTTTTTTACTCAGTGGTACATATCTTTCTAATATTTGTTTGAAGATGTTTTTTTCACTGAAGTCAGTCAATATGTTGTGAAGCTGCGCTTATCTTATTGATATTGGCCTTTATTTAAAAGTATATGTTTTAGCATACCCCAGGTGCATTTGATTTTTCTGAGTTTATTTTAAAAGACACCATATTTGATCACTATTTCCCAAGTTCTCACCTGCTTGAATGTTTGTCAAGAAATCAGCAGTGTTTGTTATAACCAGATCCAGACAATCATCCTTTCTAGCTCGTGCTTGTATCAGTTGTGACATGAAGGTGTCATTTAACAGGTTAAGAAAAATTTATTTTTTCAGGGGATGGGGCCTGACTGTAATGGCGCCTGGATGTGTTTTTTGAGAGCTCCTCACATAGCATACGATTTAAGCTAGCTACTTGAACCCTAAGCTCTCATGCTGAGGTTATCTACACAATATTTGTCCCCTGAATCAACTGACCGGTTTGGGGTTGTGTTCAGCGGTCCAGAGTTATTTGCTGATACATGTGAGGTCTATTAGACCCTGTGGCTGGGAGAGGCAGCCGACCTCCCTACCCAGAATGTGCAGTCTCTCGACTACACCATGCTGGTGCCCCACTCCACCCCCCCCCCCCCCTTTGGACCGGTGGGAATTATCCCGTTCCACACATAGTTACATAGTTACATAGCTGAAAAGAGACTTGCGTCCATCAAGTTCAACCTTCCTCACATATGTTTTTGCTGTTTATCCAAAAGAAGGCAAAAAACCTAGTCTGAAGTGCTTCCAATTTTGCCACAAACTAGGAAAAAATTCCTTCTTGATCTCAAAATAGCAGTCAGATGTCTCCTTGGATCAAGCAGCTATTACCCCACTAATTAGAAATTATATCCTTGTATGTTATGTTTTGTAAGTAGTTATCCAATTGCAGTTTAAACATCTGTAATGACTCTGACAAAACCACCTCTCCAGGCAGAGAATTCCACATCCTTATTGCTCTTACTGTAAAAAAAACTTTTCTTTGCCTTAGATGAAATCTCCTTTCTTCCAGCCTAAATGTGTGACCTTGTGTCCTATGTATAGCCCTGTTTATTAATCGATTTCCAGATAAAGGTTTGTACTGGCCCCGAATATATTTGTATAAAGTTATCATATCCCCTCTCAGGCGCCGTTTTTCCAAACTAAACAGATTTTTTTTTTTAACCTTTCTTCATAACTAAAATGCTCCATTCCTTTTATCAATTTTGTAGCTCGTCTCTGGACTTTTTCTAGTGCCATGATATCTTTCTTTAGAACAGGCGCCCAAAATTGCACAGCATTTTCAAGGTGTTGTCTTGCCAGCGATTTATAAAGAGGCAAAATTATATTTTCATCCTGAGAATTTATGCCCCTATTTATACATGACAAAACCTTACTGGCCTTAGCAACTGCAGATTGACATTGCATATTGCTGCCTAATTTGTTGTCTATAACAATTCCCAAATCCTTCTCGTGTGTGGTTATCCCTAATTCACTACCATTTAGTGTGTACGTTCCTTGTGCATTCTTAACCCCGAAGTGCATAACTTTGCATTTCTCTACGTTAAATTTCATCTGCCATTTTAGTGCCCAGTCCCCCAATCTATCCAAATCCCTCTGCAGCAAAGCAAGGTCCTGGTCACATTTTATTACTTTACAAAGTTTTGTGTCATCTGCAAACACTGATACATGGCTTTCAATGCCTATTTCAAGATCATTTATAAATATATTAAATAGAAGTGGTCCCAAAACAGAACCCTGAGGGACACCACTTACCACTTTTGTCCAGCCTGAAAATTTACCATCAATGACAACTCGTTGTACTCTATCCTTAAACCAATGTTCTTCCCAAGAACAAGAATATTCATCTAGACAAATTTTGTTTAGTTTGAAGACTAACCTATTGTGAGGAACTGTATCAAATGCCTTGGCAAAACCCAAGTAGATCACATCCATTGCAACACCCTGATCTCTACTTCTACTTACTTCTTCGTAGAATGCAATTAGGTTAGTTTGACATGACCTATGTTTCATAAAACCATGCTGATTATTGCTAATAATAAAGTTCTTCCCAATAAAGTTCTATCCTGAATATTATCCCTTAATAGCCCTTCAAACATTTTACAGTTACAGAAGTTAAGCTCACAGGTCTATAATTTCCAAATATTTTATAGTTACAGAAGTTAAGCTCACAGGTCTATAATTTCCAGGCAAGGATTTTGAATCCCTTTTAAATATAGGAACAACAAATATAGGAACAACTCTAGTTATCCAGTCACAAGTTATTTGCAAGTTTTTTGCAGCAATCATTTGCATATATCTTGCCATAGAATCCTCATTAATATATACTGAAGAAAAATAGTTATTTAAAATGTCTACTTTTTCCTGGTCTTCATTAGCTAATAAACCCAACTCTGTTTCTAGTGTACCTACACTTTCATTTTTTTTTTTTTTTTTTAGAATTGATGTACTTTTTTGGGGGGGTTGGTTTTTCATTCTTTAGCTATCAATTTCTCATTTTCTAGTTTAGCCACCTTAATTGCCTTTTTTTCAAGCGTTATTGGCTTCCTTATATCTTAAATAGGATGCCTCTGATTTGTCTGATTTAAATGCTATAAATGCCCTTTTCTTATTTGTAATCTCTTGTTTTACTTCTCTACTAAGCCACATTGGTTTTAATTTGTTTCTTTTATATTTATTACCCAGTGGTACATACTGAGAAATGTACCTTTCTAATATTTGTTTGAATAGTTTCCATTTATCCTCAGTGTTTTTATCACTAAGGAGTTTATGCCAGTCGATATGTTGTAGAGCTGCCCTAATCTTATTGAAATTGGCTTTTTTAAAATGATATGTTTTAGTATACCCCACTTGCTTTTGTTTTTTGAGTTTATTTCAAAATTTACCATATTGTGATCACTATTTCCCAAATGCTCCTCTACTTGAATGTTGGTTAAAAGATCAACATTGTTTGTTATAACAAGATCCAGACAAGCATCCTTTCTAGTTGGTGCTTGTACCAGTTGTGACATAAAGGTGTCATTTAACACATTCAAAAACCTGACTCCCCTTACTGAAGTACTAGTCCCTCTATCCCAATTTATGTCTGGGTAATAAAAATCTCCAATAATTAACGTATTACCTCGATTTGCAGCTTTCTCAATTTGCTCTAACAGCTGTTCTTCCTCAATAATATTTACATTAGGTGGTTTATAACATATCCCAACCAATAATTGATTTCCCTTTGTTTGCCCCCAAGCAGATATCTACCCATAAAGCCTCCACATTTTCCTCGTCACACTCCACATGCCTAAGATTTGACTTTAACTCATGGTTGACATATAAACATACCCCACCTCCCTTCTTGTTTTTCATATCCTTCCTAAATAAAGTGTACCCATTTGAATTAACTGCCCAGTCATGCGTCTCATCCCACCATGTTTCTGTTATGCCTATTATATCATATTGTTTAGTGTATGCTATTGCCTCTAGTTCCCCCATTTTGTTATATAGGCTCCTTGCATTAGTAAGCATACATTTAATATTATCATGAGTCTTTTGTACTTTTTGTAAATTATCAATATTACTTACCTCCTCTGTTCTGAGCTTTCCCCTCCACCCATCTCCACCCCCTTTGTTCTGAGCTAAAGCCCATCTCCTTTCCATGCTTTCTCCATTTTCTAGATTGCTTTGACCCTCCCCCCCACCACTAGTTTAAAATCTCCTCCAACCTTCTAGCCATCCTATCCCCCAGCACAGCAGATCCTCTTCCGTTTAGGTGAAATCCATCATGACTATGCAGGTTGTACCAAAGCGCAAAATCGGCCCAGTGCTCTAAAAACCCCAAACCCTCTTTCCTGCAAGACTTTAGCCACGCATTGACCTCTCTAATCTCCCGCTGCCTTTCTGCTGTAGCGTGCGGCACAGGTAATATTTCTGAAAAAGTTACCTTGGAGGTCCTTTTCTTTAGCTTACTTCCTAGTTCCCTGAACTCATTCTTTAGGACCTTCCATTTTCCTCTGACTTTGTCATTGGTAACAATATGGACCATGACAGCTGGGTCATCTCCAGCCCCTCCCAATAATCCCTCCACTCTGTCAGCAACATGCCGGACCCGAGCACCCGGGAGACAGCAAACTGTCCGGTTGAGTCGATCAGAGTGGCAGATTACCCTATCTACTCTCTTAATAAAAGAGTCCCCTACCACCACAACCTGTCTAGACTTCCTTACCCTCTCAACCCCCCCCCCCCCACCCCGTACTAGAGGGGCTCACACTGATCACCAGGGAGTGCTGTCCGGAGCTCTGACCAGTCTGGATAGCCTCTTTGAAGCATTCTGAAGGGAGCTACAACCCAGGCTCCCAATGCCTATTCCACAAGCTTTACCACCTCGCTAACCTGGGAGGCCTCCCTGATGGTTCCAAGACCAACACGTCGTTGCTGTCTCTCGGACAAAGAGCCTCTGGCAGTGAAGACGCATCTGCGATATTCAAGAAAGGCATGGAATAGGCCTACATCGGAGACATGCAGGGCAAGCTCTGGAAATCGTGATTGTGCTGATGAGAGACGGGCATTACAAACGGTGACAAAGGGGTTGCCCTGTCATCATGCTACCGCACAGACAGCACTGGTGTTACTAATTGGACACCATTTGAATACAATGTAGATATTTACATATATACTTATTGTGTTATTTTCTTTTCTCTTTTGTTTTTTTTAAGCAGGTTTTATGAATTCATCATACACCCCATTATGAGGTGTTTAAGCACTTTGAAGAATTTGTGTACTTATTTTGTGGATAGTTACATAGTTACATAGTTACATAGCTGAAAAGAGACTTGCGTCTTTGAAGTTCAGCCTTCCTCACATATGCTTTTGCTGTTGATCCAAAAGATAGTATGTATTGTTATGTTTACAGAGTTGAATAAGCCATGTTATCTGAATGTAGGACTGTATCTTTAAATGTACTGTTAAGTGCTATAAGAACCCTTTAACCCCTTAAGGACACATGACATGTGTGATATGTCATGATTCCCTTTTATTCCAGAAGTTTGGTCCTTAAGGGGTTAAATGATTATTATCATATTTATTTTGTTATAAGGTTACATGTTAGGATGGAGGAGTTATCTACATCCTATATGATTAATGTATAAGAAATATGTAATCAGTTCAACATATGTATCTATTCTAAAATATTACCATTCCAATATGTTATTGTTTGATTGATATGTACAAATTGAACATAATGGGTACTGTACCTTTAATTCTGAACTGAAAGATTTTTGGGATATTGCCCATTATGTTAGGTCACTGGAAGTCTCTTCCTTAAATGTTGACGACATTGGTCTATTAAGTTTACAACAATAGGGTAATATATGTATGTATGCTGTTTTATTATAATCCCGATATACACTGCTCAAAAAAATAAAGGGAACACTTAAACAACACAATGTAACTCCAAGTCAATCACACTTCTGTGAAAGCAAACTGTCCACTTATGAAAGCAACACTGAGTGACAATTAATTTCACATGCTGTTGTGCAAATGGGATAGACAACAGGTGGAAATTATAGGCAATTAGCAAGACACCCCCAATAAAGGAGTGGTTCTGCAGGTGGTGACCACAGACCACTTCTCAGTTCCTATGCTTCCTGGCTGATGTTTTAGTCACTTTTGAATGCTGGCAGTGCTTTCACTCTAGTGGTAGCATGAGACGGAGTCTACAACCCACACAAGTGGCTCAGGTAGTGCAGCTCATCCAGGATGGCACATCAATGCGAGCTGTGGCAAGAAGGTTTGCTGTGTCTGTCAGCGTAGTGTACAGAGCATGGAGGCGCTACCAGGAGACAGGCCAGTACATCAGGAGACGTGGAAGAGGCCATAGGAGGGCCAAGGGTGGACTGAGAACCCTCAGGGCCCCCAGGCAAAATAAATCAAGGGCCCCCTTACAGGCCCCACCCATACTCCGCAGCAAGCGCCACCCATGTCCTGCCTCCATGCACCGCCTCCAGCCACACCCTACACAATCTTTAGACACAAGGAACAAAAGTGCAATAATCCCTTCAAGGCCCCAGTAGAGACTACAATTGAGGGCTAATGGGCCATGGAGGGGGTTCTTTCTAGCAGAGGCTATCTCAGTGTCCTTTAGAGAGTGTGTTAGAAAGAATCCCCTCCAGGTCCTATTAGAGACTACAATGGAGTCTATTATGCTTGGAAGGGGGTCTTTCTAACAGAGGCCATCTCAGTGTCCCTGCTGGAAACAGTCGCCTCCAGGCCCCAGTAGAGACTACAATTGAGGGCTAATGGGCCATGGAGGGGGGAGCATTCTAGCAGACGCTATCTCAGTGTCCTTTAGAGAGTGTGTTAGAAAGAATCCCCTCCAGGCCCTATTAGAGACTACAATGGAGTCTAATATGCTTGGAATGGGGTCTTTCTAACAGAGGCCATCTCAGTGTCCCTGCTGGAAACAGTCGCCTCCAGGCCCCAGTAGAGACTACAATTGAGGGCTAATGGGCCATGGAGGGGGGGAGCATTCTAGCAGACGCTATCTCAGTGTCCTTTAGAGAGTGTGTTAGAAAGAATTTCCTCCAGGTCCCATTAGAGACTACAATGGAGTCTAATGGGGCCTGGAGGGGGGTCTCTCCAACACTCTGGTTCCTATTCACAATATAGCAACACAACATAGCTCGCTGATACCTAGGCCAAGTTGGCTCCTCTTACCTTAATTACTGTTGCTGGCTGGCAGTCTGTGGGCTTGCTGGAAGGCTGTGGGCTTACTGGCTGCGGCTGGCAGGCTGTGGGCTTGCTGGCAGGCTGTGGGCTTGCTGGCTACTGCCAGCAGGCTGTGGGCTTGATGGCTGCGGCTGGCAGGCTGTGGGCTTGCTGGCTGCGGCTGGCAGGCTGTGGGCTTGCTGGCTGCGGCTGGCAGGCTGTTGGCTTGCTGGCTGCGGCTGGCAGGATGTGGCTTGCTGGCTGTGGCTTGCTGGCTGGCAGGCTGTGGCTTGCTGGCTGCGGTTGGCAGAATGTGGGCTTGCTGGCTGTAAGCCTAACTGGTGGCCTGTGGTGGCCTCTTCTTACTCCTCCCTCTTCTTACTCCCCCCTCCCCTTACCCCCCCTCTTCCTCTTTTTACTCCCCCCTCCCCCCTCCCCCTCTTCTTACTCCCCCCTCTCTTCTTACCCCCCTCCCCCCTCTTCTTACTCCCCCCTCCCTCTCTTCTTACTCCCCCCTCTTCTTACCCCCCTCTTCTTACTCCCCCTCCCCCTCTTCTTACTCCCCATTCTTACTCTCCCCCTCTTCTTACTCCCCCTCCCCCTCTTCTTACTCCCCCCTCCCCTTACCCCCCTCTTCTTACTCCCCCCTTCCTCTTTTTACTCCCCCTCCCCCTCTTCTTACCCTCTTCTTACTCCCCCTCTTCTTACCCCCCTCTTCTTACTCCCCCTCCCCCTCTTCTTACTCCCCCTTCTTACTCTCCCCCTCTTCTTACTCCCCCTCCCCCTTTTCTTACTCCTCCCTCTTCTTACTCCCCCTCCCCTTAAAGCCTCTTCTTACTCCCCCTTCCTCTTTTCACTCCTCCTCTTCTTACCCCCTTCTTACTCCCCCCTCTTCTTACCCCCCTCCCCCCTCTTCTTACTCCCCCCTCTTCTTACTCCCCCTCCCACTCTTCTTACTCCCCCCTTCCTCTTTTTACTCCCCCCTCACCCTCTTCTTACCCCCTTCTTACTCTTCTTACCCCCTTCTTACTCCCCCCTCTTCTTACCCCCTTCTTACCCCCTCCCTTCTTACTCCCCCTCTCCCCCTCTTCTTACCCCCTTCTTACCCCCCTCCTCTCTTCTTACCCCCCTCCCTCTCTCTTCTTACCCCCTCCCTCTCTTCTTACCCCATCCCTCTCACTTCTTACCTCCCCTCCCTCTCTCTTCTTACCCCCTCCCTCTCTCTTTTTAACCCCCCTCCCCTCCCTCTCTCTTTTTAACCCCCCTCCCCTCCCTCTCTCTTTTTAACCCCCCTTCCCTCCCTCTCTCTTTTTAACCCCCTTCCCCTCCCTCTCTCTTTTTAACCCCCCTCCCTCTCTCTTTTTAACCCTCCTCCCTCTCTCTTTTTAACCCCTCCACTGTAGCGTGGCTAAGCTGCTCGCCAGTCCGTGGTGCCCGGCCGGAGTGATAGGAAGGTGCACACTGAGTGTGCACCTTCCTGTCAGTCAGGGGCGGACTGAGAGCCTTTGGGGCCCCCGGGCAAAATTAGATCCCAGGCCCTTTGAATGCACAAATATATGTGCATTAAATAAATGTTAAAGGATCACTATAGTGTCAGGAAAACCGCTTTGTTTTCCTGACACTATAGTGCCCTAAGGGTGCTCCCACCCTCAGGGTCCCTCTCCCGTTGCGCTGAAGGGGTTAAAACCCTTCAGCAGCTTACCTTTATCCAGCACCGGGCCCCCTCGGCGCTGGTGACCTCTCCTCCCCCGTCGACGTCAGCTCATGAGTGGAGCGAAATGCGCATGCGCGGCAAGTGCGCTTTCAAACAGTCCATAGGAAAGCATTTCTCAATGCTTTCCTATAGACGTTCTGCACGTCAGGATGACACCCACTAGAGGTTTGATTAACCCTGCTAAGTAAACATAGCAGTTTCTCTGAAACTGCTATGTTTACATCTGAAGGGTTAAAACCTGAGGGACCTGGCACCCAGACCACTTCATTGAGCTGAAGTGGTCTGGGTGACTATAGTGTCCCTTTAAATACAACTCTCATATAATACAGCATTCCTTTGGATGTGTATATTGTGAAGACCTGTGTATTAATGCATGTTTGTATTTGAGTCTGTGTGAATGCACTTGTGCATGTCTGGATGTAGTGTCAGTGTGAATGCATATGTGACAGGTGACAGAGTGTGTGAGGGAGAGGGTGACAGGTGGCAGAGTGAGGGGGTACCTGGAGGCAGAGTCAGGGAGGGAGGGGGTGACTAGTGACAGAGTGAGGGAGGGGGTGACTGTCCCCCTTACTCTGTCACTAGTCACCACCTCCCTCCCTCACTCTGTCACCAGTCATCCCCTCACTCACTCTGTCACTAGAGTGAGGGGGTGACTACTGACAGAGTGAGGGAGGGGGTGACTAGTGACAGAGTAAGGAAGGGAAGGGGTGACTAGTGACAGTGACAGAGTGAGTGAGGGGGTGACTAGTGACAGAGTGAGGGGGTGACTAGAGGGAGTGACTAGTGACAGAGTGAGTGAGGGGGTGACTAGTGACAGAGTAATGGAGGGAAGGGTTGACTAGTGACAGAGGGAGGGAGAGGGTGACTGTCACTAGTCACACCCTCCCTCTGTCCCTAGTCACCCCCTCCCTCACTCTGTCACTAGTCACCCCTCCCTCACTCTGTCACTAGTCACCCCCTCCCTCCCTCTGTCACTAGTCACCCCCTCCCTCCCTCTGTCACTAGTCACCCTATGCCTCCCTCACTCTGTCACTAGTCATCTCCTCCCTCTATCACTAGTCACACCCTCCCCCTCCCTCACTGTCACTAGAGTGAGGGGGTGACTAGTGACAGAGTGAGGGAGGGGGTGACTAGTGACAGAGTGAGGGAGGGGGTGACTAGTGACAGAGTAAGGGAGGGGGTGACTAGTGACAGAGTAAGGGAGGGAGGGGGTGACACAGTGACAGAGGGAGGGGTGACTAGTGACAGAGGGAGGGAGGGGGTGACACAGTGACAGAGGGAGGGATGGGGTGACTAGTGACGGAGGGAGGAGGTGACTAAGGACAGAGTGAGGGAGGGAAGGGGTGACTAATGACAGAGAGAGGGGGTGACTAGTGACAGAGGGAGGGGTGACTAATAACAGAGGGAGGGGGTGACACAATGACAGAGGGAGGGAAGGGGTGACAGAGGGTGGGGTGACTAGTGACAGAGGGAGGGTGGGGGTGACACAGTGACACAGGGAGGGAGTGATTAGTGACACAGTGACGGAGGGAGTGAGTGATTAGTGACGGAGGGAGTGGTGACTTGTGGCAGTGAGGGAGGGGGTGACACAGTGACAGAGAGAGGGGGTGACTAGTGACAGAGGGGGGTGACTAGTGACAGAGGGGGGTGACTAGTGACAGAGGGGGGTGACTAGTGACAGAGGGAGGGGTGACAGTGACAGGGGAGGGGTGACAGTGACAGGGGGAGGGGTGACAGTGACAGAGCGGGGGTGACAGTGACAGAGGGGGGGTGACAGTGACAGAGGGGGGGTGACAGTGACAGAGGGGGGGTGACAGTGACAGAGGGGGGGTGACAGTGACAGAGGGAGGGGTGACAGTGACAGAGGGGGGGTAACCAGTGACAGGGGTGTGACCAGTGACAGAGGGAGGGGTGACTAGTGACAGAGGGGGGTGACAGTGACAGGGGGGTGACAGTGACAGAGCGGGGGTGACAGTGACAGAGGGGGGGTGACAGTGACAGAGGGGGGGATGACAGTGACAGAGGGGGGGTGACAGTGACAGAGGGGGGTGACAGTGAAAGGGGGGGTGACTAGTGACAGAGGGAGGGGTGACCGTGACAGGGGGGGGGTGACTAGTGACAGGGGGGGGTGACCAATGACAGAGGGGGGGTGACCAGTGAAAGAGGGGGGGTGACTAGTGACAGAGGGAGGGTGACAGTGACGGGGGGTGACTAGTGACAGAGTGGGGGTGACTAGTGACAGGGGGGAGGGTGATTAGTGCCTACCTGTCTCTCTGCTCCCTCTTCTCTCCCAGGCTGCTGCTCCCTCCCCTGGTGGCTGTGATCGGGCTCTGTGTGAGAGGAGAATACAGGAAGTGATGTCACTTCCTGGCTCCGCCTCTCGCATCACACAGAGCCGCATGGGACAGGAAGGAGGAGCCCTGGCAGAGAGGAGGTGAAGCTGCCAGGTCTCGGGTGAGGGTGAGAGGGGGGTGATTTAAAGAGCGGTAGGTTGCTGGGGCCCTGCGCTGCATCAGGGGCCCCAGCAACCTAATAAAGGAAAATACTTTTTTTATTTTTTTGCCGTTCCAGTTGGAGAGATCTCTCCAGCTGGAGCATGGCTTTGCTGCCGGGCCCCTGGCTGCCTCGGGCCCTCGGTCCATGACCGATATGCCCGAGTGGTCAGTCCGCCCCTGCTGTCAGTCCGGCCGGGTACAGGAAACAGAAACTCCTGTTCCGTGCGGAACAGGAGTTTCTGTTTCCTGTACCCGGCCGGACTGACAGGAAGGTGCACACTCAGTGTGCACCTTCCTATCACTCCGGCCGGGCACCGCGGACCGGCGAGCGCTACAGGGGAGGGGAGGTGAGAAGCTGCAGCCGCCTGAGGCTCTTAAGAGAGCGCTCAGGAGGCTGCAGCATTTAAAGGGGCGGGCGGGCCCCCTGATGGCGGGCCCCCCTCCCGGCTGGGCCCTCGGACCATGTCCGAAGTGCCCGACTGGTCAGTCCGCCCCTGAGGAGGGCAACAACCCAGCAGCAGGACCGCTACCTCCGCCTTTGTGCAAGGAGGAACAGGATGAGCACTGCCAGAGCTCTGCAAAATGACCTCCAGCAGGCCACAAATGTGCATGTGGCTGCTCGAATGGTCAGAAACAGACTCCATGAGGGAGGTATGAGGGCCCGACATCCACAGGTGGGGGTTGTGCTTACAGCCCAACACCATGCAGGACGTTTGGCATTTGCCAGAGAACACCAAGATTGGCAAATTCACCACTGGCGCCCTGTGCTCTTCACAAATGAAAGCAGGTTCACACTGAGCACATGTGACAGATGTGACAGAGTCGTGGAGAACGTTCTGCTGCCTGCAACATCCTCCAGCATGACCGGTTTGGCAGTGGGTCAGTAATGGTGTGGGGTGGTATTTCTTTGGGGGGCCGCACGCCCTCCATGTGCTTTCCAGAGGTAGCCTGACTGCCATTAGGTACCGAGATGAGATCCTCAGACCCCTTGTGAGACCATATGCTGGTGCGGTTGGCCCTAGGTTCCTCCTAATGCAAGACAATGCTAGACCTCATATGGCTGGAGTGTGTCAGCAGTTCCTTCAAGATGAAAGCATTGATGCTATGGACTGGCCCGTCCGTTCCCCAGACCTGAATCCAATTGAGCACATCTGGGACATCATGTCTCGCTCCATCCACCAACGTCACGTTGCACCACAGACTGTCCAGGAGTTGGCAGATGCTTTAGTCCAGGTCTGGGAAGAGATCCTTCAGGAGACCATCTGCCACCTTATCAGGAGCATGCACAGGCCTTGTAGGGAGGTCATATAGGCACGTGGAGGACACACACACTACTGAGCCTGATTTTGACTTGTTTTAAGGACATTACATCAAAGTTGGATCAGCCTGTAGTGTGTTTTTCCACTTTAATTTTGAGTGTATCTCCAAATCCAGACCTCCATGGGTTGAAAAAATGTATTTCCATTTTTTAATTTTTGTGTGATTTTGTTGTCAGCACATTCAACTACGTAAAGAACAAAGTATTTCAGAAGAATATTTCATTAATTCAGATCTAGGATGTGGTATTTTTGTGTTCCCTTTATTTTTTTGAGCAGTGTATAGTTAAGTTATTCTATAATAGTAGAGGATTTACTCAATTTGCCCTTGCACTTTTATTTATTTTTGTTTGCCTAGTGTGGGTGAAAGTGGTAGGGGCAGCATCCTAAATACATTTAATAGTTTCGGTAGGACCATCATTTTAATGGTGTTAATCCTGCCTAGCCACGACAACATAACATCCTTCCATTTATGTAGGGCATGTTTACACAATTGTGGTAGGGAAAAAAAATTGAGTGTGGTAATACTTCGGTAAGTTGCAGCAATTTTAACTCCCAGATAGGTGATGTGTGTGTGCCTCCAATCGAAAGGGAATTTGTCTTTCAACTTAGACACCGTGGAAGAGGACAAGCGAAGGGGTAAGGCCTGAGTTTTGGATTGGTTCAGTTTGTAATAGGATATCTTACTATATTCCCCCAAGATGCTGATGAGATGTGGTAATGAACGCTCAGGGTGGGACATGGTAATGAGGACTTCGTCTGCGGACATTGACAGAGTATATTCGGAGGACTAAATAGTAATCCCAGGTTATGTTTGGTAGGGCTCTAATTTTGCAGGCGAGTGGTTCAAGGGAGAGAACATAAAGTAGAGGTGATAACGTGCAGCCTTGACGGGTGCCGTTAGTGATAGAGAAGGGGGATGACACAAATCCTGCACCGGTGACTCTGGCTGTCGGACACGAGTATAGAACCATGATGCCCCTGAGATATGTTATAGGGAAACCAAACCTGGTGAGAACTTGTTCCATGTAGTCCCAGTCTAGCCTATTGAAGGCCTTCTCCGCGTCCAGCGCTAAGAGAAGGCCTTCCATGTTGTGCGTTTCCATGTGTGCTAGTATGTTCAGTACTTTTCTTGTATTGTCTGACCCTTGCCTATTCTTTACGAATCCTGATTGGTCGTTATGGATTATGCGTGTTAAAATGTTTTTTAGTCTGTCTGCTAAAATTTTTGCATAAATCTTTGTATCGCAATTTAAAAGAGAAATTGGTCTAAAGTTCTGGCAAAGTGTGGGTGGTTTACCTGGCTTAGGCAGGGTTGAGATATGTGCTTGTAGCATATCTGCGGGCATTGTCCCCGTCGTGAAGCAGTGGTTGAAAAGGAGTGCAAGGTGGGGAGTCAGCACTTCAAAGAATGTTTGATAGTAGAGGTTGGTAAAGCCGTCCGGCCCTGGGGATTTATGTGAGGGTAGCTGGGTTATAGTGTGTTTCAATTCCTCTTCTGTAAATGGTAGAGTGATAAAGTTTATTTCTTCCTGTGTTAAGGTGGGGAGATTCACTGTATCTAGGAAACGTGTGATATGGGAGGGTGTAGGTGTCAAGGGGTCTCCCTTAAGGTTATATAGGGAGCTATAATACTTTGCGAATTCTTCCACTATATCCTGTGGGTGCATAAGTTTATTGTTATTGGAGGATAAGATATAGGATACCCTCGAGTTAGTCATGCGCGTTTTTAGTTTAGACGCGAGGAGGGATCCCGCCTTGTTGCCTTGGGCAAAGAATTTGTGTTTGTATTTTTGTAGGATATAATTAGTTTTGTCAGTTTCTAATTTGCATAGTTCTATTTGTAGTGTTTGCAGTTGTTCCTGTTGGTTCGGTGTTGGGTTTATTTTATTAGTATGTGTAAGTGTTGCTATTCGACGAATTAAGGTGTTGTAGGTAAGAAGCCGTCGTTTTTTTGCATAGCTAGCGTGTTTGATGAATAGTCCTCTAAGCACTGCCTTATGGGCTTGCCATATCATGTCTACGGATGAGGAGTCAGTGGTGTTGGTTTGAAAATATGATATAAGATCTTCTTTGATTTGTGCAATGATTTTAGGGTCGTTTAATAAGGATTCATTTAACCTCCAGGATCCTGACCCTCTGTTGGGGTATTTGGCAGTTAAGGTTAAGGCGATAGGAGCGTGGTCGGACCACGTTATGAGGCCTATATGGGCGGATTGGATTTTAGGAATCATTGAGGAATGCACTAGAAATCGATCAATTCGTGAGTACAAATTGTGAACCTGTGAGTGGAAGGTAAAATCCTTATCAGTGGGATGTTGCACCCTCCATGCATCCAGAAAGCCAGTGTTGTTTAGATGTTGTTGAATGGTCTTTGTCAGTATTAGGTGTTTCCTGATCGTGGCTTGTGAGATATCCATATAAGAGCTGGTGTCTAAAGTGTTGTCCAATACAAAGTTGGTGTCACCCCCTATCACCAGATTACCGAATTTATGTAAGTTAGCTAGGGTCAAAAAATGTTCTAGATATGTTGATTGGTTCTCGTGTGGGCCATAAATATTGAAAAATGTGAATGGTTCATTGTTGACCAGACATTGGATTATGAGAAAGTGACCCTCTTTGCCTCCTATTTTTTGTGCAGGGAGAAGGGGACATCTTTGTTAAATAATATGGATACTCCTCTTTTCTTCTTGGAATATCCAGTGTGATAACAGTGTGATAAAAATGGGGGAGGGTGGGGGGGCGGGGCTGGACCGCCAAGCTGGCAGGTCGCACAACTGAACGGCTCCTGCAAATATTTTCAGCTTTCTCCTTAAAATCGGATCCTACACCTACCAAACGACCGATAACGGCAGCCCTGTGTGAGGGGACACCCTGGTTCTGAGGAGAGGCTTGTAGCACAGCTCTAGTCCCTTGGTGAGAATACCTCCGTCTCCCATGATGGGGAGTGCTCGGGCGGTGAGTGGAGTGGACGGCCGCCATCCCGCTATCCTGCCCACCAGCGGTCGGAACACAGCACGAGGCTAAGGGGGTCCGGCCCTGTTCCCCCCCTCTGGACCGGCGGGGGTTATCCCGGTCCCCACCATGGGCCCACCAGTGTGCGGACACACCAATGTGCCGGGCGGCCTCAGTGCGGATCCAACGCTCGGAGGCCGCACCAAAATGGCGGACACCGCATGGCGAGTAACCCACGCAAAGAGGGCACACAACAACAGTCAGCCCAACAGTCAGCCTACATGGTCCACGAAGACACCGGCAAATACCAGCTGAGACCAATCCTGGGTCAAACCACCCGGAGCAGGACACCCGGAAACCACCCGGAGCAGGAGCAGACAGAAACCACACTGACTCAGGGCGGGAGGCTAGGTACAAGACCGGCGAGGACCCCACAGTCCTGACCACCCAAGCGAGCCCCCATAAGGAGCTACACCCAGCGATGAGGCCCTGCAAGCTGAGCCTCTCCCAGCAACTAGCGTAGACCTACACACCTGGATCTAAGTTTTGACATGCTAGGCATTCAATAGCCATCTAATATTAATAAAAATGTGATTCAACAGTTTGAAACATGCTCACGTATCACGCCGGTGATTCTCCATGGAGCGGATTGAAAACATACAGCAACTTGATACAGATCTCATGATTTGGTTATTGGTATTGTGTCCCGATCTTTGGTGATTCTAGTCGGTGATCTTCGTGGGTCTCTTTAGTGTTCTGTTTTGTCTTGAATAGTGACCGGTAGGTTCCATTCTCTCAGCAGTCTGGCCCCATCAGTTACATTGTGAATGTGGTGTTCTGCTCCATTCTTCTTAACAAGTGTAGGGTACAAGTGTAGGGTATCCCCACTTGTATAAAACACTTGCATCTCTTAGAGCTTGAGTTATCGGTATCAGCTCTTTTAATTTCATCAGTGTTGCTGCAGAGAGATCAACAAATACATTTACCCCTTTAAATTCAGGAGGCATGTTATCCGGGTTTCTTGCCGCCCGCATGATAGCTTCCTTTGAAGTAAAATAATGTACATCTCTTGGTTTGGAGGAATCTAAAAATGTAGGCCTTGGAAGACGGTGTATACGATCAAGGCGTAGGTCATTATCCATAAGACCTGGGCACAGAGCTTTGAAAAGGCCCACTGCATAATCTTGAAGTTCTGAGGGTTTGATTTCCTCTGCTATTCCTCTAAGGATTATATTATTGCGCCTGTTTCTGTCCTCATGATCTGCCACTTTGGCAGTCAAAAGGGTCAGGCGTGATTCTATTGAAAAAACAGGAAACAACAATTACAGGGTGCGCCAAGAACAAAGTAAATAAATAAAATGTATAATAGGAAAGAAAATACCAGGAAAACAGGCAAATTAGAGTCTCTAATTCACAGGTATATTCTTCAGAAGTTCTCAGGACGTCTTGGGTCAAGTTCTCATCAGCATATACAAAAGAAAAAAAAACACAGAGGGGACCAATGGTGCAGTAACTTAAAGGAGTATGGCTACTGTGACGAGGCCAATCTCGCCACTGTGCATTGGAGGAGCCTGGTTGCCCGCCTGCTGCCTTTAGACTATGGCCCCATGTTGAAACGCTTGATTTTCCCCTGCAAAGACATGAAAGCCGAGTCCTTCGGTACTTGTCCTATTTGAATAGTGATACCCCAGATAGCTATGCCATGGAGCCCATTCATATAATGAAAGACTATGTGAAAGACTTTAGCTCCAGGGCAATTGAACTGTATGTATGAGATCTGAGCGCCATTCAGTAATAATGTGCGCTCAGATCTAAGTCATCTGGGGATATGTTGAATGTACCTGTTTTATGCAATGGCTGCAGTTATATATTTTTATGTATTTTATTGTCTTTTGCTGCCATGTGTTCAATGGAGTTTTGCCTCTGTCCTTGGAGATAATTGGATTACTTCTCAATTATCTCTGGGATAGAAGACTCTGTGGAACTGGTTTTGGGCAGAAAAGCCATGCTTCATTTGGTCACAAAGGACTACGATCTATCTTTTGAACCACTGGACCAATTTGTATGATTTTGATGTATGTTTGTATTTGGATTTGTATGTTTGTATTTGGAGTATGCTGATTCTGAAAATTATGTGAATGTTATGAATAATGTGGAAAAACTGTATTTCTCTGCCTGTTATAATTACATTACCCATTGTGTAAGGTAATTGTATCACAGGCAGAGGGGAGGATTTTGTGTGGGAGTGTCTGAGTGTATTGTACGTGTTGATTGGTTGTTTTCCAAAACCCTGTGGGTGGTACTAATGTGTATATAAGAACAATAAAACCACAGCTCTGTCTGTTCACTGCTTGACCCTCAACACGGAGCTTTGTCTCATTCTTGGGGGGATTTACTGTATGCTGTTAGAGACTGATTGCCAGGAGTGTAAGCTGCTTGGGTGCTTTTCCTGTTCAGCTGTTAGCAGCTATTCGTGAGGTTCCAGTTCGGGAGTTTGGAGTGCTACTTGGTATCCAGTTCGGGAGTTTGGGGTTCTGCAGTAGCTGTGCCTGTGTCTCTGAAAGGGGAAGATCTACTAAACGGCTTATAACCCCTTTTATGCCCGGGGTGCCGTTACAGCTACAGACAACACTGAGACTAAGAAATGCCAACTCAAAATTATGGGAGTTATAACCAGCTCGAGTTAAAACAGCATACAGTGGTATTTAAACTCCCCACATGTAAGATATTCCTCTCACGAGATTATCAGTGCAGGTTATATGAAATAGAAACACAAGAGAAGGCCCATAGTGCTCTCTATATAAAAAAAAGTGCTGGATAAAATGCACTTACAATTTACAGAGCAGAAAAACCGCTATGTGTAAAGCGCCTGGGTGGTACGATCCCCACCATGGATTCTTTGGATGGTATAAAAGCTTCAGATGTTTAAGATATGCCAAGTAAAAAAATAAGGATAAATATAAAAGTATTTAAAATAGTCTGAAAAAATACTTTTATTTAGATTAAAACACAATGCGTTTCGCCACAAAAGTGGCTACATAATGTTAGCCTGGCACATGTGGGTTTACATAAGGTCCAAACAATCATCAAATTGAAAATGGTGTCTTATTTGACCTTTGACCCTAAATGAGGTCACATGGCATGTTTTAAAGGTCAAAGGACATATAAACAGGAAGTAGAAGTGGGCTTGTGCACCACCAACAAAATATACCCAACCCCTGAGGGCCACAAGTTCAAATCCCCTCATCCCTCCAAGGCAAACACAAGCAATATACTGGTTTTGTCAAGGGGAGAGAGGGGGGTTTAGAAATATTGTAAAAAATAGAATAGAGACAAAGTAAAAATAGAAATAAAAGGACAAAAAGGTTAAATATAGGGGCAAATATATATCATATATACATTTTTTCTTATAAAAGACATCATTAACAGTAAGATAAATAAGATTATTAACAGGATAAATATTGGAGTAAAAATATTTATAAAAGACATCATTAACAGTAAGATAAATAAGATTAACAGGATAAATATTGGAGTAAAAATATATCATTTTGTGGAGAGTAAACATTAACATTCTATTTCTTATAAAAGACATATATAACATTTGTTTATTTAATAAATGATCTTTATAATTATAAAACAGTGTTATAGGGGATAATTATAAAAAGTTCAAAATCCGCATTTACGCCATCTGGTGTTAATGTTTTCAAGTTAAAAACCCATTCCATTTTGTTTTTTCCCAATATTTTTTTTTATTTCTCCTCCTCTCCATGGGGTTGTGCATGTTTGAATGGCTGTAAATTTTAGATAGCAAGGATCTCCAGTCAGGCTACCCCTGCCCTTGTAGGGGTAGCCTGGAAACCGGAATACGGTTTGGAAACCGTATGATTTTCATAACCATTCTTGATATTTCTGCAGTGTTCAGATATCCTAATTTGTAAACATCTGGATGTCATGCCTACGTATGGGAGGCCACAAGGGCACTCCAATAGGTAGACTACATTTTTTGTGTTGCACGTGATAAAGTGCTTTATATTATATGTTTTATTGGTGATATTGGATTTAAAATGAGTGATTTTATTTGGAACCAAATCTTTTGTAGTTCTACATATGATACATTTTCTACATTAAAAAAAACCTTTAGCATTGGATAAAGTAGAGGATTTAATTGTCTTATTTTTTGTATAGTTTTTAGTGAGAAGGATTTTAAAATTAGGGGCACCTCTAAAGATAATATTTGGTTTTGTGGCGATTATATCCTTCAAGACGTTATCTTGGAGTAGAATGTGCCAATGTTTTTGAATAATTTTTTTTATGTCTCTATTTTTATTATTATAGTCAAATATAATTGGGATTCATGGAACGTTCTTATTTTTACTTTTTTCTTTATATTTAAGGAGACTATTTCTATCCTTGAGCTCTACTTTCGTAATTATAGAGTTTAATTTATTTTCCGGGTAATTTTTTTCTAAAAACTTATTTTTTAAAATGGTGGTTTGTGTTTTAAAATCTTCTGGTATAGAGCAATTTCTTTTTAGTCTTAAAACTGGCTTTTTGGAGCACTTTCAAGCCACGGGGTATAATGACAGCTTTTTTGGTCGATCACAGTATTTGTAGACACCTTCTTAAAAAAGGTTTTGGTGTTTATCTTGCCTTCTTTGATAAAAATATTAAGATCTAAAAAATTGATTTCCTCTCTGCGAAATTCAGTAGTTAGAATAATGCCCCTATCGTTATGAATTAAGTGTTCTAAAAACAAGATAAGAGAACTTTCTGGCCCATTCCAGATAAAAAATAAATCATCAATATAGCGAAACTAGCAGACCAGGTTTGCCCGCCAGCTATGATCGCCCCATACAGCGTCTGCCTCCCAGTCAGCCATAAATAAGTTAGCATAGCTGGGGGCAAACCTAGTCCCCATTGCCGTACCTCTTTTCTGAAGATAAAAAGAATCTAAAAACCAGAAGAAATTATTAGTTAAAATAATCATAATGCCCTCTATAATAAAATTAATTTGGGATTCTGAAATCTTATTCTCTTCTCTTAATATTCTGGTGACTGCTTCACATCCCTTATGATGTGGTATAATAGTATAGAGCGACTGTACATCACAAGTCACCAGAATATAATTTGGATGCCAGATAAAGTCATTTAAGAATAGAAGAAGGGACATGGAATCCTTTAGGTAAGATTTCATTTCTTTTACAGATGGTTGAAGTAAAATATCAATATACTCTGACAAATTTGATAAAATAGAGTTTATACCTGAGACGATTGGGCGACCAGGAGGGCAGGATTCATTTTTGTGTATTTTAGGTAAAAAATAAATTACTGGGTTGTTTGGATATAATTTATTTAAATAGTTGTACTCTTGTTTATTAAGGATATTGGGATTACTTCCTTTTAGTAAGTAATTATTTAAAACCCTTTGGATTTGGGAACTAGGATCTGAAGACAATTTTTTATATATGTTAGTGTCATTTAATTGTCTCAGAGCTTCATCCAAATACATTTGTTTAGAAAGTATCACCAAACCACCTCCTTCATCTGCTGGTTTTATGACAATGTCCTTGTCTGCTTGTAGTTCTTTTAGGGCAATTCTTTCTTGATGGTTAAGATTACGTTTTTCTGATTTATTTTTCTTAATATTGTTAAAATCTTTTAAAACAAGTTTTTCAAAAACTTCTAGTGGACCAGATTTAAAATTAGAAGGATAAAATGTTGATTGTGGTTTAAGATTTGTGTTAATAATTTTCAGGTTTGTGGTTAAAACAGAGTGTGTGGGTGTAGTTTGTTGGGTCTTCTGGGAGGGTGTGGTTTCTTTTTCATTAAAAAATCTCTTTAAAGTGGCTTTTCTTACAAATTTGTTAATGTCCAGAAATGCTTGGAATGGTTTCAACGAGTTAGTTGAAGCAAATTTTAATCCCTTACTTAACACAGCTATTTGGGTAGATGTGAGTGTCTTTTGGGATAAATTAAAAATACCAAGTTCTTTTTCAGTTTTAGTGTTTTTTAATCTGCTAGCCTTTCTCTTTTGCTGTCTTCTTCCACCTCTTCCTCCTCTAATGTTAGGCTCCTTTTTCTTGCTCTTGGTTGGTGTAAGGATAATGGGTGAGGGTTGGTGTTTGTTCTGATTTCTAAAAAATGATCTTCTATGTCTCCCTCTGAGTCCATAGGTAGAAGTTGGTACCTATTTGGATGAGTATAAGAAATAGGAGATCTCGGTTGATCTGTGCGGTCATAATATTTGTGTGAATATCTTGACCTTTGTGGTCTTGGGGAAAAATCTTTATATGTTTTATAGTTAGTGTGTGTGTCATTTTTGTAAGATGTGGGGTAATTATGATCATAACGTTTATTGTGGTGATGATAATTGGGTGAGTTTTCTGGTGTGGGCATAGTGAGAAGGTCTGAGATATCTATTTGATGGAAATGGTTTATGTATTTTCTCTGTATGACCATAGTCGAAGTTATTGTGAGTGTGAAACTTCTGGGGATAATTTGATATACATTTTGTGTGGTGTTTAAGTGAGGGATCAAATCTTTGAGAGTGAGTGAAGTGTTTAGATTGATAGTATGGTGGAGGACTTTTATTGTTGTGATCTGGTAGAGTTGAATTGTATTTCTTATTTTGGTTGTATGTCCTGATTTGATTATTTGCGTAATCATGTTTGTCTCGAACATATTTTTCTACCTTTATATGTTTTGTGTCCATTTCGATTTTTTCGATTTTATTTTGTATAAGGATCGAATTTGTTTAAACACTGGTGAGTCTATGAATGGTGCAAGTTGTTCTTTAAGGTAATTAATTTATTTATCTAAAATGGATAATTTTTTGCTTTTTTTTTATAATTAATGTATCCATCAGGCCAAAAGTACAAGTTTCTAGTTTGCTGAACCACTCATTCATAAATTCCTCATCTTCTTGATCTGAAGAGGGAAGTTTAAACAATCTTAAAGAATGGGGGTGCATTCTATTGAAGCCACTACTTCTGCCAGGTTGTTATGGCCGTCTATGATCTCTTCGGTTTTGTCTTCAAGTGCAGCAGTGCGTTCACCTATCATTTTTATGTCCTCACGGACATCTCGCGCCATTTTAGCAAATTCCGTTTGCATTGTGTGCTGCAGGTTCTGTAGTATTCTCTGCATAGTGTCTTCTGATACAGGTGCAGTGTTCCCCGTGGGGATGGAGGTTTTATCTCCGCAGTCAGATCCGGCCATGGGAGAGTTAGGGCCGTCTGCGCCATTTTGTGTGCGGCTCCGTGGCGGCGGCAGGGAGGAAATTTGCAGCTATGTTTGCTTCATCCTCTTTGTGACATGATGCTCTAGGGGGTTGTTATGTCATGTTCTGCTGTAGGTAAGGCAGTAAAGGCTCATTTAGTCACGGCGTTTATTCTCACCCTCGAAGGAGCTGACGGCTCACACATCCGCTGCCATGAGCTGCCAGGCCACGCCCCCGAAGCCGCACTTTTATTTATTTAAAGGTTTTCCAGAAGTGTAGAAATGTGTATGCATAAATGATGTACAATTTACTTGAACTCCGTATGATGCACGGCAGCAAGTCATACGAACATTATACAAATTAGGGCATTTTGGGACCACCTATAGTGATCAAGGCATCTCCCCTTATATACCCGCAACCGACATGGAGTCGGCAGCACGTCCTGAGGAAGCTGTCATACGGCGAAACACGATGACGTCACACAAGAGGGGAGGAGCTTGCAGAGTTTGGAACCCGCAGCCGCAAAACAAAACCATCGTGTTACAGAGCAACCTCGCTGTCTGAATGCCGGATTAATTTACCATCGGATCCAGTAAGAGGAAGAGCTTCTCACTGCTCCATTATTATTGTTTCTACTGTTACACCAGATTGATTTTGTCTGTGTTTAATTCTGCATGGGGCAGAGAATAAATTGTTAATTTTTAATCTAAGCACATTCTTTATTGATATAATAGTGCATATTCAAGCACTATATTATTATCACAGAGCATTCTGCAACTAAGGCTGCACATTTATGTGATTCATATTACAAGTAAATGATATGCTAACAGATTAATAGTGTCCTTTCAAAACAATCTACACTATTATTGTTTCTTTGTATCCTTTTCTTTGCATATTCCACAACATATCCTTGGAAGAAACAACGTAATCCATTTGTATATTGGTTTCTCAATATTTGTATATAATATTACTCCACTTGCCACTACACAATTGTTCTATATTGGTGAATTGGGGAATGCACCTAAGTGTGTAGCAATTTAATAGATGCTGTTTTAGAAGCACTGATTATCCAGCACCCAGAATCTTTTTTACTGGTGTTACTAAGCTGGCAGAACTGCACCATTTTCTGAGACTATGTCACATGCCCCTACATATTTAATTAGTCTAGCTACAATGCGATGAAGCTCTAGTTCTGTAGAATTCATACATTGGTTATTGATGTTGTTTTTATTTTGTTATTGCAAATATGATCTCTCAGTCACAGTGAGCTATGTCCTAACATGCCACATTTAACTCATGGGGTCCTGTGGGCGGTATACCCGCCTGAATATAACCATAGTGCTATTTCACCTTTTGTTTACATAGCTTTTGCAGATATAGCATTGTAGCCTACTGACAGCTTCTTTTACACATTTATACTCCTAAGCACAATACTTGTTTTAACCATGTTTTCTATATTATAAAACAGTGCAGTATGCATGACATTTCATGTAAAGTTGAAATGTCTCTTGAATGTTTGTAATTATAATATGCACTAAAAATAAATGTAAAACAAAAAACAAACAAACAGATTTTCCTTGCTGGACTATTAGTCTTTCTATCCAAGTTTATGTCTGGGTAATAATGATCTCCAATAATTAATGTGTTATCCAGGGGTGTAGCTTTCTCAATTTGCTCCAAAAGCTGTTGTTCAATATTAACATTAGGTGGTTTATAACATATTCTAACCAATAATCGATTTTGCCTTTTTTCCAAGCAGATATCTACCCATAAAGCTTCCACATGTTTCTTATCAAATTCCACTTGCTTAGTATTAGCTTTAACTAATTGTTTACATACAAACATACCCTACAATCTTTCCTGTGTTTTTCTTTCCTTCCTTAATGTGTATTGTAACCATTTACTTTAACTGGCAGTCATGTGTCTCATCCCAGCATGTGATCTTACCCCTTCCCCATCTCCACCCCCTCGTGCTGAGCTAAAGCCGATCTCCTTTCTGTCCTATCTCCATTTGTAGATTTATGTGCCTCTTACCCCCACCACTAGTTTAAATTCTCCTCCAACCTTCACGCCATTCTATCCCCAGCACAGGAGACCCTTTTCAACTTTCAATCCTTCACGGATATACGTTTCCATAATGTTAATTAGTTTTCTTGGTTATTATGGATTTTGGTGCTGAAGATAAGAAGTCTTAGAAGAAAAAAGTCCTCGTATTTTGTAGCAAACTCCATTCTCTTAAGTTCAGTTGTCCCTTGTTATGCCCCAGTAAACACCAGCCTCCCCTGGCTGTTAACCACAAATAAATGACTTGAGACCTTCACTTGAGTTCTTTCCCTGGGTGGCTGCCATTTGTATAACCGAACGCACGTGGTTAGTCCCCGGGTAGAGACACCAAGTCAACTCCCACAACGCCAACCCTCATACCGAGTCCCTGAATCGGTACAGGAGAATATGCGGAAGAAGATCCAGGAGATGCTCCAACTGGGGGTTATTGAGTCCTCCGACAGAAGTCTTAGTGCCAAAACGGGACAGTACAACATGTTTTTGGTAGACTACCAGAGGTTACAGTCAGGTCCATAAATATTGGGACACCAATACAATTCTAATATTTTTGGCTCTATACACCACCACAATGGATTTGAAATGAAATAAACAAGATGTGCTTTAACTGCAGACTTTCAGCTTTAATTTGAGGGTATTTACATCCAAATCAGGTGAACAGTGTAGGAATTACAACAGTTTGTATATGTGCCTCCCACTTTTCAAGGGACCAAAAGTAATGGGACAATTGGCTGCTCAGCTGTTACATGGCCAGGTGTGTGTTATTCCCTCATTATCCCATTCAAAAGGAGCAGATAAAAGGTCCAGAGTTCATTTGAAGTGTGCTATTTGCATTTGGAATCTGTTGCTGTCAACTCTCAATAGGAGAGCCAAAGAGCTGTCACTATCAGTGAAGCAAGCCATCATTAGGCTGAAAAAACAAAACAAACCAATCAGAGAGATAGCAAAAACATTAGGTGTGACCAAATTAACTGTTTGGAACATCCTTAAAAGAACACAACGGTGAGCTCAGCAACACCAAAAGACCCGGAAGACCACGGAAAACAACTGTGGTGGATGACCGAAAAATTCTTTCCCTGGTGAAGAAAACACCCTTCACAACAGTTGGCCAGATCAAGAACACTCTCCAGGAGGTAGGTGTATGTTTGTCAAATCAACAATCAAGAGAAGACTTCACCAGAGTGAATACAGAGGGTTCACCACAAGATGTAAAGCATTGGTGAGCCTCAAAAACAGGAAGGCCAGATTAGAGTTTGCCAAACAACATCTAAAAAAGCTGTCACAGTTCTGGAACAACATCCTATGGACAGATGAGACCAAGATCAACGTGTACCAGAGTGATGGGAAGAGAAGAGTATGGAGAAGGAAAGGAACTGCTCATGATCCAAAGCATACCACCTCATCAGTGAAGCATGGTGGTGGTAGTGTCATGGTGTGGGCATGTATGGCTGCCTATGGAACTGGTTCTCTTGTATTTATTGATGATGTGACTGCTGACAAAAGCAGCAGGATGAATTCTGAAGTGTTTCGGGCAATATTATCTGCTCATATTCAGCCAAATGCTTCAGAACTCATTGGACGGCGCTTCACAGTGCAGATGGACAATGACCCGAAGCATACTGCAAAAGCAACCAAAGAGTTTTTTAAGGGAAAGAAGTGGAATGTTATGCAATGGCCAAGTCAATCACCTGACCTGAATCCGATTGAGCATGCATTTCACTTGATGAAGACAAAACTGAAGGGAAAATGCCCCAAGAACAAGCAGGAACTGATGACAGTTGCAGTAGAGGCCTGGCAGAGCATCACCATGGATGAAACCCAGCGTCTGGTGATGTCTATGCGTTCCAGACTTCACGCTGTAATTGACTGCAAAGGATTTGCAACCATGTATTAAAAAGTGAAAGTTTGATTTATGACTGTTAATCTGTCCCATTACTTTTGGTCCCTTAAAAAGTGGGAGGCACATATACAAACTGTTGTAATTCCTACACCGTTCACCTGATTTGGATGTAAATACCCTCAAATTAAAGCTGAAAGTCTGCAGTTAAAGTACATCTTGTTCATATAATTTCAAATCCATTGTGGTGGTGTATAGAGCCAAAAATATTAGAATTGTATTGGTGTCCCAATATTTATGGACCTGACTGTAACCTCTGGTAGTCTAGACCTGACTGTAAATGATAAGACGGTGTTGGACACCTATCCCATGCCTTGGATAGATGAGTTGCTAGACAGGATGGCTAGGGGCTAGTACCTCACTAGAATTGATCTTTGCAGATCCCCCTAGCCACCTAAGCCATCCCTAAGTCGGCCTTTGTCACCCTGATTGGTCTGTACCAATTTTGGGTCATGCCTTTTGGGATGAAAAACACTCCAGCTCTGTTTCAGAGGATGGTGGACTGGTTCCTAGATAGGTTCCAAGGCTATGCCTGTGCATATCTGGATGATATCGCAGTTTTCAGCAATACTTGGCAGGAGCACTTGGCCCATATATGTATGGTAAGATGGTAAGTATGAAATGTTTTCTTTACACGTATAAGTTTTTTTACACCATCACTATTATTAAGTTGAGGGAGGGTATGTAGGGCTCTTTATTTTAATGTGATTACTAAGGAATTGAAGACCCCTAGGCACCAAGGAAGGGGCAGGAACATGCTGTCCACCCCCATTGTTTGTTTATATTAAGACACTTGGTCGTCTCCCTGAATAATTACAGACCCCACCCACTCCACCTGTGGTTGCAGGCCAGTCAACCATGCTTTAATATCATAATTAGGGCCCCCAATTTCCCCAATGGTGTGCGGAGAAGCTGATACTAGGCCCCTCTTACATCATAAAAGTCCCCACCTGATGGCCATAGGAATCACCATTATTTTTTAAATGTATCCAGCCGATGCCCAGGAGGGAAGCATGCCGCCCCTTTTTTGGTCCCCATCCCCAATAGAGAAACCTTTGGTTAGAGGATTTGTGTGAATCAGTGTGCATGCATGTGCTGCTCAGAGCCCGCAAGCGGAGGGAGAGATGGAGTGCATGGAGCAGGAGGGAGAGACAAAAAAAGAATACAGATAGGAGGACTTTTTTCTGTGCGGGTAGGAGTGAGGGAGACAAGAGCTTCTCCCTTACAGGCAAGCAGTGTGCGCTGACAACAGACATAAATTATATATAGAATTAACCAGAACAGAGTTTTGGGTTGCTTAAGTTACCTGTGCTAAAGGTGCAACATGCCATCAGCACACAATAAAAAATATCCCTGGATGTGCAGTGTTTCAAGCTGAAACACTGCACATTAAGACTTCTAGCACCATGACCAAAAGCAAACGTGGTTGCAGTAACCATTTAACTATTTGCTAGCTGGCTGCCAATGCTGCAACTTGGAAATGATTCAAATGCTTTTAAATATAGGACAGAATCTAGGATATTCAGACAGGGTTACAGCCAAACGGTGGAGTTTGGTTCGGTTAAAATCAAGATCAAATATAGGCACATTAGTTAAATAATAGATTTTGAATCTGAATCAGCCTATATGCAGTCGGATGGTGTTGCTCCATTCGGTATAGGTATTAAGACTTTTGTGAATAATCCTGTGTGACTCATTCACAAGAGTGTTAATTGGGTCTGAAACTGCTGGAGGTGCAGACCACACACACTCCCCTCTGACCGACCCAAGATGCAGTCAGCAGGATCATACCCACATTAAACCACCATGGAAGTGTTGGGTTCCTCCATGGGACCACCAAGATTACACCCCCTTCCTGCAGAAAGGTAAAGGTAAGTAGGGGAGTAAAAAAATTTTTTTTAAACACACACAAATGCACTCAGACAACCATACACACAATCACATTTAGCTAACTCCTTACAGAATGAAACTTAGCCAACACCATACTGAATCACACACAACCAAAACCCAGCCCAATCACACTCCGCAAACACCAGACTCAATCACACTCAGTAATACCCCATACACGATCACACTTGGGGAATTCGGTACATAATCACACTAGGTCAACTCCACACAAAATCACACTCAGCCAACCTCACACATAATTACACTTACCCAACTCCACACTCAATCACACGCAGTAAAACGTTATTCACTATCACACTTACACAGATTCATCAGAATAAACCAACTCCAGACACAATCGCTCTCAGCCAGCCCTCATACACAATCACATTAAGCCACCACCACACTCACAATCAACCAGTTCTACACATAGATCACACTTTACCAACCAACATAATCACACTTAGCCACTAGGTATTCTTTCTGAGGTGAGAGAAAGGGGGGCCCTGACTTTTTTTTTTTTTACTGCACTTGTGTTATTGTGGTTGATTTTATACCCTTCTTCCAAAACTAATACAGTTCTGTATATCACAGTTCACAACACAAAAACACAGATATAATTTCAGATTCATTCACTTTCAACGGTTATTAACAAGGTTACCAGCATATTTGTGGAGATATGTGATACAAAACCGGACAATTTAGAACAAAACCATTTATGTGATGTACAGTTTACAATGAAGACTCCAGATATTTCTGGTCTACTCTGTGACTGGCTGAGTGTCATGGTAAATATAGTTCAGAAATATCTGGTAACATCTAATAGAATACTCTATCTTATGTGTCAGGAACTGCAGAATGTTCATCTCTATAATATGAAAATAATATGCAACGTATTCTGTGTCAGGTAAATTTCAGGTCTAATAAAACACCATGTGCTGTGGATGCGAGGATACACTGCCTGCTTGCAGGTACAGGACAATCTCTGCTCTGAGATTATGTTCTTTACTCATAGGGCCTCTATTCAAGGACATCATCACAGTCAGGGGCATACCTTACCATATTAGGCTGTTTGGCTCGGTGACATGGGAAGATCTGTCTACCAAGTACTTTTACCTAAAAGGGGAAATCTTTTCTAACCTCTCTGTAAATCTTGTAAAAATGGAAACTGCATTTAGCTGTCACACTGTACTTGTATAGATGTTTAACACTTTATGTGCTGTAAAGGCAAGAATAGTTTTATTTTTCTCCTTTCCTCAGAGATGTCTTTGAGTATAATCATGTGGAGACAATACAAATGTAATTAAAGTTTCAGTTTGTTAGATTTATCAAGTAAACTTTATAAGAAGAGGACTTGTTCAGTTTTAGCCATAAAATCTCCATATTTACAACCTACATGTAGTGGTTTCTGGTCAGGGCCGGACTGGGGTTACAAAGCAGCCCTGGAAAAAAAAATCTATGCCAGCCCCATAAGTCATTGCGCCATATATTGTTGCATGTAATATGTAAGGCTATGTCTTGCCACCCCAGATAATAGAGTTATGTTTTATATATATATATATATATATATATATATATATATATATATATTGCTTTTTCTAATATAATATATTGGTCCTTTCAGAGTAAAACATGTAATTATACAGTAAGAATACTCACATGCAGACACAGACAATCTCACTGACACACACAAGCTCATTGATACACAGCCTCATAGACAAACAATTTCACTAATATACATAAGCTCATTGACATAAAAACCCAAGCTCACTCACTAGCAGGCACACACACACACACGTAAGCAAGCAAGCTCACTATCAGGCGCACACACACACAGCTTAATGTAGTGTTTCTGGTGTCTATAGCCTGTCCCTGCAGGCTTTTGAATGTAAACACTGACTTTGCAGAGAAAAGGCAGTGTTTACATTGCTTCCTAGTGACACCTCTAGTGACAGATACTCAGACGGTCACTAGAGGCGCTTCCTGTGTCGGTGCGGATTGGCTGAGATCATCAAGCTTGATGATCTCAGTCATAGAGGCAGAGACCAGCACGACGTTGGAAAAAAAAAAAGGTGAGTAAAACATTGACAGACAGACACACACACACACACCATGACAGACACACACACACACACACCATGACAGACACACACACACACACCATGACAGACACACACACCATGATACAGACACACAGCATGACACAGACAGACACACACACACAGCATGACACAGACAGACACACCGCATGACACAGACAGACACACACACCGCATGACACAGACAGACACACACACAGCATGACACAGACAGACCCACACACAGCATGACACAGACAGACACACAGCATGACACAGACAGACACACCGCATGACACAGACAGACACACCGCATGACACAGACAGACACACCGCATGACACAGACAGACACACCGCATGACACAGACACACCGCATGACACAGACACACCGCATGACACAGACAGACACACCACATGACACAGACAGACACACCGCATGACACAGACAGACACACCGCATGACACAGACAGACACACCGCATGAAAGACACACACACACAGCATGACACAGACAGACACACAGCATGACACAGACACACACACACAGCATGACACAGACAGACAAAGCATGACACAGACAGACACACAGCATGACACAGACACACACACCATGATACAGACACACCGTGACACAGACGACACAGACAGACACACACACACAGACAGACACACAGCATGACACAGGCAGACACACACAGACACACAGCATGACAGACACACACACACACATCATGACAGACACACACACACAGCATGACAGACACACACACAGCATGACAGACACACACACACACACACACACTGACATACATACTTTTTGGTACCTGTGGGTGGGCAGACTGATCGCTGTGCTGGCGGCCGCAGGGGAAGCTCTTCTGGGCCGGCGGCCGCTGGGGGAGCAGGCTGTTCTGGGGGAGCAGGCTGTTCTGTCTCTGCTCCCCCTCCCTCGCGCGCAGCTTAATGAGACCAGAGCCGGAATATGACGTCATATTCCGCCTCCGGTCTCTTTCTAGCCCGCTAGGGAGAGGGAGCAGAGACAGAACAGCCTGCTCCCCCAGAACAGCCTGCTCCCCCAGCGGCCGCCGGCCCAGAAGAGCTTCCCCTGCGGCCGCCAATCAAGTTCTCCCTGCGGCCGCAGGTCACCCCGGCCCCAGGTGCCGACGGCCCACCGGGAAATTTCCCGGTATCCCGGTGGGCCAGTCCGGCCCTGTTTTCTGGTTTGGAATTACCTTCAATCATTACAACCAGTACAAATGGGAACAATTTCACTCATAATTGCAGTTTTGGCACATACAGCATAATTGTAGATTATACTAGTGAAATGGATTAATAAGCACCTTTACCCTTGTATCCTGTGTCACACCACACAATTGATTAAGTAATGTCAGGATGCTCTATTATAACAGCTGGCCTTTGATCCTGATTTCTTGTTCCTCCCCCCCTGCTCTGCATATCCTGTTAACACCTTGTCTTTGTGACTATTGGGAAGTGTTTGTGTAATCAAGTAACACCTTTTGACCAGCTAATGCCAAATGTGCTTTAAGTTCTTTGAATATGCAATTGACAGGACATGACTGTATTATGTAAAGACAACCCCTTTTGGATGTGTGGAGAGATTTGTTATCTTAGATTTGTATAAGATCTGTGTTTTCCCCATTAAATTTAGGAACAGTATTTTGTCATACTTATGATATGTACTGTCCTCCAAGCTTGTATTTCTGCTGTGTCCATTCCTTGTCTTCATACCTGAGAGAAAACATTGCTGTCTGCTGAATTAAAACCACAACAGTATGGTGTCAGAAGTGAGGGGAGTCCAGATCGGGTAAGGACATTTTCTGTTTTATTTTTGTGTTCTTTACCCTGTTTGGATTCTCTGAACAATTTTTTTGTTTTTGTTGTACTCTCAGGAGTTAAAAGGGTTTGAGTCCCCAAGTAGCTGTGCAATATAATATTTTACATAATATTATATTTTTTACAGCATACTTTATGTTATGGGTTAGAGTCCCATAATAAGTTGGTATTAAGTTTGGGTTAAAGTCCCATGTTAAGTTGTATAAGAAAAAAAATGATATTTCATGGGTTAGAGTCCCATCTTACCGGTAAGTTGTATATAGTGGGTATAGCAGTCCCACTGAGTGACCAGATTTAGTCACTATATTGGATGCACGGTTTGGACACAGTAGAATAAATTTTATTTTGTTTATTGCAGCGCTGCATGTATAGTTGTATTGTTTAAAAAGTGTGCATTGCTTATATATAAAGTGTTATCTGTGTGAAGTTGGAAATGGGCTCCAGTAATGGTAAAAATTCCCAACAAAATTCTGTAAAATTTAAATCATCTAAAGATGTCCCTAATAGTGCTGTGTCACGTACTCCTCAAGTCAAGTCTCAGGGTCCTCGATTAGGCCAAACTCCATGCCAGTTTGTTCAAGAAACTATTGGAGATTACTATGCTGAGCCATTTTGTACAAATTTAGTTGTATGGTCAGAGAATTGTGATAAAATGATTTGTAATCCATGGCCAAGAGAGGGTTCTTTTAGTGATTTTCATTTGCAAATGCTGAAAGGTATGTGTATTAAAGGTTTTAAAAAGTGTGGTCCAGGTGGAGATCCAAAATGGGATAAGAAGTATATGCATAATGCAGCTACAGGATGGTTAAAGTGTGCTCAGTTATGGGTTGTTCCTGATCAGGCTACAAAGTATGTTCAGGCTTCTGCAGCATCACCTGCTTATGTGCCTTCTGTTGTACCATTATATCACAGTTTAGATTAAAAACATTTAAAAAAAAAAGATTTTTTGGAATATTGATACGGATGAAATTTGAATGGCAATGGTAGAAGGAACAGGCATGTTGGACAGATGGTTGTGAGTCCTTCTGCAATGGTGAGATGCACTACAGAAAGTGTTGATGTTGGTATGAAAGATGAGAAAGTGACTAAAAAGTCTGTGGATGTTGGGGCAGGGAATAAGTATGTTAGTGTTTTAGTATCGGATGAGGGCTATAAGAGTTATGGTGTACTAGTTCCCAGGCGGAGTTGATTGCTCTTACACAAGCCTGTATTGCTTTTCAAGATCAAGATGTGACTATTTATACTGATTCGAGATATGCCTTTGGAGTGGTTCATGATTTTGGTGTCATTTGGCAGGCTAGAGGTTTTGTTGCAGCTGATGGTCGAACTGTTTCTCATTTTGCATTAATTGATGGATTATTGAGGGCCATACTGTTACCTAGATCCTTAACTAGATCCCTCAAGCTTCTTCTGTGTTACTCGTCCGACAGTTCCATGGCTATGGACATGTCGGACGAAGAGGGGTATTGGCTATGCTAAAATAACGATTTGTAATTAACAGGTAAGATCATACAGTTACCAATATTTTATCCTGGTGCTTAACATGTGCAAGAGTTAATACTACCAAACCACAGTTTGGTAAACACGACTACCTTCCTGCAGCGGAAGGCCAAATGTTACATTTACAAATTAACTTCATGCATATGACAACGGCAAAAGTGGACTCAAGTATTTACTTGTCATTGTATACATATTTTGACTGCCCAGTTAGGATTAATAGTGATAAAGGAACTCCTTTCGCTTCAGCAGTTACACAGCAGGTTTGTAAAATGTTGAGTATAGATTGTGAATTTCATTTACCCCATCGCCCTCAGTCATCAGGGCAAGTAGAAAGGATGAATATGATCAAGGAGAAATTGACAAAAGGAGGCTTGGGTAGCACACGTAATTGGCCAGACAATTTGCCAGCAGTTTTAGCTGAAATCAGAATGACCCCTAGTTCAACTACGGGTTATTCACCATTTGAAATTTTAAGGGGGAGACCTTTTCCAACTTCATGGTGTAAGTCTAAAGGTGCTTAGATGGTGAGCGGAGACCTAAATGTTGTGTTATATGTATTGAACCTTGTAGACGAATTGAATGGCATCTATGGTGATTTGTCTCTATCTCTTCCTCATCCTTCAGGTACTACCACACATCCTTTTAGGCCTGGAGACCAAGTCTTGGTGAAGTCCCTCTTCAAATCTGGAACCTTTGATCCACCATACAGTCCTTCAACAACCGTTGTTGCCATCACCAGAAGAGCCGTTCTGACCGAGGAGAACCAGATGTGGATTCGTGAAAGCTGATTAGAAAGATGTCACATCAAGCACTCTGGATATTCCAAGCAAAGAATAACAAAGCAACCTCAGACTGATCCAGAATGAACAATAGTACTCGGTGCACCCTAATTATTGTCACATCAAGCAAGATGTCACATCAAGCACTCTGGATATTCCAAGCAAAGAATAGCAAAGCAACCTCAGACTGATCCAGAATGAACAATAGTACTCGGTGCACCCTAATTATTCTTCTTTCCATGGGACTTGGTTATGTGCTGATTAATATTATTTGATCCCAAAGAACAGTGATAGTAAAATATGTTATTAATATATTTCACTCTAAGCAGGCTTTATCTTCTTTATCATTGGAAACAGACAATCATTTTATTGGATCTGCAAAGAATTTATACCAAGCCCTAAAATTTAACTAATTGTTTAATAAACCTTAATTCGTCCAGGAGGGAGGGACGGTCTTATTATAGCCATGGCTCCCCGGAGATTTTCTTCAGAAATAACGCTTCTGAAGTTTTTTTTCTTCCCTGAGTGCTATAATAGACATTTAATTAATTTACTGATATGTTATTCTTTCAGAATAAAAGATTGGAATGAAATGGATTAATGAGCACCTTTACCCTTGTATCCTGTGTCACACCACACAATTGATTAAGTAATGTCAGGATGCTCTATTATAACAGCTGGCCTTTGATCCTGATTTCTTGTCCCGTCCCCCCCCCCCCCCCCCCCCTGCTCTGCATATCCTGTTAACACCTTGTCTTTGTGACTATTGGGAAGTGTTTGTGTAATCAAGTAACACCTTTTGACCAGCTAATGCCAAATGTGCTTTAAGTTCTTTGAATATGCAATTGACAGGACATGACTGTATTATGTAAAGACAACCCCTTTTGGATGTGTGGAGAGATTTGTTATCTTAGATTTGTATAAGATCTGTGTTTTCCCCATTAAATTTAGGAACAGTATTTTGTCATACTTATGATATGTACTGTCCTCCAAGCTTGTATTTCTGCTGTGTCCATTCCTTGTCTTCATACCTGAGAGAAAACATTGCTGTCTGCTGAATTTAAACCACAACAACTAGCTTTAGTGTAACTATAATCTTAATTTTATTAATGACAGGAGGCGAATATTTGCTTAAGTCTCTCTTTACTAGAACTCCACAGCAGCACATTAACATAGATATAAAAACACCAGAGACAGAAAAATATAATCTAAATAAATAAATCATAATGGCAGTAGGAAGGTAAACACATTGATTGATTGATTTAGCTATACTGTATTTTCTTCACCTACCTTCTTAGTGCTCTAGTGATTGATTTTATTTAGCTAATCTGTATTTTCTTCACCTACCTGCTTAGTGCTTGATTGATTTATTTACTCTGTTTTTCTGCACCTACCTTCTTATGGCTGCAGGGATTTATTTGTTTAGAATGTGTTTACCTTCCGGATGCCATTATGATTTATTTATTTAGATTGTATTTTTCTGTCCCTACTTTTTTGCTGTAGGGATGTATTTTCTCTTATGACTTTTCAGCATTTTCATGTTTTGGGCCCCCCTGACTGGGAATCGTTTTTTTTTTTTTCTTCTCGGGTTTGGGGGTGGGGGGTTCCTTTTTCCCTCCCTCAACCTTTTCCGGGTGGCTTTGGCCCCTTCACTTTTCGGCCATTTTGCGGCCGCTGGAAAGCGGTCCTCCGACTGCTTTCCGTTGCCGACCGCAGGGACCCCGGAGTAAGACTCCGGCGGTCCCACGTGTTGGATCCTGCCCGCCGGCTCCGTCCGCCGAGCGAGATCCTCTGCTTCCACTCCACCACCCGACCCACGCTTCTGCTTGCGGTATAACTGCTCCCGCGGCGTGGGTGGGGGGGTGGTTACCTTCCCATGCAGTGTGGCGGCCCTGAGCATCCACTTCCCCGCGACCGCGTGGTCGGGTGGGGGCGGGGCCGGCTAGTTACCAAGTTACCAGACTTACCGCATTTGTTCCGTCGATGGCAGGCACATGTGCTGTAGCTTGACTGGGACTCAGCTATGACTTGGGCGCATTGCACTCTCAGGCTGTCCTGGCTTTGTGCCCCATGTGGCTGGCAGGTTAGGCTACTGGGAACCATAGTGGATGATATAGATCACAGGCATGCTATATAGAGCTGTGCACAACCCCTCAAGGGTTACAGGCACAACTGGCAGTGTTTCCACTTACTCATCCCCCCCTTTTTGTTTGTTCAGATGCTTGCTTGCAGTGCTCTGTTTTATCATATTGACAAATGGAGCACCTCTTGTGAGGTAACTCAGTTGGTGAGTTTCCTGACTACAGGTGTACTCAATATGCAAGTTCACTATTTACGGAGTGTCAGGCACTATTTAACTGAAGTGCGTTATCTACAGTTACACAATGGAATGCTAGGTACAGTCACACAGAAGAATGCTATCTACAGTTACACAGTAGAAGGCTATGTACACAGTAATATACTATGTACAGTTACACAAAAGAATGATATGTACAGTTACACAGGAGAACGCTATATACAGTTACACAGAAGAATGTTATGTACACCTACACAGAAGAATGTACGTACAGTTACACGGAAGAGTGTTATGTACAGTTACACGGAAGAATGTTATGTACAGTTACACAGAAGAGCATTTGGTACGGTTACACAGAAGGATGTTATGTACGGCTGCACAGAAGAGTGTTATGTACAGTTACACAGAAGAAGGTTACGTACAGTTACACAGAAGAGTGTTAATTACAGTTACACAGAAGTGTGTTATGTGCTATTAATCTGAAGAAGTGTTATGTACATCTTATCTGAAGAGAAAAAGGTACATTTTATCAGTTCCTCAGTTCCTCACCTATACATCTCTGAAGGTCCTGACTTGTCTGTGCCCCAGGACTTGGCCGGCTTTGTCTGTGCCTTACTGATGGGCCTGCTCTGCCTGTGCCCCACTGATTGGCCTGCTTTGTCTGTGCCCCATTGATTGGCCTGCTTTGTCTGTGCTCCATTGATCTGGCCTGTGCTGTCTGTGCCAGAATGTCTGCATGCCAAGCCTACTGCCACATACTCACGCTTGTGCATTGCATGCGCTGCTCAACTTGCCTCGGTCACTATATGGGGTGCTGCCCCTATCTCCCTGCTGGTGACACTTGTCCTCTATACTCCTTGAGGTCGCTTTGCCTGGGACCGCTGCACAGGAGAACCCATATCCGGGTTAACAGCGCAGACAATGACGACTATGGCAGTGACCGCCTCTGTGGAATTAAGCTTCAGCCAGGGTCCTCCCTTAAGCTTATCAGGAGCGTAACGCTAGAGGGCCTTTAAAAAGGCAGACGACTTGAAGGAGTCAGACTCTCCGAGTGGAGAGCAGGCAATGGCGCATAAGCACTACGGGTAGGGTGAAGGCCCGGAACAAGATGCCCAGAAAGATTAGACTCCGGAGAAGTGTCTAGCCCCGATACGATCGTCCTTGACGGCCAGACGACACTGCCTATGTGGCGCAGGGGTGAAGGTCCCTGTAACCCCCCCCCAACCACCACCATGGCCGCCCTAGCGGAATGGTGGGCGGACCGGTTCCCCTCGGAGGGAGAGAACGATGGGGGTGTGGATTATATGATGACGGCCCCTAGTGGCACCATGAGATGTAGAACAAAGTCCATTACAGGGGGCCCGACGACTGTGGAAGAAGAGGTTGTCTCGTGGATCGCCTTAAACGAACCCCTGTTCGACTCTCGATCCATTGCTCACCTGGTTTCTTTGGAATGGTCTCTGCCCGATCACCTAGCACCATCGGTGCGTTTCTGGGCCCGTAGACCGCTGGCTTGAGAAGCCCGCAGGATAATTCGAGCGGTATTCCCAGCCGGGCTCCCGAACAAAGTAGCCGCAAACCCAGACTTAGACACAGATGGGGCACTGCGGTTTTGCTGGTTAAGCACCTGTCTAGTATTCAGGAGATCCTGAGTGCGGTCCACTGCAGTGCCTATACTATTAAGTCTGCACTGGCAAGCCGATTGTTCTCCGCTACACAAGTGAGTTGTGCTAGCGGAACATACGAGGAAGTATACGATGTGTCCTTTTTTGGAAATACTTGACGGAGGCTTATATCAGCTCCAACCCGTACCTTTTATAGGGGATTGGACCCTTGACCCCGAATTTCACACTTGCCTCCACTTTCGGATGACATTCCAGACGGGGCCCAGAGTCTGGGGTGGCAGAAGACCCTATCCTAAACGCAATTTGGACCGCTGGAGGTGCTTGGGATAAAGGGATCTGAGCCCCTCGGAGTCCCTGCATGATTCTACGATTGAACGTATATTCATTAGTTACTTTGAATTAGACGTGGCCCTCAAGAAACTTCTAGGGACCGCGGGGCACAGTTCTGGTGAGATAGGTATCTTGTGCATCAGTCATTTGGGCGACAATACAACCTGGTTGGCAGGTTGGGAGGAATTAAGGAAATTCAGGAATACCAGAACTATCTGAAGAGATCTTTCTCGTTTTCCACGCGTTGGGACCCGGACGCGACTCTTCATCGATATAGGACATCTTGCTGTACGGTCTACCTGGACGGGCTTGCCAGACCCCCTGCGAGGTACCTCCCAGACCGAAAGGTCAGACGCTCCCTGCGTTTTCCCTTGTTCGAGTCCCTGGATTTCGTTTTCAACCAGGCAAATATCGACCTCCTCTACATCTCAAGGCGGATTAGACGCAATGGGGTGCCTCATACAGGATAAAGGTCCTCTGCCCGAGTTCTCGTATGTATGGAATAGTTTTCTCTGGGAGGACCCGGCGTCAAGACTTTGGTCCACGAGGAGGACCCATCAGGCCCCAACCAGGACCTTTCTACAGGTGCCTCGGTCTGCTGGTACTTTGGAATTATGATCCAGAGTCAAACCTAGTTCCTGGATTCCCTGGACCCTTGCTCATTTGATCTCGGGGATTGTGAAACTTTGGTCTGCATGGCGACCCTGACGTAGTTGGGTCTGGTACGGATCTCCTAATTTTGCTACCGCTTTTACAGGGTTTGGGTATTGTTCAGTCACTTTATTACCAGGGACTGCCATATTAATTAGGTAGTGCGTGCGGCTGTTGTCGGCGGGTATCGCTCTGCTTAGAATTCCCTTTACGATTCCTGAGGACGGGTATTCATCTCCCCGGGGGTTACACACATTTTTGTCATGCTCTTATGGTGGGTTCTGTCGGGTTTTGCCCATTCACTGATTCTGGATTTATTTCCGTTATTATACCTTGTTTTTCTTTCAGATGGGTTCGGCGGTTTGGACCTTAGTTGTCTATCAGCCTTAGTCGGACCCAAGGGTCATATTTTTACTTTGGTAGGGCATTGGCGGGGCGTATAGGTTTTTTCGGTTCACTTCAGTCCGTAACACTGCGATTTCAGGTACCGACATGGCGGGCGTTTTTCTCCAAGACATCGTACGCTTTCCTGACGGTTACGAGGAGCTATCTTTGCAGAGTTTAGGTTGGTACGGCGGATCGTGTTTCTTTGGTCTTTGCTGTCCGAGCGTTAAAACAGCAAATATGAAGCCTCCTGTCATGCTATAAAATTGTAGATTATACTAGCTTTAGTGTAACTATAATCTTAATTTTATTAATGACAGGAAGCGAATATTTCCCTCCCAGTTTCTCCCTACCCTTGTTGTTTGTTGGTTTGACTGACTTGTTGTTTATTCACCTAGTCTCCTGGGCTAGGTTGGTTATCTGGGGGAGTTGGGGTTTATCTGGGATATGGTACCGTCAGTATTTTATGATGGGGATTCAGTTTTTTTCACTATCTGGGATATTACACTGTCAGTATTTACGATGGGGATTCATGTTTTCTCAGTACATTTCATTCGCTAATCAGTGTTTTCGACTCCGTTTATCTCATTTCAGTTTAATGGTTTGGCTACAGTTCTTAGATACGACTACTCTACAGGATAAAGGTCAAGGCTTCACCCACTGGTTCCACGGTTCCAGTTTCGGATGGCATTCATCGTTATGTTATGTTTGTTTCTCCTGGTATTGTATTTGTGGTGTATTGTTTATGTACTTTATTTGTCGCAGCGTGAAAGAGGAAATAGTTAGTTGGGAGAAGCCTTTTGTAGATCCCTGATTTTTTTTGTCTCTGGTGTTTTTATCTCTATGTTAATGTGCTGCTGTGGAGTTCTAGTAAAGAGAGACTTAAGCAAATATTCGCCGCCTGTCATTAATAAAATTAAGATTATAGTTACACTAAAGCTAGTATAATCTACAATTATCAGAAGACAGCCTTACAATATAAGGTGAATTTGTATATTTACCATGTAACACAGTCTTCATGTCCGGTCAAGTGAATTATCTGCAAAGAAAAAGGTATATCTATAGAATGTCTAATTTTGTTAAAGCAGAAAATGCAGTATATACACCATGGGTAGTCAACCTGGTCAGGAGGTTTGGGATTTCAGGTGGGCAACGGTGGGTTCTCAGCAGAAAACACCTGGTGGGCCTCGATGCCCATGGACCAAGGCCAGCAGGGGAGATCCTTTCATCTCCCCTGCCGGCCCATGCAAAGCCAGATCTCTCTCACCGGCCCGCTGGCACTTCGTTCCAGCAGAGGGAGGGAAGCTCTGTGTTCCTCCTGTGAGCAATATGGTCAGAGCGTTGCCGTGTGTTACCATGGCAACGCTCTTATACAGTGCTGTGCTCGCAGGAGGACAGGAGAGTCAGCGTGCAGCCAGAGAAGCTGCAGGCTAAAGTAAACATACAAGCAATGGACCACCAGGGCTTGCAGCATTATGCCCCCTCTCTCTGGTCAAAGGTAAGAAGAAGGAAGGGGGAGACATTAAGATTTTCACATCTTACCCACCTACACACAGCATATACCCTGTGCACCACACACAAACACCCCTTACACACACAGACTGCCCCCTCACCCCCCCCACACACACACAGACTTCCCCCTCACACACTGCCCACACACACACACACACACCACCCCACAGTGTCCCCTCCACACATACACTGCTCCCCTCACAAATACAGAACCCTACACACAGCACCCTTCACAAACACACTACTCCCCTCACACACACACACACACACACACACACCCTTCACACACATACATACTCAGCACTTCACAGACACACAGAAAATAGAAAAAAGGGAAAAATAACAATAAATTGAAGTACATATATATATTTAAAAAAAACTTTTTTTTTTAAATTAACTAATAATATTAGTTAATGTGGCACTGGTGGGCGGCAAGGAAATTTTATCATCAACAAAGATACAAAAGTGGGTGTTTTTTGCAGGTTTTTTTAATATATATACTTCAATTTATTGTTTTTTTCTCCATTTTTCTATTTTCTGTGTCGGTGAGGTGCTGTGTATGTATGTGTGTGTGTGAAGGGTGTAGTGTGTGTGCGAGGGGAGCAGTGTATTTGTGAAGGGTGCTGTGTAGGTATTAAAAGGTTGACTACCGGGGGCGGGGCTTGGACGCCATCCTGGACGGTTGCAGGCAGAGTGGGCTCCTGCCTAAATCTACGAAAAAAGACTTCCAAAGGGGGTAAAACACCCCAAAACCTCGCTAAGCAAGCATGACCAACCTCAACCTGCACTGCGGGAACAACCTAGGGGAGGATTACATCCCCCCCACCCGTGCAAGAGAACAGCTGCGACATCCACCTTTTTGCGGCCTGGTACCGACCCGGCGGGAGATGCGGCCGGTCTCTACGTCGGGGGCGACCTGGACACTCAGCCCAGCGGTCAGTCCTCGCCCCGTACTCCCCCCCTCTGGGCCGGTGGGGGATATCCCGGCCTCCACCAGACGACTAATCACCTCGGCAAAGCAACCAGACGACTACAGGGAAAACGCCACACAAGTGGCCTTACCTAAAATGGCCGCCTACAAACCTGCACATTCTAACATGCACCACAGCAACTGGGCAGCAAGCTTCATGCAAAACTTTGACAATATGTGCCGGCGGTATTGGAGAGGCTGGGAGGAACGGCGAAAGCCACATGAGACGCCCGCACCTATGGAGCTACCCTTAGACAGAGCTCCACTACATTGGGGCCCCCCTCCTGCAAAGTTTCAAGCACAAACCCATAGCCCACACTCTGGGAAACAGAAGCGTAACAAAGTGGAGGTACGCAGGGCTCCAGCCAGTATTAGCAGCCGCCAAACACCCCAGCCGCAAGTAACTAGCCCACACAGGCAGAGAGCAGGGAAGTCCTCCCTCCATAAACGCCCAATACAGGGGCTGCAGCACGGGTCGACTACAAGGGGTAAATCGGCTCACAGAGCTCCCCCGCAAAGGCCCCCTTTCAAAAGAGGAATCCAACAGCCCCACAAGGAGACGTATAACCCATGCCACAACACCAAACAGAGCCCGCTGACACCCCCAGGTACCAGCCTCCATGCTACACGAAAAGCCGACCTGGGCTGGAGAAGGAGAGCGATGGAGGGACATGGAGCTCACGGAGATCCCTCCCATCATGTAAGCCTTAAAGCGTGACTAGTAAAGGACTGCTCAGGGTGGCCTACCAGAGGCGTTGGTTGAGACCCTGATCCTGCCTAACTGCCGACCCCAAACGGACACCAGCACAAGTATACCTGTCGACCACCCTTAATGTTTCTCGCATAATTGTCTTTCTTTTGTGTCACTCTTGCTATATTTTCATTTAAAGGTCAAAGCAATTTTATGCTACAGTTTGCATATTTCACTCACATGCTTACGTTACCTCACAATTGTTATAGTTGCTTTATGATTTATTTTTGAAAAACTACAGTCAGATATGAACCATTTTGTTTCGGCTCAAAATTCATAAGCAAAACTTATACTGGTTCAATCTGACATCTACTGTCTAGCAGCGTAGTTCTTGCATAAAAAAAACACTTTTCATGTATAGCATGATAATGAAGCATGATATAATAATCAAAATGTGCTGTTTAATTGCGTGACATTTTGTTCTACTATCTAAGAACATGTATAGATAGCAGCAAAAATGGTCTAAGCCTATATGAAAGCTTAACCTGGCTAGCTCGGTGACTTGCTGCCCCCTGGTGGTTAATATTAAGCGGTGTGGAGAAATCTGCACTTTGACTCTGTCAAATAAGCCTGAACTTAAAAACTGTATCATACTCATTCAAATAGCATGTATAGCTCAGTTATAAAATGTTAGAGTTTTATTAACATGTACTTCACTTGATATACCTAAAAACCCAAACGTGCTGTTTACTTTACCATGACTTAGTATATCATAATGGTTTAACCTATATTACTAAAAATGTATGCATACTTATCGTGCCACAATACTGCTACCATATGTTTAAATAACTTGAGCCTGTTAAAGCTGTTGTGGCGACACAGGCACTGTTGTTCATCCCTGCATACCAAAAATAAAGAATTAAAAAAAAAAAAAAAAAAAAGGTTGACTACCCCTGATATAGTTGATCCTTGATCAATACTTTTTATAAATTGCAGCAAACCCGGTGTTTTCAGTCCAGAAAACTGGGGATTGGTCAGACACTGGGGTAATAAACAGCGAGATTCTGTTCCAGTGTGCGATTAAATCCTGCCACATGGTCTAATCTGCCCTAGCAGGTGGGTCTAGACAAATAATACTGTCGTCTGAGAGGTTTGGTAGGAGGTATAGCAGTCTGGATATAAATAATCTTTCCTGTGGAATAACACACATCACGAAGTTCAAGAACCGTAGTAAGGATTGCTTGCGCATACAAACTCCTAAATTCAGGAACTTGTCTAACTCTTCCTGAATTCGATGGAGTTTATCCTCAGGAAGACAAGACTGCATTACATTTGTATCTTATATGATCCCCCCCAAAAAACGAGTCTAGTGGTGGGTCCTAGGGTCTTCTCAGGTGGAAGTGGAATGCCAAGTGTAGAAAATAGTGCTGTTATGCTATTAAACTCAGAGGTGTGTTTCAACTATCTTCCACCAACAGAAAATCATGTAAATAATGTATCACCGTGGGGCACCTGGCTATGTTGAGAAGAAGCCAGCATAAAGTTTGAGCAAATGAGTCAAACATTTTTGGGCTACTTGTAGCGTTAAACATAATTCTAGTAGCAAAATAATACGCTCTAGTAGGGCACAAATTTGTGGAGTGGGATGTGGATGTGGTGGGACTGCCTAAACTGTAAATTGCCTTGATTTATATGTGTGGATGTGCCCTCCTAGAATGTGTGTTTCCCCTCTTTCATATTCCTCTTTCTGTAATTTTGAAGAACAAAAATCCTGCAATATACCTTTTGACCACCCGGGGGCACCCACCCCGGCACTTTGTTTGGAACGTTTACTTAGAATGTTCACACCTCGCTAACAAGGTGTGAAAACCGCAGACCGCAAGGGAACGAGCGCCGCGTGCTTCCCCTGGGTGGCAGCCGGTTTGTATTACCAAACGCCCACCAGGGGTAGCATTCGTCTCCCGACCTGTGCCAGACCACCCCGATACTCCAATTAGAACATCTAGTTAGAATGTTCACACCTCACTAACGAGGTGGAAAAACCGCAGACCACAAGGGAACGAGCGGCGCGTGCATCCCCTGGGTGGCAGCCGGTTTGTATCACCGAACTCCCACCTGGGGGAGCATTTGTCTCCCAAACAGGCTTGCATACACTATCTTCAATCCCGGTGTCAGGGATCATCCTATCTGGACAAAGAATAGCAGACTGATCCTAAGGCAGTGTTAGGGATCATAGGCAGAAATTCCCAGATTTTACTAGTAACATGACGTAAAGTCATGATTTTATTAAAGACACGGAGGCGAGTATTATGCATAACTCTTTCTTTATTTCCTCAGCAGCAAAGATAGAGGAATATAAATATTGTCAAAATGAAAGAAAAAACTGTACAGGCATAACAGGCAGCCAATCACATAACAGAGGAAGTAGCTATATAAGTCCTGTGTCTCCCACAATCCCCCTCTTTCTTGCGAAAACCGAAGACCAGGTAAGATAAACGATGTCCCATTCGATCCAAACAGGAAACGGGAAACAATGCGAAACTTCAAGCTAAAAAAGATAGAAAAATATGGTAATTTCCAAACTCAAAACTGTAGACTTACCAAACATAACCGTGAGGAGCCATACATAACAAAACTGGATTCTGAAATAGAAAAATATATAAAAATATTAGAAACCAGCATAACAACGTTCAAGATCATCCAAAACATGATAAAATACATTATACAGGAAAAACATGATACAAATACAGACCTAATTGAAAAACATACCTGAATAACACCGAAGCATCTCCTTTCCCAAATCCACACCGGGTGGGTGGGCGGGAATAATACTCGCCTCCGTGTCTTTAATAAAATCATGACTTTACGTCATGTTACTAGTAAAATCTGGGAATTTTATTAAAGACACGGAGGCTCATATTATGCAAGTTCAAAGCTGTGCCACTACTCGAAATGCGATGTGTTAAATTGGTCTGAAATAGAAATCTCGAAAGGTCTATTCTCTGGACCAGTCCGCCGCCCGCATAATGTCTTCTAGACGACATCCGACTGAGGATGCTTTCGAAGCCATCGCGCCTCGCACAGAATGAGGCGTAAAAACAGAGGTGTCTATACCTGCGGAAGATAGTAGCCAACGCACCCAGCGTGCCAGAGTAGGTGTCGAAACTGGCCGGTGAGGCGACTTAAAAGATAAGAACAAATCATGTAGACCAGCGGAGCGGAGGGAACGTGTAGCATCCAGATAAACTTTGACGCAATCCACTGGGCAAAGTGCCGGGCAACCAGAAAACCTAGGGTATGTAAACGACCTGGATGCAGATTTCGTCCTCCTGGATATGTCAAAAGTAACGCCTTCCGGGGTGAATGCAACGGCGTCCCAATCCAGGGCCCTGACATCAGAGACCCTCTTGCAAGAGACCAAACAGAGTAACATCACCAGCTTGGATGACAATCGTTTTAAAGTCAATTCTTGGTTAGGGTACCACGACGAGAGGAACTGCAACATCACGTTGACATCCCAAAAGGCAGAGAAACGAGGCCGAGGAGGACGGGCAAGGCGAATACCCTTGAGAAGGCGACATACAAAAGGATGTCTGCCGACAGGGGAACCATCCAAACCCTTGTGTCCGGCCGAAATAGCCGAGCGGGATAGGTTGATCGTGCGGTATGCCTTACCCGAGTCAAACAGGAACGTGAGGAACTCCAGGATCAAATGTAGAGGGGCAGATACGGGATCCACTGCCCGTTCCAAGCACCAACCAGACCACGATCTCCATGAAGCTCGATAAGCTGTTCGTGTGCCTGGGGCCCAGGCGTTATCGAGGAGAAGGAGAGTTGTCTGCGGAACGTCTGAGACAACCCAAGGTCCCCTGAAAGGAACCACGCTATCAGGGGTCGTGCGAGTTCCCATCCGGATCCAGAAGGAGGTCCTGGAAGACTGGGATCAACCAAGGGAAATCTATGGACAACTCCATCAAGCGAGGGAACCATGGCCGAGATCTCCAGAGAGGGGTGACCAATGCCACACGACAGTCGTGGCGAACCAGTTTCGAGATCGTGCGTGCGATCATGTTGAACGGGGGAAAAGCGTACAGGTGACCCTGCGGCCAGTCTTGGAGAAAGCCATCCGTCGCCACCGCTGCCGGGTCCGGCCTCCAACTGTAGAACCTCGGCAGCTGAGTGTTCAGCCGTGATGCGAATAGATCCATCTGGAATTTTCCCCACAACATGTCCAGGCTCTGGAACACCGAAGCGTGTAAACGCCAATCGCCAGAGTCTCTTAAGTGTCTGGAATTCCAATCCGCTCCCGAATTGTCCAGACCCGGAATGTGTTCCGCCGTCACCGAGACGTTGTTGTAGAGGCAGAACTGCCAGAAATCTTTTGCAAGCATCGCCAACATTTTGGACTTCGTACCTCCCAGGTGATTTATGTAACGGACCGCCGACACGTTGTCCATCTTGAGGAGAACGCAGCAATTCGCCCGCCCTGGGGTAAGGCTGCGGATCGCGAATGCCCCTGCCAGGAGTTCCAAGCAGTTGATGTGTAACGACTTCTCCATGTCGGACCATCTGCCTCCTGTGGAAACGTCTCCACAACGAGCACCCCAGCCGTGTAAGCTGGCATCGGACTCTATCACTACGTCCGGGATGGAGCCGAAAATGGCTCTCCCGTTCCACGCCTCCATGTGTGCCAGCCACCACACCAATTCGTCCCTGGACTCCATGTCCAGACGTATCCGAGATTCGTAGGAGTGACCTGACCGAAGGTGTGACCCTTTGAGCCGCTGGAGGGCCCGGTAATGTAGTGGACCTGGGAAGATCGCTTGAATAGAGGCCGCGAGAAGGCCAATTATTCTCGCCAGTTGTCTGACGGACAAATCTGGGACGCGAAGAGCCCTTCGAATTTCCTTCTGGATGCCTTTCACCTTGGGGCCTGGTAGAAACAGAAACTGTTGGACGGAATCCACTCTGAAGCCCAGGAATTCTATGGACTGGGCGGGATCTAGCACCGACTTGTCCCAGTTGATCAGAAAACCCAACCTCTGTAACAGGTTGATAGTCCACTCCAGGTGAAGAAGGAGATCCTCCTTTGATTGGGACAAAAACAGAATGTCGTCCAGGTAGATAATGAGACGAACCCCGCGGGTTCGAAGGAACGCCACTACCGGCTTCAAGAGCTTGGTGAAACACCAGGGAGCCGAGGAGAGACCGAAAGGCAGGCAGGTGAAGCGCCAGCGACGCCCATGCCATGTGAAATGGAGATAGTCTCTGAACTCCAAAGCGATAGGGACCGTGAAGTACGCGTCCTTTAGGTCCAGTTTGGCCAGCCAGTCCGACTGGCGTAGAAGGTCTCTGAGGCAGTGTATACCTTCCATCTGGAAGTGTTGGTACCGTAGGAAGGCGTTGAGGGGACGAAGATTTATCACAGGGCGAACTCCGCCCCCTTTCTTGGGCACCAGGAACAGATTGCTCGTAAAGCCTTTGGCGGTGAACGGCAGTTCCTCTATAGCGCCCTTGGACAACATTTCCGTGACCTCCGTGGAGATCATCTCGTCTTGATCTGGTGGAAGAGACAGTTCTCTGGGGGAATAAAACTGGACAGGCATGGAAACAAACTCTAGGCGATACCCCTTTACGCACTGCAGAACCCAAGCATCCGAGGTGATATTTTCCCACTCTCTGTAAAATAGGGCCAGCCTCCCCGCTACTTGAATGGCAGGGGAAGAAAGGGTACTTACCATAAGGACGTCTTCTGGGGTTACCACCGTGGGAATATCTGGAGCCCCAAGCCCGACCTCTGGCTGGGAAGAAGGGAGGGGTTCTCTGGTCCTGAAATCCCCGGGAGGGAAAAAAGGAACCTCTGGTTGCGCGGAATGAGCCTCGGAAACCACGGCCGGGTGGACGGTTCCTGCTACGCCCGGCCCCTCCGAAAACCTTAGGCGCGAACACGCGCTTCATGTTCGCCTGTGCCTTGTCAATGGCAGTGAAGGTCTTGACAAAAGACCCCATGTCTTTAACAAAAGAGGTGCCGAACAGCAAACCCTCATCGGTCGGGTCAGGCTCCGCCACAGTCATAGTGGCTAGTTTAGGGTCTATCTTTAAGAGGATCGCTTTACGCCTCTCTGTGGACATCGCCGTATTGGCGTTCCCCAGTAGGCATATCGCCCGTTGGACCCAACCTATGGCCACGTCCACATCTACAACAGAGTCTCCTGCTCTAGCAGAGTCGAGGAGCTCATAGAGCTTCGACAGGGGTCCCAATGTATCCAGGATCTTGTCCTGGCAACCCTTTAGGGAATGGTCAAGGCCCTTCTTAGGTTTCCACCCCGACTTATTCAAAAACTGGGCAATCTGCGGATCAATGTCCGGGGTTTTGCATGCAGCGCCCGGGAGGGAGCGTCGTGGGCATTCGGCGCGCAGTTTATTGCGGCCCTCTCTAGAAAGGGGCGTGCGGATGCGCTTAGCCACATACTGGGCAATATGATCCGGGGGGACCCATTCAGCGGACCGGGGGTGGCGCAAGTCGTCAGGGTCGAACAGGGGGTTACCCTGTGGGTCAAGGATCGCCTTGGCGTCCCCAGAGGGGCCTAATAACTGACCCCATTCCTTGGTAGAGGACCCCGAGGGGGTTACGCCCGTAGGGGGCAAATCCTCGCCAGAGTCATTATCATCAAAGGAGTCGTACTCCATAATGTCGGATTCGTCCTCCACGCTCCGGTCGGTATCCGACCCATCATCAAGGGCTCTAGCCCGTTTCCATAATCTAGCCTTTTTAGCCCGGCCAGGGGCTCTTTTGCGCGTGGGGTGCGCGCTATCTGTGACCGCCTCCAGCGTGTCAGTCATGGCAGGTAGCACCTGCATAGAAGAGTGGGAGCCGACATGTTTAGACTTAGCCCTTGCCTTACGGGCACCAGGCACAGTCTGAACAGGGGAAGGGGAACCCACCCCTAAGGGGGTAGTAGGGACCATAGTAGGCAAAACCATAGAATGCAGGGACTGTGAGAATGAGGAGGAAACAGCCCCCATGGCTGAGGCAATAGCCTTCTGTATTGAAGAAGCCATAGTGGCCTCTAGCATGGCCTGAAACTCCTGAGAGGCCATAGCACCCCCAGGATTATCTGTGTGAAAGTCCCCAGGGGGGCCTACAGGGCCATCCTCCCTATCCTGCATATTGGCAAATAACAGTGAAGCGTTAAGCTAAACGAAACTGACTAGTAACCCACAGAAATAACAGGGATAAAACAAAGAAGGACCAGACCGTCAGAGTGCCAGGGGACCCAGAGGATAAAACGAGGCGACCGACCGCACGGCAGCACTGCAAGCAGAACGGAGTCCGCCCAAAATGGCCGCCGCACGTGAGGGAGGCGCTCGCGACCGGGCGCCCGGCGGGGGAAGGGGCGCGTGCACCCGAGCCGCGCGGGCAGCCTGTGAGCAGGGAGAGGAGAGCACTCAGCCGCGGCCGAGGGTATGAGACGGTCGCGGCAGCGAGGCAGAGCCGGGTCCCGCGCGGGAAACGCGGGAGAACAGGGGAGGGAGGGGAAGAGGGAAAAAACCTCCGGTTAGAAGGGCAGAACCCCCAAGGAGCCCGAGGCACTGACGGTACAGGTCAAAACAGAATAGAGTGCACAATAAGGCAAACGGAATAAAATAAATACAAGATGAATACAAATACATGTAAAACATCAAATTGAAAAACAGAATCAAGAGTAAGCAAATAACATTTATCTGTCTGAGGAAGCAGCAAAGAAAGAGGGGGATTGTGGGAGACACAGGACTTATATAGCTACTTCCTCTGTTATGTGATTGGCTGCCTGTTATGCCTGTACAGTTTTTTCTTTCATTTTGACAATATTTATATTCCTCTATCTTTGCTGCTGAGGAAATAAAGAAAGAGTTATGCATAATATGAGCCTCCGTGTCTTTAATAAAATTGTAGAGTAAAGAAGGTTCTGTATGTCTTATTAATCAGCTTAACTAATTGTTAAGAAACCATAGAAAGAAAAGGAAATTGTAATATATGGGGTAATCCAAAGCAGTAAGTATGGCCACCACCCCATTGTGATTTATGACCCCCCTCATTATTTTTATGGCCCCCACCCACCGTGCAGGATTGGGGGTGGGGGTGAGGACAGTAGGTCCCCCCCCAGTGTGTATCAGGGTCCCTGAGGACAGGTGTCAATCCATATCTGCCAAGTGACCCTATGTAGGGGGAACAGTCCCTATTCTGCTCTGTGTCAGTGTGTATCAGGGATCCTTAGGATAGGTGTCAATCCATATCTGCCAGGTGACCCTATGTAGGGGGAACAGTCCCTATTCTGCTCTGTGTCAGTGTGTATCAGGGTCTCTGAGGACAGGTGTCAATCCATATCTGCCAAGTGACCCTATGTAGGGGGAACAGTCCCTATTCTGCTCTGTGTCAGTGTGTATGAGGGTCTCTGAGGACAGGTGTCAATCCATATCTGCCAAGTGACCCAATGTAGGGGGAACAGTCCCTATTCTGCTCTGTGTCAGTGTGTATCAGGGATCCTTAGGATAGGTGTCAATCCATATCTGCCAGGTGACCCTATGTAGGGGGAACAGTCCCTATTCTGCTCTGTGTCAGTGTGTATCAGGGTCTCTGAGGACAGGTGTCAATCCATATCTGCCAAATGACCCTATGTAGGGGGAACAGTCCCTATTCTCAATCTCTGCAAGTGTACTGTGCCACTCATATCTGGTGTCTCTATAGCGTGCCTTTACAAAGAAAAAAAGTTTTTCACTGTAAGCTAATAGCAGTCAGTGTCCTTAAAGCGGGTGTCAGGCCTTCAGCGTGTGCTCTGCCAATCTCTGCAAGTGTACTTTGCCACTCATATCTGGTGTCTCAATAGCGTGCCTTTACAAAGAAAAACGTTTTTCACTGTAAGCTAATAGCAGTCAGTGTCCTTAAAGCGGGTGTCAGGCCTTCAGCGTGTGCTCTGCCAACCTCTGCAAGTGTACTTTGCCACTCATATCCGGTGTCTCTATAGCGTGCCTTTACAAAGAAAAAAAGTTTTTCACTGTAAGCTAATAGCACTTAGTTGTCTGCAAGCGTGTGGGTGTCAGGCCTTCAGCGTGTGCTCTGCCAATCTCTGCAAGTGTACTTTGCCAATCATAACTGGTGTCTCTATAGCGTGCCTTTACAAAGAAAAAAAGTTTTTCACTGTAAGCTAATAGCAGTTAGTTGTCTGCAAGCGTCTGGGTGTCAGGCCTTCAGCGTGTGCTCTGCCAATCTCAGCAAGTGTACTTTGCCACTCATATCTGGTGTCTCAATAGCGTGCCTTTACAAAGAAAAAAGTTTTTCACTGTAAGCTAATAGCAGTCAGTGTCCTTAAAGCGGGTGTCAGGCCTTCAGCGTGTGCTCTGCCAACCTCTGCAAGTGTACTTTGCCACTCATATCTGGTGTCTCTATAGCGTGCCTTTACAAAGAAAAAAGTTTTTCACTGTAAGCTAATAGCAGTCAGTGTCCTTAAAGCGGGTGTCAGGCCTTCAGCGTGTGCTCTGCCAGTCTCTGCAAGTGTACTTTGCCACTCATAACTGCTGTCTCTAAAGCGTGCCTTTACAAAGAAAAAAAGTTTTTCACTGTAAGCTAATAGCAGTTAGTTGTCTGCAAGCGTCTGGGTGTCAGGGCTTCAGCGTGTGCTCTGCCAATCTCTGCAAGTGTACTTTTCCACTCATATCTGGTGTCTCTATAGCGTGCCTTTACAAAGAAAAAAAGTTTTTCACTGTAAGCTAATAGCAGTTAGTTGTCTGCAAGCGTCTGGATGTCAGGCCTTCAGCGTGTGCTCTGCCAATCTCTGCAAGTGTACTTTGCCACTCATATCTGGTGTCTCTATAGCGTGCCTTTACAAAGAAAAAAGTTTTTCACTGTAAGCTAATAGCAGTCAGTGTCCTTAAAGTGGGTGTCAGGCCTTCAGCATGTGCTCTGCCAAGCTCTGCAAGTGTACTTTGCCACTCATATCTGGTGTCTCTATAGCGTGCCTTTACAAAGAAAAAAGTTTTTCGCTGTAAGCTAATAGCAGTTAGTTGTCGGCAAGCGTCTGGGTGTCAGGCCTTCAGCGTGTGCTCTGCCAACCTCTGCAAGTGTACTTTGCCACTCATATCCGGTGTCTCTATAGCGTACCTTTACAAAGAACAAAAAGTTTTTCACTGTAAGCTAATAGCATTTAGTTGTCTGCAAGCATCTGGGTGTCAGGCCTTCAGCATGTGCTCTGCCAACCTCTGCAAGTGTACTTTGCCACTCATATCCGGTGTCTCTATAGTGTGCCTTTACAAAGAAAAAAAAGTTTTTCACTGTAAGCTAATAGCAGTTAGTTGTCTGCAAGCGTCTGGGTGTCAGGCCTTCAGCGTGTGCTCTGCCAATCTCTGCAAGTGTACTTTGCCACTCATATCTGGTGTCTCTATAGCGTGCCTTTACAAAGAAAAAAAGTTTTTCACTGTAAGCTAATAGCAGTCAGTGTCATTAAAGCGGGTGTCAGGCCTTCAGCGTGTGCTCTGCCAACCTCTGCAAGTGTACTTTGCCACTCATATCTGGTGTCTCTATAGCGAGCCTTTACAAAGAAAAAAAGTTTTTCACTGTAAGCTAATAGCAGTTAGTTTTCTGCAAGCGTCTGGGTGTCAGGCCTTCAGTGTTTGCTATGCCAATCTCTGCAAGTGTACTTTGCCACTCATATCTGGTGTCTCTATAGCGTGCCTTTACAAAGAAAAAAAAGTTTTTCACTGTAAGCTAATAGCAGTCAGTGTCCTTAAAGCGGGTGTCAGGCCTTCGGCGTGTGCTCTGCCAACCTCTGCAAGTGTACTTTGCCACTCATATCCGGTGTCTCTATAGCGTGCCTTTACAAAGAAAAAAGTTTTTCACTGTAAGCTAATAGCAGTTAGTTGTCTGCAAGCATCTGGGTGTCAGGCCTTCAGCATGTGCTCTACCAACCTCTGCAAGTGTACTTTGCCACTCATATCCGGTGTCTCTATAGCGTGCCTTTACAAAGAAAAAAAGTTTTTCACTGTAAGTTAATAGCAGTTAGTTGTCGGCAAGCGTCTGGGTGTCAGGCCTTCAGCGTGTGCTCTGCCAAACTCTGCAAGTGTACTTTGCCACTCATATCTGGTGTCTCTATAGCATGCCTTTACAAAGAAAAAAAGTTTTTCACTGTAAGCTAATAGCAGTTAGTTATCTGCAAGCGTCTGGGTGTCAGGCATTCAGCGTGTGCTCTGCTAATCTCTGCAAGTGTACTTTGCCACTCATATGTGGTGTCTCTATAGTGTGCCTTTACAAAGAAAAAAAGTTTTTCACTGTAAGCTAATAGCAGTCAGTGTCCTTAAAGCAGGTGTCAGGCCTTCGGCGTGTGCTCTGCCAACCTCTGCAAGTGTACTTTGCCACTCATATCCGGTGTCTCTATAGCGTGTCCTTACAAAGAAAAAAAGTTTTTCACTGTAAGCTAATAGCAGTTAGTTGTCTGCAAACATCTGGGTGTCAGGCCTTCAGCATGTGCTCTGCCAACCCCTGCAAGTGTACTTTGCCACTCATATCCGGTGTCTCTATAGTGTGCCTTTACAAAGAAAAAAAGTTTTTCACTGTAAGCTAATAGCAGTTAGTTGTCTGCAAGCGTCTGGGTGTCAGGGCTTCAGCGTGTGCTCTGCCAATCTCTGCAAGTGTACTTTGCCACTCATATCTGGTGTCTCTATAGCGTGCCTTTACAAAGAAAAAAGTTTTTCACTGTAAGCTAATAGCAGTTAGTTGTCTGCAAGCGTCTGGGTGTCAGGGCTTCAGCGTGTGCTCTGCCAATCTCTGCAAGTTTACTTTGCCACTCATATCTAGTGTCTCTATAGCGTGCCTTTACAAAGAAAAAAAGTTTTTCACTGTAAGCTAATAGCAGTCAGTGTCATTAAAGCGGGTGTCAGGCCTTCAGCGTGTGCTCTGCCAATCTCTGCAAGTGTACTTTGCCACTCATATCTGGTGTCTCTCAAGCGTGCCTTTACAAAGAAAAAAAAGTTTTTCACTGTAAGCTAATAGCAGTTAGTTGTCTGCAAGCGTCTGGGTGTCAGGCCTTCAGCGTGTACTCTGCCAACCTCTGCCAGTCCTCTTTGCCACTCATATCTGGTGTCACAATAGCGTGCATTTAAAAACAAAAAACTTTTTTCACTGTTATAGAATGAATAGCAGTTAGTTGCCTTCAAGCGGGTGTCAGGCCTTCAGCGTGAACTCTGCCAACCTCTGCCAGTCCACTTTGCCACTCATATCAGATGTGACAATAGCGTGCCTTTACAAAGAAAAAAAGTTTTTCAGTGTAAGCTAATAGCAGTCAGTGTCCTTAAAGCGGTTGTCAGGCCTTCAGCGTGTGCTCTGCCAACCTCTGCAAGTGTACTTTGCCACTCATATCCGGTGTCTCTATAGCGTGCCTTTACAAAGAAAAAAAGTTTTTCACTGTAAGCTAATAGCAGTCAGTGTCCTTAAAGTGGGTGTCAGGCCTTCAGCGTGTGCTCTGCCAACCTCTGCAAGTGTACTTTGCCAATCATAACTGGTGTCTCTATAGCGTGCCTTTACAAAGAAAAAAAGTTTTTCACTGTAAGCTAATAGCAGTTAGTTGTCTGCAAGCGTCTGGATGTCAGGCCTTCAGTATGTGCTCTGCCAATCTCTGCAAGTGTACTTTGACACTCATATCTGGTGTCTCTATAGCGTGCCTTTACAAAGAAAAAAAGTTTTTCACTGTAAGCTAATAGCAGTCAGTGTCCTTAAAGTGGGTGTCAGGCCTTCAGCGTGTGCTCTGCCAACCTCTGCAAGTGTACTTTGCCACTCATATCTGGTGTCTCTATAGCGTGCCTTTACAAAGAAAAAAAAGTTTTTCACTGTAAGCTAATAGCAGTCAGTGTCCTTAAAGCGGGTGTCAGGCCTTCGGCGTGTGCTCTGCCAACCTCTGCAAGTGTACTTTGCCACTCATATCCGGTGTCTCTGTAGTGTGCCTTTACAAAGAAAAAAGTTTTTCACTGTAGGCTAATAGCAGTTAGTTGTCTGCAAGCGTCTGGGTGTCAGGCCTTCAGCGTGTGCTCTGCCAATCTCTGCAAGTGTACTTTGCCACTCATATCTGGTGTCTCTATAGCGTGCCTTTACAAAGAAAAAAAGTTTTTCACTGTAAGCTAATAGCAGTTAGTTGTCTGCAAGCGTCTGGGTGTCAGGGCTTCAGCGTGTGCTCTGCCAATCTCTGCAAGTGTACTTTGCCACTCATATCTGGTGTCTCTATAGCGTGCCTTTACAAAGAAAAAAAGTTTTTCACTGTAAGCTAATAGCAGTCAGTGTCCTTAAAGCGGGTGTCAGGCCTTCGGCGTGTGCTCTGCCAACCTCTGCAAGTGTTCTTTGCCACTCATATCCGGTGTCTCTATAGCGTGCCTTTACAAAGAAAAAAAGTTTTTCACTGTAAGCTAATAGCAGTTAGTTGTCTGCAAGCATCTGGGTGTCAGGCCTTCAGCATGTGCTCTGCCAACCTCTGCAAGTGTACTTTGCCACTCATATCCGGTGTCTCTATAGTGTGCCTTTACAAATAAAAAAAGTTTTTCACTGTTAGCTAATAGCAGTTAGTTGTCTGCAAGCGTCTGGGTGTCAGGGCTTCAGCGTGTGCTCTGCCAATCTCTGCAAGTGTACTTTGCCACTCATATCTGGTGTCTTTATAGCGTGCCTTTACAAAGAAAAAAGTTTTTCACTGTAAGCTAATAGCAGTCAGTGTCCTTAAAGCGGGTGTCAGGCCTTCAGCGTGTGCTCTGCCAACCTCTGCAAGTGTTCTTTGCCACTCATATCCGGTGTCTCTATAGCGTGCTTTTACAAAGAAAAAAAGTTTTTCACTGTAAGCTAATAGCAGTTAGTTGTCGGCAAGCGTCTGGGTGTCAGGCCTTCAGAGTGTGCTCTGCCAAACTCTGCAAGTGTACTTTGCCACTCATATCTGGTGTCTCTATAGCGTGCCTTTACAAAGAAAAAAGTTTTTCACTGTAAGCTAATAGCAATTAGTTATCTGCAAGCGTCTGGGTGTCAGGCCTTCAGCGTGTGCTCTGCCAATCTCTGCAAGTGTTCTTTTCCACTCATATCTGGTGTCTCTATAGCGTGCCTTTACAAAGAAAAAACGTTTTTCACTGTAAGCTAATAGCACTTAGTTGTCTGCAAGCGTCTGGGTGTCAGGCCTTCAGCGTGTGCTCTGCCAATCTCTGCAAGTGTACTTTTCCACTCATATCTGTTGTCTCTATAGCGTGCCTTTACAAAGAAAAAAAGTTTTTCACTGTAAGCTAATAGCAGTTAGTTGTCTGCAAGCGTCTGGGTGTCAGGCCTTCAGCATGTGCTCTGCCAACCTCTGCAAGTGTACTTTGCCACTCATATCTGGTGTCTCTATAGCGTGCCTTTACAAAGAAAAAAGTTTTTCACTGTTAGCTAATAGCAGTCAGTGTCCTTAAAGTGGGTGTCAGGCCTTCAGCATGTGCTCTGCCAACCTCTGCAAGTGTACTTTGCCACTCATATCTGGTGTCTCTATAGCGTGCCTTTACAAAGAAAAAAAAGTTTTTCACTGTAAGCTAATAGCAGTCAGTGTCCTTAAAGCGGGTGTCAGGCCTTCGGCGTGTGCTCTGCCAACCTCTGCAAGTGTACTTTGCCACTCATATCCGGTGTCTCTATAGCGTGCCTTTACAAAGAAAAAAGTTTTTCACTGTAAGCTAATAGCAGTTAGTTGTCTGCAAGCATCTGGGTGTCAGGCCTTCAGCATATGCTCTGCCAACCTCTGCAAGTGTACTTTGCCACTCATATCCGGTGTCTCTATAGCGTGCCTTTACAAAGAAAAAAAGTTTTTCACTGTAAGCTAATAGCATTTAGTTGTCTGCAAGCATCTGGGTGTCAGGCCTTCAGCATGTGCTCTGCCAACCTCTGCAAGTGTACTTTGCCACTCATATCCGGTGTCTCTATAGTGTGCCTTTACAAAGAAAAAAAAGTTTTTCACTGTAAGTTAATAGCAGTTAGTTGTCGGCAAGCATCTGGGTGTCAGGCCTTCAGCGTGTGCTCTGCCAACCTCTGCAAGTGTACTTTGCCACTCATATCCGGTGTCTCTATAGCGTACCTTTACAAAGAACAAAAAGTTTTTCACTGTAAGCTAATAGCATTTAGTTGTCTGCAAGCATCTGGGTGTCAGGCCTTCAGCATGTGCTCTGCCAACCTCTGCAAGTGTACTTTGCCACTCATATCCGGTGTCTCTATAGTGTGCCTTTACAAAGAAAAAAAAGTTTTTCACTGTAAGCTAATAGCAGTTAGTTGTCTGCAAGCGTCTGGGTGTCAGGCCTTCAGCGTGTGCTCTGCCAATCTCTGCAAGTGTACTTTGCCACTCATATCTGGTGTCTCTATAGCGTGCCTTTACAAAGAAAAAAAGTTTTTCACTGTAAGCTAATAGCAGTTAGTTGTCTGCAAGCGTCTGGGTGTCAGGGCTTCAGCGCGTGCTCTGCCAATCTCTGCAAGTGTACTTTGCCACTCATATCTGGTGTCTCTATAGCGTGCCTTTACAAAGAAAAAAGTTTTTCACTGTAAGCTAATAGCAGTCAGTGTCATTAAAGCGGGTGTCAGGCCTTCAGCGTGTGCTCTGCCAACCTCTGCAAGTGTACTTTGCCACTCATATCTGGTGTCTCTATAGCGTGCCTTTACAAAGAAAAAAAAGTTTTTCACTGTAAGCTAATAGCAGTCAGTGTCCTTAAAGCGGGTGTCAGGCCTTCGGCGTGTGCTCTGCCAACCTCTGCAAGTGTACTTTGCCACTCATATCCGGTGTCTCTGTAGTGTGCCTTTACAAAGAAAAAAGTTTTTCACTGTAAGCTAATAGCAGTTAGTTGTCTGCAAGCGTCTGGGTGTCAGGCCTTCAGCGTGTGCTCTGCCAATCTCTGCAAGTGTACTTTGCCACTCATATCTCGTGTCTCTATAGCGTGCCTTTACAAAGAAAAAAAGTTTTTCACTGTAAGCTAATAGCAGTTAGTTGTCTGCAAGCGTCTGGGTGTCAGGGCTTCAGCGTGTGCTCTGCCAATCTCTGCAAGTGTACTTTGCCACTCATATCTGGTGTCTCTATAGCGTGCCTTTACAAAGAAAAAAAGTTTTTCACTGTAAGCTAATAGCAGTCAGTGTCCTTAAAGCGGGTGTCAGGCCTTCGGTGTGTGCTCTGCCAACCTCTGCAAGTGTACTTTGCCACTCATATCCGGTGTCTCTATAGCGTGCCTTTACAAAGAAAAAAAGTTTTTCACTGTAAGCTAATAGCAGTTAGTTGTCTGCAAGCATCTGGGTGTCAGGCCTTCAGCATGTGCTCTGCCAACCTCTGCAAGTGTACTTTGCCACTCATATCCGGTGTCTCTATAGTGTGCCTTTACAAATAAAAAAGTTTTTCACTGTTAGCTAATAGCAGTTAGTTGTCTGCAAGCGTCTGGGTGTCAGGGCTTCAGCGTGTGCTCTGCCAATCTCTGCAAGTGTACTTTGCCACTCATATCTGGTGTCTTTATAGCGTGCCTTTACAAAGAAAAAAGTTTTTCACTGTAAGCTAATAGCAGTCAGTGTCCTTAAAGCGGGTGTCAGGCCTTCAGCGTGTGCTCTGCCAACCTCTGCAAGTGTTCTTTGCCACTCATATCCGGTGTCTCTATAGCGTGCTTTTACAAAGAAAAAACGTTTTTCACTGTAAGCTAATAGCAGTTAGTTGTCGGCAAGCGTCTGGGTGTCAGGCCTTCAGAGTGTGCTCTGCCAAACTCTGCAAGTGTACTTTGCCACTCATATCTGGTGTCTCTATAGCGTGCCTTTACAAAGAAAAAAGTTTTTCACTGTAAGCTAATAGCAGTTAGTTATCTGCAAGCGGCTGGGTGTCAGGCCTTCAGCGTGTGCTCTGCCAATCTCTGCAAGTGTTCTTTTCCACTCATATCTGGTGTCTCTATAGCGTGCCTTTACAAAGAAAAAACGTTTTTCACTGTAAGCTAATAGCACTTAGTTGTCTGCAAGCGTCTGGGTGTCAGGCCTTCAGCGTGTGCTCTGCCAATCTCTGCAAGTGTACTTTTCCACTCATATCTGTTGTCTCTATAGCGTGCCTTTACAAAGAAAAAAAGTTTTTCACTGTAAGCTAATAGCAGTTAGTTGTCTGCAAGCGTCTGGGTGTCAGGCCTTCAGCATGTGCTCTGCCAACCTCTGCAAGTGTACTTTGCCACTCATATCTGGTGTCTCTATAGCGTGCCTTTACAAAGAAAAAAGTTTTTCACTGTTAGCTAATAGCAGTCAGTGTCCTTAAAGTGGGTGTCAGGCCTTCAGCATGTGCTCTGCCAACCTCTGCAAGTGTACTTTGCCACTCATATCTGGTGTCTCTATAGCGTGCCTTTACAAAGAAAAAAAAGTTTTTCACTGTAAGCTAATAGCAGTCAGTGTCCTTAAAGCGGGTGTCAGGCCTTCGGCGTGTGCTCTGCCAACCTCTGCAAGTGTACTTTGCCACTCATATCCGGTGTCTCTATAGCGTGCCTTTACAAAGAAAAAAGTTTTTCACTGTAAGCTAATAGCAGTTAGTTGTCTGCAAGCATCTGGGTGTCAGGCCTTCAGCATATGCTCTGCCAACCTCTGCAAGTGTACTTTGCCACTCATATCCGGTGTCTCTATAGCGTGCCTTTACAAAGAAAAAAAGTTTTTCACTGTAAGTTAATAGCAGTTAGTTGTCGGCAAGCGTCTGGGTGTCAGGCCTTCAGCGTGTGCTCTGCCAACCTCTGCAAGTGTACTTTGCCACTCATATCCGGTGTCTCTATAGCGTACCTTTACAAAGAACAAAAAGTTTTTCACTGTAAGCTAATAGCATTTAGTTGTCTGCAAGCATCTGGGTGTCAGGCTTCAGCATGTGCTCTGCCAACCTCTGCAAGTGTACTTTGCCACTCATATCCGGTGTCTCTATAGTGTGCCTTTACAAAGAAAAAAAAGTTTTTCACTGTAAGCTAATAGCAGTTAGTTGTCTGCAAGCGTCTGGGTGTCAGGCCTTCAGCGTGTGCTCTGCCAATCTCTGCAAGTGTACTTTGCCACTCATATCTGGTGTCTCTATAGCGTGCCTTTACAAAGAAAAAAAGTTTTTCACTGTAAGCTAATAGCAGTTAGTTGTCTGCAAGCGTCTGGGTGTCAGGGCTTCAGCGCGTGCTCTGCCAATCTCTGCAAGTGTACTTTGCCACTCATATCTGGTGTCTCTATAGTGTGCCTTTACAAAGAAAAAAAGTTTTTCACTGTAAACTTATAGCAGTCAGTGTCATTAAAGCGGGTGTCAGGCCTTCAGCGTGTGCTCTGCCAACCTCTGCAAGTGTACTTTGCCACTCATATCTGGTGTATCTATAGCGAGCCTTTACAAAGAAAAAAAGTTTTTCACTGTAAGCTAATAGCAGTTAGTTTTCTGCAAGCGTCTGGGTGTCAGGCCTTCAGTGTTTGCTATGCCAATCTCTGCAAGTGTACTTTGCCACTCATATCTGGTGTCTCTATAGCGTGCCTTTACAAAGAAAAAAAAGTTTTTCACTGTAAGCTAATAGCAGTCAGTGTCCTTAAAGCGGGTGTCAGGCCTTCGGCGTGTGCTCTGCCAACCTCTGCAAGTGTACTTTGCCACTCATATCCGGTGTCTCTGTAGTGTGCCTTTACAAAGAAAAAAGTTTTTCACTGTAAGCTAATAGCAGTTAGTTGTCTGCAAGCGTCTGGGTGTCAGGCCTTCAGCGTGTGCTCTGCCAATCTCTGCAAGTGTACTTTGCCACTCATATCTCGTGTCTCTATAGCGTGCCTTTACAAAGAAAAAAAGTTTTTCACTGTAAGCTAATAGCAGTTAGTTGTCTGCAAGCGTCTGGGTGTCAGGGCTTCAGCGTGTGCTCTGCCAATCTCTGCAAGTGTACTTTGCCACTCATATCTGGTGTCTCTATAGCGTGCCTTTACAAAGAAAAAAAGTTTTTCACTGTAAGCTAATAGCAGTCAGTGTCCTTAAAGCGGGTGTCAGGCCTTCGGCGTGTGCTCTGCCAACCTCTGCAAGTGTACTTTGCCACTCATATCCGGTGTCTCTATAGCGTGCCTTTACAAAGAAAAAAAGTTTTTCACTGTAAGCTAATAGCAGTTAGTTGTCTGCAAGCATCTGGGTGTCAGGCCTTCAGCATGTGCTCTGCCAACCTCTGCAAGTGTACTTTGCCACTCATATCCGGTGTCTCTATAGTGTGCCTTTACAAATAAAAAAGTTTTTCACTGTTAGCTAATAGCAGTTAGTTGTCTGCAAGCGTCTGGGTGTCAGGGCTTCAGCGTGTGCTCTGCCAATCTCTGCAAGTGTACTTTGCCACTCATATCTGGTGTCTTTATAGCGTGCCTTTACAAAGAAAAAAGTTTTTCACTGTAAGCTAATAGCAGTCAGTGTCCTTAAAGCGGGTGTCAGGCCTTCAGCGTGTGCTCTGCCAACCTCTGCAAGTGTTCTTTGCCACTCATATCCGGTGTCTCTATAGCGTGCTTTTACAAAGAAAAAAAGTTTTTCACTGTAAGCTAATAGCAGTTAGTTGTCGGCAAGCGTCTGGGTGTCAGGCCTTCAGAGTGTGCTCTGCCAAACTCTGCAAGTGTACTTTGCCACTCATATCTGGTGTCTCTATAGCGTGCCTTTACAAAGAAAAAAGTTTTTCACTGTAAGCTAATAGCAGTTAGTTATCTGCAAGCGGCTGGGTGTCAGGCCTTCAGCGTGTGCTCTGCCAATCTCTGCAAGTGTTCTTTTCCACTCATATCTGGTGTCTCTATAGCGTGCCTTTACAAAGAAAAAACGTTTTTCACTGTAAGCTAATAGCACTTAGTTGTCTGCAAGCGTCTGGGTGTCAGGCCTTCAGCGTGTGCTCTGCCAATCTCTGCAAGTGTACTTTTCCACTCATATCTGTTGTCTCTATAGCGTGCCTTTACAAAGAAAAAAAGTTTTTCACTGTAAGCTAATAGCAGTTAGTTGTCTGCAAGCGTCTGGGTGTCAGGCCTTCAGCATGTGCTCTGCCAACCTCTGCAAGTTTACTTTGCCACTCATATCTGGTGTCTCTATAGTGTGCCTTTACAAAGAAAAAAGTTTTTCACTGTTAGCTAATAGCAGTCAGTGTCCTTAAAGTGGGTGTCAGGCCTTCAGCATGTGCTCTGCCAACCTCTGCAAGTGTACTTTGCCACTCATATCTGGTGTCTCTATAGCGTGCCTTTACAAAGAAAAAAAAGTTTTTCACTGTAAGCTAATAGCAGTCAGTGTCCTTAAAGCGGGTGTCAGGCCTTCGGCGTGTGCTCTGCCAACCTCTGCAAGTGTACTTTGCCACTCATATCCGGTGTCTCTATAGCGTGCCTTTACAAAGAAAAAAGTTTTTCACTGTAAGCTAATAGCAGTTAGTTGTCTGCAAGCATCTGGGTGTCAGGCCTTCAGCATATGCTCTGCCAACCTCTGCAAGTGTACTTTGCCACTCATATCCGGTGTCTCTATAGCGTGCCTTTACAAAGAAAAAACGTTTTTCACTGTAAGCTAATAGCACTTAGTTGTCTGCAAGCGTCTGGGTGTCAGGCCTTCAGCGTGTGCTCTGCCAATCTCTGCAAGTGTACTTTTCCACTCATATCTGTTGTCTCTATAGCGTGCCTTTACAAAGAAAAAAAGTTTTTCACTGTAAGCTAATAGCAGTTAGTTGTCTGCAAGCGTCTGGGTGTCAGGCCTTCAGCATGTGCTCTGCCAACCTCTGCAAGTTTACTTTGCCACTCATATCTGGTGTCTCTATAGTGTGCCTTTACAAAGAAAAAAGTTTTTCACTGTTAGCTAATAGCAGTCAGTGTCCTTAAAGTGGGTGTCAGGCCTTCAGCATGTGCTCTGCCAACCTCTGCAAGTGTACTTTGCCACTCATATCTGGTGTCTCTATAGCGTGCCTTTACAAAGAAAAAAAAGTTTTTCACTGTAAGCTAATAGCAGTCAGTGTCCTTAAAGCGGGTGTCAGGCCTTCGGCGTGTGCTCTGCCAACCTCTGCAAGTGTACTTTGCCACTCATATCCGGTGTCTCTATAGCGTGCCTTTACAAAGAAAAAAGTTTTTCACTGTAAGCTAATAGCAGTTAGTTGTCTGCAAGCATCTGGGTGTCAGGCCTTCAGCATATGCTCTGCCAACCTCTGCAAGTGTACTTTGCCACTCATATCCGGTGTCTCTATAGCGTGCCTTTACAAAGAAAAAAAGTTTTTCACTGTAAGTTAATAGCAGTTAGTTGTCGGCAAGCGTCTGGGTGTCAGGCCTTCAGCGTGTGCTCTGCCAACCTCTGCAAGTGTACTTTGCCACTCATATCCGGTGTCTCTATAGCGTACCTTTACAAAGAACAAAAAGTTTTTCACTGTAAGCTAATAGCATTTAGTTGTCTGCAAGCATCTGGGTGTCAGGCTTCAGCATGTGCTCTGCCAACCTCTGCAAGTGTACTTTGCCACTCATATCCGGTGTCTCTATAGTGTGCCTTTACAAAGAAAAAAAAGTTTTTCACTGTAAGCTAATAGCAGTTAGTTGTCTGCAAGCGTCTGGGTGTCAGGCCTTCAGCGTGTGCTCTGCCAATCTCTGCAAGTGTACTTTGCCACTCATATCTGGTGTCTCTATAGCGTGCCTTTACAAAGAAAAAAAGTTTTTCACTGTAAGCTAATAGCAGTTAGTTGTCTGCAAGCGTCTGGGTGTCAGGGCTTCAGCGCGTGCTCTGCCAATCTCTGCAAGTGTACTTTGCCACTCATATCTGGTGTCTCTATAGTGTGCCTTTACAAAGAAAAAAAGTTTTTCACTGTAAACTTATAGCAGTCAGTGTCATTAAAGCGGGTGTCAGGCCTTCAGCGTGTGCTCTGCCAACCTCTGCAAGTGTACTTTGCCACTCATATCTGGTGTATCTATAGCGAGCCTTTACAAAGAAAAAAAGTTTTTCACTGTAAGCTAATAGCAGTTAGTTTTCTGCAAGCGTCTGGGTGTCAGGCCTTCAGTGTTTGCTATGCCAATCTCTGCAAGTGTACTTTGCCACTCATATCTGGTGTCTCTATAGCGTGCCTTTACAAAGAAAAAAAAGTTTTTCACTGTAAGCTAATAGCAGTCAGTGTCCTTAAAGCGGGTGTCAGGCCTTCGGCGTGTGCTCTGCCAACCTCTGCAAGTGTACTTTGCCACTCATATCCGGTGTCTCTATAGCGTGCCTTTACAAAGAAAAAAGTTTTTCACTGTAAGCTAATAGCAGTTAGTTGTCTGCAAGCATCTGGGTGTCAGGCCTTCAGCATGTGCTCTGCCAACCTCTGCAAGTGTACTTTGCCACTCATATCCGGTGTCTCTATAGCGTGCCTTTACAAAGAAAAAAAGTTTTTCACTGTAAGTTAATAGCAGTTAGTTGTCGGCAAGCGTCTGGGTGTCAGGCCTTCAGCGTGTGCTCTGCCAAACTCTGCAAGTGTACTTTGCCACTCATATCTGGTGTCTCTATAGCATGCCTTTACAAAGAAAAAAAGTTTTTCACTGTAAGCTAATAGCAGTTAGTTATCTGCAAGCGTCTGGGTGTCAGGCATTCAGCGTGTGCTCTGCTAATCTCTGCAAGTGTACTTTGCCACTCATATGTGGTGTCTCTATAGTGTGCCTTTACAAAGAAAAAAAGTTTTTCACTGTAAGCTAATAGCAGTCAGTGTCCTTAAAGCAGGTGTCAGGCCTTCGGCGTGTGCTCTGCCAACCTCTGCAAGTGTACTTTGCCACTCATATCCGGTGTCTCTATAGCGTGTCCTTACAAAGAAAAAAAGTTTTTCACTGTAAGCTAATAGCAGTTAGTTGTCTGCAAACATCTGGGTGTCAGGCCTTCAGCATGTGCTCTGCCAACCCCTGCAAGTGTACTTTGCCACTCATATCCGGTGTCTCTATAGTGTGCCTTTACAAAGAAAAAAAGTTTTTCACTGTAAGCTAATAGCAGTTAGTTGTCTGCAAGCGTCTGGGTGTCAGGGCTTCAGCGTGTGCTCTGCCAATCTCTGCAAGTGTACTTTGCCACTCATATCTGGTGTCTCTATAGCGTGCCTTTACAAAGAAAAAAGTTTTTCACTGTAAGCTAATAGCAGTTAGTTGTCTGCAAGCGTCTGGGTGTCAGGGCTTCAGCGTGTGCTCTGCCAATCTCTGCAAGTGTACTTTGCCACTCATATCTAGTGTCTCTATAGCGTGCCTTTACAAAGAAAAAAGTTTTTCACTGTAAGCTAATAGCAGTCAGTGTCATTAAAGCGGGTGTCAGGCCTTCAGCGTGTGCTCTGCCAATCTCTGCAAGTGTACTTTGCCACTCATATCTGGTGTCTCTCAAGCGTGCCTTTACAAAGAAAAAAAGTTATTCACTGTAAGCTAATAGCAGTTAGTTGTCTGCAAGCGTCTTGGTGTCAGGCCTTCAGCGTGTACTCTGCCAACCTCTGCCAGTCCACTTTGCCACTCATATCTGGTGTCTCTATAGCGTGCCTTTACAAAGAAAAAAAGTTTTTCACTGTAAGTTAATAGCAGTTAGTTGTCGGCAAGCGTCTGGGTGTCAGGCCTTCAGCGTGTTCTCTGCCAAACTCTGCAAGTGTACTTTGCCACTCATATCTGGTGTCTCTATAGCATGCCTTTACAAAGAAAAAAAGTTTTTCACTGTAAGTTAATAGCAGTTAGTTGTCGGCAAGCGTCTGGGTGTCAGGCCTTCAGCGTGTGCTCTGCCAAACTCTGCAAGTGTACTTTGCCACTCATATCTGGTGTCTCTATAGCATGCCTTTACAAAGAAAAAAAGTTTTTCACTGTAAGCTAATAGCAGTTAGTTATCTGCAAGCGTCTGGGTGTCAGGCATTCAGCGTGTGCTCTGCTAATCTCTGCAAGTGTACTTTGCCACTCATATGTGGTGTCTCTATAGTGTGCCTTTACAAAGAAAAAAAGTTTTTCACTGTAAGCTAATAGCAGTCAGTGTCCTTAAAGCAGGTGTCAGGCCTTCGGCGTGTGCTCTGCCAACCTCTGCAAGTGTACTTTGCCACTCATATCCGGTGTCTCTATAGCGTGTCCTTACAAAGAAAAAAAGTTTTTCACTGTAAGCTAATAGCAGTTAGTTGTCTGCAAACATCTGGGTGTCAGGCCTTCAGCATGTGCTCTGCCAACCCCTGCAAGTGTACTTTGCCACTCATATCCGGTGTCTCTATAGTGTGCCTTCACAAAGAAAAAAAGTTTTTCACTGTAAGCTAATAGCAGTTAGTTGTCTGCAAGCGTCTGGGTGTCAGGGCTTCAGCGTGTGCTCTGCCAATCTCTGCAAGTGTACTTTGCCACTCATATCTAGTGTCTCTATAGCGTGCCTTTACAAAGAAAAAAAGTTTTTCACTGTAAGTTAATAGCAGTTAGTTGTCTGCAAGCGTCTGGGTGTCAGGGCTTCAGCGTGTGCTCTGCCAATCTCTGCAAGTGTACTTTGCCACTCATATCTGGTGTCTCTATAGCGTGCCTTTACAAAGAAAAAAAGTTTTTCACTGTAAGCTAATAGCAGTTAGTTGTCTGCAAGCGTCTGGGTGTCCGGCCTTCAGCGTGTACTCTGCCAACCTCTGCCAGTCCACTTTGCCACTCATATCTGGTGTCACAATAGCGTGCATTTAAAAACAAAAAACTTTTTTCACTGTTATAGAATGAATAGCAGTTAGTTGCCTTCAAGCGGGTGTCAGGCCTTCAGCGTGAACTCTGCCAACCTCTGCCAGTCCACTTTGCCACTCATATCAGATGTGACAATAGCGTGCCTTTACAAAGAAAAAAAGTTTTTCAGTGTAAGCTAATAGCAGTCAGGGTCCTTAAAGCGGTTGTCAGGCCTTCAGCGTGTGCTCTGCCAACCTCTGCAAGTGTACTTTGCCACTCATATCCGGTGTCTCTATAGCGTGCCTTTACAAAGAAAAAAAGTTTTTCACTGTAAGCTAATAGCAGTCAGTGTCCTTAAAGTGGGTGTCAGGCCTTCAGCGTGTGCTCTGCCAACCTCTGCAAGTGTACTTTGCCACTCATATCTGGTGTATCTATAGCGAGCCTTTACAAAGAAAAAAGTTTTTCACTGTAAGCTAATAGCAGTTAGTTTTCTACAAGCGTCTGGGTGTCAGGCCTTCAGTATGTGCTCTGCCAATCTCTGCAAGTGTACTTTGACACTCATATCTGGTGTCTCTATAGCGTGCCTTTACAAAGAAAAAAAGTTTTTCACTGTAAGCTAATAGCAGTCAGTGTCCTTAAAGTGGGTGTCAGGCCTTCAGCGTGTGCTCTGCCAACCTCTGCAAGTGTACTTTGCCACTCATATCTGGTGTCTCTATAGCGTGCCTTTACAAAGAAAAAAAAGTTTTTCACAGTAAGCTTATAGCAGTCAGTGTCCTTAAAGCGGGTGTCAGGCCTTCGGCATGTGCTCTGCCAACCTCTGCAAGTGTACTTTGCCACTCATATCCGGTGTCTCTATAGTGTGCCTTTACAAAGAAAAAAGTTTTTCACTGTAAGCTAATAGCAGTTAGTTGTCTGCAAGCGTCTGGGTGTCAGGCCTTCAGCGTGTGCTCTGCCAATCTCTGCAAGTGTACTTTGCCACTCATATCTGGTGTCTCTATAGCGTGCCTTTACAAAGAAAAAAAGTTTTTCACTGTAAGCTAATAGCAGTTAGTTGTCTGCAAGCGTCTGGGTGCCAGGGCTTCAGCGTGTGCTCTGCCAATATCTGCAAGTGTACTTTGCCACTCATATCTGGTGTCTCTATAGCGTGCCTTTACAAAGAAAAAAAGTTTTTCACTGTAAGCTAATAGCAGTCAGTGTCCTTAAAGCGGGTGTCAGGCCTTCGGCGTGTGCTCTGCCAACCTCTGCAAGTGTACTTTGCCACTCATATCCGGTGTCTCTATAGCGTGCCTTTACAAAGAAAAAAAGTTTTCACTGTTAGCTAATAGCAGTTAGTTGTCTGCAAGCGTCTGGGTGTCAGGGCTTCAGCGTGTGCTCTGCCAATCTCTGCAAGTGTACTTTGCCACTCATATCTGGTGTCTTTATAGCGTGCCTTTACAAAGAAAAAAAGTTTTTCACTGTAAGCTAATAGCAGTCAGTGTCCTTAAAGCGGGTGTCAGGCCTTCAGCGTGTGCTCTGCCAACCTCTGCAAGTGTTCTTTGCCACTCATATCCGGTGTCTCTATAGCGTGCTTTTACAAAGAAAAAAAGTTTTTCACTGTAAGCTAATAGCAGTTAGTTGTCGGCAAGCGTCTGGGTGTCAGGCCTTCAGAGTGTGCTCTGCCAAACTCTGCAAGTGTACTTTGCCACTCATATCTGGTGTCTCTATAGCGTGCCTTTACAAAGAAAAAAAGTTTTTCACTGTAAGCTAATAGCAGTTAGTTATCTGCAAGCGTCTGGGTGTCAGGCCTTCAGCGTGTGCTCTGCCAATCTCTGCAAGTGTTCTTTTCCACTCATATCTGGTGTCTCTATAGCTTGCCTTTACAAAGAAAAAACGTTTTTCACTGTAAGCTAATAGCACTTAGTTGTCTGCAAGCGTCTGGGTGTCAGGCCTTCAGCATGTGCTCTGCCAACCTCTGCAAGTGTACTTTGCCACTCATATCTGGTGTCTCTATAGCGTGCCTTTACAAAGAAAAAAAGTTTTTCACTGTAAGCTAATAGCACTTAGTTGTCTGCAAGCGTCTGGGTGTCAGGCCTTCAGCGTGTGCTCTGCCAATCTCTGCAAGTGTACTTTTATACTCATATCTGTTGTCTCTATAGCGTGCCTTTACAAAGAAAAAAGTTTTTCACTGTAAGCTAATAGCAGTTAGTTATCTGCAAGCGTCTGGGTGTCAGGCCTTCAGCATGTGCTCTGCCAACCTCTGCAAGTGTACTTTGCCACTCATATCTGGTGTCTCTATAGCGTGCCTTTACAAAGAAAAACGTTTTTCACTGTAAGCTAATAGCAGTTAGTTGTCTGCAAGCGTCTGGGTGTCAGGGCTTCAGCGTGTGCTCTGCCAATCTCTGCAAGTGTACTTTGCCACTCATATATGGTGTCTCTATAGCGTGCCTTTACAAAGAAAAAAAGTTTTTCACTGTAAGCTAATAGCAGTCAGTGTCATTAAAGCTGGTGTCAGGCCTTCAGCGTGTGCTCTGCCAATCTCTGCAAGTGTACTTTGCCACTCATATCCGGTGTCTCTATAGTGTGCCTTTACAAAGAAAAAAAGTTTTTCACTGTAAGCTAATAGCAGTAAGTTGTCTGCAAGCGTCTGGGTGTCAGGGCTTCAGCGCGTGCTCTGCCAATCTCTGCAAGTGTACTTTGCCACTCATATCTGGTGTCTCTATAGCGTGCCTTTACAAAGAAAAAAGTTTTTCACTGTAAGCTAATAGCAGTTAGTTGTCTGCAAGCGTCTGGGTGTCAGGGCTTCAGCGTGTGCTCTGCCAATCTCTGCAAGTGTACTTTGCCACTCATATCTGGTGTCTCTATAGCGTGCCTTTACAAAGAAAAAAAGTTTTTCACTGTAAGCTAATAGCAGTCAGTGTCATTAAAGCAGGTGTCAGGCCTTCAGCGTGTGCTCTGCCAATCTCTGCAAGTGTACTTTGCCACTCATATCTGGTGTCTCTATAGCGTGCCTTTACAAAGAAAAAAGTTTTTCACTGTAAGCTAATAGCAGTTAGTTGTCTGCAAGCGTCTGGGTGTCAGGGCTTCAGCGTGTGCTCTGCCAATCTCTGCAAGTGTACTTTGCCACTCATATCTGGTGTCTCTATAGCGTGCCTTTACAAAGAAAAAACGTTTTTCACTGTAAGCTAATAGCAGTTAGTTGTCTGCAAGCGTCTGGGTGTCAGGCCTTCAGCGTGTGCTCTTCCAATCTCTGCAAGTGTACTTTGCCACTCATATCTGGTGTCTCTATAGCGTGCCTTTACAAAGAAAAATAGTTTTTCACTGTAAGCTAATAGCAATTAGTTGTCTGCAAGCGTCTGGGTGTCAGGGATTCAGCGTGTGCTCTGCCAACCTCTGCAAGTGTACTTTGCCACTCCTATCTGGTGTCTCTATAGTGTGCCTTTACAAAGAAAAAAAGTTTTTCACGGTAAGCTAATAGCAGTTAGTTGTCTGCAAGCGTCTGGGTGTCAGGCCTTCAGCGTGTGCTCTGCCAACCTCTGCAAGTGTACTTTGCCACTCATATCTGGTGTCTCTATAGCGTGCCTTTACAAAGAAAAAAATTTTTTCACTGTAAGCTAATAGCAGTCAGTGTCATTAAAGCGGGTGTCAGGCCTTCAGCGTGTGCTCTGCCAATCTCTGCAAGTGTACTTTGCCACTCATATCCGGTGTCTCTATAGCGTGCCTTTACAAAGAAAAAAAGTTTTTCACTGTAAGCTAATAGCAGTTAGTTGTCTGCAAGCATCTGGGTGTCAGGCCTTCAGCATGTGCTCTGCCAACCCCTGCAAGTGTACTTTGCCACTCATATCTGGTGTCTCTATAGCGTGCCTTTACAAAGAAAAAAGTTTTTCACTGTAAGCTAATAGCAGTTAGTTGTCTGCAAGCGTCTGGGTGTCAGGGCTTCAGCGTGTGCTCTGCCAATCTCTGCAAGTGTATTTTGCCACTCATATATGGTGTCTCTATAGCGTGCCTTTACAAAGAAAAAAAGTTTTTCACTGTAAGCTAATAGCAGTCAGTGTCATTAAAGCGGGTGTCAGGCCTTCAGCGTGTGCTCTGCCAAATTCTGCAAGTGTACTTTGCCACTCATATCTGGTGTCTCTATAGCGTGCCTTTACAAAGAAAAAAAGTTTTTCACTGTAAGCTAATAGCAGTTAGTTGTCGGCAAGCGTCTGGGTGTCAGGGCTTCAGCGTGTGCTCTGCCAATCTCTGCAAGTGTACTTTGCCACTCATATCTGGTGTCTCTATAGCGTGCCTTTACAAAGAAAAAAAGTTTTTCACTGTAAGCTAATAGCAGTTAGTTGTCTGCAAGCGTCTGGGTGTCAGGCCTTCAGCGTGTGCTCTGCCAATCTCTGCAAGTGTACTTTGCCACTCATATCCGGTGTCTCTATAGCGTGCCTTTACAAAGAAAAAAGTTTTTCACTGTAAGCTAATAGCAGTTAGTTGTCTGCAAGCATCTGGGTGTCAGGCCTTCAGCATGTGCTCTGCCAACCCCTGCAAGTGTACTTTGCCACTCATATCCGGTGTCTCTATAGTGTGCCTTTACAAAGAAAAAAAGTTTTTCACTGTAAGCTAATAGCAGTTAGTTGTCTGCAAGCGTATGGGTGTCAGGGCTTCAGCGTGTGCTCTGCCAATCTCTGCAAGTGTACTTTGCCATTCATATCTGGTGTCTCTATAGCGTGCCTTTACAAAGAAAAAAGTTTTTCACTGTAAGCTAATAGCAGTTAGTTGTCTGCAAGCGTCTGGGTCTCAGGGCTTCAGCGTGTGCTCTGCCAATCTCTGCAAGTGTACTTTGCCACTCATATCTGGTGTCTCTATAGCGTGCCTTTACAAAGAAAAAAAGTTTTTCACTGTAAGCTAATAGCAGTCAGTGTCATTAAAGCGGGTGTCAGGCCTTCAGCGTGTGCTCTGCCAATCTCTGCAAGTGTACTTTGCCACTCATATCTGGTGTCTCTATAGCGTGCCTTTACAAAGAAAAAAAGTTTTTCACTGTAAGCTAATAGCAGTTAGTTGTCTGCAAGCGTCTGGGTGTCAGGGCTTCAGCGTGTGCTCTGCCAATCTCTGCAAGTGTACTTTGCCACTCATATCTGGTGTCTCTATAGCGTGCCTTTACAAAGAAAAAAAGTTTTTCACTGTAAGCTAATAGCAGTTAGTTGTCTGCAAGCGTCTGGGTGTCAGGCCTTCAGCGTGTGCTCTGCCAATCTCTGCAAGTGTACTTTGCCACTCATATCTGGTGTCTCTATAGCGTGCCTTTACAAAGAAAAAAAGTTTTTCACTGTAAGCTAATAGCAGTTAGTTGTCTGCAAGCGTCTGGGTGTCAGGGATTCAGCGTGTGCTCTGCCAACCTATGCAAGTGTACTTTGCCACTCCTATCTGGTGTCTCTATAGCGTGCCTTTACAAAGAAAAAAAGTTTTTCACGGTAAGCTAATAGCAGTTAGTTGTCTGCAAGAATCTGGGTGTCAGGCCTTCAGCGTGTGCTCTGCCAACCTCTGCAAGTGTACTTTGCCACTCATATCTGGTGTCTCTATAGCGTGCCTTTACAAAGAAAAAAAGTTTTTCACTGTAAGCTAATAGCAGTCAGTGTCCTTAAAGCGGGTGTCAGGCCTTCGGCGTGTGCTCTGCCAACCTCTGCAAGTGTACTTTGCCACTCATATCCGGTGTCTCTATAGCGTGCCTTTACAAAGAAAAAAAGTTTTTCACTGTAAGCTAATAGCAGTTAGTTGTCTGCAAGCATCTGGGTGTCAGGCCTTCAGCATGTGCTCTGCCAATCTCTGCAAGTGTACTTTGCCACTCATATCTGGTGTCTCTATAGCGTGCCTTTACAAAGAAAAAAAGTTTTTCACTGTAAGCTAATAGCAGTCAGTGTCATTAAAGCGGGTGTCAGGCCTTCAGCGTGTGCTCTGCCAATCTCTGCAAGTGTACTTTGCCACTCATATCTGGTGTCTCTATAGCGTGCCTTTACAAAGAAAAAAAGTTTTTCACTGTAAGCTAATAGCAGTTAGTTGTCTGCAAGCGTCTGGGTGTCAGGGCTTCAGCGTGTGCTCTGCCAATCTCTGCAAGTGTACTTTGCCACTCATATCTGGTGTCTCTATAGCGTGCCTTTACAAAGAAAAAAAGTTTTTCACTGTAAGCTAATAGCAGTTAGTTGTCTGCAAGCGTCTGGGTGTCAGGCCTTCAGCGTGTGCTCTGCCAATCTCTGCAAGTGTACTTTGCCACTCATATCTGGTGTCTCTATAGCGTGCCTTTACAAAGAAAAAAAGTTTTTCACTGTAAGCTAATAGCAGTTAGTTGTCTGCAAGCGTCTGGGTGTCAGGGATTCAGCGTGTGCTCTGCCAACCTATGCAAGTGTACTTTGCCACTCCTATCTGGTGTCTCTATAGCGTGCCTTTACAAAGAAAAAAAGTTTTTCACGGTAAGCTAATAGCAGTTAGTTGTCTGCAAGCGTCTGGGTGTCAGGCCTTCAGCGTGTGCTCTGCCAACCTCTGCAAGTGTACTTTGCCACTCATATCTGGTGTCTCTATAGCGTGCCTTTACAAAGAAAAAAAAGTTTTTCACTGTAAGCTAATAGCAGTCAGTGTCCTTAAAGCGGGTGTCAGGCCTTCGGCGTGTGCTCTGCCAACCTCTGCAAGTGTACTTTGCCACTCATATCCGGTGTCTCTATAGCGTGCCTTTACAAAGAAAAAAAGTTTTTCACTGTAAGCTAATAGCAGTTAGTTGTCTGCAAGCATCTGGGTGTCAGGCCTTCAGCATGTGCTCTGCCAACAGCCTGCAAGTGTACTTTGCCATTCATATCCGGTGTCTCTATAGTGTGCCTTTACAAAGAAAAAAAGTTTTTCACTGTAAGCTAATAGCAGTTAGTTGTCTGCAAGCGTCTGGGTGTCAGGGCTTCAGCGTGTGCTCTGCCAATCTCTGCAAGTGTACTTTGCCACTCATATATGGTGTCTCTATAGCGTGCCTTTACAAAGAAAAAAAGTTTTTCACTGTAAGCTAATAGCAGTCAGTGTCATTAAAGCGGGTGTCAGGCCTTCAGCGTGTGCTCTGCCAATCTCTGCAAGTGTACTTTGCCACTCATATCTGGTGTCTCTATAGCGTGCCTTTACAAAGAAAAAATTTTTTTCACTGTAAGCTAATAGCAGTTAGTTGTCGGCAAGCGTCTGGGTGTCAGGGCTTCAGCGTGTGCTCTGCCAATCTCTGCAAGTGTACTTTGCCACTCATATCTGGTGTCTCTATAGCGTGCCTTTACAAAGAAAAAAAGTTTTTCACTGTACGCTAATAGCAGTTAGTTGTCTGCAAGCGTCTGGGTGTCAGGGCTTTAGCGTGTGCTCTGCCAATCTCTGCAAGTGTACTTTGCCACTCATATCTGGTGTCTCTATAGCGTGCCTTTACAAAGAAAACATTTTTTTCACTGTAAGCTAATAGCAGTTAGTTGTCTGCAAGCGTCTGGGTGTCAGGCCTTCAGCGTGTGCTCTGCCAATCTCTGCAAGTGTACTTTGCCACTCATATCTGGTGTCTCTATAGCGTGCCTTTACAAAGAAAAAAGTTTTTCACTGTAAGCTAATAGCAGTTAGTTGTCTGCAAGCGTCTGGGTGTCAGGGATTCAGCGTGTGCTCTGCCAACCTCTGCAAGTGTACTTTGCCACTCCTATCTGGTGTCTCTATAGCGTGCCTTTTACAAAGAAAAAAAGTTTTTCACTGTAAGCTAATAGCAGTTAGTTGTCTGCAAGCGTCTGGGTGTCAGGCCTTCAGCGTGTGCTCTGCCAACCTCTGCAAGTGTACTTTGCCACTCATATCTGGTGTCTCTATAGCGTGCCTTTACAAAGAAAAAAAGTTTTTCACTGTACGCTAATAGCAGTTAGTTGTCTGCAAGCGTCTGGGTGTCAGGGCTTTAGCGTGTGCTCTGCCAATCTCTGCAAGTGTACTTTGCCACTCATATCTGGTGTCTCTATAGCGTGCCTTTACAAAGAAATTTTTTTTTCACTGTAAGCTAATAGCAGTTAGTTGTCTGCAAGCGTCTGGGTGTCAGGCCTTCAGCGTGTGCTCTGCCAATCTCTGCAAGTGTACTTTGCCACTCATATCTGGTGTCTCTATAGCGTGCCTTTACAAAGAAAAAAGTTTTTCACTGTAAGCTAATAGCAGTTAGTTGTCTGCAAGCGTCTGGGTGTCAGGGATTCAGCGTGTGCTCTGCCAACCTCTGCAAGTGTACTTTGCCACTCCTATTTGGTGTCTCTATAGCGTGCCTTTTACAAAGAAAAAAAGTTTTTCACTGTAAGCTAATAGCAGTTAGTTGTCTGCAAGCGTCTGGGTGTCAGGCCTTCAGCGTGTGCTCTGCCAACCTCTGCAAGTGTACTTTTCCACTCATATCTGGTGTCTCAATAGCGTGCCTTTACAAAGAAAAAAAAGTTTTTCACTGTAAGCTAATAGCAGTCAGTGTCCTTAAAGCGGGTGTCAGGCCTTCGGCGTGTGCTCTGCCAACCTCTGCAAGTGTACTTTGCCACTCATATCCGGTGTCTCTATAGCGTGCCTTTACAAAGAAAAAAAGTTTTTCACTGTAAGCTAATAGCAGTTAGTTGTCTGCAAGCATCTGGGTGTCAGGCCTTCAGCATGTGCTCTGCCAACCCCTGCAAGTGTACTTTGCCACTCATATCCGGTGTCTCTATAGTGTGCCTTTACAAAGAAAAAAAGTTTTTCACTGTAAGCTAATAGCAGTTAGTTGTCTGCAAGCGTCTGGGTGTCAGGGCTTCAGCGTGTGCTCTGCCAATCTCTGCAAGTGTACTTTGCCACTCATATCTGGTGTCTCTATAGCGTGCCTTTACAAAGAAAAAAGTTTTTCACTGTAAGCTAATAGCAGTTAGTTGTCTGCAAGCGTCTGGGTGTCAGGGCTTCAGCGTGTGCTCTGCCAATCTCTGGAAGTGTACTTTGCCACTCATATATGGTGTCTCTATAGCGTGCCTTTACAAAGAAAAAAAGTTTTTCACTGTAAGCTAATAGCAGTCAGTGTCATGAAAGCTGGTGTCAGGCCTTCAGCGTGTGCTCTGCCAATCTCTGCAAGTGTACTTTGCCACTCATATCCGGTGTCTCTATAGTGTGCCTTTACAAAGAAAAAAAGTTTTTCACTGTAAGCTAATAGCAGTAAGTTGTCTGCAAGCGTCTGGGTGTCAGGGCTTCAGCGCGTGCTCTGCCAATCTCTGCAAGTGTACTTTGCCACTCATATCTGGTGTCTCTATAGCGTGCCTTTACAAAGAAAAAAGTTTTTCACTGTAAGCTAATAGCAGTTAGTTGTCTGCAAGCGTCTGGGTGTCAGGGCTTCAGCGTGTGCTCTGCCAATCTCTGCAAGTGTACTTTGCCACTCATATCTGGTGTCTCTATAGCGTGCCTTTACAAAGAAAAAACTTTTTTCACTGTAAGCTAATAGCAGTTAGTTGTCTGCAAGCGTCTGGGTGTCAGGCCTTCAGCGTGTGCTCTTCCAATCTCTGCAAGTGTACTTTGCCACTCATATCTGGTGTCTCTATAGCGTGCCTTTACAAAGAAAAATAGTTTTTCACTGTAAGCTAATAGCAGTTAGTTGTCTGCAAGCGTCTGGGTGTCAGGGCTTCAGCGTGTGCTCTGCCAATCTCTGCAAGTGTACTTTGCCACTCATATCTGGTGTCTCTATAGCGTGCCTTTACAAAGAAAAAACTTTTTTCACTGTAAGCTAATAGCAGTTAGTTGTCTGCAAGCGTCTGGGTGTCAGGCCTTCAGCGTGTGCTCTTCCAATCTCTGCAAGTGTACTTTGCCACTCATATCTGGTGTCTCTATAGCGTGCCTTTACAAAGAAAAATAGTTTTTCACTGTAAGCTAATAGCAGTTAGTTGTCTGCAAGCGTCTGGGTGTCAGGGATTCAGCGTGTGCTCTGCCAACCTCTGCAAGTGTACTTTGCCACTCCTATCTGGTGTCTCTATAGCGTGCCTTTACAAAGAAAAAAAGTTTTTCACGGTAAGCTAATAGCAGTTAGTTGTCTGCAAGCGTCTGGGTGTCAGGCCTTCAGCGTGTGCTCTGCCAATCTCTGCAAGTGTACTTTGCCACTCATATCTGGTGTCTCTATAGCGTGCCTTTACAAAGAAAAAAGTTTTTCACTGTAAGCTAATAGCAGTTAGTTGTCTGCAAGCGTCTGGGTGTCAGGGATTCAGCGTGTGCTCTGCCAACCTCTGCAAGTGTACTTTGCCACTCCTATCTGGTGTCTCTATAGCGTGCCTTTTACAAAGAAAAAAAGTTTTTCACTGTAAGCTAATAGCAGTTAGTTGTCTGCAAGCGTCTGGGTGTCAGGCCTTCAGCGTGTGCTCTGCCAACCTCTGCAAGTGTACTTTGCCACTCATATCTGGTGTCTCTATAGCGTGCCTTTACAAAGAAAAAAAGTTTTTCACTGTACGCTAATAGCAGTTAGTTGTCTGCAAGCGTCTGGGTGTCAGGGCTTTAGCGTGTGCTCTGCCAATCTCTGCAAGTGTACTTTGCCACTCATATCTGGTGTCTCTATAGCGTGCCTTTACAAAGAAATTTTTTTTTCACTGTAAGCTAATAGCAGTTAGTTGTCTGCAAGCGTCTGGGTGTCAGGCCTTCAGCGTGTGCTCTGCCAATCTCTGCAAGTGTACTTTGCCACTCATATCTGGTGTCTCTATAGCGTGCCTTTACAAAGAAAAAAGTTTTTCACTGTAAGCTAATAGCAGTTAGTTGTCTGCAAGCGTCTGGGTGTCAGGGATTCAGCGTGTGCTCTGCCAACCTCTGCAAGTGTACTTTGCCACTCCTATCTGGTGTCTCTATAGCGTGCCTTTTACAAAGAAAAAAAGTTTTTCACTGTAAGCTAATAGCAGTTAGTTGTCTGCAAGCGTCTGGGTGTCAGGCCTTCAGTGTGTGCTCTGCCAACCTCTGCAAGTGTACTTTTCCACTCATATCTGGTGTCTCTATAGCGTGCCTTTACAAAGAAAAAAAAGTTTTTCCCTGTAAGCTAATAGCAGTCAGTGTCCTTAAAGCGGGTGTCAGGCCTTCGGCGTGTGCTCTGCCAACCTCTGCAAGTGTACTTTGCCACTCATATCCGGTGTCTCTATAGCGTGCCTTTACAAAGAAAAAAAGTTTTTCACTGTAAGCTAATAGCAGTCAGTGTCATGAAAGCTGGTGTCAGGCCTTCAGCGTGTGCTCTGCCAATCTCTGCAAGTGTACTTTGCCACTCATATCCGGTGTCTCTATAGTGTGCCTTTACAAAGAAAAAAAGTTTTTCACTGTAAGCTAATAGCAGTAAGTTGTCTGCAAGCGTCTGGGTGTCAGGGCTTCAGCGCGTGCTCTGCCAATCTCTGCAAGTGTACTTTGCCACTCATATCTGGTGTCTCTATAGCGTGCCTTTACAAAGAAAAAAGTTTTTCACTGTAAGCTAATAGCAGTTAGTTGTCTGCAAGCGTCTGGGTGTCAGGGCTTCAGCGTGTGCTCTGCCAATCTCTGCAAGTGTACTTTGCCACTCATATCCGGTGTCTCTATAGCGTGCCTTTACAAAGAAAAAATTTTTTTCACTGTAAGCTAATAGCAGTTAGTTGTCTGCAAGCGTCTGGGTGTCAGGCCTTCAGCGTGTGCTCTTCCATTCTCTGCAAGTGTACTTTGCCAGAGTATCTGGTGTCTCTATAGCGTGCCTTTACAAAGAAAAATAGTTTTTCACTGTAAGCTAATAGCAGTTAGTTGTCTGCAAGCGTCTGGGTGTCAGGGATTCAGCGTGTGCTCTGCCAACCTCTGCAAGTGTACTTTGCCACTCCTATCTGGTGTCTCTATAGCGTGCCTTTACAAAGAAAAAAAGTTTTTCACGGTAAGCTAATAGCAGTTAGTTGTCTGCAAGCGTCTGGGTGTCAGGCCTTCAGCGTGTGCTCTGCCAACCTCTGCAAGTGTACTTTGCCACTCATATCTGGTGTCTCTATAGCGTGCCTTTACAAAGAAAAAAAGTTTTTCACTGTAAGCTAATAGCAGTCAGTGTCATTAAAGCGGGTGTCAGGCCTTCAGCGTGTGCTCTGCCAATCTCTGCAAGTGTACTTTGCCACTCATATCCGGTGTCTCTATAGCGTGCCTTTACAAAGAAAAAAAGTTTTTCACTGTAAGCTAATAGCAGTTAGTTGTCTGCAAGCATCTGGGTGTCAGGCCTTCAGCATGTGCTCTGCCAACCCCTGCAAGTGTACTTTGCCACTCATATCCGGTGTCTCTATAGTGTGCCTTTACAAAGAAAAAAGTTTTTCACTGTAAGCTAATAGCAGTTAGTTGTCTGCAAGCGTCTGGGTGTCAGGGCTTCAGCGTGTGCTCTGCCAATCTCTGGAAGTGTACTTTGCCACTCATATATGGTGTCTCTATAGCGTGCCTTTACAAAGAAAAAAAGTTTTTTACTGTAAGCTAATAGCAGTCAGTGTCATTAAAGCGGGTGTCAGGCCTTCAGCGTGTGCTCTGCCAATCTCTGCAAGTGTACTTTGCCACTCATATCTGGTGTCTCTATAGCGTGCCTTTACAAAGAAAAAAGTTTTTCACTGTAAGCTAATAGCAGTTAGTTGTCTGCAAGCGTCTGGGTGTCAGGGCTTCAGCGTGTGCTCTGCCAATCTCTGGAAGTGTACTTTGCCACTCATATATGGTGTCTCTATAGCGTGCCTTTACAAAGAAAAAAAGTTTTTTACTGTAAGCTAATAGCAGTCAGTGTCATTAAAGCGGGTGTCAGGCCTTCAGCGTGTGCTCTGCCAATCTCTGCAAGTGTACTTTGCCACTCATATCTGGTGTCTCTATAGCGTGCCTTTACAAAGAAAAAAAGTTTTTCACTGCAAGCTAATAGCAGTTAGTTGTCGGCAAGCGTCTGGGTGTCAGGGCTTCAGCGTGTGCTCTGCCAATCTCTGCAAGTGTATTTTGCCACTCATATCTGGTGTCTCTATAGCGTGCCTTTACAAAGAAAAACATTTTTTCACTGTAAGCTAATAGCAGTTAGTTGTCTGCAAGCGTCTGGGTGTCAGGCCTTCAGCGTGTGCTCTGCCAATCTCTGCAAGTGTACTTTGCCACTCATATCCGGTGTCTCTATAGCGTGCCTTTACAAAGAAAAAAGTTTTTCACTGTAAGCTAATAGCAGTTAGTTGTCTGCAAGCGTCTGGGTGTCAGGGATTCAGCGTGTGCTCTGCCAACCTCTGCAAGTGTACTTTGCCACTCCTATCTGGTGTCTCTATAGCGTGCCTTTACAAAGAAAAAAAGTTTTTCACGGTAAGCTAATAGCAGTTAGTTGTCTGCAAGCGTCTGGGTGTCAGGCCTTCAGCGTGTGCTCTGCCAACCTCTGCAAGTGTACTTCGCCACTCATATCTGGTGTCTCTATAGCGTGCCTTTACAAAGAAAAAAAAGTTTTTCACTGTAAGCTAATAGCAGTCAGTGTCCTTAAAGCGGGTGTCAGGCCTTCGGCGTGTACTCTGCCAATCTCTGCAAGTGTACTTTGCCACTCATATCTGGTGTCTCTATAGCGTGCCTTTACAAAGAAAAAAAGTTTTTCACTGTAAGCTAATAGCAGTTAGTTGTCTGCAAGCGTCTGGGTGTCAGGCCTTCAGCATGTGCTCTGCCAATCTCTGCAAGTGTACTTTGCCACTCATATATGGTGTCTCTATAGCGTGCCTTTACAAAGAAAAAAAGTTTTTCACTGTAAGCTAATAGCAGTCAGTGTCATTAAAGCGGGTGTCAGGCCTTCAGCGTGTGCTCTGCCAATCTCTGCAAGTGTACTTTGCCACTCATATCTGGTGTCTCTATAGCGTGCCTTTACAAAGAAAAAAAGTTTTTCACTGTAAGCTAATAGCAGTTAGTTGTCGGCAAGCGTCTGGGTGTCAGGGCTTCAGCGTGTGCTCTGCCAATCTCTGCAAGTGTACTTTGCCACTCATATCTGGTGTCTCTATAGCGTGCCTTTACAAAGAAAAAAAGTTTTTCACTGTAAGCTAATATCAGTCAGTGTCCTTAAAGCGGGTGTCAGGCCTTCAGCGTGTGCTCTGCCAACCTCTGCAAGTGTACTTTGCCACTCATATCTGGTGTCTCTATAGCGTGCCTTTACAAAGAAAAAATGTTTTTCACTGTAAGCTAATAGCAGTCAGTGTCCTTAAAGCGGATGTCAGGCCTTCAGCGTGTGCTCTGCCAACCTCTGCAAGTGTACTTTGCCACTCATATCCGGTGTCTCTATAGCGTGCCTTTACAAAGAAAAAAAGTTTTTTACTGTAAGCTAATAGCAGTTAGTTGTCTGCAAGCGTCTGGGTGTCAGGCCTTCAGCGTGTGCTCTGCCAATCTCTGCAAGTGTACTTTGCCACTCATATCTGGTGTCTCTATAGCGTGCCTTTACAAAGAAAAAATGTTTTTCACTGTAAGCTAATAGCAGTTAGTTATCTGCAAGCGTCTGGGTGTCAGGGATTCAGCGTGTGCTCTGCCAACCTCTGCAAGTGTACTTTGCCACTCCTATCTGGTGTCTCTATAGCGTGCCTTTACAAAGAAAAAACGTTTTTCACTGTAAGCTAATAGCACTTAGTTGTCTGCAAGCGTCTGGGTGTCAGGCCTTCAGCGTGTGCTCTGCCAATCTCTGCAAGTGTACTTTGCCACTCATATCTGGTGTGTCTATAGCGTGCCTTTACAAAGAAAAAAAGTTTTTCACTGTAAGCTAATATCAGTCAGTGTCCTTAAAGCGGGTGTCAGGCCTTCAGCGTGTGCTCTGCCAACCTCTGCAAGTGTACTTTGCCACTCATATCTGGTGTCTCTATAGCGTGCCTTTACAAAGAAAAAATGTTTTTCACTGTAAGCTAATAGCAGTCAGTGTCCTTAAAGCGGATGTCAGGCCTTCAGCGTGTGCTCTGCCAACCTCTGCAAGTGTACTTTGCCACTCATATCCGGTGTCTCTATAGCGTGCCTTTACAAAGAAAAAAAGTTTTTTACTGTAAGCTAATAGCAGTTAGTTGTCTGCAAGCGTCTGGGTGTCAGGCCTTCAGCGTGTGCTCTGCCAATCTCTGCAAGTGTACTTTGCGACTCATATCTGGTGTCTCTATAGCGTGCCTTTACAAAGAAAAAATGTTTTTCACTGTAAGCTAATAGCAGTTAGTTATCTGCAAGCGTCTGGGTGTCAGGGATTCAGCGTGTGCTCTGCCAACCTCTGCAAGTGTACTTTGCCACTCCTATCTGGTGTCTCTATAGCGTGCCTTTACAAAGAAAAAAAGTTTTTCACTGTAAGCTAATAGCACTTAGTTGTCTGCAAGCGTCTGGGTGTCAGGCCTTCAGCGTGTGCTCTGCCAATCTCTGCAAGTGTACTTTGCAACTCATATCTGGTGTCTCTATAGCGTGCGTTTACAAAGAAAAAAAGTTTTTCACTGTAAGCTAATAGCAGTTAGTTGTCTGCAAGCATCTGGGTGTCAGGCCTTCAGCATGTGCTCTGCCAATCTCTGCAAGTGTACTTTGCCACTCATATCTGGTGTCTCTATAGCGTGCGTTTACAAAGAAAAAATGTTTTTCACTGTAAGCTAATAGCAGTCAGTGTCCTTAAAGCGGGTATCAGGCCTTCGGCGTGTGCTCTGCCAACCTCTGCAAGTGTACTTTGCCACTCATATCCGGTGTCTCTATAGCGTGCCTTTACAAAGAAAAAACGTTTTTCACTGTAAGCTAATAGCACTTAGTTGTCTGCAAGCGTCTGGGTGTCAGGCCTTCAGCGTGTGCTCTGCCAATCTCTGCAAGTGTACTTTGCCACTCATATCTGGTGTCTCTATAGCGTGCCTTTACAAAGAAAAAACGTTTTTCACTGTAAGCTAATAGCAGTTAGTTGTCTGCAAGCGTCTGGGTGTCAGGGCTTCAGCGTGTGCTCTGCCAATCTCTGCAAGTGTACTTTGCCACTCATATCTGGTGTCTCTATAGCGTGCCTTTACAAAGAAAAAAGTTTTTCACTGTAAGCTAATAGCAGTTAGTTGTCTGCAAGCGTCTGGGTGTCAGGGCTTCAGCGTGTGCTCTGCCAATCTCTGGAAGTGTACTTTGCCACTCATATATGGTGTCTCTATAGCGTGCCTTTACAAAGAAAAAACGTTTTTCACTGTAAGCTAATATCAGTCAGTGTCATTAAAGCGGGTGTCAGGCCTTCAGCGTGTGCTCTGCCAACCTCTGCAAGTGTACTTTGCCACTCATATCTGGTGTCTCTATAGCGTGCCTTTACAAAGAAAAAATGTTTTTCACTGTAAGCTAATAGCAGTCAGTATCCTTAAAGCGGATGTCAGGCCTTCAGCGTGTGCTCTGCCAACCTCTGCAAGTGTACTTTGCCACTCATATCCGGTGTCTCTATAGCGTGCCTTTACAAAGAAAAAAGTTTTTTACTGTAAGCTAATAGCAGTTAGTTGTCTGCAAGCGTCTGGGTGTCAGGCCTTCAGCGTGTGCTCTGCCAATCTCTGCAAGTGTACTTTGCCACTCATATCTGGTGTCTCTATAGCGTGCCTTTACAAAGAAAAAAATTTTTTCACTGTAAGCTAATAGCAGTTAGTTATCTGCAAGCGTCTGGGTGTCAGGGATTCAGCGTGTGCTCTGCCAACCTCTGCAAGTGTACTTTGCCACTCCTATCTGGTGTCTCTATAGCGTGCCTTTACAAAGAAAAAACGTTTTTCACTGTAAGCTAATAGCACTTAGTTGTCTGCAAGCGTCTGGGTGTCAGGCCTTCAGCGTGTGCTCTGCCAATCTCTGCAAGTGTACTTTGCCACTCATATCTGGTGTGTCTATAGCGTGCCTTTACAAATAAAAAAAGTTTTTCACTGTAAGCTAATATCAGTCAGTGTCCTTAAAGCGGGTGTCAGGCCTTCAGCGTGTGCTCTGCCAACCTCTGCAAGTGTACTTTGCCACTCATATCTGGTGTCTCTATAGCGTGCCTTTACAAAGAAAAAATGTTTTTCACTGTAAGCTAATAGCAGTCAGTGTCCTTAAAGCGGATGTCAGGCCTTCAGCGTGTGCTCTGCCAACCTCTGCAAGTGTACTTTGCCACTCATATCCGGTGTCTCTATAGCGTGCCTTTACAAAGAAAAAAAGTTTTTTACTGTAAGCTAATAGCAGTTAGTTGTCTGCAAGCGTCTGGGTGTCAGGCCTTCAGCGTGTGCTCTGCCAATCTCTGCAAGTGTACTTTGCGACTCATATCTGGTGTCTCTATAGCGTGCCTTTACAAAGAAAAAATGTTTTTCACTGTAAGCTAATAGCAGTTAGTTATCTGCAAGCGTCTGGGTGTCAGGGATTCAGCGTGTGCTCTGCCAACCTCTGCAAGTGTACTTTGCCACTCCTATCTGGTGTCTCTATAGCGTGCCTTTACAAAGAAAAAACGTTTTTCACTGTAAGCTAAGAGCACTTAGTTGTCTGCAAGCGTCTGGGTGTCAGGCCTTCAGCGTGTGCTCTGCCAATCTCTGCAAGTGTACTTTGCAACTCATATCTGGTGTCTCTATAGCGTGCGTTTACAAAGAAAAAAAGTTTTTCACTGTAAGCTAATAGCAGTTAGTTGTCTGCAAGCGTCTGGGTGTCAGGCCTTCAGCATGTGCTCTGCCAATCTCTGCAAGTGTACTTTGCCACTCATATCTGGTGTCTCTATAGCGTGCGTTTACAAAGAAAAAATGTTTTTCACTGTAAGCTAATAGCAGTCAGTGTCCTTAAAGCGGGTATCAGGCCTTCGGCGTGTGCTCTGCCAACCTCTGCAAGTGTACTTTGCCACTCATATCCGGTGTCTCTATAGCGTGCCTTTACAAAGAAAAAACGTTTTTCACTGTAAGCTAATAGCACTTAGTTGTCTGCAAGCGTCTGGGTGTCAGGCCTTCAGCGTGTGCTCTGCCAATCTCTGCAAGTGTACTTTGCCACTCATATCTGGTGTCTCTATAGCGTGCCTTTGCAAAGAAAAAACGTTTTTCACTGTAAGCTAATAGCAGTTAGTTGTCTGCAAGCGTCTGGGTGTCAGGGCTTCAGCGTGTGCTCTGCCAATCTCTGCAAGTGTACTTTGCCACTCATATCTGGTGTCTCTATAGCGTGCCTTTACAAAGAAAAAAGTTTTTCACTGTAAGCTAATAGCAGTTAGTTGTCTGCAAGCGTCTGGGTGTCAGGGCTTCAGCGTGTGCTCTGCCAATCTCTGGAAGTGTACTTTGCCACTCATATATGGTGTCTCTATAGCGTGCCTTTACAAAGAAAAAACGTTTTTCACTGTAAGCTAATATCAGTCAGTGTCCTTAAAGCGGGTGTCAGGCCTTCAGCGTGTGCTCTGCCAACCTCTGCAAGTGTACTTTGCCACTCATATCTGGTGTCTCTATAGCGTGCCTTTACAAAGAAAAAATGTTTTTCACTGTAAGCTAATAGCAGTCAGTGTCCTTAAAGCGGATGTCAGGCCTTCAGCGTGTGCTCTGCCAACCTCTGCAAGTGTACTTTGCCACTCATATCCGGTGTCTCTATAGCGTGCCTTTACAAAGAAAAAAGTTTTTTACTGTAAGCTAATAGCAGTTAGTTGTCTGCAAGCGTCTGGGTGTCAGGCCTTCAGCGTGTGCTCTGCCAATCTCTGCAAGTGTACTTTGCGACTCATATCTGGTGTCTCTATAGCGTGCCTTTACAAAGAAAAAATGTTTTTCACTGTAAGCTAATAGCAGTTAGTTATCTGCAAGCGTCTGGGTGTCAGGGATTCAGCGTGTGCTCTGCCAACCTCTGCAAGTGTACTTTGCCACTCCTATCTGGTGTCTCTATAGCGTGCCTTTACAAAGAAAAAACGTTTTTCACTGTAAGCTAATAGCACTTAGTTGTCTGCAAGCGTCTGGGTGTCAGGCCTTCAGCGTGTGCTCTGCCAATCTCTGCAAGTGTACTTTGCAACTCATATCTGGTGTCTCTATAGCGTGCGTTTACAAAGAAAAAAAGTTTTTCACTGTAAGCTAATAGCAGTTAGTTGTCTGCAAGCGTCTGGGTGTCAGGCCTTCAGCATGTGCTCTGCCAATCTCTGCAAGTGTACTTTGCCACTCATATCTGGTGTCTCTATAGCGTGCCTTTACAAAGAAAAAAAGTTTTTCACTCTAAGCTAATAGCAGTTAGTTGTCTGCAAGCGTCTGGGTGTCAGGCCTTCAGCATGTGCTCTGCCAACCTCTGCAAGTTTACTTTGCCACTCATATCTGGTGTCTCTATAGCGTGCCTTTACAAAGAAAAAAGTTTTTCACTGTAAGCTAATAGCAGTTAGTTGTCTGCAAGCGTCTGGGTGTCAGGCCTTCAGCGTGTGCTCTGCCAATCTCTGCAAGTGTACTTTGCCACTCATATCTGGTGTCTCTATAGCGTGCCTTTACAAAGAAAAAAAGTTTTTCACTGTAAGCTAATAGCAGTTAGTTGTCGGCAAGCGTCTGGGTGTCAGGCCTTCAGCGTGTGCTCTGCCAAACTCTGCAAGTGTACTTTGCCACTCATATCTGGTGTCTCTATAGCGTGTTTTTACAAAGAAAAAAAGTTTTTCACTGTAAGCTAATAGCAGTTAGTTATCTGCAAGCGTCTGGGTGTCAGGCCTTCAGCGTGTGCTCTGCCAATCTCTGCAAGTGTACTTTGCCACTCATATCTGGTGTCTCTATAGCGTGCCTTTACAAAGAAAAAAAGTTTTTCACTGTAAGCTAATAGCAGTCCGTGTCCTTAAAGCGGGTGTCAGGCCTTCAGCGTGTGCTCTGCCAACCTCTGCAAGTGTACTTTGCCACTCATATCTGGTGTCTCTATAGTGTGCCTTTACAAAGAAAAAAAGTTTTTCACTGTAAGCTAATAGCAGTCAGTGTCCTTAAAGCAGGTATCAGGCCTTCGGCGTGTGCTCTGCCAACCTCTGCAAGTGTACTTTGCCACTCATATCCGGTGTCTCTATAGCGTGCCTTTACAAAGGAAAAACGTTTTTCACTGTAAGCTAATAGCACTTAGTTGTCTGCAAGCGTCTGGGTGTCAGGCCTTCAGCGTGTGCTCTGCCAATCTCTGCAAGTGTACTTTGCCACTCATATCTGGTGTCTCTATAGCGTGCCTTTACAAAGAAAAAAGTTTTTCACTGTAAGCTAATAGCAGTTAGTTGTCTGCAAGCGTCTGGGTGTCAGGGCTTCAGCGTGTGCTCTGCCAATCTCTGCAAGTGTACTTTGCCACTCATATCTGGTGTCTCTATAGCGTGCCTTTACAAAGAAAAAAAGTTTTTCACTGTAAGCTAATAGCAGTCAGTGTCCTTAAAGCGGGTGTCAGGCCTTCAGCGTGTGCTCTGCCAACCTCTGCAAGTGTACTTTGCCACTCATATCTGGTGTCTCTATAGTGTGCCTTTACAAAGAAAAAAAGTTTTTCACTGTAAGCTAATAGCAGTCAGTGTCCTTAAAGCAGGTATCAGGCCTTCGGCGTGTGCTCTGCCAACCTCTGCAAGTGTACTTTGCCACTCATATCCGGTGTCTCTATAGCGTGCCTTTACAAAGGAAAAACGTTTTTCACTGTAAGCTAATAGCACTTAGTTGTCTGCAAGCGTCTGGGTGTCAGGCCTTCAGCGTGTGCTCTGCCAATCTCTGCAAGTGTACTTTGCCACTCATATCTGGTGTCTCTATAGCGTGCCTTTACAAAGAAAAAAGTTTTTCACTGTAAGCTAATAGCAGTTAGTTGTCTGCAAGCGTCTGGGTGTCAGGGCTTCAGCGTGTGCTCTGCCAATCTCTGCAAGTGTACTTTGCCACTCATATCTGGTGTCTCTATAGCGTGCCTTTACAAAGAAAAAAAGTTTTTCACTGTAAGCTAATAGCAGTCAGTGTCATTAAAGCGGGTGTCAGGCCTTCAGCGTGTGCTCTGCCAATCTCTGCAAGTGTACTTTGCCACTCATATCTGGTGTCTCTATAGCGTGCCTTTACAAAGAAAAAAAGTTTTTCACTGTAAGCTAATAGCAGTTAGTTGTCGGCAAGCGTCTGGGTGTCAGGCCTTCAGCGTGTGCTCTGCCAAACTCTGCAAGTGTACTTTGCCACTCATATCTGGTGTCTCTATAGCGTGCCTTTACAAAGAAAAAAGTTTTTCACTGTAAGCTAATAGCAGTTAGTTATCTGCAAGCTTCTGGGTGTCAGGCCTTCAGCGTGTGCTCTGCCAATCTCTGCAAGTGTACTTTTCCACTCATATCTGGTGTCTCTATAGCGTGCCTTTACAAAGAAAAAAAGTTTTCACTGTAAGCTAATAGCAGTTAGTTGTCTGCAAGCGTCTGGGTGTCAGGCCTTCAGCGTGTGCTCTGCTAATCTCTGCAAGTGTACTTTGCCACTCATATCTGGTGTCTCTATAGCGTGCCTTTACAAAGAAAAAAAGTTTTTCACTGTAAGCTAATAGCAGTCAGTGTCCTTAAAGTGGGTGTCAGGCCTTCAGCGTGTGCTCTGCCAACCTCTGCAAGTGTACTTTGCCACTCATATCTGGTGTCTCTATAGCGTGCCTTTACAAAGAGAAAAAAGTTTTTCACTGTAAGCTAATAGCAGTCAGTGTCCTTAAAGCGGGTGTCAGGCCTTCGGCGTGTGCTCTGCCAACCTCTGCAAGTGTACTTTGCCACTCATATCCGGTGTCTCTATAGCATGCCTTTACAAAGAAAAAAAGTTTTTCACTGTAAGCTAATAGCAGTTAGTTGTCTGCAAGCATCTGGGTGTCAGGCCTTCAGCATGTGCTCTGCCAACCACTGCAAGTGTACTTTGCCACTCATATCCGGTGTCTCTATAGTGTGCCTTTACAAAGATAAAAAGTTTTTCACTGTAAGCTAATAGCAGTTAGTTGTCTGCAAGCGTCTGGGTGTCAGGGCTTCAGCGTGTGCTCTGCCAATCTCTGCAAGTGTACTTTGCCACTCATATCTGGTGTCTCTATAGCGTGCCTTTACAAAGAAAAAAGTTTTTCACTGTAAGCTAATAGCAGTTAGTTGTCTGCAAGCGTCTGGGTGTCAGGCCTTCAGCGTGTGCTCTGCCAATCTCTGCAAGTGTACTTTGCCACTCATATCTGGTGTCTCTATAGCGTGCCTTTACAAAGAAAAAAAGTTTTTCACTGTAAGCTAATAGCAGTCCGTGTCATTAAAGCGGGTGTCAGGCCTTCAGCGTGTGCTCTGCCAATCTCTGCAAGTGTACTTTGCCACTCATATCTGGTGTCTCTATAGCGTGCCTTTACAAAGAAAAAAAGTTTTTCACTGTAAGCTAATAGCAGTTAGTTGTCTGCAAGCGTCTGGGTGTCAGGCCTTCAGCATGTGCTCTGCCAACCTCTGCAAGTGTACTTTGCCACTCATATCTGGTGTCTCTATAGCGTGCCTTTACAAAGAAAAAAAGTTTTTCACTGTAAGCTAATTGCAGTCAGTGTCCTTAAAGCGGGTGTCAGGCCTTCGGCGTGTGCTCTGCCAACCTCTGCAAGTGTACTTTGCCACTCATATCCGGTGTCTCTATAGCGTGCCTTTACAAAGAAAAAAAGTTTTTCACTGTAAGCTAATAGCAGTTAGTTGTCTGCAAGCATCTGGGTGTCAGGCCTTCAGCATGTGCTCTGCCAACCCCTGCAAGTGTACTTTGCCACTCATATCCGGTGTCTCTATAGTGTGCCTTTACAAAGAAAAAAAGTTTTTCACTGTAAGCTAATAGCAGTTAGTTGTCTGCAAGCGTCTGGGTGTCAGGGCTTCAGCGTGTGCTCTGCCAATCTCTGCAAGTGTACTTTGCCACTCATATCTGGTGTCTCTATAGCGTGCCTTTACAAAGAAAAAAGTTTTTCACTGTAAGCTAATAGCAGTTAGTTGTCTGCAAGCGTCTGGGTGTCAGGGCTTCAGCGTGTGCTCTGCCAATCTCTGCAAGTGTACTTTTCCACTCATATTGATACCGGAGAAACTGACGGAAGCGAAGCACAGAGAGATGGACACAGGTTTCTTCAGGAAGGAAGAGATTCTTTATTGGATCACCGGGACTCAGAGGGACTAGCGTCACCAAAATACAACAAGTTCTGAGCCCCGGACAATAGTGCAGGCTCCTTATATAGGCACATAACTCCTCCCATATTAAGCTCCACCCGCACATTCTCTTGACCAATCAATACAAATAAGAATTAACTTCCTGCTTGACCGCATGGCTTGTCCAGCACAATGGAGGAGGGGGAATACTACATCCTGTATTCTTGCACATGCTCCGTACACTACTGATCGTATCGTGCCTCGTGCAACCAACTGATCGATACGTCAGCATATGCACGTACACATGCCACGTGGTAATCTCGGCCTACTAAATTTATTTTTACCGAGATTCCACCACATTCCCCCCTTTGATGCCTCTTGATATTTCACAATTACTTGAGGCATCACTTAACCTTAGTTTGCTTACTCCGCAAGTTACCTTGAACCAGACCAGACTTAACTTATGATGTGAATCTTCAACACTCATCTTCCTGCATTGGTTCTCCCTGATCTAGAGCCTTATACTTATAAATTGCCATTATCTGTGCAGCAGCCTTCCTCTCTGCTATATTTTCTATCAGGCTTTGCACAGACCTAACTACTAAGGGTATAAGACACGGCAGGAGTAGACACAACATTAAAATCAGTAGGACTCCACCTACCACTGCCTTAAGCCCTCCAAACCACTCATACCAGCTACCAAACCAACTACTTGGATTGTACCCTTTCCATACCTGAGTAGGCACATGCGCTAGTTTAACCATATGGCTAGTAAGCTCAGCTATTGCTTGCCCTTCGTCATCTATTTGAAGACAGCAATTGCTCAGGTTAAACTTCCCACATACACCTCCCTCTACTGCCAAAAGGTAATCCAAGGCTAATCTATTTTGGTAGACTGCTGTCCTCATCCTGGTATTATGCTTCGCTAGAAGATTGAGCGCTTGTGATGTTTCTTTAGTAATAATCTCAACCACCGCCTGTAATCTTATAATATGGTTGAGCATATAAATAGGGGTTCTATAACCAAAGGTACCATCTTCTGCCCACGTGGCTGGCCCATAATAATCTATAATACGCTGGGGAGGCCATTCATCATCTTCCCAGGCGCCTATCTCTATGGGTCCCCTTTTCTTCCTATGATTCACATCATACACTTTAACACCTAAAGTCTCACCTGTTTCAATCGGTAACAAGAAGAAGGATGGTTTGAGCATACCCAACACACATGCCCCTTCCCAGTCCTGTGGCAACTCCGAATAGGCTTTCTTACCACAGATCCAGTACAAATTTGCTGGGGCTCTCCAGGTAGATGTGATGGATAAATCAAACCACACATCCTTTAAATTGGCGTATCTAGCAAACGGGTTAGATGGTTCTGAGACATTTGAAGCCGACCACCAAGTTGTGTTCTTTGTATCATCATCATAAGCTTTTTGCCCTAGACAAGTTAATTCTCCTACAGAAGTATTATACATTATTCCTTTCCTTGCTATGCAAACATAACCTATGATAGAGGTCTTTAATCTCCACTCAGATTTACCTCTAACACTCATATGATAATCGGCTTGTGTAGATATTAATTGGTCAACTGCCTCAGAACCGGACATTACCTCCTTTGCTTCCCAAGGCCATTGGTCTCCCATGTTAGTACCTCCACACACATAGCAGTTGGTAACATTAAGACTACCGGCAATACTTTCAGCTAAATCAATGAACAGGTTTTTAGCATTATGGGGATCTTATTATCTATGCTCATCTCTTCATAAAAGGAATGGTATACTTGATGAGTTTGGGAGGATACCGTATCAGTCTCTATCCCTATAAACAATACTGTCCCAGGATCTAAACCCGTCCCGTATATTTGAAACCCAAATAAATTGCCATACTTGTCTAAGAACTTATCGGGGTTATTTATAAGTATATGGACTGGGTTGCATTACATAGACTTACAATATGGGCTGGTAGGCAACTTAGTCACTATCATGTCTTTGTCTACTGTCTGTCCCCAAGTTGCCCATCCCACACAAGACCAATATGGGCAGAAATTATAGTCTTTATTTGGGCATCTAGGACTCACATATTTATTTTTACTACTGGGACAAATATATTTATCATTAGACCCATACGTCCTCTCCCATCTAAGATCCCCACATACATTCCACGGCTTTCTACCACTTGATATCGCCTTACACGCATCAAATAGCAGAACACCCGAAGAATGTACGGATTCTAACACCGTCTTATTAATTAGGGTCCCCTGAGGATCTCCATTCCTGAGAGTCAACCAAACTGTACGGGGTTGATACTCTGGACTGAAGCACTTAGGTTCTCCTACTCCTAAATGGCACACACTATAGTCTATATTTAGGTATCTACATCTCGATACATCTCCTTTACACTCGTATTGTGAATGCCAAATTAGGGTCTGGGATATATGGTTACCTGTTCTTGTAGTCTTAATGCATACCTCACAGCTAGGAGTGTCGGTACCTCTACCTTCCTGAATATAAAAATACACATAAATAAACATTATCATCAACACATCTTTCGCCGTCATCCTCAGTCTTCGTCCGTGCGAAGGCACCTCAGCTTCCAGGATGTAAGGGCTGCAGGGAATGGAGTTCTGCTCGTCTTCACAGGAGTCCCTTCGAGACTTTCCCTGGCTTATAAACTATACGTCGGTGGGCGGACAGGCTTTATTATGGCCTTCTCACTCACGCACCAAATCCCAAAAATAATAAAATTTGTAATCCACAATAGTTCCTCGTTACTCCGACTGAGTCGTGCGTTTTAACCGGATCTTGCAGGGATTCTCTGGATCTGCTGTAACTTGCCAAGAATCGACTGCTGCTGGTTTAACCCTGGAGTGATGTATCCACGGAGTCACTTCGGCTACTTTTATCGCTGTAGGGGTAGACAAAAGAACAACATAAGGACCTCTCCACTTGGGCCCTAACGGTACATTATTCCACTCTTTAATCCACACTTGATCTCCTGGATGATAACTATGAACTGGGGGATAAATATTCACAGGTAATCTATCTTGTACCCATTTCTGTACCTCCTCCATAGTCTTACCCAACTCTACAACCTGCTGCCGGGTAATTCCTTCTCCCAACTGACTCAAGTCCCCCCTTAAGTTACCAAGTACGGGAGGTGGTCGCCCATACATGATTTCAAAAGGAGAGAGGCCCATCCTTCTGGTAGGGGTACTGCGGATTCGCAATAAAGCTATGGGTAAGAGAACGTTCCACTTAAGTTGGGTTTCCTGACACATTTTAGCCAACTGATTCTTAATAGTTCTATTCATTCTCTCTACCTTACCAGAACTCTGGGGTCTATATGCTGTATGAAGCCTCCACTTTATACCAAGCATATGAGTCAGTTGTTGTAGGCACTGATGAACAAAAGCTGGACCATTGTCCGATCCTATAGAACAGGGTAGTCCATATCGGGGTATTATTTCTCGTAGCAGGAATCTCACAACTTCTCCTGCTTTCTCTGTACGAGTAGGACATGCTTCTACCCAGCCTGAATAGGTGCACACAATTACCAGCAGGTAACGATGTCCACCCGATTTAGGCATCACTGTAAAGTCAATTTGTAAATCGGACATGGGGAGTCCCCCCATAAACTGGACTCCTGGTGGCTTTACTGGTCCTTGTCTTGCATTATTTTTAGCACACGTTACACATCTTCGTACAATGGCCTGAGTCAAGTTGGACAATCTTGGTATGTAGAAATGTTTTCTGAGAGATTCTTCTGTGCTGTCTCTCCCAGAATGTGTCCCGTTGTGATAATTTTGGACAATTTCTACCGCTAGTGATGCTGGTATGACTATTCTTCCATCTTCTAGCTGATACCACTTGTTCTCCAAATACTTTCCTGGTTCAGTCTTTAACCACTCCTCTTCTTGAGCTGTATAAACTGGAGTCCATTGAGACAGTGGAGTTGGTATAAGAGCAGCTATATGCCCCACATATTCCTGTCTTCCTGATTCAGCAGCACGCTTAGCTGCACTATCTGCCATCCGATTTCCCTTGGTTACATCACCATCTCCTCTCAGATGCGCTCGACAATGTATGATACCGACTTCTTTCGGCTCCCACACTGCTTCCAATAGTTGTAGGATTTCAGCAGCGTACTTGATTTCTTTGCCGTCTGAATTCAGTAGTCCTCTTTCTTTATACAAAGCTCCGTGGGCATGAGTGGTTAAAAACGCATATTTGGAGTCCGTGTAGATGTTCACTCTTAAACCTTCAGCCAATTGTAACGCTCGTGTCAGTGCTATCAATTCTGCCTTTTGTGCTGATGTTCCTTTCGCCAGTGGCCGAGCTTCTATCACCTTGTCTATTGTTGTTACTGCATATCCTGCATAGCGGATCCCTTCTTTCACATAACTACTGCCGTCGGTATAATATTGAACATCGGGGTTCTGGATGGGAAAATCACGAAGATCTGGTCTACTTGAGAATACTTCATCCATTACTTCCAAACAATCATGTTGACTTTCAGTAGGTTGTGGCAAAAGGGTAGCTGGATTTAAGGTGTTTACAGTCTCTAAATGCACTCTTGGGTTCTCACACAACATTGCTTGATACTTGGTCATACGGCTATTACTAAACCAATGATTTCCTTTGTAATCCAACAACGTCTGTACTGCATGTGGGACTCGTACATAAAGTTCTTGACCCAGAGTGAGTTTATCAGCTTCAGCTACTAGCAGGGCGGCTGCAGCTACGGCTCTTAGACAAGGTGGAAGTCCGCTGGCCACTGCATCCAATTGCTTAGACATGTAGGCAACAGGTCTTTGCCATGATCCCAAGTACTGTGTCAATACTCCCACAGCCATTCTTCTTTGCTCATGTACATACAGGTAGAATGGTCGTGTGTGATCAGGTAGACCTAATGCTGGGGCACTCATCAAAGCCTTCTTCACATCTTCAAATGCCGTTTGCTGTTCTTGGGTCCATAAGAAGGAGTCGTGCTCTGTACCTTTGATAGCTGCATACAGAGGTTTTGCCAGTATCGCGTAGCTGGGAATCCATATCCTACAGAAGCCTGCTGCCCCCAAGAATTCTCGCACTTGTCTTCTATTCTTGGGTATCGGTATTTGGCACACAGCTTCTTTTCTCTCTGGCCCCATAATTCTTTGACCTTCAGAGATATGGAATCCCAGATATTTGACAGTTGGCAAACACAACTGAGCCTTCTTTCTAGACACCTTGTATCCTGCCTTCCAGAGAATGTGTAGTAGATCGTGCGTTGCTTGCTGACAGATTTCTTTTGTAACTGCTGCTATCAACAAGTCATCTACATACTGTAACAATACACACTCTCCTGGGATGGACTCGAAATCCAGTAGATCTTGACTTAGAGCTGAACCAAATAGGGTAGGTGAATTTTTAAACCCTTGGGGCAGTCTTGTCCAGGTCATTTGGCGTTTTGAGCCCGTTACAGCGTTCTCCCATTGGAAAGCGAAAATACATTGACTTTCTGCGGCAATTCGGAGGCAAAAGAAGGCGTCTTTGAGGTCTAAGACTGTAAAGTAAGTAGCCCCGCCCGGAATTAAAGCAAGCAGGTTATATGGATTGGGTACAACTGGATGTATACTAACAACCGCATCATTGACTGCTCTCAAGTCCTGCACAGGTCGATACTCATCTGTACCGGGCTTTTGAACAGGCAGCAATGGGGTGTTCCAGGGTGAAGTACAGAATTTTAGGATACCATACCGTATGAACTTATCCAGATAAGATTGGATGTTCTTCTTAGCCTTCTGCGGGATGTGATATTGTCTTAGGCTCATTGGATAAACCCCAAGTTTTAGTTCAATTTTAATAGGTGGAATATTGCGGGCCAGTCCTGGTGGGTTGTTCTCTGCCCAAACTCCTGGTATGTTGAATAATGACTCATCACTCCTAGGGTTTTGGCTAGTCAACGCTGTATAAAGCCGCCACTCTTCTTCCTTTGGTACGGATAATGTCATAATACCTGAAGGTCCATTAAACTTTAAGGATGTTGTTCCATTTGGTAGGAACGTAATCTGCGCTTGTAATTTTGATAGCATATCACGTCCCAGCAATTGGACTGGACATTCAGGCATATAAAGGAATTGATGTTTTACTACGTGGCCTCCCAATGTACAGAGTCGACTTTTAAGAACCGGTTTTTCAGCACTTCTTCCAGTTGCTCCTATTACAGTAATAGTCCTTCCAGATGGAGGAGCAACTAGATTAGTCACCACTGAATGTTCAGCACCAGTGTCGATCATGAACGCACTCCTTTTTCCCCCTATTGATACATCGACCATAGGCTCCGCTCGACCGAGGGGGATGGAGCCCGGTCGGTATCAATAGTCCTCCATGACCGTGTCAGCCAATCCTACAAAGTCCCTGCCTTCTCTATCGCGGGACCTTTGCGCTGCTGGGAAATACCTATCTTCCCTAACACTTCCTCTGTTCCCATTGCTCCCTCTATTACCATTACTCCCTCCGGGGCCTCCTCTACCTCTCGCTCTGCCTCTAAAGTTTCCATAACCTGTCCTAGGTCTGTCTCTCTCACACTGTTCTCTTCGAGGACACTCATTTCTCCAATGCCCTTCTTCCCTACAGTATGCGCACTGATTTCTACTTAGAGGTTCCTCATTCCACTTACTATCGCCTCTATCTGGGCCCCGTCTATCTACGCCTGCGATCGCTACCGCTAGCATGTCTGCCTTTCTACGCATCTTGCGCTCTTCCTCTTTCTTACTTTCTGTTTCCCTGTTCATATATACCTTATTCGCTACCTCCATTAGTTGGGTGATGGACATACCTGCAAACCCTTCTAACTTCTGTAGCTTGCGCTTAATATCTCCGTAAGCTTGGCTGACAAAGGCGGAGTTCACCATTCGGGAATTATCTGCGTCATCCGGATTAAAGGGGGTATGCAAGCGGTATGCCTCCAATAATCGGTCATAAAAGACACTGGGCGCTTCATCACTTTTCTGAATCACCTCAACTGTCTTCGACATATTAATGGCTTTCTTTCCTCCGGCTTTCATGCCAGCAATTATAGCGTCTCTATAGGCTCTGAGTTGAACCATATCAGCACCATTTACATTCCAATCGGGATCGGTGTTGGGATAATGTGTTGCGGCCCATGCTGATGGATTGGCTTGGTTTAAAGTACGGGCTTTATCCTCTAGCGCTTTAATGGCCGCTTGATTAATTCTTGTCCTTTCCTCATTGTTGAACAAAGCCATTAATAACTGCTGGCAATCAGCCCATGTCGGGTTATGTGTCTGTACTATTGAGGTGAACAGATCAGTCATAGCTTGTGGTTTCTCAGTATACGAGGAATTGTGGGTCTTCCAATTTAAGAGATCGGTTGTCGTGAACGGGACATATACGAAGACTGGGTCAGCATGTGCCATTTGGCCTGCGGCATCGATATAGGCTGACCCAGGATTCAGACGAAGAGGCATCTGATAGTGTTTTAATTGTTGGGTACCGGTCAGTTGTCGGGTCTGTATGGGGCTACGTGGAGGGGCGTCAGTCATAGGTTCCAGTCGGGGAGAAATAGGGTATGGGGATGTGGGAGCTTGGTTTTGGGAAAAGGTTGTAAATAAAACACTTCGAGTCGAGCTAGAAGAAGCTTGACCGGAAGTCTGAAGTGGCGCCAAATCAGGATATTCGGATCTAATGGGGGTTGGTTCTGATTCCGGAAGGGGAGATTTAGTACGAGAGGGGGTGGATTCTGTACTGGAGGAGGAAGCGGAAGTGGATGAGGGTAATGAGGGAAGGGTTGCAGGACTTCCTGCATTTGCGTCACTTCCTCTTAACGGAAAGTAAGGGGGCGGCAAAGGGATCTCGGACTCAGGGGGCGTGTCCAAAATGGGCCTAACACCAGTCCTAGTGGACAAACAAGTCCTAGCTACCATGAGGCGACACTGCTCCTCGTGGCATGTCTGAAGCCATTTTGGCGAGTCATTTACGGCCTGTCTCCAACAATCAATATAAGGAAACTGGCCGTAAAGTTCAGGCCTACCCGATACAGCCACGTGTAAGCGCTGTACCAGAGTTGGATCCAAACTGCCACGTGGCGACCAAAGTAGGCCACTCCCTAGTACACAAAGTGACCAAACGTACAGGAGACATTTTAACCCCCAAATCACAAGTTTTGAATCCCTTTTTAAAATTCTTCACCATACAACCTAAGGGATCCGGAATCGTTGACTGCGACGCGCCCATACTTATCAATGGAACGTCGCTGACAACGAATACTATGCATGCGTACTATTCAACAGTCACACCCGTTTCCTCTGGCAACAGCACCACGTGGTACAGTTACCAAGTGAAACGTACACAATAACACAATAAACACTCAGGGAATTCCCGTACACACACAGCTGTTACACCAGTCACTAGATAATCAATATTATGCCCTTTGGCGAAACTATACAGTCACCCACGCTATAATTCTCTATATACGAATTACCCGTCTATAACACACCCCAGTAACATCGTCTTTTACAAATAGCGGTTACAGTACGGTTAGCATAGGTCAAAGCACAAGTTAAGGTCACAATACAATTATTAGTGGTTATGGTGTTAAACATGAAATGGACGACAATGATTAGTACTTATATACAGTGTCAGTAAATATACAGGGTTATGGTACCGTGCACTATAATACAGCAACACACTATTAACACTCTCGCTAGACGGCTGAGCTCGCGCTATCTAACAAGATATACACTTTACTAAACAATCTTTATCACATTTACAATTCCCAACTAAACTATTGGCCAGTACCTTGAATGGACTACCTAAAAACACGTTTTGGTTAGCCACACTGTCAAAACACCACATATAGCGAGCTAGAGGACCGAATTTACACAGACGCCTCTTAGTCGATTACTATCAAAAATCTAGTGGGTTCCAAATTTACACGCCTTCCCACTTAGCCAAGATAGGTTGAGAGCTAGCGAACCGAATTTACACAGACGCCGCTTAGTCTCCCGGTCCCTCCGACCTAGCGAACAAAATATACACCCTAGAACGCTAGTCTAGACAAGACACCGGTGTTTACACCAGAGCCCCGCCTGACTAACAAAATCAAACGGTCTGACTAAAGAGCGTTCGATCAAGCGGTGCGCCTTCGCTCCTTCCCTCCGACAGAGGGGGCAGATTCCATACACAAATAACCCCTTATGGGCCTACCGCACAATCGGTATACCCCTAGTGGGTCTGCCGTCTAAAACAGCAGTTGTCTTACCTCCTCGTTCCTGAACCTGAGTTCACACTCATCGACGGGGACACCCCAGCACTTCTCACGTAGAGGCCGATGATCTCCTGGACAACAGACCAGTGGCGCCGAGACGAAGGGAGGTCCACGCAGAAGTTCAGGGGTGCAGCCGTAGAGAACGTGGGCAAAGATAGACCGTCTCACGCCTCTGCCTCTCAGCTACCGTTGAACGATGAGCTTCCCGGCCAATGCACCAAATGATACCGGAGAAACTGACGGAAGCGAAGCACAGAGAGATGGACACAGGTTTCTTCAGGAAGGAAGAGATTCTTTATTGGATCACCGATCGGGACTCAGAGGGACTAGCGTCACCAAAATACCACAAGTTCTGAGCCCCGGACAATAGTGCAGGCTCCTTATATAGGCACATAACTCCTCCCATATTAAGCTCCACCCGCACATTCTCTTGACCAATCAATACAAATAAGAATTAACTTCCTGCTTGACCGCATGGCTTGTCCAGCACAATGGAGGAGGGGGAATACTACATCCTGTATTCTTGCACATGCTCCGTACACTACTGATCGTATCGTGCCTCGTGCAACCAACTGATCGATACGTCAGCATATGCACGTACACATGCCACGTGGTAATCTCGGCCTACTAAATTTATTTTTACCGAGATTCCACCACAATATCTGGTGTCTCTTTAGCGTGCCTTTACAAAGAAAAAAAGTTTTTCACTGTAAGCTAATAGCAGTCAGTGTCCTTAAAGCGGGTGTCAGGCCTTCAGCGTGTGCTCTGCCAACCTCTGCAAGTGTACTTTGCCACTCATATCCGGTGTCTCTATAGCGTGCCTTTACAAAGAAAAAAAGTTTTTCACTGTAAGCTAATAGCAGTTAGTTGTCGGCAAGCTTCTGGGTGTCAGGCATTCAGCGTGTGCTCTGCCAATCTCTGCAAGTGTACTTTTCCACTCATATCTGGTGTCTCTATAGCGTGCCTTTACAAAGAAAAAAAGTTTTTCACTGTAAGCTAATAGCAGTCAGTGTCCTTAAAGCGGGTGTCAGGCCTTCAGCGTGTGCTCTGCCAAACTCTGCAAGTGTACTTTGCCACTCATATCTGGTGTCTCTATAGCGTGCCTTTACAAAGAAAAAAAGTTTTTCACTGTAAGCTAATAGCAGTTAGTTATCTGCAAGCATCTGGGTGTCAGGCCTTCAGCGTGTGCTCTGCCAATCTCTGCAAGTGTACTTTTCCACTCATATCTGGTGTCTCTATAGCGTGCCTTTACAAAGAAAAAAGTTTTTCACTGTAAGCTAATAGCAGTCAGTGTCCTTAAAGCGGGTGTCAGGCCTTCAGCATGTGCTCTGCCAACCTCTGCAAGTTTACTTTGCCACTCATATCTGGTGTCTCTATAGCGTGCCTTTACAAAGAAAAAAAGTTTTTCACTGTAAGCTAATAGCAGTTAGTTGTCTGCAAGCATCTGGGTGTCAGGCCTTCAGCATGTGCTCTGCCAACCCCTGCAAGTGTACTTTGCCACTCATATCTGGTGTCTCTATAGTGTGCCTTTACAAAGAAAAAAAGTTTTTCACTGTAAGCTAATAGCAGTTAGTTGTCTGCAAGCGTCTGGGTGTCAGGGCTTCAGCGTGTGCTCTGCCAATCTCTGCAAGTGTACTTTGCCACTCATATCTGGTGTCTCTATAGCGTGCCTTTACAAAGAAAAAAGTTTTTCACTGTAAGCTAATAGCAGTTAGTTGTCTGCAAGCGTCTGGGTGTCAGGGCTTCAGCGTGTGCTCTGCCAATCTCTGCAAGTGTACTTTGCCACTCATATCTGGTGTCTCTATAGCGTGCCTTTACAAAGAAAAAAAGTTTTTCACTGTAAGCTAATAGCAGTCAGTGTCATTAAAGCGGGTGTCAGGCCTTCAGCGTGTGCTCTGCCAACCTCTGCAAGTGTACTTTGCCACTCATATCCGGTGTCTCTATAGCGTGCCTTTACAAAGAAAAAAAGTTTTTCACTGTAAGCTAATAGCAGTTAGTTGTCGGCAAGCGTCTGGGTGTCAGGCCTTCAGCGTGTGCTCTGCCAAACTCTGCAAGTGTACTTTGCCACTCATATCTGGTGTCTCTATAGCGTGCCTTTACAAAGAAAAAAAGTTTTTCACTGTAAGCTGATAGCAGTTAGTTGTCTGCAAGCGTCTGGGTGTCAGGCCTTCAGCGTGTGCTCTGCTAATCTCTGCAAGTGTACTTTGCCACTCATATCTGGTGTCTCTATAGCGTGCCTTTACAAAGAAAAAAAGTTTTTCACTGTAAGCTAATAGCAGTCAGTGTCCTTAAAGTGGGTGTCAGGCCTTCAGCGTGTGCTCTGCCAACCTCTGCAAGTGTACTTTGCCACTCATATCTGGTGTCTCTATAGCGTGCCGTTACAAAGAAAAAAAAGTTTTTCACTGTAAGCTAATAGCAGTCAGTGTCCTTAAAGCGGGTGTCAGGCCTTCGGCGTGTGCTCTGCCAACCTCTGCAAGTGTACTTTGCCACTCATATCCGATGTCTCTATAGCATGCCTTTACAAAGAAAAAAAGTTTTTCACTGTAAGCTAATAGCAGTTAGTTGTCTGCAAGCATCTGGGTGTCAGGCCTTCAGCGTGTGCTCTGCTAATCTCTGCAAGTGTACTTTGCCACTCATATCTGGTGTCTCTATAGCGTGCCTTTACAAAGAAAAAAAGTTTTTCACTGTAAGCTAATAGCAGTCAGTGTCCTTAAAGTGGGTGTCAGGCCTTCAGCGTGTGCTCTGCCAACCTCTGCAAGTGTACTTTGCCACTCATATCTGGTGTCTCTATAGCGTGCCGTTACAAAGAAAAAAAGGTTTTTCACTGTAAGCTAATAGCAGTCAGTGTCCTTAAAGCGGGTGTCAGGCCTTCAGCATGTGCTCTGCCAACCCCTGCAAGTGTACTTTGCCACTCATATCCGGTGTCTC